>NC_134113.1:36342500-37592500 GCF_040939455.1 Microcebus murinus
TTTACAATTATTCCTTATTTAAATAAATGTGTTTATTTTCTCCCTACAAAGATCCCAAATTTCATCAATTACTTTACTCAAATCAGTATGATAGTATTTATCCTTCCAGTTTAGTATAATAACAATTCTTTTTTGAGAAACTAACCTAAACACTAAAATATGAGGTTGTCTACCACTAAAATATTTTATATAAAAATTACATAAATATGCACAAATATACTCATAGCAAATCAAGCAAGAAAGTATGCCTGAGTGTTATAGTGATTTCTGTACCTGGATATAAAGCAATAGTTGATATTAGTAACTTGCTTTTCTGGAACCTGTTCTACATCCTCAGCTTGCACCTAAGACCCTTATGTTTCATTACTCAGTGGGGTGCCCTATTCTTTATTGATCCCACCTGAATTTAGTTGCTAGCATTGTTCCTTAACTTCTCCCACTGTTGATGAAAGCAGTAAGAGTTTCCCAGAGAATCCCTTCTATTTTACAGTCTACCCCATTGTGTAGCAGTGATCTTATTTTCCCTTAATAATCAGTCATTTACACAAAACTGTCCAATAAACCTCTTATTTGCCTGTTACTTCATTTATATGAATCATTAAGGTGGCAATCTCTACTTCTAATTTCATAGAAATTTTATTTTATTCCGTGGTAGAAGCATTCCTTCCTTAGGAACCAGGGAGCCCAAAGATATTAGGACAGGAGTTGGGATATTAATAACAAGATGGGCCATTCTCATTTATTCCTTTGGGTCCAGACCCATGTGTTCTCACCATATTTCCAGGTGATGGGGCACCTGGTAAGATTAGTGAATCTCATGGGTATTAGTTTACCCTCTCACATATCTTACAGTAAATGAATTCCTTGGTCAGAAACAATATTTGGGATCCTATGACAGTGAATAAGGCATTCAGTGAGTCTATGAATGCTGCTGCTAGCAGAAGATCATAAGACTGGGAAGAAAAATCCATATCCACAGTGTCTATTCCAAGAATATCAAATTGATACCCTTAATATGATGTAAAAATCCAATGTAATCAATTTGCCACCAGGTGACAGGCTGGTGCTAGGGAACTGTGCCATCTTAGAGACTCAGCTTTTATCTCAGCTCTTTGCAAACCCATTAGTCAGCAACTTCCCTGGCCAGATTAACCTTAGAGAGGGTTATATTCACATGACTTAACTCTTGCATAACTTTCATTTGAACTGCCTTGGACACTTTGTTCTTGAATTTATTGACAAATGTTGCATTGGCTATTGATAGAGACCGACATCCACAGAGCAGGTCACCTTGTTTATCTGAGACTCCTCTGCAGTGTGTGCCCTTTGGTGAGGTATTGTATAAATGGGTCACAAATGTGCTCACACTAAGTAATGACCTAAGAAGTCCTCTTCTGCTGATCTCCCATTAACCTCTTCCTCTGACTTCCTTGTCACCAGTCTCCCAGTCATGTTCCCTCCATGTTCATGACTATTCAGGAAATCTATTAAGACCATCCACCAGTTGGCATACTTCCATATATCTAGTCATCCCCCCTACCATCAAAGTGAAACACTAAATGCACTGCTCAAGGTCTGCCCACTAGGAAGATTTCCCTAGGGTTTTCCAAGACCTCAATGGGAGAAGTTGCTATTTTGTAGTTGTGTGGTTCTCACGTGTTGCAAATCTATTTTCAATGTGTAAACCAGCCCTAAAATGTTTTCCTTCTCATACGGTTGGTTATAGAAGACTCCCCATGAGATCACAGGTACAGGCTGAGGTAGAGGTGGGAATGAATGCATGTTGCCTGCAGAATCTAAAGGAGGCTTTTTCTCAATACTAGAAGGGGTACAAAGTTTAGGAACTTATCTTTCACTTTGGAAGGGAATACGTTAATATGCCACAGACTGCTGGCACGATGGAAACTTCACCAAGACAGCAGGTTTCTGAGTTTTCATGGGAAGTACCTCCCACCATCTGGCACCTTGTGTGTCCTACCAAGGACTCTAAGATATTTGTTGATTCTTGCCAACCCGATTCAAAGAGGATGTATTGGTGTAGTGAACTCAAAAACCTTATGGGTTGGAGAGATAATTTACAGAATTCCTGTGGATAGGTAGAAAATTAAAAAACCCTGGTAGATGAAAGAAAACTGCTACAATTGATCTTTTCTAATTGGTTTAACTTGAAACACAGGCTGTAGGCTTTGCATTTGTATGAATTGGTGTTTTAGTTAAGATTTAAAATCTGGTAAGAAAGAAAAATAATTTTCAGATCTAATAAGCAGATTTATGAAACAAAGAAGATTAATAAAAAATATAAAATAGTATTATGGAAAAAGAATAAATAATCATATGAAATGCTAAAAAGTAGCAAGATGAAATCATAGGAAAGAAGTAAGATGAATTACTATAAATAAAGATGAATTTTAGAGAGATATAATGAAAACAAGGCATATGTACTGCTAAAGCAAAGAAAAATAATTGGCATTATATAGAATGCTATAGTGATCCTTTCACAAGTTATTCTATACCATTACTTTTCTTTGTAAATTAACAACTAGGAAAGAGAAAATATCAACAGTATTTAAAGAATTTATTACTGGTTATAATAAAAATAACATTTTGCTATAGTGCTAATGCCAATAAAATCATAGATTTTATTTGAAATTTAAATGTTCCCAAAGTTCATCTTTATCTAGGTATTTAAAGCTCAAATATGCTGATTCTTTATTCTTACGTTTTCTTAGTACCATTGTTCTGAAAAAAATTGAAGTATTGTTTGGAATTGCCATCATTCCTGACTCTAAATTTATATACTACATACCAATAAGCAATCATTTTCTTGCACTTATTCACACTTAAGTAGTTAAGAGTAAAAAAATGACGTACAGTGAAAAAATAATATGTTCAGGGTAAGTAAGCAGTACAGTAGCATCACCAGGGTACTTGCATCAGTTGTTAAACAACAGCAGCAACAAACAACAGCAGGCTTTCAGTGTCCACCTATGATGCTGTGTTTTGATGAAAAGGTTACTGTACACTGAGAAGACACATCAGAAGCAGTTGAGGGACCGGAAGGTGAGTCCTCTAGGGATCAGATGGCATTCTGCTGGGTGGCTTTTTAAATCTTTCCTCCAAAATCATCTGCCTTAATAACAACAGTGTTTGCCTTAGAACTTTCTCTTTGATTTTATAAGCTGACATTATGTTTTGTTGTATTATATAAATACATGCTGCTCTAGTCCTTCAATAAGCCCATCACACATTGTCACTGTCATCTATAGACACTTTTTTTTTTGCAGTGTTAACAGTGTCATTTTCATGATCACTAATATCACAATCACCTTGATTCAGAATGATTTTAGCTATTTCACCATCAGTCAATAGATGAGCAACTGGAGCCTCTTTATCAATGTTAAAAACTTCTTCAGTATCCACTTGTTCTTCCTTACTGATAGACTCTGAAGGTCTATTTTTGCATATGTAAAAAGATAAGACATCATTTTTTTCTCACTTGATTTATGGAATCTTTCAAAGTCGCCACCTTGTTTATCATCATCACTGAACAGAGTCACAGGTCAGAGGTTGTGTCAGGCATGCACAGCTCTGTCTGTAGTCACCGTGCTCTAAGCATTGGCAACAGCATATACAACATCCTTCATGTTAAACTCCTTTTAAGAGCCTTCTACACCTGTACCTCTATTTACTGTTGCTAGCATGCTGTTCAATAAGGTGTTTTCATATTTAACTCTTTATTTATCTAAGAGTACCCTGGTCACATGGCTGATTTAATGAAATCAGATTTGGGGGAGTACATGGCATAAACATTACTTTTGATGAGAATTTCAGCTGGAGGATCAGCAGGACAGTTGTCAAGGAATAACAAAATTTTGCAGTCATTATCCAGTTGCCTTTCCTGCAGTGAGCAGAAACTATTTGTGAAACCAATGAGAAAAGATGTCTCCAGTTACCCATATCTTTTTGTTAGCATAATAATGAACTGGTAAGAAATTCACTGCTTTAAAAAAATGAGAATCCAAGCTTTTTGTCTATCAGAACAAGTTTATACTTATACATGCCTGTTGCATTGGCATATCCCAGCACAGTTACTCTGTCCTTGGCATCCTTAATTCCTGTAGGGACTATCTCATCAGCTGTAGTCAGTGTCTTTCTGAGGCAAGAAGGCTCAAGCAGTGACGTTTCATCTGCATTGTAGACTGTTCTCTATCAGCAATGACCTTGGCAAACTTGTCAATGAATTTCTCTGCTGCTTTGTGATCAGCAGATGCTTCATCACCATGAATATTTAAAAATGGAATGCTAGTCTTTTCTTACATTTCTGCAACCAGCCTGTTGAATATTCATTGTTCCCTTCAATTTTCAGTGTATCATGACAGATCTTTGCTTGTTTCGTGATCAGTGTACCTGAAGTGGCATGTATTCACTGTGACACCGATAGATCAACTCTTTCAACAATACACGATGAAGATCTTCACTTTCAGCTTTATGCAGTGTTTTTCTATTTTTCATTAACTTTTGTTCTTTACTTTCAGCACAGAACTTCAACTTTTTATCCTTCTGTTTCTGTAGGTCATATACTGTGGCCTTCCAATACCACACTCTTCTATAAAACGTTTCACATTTAAACCACTGTTTAATTTCTCCAACAGCTTGACTTTCTGTGCTATAGCTAAACATAAATGTTTCCCACCACCCTTTTTTTATCACATTACCCATAAGGCTATATGAAGGCCTTTTTGACAGTTTTACCAAAATCTTTACACCACAAAGTAGAGAATAAGCCAAAAAACAAAAAAACAAAAAAAAAAAACCACAGTGAATAATACATGTAGGTTTTGCCCCTACATGGGACATTCTGGGGAACCTGCCAATGGAGAGTTTGACCTGCACATGTTCTATTTTATTATCCTTTGTGGGTGTGCATGGGAAGGAACCTAGACATGCATGGAAAAGACACATAACAGCTTAAAGGGGCTGAAAGGGTATTTTATTTCCCCCCCTTGGGGATATTGAATAACCTGTGTGTTGTGTACCTGTGTTTTGACTGAGCCCTGTCAGATGAGATCAGGTGGGGAATTTTCCACTTGCCATGTCACGTTGCTATTCAAAAAGATTGGAACTTTGGAGCATTTTGGATTTCACATTTTAAGATTAGGGATGCTAAGCCTTATATGTCTGTCTTTATTGGTTTTAGCCATCCTAGTGTGTGTCAAGTAGTATCTCATTGTGGTTTTGATCTCCATTTCTTCCCTGATGATGAATGATATTGAGCTTCTTTTCATGTGTACAACTTTTCATTTGTTTATCATTTTTGTGCAGATATGTGTGCTTAAATCTTTTGCCCGTGTTTTGTTTTTTATTTTTAATTTTTTCATATTATGGGGGTACAAATATTGTTAGGGTTACATATATTGCCCCTGCCATTCCTCCCCACACCCTCCCCCCCCACCTTACCAAAACATCAAGCATGCCCATGTTTTAATTAGGTCAATTATTGTTGAGTTGTAAGTGTTCTTTATATATTCTGGCTACAAGTTCTTTATCAGATATATGATTTGTAAATATTTTCTCCTACGCTTTGGGTGATCTTCTTACTTTATCAGTGCTATATATTAAACCCAAAAGTTTTTTCATTTTGATGAAGATGAATTTTTCTACTTTTGCTTTTGCTTTTTGTGCTTTCAGTGTCATAGTTAAGAAACTATTGCCTAATTCAAAGCCATGAGATTTACTCTTTTGTTTCTTCTAAGAGTTTTTATAGTTTTAACTATTACACTTCTGTATTTTATTCATTTTGAATTAATTTTGTATGTAGTGTGAAGTTAGTGTTTAACTTCATTCTTCTGCATGTGGGTATCCGGTTATTCCAGCACCACTTGTTAAAAAGACTATTGTAGTTGTTGATGTCTATAAGTAGCACTTCTATTTGTGTGTTAACTGTCTATGAAGTAGACATATATTTAATGTAATGTATAAATACATATGCTGAAAGTACACATATCATTATAAATAAATTCCATAAGTTTTTGACAAAATCAAATTATGTTCATACAAAAAAGAGATTTTTCATGTTAATTATTATTATTATAAGAAGTTATCAAAATCCATTTTCCCTTCTCATGCTGCCATCTCCTTTTCTTTGGTATTGCTATAGCTTCATCTGGTATATCCAAAAAAGAAAAAACATTATTCACTCCTGCCCTAAGATTAGGGCCTATGTCATAATGAGCTCTACTTTTTTTTTTTTTAATTTTTCTATTTTTAGTTCCTTTTTATTTTTTATTTATTAATCTACTTTTTAATTTCAGCATATTGTGGGAGGACAAATATTTAGATTACATATATTACCTTTGTCCCACCCGAGTCAGAGCTTCAAGTTTGTGCATCCCCAGATGGTGCTCACCACACCCATTAGGTGTGGATATACCCATCCCCTCCTCCCCTCTCCCACCTGCCCGACACTCAATGAATGTTACTACTTTATGTGCACATAAGTATTGATCAGTTAGTACCAATTTGATGGTGACTACATGTGGTGCTTGTTTTTCCATTCTTGGGATACTTCACTTAGAATGGGCTCCAGCTCTATCCAGGATAATACAAGAGGTGCTAGATCACCATTGTTTTTTGTGGTTGAGTAGAACTCCATGGTATACATATACCACATTTTATTAATCCACTCATGTATGGATGGGCACTTGGGTTGTTTCCACATCTTTGCAATTGTAAGTTGTGCTGCTATAAACAGTCTAGTGCAGATGTCTTTCTATTTCCTGAGAAGCCACAACCCACACCATTTTCTTCTCGCTTTCACTAGATGTCTATAATCTCAGGGACAATATGTGGGATCTTCTCTGATTTCTTATGGGAGGCCTGTCTCTTTGTGGAAGTGCACAGAGGGAGAAAGTCCTAGTGTCTATTTTATACCTTGTAAAAAGAGTTCTTAGAGGATTATTTTATGCTCATTTTGTTTCTGGTTGGTTGTCTAATTTCTTCTCTTCTCTACAATACATTCTGGTACTGCAATTGAGGTATGTAGATTAGTAGGTTGATAAAGATGATAATATCTGTACAGACAAAGGCCACAGTGTCCTGAGAATAAACTCTGTGGAAGACACTGTAGGAGCCATTTTCATAATAATGATGGCTGGTCATTTTGAGTGTATAGTAAGCTTAAGGCACTATGCTAAGGGAGTTATCATCATTATAATATAAAATCATTGAACAATTCTATGAGGTAGGTGCTGTTATCATTTCCATTTACTGATGAAAAAAAAACAGACTTAGAAAAGGTTTAAAACATTCTCACAGTCACAGAGTTACTATGTAGTAACTATGTACTACATAGTAGTACTATGTAGTTACTATGTAGTAACTCTGTGTGGTTTCAAACCCAGGTCTGTGTGGCCCTAAAGCCGATATTTTTTATATCAGTTGATTCTGTAACCTATATTTGTGTAAAATATTTTAAAAGTTTTTAGTTCCCTTCTGTATTATTCCAATCCACCTTCCACTGCTACAGGGTGTTGTTTTGTTTTTCCATAAGGAAATATTACAAAACCACCTCTTGTGCATAATTTTTCAATGGTTCCCTATAAACTACACTATGCAATCTACATACTTCTAAGCTTGACTCAAAAGGCACTTTGTTTTAAATAATTTAAACATATTGAGTCTTAGTTTCCTTTACTTCCTCTACACTTTATATTATTCTAGCATGTTTTTCTCTCTGTCTGGAAGGCTATAGCACAGGCAGATTTTTAATGGTTCTCAAGTTTTGCCTCAAAATATTACCTCCCCTGTGAAGGTTGATTTCTTCAAGAAGACTTGGGAAAAACATCACCTCTATTCTCATTGTTTCTTATTCATTCATATTAACAAAAGTATTGTGATGAAGATCAAAGAGTATTGTCCTATCTCCAACGCTGAGTAAAACGATACTTAATTTCTTGGTTCCTCACTTGTCACTTTGGGAATAATAACAGAACTTCTATCATAGGTTTGTCGTGAAGATTAAATAAGACTGCTTCTGTAAAAGAGTCAACAGAATGCCTAGCACACAGGAAATGCTCACAGATATATTAGTTATTACTTTTATATTTTATTACTAAGCATTACCCAAGTATATAAAATTAGCACATTGTAATTTTATTTATTTTGTATAACCTTTCTTTTTTATCATTCTACCTTTTTCACTGTAAATTCTTTTAGATAGGGTTTGTGCTTATGATCAGAGAAAATTCTGGGAATATTCTAAGGATGGCTTATGGATGAATATTTGCCTTCTGTTTAGATTTTTAGATGGTCACCAAACCAAACTTGAAAAAGCTTCTAGGCTCCCTAATTAAAACAATTTATTAAGATAATATACATTTGAGTTAATATTTAAATAAGTCTGATTGATTGAGAAGAAGTGAAGTGAACCAGCTGAGTCTCTCCGGTGATAATAGACAATATTTTCAATTACCCTGTTGCTTAAGAGGTGAAGGCATTAGAGCCCCTTTTGGGGATGGCTTGATGAAGCCACACAAGCTCTTTGCCTAATCTGTTGGCTGTTGCAATGTGTGGCTTTATCCATCACTTCATACCATCACTTCACTGACAGAAATAAGATGATACAATGGGGACTCACAGGCTGTGAGATAAACTTCTAATTCCTGTTCCCTCTGTTAGGAGAGCTCACACTCCATGCCCTCATGACTCAGTTCCTGCCAAACTCCTAAAATCTAATGCAGTCCAGAGTTCATTTGGCTTGTGCTTCATGGTAGTAAAGATTAGCTGGATATGCTCCTATTTTTTAGGAGGCTGGGTTGTTCTGTTTTCCCTTTTCTTGTTTCAAGGGAATCAAGGGTGTGATAGGAGCAGGGCTGTTTCATTATTTTCCAGGGATGTGTCTATAGTTCAAAACTAAATTAAACATGCCAACCTGACAGCAGTAATTACTTTCCTAAAGAGAAAACCATTAGCATTCTTCATTTATTTATTCATTCAACTAATATGTATTTTATATTATTTTATGGCTATACCAGCTCATAGTTTTCTATGTGTTGAGGGCCCTGTCCTCATGGGGTTGGGGGGAGGAGGACACACAATAACAGGAAACCAAATGAACTAGAAAATGCCAGAAAGTAATGAGGGCAAAAAACAAAATCAAAGAGAGTGGTGGGCTATGTCATGCATGGGGGTGGGAGGTGGTGTCACTTTAGATTGAGTTCAGAGGAGACTCCTTGCCTTATTAGTGTGATTTAGAAATATTAGTAGACTCCTTCAGGTGAACTCATACTGTAATAGGTGTCATACAAAACAAAAACAAAAGTAACAAAAGACAGAAAACTGCCTTCGAACATGTCACTGAATTTGTGAAGGACCAAATAGTAAACCAAATAGATTCCAGGAAGAAAACCTGATCAGCTGCCTCCATTTTGCCAACTACCCCAATCTTCCACCTCCAATATTCAGGTCTGGTCCTAATCCAATCTAAACAGTCTACATCAGAACAAGATGAGTTTAGGAACATGGTTAATCACAGGACCATCTGATTCTCTGCTTTGGGCTCTGAGTGACACTCCAGGCATGGAGACATGTAAAGCCTATTCACTTCAGATCTGAAAATGTCAACAGAATCATATTCACTAAACATCCTCATTTTTATCACAGTGCTTTTACTGACAGATATGAAAAGGAGAATTATTCTTATCAAAACCAGATTTTAAAAAGAGTCAACGAAAAGAAGCTCAAGTACCTTGTAGTGCCAAAGATACTTTGTTCTGTGTTGACAGAAAATGAAATTGCCATTTAGAAAAACTAACACTGTGCAGTTTAAATGGTCAACAAGCCTTAACACACAGTGGGTTTGAAGTTCTCATTGTCATCTGGGAGGCCAAATACTGAGCCTCAGTGCACAGGAAGCTAAAAATTCTGCCTCTATGCTTCTCACACATGCTAATATAGACCACGACACTCCACACGCTGGACAGTGACTCAGCTGAGACCTATAATCTGAAGGAGGGACATAAAAGGTAACCAGGTTTTATTCAGTGTCACTCAGGAAAGGTGCTAGATATTTTATATGTATTTCCTCATTCCAGGTGCCCTTCGATTTCCAGTTGGAATATCAGGGCATCAAACTCTGCCCTTGATATACAATCTTCAGTTGTGTTAAAGTAATTCTGCAGCATTTACTGAGATAAAGACTTGATGGCTCCATGACTGCAGATATAGTTCATCAGTATAATAACGCAGTGTGAATATTCTCGTAAGCAAAGTAAATAAACACTCCTCAAAGGCTAAAGGTAGATATTTACAGAATCCCCTCATAGAAACTATATTCAGGAAATGAAGAACCCTATATTTTCATTATATTTGAATTTTATATATATATATATATATATATATATATAACCTCTTTCTTTAAAAACAAAAGAAAGAACACAAAGGATTCTATTATCTCGCCTCTGATTTATTTTAAAAATCTTTTTAAATGTTAAGATCAGCAAAGAAAAGCTAATGTCAATGTTGAGAAGAGATGAAGGGAAGGTCCAAATATTGAAACATAGGTGAGAGTCTCCATGGTGTACCCCCTTAGGCTAGGACATAAATTAAACCGTCCCCCAAGGCTTGCCTACAAGAGCAGACAGTCTATCAAGGCAAGGTTTAGAGCCTGTTTTATTTACTGTCTAGGTTTTTATTGTTTCTTTTGGTAACTAAAACATATTAGACTTTCCCCCCATATATTTTCATTTGAACCAAGGTTATAAAAGTAATCTGAATTGTATATTAGCCATTTTACATCCTCATGAAATCTCTCAATATGACACATTTGAAAGTGAATGATTTTGTGAGGTATGTTTAGAATAGTAAAGCTGTACCAGGAGATGTGAATTGCATTTTTGATATTTATCCATAAATTAATTACTCAAGGATTCATGCATATGTAGAAATTGTTGAATTTTCTCTATCAGTTAATTATTGACTGAAATTCTATTAACATTTACATACACATTATTCAGGCATTATTTTCTTATGCGGATTATATCTCCAGAAATAAAATATGAGCCTCCAGGGAAATTGAAAAACCACTACCTTTCACAATTATCAGATAAAGTCTAAGATGATAAATATTGCCTTTAAAACACTGAGAAACCATTATTTCTAAAAATAAATTGTAAACTAAGCATGATTTCATTTAATAGAACTTCAAAGCTATAAATCAATTTATGGTTGCCTCTATTGAATTAACCTACTATTCTCTCACATTCCCTGTTTCCAAGGAGGTGATAATAATAACCCCTTTGTATCTCATAGGGAATATTAAGAAGATAAATGGGATAATATATGTGAACATCCTCTGAGCTACTTGAGAGTGTGTGTACATGTGTATATGTATACAAAAATTAGGCCAACATTGCTTTTTGAAGAACTATAAAATGAACATTTAATTAGATTTTTAATCTCATGACAAATAATATTTCATAAATATTTTCAATAAATGAAACCACAATTTACCATACCTTCTGATTTTGGCGATTCAGAATAAATACTATTGATATTTTTCTCTTGACTTTCCTCTTTTTGTGTTTATTTTTATTTTTCAGAATATTAAAGGGGTAAAAATGTTTGGGTTACATATATTGTCTTTGCCCCACAGGAGTCAAAGCTTCAAGTGTGTCCATCCCCCAGACAGTGCACACTGCACCCATTAGGCATGAATATACCAATCCCCTCCTCACCCTATACCCGCCTGACACCCGATGCTTGTTACTATTATATGTGCACATAAGTGTTGATCAATTAGTACCAATTTGATGGTGCTTGTTTTTCCATTGACTTTCCTCTTAATTTTTTTTTTTTTTTTGAGACAGAGTCTTGCTCTGTTGCCCAGGCTAGAGTGAGTGCCATGTCGTCAGCCTAGCTCACAGCAACCTCAAACTCCTGGGCTCAAGCAATCCTGCTGCCTCAGCCTCCCAAGTAACTGGGACTACAGGCATGCACCACCATGCCCGGCTAATTTTTTCTATATATATTAGTTAGCCAATTAATTTCTTTCTATTTATAGTAGAGACGGGGTCTCGCTCTTGCTCAGGCTAGTTTCAAACACCTGATCTTGAGCAATCCGCCCGCCTCGGCCTCCCAGAGTGCTAGGATTACAGGCGTGAGCCACCGCGCCCGGCCATTCTCTTAATTATTTTTGATCATTCTAGTAAGTCCTCATGGGCCAGGATTCACTGGCATATTTTCTAAGCTGTTAAGCCCCAATTCAGAAACATAACCACATCTTCCTTCCATATACTACAATTATAAGCAGTTAAGTCAATGTCTTTCTGGAGTTAAAAAAATGTATTCTTAATATTGATTTCTAAAAGCCATTATATTATTATCTTCAATGTTAATTGTGTTGCTTTCAATCTACCATGTTACCCATAAAGGGGCAAAAGTGATGATGAAAGTTATCAGAAACAACAGACAACCCATTGATCCCTCCATCAGAACATGCAATTGTATGCAGTGGAGACAGTTGGGAGGATTATAAAAACGTGGATATAATTGGGTTGAATTTATTTATTTTTCCTATGGCTTTGGCATATTACTGGAGGAGAGTCCCAGCTGGGTCCAACCACTTAGTTGAATTGTGGCTATTCATGGTTTCAAGTTCATCAATAGTCAGAAAATGAATGCAGATTAATATGAGGAATTGAATTTAACTCTCATTACCCTGGAGAAATGGCAATGGGGATAGATGTTGTGCCTACTTGCCTAACGGATCCTTCTTCTGTTAGGTAGAAGAAGGCACCTTGTCTACAGAAATATTTTCACTTGGACAAATGACCAAACCAAATAATCACATGTATCCTTTTAAACAACTAAAAATATGGATTGTGCACTTTTCCCTCCAACAACTAGAATAGTGGCTGAAATGAACAGATGTAGTATAAAATATGCTTATATGAATGAATGAATGAATGAATGAATGAATGATTTTGAAAAATATTCATCATTTTAGATCTCAATTCTGAACAATATCAGTCTTCTTATATTCTGAGATAAAATTAGAAAAGGAGGCTTGGAAAGGAACTTGGAAGAAAATGGTAGAATTCAAATAACCCTTTAAGGTGTAGAATTTTTGCTGTGGAGAAAGGAGCACCTTATTAGGCTATTTACTTACACATTAACAAAGTAGGTGCTCTACCTTCTGTTCTTTGTTCTTGAGGAAAACTGGAATAATTATTTGGTTCTTTTAAATCAGCTCTCTATTTCTGAATACTTGTTGTTTTCTTTATCAAATCTCTCTCTCTGAAAATAGATACAACAAGATACTCTGCAATAGCAAAGTATTTGCTTCTATAAAGATTGTGTATTCTTCTCTAGACAATAATATAACCAGCTCCATAAGCAAGAAAACCTTTTTATATGGTTTTTCTGTAGTTCTCTTATGTTTCAAATCCCCAAGATTTGCTGATCAAAACTTTGTAGATTCTGTTGCACTAATACACTCCCTTTTGGGTTTCTTTCCCAGAAACAGTGGAGCCTCCTTGTAGCCACAAGGTAACTGCAAAGCCTTACACCACCTGTTTGTCTGGAGAAGACAAGATAAGCAACACCCCACCATAGACTGTGCCCAAGGACCTGCTGAGCAACCCACTCCCCACATCCTGCCTGTGCACAAGGCTAAAAGAATGATCAATATTAACACCTAGCTCATTATACTACTAAAATCCCCACCCTGGGAATGACTTAGGCACCATTTTTTGATCATGAGATGTATGTACTAGCATGATTTCTCACTGTGCTTACATGCCCTGCACTCCACCCCAAACATGTAATGATGCTCACTCCCTTCATACATTATTCATTTCATCTCCAAAAAGTCTCCTGACTCTGTTGGTCAGAGAAACAGATTTGACGCAGTCCATTCCTCCCACCTTCTGGTGGAAGCATCCTCCATAATAAATCCTTTCTTCCTTGACAATCCTCATCTTCTCAGCAATTATGTTTCTGTGTTGCAAACAACCCAGAGTACCCCTCTTGCCAGTTTGTTAACAGTTACTCATAAAATAAAAAGAGCTGAGTCTTAGACACTGAGGGTCATGATTATCTGAACTTTAACCAGAAGTAAATGGTGGGCACAGAATTTTAGAGGGCTCTGCATATTACAAGCCCTGGTCAAGCTCCAAGAAGGGCTTCTTCATCGTACCTCTTGACAAAACAGAAGCAACTGCTCTTAGTAAGTGTGGAGGTGTATGTATTATGCTGTTGTTGAAGTTTGACACAGACCCTATTTCCAATGGTAGAGATGATTTAGTGGTCAGGCGTGTGAAAGGTAAGGGAAAAGACAAATTAACTAACTTGCCACATCTCTTTTCTTAGGTATACATGCAACAATCCTGCCCAGCCAGGTACCATTTCCCAGTAGTGTTGATTATCCATACTTTTGCTTCCTATTCCAATATGCAGCATCAGTGGCATTTTAAAAATGTGCAACATTTGTAAGAGTCATTAATGAAAGCTGACAAACATTTTATAATATAAAAAAATTATATTTCTCTCAATTTTCAAGATAGGTTGGTCTATATTTATACTCTCCAATATGGTAACAGCTAGTCAGTATAGCCATTGAACACTTAAAGTGAGGCTGGTTCAAAGTGCTATCTGTGCAAAATAAACACTGAATGCTAAATATTTAGTATGAGAAAAGCAGAATGCACTATATTTTAATAATGTTTATATCAGCAGCCCCCAACCTTTTTGGCAACAGGGACAGGTTTCATGGAAGACAATTTTTCCATGAACTGGGGCCTGGTGGGTAGATGGTTTGGGGATGATTTAAGCACATTACATTTATTGTGTACTTTATTTCTATTATTATTGCATTGTAACATATTAAAAAATAATTATACAACTTGCTATAATGCAGAAGCAGTACGAGCCCTGAACTTGTTTTCCTGCAACCAGATGGTCCCATCTGGGGGTGATGGGAGACAGTGACACCTAAAGTGTGTTGCTTATGTCCCATCTACTGCATAATCTCATTTTGGTTGCCGTCACTGCAGAAAGCCCTGCTTCACAAAGATAGGATGTTGGAAATGGAATCCAGCTTTTCAATGCTTTTGTGGCAATCTCAGGATATTTTGCCTTGACTTTAATCCAGAACATATGGAGATTTGAAGTTATCTCAAACATACTTTTAAGGCCACTGTCATTTGCCATCTCAAGCAGTTGATCCTCTTCTAGCATGGACAAAGTCGATTCACCTGGCTTATTCACAAATGGGTAGCAGATCCATTACTTCCCAGTTTGGGGGTCTTTCATGTTTGGCAAGTAATGCTGAAACTCTTTTGAAAGCTGAGATGAATGACCATGCACCACCTGGAAGAAAGAAGGCCCTGGTTCAATCTTTTTCAAAATCTCTGCTGATGCTTGAAACATGTCAAAAATACCAATGTTCTCTCAGCGTCCCCATAATTTCAGTTTGGTTTTGAATATAGCCACTTTATCTGCTGACTTAATCACTATTGTCATTTATTTTCCCCTAAGTGACAGACTGAGTTCTTTGAGCAGGTTGAATATGTCACACAAGTTAGCAGGTTTTGTGACCCATTCTGTGTCACTGAAATGTGCTGCCAATGGTGACTGTTTTTCTAAAAGAAATCCCTAGAGCAGCTTTCATAACTCCAAAACTCTGGCCAGTGATCTACCTTCTGTATATAAGAGAAGATGTATGTGCTCTGTGCCCATCTCCTCACAGGGCTGCATGAGCAGACATGAGTTAAGTGCATGTACTTTAATGTGGTTGATAATTTTAATCATATCCTGCAAAACATTGTTGAATTCAGGTGACATTTTTCACCTAGCCAGCATTTCTCTATGGATGACACAGTACATAGACACACATTCAGAAGTGACCTCCTTGACCCAAGTAGTGAAACCAGAAAGTGGTCCAGTCATGGCAGGCTCTCCATCCGTGCATATACTGACATAAAATGATCAATTCAGTTTTCCTGACATGTAATCATTCAAAGACTCGAAAGTTCTGCAGCTGTGGTATTGGTTGGCAACAAAAATGTGCATAGCATATCTTCCTGAAAAATATATCACACAAAAACAAGCATTGCTGTCAATACTGGTAGAATCATCAACCTGGATTGCACACCATGGTGACTTATTAACCCTCTCAATATTGTACCTCAATATCCTCTGCTATTGCATCAATTCATCTAGTTACGGTGCTAGCTGAAAGAGGAACGTGTTGTTCCCTTTTGAACTGCAGCCTCTCCTAAAAGTTCCTTGGCAAATGTCCTTAGCAGCAGGCAGGATCAACTCTTCACCAATAGCAAAGGGCTTTCTAGCTTTAGCAATGCGGTTAGACACTAAGAATGATCGATGCTCTCAGTGCAGACACATTTGATGAAGTGGTGGCCTCCAGTAATTGCTTCTGTCCTTCATGTTCATGTTTTTTTCTTTTGAAAAACTCCAAAGGCTAGTATTTTAATGCGGAATGCTTGGTCTCCATGTGATGAAGCAGTTTTGAAGGTTTCATGGCTTCGTTGAATGGCTGGTCACCACATATTATACAAAGCAGGCTTGGAGAATGTGAACCACCTGTTGCAATGAACCCATAATGTAAGTAGAACTCTTGGTATTGTCTTTTAAATGAAGCTTTCATTTTCTTGGCAATCTTAGAGTCTTCTGCTGCTTCATCATTTTCTCTTTTCCCCTTTACAAAGTAACTCTCCGGTGACTTTTTTTTTTTCCTTCTAATTCTTGCTAGGGTTAGCTTGTGAACTTATTAAATCTGTGACTGAGACAAGTGTGCCCTGTGGGAAAGAGGCACTGATGGAAATGGTAAATAAAATAATGGGCGGGCCACACGTGGACTCATGCACTAAAATAAGTGTCAGATTCTGACTTAAAGCCTTCCACCAGATGCCGCTTGTCACTTGCCACTCACTGAGAGGGGTTTGATATGAGGCTGCAAGCAATTGATTTATTATGGTCTCTGTGCAGTCAAACGTCTCTGCTAATGATAATCTATATTTCCAGCTGCTCCCCAGCGCTAGCATCACTGCCTCAGCTCCACCTCAGACCATCAGGCATTAGATTCTCATAAGGAACATGCAAACCAGATCCCTCACATGTGCAGTTAACAATAGAGTTCATGCTCCTATGAGAATCTAATGTCACTGCTGATCAGACAGGAGGCAGAGCTCGGGCAATGATGCAAGTGATGGGAACAGCTGTAAATACAGATGAAGCTTGGCTCTCTCTCCTTCACCTCCTGCTGTGCAGCCCAGTTCCTACAAACTGGAACCCATCTGCAGCCTGGGGGTTGGGGACTGCAGTTTTCTATTGATTTTAGGTTGAAATAATATTTTTGGATATGTTGGATAAAATAAAACACATTATTAAAATTAATTTTGCCTTTTATTTTTTACTTTTTGCATTATAGAAACTAAAACATTCAAAATGACTCGAATGACTCACGTTATATTTCTATTGGACAGCCCTTGTGCAGAGCTAGTGTGGGTAGTGTATGATTCCAAATCTTCACAGAGGCACCAAGATGGACACTGAACATCAGACAGCAGGATAGTTGTATTTTATAACAATGTTTAATAAGATTTAATTGAAATTTTTTAAATGGTTGATTTTTTTCATTTTTTTCTTGATAGTTTTTTAACTGTCAGGAAAAAGTTCATTAGATAGCACTAAATGTGTTGCTAAAGAAGAAATGTATACAGTCTAGAATTGTGGAAACAGAGCTAGAATCATTCTTTGTGCTATGTACGAGCCTACATAGTCACAGATTACAAAGAAACATGGCTTCAACTATGACAATAGTGAAATTTGAAATATTTTGTATAATATAATTTTAAATCTCACCTTATATATATAAAGTGAGATTTCATATTTATTTTGTATTTTGCATTTCTCAGACATGCTATGAAATATCAATATACACTAGAGGAATTAAGGAAAATAACAGAAGTTACTTAAGTGAGGAATAAATGGAAAACCACACCCTAAACTCAAGAAATGCTGAGAAAAGAGGATTCTTAAAGATCTTGATTTATTTTTGGAAGTATCTGTGAAATTTCTGTATTTCATGTTATACAAATATTATATCAAACCATTATCTTGTTAAATGAAGTTAATTAATTCATGCCTTGACCCAGAAAACTAAAATTATTAATATAAAGAATCTGTCTTAAACAGTATTCTTGTTTGACCAATTCTATAAAAGATCTGAGAATCTCATGCAATTTATGTAAGTATGGAATTGTACCTTTGAAATGGTATAAAAATGTATATTATTGTGACAAAAATTTGAGGTTTTAATGTTTATCAATTGTTTAATCTCCCCATAATTTTATACAGAAGATGTTCAAAATTTTCATGTATGAGCTGCACAAAATTAATTGAAGAAAATGTTTATAATGTATAATGTATCAAAATCTCCCCTGGGCTAATGTAAATAATTGGATAGGGCATTAAATGTATTAAACCAATCTTTTAAATGCCAATAACAACAAAAAAAATTCTGAACTATAATCTTTGAAAGAGAATTAAATCACTCTTGAAATTGTGCTATCTGCAGTAGTTTGGTATGTACTGTCACTTATCATCAATAATATTAGCAAACACTTAAAAGGTAAACAAATCTAAGGTTGGTTACTTCAATCTTTGACTGTTTAAAGTACACTATTTCAAAATTTAGAGAAAATTACATTTCTAAGTTTAAAAAAGCATATGAAAATTATAAGAAAACTGACTTATTACTAACATATGAAGAGATTAAAGAAATGAAAATGTTTGCATGACTCTAAAGGAGAAGATTCACATACAAATAATACCAAAACTAATTTCTATAAAGACCATTTCCTGATTATTATAAATTGAAGATATCATCTTAATAAGGAAGAGTTGAGCAAATTGAGCCAAGTGCTTCTATATAATATCCTAACATTGAAAAATTAGAAAGAAGTCAATAAATGTATAGTTCTAGATGCTGTATTATAAGGTGGTGCAATATCTTGATATAAAAAATATGAAATTATAAAATTGAATTAAATATTGTGATAGTCTATGTAAAGTGTTAATTTTTAAAATATTACCCTTATTACAGAGTTTGATTTTATACAGTAATTATAAGCATACATATTGCTTTATAGTTGTATTAATAACTTTAGACAAATTTTTCCAAAATGAAATTATTAAAACAAATAAATCCTGTCTAAGCACTATGATGGTTCAGTAAAGGTTGTCTAATTTGGCCTTACTCTCAATAAAATACGTATAGTATGAAAACCCTGATTATGAGTAATTTTGTTGACATAAATATACAAAAAAAACTTAAATAAACTCATAATGATTTATAATATATGTATGTTTTGTTTTATTAACCATTCAAGCACTTTCCTATTTTCAATGAAAGAACCAAGCATGTGTTTTAATAATTTAAATTTGGTCATTTTTGATATTTTGCTGGCCTTCAGTAATAAAATATTACATAAGCTTAATACATATTTTTCAATGTTTTCACTAGAAAGGGATACTTGTCAACGTAGAAGGGTAGAATGTACTTCATTTAATAGCCTATAACCTTGACTTATGTAAATATTTAATCATATTGCATGTGGATATACATTTGTAATGTTTCCCAGGTCCCACAAATATCAAACTTAAAGCTGGTGGTAAGATTTGCTCTTGAAGGAAGTGAGAATTTCTATTTTTATTAATCATGTTGAAAAGCCAATAAGAGTGTCAAAATATAATTTTCTAAAAGTTAAAAATATAACTCATAAAGACATAAAATAAGCCAAGTTAAAAACTTTAAGGAGGAATTAAACCCAAGGTTAAACTGGGTCACTGGGGTATTGGAAAGACCAAAGTATGTGTAGTCACAGAAAGAGAAAAAAGTGCCGAAATGACATTGCTAAATTAAATGTAAAACCGTTTAATGTCTTCTAAGACCATAAAAAATAACCTTTAGAGTTATTTTTTTCTATCAGGCAAAAATCATTTGCATCTTAACTCGACAAAATTCATTTGCAATTTAACAGTCTTCTAAAGGTTAGTATCTAACTGCACAGCGTCTGGTACTTTATCAATAGCAAATAGTAAATCAAATAAAACTGAATCATCTTAGAAAATTAGATAAACCTGGAGCAGACCTGTTAGATCTCTCATATGCCTCAAGAAGGACATGTAGTCATTCTTTTGCATTCTAAGTTTTGGATACTTTTTCTTAGTAAGGGAAAAGAAATAAAGTCTTAAGTTGGAGTGAGGGACTTTTTTGTCTAACTGAAGCTTGGATAGCAGGCCACGACTCTGATAAATAGATAGACCCCAAAACATTCTATGTGGTATGAGTAACATGGCCCCAGACATATAGAGGTAGACCAGAGGCCAGGCCAGGAGGTGCCCTGTGACTGGGACCCTTCAAGGAGGGGCTTGGACTGGTACATTCCAAAAGCAGCCTTATTTCATTGTGATTATAATTTATTCTGTGTTTTGATAGCCTTCTTTTATCTCCAGCCTTCAGTAAGACACTACCAAGTGTTCATAGCCTTGTCTTCAACTGTGTTGTGGGAAATTAAAGTAAGGTTCTGTTCCATGTTTGGGTGAAGTATTCATGCTAGGCATGGAGAGAAAGGGGAGAAACAGTATTTGTCCTCACACTAAGACCAGTGCAGTGGTAACAGCACTGGCTTATGGAAAAGTGACCAGGGAAAGAAATATGTATGAAATTACTTATTGACATTGTTGGGCACACAAAGAATAGGAGTTACATAGGTCCTGCGTGGCTGATAGCAGTGGCAAATGAAGATAGGTCATGTAAAATACATACCTTGGCAGGTGTATAGCAGAAATACTTGGAAGGGGATCCTGGAAAAGACTGACCTTTCCCTGTGGACAAATGAGTGAGGACTCAGTGTACCTATGCTTCTTAAACTGTAGTACAATGATTACAGGTGTAAACTCTACAATCATATTATCTGGGTTCAAATCCTAATTCAACCTCTTAATATCTATGCAAATTTGACTATATTACCAAACTTCTTTATTCCTCAGTTTCCCTATTGGTAAAATAGGAGTAAAGCATACCTACCATACAGGGTTGCTATGAAAATTAAGTATCTATCTATCTATCTATCTATCTATCTATCTATCTATCTATCATCTATCTATCTATCATGTATTTTAAAATATTTAAAATAGTACATATTATACTGTGTACCTTTAGGTTATTTTTCTTTTGGCATAAGTGCTATTCCTGCCCTCCTATGTTCACCTTTTAATTGTAGGAGTGATAGCCTGCAAACTGTATTTTTCTTTCCATTTGGGTATAGATTGGAAAGTAAGAGGAAGAGAGATAGCATTTCCCTCTACCTCTTGAGATGCCTTCGGCAGAAGTAGTAGCAGCAGTGTCAGATGGGCTCCTCCATGGGGATGTGGCTCCTAGGTGCTCACTCATACGCAATAACATCAGGGGCAGAACCTCCAGCCAAGAAGTGGCAAGGCAGGGCTGTCAACCAGGAGTAATGCCACCTCTGGATGAAGGAATAACTCTCTAGACTTCTTGGTTCACCCAGCCCTTCCAACAATTTTCTACCTAATTCCCTGCAATAAATCTCTCTGCAGCTGAAATATCTAGAATGATTTCTGTTTTCCTGATTGATGGACACAGCTATGCCATTATTAGAATCATTTATAGCAATATTGTTATTACTATCCTCAGGAACATTATCCAGGGACCAAAATGTATAACAATGTAACCTTCCTACTCAACTTTTCCAATCTACTACTATAATTATTTTTCCAAGATTGTCCTTGGACCAGAAGTATATGTAATGAATGATCAAAGTTATATGAACTGATGTGTCATCTAACTACTCTATTGTAGGTTTATCTCCTTCACTGATCAATGGTCTAATGGGAGGAGAGACTTAGTTCATTCAAAACCAGTCTAAGAAAGATCATAGCTATATTGGAGAACATATTTTGAACAATTTGAAAAATGTATAATCAATAATAATAGAGTTGTTATGCCCTACATAAGGCAACTATGTCTAGAAACACTGTGTGATTTACTTGTAATACATTATTTTTTTCCAGCTATCTATTGATTATCCGTGACTTATAACAGTTTGAAGAAGGAAATATACACTGCACATGTAATCTTGTTTCACAGCTGAAGCAAAGTTCATTTCCAATAGCCATTCTGCCTTGGTACCAGGAAATTTGATAAACAAATTTAATATACAGAACTATAAATTTACAGAAGAAATTGTGAATGTGAAGGCTAACTGAAAAATAATTTTTAAAAAATGGTCCAGAAAATTCAGAACTTATATAGAGGGAAAGTATCTGGCTCAGCAACGGACTTAAATGATCTAAGATTAAAATTAGTCTGATTCACATTAGGTTTCCTTAATTTTTCTTTGATTCTCATTCTTCTCTACCTTTAAAAATTTAAGTTGATCTTTGTTTGTTTGTTTGTTTGCTTGTTTGTTTTTGAGACAAGGTCTGGCTCTGTCTACTGAGCTAGAGTGTAGTGGCGTCATCAGAGCCTACTGCAATCTCAAACTCCCGGGCTCCAGTGATCCTTCTGCATCAGCCTCCCAAGTAGCCACCACACCCAGATAATTTTTCTATTTGTATAGAGACAGTTCTCACTCTTGCTCAGGCTGGTCTCAAACTCCTGGCCTCAAGCAATCCTCCCACCTCCCACCTCAACCTCTCAAAGTGCTAGGATTACAGGTGTGAGCCACTGTACCTGGCCTTAATTCTATCTTTGAATTATCATATCCTTCTTTCCTCATTGTCTTTTCCTTTTAGACTCTGGAGAAGACTATTACTGAATTTGTCATCTCCATATACTGGCTTTCCTGGCAAACAAAAGGCTCCTTATTACATGGTCACGCAAATATATAACTAGTCATGAACATTAGCTGCAAAAATAACTTTACTTTGGATGACTCTTTCCAATGGTTTTCTTGGTAAGTCAGAACTTTTTAATAATAACCTTTAGGATATAACTGTACAATATGTGACTAAAAATAAATAAGAATGATATGCATATATGACACGTAGAAACGACATCATTGTTATAGTCCCACCACTTGAAATATTTGATTAATGTGTATGTGAGTTAGTCTACTACTTTCTGAAAGCTAGGAAAAGAAAATACAGTGCACTGCTGTAATATAATATGAAGAGTCATTGATTGGAAGACAGTAGAACAAAATAAAAATAACGCTGGTTTTATAATCAGACTACTTAATATCAATGCCTAACTCTTTCTTTCTAAGGATTATTATATATCTCTCTCGCTCTTTTCTTTCTCTCTCTCCCTCCCTTACTCTCTTTTTCTCTTTCCTCCTCTCTCACAATTGCTCTCATTCTTGTTTTCACTCTCCTTCACTTACATGTGCATAAGACACATACACACCTCATATCAAATGGAGCAAAGTAGAGACATGAGCCAAATTCAGCCTGTCACCTATTTTTGAAAATAAAATTTTGTTGGAATATGGCCATACCCCTTTGTTTACATATTGTCTATGGCTGCTTTTTCTCTCCAAAAGCAGTTTAGTAGTGAAGTGACTATCTGGCTGCAAAAGCCTAAGATGTTTACGATCTGGCCCTTTACAGAAAACTTTTGCTATCACTAGTTTATAGTAAACTCAAGAAATGTTAGTCTCCCCATTTTTTTTTAGTTTGAGAAACTACGGCAGATCACCTGGTGTCCTAATCTTGGTTTAAGACCATTCTTCATGAGAGAAACCAGGGTTCCTTGGAGAAATGGTTGATTCTGGAACTGGGGCAGAAAATATACACTATGAGCTTGGAGCATTTTGTAGTACCAGAATGTAAAGAAGTGCTTAAAAACAAAAACAAAACAAGTAATGGAGGTATGTCATTTGGGTACAGGAGAAAAATGAAAGTACTCCCAATGGCTAAACCTGGAGCAAGTTGAGTAAATAAATAAATAAATAAATAAATAAAGATTGTATTGGATTATAATCAGAGTTTAAATTAGTCTCAGTGAATCCATATTGACATAAATAACTGATTAGATAAAGAAATAAGGGAGATAACAAACAAATTTCCAGTGCAGAATTCCAAATAATTTATGTTGACACTGACCTCGAAGAGGTGGAATATAACTAAGTGTCCACATCTCAAGCCTGAGCTACCTTCCAAAGAGAACAGCATGGAAAAGAAGAAAAATGAATTACTTTACAGTGGAGAAAGCTGGCAAATGGTATTTCAAACAGGTGATCAAAGTTAACATCAACAGTAATAAATCAGGTTGATAATACATGCCCTTGATATTATGTGATAAGAATGGTATTGTGCCTCCTCAGTCTTCCTCCACAAAATATACATTCCAGGTCTGATCATTAGAAAAATATCAGATAAATCCCAATTGAGAGACATTCTGCAAAATATCTGATCAGTATGCCTCAAAACTGTCAAGGTCATCAAAAAACTAGGAAAGTTAGAGGAATTGTCACAGCCAAGAAGAGGGTAAGAAAACATAACTGCTGAATGTAATGTGTTTTCCTGGATAAAATCCTGGAACAGAAAAAGGTAATTAGGTAAAAACTAAAGAAATCTGAATAATTATAAACTTCAGTCAATTAGATAATAATTTAGATTATTATGGTTAGCTAATGTACCAATATTCTTGTCATATTAATTATAACAGATTTATCATGTAAGATAGCAACAAGAGGGAAACTAGATGTGTGGTATATGTGAACTCTCTGTATTATTTTTGCAATTTTTCTGTAAACCTGAAACTATTTTAAGTTAATAGTTTATTTTACAATTTGGCAGAAAACACCCATAAAGTTATTGCACTTGACACCTTTAGATGTAGAAATTATTTCATCATGGGTCTTACAAAGCAAAATAGAATTAACAAAAGAGTTCCAAATATGTTTATTCTCTTACAGTAATATGCTGTACTAAAATGTTTTACTTGAAAACTTTTGCAGCTTTCACATTTATAACTAATGGGCTCCTATCCTAAAAATGCTAGAGAAATACAAAACTCTATTTCAAGTAGAAAAGACAAAAATAGTAGGAAATGGCAGCCATGCTCTGAATATAATAAAGTCATTTAGAGGTTCTATATAAAAGCAGTGCAAAAAAGAAAGAAGGCTATAGTCAAAGGGTAAAATCTGCTGGGGACATATTTAATTCAAGTATTGTATTTTGGAAACTACCCAAAAAACAGTAAGAAAGTTAGCACCATCTCTGAGAAATTATAGTGAGCAATACAAAAGAATGGCAGTTCATTTTTATATTTGGAGGGAAAAATCAGGATAAGAAAGAGAATAAATTTTTCCTACATTTGAAGAAAAAAATACTCTAACCCATAAATATATTTCCTAAGAAATAACTACCTCCAGGTATAAAGTGTGCAGCAAGGACAATTCTATGCCAAGAATAAATCTAAAATTAACACAGTTCATCCTAGGTATTGCTAAAACTTGAATGCTTTAAAAAGTTAAGCAAAGAAATCTAAAGCTGTAATCTGAAGTGTTTTAAGTCCATGACAACATACAGAGTTATAAAATGAAGGTTTAAGCCAAATTAAGCCATGCTGGAAACCTTTCTGAAAGAAAAACTGATATTGAACAAGGATCACGTCAGGTCATGTCAGAATAGGGTATCATTGTCACCCTGGGCCTCTGATGCCAGAAGCAAAGTGATAGATCCTGATTCTATCCCCAGGAAATCTTTATTTCAATATATACATATATAAGGAAACAATTCAATCATTTAGAAGACTGATGATATTTCCACCAAAAGGCACATTATTGTGAATGTAGTTAACCACAAATCTAGGTTTTCCCAATGTAATAAGATAACATTTAAATCACCTTGCCTTTGCTTTGAAAATACTTTTTTTTTTTTTTTTTTTTTTTTTTTTGAGACAGAGTCTCACTTTGTTGCCCGGGCTAGAGTGAGTGCCGTGGCGTCAGCCTAGCTCACAGCAACCTCAAACTCCTGGGCTCGAGTGATCCTTCTGCCTCAGCCTCCCAGGTAGCTGGGACTACAGGCATGCGCCACCATGCCCGGCTAATTTTTTATATATATATATCAGTTGGCCAATTAATTTCTTTCTATTTATAGTAGAGACGGGGTCTCGCTCAGGCTGGTTTTGAACTCCTGACCTTGAGCAATCCGCCCGCCTCGGCCTCCCAAGAGCTAGGATTACAGGCGTGAGCCACAGCGCCCGGCCTGAAAATACTTTTTAAAAACACTGATAGTGCTCAAACAACTCAAGATAGTAAAGTGATTTCACCTATGTATTCCCTAATGCTAGATCAGAAAATGTCTTAAATAGAAAATATGTATTAGCTTATTAGTGCTGAATATTAATACGTAAATATAGAAAAACAATATAATATGCAATTAGGAATTAAGTTGCCTAAATACTTTTCAAAATGTGATTATGCTGATTAGCTCTAAACCGAGTACACAAATTCTTCACATGTTTGCTTTGGCCTATTATCATTGCTTGGATCTTTAAAAAGAAAACAACTTATATTTCTATCAATAAAGAGCAAAACAGTGAGGGAGAACCAAACTTAAGACTAATCCCTTTGCCTGTTTGATAGTTATGCTGTTTAATTTCTTCAGTAAAAGGGAAAGATTAATTTTACTTGAACCATTATAGCCTTCGCACACATCACTTACCAACATTCATTTATTTAACAAATGTTTATTGATCACCAAATTTGCATCAGTCATTATGTCAAATCTCTGGGAATATCACTGTAAATAAAATCAGAAAGAGTCTCTGTTTTCAAGGAGTTTATAATCTGATAGAAGAGACTGATATTAGTTAAATAGTCGCAAGAACAAATGTGACATTGCTCTTGCAATAATTGCTAGGGAAGACAGATGAATGGTGCTATATGATTTAGTCAAAGAGATGACAAAAGCTTCTCTAAGGGTATCATACTCGAGATAAGATATAAAGAGTAAGTAAAAGTTTACTAGATCAAGGCAAGAGGGAAAATCGTCCAGGTGGAGGGAAGAATGTACTCTAAAGCTTTATAGTAGAAGGTAGTTTGGACCATAGATGAACTTTGAAATCCATAGTAAGAAAGTTTACCTTTTCCATAAGAGAGTAGGAAGGCATTTAACTTTTAACCAAAAGTGACATGACCATTTTTTCACTTAAGAAATTTCATGCAGTCTCTACAAAGTGGATAAATGATGAGATGGGGCTGGCCTGGATGCAAGTAGATTAGCTGAAGGGCTATTATAGTATCAGGAGTCAGATAATGAAAAGTTAAGCCATGATGTTTTCCCTGGAGTTAAAAAGTGGATAGGTTTGAGAGCCATTTAGGAAATAATATGCGCTGGACTTCATGCTGGATTGCATATGGGATGGGAAAATAAAAGAGAGAAAGAGAAACAGGTGCAAAAATTAGCCTCTGGGTTTCTGACTAGTAAAACCTGATGGATATTGGGGCTATTCATTGAGATAGATTACCAAAAAAGATCATTAAAATGTGGGAAGATGATGTGGAGTAGAATGAGTTCATTTTGAGATGATGAGTTAAGAGACCACTGAAATATACAAGAAGAATTGGCACTTCCAGAATGGCTTTTATGCATGAAAAATGTCTGGAGCTCAATAAGAGGAGTGATCTTTGGGGCATTTTAACTTGCACTACTCCCATCACCCTCTTCCTGGTTCCATAATAGCACTGAAAACCAACAGGCTGAATATTTTATAGTTGTAACAACCAGCAGACTAGCAGCCACTGGAGGGAGCAAAGTGGATTTGGAGCTTCCTATATATCTGATCCCTAGAGAAACATTTAATCTTTCTAGCAGCT
The DNA here is from genome assembly GCF_040939455.1 of Microcebus murinus. NCBI lineage: Eukaryota > Metazoa > Chordata > Mammalia > Primates > Cheirogaleidae > Microcebus > Microcebus murinus. The sequence continues at coordinate 36,370,373 of NC_134113.1, forward strand.
CCTATGTAAAGCTCCGTTATCAGGGCTTGCATTTATTTGATCTAACTCAGAACTCTCTCTGTTTAAAAATATTGGCAATTTTTTAACATTGCAGCTGACTGAGGCAGTGGTACCAACTATAGCTAATAAGAGGTTAACTAAAAATCTTAAAGGGAAAACTGGGGAATAAGATACCCAGTTAAGATACCCAGCATTTGTAAAGGTCCAACATATTTCTGGAAATCTAGAAGGCCATGCTCATATGAAAGGCTATACATATATCCAGGAATGAGAAGGCCCTAATCTTTCATGTCTGGCTGATATTGATGCTTTGCTCAAACAGAAAGTAAAGACTAAGGCAGAGTTTTATCTGTGTGTTAGAACATTGAAGGGATATACTACCATAAAAACAGTACTTCTTGGCAAAGACTTGGTGACTTATTGGTTCAAGGTGTTTTAGGAAATCTCTGTCTAATCATTATCTGATTAAGTTAACTGAAAAGAAATTTCATTGGCTGCACACAACAAAGCTCACAGACTTTATAAAATTAGTCCAAAAAGTAACTAAGCAAGCAATGCTCTTCGCTTTGTTCAGCATCAGCAACGACAAAAACAATGACAATAAATGGTAACGATAACAAATCCTGGGTAATGAGGAGTTGATTTTCAAAATTACCACATTATGTTATTATAAATGTCCAACTTTTCAATAGAAAATTATACAACACATACATACACAAATAAACCAGAAAAGTAGAGCATATATAGATGAAATAGAAGTGAGTAGAAACTGTGGCTAACAAAGTCAGATATTGGACTTACTAGATAAAGACTTTAAATCAGCTAGTATGATTATATTTAAAGAAATAATAGAAACCATGTCTGAAAAGTTAAAGGAAAGTATGAGAAAGTTTCTTCACCAAATAGAATATTGGTGAAGAAACAGAAATTATTTAAAAATCACCAAATAAAAATTCTGAAGTTGAAAAAGACAATAACTTCAATAACTACCTTTAAATAATGAATAGAACAGCTAGGAAGAAGAACTAGAAAAGAAAATAGAAGACCTGAAAAATACTATAGACAAACTGGACCTATATGTCTACACAACACTTCACCCAATAAAAGAAAAATGTACACTTTTCTCAAGTGTGAAGGGAACATTCTCCAGTATAGACCATATGTTAGGCCATAAAATAACTGTCAATATAGTTAAAAGGATTGAAATTATACAAAGTCTATTTGCCAACTATAATGAAATGGAATAATAGAAGGAAGGAAACAGAAGAAGATGGAAAATTCACAAATAGGAGGACCTTAACCAATGCACTCCCAAGGAACCAACTGCTCAAAAAAGAAATCCCAATGGAAATTACTTTGAGCTTAATAAGAATAAAAGCATAACATATGGCAATTTATGGTACACAGCTAACTTAGTGTTTAGAGGTACATTTATATCTTTAAATGCCTTTATTTAAGAAAAAAGAAATATTTCAAATCAATAATCTATGCTTCCACTTTAAGAAACTAGAAAAAAAAGTTAAACCCAAAGCAAGAAAAAGGAAGGAAATAATAGATATTGCAGTAGAAATTAGTGAAAGAGAGAATAGAAAAATAATAGTCAATACCAGCAAAATCAAAAGTTGGTTCTTTTAAAAAAATCAACAAAATTGAAAAATTTTTGCTAGATTTATTAAGGAAAATGGAAGAAGATTCAAGTTACTATTAATAGAATCTGGAATGAGCGCGAGACATCACACCACCTACCTCACAGGAATAAAAATATTACAAGGGACTATTATGAGCAATGGAATGCTAACTTATTAGGTAACATAGATAAAATGGACAAATCCTAGAAATATAAAACTATCTAAATTGAAGAAGAAATAGAAAATATGAACAGATCTATAACAATCAAAAAGATCAAATTAGCAAACAAAATATTTCTCATGAGGAAAAGTCCAGACCCAAATGACTTCACTTGTGAACTACAAATAGAAATAAATCCATCTTTAGGAACTGCAATACTTAATATTCTTATTTGACTATACTCCCCAAATTGATCTACAGAGCCAGGGCAATCCCTACAAAAATCTCATCTGCCTTATTTGCATAAATTACAACATGATGCTAACATTCATATTGAAATGCAATGGATCCAGAGTAGATTAAAATAGTCTTGAAAAATAATATCAAAGTTAGAGAACTCATACTTTCTGATTTCAAAATTTACTACAAAGCTACCATAATCAAAATAATGTGGTACTGGCATATCAACAGAAATGCAGATAAGTCAAATAGAACTGAAAGTCTAGAAGTAATCCTTTGCATTTATGGTCAATTGATTTACCACAAGGGTGCTAAGACAGTTCAATGGAGAATAATAATTTTTCAACAAATGGTGCTAGAAAAACTGGATATCCATGTTTTTGCATGTGAAATAAATAGACAATACATTAACAAGTGTTTGGTATGCAGAAGTTGGAATCCTCATATATCCATGGTGACATTATAAAATGCAGCCGCTTTGAAAAAACATTTGGCAATTCTTCAATATATTAAACATAGAGTTGACATAATGAATTAAAACAGACCCCCTACTTCACACCACATACAAATATTATAGGTATATGAATCACTGACCTAAATGCAAAAGCTAAACCTTTAAATCTTTTAGAGGAAAATACAGGAGTAAATCTTTCTGTCTTTGGATTAAGCAATGGTTTCTCAAATGTGACACCAAAAAAACAAACAACAAAAGAAAAAAAAAAACAGATAAATTGAATCTCATCAAAATTTTTAAAAACTTCTATGTTTTGAAGAACATCATCAAGTAAGTAGAAAGAAAACACACAGAATAAGAAAAAATATTTGCAAATAATATATGCGATAAGGGAATTATATCCAGATATATAAAGAACTCTTACAACTCATCAATAGAAGACAAAAATCCAATTTGAAAAATGTATAGTATTTGAATAGAAATTTATCCAGAGAAGATACACAATAGGCGATAAGCACATGGAAAGATGCTCAACATTATTAGTTGTTAAGAAAATGTAAATTAAAGCCATAATTAGATACCACTTCACACCTACTTAGATGGCTAAGATAAATAGACAATTACAAAAACAAGTGTTGGCTAGAAGGTGAAGAGATTGGTACATTCATATGTTGCTAGTGAGATTGTAAAGCTGTACCCCTACATGGGAAAGAGGTGTAGCAGCTCCTTGAGTTGTACCCTAAGATTCAGCAATTCTATTCTTAGGTATAAGCCTAAGAGAAATGAACACCTATGTCCACACAAAAGCTCATACGTGAATGGTCATAGCAGCATTATTTATATTAGCAAAAAAAAGTAGATACACCCCAAATATCCATCAACTCATCAGTGGATTTTTAAAATATCATATCTATGCAAAGAAATGTTTGGCCATAAAAAGGAATGAAATACTGATACATGCTACTGATACATATTTTACCTTGAAAACATTATGGTAAGGAACAAAGCCAGACATAAAAGATCACATATTGTATGATTCCATTTACATTAAATGTCCAGAATAAGTAAATCTAAAGAAACAGAAGATTAGTGGTTTCTAGGAGTTAGGGGAAGTGGGAATAGAGAGTGACTGCTAATAGGCATGGGGTTTCTTTTTGGGGTGATGAAAATAGTCTAAAATTAGATGTCAGTGTTAGCTGTACAACTTTGTTAATATACTTAAAACCATTCAATTGCACACTTCATTTTTTTCTTAGTGTAAACACTTCATTACTTATGTAGACAGAAAAAATAAGAATAAGCCCAAAATGCCAGCTCCCTGTGATCCTTTTCTCACGCATCAAAAAGGATGACACTGAAACAAAAAGGGCCGATGACTGAAACATGAGTTGTGGAATATCCTTTGCTGGGGAACTAATTTTAGGCTGCAGCTAAGTAGTTTTATATTCTTCAGCTCCATTCTGAGGTACACAACACTTTAAATGGGTGAATTTTATGTCATGTGAATTATATTTCAATAAAATTGTTAGAAAAACAATTTTTAAAGATAAAATGATAATGTTTAGTGTTTACAGGAAAGAAGTCTGAGTGCAAGTCAGAAAGTTTTCTGTTAATATGTTGATGAATAGATTGGTTTATAATGAAGTTACAAAGTACAATTTCTTTAAAAGCATATAAAAAAGTAAGGGTGATGTGGAGCCCAGGGATTACATGAGTAAATGGTTACAGACAACATCTTAGAGATATTACATGTATGTTCCTGGTTTGCACTGGCTTAAAGCTATCATTTCAGAAAACAAAAATACGTCAAAAGTTACTTTGAAACCAGGCAAGAAATATTAAGATAAAAGTAGCCAGCTAAGATTAAAGCATATGGTCTTGTCCTATTCCCCAAACTTCTTAAACTTTTCAAAGGCATTTGTATAACAGAACAAAGCAAAAAGACAGTGAAATCTAAAGGGAGCCATTCACAGTAATTGAAATAGCCAAATGTAAAATGCAAATAGTTTTTAAGGCATTAGTTCTGTGCTTTGAGAATGCATAAAGGTTTTTCAAGAGAAGCTTAAGATAGGCACAGTTTATGATTAGAGAAAAGAGATCTGTGGAAAGTAATATAGAGATACCTCAAAGAGCTACAAGTAGAACTACCATTTGATCCAGCAATCTCATTACTGGGCATCTACCCAAAGGAAAAAAAGACATTCTATAAAAAAGACATCTGCACTTGAATGTTTATAGCAGCACAATTCACAATTGCAAAGATGTGGAAAGAACCCAAGTGCCTATCCATACATGGATGGATTAATAAAATGTGGTATACGTACACCATGGAGTTCTACTCAGCCACAAAAAACAATGGGGACCTAGCACCTCTTGTGTTATCTTGGTTAGAGTTGGAGCCCATTCTACTAAGTGTCAAAAGAATGAAAAAACAAGAACCACATGTAATCACCATCAAATTGGTATTAACTGATCAACACTTATGTGCACATATAGTAATAACATTCATCGGGCATCAGGCAGCTGGGAGGGAGGAGTAGGAGATGGATATATTCACACCTAATGGGTGCGGTGTGCACTGTCTGGGGGATGCACAGGCTTGAAGCTCTGACTCGGGTGGGGCAAAGGTAATATATGTAACCTAAACGTCTGTACCCCTGTAATATGCTGAAATTTTAAAAAGAGAGATTTCAATTAAAAAGAAATATTCATTTCCATATATGTGGTACATTCAAACCACTGCAGAGGTCTTAGAGTCGATCATATACATCTGTGAGAAAAGCTAAAAAAAACCACTTTGAGTGTGTTAGCTTTTACAAGGAATACATTGTAACATCAAATGAATCAGTCTGTAGCCTCATTGTCTTAATTATGTGTCTCTATTGTTTGGTCCATATTAGAATCTTATTCAAAGACGTAGTCATAGCAATTGAAATTTCCATGTGAGGTAACTTGCTAGCATATAAACAACCTCATGGGCAACCTTGAATATCAATGTCAGAACTATCAACAAGGAACAGATTGGAATGTAGAAATTTCATATTAGCTTTTTAAAATGTTTTTATTTTTAACTATTATGGGTATGTAATAGTTGTATATATTTATAGTGTACATTTGATGTTTTGATACAGGAATACAATGTGGATTGATGAAATCAGAATGACTGTAGTATCCATCACTTCAGGCATTTATCATTTCTTTGCGTTAGGAACATTCCAAATCCACACTTTTAATTATTGAACAGTGATATGATCCATGGTGGGGTTTTTAGATGTAGTTTTCTGAGAATTGGGAGGTTGGGCAGAGTGGAAGAAAGATAAGGTTTGGGATATGGCTCACTAGGGAAAGTGGTTACATTCCTTAGCCTCTGTGTGTGCCGATTTGCTCCTCTATAAATAGAGAATAATATCTTCTTCATAGAGATATAGGAATGATGAAATAAAATAATATTAATAAATATTCTGTGTGTACCTGGCATATACAGTAGGGCCTCAATCACTATAGCTATAATTATTTCTGTAATTATCAAATACTATTTTATTTTATAGCAATGAAAAGCATCAGATAAAAGCAAGTTGTGACATTGTTAAGTAAGTCACACATCACTATGATAACCTTTGGCCAAAGCAATTTCATGTCATAGGAACTTGACTTTCATTGTCATGAGGAAAGACGATGAAAAATAATAATCTCTACTTAAATATGGCACACAGGTACAGTGTGTATAAAACAGTGTTTTCTTCATTTTTCAGTTTAAAATAAAAAGGAAAGATTTCTCTCAAAGAGATCATAGAATAACTGGTAGAATGAGACAAATGAATGAAAAATGTCAAACCCTTGTTGACCCTCTTTCCTTCACAGAGGAAAAGAAAAACTTCGGAAAATGGTTATTTTTCAAATGACTATGCTTGTCACTCAGAATAGACATATATTGGGGTCCTCACAAATATTTCATATTTATACAAGATATACTCTGTTCTTACCAATCTATTAAAACCAAGAAAATTTAGCTACAGAGTTGCATTGGTGCATACATTACAGCAAATTTTTAATACAATTTTCATTCTTCCCTGCCAGCTCATAGGTGTCATGAAATCAGTGTATCTTGTTCACCTATTAGTATCTTAAGTACACCACACAATCTCTAGTATGGCATTAATACAACACTGAATAAATTTTGGTTGAACGAAGGGATATTCAGACTGGGTATGTTAAGAATACACCTTTCAGTAGGAAAGAATACACCTGCTACCACTGTATACAACTCATCTTTATACAAGTGGAGGCAGGGACTCCCAGTGTCTAATGGCTCTATCAGAGAAAAGTTCAATGGAGGTGATAGTGACAAAGGGGTAGACATTTAAGTAACTGGCAGTACAAAAAGTGTGGGGTGTGTGTGTGTGTGTGTGTGTGTGTGTGTGTGTGTGCAAGGATAGAAATGGACATGGAGGCTTCAGGACAGAGCACCTAGAGGAACCATCATTCCTTTGTGGATTCTAGCTGGGTTTGGCTATGATATTGAAGTGTTGCCAGGTAGAAGGCTTTGTGTTGGCTAAGGAGCCAAAAATATTTATGCAGGAGGAGTAAACTGGTAGGTGTTAGTGCAGTAGAGTTACACTGTAGGTACATTCAATTTTTGGGTTGGATTTAGAAGACAACCCTCACTTAATCTGCATTTAATGCCTAAGAACATAAGATTGACTCCTGTTCAGTAGGGCCTCCAAAAGTACTGGCAGACTGGAAAGACAGGGTGCAGGCAGCCAAGGTGATCTCCATATCTTTTCCAAGAATAGTGTGCACGTCAATCTGCTCAAGCATGATTTAGATTAAAATCCAATAAGCATTACCTACTGTGTGCCAGGTGACATTTATCTCCCTAGGAAACAATGTATTTATATTAATTAAGTTTACAGAAGCAGATTTATTAAAACAGAATGTAGTAAATCCTTCAGGTAAACAGAAACATTTTAGAATTCTCATCCATCATTTGTTCTTTATCAGGAATTTTATAGTTATCATAAAGCCAACAGAAATAGTAAACATACTTACTGAACACCAGAAAGTTTCAAACCATTTACACAGATTATCTCAGTTGATTCTCACAACAACCTGTTCCATAGGTCCAATTATAATCCACGTTTACACATGTGGATATGGAGCAAGTGATATTAAGTTATTCACCAAGGTCACACTGCTTCTGAGTGACGGATCTGGGATTCAAAGTCAGCAGGCTGATTTCAAAGCAGGGACTCAAACTCTAAGGTCACCGTGTCACTGTGCGGTGGATCACTCACTACCTAGGGATTGAATTTGTTCTGCCTCAAATTTAGCTCAGTATTTCCCAAATTTTAATGCATTTATAAATTACTATATAAAAGTATAGATACCAAATTAAGTTTTATGGGTAATAGGAGGAATTTCAAGGGTGAGTTTTGCCTTGCTAGCTGACTTTAGAACTTAATCCTAGTAAGAAGCAATCTTGCAGTAATTTGCAAAATCTCAGACAACCTGTAAAGCAAATGCAATGTAAGTAGATGCTACCCCTCTCTAACAGGGTGCTTGGATATGTTACTTATAGATAAATTATCAATTCATTAGGACCCAGACTTTTTAGGTAATACTAGTCAGCCTGTTGTATTGTAGTTGGTATATAAAATTTTAAAAAAACATAAATATTTAGAAATATATTTTTTTAGATTATCACCTAATCAGACAAGCCTTACTCACTATTTATTTATTTATTAATTAATTTGTCCCTTTCTTCATCCCTTTCCTTTTTTCCTTCTATTTATTATTCATTTACTACTATGTGTTAGATTTGCAGACAAGACCAAACAAAATAAAGCAAAATCCAAACATGGTCTTATTCACATGCAATTTATATCCTTTAAATGAGTAGGGAGCTTCTACATGTCTCAGTATTGGTTCAACTTTTAGAAACATGCTGAATATTAATCAGTAGAATTAAGTCATTTGCCTAAAATCATAGAAAAATATGAGATGCATAGAATTATATCTTGATGTTTATATTTTAGAACTCTATTGGATAAAATTCTGGTACAAAATGAGGATTATAAGAATATAGTTTGAACATGGTAAATGCATTTGTTTTTCATCATGATATTTTCCTTTTACAGCTAGATAATAGAAAGAATGTGTTCAGCTCTAAAAATTTCCATCTGTTATCAAGCTGGGAGATCAATTGCAGTTGTCTATATTCTATTTTTATATTTCCATATTTAAAATCTTCTTAATAAGAATTTCTGGATTTTTAACTCCTAAAAGTTCCAACAATATAAATAGAATTAGACAATAGTTTGATACTTGATTGCTATTGTACCCAAATGTAAACTTCTAAGTCACGAGTAACACCAGAATATTATTCAATAAATTCTTTAGTAAGCAATGAGTTTCTGGCCAAGAGGAATACAAAGGTTAACCTATATCTCATTCCGAAAAAATAGGGAAAAGCCCATCTGGGAGTCTCTATCTCATCTGATGGAAATAAGGATGTTACCAAGTTTTAGAAAAACATCTTAACATATTTTGATTTGTTTAAACTTTAAAATTAACTTGGATTTTGTATACCTAGAAAAATTAATGAATAACTCATGGTTTCCATACAGATAAAATAAAAAGTCCTGAAAATCACCAAAAAAGCCTATGAACAAATACAGTTGAATAATTCTTTGTACCATAGAATGCGCTCAGGTTTATAAAAATTAAATGGCAATTTTAAAAGGCTTTTTTTATCAAAATAGAATTTTTCATCAAAATACTTAAATTTTGAGATAAACAAGGTAATCAAATATTTAAACACATACATGATGTCAAAATCTTACAAATTTAATTTGAGTGTTTATTTCACTAAAATATTTAATAAAATTTGTAACCTAATGGAAATTTGTTTTCCAGAGCTCTTTCTGGAAGGCCAAGCCACAAAGGAAAAGTAAGTTTTTAAAAAGGATTTTTTTGCATCTAATAAACATGACAATCTACAGTTCACATAAGGGTGTGTGTGTGTGTACTGCTACCTTCAATTCCCTCTGGATATGTGTAAATTCTTTCCAAATTTAGCAATGAACATCTCAGAAAGGAAAAATTTGGAAGGGAAATATTAATATTGATAAAAGTAATAAAATAAAATCAAACATAGAAGTGGAAAATTTGAAGAGTAAAAGCATGAAGAAAAGAACAATAAGTACATGAGAAGTAAAATGGAGATGCCCTTTACTTTACATAAATATTAACTTTCTGAATTAAAAAAAAAGTGAAAAAGAACAGTTAATAGTAATTTGAAGCCTCCAATTTAAAGAGAATTTCAACCTAGAGTTGATGATATGTTAGGTAGTAGTATCCTTGACACATGATTACCCTATAACTCTGATGTAAATCACATTGTAAAGATGAGGATTCATAGAGAATATGAGAACCAAATTCTTGAAGCTACGCATTTGAAGTCAAAAGTTCTTTCATTACATGGAAGAAACATCTATAGTCATTGAGACAAGTGAATCCCAAAGGGTTAGAAAACTACTAAAGAAGAAAAATGACCTGTCAGATGATAATTAAAATTACCTGCAGGCTTAGCATTGTTGCTGTGCTACAATCTCTAGCATGCTATAGAGACATCCAGGAAAATACCTCTTTCCTCACAAAATCTATTTTCAATCATATTACTTGGTAATATTTTCCATGGAACTATATTTCTAACTCTATAGTGAAAATGAATAGATGAATAGCATTTTCTTTATTTTTAAAATGCTTTGAAAGTCAATTTTATGGAATATATCTCTTCAATAAACCAAGGAGACAGGAGAGGAAAAAATCAGACATGGGATATAAATAATAATAAGGAAAGAAATATAACAAGTATAGAGATGAAGGAAAATTGAAAGGCAGAAATGTAAATGCTGCAATTTTATCTCCACTTTTTCTCCTGAATGATGTTGAATGCAACAATTAACCTGGCATTAACCTCCACCCACATTTTCCATTGACTCAGTGGGAGCTCCTCACAGAGCTACAATTATGAGCTGCACATAACACAAAATTGTTAACCTGCTCATTTACCATCTCTCTTATTCCCTAAATATTTTATCTCATATGTTAATGTGAAAGTTTCACTGACATCAAATGTAGCTGCTCTTTCTCAAGAGCTATAACAATTATATATGTCTCATATGAAAATGGAAGATAAATACCAAATATTTGTTTAAAATATGTCTTACACATCTCTTTGTCTTAAATGTATAATAGTCTGAATAAAAATGCCAGTCACTAAAGCATGATGCTGAAAATCTATGGTGGGAATGTTGTCCATATAAAGGCTTGGGGTAAACAGAGGAAGATTCTTCCCACCTGATAATAAACTATAATTTCTACAGGCTCAGCGGTATTTTAATTTTCCCTAGGCTTATCGCTAGTTGTAAAATTGGTGTTAATAGTAATTTTAATAGAACTGACATAACTGACTCAGGGTATGTCCCACCATTTAAATCTCCACAACTACTTTCTCTCCTCATCTACCTCATTGTCTCCAAAAATTTCAACTGAATAAACATATAATCATCATTTCAAAACTCATCTTGTAATGAAGAGGTCTTCCCAATAACTCCCTAAACCTTCCCCTAATGAACATCCTATCCCTGATGTAGTACCAGTATTTTGCTTATATCCTATCTATGCCAAAACCTCTCACTTCTTTTTTGTTGTTTCATTATTATTCTTTATTTACAAGTCTGTAATATTTAAGCCACCTTAAGACTTAATTACTACCATATTTTTATATTACTTGGAGATTAGCTAAGTTACCACAATTAGAGAGAGTTAACAAAAGAATAAAGTTATTTGGAGGTATATACAGGGACATTTTAGGAAAGGTGTGGGCCATTAAGAAATCTTAAGTTCTCAGAATTTCACACTTAGACCATTATATATTTTTATTTGTATCCTAATTATTCTTCTACAGCCAAATTTATAAGCCCTTAAAAAAGTAATCTGCCATGATTATTAGTAACATTGAAGAAAATGGCACTGAGTGGTCCTCCAACCAATGAACCAAGCTGTAGCTTGGTGTGAAAGTCTCCTCCCATGTCCTGAGAATGGAGCTATTCTCTTCATATGTGACTAGAGTATCATCAGTTGATATGGATAATTATGACTTTCTGTTATTATAACTTTTAGAATTATATAATCATTTTTCTATAATACATTTTAATATACTAGTCAAGAAGGACCTCATATCAACTTCCTGCTCAAAAAGCTTTGAAGGCCTTCTGAGTGAATACTAAACTCCTTAGAGTGACCATCAAAGCCTCCTACAGAACCTGCCATATTCTCTCTTTTCTTTTTCCTACCAGCTTCTTTCTACCCATAATATTTTGCTACTCTCCTTCATGTCTCCTATGTTCCAGACAAGTAGACTGTTTTAATAATAAAATATATTCCACTGTTTCCTAACTCTGTATATTTATACATTCCTCTACTCCAGTGATTTAAATTATAATTCAACTGGTTTCCAAGTTTATATATACCTCTAGCTCAGAACTCTCTTCTAAGCTATGACATCAGTTATGTCATAACCATTTTGATATCTCAAAGCCACATCAAACTTCATAGGTTAAAACTAAACACATGCTCTTTTCTCCCCAAACCATTCCTTCTTTAATGGTCCTTATCACCATTTATCCATTCATTCATGTCAGAAGTCTAAGAAGTATTTTTAATGTCCAGTCTCCTTTACCATTTGCCTACAACCTGCCACCAAGGTCTGTTGATATTATCTTCCAAACATTTCTGGAGTCTATCCATTTCACTGAATTTCAATTCTGTCTTCCTAGACCACGCCACCATATTCTCTCACCTGGATTGCTAAATAGACTCTTCATTGGTCTCCTCTAATTTACACCTGCTTCATGCACCCCACTCACTGCCCCCACATTGCATGCAGAGATTTAAAGAAAATACAAAGTTGTTCATTTCAATTATTATTCTATTTAGGATTACTTAATAACTTCCCATTTATCTTGGGATGAAATCCAAAACCCCTACTGTGGCATTTTCACCTTAACTTGGCAGACTGTCTTGATCTGTTTCCTTTAGCCACATTGACCCTTCTGTCTGCTTCTTGAAAAGCACCCTTATGCCCCAGGAGCCTCCCCTATAGAGTACTTGATCTTGGAATGCTCTCTACAGCCCTCACCTTTGCTGGGTTAATGTCTAAGGTTTACTTTTCACATCATACCATAAATGTTACTTGGAGAAGTTTTTTCTGAATCCCCATAATAGTTTACATATCAATTACAGCCTCTCATTGCACAATGTACTTTCTTTAATAGCATTGATAACTATTTTGAGGAATAATTCTTACAAATACCATTAATTCTAGTAGGGTTTTGATTATTTTGAATACTGCTTTATCTTAAGTGTTTAGCACAGTGTGTGGCACATAGGAGCCATTCAAAATGAAATTATCAAGTGAATGAAAAATGCATCTCTCTCTCTCCTCTCTCAAACACACTTACTCTCACTTTCTCTCTCTCTCTCTCACACACACACATACACATACACATACAAATACACTCTTTCTCTCTCCTGAAGGAAATGGCTTTCATAACCACTGTAATAACATTTTCTTCTAAGCTTTCAAAAAGCACGAGTGAGATTTTTTGAGTGTTAGGGGGCTGGTGAAGGAAGGAAGAAAGAAGTGTTAGAGAGAGGAAAGAAAAGAAAGAGTCCATGACGGTGGTCACTGTCCGCTGTGAATTCCTGAATATACACTCATTCTGCTCCTAGGAGGACTTCACTTGTCTTCTCCAGAGACACAGAAAGCAAGCATGTTAGCAATTCCATAGTTTATTAACTGAACTGAAAAATAATAGACCTTACATTCATGCTCTACACCCATCTTTTTGTATTTTCTCTTTATTACATAATTATTGGTGATGATGCCAACAACTCATTTGCAGAGTTCACAACTGACTTCAGTGTAGAATTTCAAGAATGAACATTTATGCATGCACATACATACATACATACATACACACAACCCTAAAATACAAAACAAATGGAAATTATTATTAAAATATTAATACTATTGGTCTTTTGAGATAGATGATTTTCATGCCAGTGTGTAACTATACATTTGATACAGATTGTAGTTGCAATAAAGATAAGGCCAGTAGAGAGCACTACATGCACTAGCTTTTAAAATATTCTCTGGATTACTATTAGTAAAATTTAGTGAAAGAATAGTACTTTAAATTTTACCTAGATTTTTATTGAATTAATTCATGAATGTATCATTTTATTTGAAAATTAAGGTATCTAAACATCTCTTTGTATTTTCATTGTGTTCCAATATCATTTCATTTGGTGGAAATAAAATATTCAATAAAATGAGTATTTAATAATGGATCTATTATATAATATGACTACAGTTAATAATACATTGTATTCTTGAAAAATGCTAACAGTGAATGTAAAGTGTTCTCACCACTAAAATGATAACTGTGAGGTAATTAATATATTAATTAGCTAGATTTAGTCATTCTATAATCTCTATGCTTGAAATATTTTTAAAAATTTTAAATAAATAAAGTCGAATTTAAATAAAGTAAAATTAAGGTGGATTTTTAGGATTTAATTTTTACCTTGCTTTAGAAATATATACTGTTAGCTTCTTAGTAGAGAATTATGGTAATCATTGTTGACTTACTGAATTGTTGGGTAGTACATGACATGATGCTACATATTTTAAACTAAAAAATGGTCATTAGTCTATGGCCACTCACTTTTTTAAAAAATCACTTATGGTTTTAGAAATTCAATTAAATATGACATTTCTATAGATAGGTGGTATCAATTGGCATAGGTAGAATGCATACAATGAAGCAGGAATAAAACAGTCACAGGTATTATAATCTAGAAGCATATCATTGAAAATGGCCACATTAGCACTGGATTATACAAAAATACAAAGCCATAACTGAGTGGAATTCATGCTCATTAAGATGACATAAATAAGAAAAATTTTCATTTGTGGCCCTGATTGAGATAGTAGAAACCTAGAAACAACCTGAAATGACCAATATGAAATTATTAATATTTTGATGGAATTTTAGGAAGGTAATTAAGAAAGATTATATGGATCTATATATTGATATGAAGATATCACTAAAACAATATCAAGATGCAAACAATATCAAGATGTAAAATATGATGTATATAGTTCTATTTGAGTTTTTAAAAAAATATATGTGCAAACGCACTCACATATAACCAAAAATGTCCTCGTTGACATCAATTACTTATTGCAAATGAGTGGCTTTTGCAATACCCTTTGAATTGTTTTCCATGTACATTGTCTTATGCTTAAAATTCCAAAACAAAAACTCTTGTTTACTCATAAAAGAACATATGAAAGATTCATTAGACTAGTTTATTTGCTTATCCCATCTAGATAAAGATGGCAGAGATTTTCTTACCCTCTCTACTTTTGGGGGATTGTTTTTATTTAAGGCCTAGATAAAAATATTTACTCAGCTTGATTAGCCACAATTGATCTATGCAATAACCAGGTAACAGGAACCATGAGATATTCATTCAGAATTAAGAACACCTTCATTTGCCTCATTTTCTCCCATTCTAGTTAAAATCTTAAGAGGCTATAATAAAGTTTTTTTTTTTTTTTGCATTTATTATGTGCGTAAATGCTTTAAGCACAAAGTAAAATTGAGAAACTTTGGAAAGAGAAAACTTCTCAGAGACACTGCATTTCAGGAAGTGGATCTACCTTGCATAACTGCACAGACACAGAGGTTAGCATGAGGAGATTGCAAATTAACAGAAAGGTCCACCTGTGGGGCAAAGGTGTAAGAGTTCATTCAGGTCTAGAAAAGCCAGGAAACCAGAGAAGCTAAGAGTGAGAAACTCAGTTTTAGAGGAGCATAATTGGTCCCCCTAATTACTTTTGAGAAAAAGATACTTTGTATTTTAGGCTGGGCCCAGAAAGATCATATTTAAATGTAAACTAATTAAAACTGTAGCAATTTTTGCATTAAATAAAAGCATTGGAGGATAAAATCTTGTGAGAGTTTGGAACTCTCATCTGAATATGCTGTCCATGCTAATGGTGCATTTAGCACTTAAACTTGTTAATTACTGACATATATGTTTCCCAGAATGACTAGAGTAAATTATTTTATTAGCCTCAATTACTGTTCTGTGTAAGAATCTGGGAAGAATTCAAAGATGGCCTTTTCATCTGTTTCTCCCTAATATCCTTAATTAATTCCATAGTATGAAAGTTAGAGAGAAATTATGCTGCTGAATGGAGTAAGTTAAGCTGAATTTAAAGAAATAAAAGTCAGAAATTGAGGTGCTTTTTAAGAGAAAGTCATTTAAACTATATTTTATTTTATTTTATTTTTTTTTTTTTTTTGAGACAGAGTCTCACTTTGTTGCCCAGGCTAGAGTGAGTGCCGTGGCGTCAGCCTAGCTCACAGCAACCTCAAACTCCTGGGCTCGAGCGATCCTTCTGCCTCAGCCTCCCGAGTAGCTGGGACTACAGGCATGAGCCACCATGCCCGGCTAATTTTTTTTTATATATATATATCAGTTGGCCAATTAATTTCTTTCTATTTTTAGTAGAGACGGGGTCTCGCTGTTGCTCAGGCTGGTTTTGAACTCCTGACCTTGAGCAATCCGCCCGCCTCGGCCTCCCAAGAGCTAGGATTACAGGCGTGAGCCACAGTGCCCGGCCTAAACTATATTTTAAATGAAGCTAGAATCCCAAACAAACAAGCCCTAGACATCATTAGCGTCCCTTTCAAGGATTTAAGTGATGGATGTTGCCCCTTCATCATGCTAAGATTCATCAGCAATATAGACACCCCATTATAACCATCATGTCCCTCTTTTTATCTGTGAAATTCCTTAGAAGGAGGCATAGAACAGTGCCTGACATATAGCAGATACTTAATTTATTGGATAAAAGCATAACTTTTCATTCAATTTTGAATATATTAAAAATGTGAAGATGACAATAGTAATAAAACTTTTTTAATTATTAAATGTTGTACATTCTGATAGTACATTCTGATATCTCCTGAGCAAATTGAGAAGAGATGACTTATATATCTCATTTAAAAATTCATTTGCCTTGTATTTCTTGTATCTCTTAGACTTTGCTAAGAAATGTAAATATGAGTTTGGGAGGCAATGGTATGAATATGAGGTTGAGATACATAAAGAAGAAGAAAAAAACTGTAAGCTTTGAATTTATATTTCATTATTAAAAGATCAATCATAACTGAAAATAGAAAAATTCTCATTTTAAAATGAAACAAAATCATCATTTTATATTTTATGAGTCAATAGACATAAATAAAACACTGTAGAACCAGAAATACTTTGCACTTATGAATTATATGTGTTATTGCCTATGGCAGAATCAGAGTAATAGTTAATTATCAGACTTTATGATTTGCATGATAACTGGTAATATAAGACAATGCAAATAAGACAATACAACTAAGAAATAATTATTCAGATTTCAAATTTCCTCCTCTCGACGTTCTTTATTATTTCTTTTGAAGGAAATGAAAAATAATTAAAATTGACTTTTAAAATTTTCATTTCATCTTTAATTTTCTAACATCTGACTCTGAATTAATAATTCTTCATTTCACTCTGATGTTAGTAATTTTTATTGTAGATGCTATGATACAAATTTTCATCTTAGCATAGGGTGTATTTGTACTTTGGGCACAAAGAAATTAATGAAGTGTTCATCACGTTTCTGTTAATATTACCTTCTACCATCTGACTCTTCATGGCCCTCTGTGGGCTTGTTTTTCTTATTCTCCCAATTGAACTGCTGATTTTACCCAAGCACGTACGTGTGTCTGCTCTCCCATTCCTGGCTTTGCTCTCCTGATTCTTAGAAGGCCCTTCTACCTGTCTGTGTCTTTTGTAATTCTGACATTATTCTAGATCTAATTTGCCAGTTTATTCATTTTTTGCACAGTACATAGTAACTAATTATCCTCTTTCTTGTTTATTTGTTTATCATCTTTGTCTTCCTTGTAGACTATATAAGCTAAGTGAGAACAGGAATTTTTTCTTATTCACTGCAATATCCCAGTGCCTGGAAAAGTGCCTGACATATAATAAGTATATTGTTTGTTGAATGAACAAATAAATAGTTGTCAAAACAAATATAAGGATAAAACAAATATTGTAAGATACTCTAATAATGATGAAGATTAAAAATAAACATTTATATTCCAAGGTATTGGTTGGCATGCATCTTAATCTAGTGCTATTTTGATAAAGCTGTGTGAATTATAAAAGGTAATGTGATATCTTGAACCAGTCAAAAATAATTTCTAACACTCAGGCTGAAAGAATTCCAGTTTGAAGGTGCTATTTTCTCATATAAAACTATGCTCATTATATTCCATTTATAATCTAACTAAACACATTTTCTTGGTATGCTAATGCTTTATGCAAACCTTCTCTTGATTTTGTCATATAGTTTTAAAAGATTCAGTTATGTGAAACAGACCTTACCATAGTTTTAATGAATTTTCTAAGAACAGATTTTATATGTCAAAGTAGGCAGTTGTTTTAATATTAACTTATATTTATATAGAATGGAAACAATATCATAGTTCTTTTGTCCTTGGACCTAACTTACCTTCATGCATTCCTTTCTTTTCAGTATATCTCAAGGACACCAAAAGAGAGAGAGATAGAGACAGAGACAGAGACAGAGAGAGAGACAGAGACAGAGACAGAAATGATATATATACACATCTGGAACTTGGAAATAAAAGGCTGAAATCACTATATCTTCAATAATAGTGACTGAAGTGTGATGTTTCTTAGTGAAAAGCACAGAAGCCCTTGAATCCAGATACTACTATTCTTAAGCAAGCTACTTAACCTCCCTGAGGCCCAGTTTACTTATCTCCAAAATGAGATAAGAATATCTATTTATCTGGGCTGGAAAGAGAAAAACAGAGAGATTAATCTAGCACCAAGCCTGGCTCATGTAAAGTGCTCAATAAGTATTTATTGAATTAATTAATCCCATTGAAAATATAGTTATCGCTGAACTAAATTACTATTTATCATTTAATGGAAGAGTATAGTGATTTTGTAACCAAACGGCTAAAAGTATAATTAAAGATGTTTTTAACAATTCTCTGATTAATACAGAACAAAGCACTAGCATATGACTAGGTCAAATATATTGATCTTGACAAAACACTGTGATTGGTACAGAAGTGACCAATTATTCATGAGACCTAAGCATGGGCACACCTACGTAAGCAAAGGCAAAAGAAGTCAGAAAAATTTTCTTATAGTATCTCTGCATGTCTTAAAAAGAAATTCACAAATATTATTGGAGAGACTATAGGTCTTCATATTTCATAAAAAATTCTAACAGATAATGAATTATAATTCATTTTCTATACCTGGGTAAATATACACTAAAGGCATTCAACTTTCCACTACTAGAAATAATAACAGATGAATATATGGCAATTTATACTTCCTGTTACTTTCTCTTTTAATCCTTAAAAAACAACACACAGAGAGACAACACAGAGAAAGAAGGATAGAGCAAATTTTTAATTAGGAAGCTCAAGGCCTAAGTCCAGAAACAGTCTATGAAATTTTTGGTTCTAGAGATACATCAGCAAATAAAAAGATAAAAAACCTTGCCTTCATAGATCATATAATCTGGGATTTGTATTGAAATAGGTACGATTATGGCTTTTAAACTTATGGATCAAGCCGCTTAAGTACATATTACTATTAGTTGTTAAAAGAACTACATTAGAATCAAAGGGATTTGTATGTTCTTTTCAATCTCAATTATTGAATTATGTTTGAAAATTTTTGTGTGTGCAGAACCTTGTAACACACTCTGACATCATTGTGTACAACTCAACTTCTTTCTGTTGCTTAATTCAGGAGACGTGAATAAGGATAATCAAACAGAGCTGTTGCTTTCTCTTCTGGGATCCCATAGTGCTTGCTTTCTATGGTGCTTAGAGTACTTGCTGCATGGAATTTCATGGTTTGATCACTGTTTATCTCCCAACTGGAACTGAGCAGTGTCCAGCGAGAGAGCCATGTGTCATTAATCTTTTCATGGCCAGCACCTAGCACAGAGCTTGCCACATGGTTCAGGTGGAACGGCAGCATGTATGAATAAACTCATATATTCTTTGCTATTTTCAAAACATATTCATGTGTATAATTCTGTCAGACCCTCACAAATCTCAGTGAGATTGCATTGTAGAACTAATACCCTCACATGCAGAATTTCTGTGAGATTGAAGGATATATGTTTCTTGTATGACAGATGAGGAAACTGAGGATCAGTGAAATTATGTGACTTCTGAAGAGCGCATAACCAAGATTTGAATTTCAAGATCAGGGTTCTTTCTAAAATACCAAATTAAAAGATAAGCATTTTGAACATTTAACTATTTTAGATGCATCTTTAGGGTTTGTTAAACATATGTGTGGTTGATCATCTTTGGCTTTCCCAATCATTGGTGAAACATTGTTTATTTTTTCAACTGTAGACCACAAAATAGAAAAGACCTTCGGAAATCATCCATACAGTAATCAGAAGAAAATGGCGTCTATCATATGCCAGTATTCTGCTAGAAAACAGTGTTTACCTTTAAGAATTTATTGCTAGCCAAACAATTCAGCTTTATCACAGGAAAGGGAATGGAGGCAGCTCTGTCATTTCCAAACCTGCAGCCAGAGTTGCCCACTTTCTGCTTATAACAGGTTTCTCTGTACTTCTTAATTTATTAATCGGGAAGTATGAAATGGCTTACTCCAGTATGAACTGGAGCCTTACTAGCTCCAGACAGTGAAAGGAGTCTGTTTGTGGAAACAAAAGGGTCACAGTGAGTGTTTAAAGACTCTAGTGTTTAAATCCTGATCAACTGACTCTAAAGTCAACTTTTTAATAACATGGTTTTCCACTAGATCATAGGACACACGAAGTCAGGGACTACATTGAATCCTCAAGTTAGGAGCATGATACATGGCATGGAACACTCCTAGCTCAATTCCTGGCACATATATTAATTAAACTGTAAGTGGTATCATTGAGTAACCACTGGTTATATATCATAAAGAGTGCTAGGTACATGTTTTTCAAACTTAGTGACAGACAACCAAAATCAGTTAGGAAAGTAAGAGTAAAGGGGGGGGGAGGAACACCTTTACTAGATGTGATCTGTTAAAAAACTGAGAAAAAGTCTGAAAATCCTACTTATTTCTGAGATACATCTATTGAATTGGTAAAGTAATGCCAGTGGCTTAAAAAAAATTCGACTTAGCGATAGAAATTCATCTTCATGTTTTTTATTTTAAAACATTTTTAAAAGTTTGTTATTACAGGTGATTTATTTCCTAGGCAATAAATTCAGGTCCTAAATGGATACCTACTGATGGAACCCTGGCCTTAGGTCGGTTATCTTATATACTGGTACAAGTCAACATTCCAAAAAACTTCAACAGAAATTAACTGCAACCGTAATTAAATCCCAAACATTTCTGACACTAGAAGCATTTTCTCTCTAAATAGGATGCGATTACAGGGTTGACAATTTCTCTTAATCTGGAAAAAAAAAAAAAAAAACTCATCTTTCCACTCCCGCCCTCATATCCTTTTTCCATCTCACACACACACACACACACACACACACACACGCACACGCACACACATACACACACACGCACACATACACACACGCATATTCTGATCATTTTA
This sequence comes from Microcebus murinus, assembly GCF_040939455.1. NCBI lineage: Eukaryota > Metazoa > Chordata > Mammalia > Primates > Cheirogaleidae > Microcebus > Microcebus murinus. The sequence goes on from NC_134113.1 coordinate 36,391,672, forward strand.
TTACAGCGGAAAGTTGAAAGAGCAACACGCCAGCTACACCCACTCGGCGCTGGGGGTGGAACAGCGAAGTTCCAGGGCAGAGCCTTCCTCCCCGGAGCCCGCGATGCGGTCGCTCTCGGATACCTGCTCGGCTCCGCGCAGCATCTGAAGATCTGCCGCGGCGGAACAGTTGCGTCTCCATCTGGCCGCCAACCCACCCGAGCGTTCTTCTCCTCCATCGCCACCACCTTCCTTCCTTCCCCCTCCTCCCCCTCCTTTCCGTCTTCCCTCTCCACCCCCGCCCCCAATCTCCTCCTCTTTTTCTCACTACGAGCGGCTGCTGATGCTGAAGCCGAGCGTCACTTCGGCTCCCACGGCAGACATGGCGACACTGACAGTGGTCCAGCCGCTCACTCTGGACAGAGGTAAGGGGGCGGCGCGCCCGCCAGGCCCCCGCGTCCCCTCCGTCTCCCCCTGCGTCTCCGCCAACTCCCACCGGGACGGCGGGACGCGCTCGCTCGGCCGGGGGAGCGGGGACGAGCCGAGAGGCGTCCGCGCCGAGAGCAGGACACTTTCTTCCCCTTTCTCTCCCCGCCACGTCCCCGCTGCCCCTTCACGCCGTCCTCGCCCGGCCCCGGGGTGCCTTCCTCGGGCTCCGGCGCCCCCGCCGCCACTCGCTGCCCCTCGCCAGGTCGCCTCGGGGCCGCCGGCTTTGTTGGAGCGGATGCGCGGGGACCGCTAGGCGCCCGGGGCTTGGGGTTGGAGAGGGGCAGAGGGAAAGCTCGCCCCGAGACCGGAGGAGACCGGCCAGGGCGCCGCCTGCCAGCCTGCACGGCCGGTGCTCGGGAGGAAGTTTGTCCAGGCGCCGGAGGGCGAGGGTCGGTCCAGCTGCCTGTGCCCTGGCGCCCGCCCGGGGGCGGGCAGGGTGCACCCCCGGGTGGCCAGGCGCACGGTGGCGGCGGGGCTGCCGCGGCGGGGAGCTGCCCTCTGCCGAAAGGGCAACGCGGAGCGCGGGCAGCTGTGCCGGGGCGGGGGCGCCGCGTCGGCGGCGGAGCCGGGCTGTCCCCAGGCTCTCCACTACGCTTCCCGTTCCAAATGCGGCGGGGTCGCGGCTGCTCCCGCCCCCGGCAGCCCCCGGGGCTGTTGCAACTCTCAGCTTCTCCCGCCCCGGCCAATCTCGCTCTCTCCCAGCTCCGTGCCACCTCCGTGCCTGGGCTGCAAAAGGCGCGGGGACAAAGCGCAGGTTGGGTTAAAATTCAGCTTCTGACCTGCGACCCTGCGAGCCCTGCTCTCTGACTTGATTGGGGAAACAGTTGTGCTTCCGCCCCGGGACCCCCTCATGCTCAAGGATAGAGTCGCCTGCTGCGATTAGGGACCTTTCTGGTGCACCGGTGCGGGCTTATAACCTGTCTCTGAGTGTTCATGTCTCCTTTCTGGATTTCAACGTCCAGTTACGAATGTGCTTGAGTCCCAGCGCTCTGCAGAGGAGGACTCCCGCTAGTCCCTCTCCGCAGCGTCAGGGTTTAGGACCCTGGGCGGCCATTTGGAAATGGTGTGCTCCCATGAACCTGATTTCGTCCCATGTACCTCTAAACATTTTCTTTCTAGCGGATGAAACTGAAAGGTGGGGCAAGGCAAAAGAGCATCCTTCTGGGAGTACAGTGACAAAGCCAGCGAACTCAGTTTGAGGTTTTTAATTGGAGAGACTGTGGTTGACTTTAACGCGATCTGTTGGCGCCAGAACACATGTTATGTGGTGCCCATAGCAACCTTACTTGGGATAAGAGTTGAAAGATAAAACATAATTGATTTATGTTGGAAAATGTTGATTTGCAAGCTAGCAAATTAATAACAGTAGTGAAAGTGCTCAGAAATCCATCGTATAATCCTTGATTTCACCCCCAATATCATCATCTGAGCACTAAGCAGGATGAATCCATTGCCATTAAGAGCCAAGCAGATGGCAAGCTATTAGAAACTATGGATTTCCCAAGTATTTCTGTTTTAATGTGATGAGCTCTTATATTGTCCCATTACTAAATCACAGTCATTAAACATCCCAAGTAAAACGACATTAGGGGCAAAAACTCCAAGAAGATTGCCCTGAGTAATTTTATACACTAATAATAATAATAATATTTCAGTGTTTGGATTTTACCTTAGCCTTTTGTTGCCTCAGTCAGTTATTCAGAGGACGTGCTAATCAGATCAAGATTTATGTGTTAAAGTTTGTTCTTGTTCACAGCCAAACTGTACCTGTTCTTCTCAGTGTGATAGGTCCATGCAGAAGCTAAGGAGGGCAGATGGGTTAGAGTGTGGATGGATCTAAATAAATTTACCAGCAGCTCACAAAAACTATATAATGTAGGGATAATGGGTTATTAGCATCACCACTGTGCATGAAGTCAATATATATAAATATCTTTCTCTCTACCTTACTAAAATATGATTAAGTGGTTAGTTTCATCATTCAAATGATGAAATAAAAGGTTCTAAAATTTTTCTTTCAAAAATAAGTATCTTTTAAAAGAAGCAGCCTAATAATACTGGACTGGATTCTAGTTGCAACTCAGCTACTCATTTTGGGTGTGTCATTTAACCTTTTTGGACATCAGTTTTCCTCTCTGCCATATCCAGAGTTTGGATTAGAAGATTCTGATTCTGTGCGGGTTTAGCAGTCTACAATTCAATTAATTAAAGTTAGGACCCAGTTTTTGGTCACCTACTGGGAGATTTTCCAGATGACCCCTCTCGCAGGCTGCTTTGGTATCCTTTGATAGATTCTAAATTTATGCACGGCTTTTGCCCCATCAGAGCATTGATCACTCTCTGTTGCATTTGTCTCCCCACTGGATGGTGCTCCTTGAGGGAAGAGACTATTTCTAAATTCATCTTTGAATTCTCAGTGTCTGCATAGCTCCTTCCAGTACAATAAAAAATTAATGTAAGTTAGTGTAACTAAACGAAGGACAGCAGTAACTTAAGCAATGTTAAAATATAGATAGTAGTGGACGGAGGTACACTTCATAGATTCACAACATTTTGGCTCTGAAAAGGATGTTAAAGGTAGCATAGGTCAGTGGTTCTTAAACTTTCTTTCCCTTGTACACTCATCCGCAATGGTAGCTTACAAGGCTGTGATTTTTAACCAAAAGGGACTGTGGCAGGTGGGCAAAGGAGAGGAAAGAAAGAAGGTGCTTGACAAAGCCTCTCAAGGGCATCCCAAAGAATATGAATACATCCTGCATAATTTTAGAGCTGCTAGTTGGTTTTTTTTGTATCTTCATTTTACAAATGAAAAACATGAAAGAAGTGATGAGATGTTTTCAAGGTTACTCTACTACCTAGTGGAGATTTTATGCTAGAATTTAATTCTTTTTGCTTGGTGCTCTTTAGCATCATAAACGGATACATCTGGAGTTTTCAGGGCAAACATTTTAAGCAAACAAATCAAAGCTGTGGATTAAAATTAGGAAATTTACTGTTCCCCAAATTCAAAAGATATGTCTGAAAGTAAGGAGCTCAGCAGTCTGCATCTAGCTTCTTGGCTCTTGTTTGGGAAGTAAGTTTCTTCAAGGACCAGGCTAGTGCCCGAAAGAATGGACAGGGTGACTCAAGACTTTCATGCCCCTATGCATGCCCAGAACTCTGCCATTAAGACCTAAGATTAACCCCATAAAGGCTTCTGAGTGGCTGTGGCCAGTGTAAGTTTTTGTTCACTCTGGTCCCAGTTCTTGATATTATTTACTATTGAGTGCCTACTATTAGCCAGATCCTATTGTGGGATTGGTGTACACTGGTGTGCTAAACACACATAATTCTACTTCATATGGTTCAAACACGCACACAGACAAGCCATTCATTCATTCAATATTCACTTATCACCTACTACATACAAGATGCTGTAGAAACACCAGAAAAAAAGGTTTTGCTTTTATGGTCCATAAGAGTCTAATGGGGGAAACAGATAATAAGGGATTAATTAATGAATTTAACAAATAAATATTGAGTGCCAGCTTGATACCAAGCATTGTTTTATGCACTGTGGCAGTGGTAGTGAACAAAATAAATAAAATCTAATGGCATTTACATAGTAATGAGCATTACACATTGGACATATACATACACAACTACAAGTGTTAAGGAAAAGAAAACTGGATAAAGGAGAGTGCTATCAATGGGGGCTGCTGTTTTAGATATGTTAGTCAAGGAAAGCCCTCTTGAGTTGATGATATTCCAGAACACTGTGGAAAGTTACAAAGCAAATGTTGTAGATATCTTGGGGAATGTGCTTAGGAGGAGGAACTCTTGTGTATCGGGGAACATCAGGGAAGTCAGTGTGAAAAAGTAAGCAGAGGTAGAAAATGGGATGTGTGACGTTGGTAGTCAGGGGCCAGATGATGTAACTCATAATTGAGATTTTAGATTAGTTGAAAATTTGAAGTGCTCTAAAGAAAATAAACATGTCATTGGATAGAGAATAATGGGGAAGGAAGGCTTTGGGCAAGGAAGGCTCCCTGAGAAAGAAAAATATCCTTTCCGAGATTTGGTGTATTATATTAATAAGATCCTTAGGAAAACATTCCAGAGAGAGAGGGGAAAATACATGTAAAAGCAATTCAACATTTACAGCTTGGCTACCATTCACTTAATATATCTATAACCAAGAAAATGATCAAAAATTAAAATTACCAAGAAATAGTAATACTTGAAGTGTACATCCTGGGGAGCAATTTGGTTATATATGCCAAGAAAACCTATAGATCAGTTTATTGCTTCTTTTTATTGCTAGGCTAAAATATCACAAATTATAATTAGATTTTCAGAAACATACTGAGCCCTGTAATTTACACGTCCCTATGCATAAATCTACATGTTGAATGGAAATGGTCATTATAGGAGATATATTCATTTTCAGGCTAATATTTTGTGTTAGACAATGGTGGTATAGGGAATAGTACATGTAATTTACCCTTGTGGCAAAGAGAAAATGCTGATAAAGAGATTAGTGTGAAATTCCCTTCCAGACTTTAAAATGTTCACAGCCACTCTTCCCTACACTAGAGATTCATTTGCCCAGATTGTAATCTTTAAAACCAGGAATGACCTTCAGTTAAACTCAAGGGAACAAAGCAGAATGCAATCCTTGATACTTAACACCTTCATATTAAAGAACATAGGATTAAAAACTGCATGGATTTAGGCACTTTCTTAAGTACAGTAGCTCCAACTCTCCTTCACTTTCCATCTCAAGGTCAAAGAAGATAATACAAAAGAATTTTTCAAAATTTCACTTTTGCTTACCTTTTCCCCCTAACTTTAAGATGAATGGCTTTTAAATAATTATGGCATATAAAGGAATAATATAAAACCAACTCTTGGAGAAAAATGAGTAATTAAAACATTTCTAAGAGTTAATTAAAATTATGTAATTTAAAATATTTGATACTTTCCTTATGACATGATTAGTAGTTTATAATCTGCATTCATGTGCTTATATAAGATAAATGTTGATGTTACTGGCATCTAACATTTTCTGTGAGTTAAATTCAAGTTGGACAAGTTGCAAAAATGTAAATGGAAATCCTTATTTCTTGGCTTCTAAAATAACTTGTGATTTAAAATATTGATTAAACAAATCTCAGTGTGAGTTCCTTTTTAAAAAATCAAACTTTTGTTAAAAAATCAAACTTTTGTCTTTTAAACATTCTAATATAAAATCACATACTTTTATTTTGCAGATTTCAACCTTATGAAAAAAATACAAGAACAAAAATTGAATGCAAATGAGAATCCCATGGGTGCCACACTTACCATAGACTTTGTGATACATTAAATTTTTTCTCTTTTCCCTTTTCACTTTTCAAGGCATGCAGAGCTTATTACTTCATGTATCTTCCAATTCAAGCCTTGAGCAGCCTATAGCTTTTCTAATCAGCTCTATTCACTAGTTTTTATAAAATCTGTATTTGCCTGAAAATTGCTTTTGCTCACAGTCCAGAGGGACCCGCCTCTTCCCTCTCACTCCTAGTTTGTTTTTTTCTTTAATTTGACATGCATAGAGATTAAGTAAAATAAAAATTAAGTTAGTTTTTATGTTATTTTAAAGATGTATGCCTTGGTGGCTTTGATCAGGAAAGCACAGAAAAGAAATGAGCTGAGTATATTTTGGCTCTTGTTTTAAAGCCTTTCCACATTGGCATCTAGATATGTTCCAGTCTGCAAATATTAAGTGCTTGCTCCTCTTTTCTGTGATCTCCAATAAACATTTTTAAATTATTTTGAATGAACTTTTTTGGTTTTTGCATATCAATGAGAGTGTTTCCTTTTGCACTATACAGTTACAGAATATTCCTAGAGTCAGATTTTTCCCACATCTGCATTTTCTTTTTTGTTTGATAGTGAAAAGTTGTAAAGAGAATGACCCAAATCTCTGAAGAGTTTTGATTACCAAAAAGGTATTTTGTATTTAAGGAGAATTTTACGTATAGTTTTAATATTTAAAAGAAATCCAGAAAATAATGAGAGCTTTCAGAAAAGAAGAAAAAGAAATCTGATGGATACCTTCTAGTTTGGTGTGTCAACTGCCTAAGAAGCCCTGAAATGTATTTGGTGTGCAATTTATGAAATTAATGCCTTTGCTTCTGGAGTGTTTTTCAGGGATCACAACTAGGGCCTACCTATTTATTGGGGGGAAGGAAACATCTGGGGAGTAATATCAAGTGGGAAGCTGTACTGGATATTAGGGATGGTGTTTATGTGCAAAGCCAATATCTCTTGGAGAAAGTTCTTTGCTTAAAGCCTTGACATCTGTCTGTTAGGCTAAAGTCTCTGTCAGGTCACAGACCATGTTGGATTTGTTTATATAGAACACAGCACATTGTGTGATACATAGTTGGCATACTCTTCATATTTGTTGATTGATCAAATGAATGAATAACATTGATTTAGCTGAACTAGCTATCATGGATTATTCTTAATACAAAATAAAAACAAAAAAAGCACTTCCATCCAAAAATAATGCAAGACTGGTGGTTACCTAGGATGTCATTTTGCCTTTGTGGGTGTGTTTGTGTTTGTGTGTGTGTGTGTGTGCATGCACACGGGCCTGCATGTACTGTAGACTCCTACAAGTGGGGTCCGGTCCAGCGCCAGGAAAAGATGGGAGGTGTTGGTGTTGGTAGTTATAGATTTTCTATGATGGAGTCTTCCCAAGTAATGAGCTAGCTGAATTTGAACACTTGCCCAAAGACCACTTGAAAAAAAATTATGTGGGATTGAAGTTTATTTTGAAGTTACACTCAGATATCTCTGTCTTGGACAGAAACCTAAGGCTTCTTATTTAAACTGATGGTAATTTCCCTTAGAAATAATGTAACTATTTCAAGTCTAACTAGTTCTGCTATTTTAATTTACTTGCCCAGTATGGTGATAGTTATTATATTTCAGTATAAACTCTTCTGGTTTCTTTTTTTCTATCAAAGAGTTACCTTTAACGAAAAAAGAAGAGAATACTGGAGTCATAAAATGGCCATAAGATTTAAACCTGCAAGTTAGATGGAGGAAAAAAGGCATGAAATCACAGTTTCGTCTATTTAACAGTAATGAAAAAAAATGGCGAATATGGTTGAAGGACTGCTGAAGGTGATTTTTGAGAAAAATTGGAGAACAGAAGTAATTGTTGATGGACAAATAATCTGGTTTCCAAAAAGGTGGTAAAGGTGTTTTAGGAAACTATAAAACAATATTTTTGTTGTTGCCTCCTGACACACACACACACACACACACACACACACACACACACACAGAGAGATACGCAGGTATTTAATGTGATATATCATTAAAAGAATAATATATTGGCACTTAGAAAAGAAAGTAGTGGTCCCAGAGGCTATAAGGGATCACTAAGAATAAGTCTGGCTAAAATTCAGACATATACCATGGTCTTACTATATACTCATGATAGCACGACTCTCACAGAAACCTTGGGGAAAATGTGAAAATAAGTGAAGTGAATAATTGCAGTCTTGGATTTCTAATGGTTGAAACACTGCTCCATAAAAGTTTGGTTCTCTGTCCTATTCAACATTGTTACCAATATATTGGATAAGCAGCATAGAATATTATTTTAATCAAATGCACAAGTGACATCAAGCTAGGAGGAATAACAAATAGTTTGGTGAACTAAATCAATATTCTAAAGTTATTTGTAGCTTTAATGGCAGGTTACAATAAAAGATAAAATTTAGTGGACATTAATTTAACTTTCATTCATTAGATTGAATCACAATAGAATGTTGATGGCATGTCAATTCCACTGGTATATGACTAGAACAATTTGGTTTAAGTTGATCTGGAAAAGATTGGGAAAGTTTTTCATAAATTCACAATGAGCAGTGTGATGAACTTATCAAAATATATTTTTTAAACTCTCTCTTGAAAATTAAATATAATTTAGATAATCCTAATAATATAGTAAAACATTAAAGCACCATAATCTAGCAGAGGTTATTTCAAAAAAATGCTAGAATGATTCAAAATTAGGAATCACTCTGTGTTGGCATATTAATCATGCCAATAATATGTTTTAACACATGATGAAAAACTAATTCACAATCAGCATTGTTTCTCAACTGTGACACCATTGTTAATTGGGGCCCTAAACTTAGTTTTCATATAGGAGGTTTAGTATCCTTAGTTCCCAGGAACTGAATGCCAGCTAGATCCCAGAGTCCCATCATTGTGTTAACTGAAAACATCCAATGTATTTCCAGATTCCTTCTGTAAAGGCAGTTCTATCTCATGCAGTTGAGAAGCATCAATGTCCAAGAAATAGAATACTTCAAAATTAGGAAATATTTTTACATAAAAATTACTGTAATTTTTTACAGTAACAGATTAAAGGAGAAAAACCATAAAATATAAGTATATATTGAGAAAGGCATGGTGATGATAGGTAACATTGATATCTGATTTCAAACCAAACAGCTTTTAGTAACCTATAAGTAGAGGGCTTCCTTAACATGATGAAGACTAACCATCAGATGTCTATGTCAAATATTACACTTAGAAGTAAAAGATAGAGCATTTTTATGAACACCAAAAACAGTACAAAAATGATTTAATCAGTTATAAGTTATAAAAAAATAAAATATTAAAGAGGAACTGTCAAAATTATTATTTTCAGATTATTTGATTATCAACTGAAAAGCTATTAGAAAACATAAGTCAATTTGTTAAGGTTACACAATAACTGATACTCACAAATCAAAAATCCTGTATCCAAACAGCATCCAAATAATAATCACCTACATCCAAATGATAAGTGAAAAATTGTGATATAAAACTAACTTACAATAACAAAAATAAAAAATGTAGGAATAAAAGCTAGAATTAATATTTTTGAATATGACATGTCTACAATCTATTTAGGAATGGAAGATACAGAAGTAAACACAATTAGCAGGTTCTCTGCTACCAATGGTGCTTACATTCTAGTTAAAGTAGACAGATAAAATAAAATATTTAAAGAGGTAAACAAATAGTATGATTCCAGAGAGCAGTAGTGCAGAGAAGAAAAGTAAACAGTGGAATAGAACTGAGAGCTACTTACACAGTGAGATTCTGGAAGAACTTTCTGAAGAGGTGACATTAAAGTAGAGACAGCCATGCAAAGATTGAGAAGAAGAGCATTTTGAGAAGGAGGAGGAGCAAGTGCAAAGATGGTCATCTTGGTGCGTTAGAGCACCAGAGAGCAGTGACAAAAACATAGATAATGAAGAGGAGAAGGGAACAGAAGGCTATGGAGTTTTAGTCAGGGTAGTACCTATTTTACAAGATTGTTGAGAACATTATGTGAGATAATGGACGGCAAAACTCTGTGCAAACTGTAAAGTGATATTCCAATACTATTTTCTTCGAGTTTCTGTTGTACTTTATGTCATTTCTGGAGTATTGTTTGTTTGAGAAGCCACAGGATACTGTGACTTAAAAACATACATTCCAGAGCCATCCTGCTTGGGTTTCAATCCCAAGCTAATAGCTCTGCGACTTAGTTATGTGACTGATTTAAAGTCTCAGTTTTTGTATCTGTTAAATGGCAAATGGTAATAATAGCACTGACCTCTCAGAGTTGTTGGTTTTTAATGAGTTAACATGTATAAAGTCCATAGACTAGGCCTGATAGGTAGTAACCACTCAACAATGATAATTATTTCTTCCCTGAGTCATGGATGTTGGGTGCAACTACCCTACTGCCAGGACGCTAGGACAGAGAATGTTTGCTGCCTTTAGGCTATCCTATGAAGCAGGAGCCTGTTTATTTTGGTATTCTCCAGAAACAGGAAGCATTTGGATATACCTGGAGGTCCAAACAAAAATTGTCCTGTATACATACCCAATTTGCCAACCCACTCCTTCCTCAAGTCACATATTAATTTCTTGATGCTTCAAATCACAAGTTTTGAAATAATACTATTAGAATACTTACCACATGAGGTTGAGATTATTCCTCTACATAGCTGTCCCATAAAAATATAAGTTTTTTATATGTATTTGTGTATTCATTGCCTATAACAGTGCTTGAAAAATAAGTGCTCAGATGTTTGATGAATAAATTGGTGAATTGTCTTCAAATATTGCATAGATTTGGGGGGGGGCTAAAACTAAGTAAATGAGCAGAGGATATAACTTGACACATTTTTACTCAAGAAAAAATTTACTGTATTTATTCTGCTTAAACTTACTATCAGTGCCTTCTAGGAATCAGTGAACAGCCTATTAATATTAGTAGAAATGTATAGGCAAAAGTTGAATGACAAATTGTAAAAGTCAGTATGGATGTCCTTTAAAATTCAGTAATAGTTCAGGGCAGAAATTAGAGTTCAGTGGCCTTTTTATATTTTTCTAAGATAAGCTAATCATATATAGATATCAAATGTGTACTGAATAGTTGACTGGGTAAAAGTCATTCTGACTTTGAATTTCTTTTTAGTGTTGTTTAATTGTAAAGCATCTCATGATGCTGAGAGGGGCAAACTGGCAGTTAAAGGTATGAGCTCTGGATCCAGAAGGCTGGGTCTCAATCCTATCTAACCCTTTCTCATCCTAGCCATATAACCTTGACTTGTTACTATCTGTGTAACCTTGATCTGTTATTATCCTCCCTGAACTTTAGTTTTTGGCTGAAAAAATTGAAAATAATCATAGTTTCTAACTCATAAGTCTGCTGTAAAAATTATCTGAGAAAATACATGCAAGTGCTTTTAGAACATTACCAAATCCACAGTAAGTGCTCAATAATGAATGATTATTCCCCACTTCTTCCCCTCAGGGGTGTGCATTTTCCCAAGTATGATAAATGAAAAGTGCATGGGCTTCATATTTAGATAAATAAGTATTTGAGTTGCAATTCTGCCATTTACTATCTATGGAAGCTTAGACTATTGCTACTTTCTCCACATTCTATTTCTCTTATACTTAATATAGGCATAATGATGCCCACTTTACATGGTGATACATTCCTTTGATTCTTATTTCCTTTGCTTAGTCATTCAAGGAAAATCAAATGAGAGCCTACTATGTGCCAAGTGACCAAGTCGCAGGCTAGGGATAGAGCTAGCAGTCTAAGGACAAAGTCAGATATTAAGCAAATAATTTAGGATAACATAATCTGAACATGATAACAACAGTTCATGTACATTGAGTATTTATCACATGCTGAGTAAAGTGCTTAGCACTTTCTATGCTTCATTTCAATCAATCCTCCCAACAAACTTATAAGGCAGGCACTAATTTTATTTTGAAGAGTTGAAATTGAAGTATAGAAAGGCTAAATAAAGAGGAATGGAGGTTGGGCCAGTTGATTCTTAAGACCTTGAGCTTAGTCACTACACTGCACCATCAAGAGCAAATACATAGGTCTATAACAGTTTTTAACAAGCCCTGAGGAACATGAACTTGTAAGGAACAATGGAGGCAGAGATGCTTGCAAAGACTTCAAAGAACTGACAGATAGATAGGAGGCAGACCAGGAGAGCATGTTGCCCCAGACCAAAAGGGCAAAACCCTGTCCAATGCTTATAAGAGGAATGTATACTAATGTTGGTAAAGATTAGATAAGTTATATGTTTTGAAAGTCTAGCACAATTATTTGAAAATAGCAGATGTTTAATAAATGGTTTGCTTAGTATTAGTGGTTATTAACTTTTTAGTACTAAAGGTGAAAATACCCATAGATAGTGTATTAGTCAGAATTTTCCAGAGAGATAGAACCTATCAGATACACAGATACAATTATATGAGAGGGGCTTTATTAGGGGAATTAGCTCACATGATTATGGAGCCTGAGAAGTCCCACTTGTGATAGGACATCTGCAAGCTGGAGAACCAAGGAAGCCAGCAGTATGTCCCAGTCCAAGCCTGAAGGCCTCAGATCCAGGGGAGGTGATGGTACAATTCTCAGTTGGCTGTTGAAGACCTGAGGACCCAGTGGGGCTTGGGGTATGGTAGTATAAATCCCAGAACCAAAAAGCCAGAGAACCTGGATTTCTAATGTCCGAGGACAAGAGAAGAATGGTTTTCCTGCTCTAGAAGAGAAAGTGCAAATTTGCCTTTCTTCTGCAAGGAAGAATAGAACTGAAAGCTAGTTCTATCCAGGCTGCCCACATTAGGTGGGGGAGGATCTTCCTTAGTCCACTGATTCAAATGTCAGTCTCTTCCAGAAACATTCTCATAGACGTATTCAGAAATAATGCTTTACCAGCAAGAGTAGTCCCCCCTTAGTCAAGGGGCACACATCCCAAGCCCCCTAGTGGATGCCTGAAATCATAGATAATATCAAACTCTATAGGTGCTGTTTTTCTATACAGTATTGGGTGGGTGGGTAGCACATACAGGACAAAGAGATGATTCACAACCTGAATGGAGCAGGTAAGCGAGAGATTTTATCATGCTACTCAGAGCAAAATGCAATTCAAAGCATATGAATTGTTTATTTCTGGAATTTTCCATTTAGTATTTTTGTCCTAAAGTTGATTGTAGGTAACGAAGACTACAGAAAATGAAACAATAAATAAGGGGAAATTACTGTGTCTAGGTATCTTTTAATCCAGTCAAATTTACATCTAAAATTAACTATCTCACATAAAATTAGAAGAAAGTACCAGCAATGTTCTCTTCCTTCTTCTCAGCCTGTGTCAGTGAACCAAGAGATAATGACTGTGACAGTCAGATTACCTTTTACTGATCCCTAATGCACAGACAAAACTTCGTTAGGAACTGGTATTTTGACAGGCTCATATAAGGGAGTGAAAAGTGGTAATAGCACCCTTGGTCTTCTTTCCTTACAGTCTTTACCTCCAAGTGGGAAGAAGGAAGGGGATTTGGGAATGTGTCAGAACCTAAATTTCAGGCATGAGGAGAAAATTGTGATACCCTTTTTCCATCAATGTCCTGAAGGACCTAAACACTCTGAATACTCATCATTATTAAAATAAGTCCTTGAGATTTTAGTATATATTTCAGTGGCACAAGTAATGCCGTATTTGTCTGGCATAAATGGGAAAGAGTTGTTCTTTCTAAGTAAACTTACAGATAACTGAAGCTTACTTCTTTAGGCCAAAATTTTTATTTTTAACCTAAACATATAGGATTTATTTTCTTTCCTTTTTCAGTACAGTGTATGTTCTCCAGAAAATGTTCTTTTTTTTTTGTAAAGGAATAGTGGAAGATAAAACAAATAAGGCAGCAAAGCTTAACATGCATGACTGAAGAAATGCTGAGTAACTTATTTTGATAACTCAAAGGGAAATTTTGTATTAATATCATGCCAGCTCTTTCTCAGACATATTTTAGCTAGCTGAATTTGACAGAAATATGCCTCTGGATAAATGAGATGTTGCATGACCAGGCAGACTTTAATTTCTTCTGATGTCACACATTTCCAAATATTGCCAGTTTGGCATCCAAATGACAACCACTAATAGGAAAATGTTGAGATGGGTGTATGCTATAGACAATGTTTTTGTTCTCCCAAAATGCATATGTTAAGCCCTAACCCCCAATGTGATGGTACCTGAGGTGGGACCTTTAGGAGATAATTAGGTCTCCGTAAGGTCAGGAGGGTGGGGCCTTCATGATGGTAGGATTATTGTCCTTATAGGAATAGAAAGAGACCAGAGTTGTTTGCTTTCTTCCTTTCCCTTTTCCAATCTCCCTCTCCCTCTCCCTTCTCTCCCTTGTAAGGATGCACAGATCCAGAAGGCTGCTATCTATAACCCAAAAGAGGGCGTTCTCACCAGACCGAATCTGCTAGCACCTAGTTCTTGAAAGTCCTAGTCTCCAGAATTATGAGAAATACATGCCGGTTGTTTAAGCCACTTACTCTATGGTATTTTGTCCCAGCACTCTGCCTTAGTTTGTGCTGCTATAACAAAATACCATAGACTGGGTAACTTATAAACATGAGGCATTTATTTCTCACAATTCTGGAGGCTGAGAATTCCAAGATCAAGTTACCATCAGATTCAGTGTCTGGTTAGAGCTTGTTTCCTGGTTCACAGTTGGCTCCTTCTTGCTGTGTTCTCAAGTGGTGAAAGGGGCAAGACAGCTCTCTGGGCCCTTTTTTATAAGGGCACTAATCACCTTCCAAAGACTCCACCTCCTAATACTTCACACTGGTGATTAGGTTTCAACATATGAACTTTAGAGGGACACAAACATTCAGACCACAGCGCAGCTGGAGCTAAGAGTGTAGCAATCATCACATGATCTTGGCCTTCGCAATCCTCTATCCTAAGTAGCTGAACAGATTAGCCACAGGCAAGATAACTGTACATGGATACACATTAAGGTATACCTGTTTTTCTGTTTAGTTTCTTTTCCCCCACTCTAGGTTTAGAAATCTCTGTCACCGTGATTTCAAAGCTTCTTCTCTTAGCTCACTCTCCATTATTTTCAGAGCTTTAAAAGCAAAACAATTTAATTATATTTTTCTTAAAAATTTCTCCTGCATAAGATGAGATTTCTTATTTAAATTATAAATTTTCCAAATGTAAAGGAGTTCTAATCAATTTTTATGTTCACATAATACTTTGTTGATCTAATATTGATGGAGGCCTTTGCTTATCTTGCTATATGTCTTTATTTTATTGTTTACAGTGGTGGCCCTAGGGCTTAGGATATAGATCCTAAATTTAGCACAGTTTTCCTTAAAATAATATTATTTTTGTACAATATACTTCTAATTGCTTCTTCCTGTATTTTGTACCTATGCTGTAAACCCATAGAGTATTGCTACTAATTTTGTTTTAACCCAGAAGTCATAAACTATAACCCTTATACCAAATCTAGCCTGTGATTTAGAATGGCTCTTACATATTTAAATAATTGAAAAACTAGAAAGAAGAATATTTTGTGACCCATGGAAGTTATATTAAATTCAATTTTTAGTGTGCATAGTAAAGTTTATTGGAACATAGCCATGCATTTTATTTACAAATTGTCTATTACTGCTTTTGTACTACAACTGCAGAGTTGGATAGTTGGGACAAGGAGCATTTGGTCTATAAAGACTAAACTGTTTACTTATTTACTATATGGCCCTTTACAGAACTATTAATCAATCCTGCTTATAAAGCTTTAAAAAACTAAAACAGGGAAGATGTATTTTATGTTTACTTTCAATTTAACCACTTGAGGTACTCCACTCCTAGCCTTCTGTCTTTGTCGTGCACCTGTGTCACAGTGGTTTTCTCTCTTTTGCCCTCTGCCTTCCCCCTGGAGTACCCTGATATTGCTTCTTACTTGGTGCTTACTAGCTAGTGGGGGGCAGGGGCAAAGGGGTTCCTCTGTTGTCCTTGTCCAGCCTCAATCTTAGGAAGCCCTTGTGTCCCTGGGCCTTAGGGATGGAGCTATCTTCATGATTCTGCCTCTCTTTGCTCTGCCAGACTAAATTCTGCCTTCTGTCTGTGGAGTGTCTTGTGTGAGAAAGTTCCCTATCACTTTTGAGTGGTAGGAGACTTATGGTAGTATTGGAATAGACTTCTGGAACTAGGACCATTTCCTGCTTCTCCCTCATCCCTGGGATAGAGGTTTTTTTCTCTTATTCTTCTCAGAGTTATAATGGGTCTTCATCTCTAGTCTTCCACCTTGATCTGTTCTTTTTTGGGAGCACCCAGTGGAAGTTTATGGAAAAAAGTCTGTGAGCCCTTGCCACTCTCAGAGAGTCTATACTTTCATGTTAGTTCGTACTTTTATCAATTTGTTAAAAATTTTAGCTGAACTTTTCTTACCCAGTTGTGTAGTACCTGGTGTCTCTTCTCCCCATGCTCTGGTACAGCTGAGTGAGCCTGTGCTCACTTCCTGTGTCTGCTTGGAGGGGTTTCTATACCCATTATTATTATTGTTTTGCAAAGTTAACTCATCCTATGTGGGCTATAATGTATGCTCACCTAGTAGAGTAAGAAATTGTGTTCTCAGTTGGGAAGACAGACTTTGAAAGCATTTTTACAGCCTGGTTAATTTTTGATACTTATTTGTACATCTGAGCAACTGACAGCATGCATTGCTTAATGATGGGAATACATTCTGAGAGAGATGTGTCTTCAGGGGATTTCATCATTGTGTGAACATCACAGAGTGTCTTTGTACAAACCTAGATGTTAGAGCCTACTACACTCCTAGGCTATCTGGTATAGCCTGCTGCTCCTAGGCTACAAACCTGTCCGGCATGTTACTGTACTGAACACTGTAGGTGACTGTGACACAGTGGTAAGTATTTATATATCTAAACATATCTAAAAATAAAAAAGGTCCAGTAAAAATACACTGTGATAATCTTATGGAACCACCATTGTATGTGTTTGTTGCTGACCAAAACGTTGTTATGAGGCCTACTACTGTATTTGATTATGCAAGTACGACATATTCAGATCCACATAGATTAATCTCTAAATTGCCGTTGCTTATATTTCAAATTAAAATCCAATTTAGAGATTAATCTATGTGAATCTGTAATATGTCATACTGAGCTAACACAGAACCTCTCGCATTATAAATATCAAAATGTGCCAGATAAAGTTTAACAAAAAACTATCTATGGTTTAGATTGCAAATGTGGAAATGTAATTTCCAGGTGTCAGAAATTAAAAGGAAAGTGAAGGCTGCAATGGTAGGGTTGTGAGCTGACACTTTTGTAGAAGAGGGAGAGAAATGTAAAGGACACAAGTGGTTCCAGACTTAGAAATCAGCCCCACCACTGGGGCAATGCAGGAACTGTGCCCATAAACCAAACTGCATTTCTTGGCTTGGAATCCAAATATATACCACCCACTTGGTTCAGGAAACCATCTCTCAAAAAAAAGTAAGTGAAATCAGTCCTAGGCCAGGGCAGACTGGAGAGGGTGAAATGAAAGAGAGCATTCTTAATAAACATTTAGCTACATTGGTTTCTCAGGGAAGAAATAATCCCTACAAAAGGGTGCTCACAATTAAACATTAAAAACACATGAGATGGAGATCAACCACAGGAGTGAGTCAGTGCACACAGCAAACCAGAGCATGAATGAGCCCTTTGTTTCAAGCAGAGGCAACAGAAATTTGGGAAGAAGAGGGTAGTATGTTTGACATAAACATCAGACTATAAAATAAACTTTTATAATGATTAAAAGTATGCATTATAAAAGAATAGAAGCTCTAAAATAAGAACATGACACTGAAATAGTAAACAAATGTGAAAAAGATTGTTGAAAAATATGAGAAAAATGCTAAAAGAAGACTTTTTAAACAAAATGACATCAAATTGTATATTGAAGTTTCAAAGAACCTCAAAACTTCTATTTATAATACCATTTTTGCATACTCACATACACGGGGGGGGGGAGGACATTTAAATAGCACCATTTTCATTTTAACGGATGCTACAGCCTTTTTCTGAAATGACTGTTGAACTTAAAATGAAACTATTATGGATTGAGTATTATTAATAAAACAGCTACGTTTATGTTTGGCTTACACTTTTCTGAAATGTCAATCTGATCGTGTCATCCTTTGCATTGTTGGGGGCTTCTTGTCATCTGACATTCTTAATATGGCTATCCTGCTAAGTTTTCTAACACTGGATCCATATTTTCTTCCCCAGTTTCCCTTCTTACCTCTTTGTAAGGGCAGTATTTTGAGTTCTTTCCATGTATAAACATTCTCTTCTCTTTTGGAATTTGCTGTTGCCTTGCCTGGAACTGCTTTTCCCTCAGATAATAACTAATCCTGAACTTCATTCAGTTTCTACCTAAATGTTGCATCCTCAGAAAATCCAGTGTCTAAGTAGTCTTCTTTCTCTACCCCCATCATTCTTTATTCTCTATTCCAGCTTAATTTGTTTGTATAGCATTTTTATTAACTCACTATGGGCCAAATATTTGTATATAGCCTTTCCTCTCTCCTTATGTTTCAAATGTCCAGAACACAGACTGGTACATTGTGTTTATTAAATCTTTGTTGCATAAAAGAATAAACTCATGGTCTTAGCAATGTTGTTTTCTTTGTGAGAAAGCTCTTCCCTTCCTTTTCTTCCCTTTTTCTTACAAAAAGCTACTAGTCTTCTTGGCATCCAGGTTCCAGATTCCTCAAGAGCTCTTTTCTTTTTCCTCCAGCTTAGGTTAGATCCCTCTGTTTTTGCTTTCATAGTACCTTGTAATACCCTTGGTTAGTCTAGCAAGAGGTTTGTATGTTTTATTTACCTTTCCAAAGAACCAATTTTTTGTTTCATTGATCTTTTGTAATTTTTGCTTGTTTTTTTTTTTTTTAATTTTTATTTATTTATTTTTTTAGACAGAGTCTCACTCTATTGCCCAGGCTAGAGTGCCGTGACATCAGCCTAGCTCACAGCAACCTCAAACTCCTGGGCTCAAGAGATCCTCCTGCCTCAGCCTCCCGAGTAGCTGGGACTACAGACATGTGCCACCATGCCTGGCTAATTTTTTTTTTTCTGTATATTTTTAGTTGGCCAATTAATTTCTTTCTATTTTTAGTAGAGACAGGGTCTTGCTCCTGCTCAGGCTGGTTTCAACTCCTGACCTTGAGCGATCCTCCCGCCTTGGCCTCCCAGAGTGCTAGGATTACCCACCATGCTCAGCCTTTGCTTGTTTATTTTCCATTTTATTTAGTTCTGTTGTGACCTTTCTTATTTCTTTTCTTCTGTTGGCTTTGGGTTTGGTTTGTTCTTCCTTTTCTAGTTCCTTGAGGTGAAACATTAGGTTGTTAACTTGTGATCTTTCTGTCTTTTTATGTAGGTATTTAAGGCTATACATTTTCTCCTGAGGAATACTTTTGCTGTGTCCCATGGATTTTGCTAACTTGTGTTCCTTTTGCCATTCAGTACAAAGAATCTTTTGATTCCCATCTTCATTTCATTCTTGATCCAATAATCGTTCAGCAACAGGTTGTTTAAATTCCATGACTGTGTGAGTTTGAGTGTTTCTCTTGTGATTTATTTCTAGCTTTATTCTGCTGTGGTCTGAGAAGATACATGGTATGATTTCAACATTTTTAAATTTGTTGAGACCTGTTTTGTAGCCTAAGATATGATCAGTCTTAGACAATATCCCATGTGCTGCTGAGAAAAATATATATTCAGTAATTTTGGGTAGAATTCAGTAATTTTGGGTAAATGTCTATTAGGTCCATTTGATACAGAGTCTAGTTTAAGTCCATTATTTCTTTATATTTTGCTTTGATGACTTTTCAAGCTCTGACAGTGGGGTATTGAGGTCCCCAGCAGTTATGATGGTTCTATTTATGTCTTTGCTTAGCTAGTGAAATTTGCTTTATGTATCTAAGAGCTCCTGTCTAAGTTAGGCACATATTATTTAGAATTGTTATGTCTTCTTGTTGAACTGCTTCCTTTCCCTTTACCATTATATAATGACCCTCTTACTTTACTTTTGTCTTATTTTATTTTTGTTGGCTTAAAGTCAATTTTATCTGATATGAGAATAGCTATCCCTATTCTCTTTTGATTTCCATTTGTATGGAATATTTGTTTTTCTATCCTTTAATGTTGAGTCTCTGTCCATGCTTGTGGTTTAGATGTGTTTCCTGGAGACAGCAGGCACTTGATTTGTGTTTTATCATCCATTCAGCTAGCCTACGTCTTTCAAGAAGAGCATTTACACTGTTAACGTTAAGAGATAGAATGGGTATGAGAAATATTGATCTGTTCTTCCTGTTGAATAGTACCTTATTGCTTTGTTTTCCCTCTTGTGCTATTGTTATATGAGAGTTGTGAGTTTTGGGGTATTCTTGGGTGATTTTACACTGGGGGCAATCTGTTGTACTGATTCCTGCATAATGCTGTTCAAAGTATTTCCTGCGAGGCAGGTCTGGTCGTGGAAAATCCCCTCAGTGTTTGCTTGTCTGGAAAAGACTTAATTTCTCCATACATTGTGAAACTTAATTTTGCAGGATATAAAATTCTAGGCTGGCAGTTGTTCTGTTTACAAAGATTGAAGATGGGGCTCCCATTCTCTTCTGGATTATAAGGGTTCTATGAGAGTAAATATATTTTTCTTCAGCAAAGTAGAGTTTGATTCATGTTTGGGGAGCTTCAGAAACCATTAGAAGAGATTTCCTGTAGTATCATAGTTGTATGTGAAAGGTTAATTCAGTGCTAAGTGATGGCACACATTTATTCAAGGAAACACATTCATTTGATATGAGAGTGGGCAGTTGTACAATAGATGCTAAGCTTGACATCTGGGAAGCTACAGAAATGAAGGAAATAATGAAAGATAAGATGAAACATATAGTTTACAGATAAATAGGGGTGTCTAGGTTTATTTGATGGGAAATTGAGAGAGCCTGAAAATATTGAGCAAGAAAGTGAAATAATGTGTGTTGTATATTTATTAACTAATGTGAAAATTGGCTGTAGAATTGAATGTATGGGGAGGATCAATGCTTTACAGACATTACTTTGGGAGATTTTATTGAATGCTCCTTTGAGAAAAGTTCCATGGCAAAATAAATTAGGAAATATTGGGTTTCCCAAACACTGGGTTAAACAAACTTAAAGATGTTTGCTTACTTGTAGACTATAATTTTGTGACTCTCCAAGCAATCTGGAATATGCATATGGAACTCTTTGTTAAAGGAACCTAATCATTCTTTGGAACAGTTTGAGGATTTTGGACTATATCATTGTAGTAATCTGGATGATCTGACCCAAACTTGAGAAGGAGCTATGGGAATGGAAAGAAAGAAAGAGATATTAGTGGACATGCCTTATTGACTAATAGATAGTGAAAATAAAGAAAGGAGAAAAATCACAGGGGAGACATAGTGGTCCATGAGGTTGATGAGTTTAGCTTAACACTGAGTTTTAAGATGCTGGGGGGACAGGCAAGTATAAATCCAGGCTCTGATGTGGGAAAAATATGCAAGGCTAGAAAAAGTTTTCAGAAGCATAGATACTATATAATATATAGTAACAGAGAATAATCTCAAAATGACTAAAGCATGAATTAGGGACACTGCAGATGTAATATTAATAGGTATAGTTTGTTGGGTTTTTTTTAGGAAAAAACTGCAGAATAGGGCAAAAGACTATTTAAAGGAAGGATTTATCAACAAGTCCTTGAAAGTAAGTACTTTTCGTGTGATTAGCATCATTTTCAGTATTCAGACTAAAATATAAAAAGAAAACCAAGTAGATGTTTTCTGCTCATCATATTCATTCATGACAGCAGTGAAGTGTTGATGCTTTCCTTCAGAAATCCTGATAGATATGGGATATTTGGGCAATCAGTGATTTTTGGCAAGCCAGGAATTCCCCACGGTTTTAGCTTTCTCTTTTTTCCTGTGAGTATTACTTCACTATCCATCGTGTCCACATCAGGATTACAATCTTGGGTTCACAACTCCTCTCCATCACGTTCTCAGAGGTCTGCCTTCTGTACTTTCTTGTGAACTGCCTTTCTTAAAGGAGCATTTGTTTCCTAGAACTGTGCTTGTCAGCACTTGCAGGTGTTTCATGGAAAGTGTGGGAATTTATAGAATGGCCAAAAGGCTGAAAAGCATCATCACCAGAAACAAAACCTTTAAAAAAGTCAGAAAACTGAGATTAAACAAAGATAACACAATATGTCCCTTATTTTATTTATATCTTTTGCATAATTAAGTCTACCTGCATTTATGTGTATAAGGAAATGCATATAGCAAAATATGTAGATGCGTTTTCAAGGTCAGAATGTGGAGTTTGGAAGAGAAAATGTGGAACAGACGGTAAGCTCATAGGAAAATTAAGTCAGCCAGCTTTCCCCAGATGGTCACCTTTATACTATTTTTTTGTAGCTTGTGAATTAGGCACCTGTGTTTTCTTCAACTCCTTGCCATGTGAATTCCTGCATTGACATTTTAATTGCAAATAAAAACAATAAATCCTGATTTTTTCCACCAAGAAACCCATGTGTTTTATTCTTAGTTTTGCTTGGAGTGAAATTAAATTTTAGAATTTCTAAAACACTTACTTGAATTTTATAGTTTATTAGGTGGTATGTTTATAGAAATGCAAGTATATGGTTGAACTCAAAGGATTTTTGGGGGCACTTTTCTGGAGACTGGCTTTGGTATCCTTTAACATCTTTTCAATTTTAAAACAAATATAATGTATATTTTCTATAGAATGTGTTATAAAAGGAGATCTATGATTACTGATAAAAATAGCCATATTGATTTCATATTTAATTCAGTTAAAAATGTTCTTTGAATGGAATCATTACATTAAGTATATCCCCCTCCAACCCCACTCACACGTATGAGAAGACTGTAATGTCTTTTATATAAACAATGATTTTCAGGTAAACAATGTGCTTTTCTCACATCAATGCTTTCAAACTTCTTTGGCATTTGAACTGGCATTCTATTATGGAAATGTCAGATAAAGATAGTAAGACTGCTTCCGCATCTGTGCTTAATACACCAGCATAATAATTTCCTCTTTCTTTTGCATTGCTTATGTGCATTAATTAGTGTTGACCCTGAGATGCATGTAGAAGAGATGGGATTCCTAAGAGATATATGTTAAATTTTTTTCCTTATTTGTTAGAGATATCCTTAATTTTATAGAAAAATAAATACATTTAAAGCATTAATAAAATGTGCTGAAGTACTTGCACCTGAGTTAAGGTACTCAGTGTATGTATTCCTAAAGATGAGATAAAAATAATCAGTAAATTATGGCAGGAATGGTTTATGTTAATACCACTTGAAAAATAATACCTTCTAAATTAAATTGCATAAGGCTGAATAATTTGTCCTGCATTAAAAAATGTGCATTGAGTACCGAGATCTTACTTATCTTGTTTAAAAGATAAAACCAAAGCTAAACATTTTATTTAATCTTCTCTCAAGTGGAAAAAACCAAGCCATTTACTATAAATTCAAAACCTTGTTGAACAAGCCATTTCAAGTTTATTGCATTTGCATGTTTAAGTCAATTAGTGCCTAATGACTCACCAACTAGAAAAGGTACAAGTATAATTTTAAAGACATCTAGAAGTCTGTGGGATCAAATTTTAATTTTTTCATTTGATTATAAAATATTAAATTATTTTAATCAAATGTAAGATTGTTGTATCTGTTTTATACAACTAAATGTTTCATTTGTAAAGTGTAAAATTAACTCCTTATGCTTAGGGTCTACAACCAAACCTCCAAACTTGCATCTCCTAGAAGCTCCTTAAAATTACATTTTAAAAAAAGTTCTTGATACATTTAATGTACATAAAGATTGAATTGTGCTTACAGAGTCAGTGAACAATTTTTTGAGTAAGGTGTGTTGAATAGAATTGAGCAAGACAAACTTGCCCCAAAATATTTCCTCCATCTTCTGGAAAGTTATTTTTTGGGGGCTCATTTATTTATTTAACATATATTTAATGAGTACCTGCCATACTATGGGCAACTAAAAATATATAGAAAAAAATTAGCCGGGCATGGTGGTGCATGCCTGATATCCCAGCTACTCAGGAGGCTGAGGCAGAAGGTTCGCTTGAGCCCAGGAGTATGAGGCTGCTGTGAGCTAGGCTGACGCCACAGCACTCTAGCCCAAGCAACAGTGTGAGACTCTATCTCAAAAAAATATATATATATATAGAAAATAGTAGATCCTTAATATTTGTTGACTGGATTTCTGAAAAAAATAACTGGATGAAAGGGATAACACAGAGAATTAGATTATCCCAGAGAAAGCTTCCCCGAGGAAGCGATGTTTAAACCGAGATCTGAAGCATGAATAAGCATTCAGTGGTAAAGAGCATAGGAAAGAATGTCTCACACAAAAGGAAACACAAGATAGATCATGCCAGATGGAAGAGAGTGATCTTGTAATAAGAAATACGTATCCAAAGGAGAATGTGGTTCCCTAATACACTGGAGTAGTTGATAAGGTGTAGAAAAGCCTTATCTTCCATGTAGAGAAATTCAGTTTCATCCTAAGAGCAATGGACAGTCATTGAAATGTTTTAAATAGAGAAACACTATCCATCAGAATAGTGTTTTGGGAAAAAAATAAGTGCTTTGGGGTTGAAAATTTATTCTAACATGAGCCCACGTGGAAACAAAGAGATTAGTTAGAAAACTATTGCAGTAGTCCAGGCAAGTGATAGTGACCTTCTAGATAGGAAGAGTAGGTCAAGATAGACAGGCATAGATAAGAGATTCTCAAGACCTTATATAAAATGCTAAAATGAACAGGGGTGCAAATGAATTACTTATGCTTAATAGACAGGGATGGGGGGATACATCAAAGATATCTACTATATTTCTATCTTACATATCTAGATGGAAGGTGATATTCTTTAAGAGTTTAAACAGAAAGTAGAAGAATTAG
Source organism: Microcebus murinus (assembly GCF_040939455.1). Taxonomy (NCBI): domain Eukaryota; kingdom Metazoa; phylum Chordata; class Mammalia; order Primates; family Cheirogaleidae; genus Microcebus; species Microcebus murinus. The sequence goes on from NC_134113.1 coordinate 36,416,537, forward strand.
AGGGAAAGATGATCAGTCCAGTCTTGAACAAGTTCAGTTTAAAGTGCTCTTAGTAGTCCAGGAGGAGAGCTAGTAGACCATTGTGTGTATGGATCTGGGAATCAGAAAAGAAATTTGAGCTTTATTATACACAGGTATTAATGAGGTACAAAGCACAAAAATTTTAGATGTAACCACTTTTCCCATAAAAATTTAACATCAGTTAATAAGCGATAGACTTTGGACAAAAGACAGAAAGATAGTTCCTGAGGGAATGGGCTTTGTGGAAACAGAGAAAATTCTGGCAAGTGTCAAAATAATGGGATGCCGAGTAAAACAACTCAGGATAATTAGAGAGAACAGCCAGACAAGGTAGAAGAGTAGAAGAGTGCATGTACAGCGGATGGAAGAAAACGGCATAAAATTTACCAGACTCATAGTTTTACCTAGACTGTTCATATATAAATATATCACAACTAAACTTAAACCAGTTAAAAAGTTTATCTTAAAAATAATTTATATTTTCTGATAAACTTTGTATCAAAAAAATGGAAAGATCAGGAAAACACAAATTACCAGTAGTAGGAATGAGAGAAGAAGCATACAAATATAATAAGGGAAAGTTATAAGCAATCTATGGGAATAATTGATAGTTTAAATAAAAAATTGACATTATTTAATAGACACAAGCAATGAAAGCTCACCCAAAAAGGAATAGATAACATCTATTTTTAAAAACTGACTAAGTTATATTTAAAAATATTCCCACAGAGAATAATTCCTGCCTTGATGGTTTTATTTGTAAATTCTACCAAACATATAAGAAAGATATTTTAAAAATTCAACACAAACTCTTCCAAAAAAAAATACTACAAAAGGGAATACACCCCTCATTTTAGTAGTACAAAATTGCCCTTACAACCAAACCAAAGACAATGTAAGAAAAAAATATCTAGAATAAATATTTCTCATAGATATAAATGTACAATTAATTGACTAACAAATCAAATTTAGCAAAAGATATATAGAAAGGTTATATATAAAGGATGTACATTCGTGTATGTATAAAAAAGATAATTTATTATGATAAAGTAGAGTTCATCCTAGAAAAGCAAAAAATGGTTTTACATTTGAAAATCAATTCAAATAATCCTCCAGAACATCATATGATAATCTCAATGGATGTAGAAAAAGCATTGACTAAATTCCATGTCCATTCATGGTAGAAACACCTAACAAAGTAAGAGTAAAAGAAAACTCCCTCAACTTAATAGAGGGCCTCTACAACAACCTACAGCAGATGTTATACTTAATGGTAAAAGGCTGAATTCTTTCTTCATAAAATTGAGAGCAAGGCAGAGATGTCTGCTCCCATCACTTTTTTTTTTTCGGCATATTATGGGGGTACAGATTTTAAGGTTTCAATAAATGCCCATTTCCCCCCCCCCCCAAAAGTCTGAGTCTCCATCATGACCATCCCCCAGATGGTGCACATCTCACCCATTATGTATGTATATACCCGCCCCCTCCCCCCTCCCACCTGCCCAACACTCTATTACTGTAGCACCTATGTGTCCACTTAGGTGGTGCTCAGTTAATACCAGTTTGCTGGAGAATATATCTGGTGCTTGTTTTTCCACTCTTGGGATACTTCACTTAGTAGTATGGGTTCCAGGTCTAACCAGGAAAATATAAGATGTGCTATATCACCATTGTTTCTTAGAGCTGAATAGTACTCCATGGTATACATATACCACATTTTATTAATCCATTCTTGGATTGATGGGCACTTGGGCTGTTTCCACAGCCTTGCAATTATGAATTGTGCTGCTATAAACATTCGAGTGCAGGTGTCTTTTTTGTAGAGTGTCACTGGATCATTTGGGTAGATGCCCAGCAATGGGATTGTTGGATCAAATGGTAGATTCACTTGTATCGCTTTAAGGTATCTCCATATTGCTTTCCACATAGGTTGAACTAGTTTGCAGTCCCACCAGCAGTGTAGGAGTGTTCCTCTCTCTCCGCAACCACGCCAGCATTTATTGACATTTCATGAGAGGTCCTAGTCAGTGCAATGTAGCAAATAAAAGAAATAAACAATATACAGAATGGAATATCTGAATGGAAGACGTAAACTGTTTCTTCACAGACAACATGAATGTCTATGTAGAAAATCCTGCAGAGTCTACCAATAAAACTACTAAAACTAATAAATGACTTTAGTAAGGGTAGAAGATATAAGGTTTAACTTAAAAATATCAAATGTATTTCTAGATGATAACAGTGAACTATTGGTAACTAAACTGAAACAAGAAATATTTATAATAGCATCAAAATAATGAAATATTTAGAGTTAAATTTAACAAAAATGCATAAGAATTGTATATTCAAAATTACAAATCATTGCTGAGAGAAATTAAGGATTTGAACAAATGGAATGATATACCATGTTTATGTGGTTGGAAAACTCAATACTGTAAATATGTCAGTTTTTCCCAAATTATGACAGATTCAACAGAAATCTCAATTAAAATGCCAGAAGGCTTTTTAAAAAACATAAATTGACAAGTTAGATGTAAAATTTATGAAAAAGCAGAGGACATAGAATAGCAAAATTGAAAAACAAGAACAAAGTTGGAGGGTGCAACAATGGTGAGAATGTTTGTGTCCCCTTAAAATGGATGTGTTGAAATTCTAACCCCAAAGGTGATGGTATTAGAAGGTAGGGCCTTTGGGAGGTGATTAGGTCATGCAGGTGGATGAATGGTGTTAGTGTCCTTATAAAAGAGGCCTCAGAGAGCTGCCTTGCCCCTTCTACCACATGAGGACACACAGCAAGAAGGTGCCATCTATGAGAAAGTGTGTGCTCACCAGACACTGAATTTGCCGGCACCTTGATCTTAGACTTCTCAGCCTCCAGGTGAAAAATAAATTTCTGTTGTTTATAAGCTACCAAGTCTATGGTATTTTGTTATAGTAGCCTGAATGGACTAAGATAGAGGTTTTACACTAATACTTTATTTCAAAATTTGCTATAGAAATACAGTAATCAAAATAGAGTGGTATTGGTATAAGTATGATGGATGAAATAGGCTAGAGGCCAGAAATAGGTTTAAAAAAATTTTTTTAAAGGCCTGATATCTGTGTATGAGCTTTAAAAAGATAAACATCACTGCATCATCGTCTCAAGTGCTGAATATTATAGAAATGGTTCTTCTCTCATGAATAAGCACTCTTACTAGCCTCGACACCTTAAGGCTTCTCTCTCTAGTAATTATTTAATAAACTCTCATCTTCCCAAAATTATCCCCCTGATCAAAACCTCAGGCAAATTGTATTATGTCCTTTGACACAATTTCTTTATATGTAAAATGTAGGGCGTGGAACATAAAGTCATTTCCAACTGAGTGCTACTAGTTCACTCCTAAAATTAATTTTTGATAAAAATCAAGAAGGATTAGCATTTTTAATTTATATTTGACCTGCCTATGGGATGAACAGATACATATAGGTATCTAATTCTGATAAGACATACTCCTCATACAATTATGCATATTAAAACAGCAATTATTTAAATTATTTTATTACTTTTTCCATAGCTCAAATTTTAATTAAAACTCTTATTACTAATATATCTGCATTTCATAAAAAATTAACATTGATGTAGTGGATCAATGTGTAGTGAGTACTGATTTAAAAAATATTGGAATCGTTCTTATGATTGGTATACATTTTTGTATACAGCATTTTTAATTAGGACTAAATGACAAAAGCAAGTCTGGACAATTTTAGTTAAATATTAAGTGGTATAGTGTAAAAAGTTCTGGCTTGGGATTTGGAGTATCTTAGTTCTACTTCTGACTTCACCATTGACATCTCAGACTAAGTACTTAGAAATGCTCAACTTTAGATCATTGGCAATAAATTTCATCTTACTTTGTTTTGGTTTCTTCGTCTACAGATTTACGGGGACTGATGTGATGAGTATTTGGGTAGCTTCAATTTGAATAGTCTATTGCTTCTGTACAGCTTTATTACTTTCAGGCACATACAATAATTTTAATTAGGCTGTCTGCCTAGAACACTTTTAAATAACTCATTTTCTTTTATCACCTTATATTTATTCTTAGTTTATCTTGCTACTCTTTTTATCCTCCTACTCTTTAAGCATTCTTTCTTTTCCACTGTCTTCTAAAAAGCCACATTGCTGTAATTCTGTATTGAATCCATTCTTCCTGGGACTGAAATTGCCCTACCACCATCACTTTTTTGGCGTCCTGTTAATTAATAGCACTGCTGATAAATGAAACATCCCTTTAGATAGAGCATTTATTCCTTAAGGCCAGAAAAGATTAGTCCAAACTCTCATTGTATAGAGAAAGACACTAAAGCTAAGAGAAATTAAGCAAATTTCTAAAATTTAAGTTACAATTTTTAGGACTAGAAACTAGGACTCCTTGATTTCCATGTCCATTGTTCTTTTCATAATATTATAATGCATTTCAAGAGTAAGTGGGTGGCAATAAAAAGAGGATTTGGATCAAGATAGTAAATTAAGCATGTATGTCTTTATCCCCTTCCACCCAAAATATCATAGATGTCAAAAAATATATAAAGCAAACAATAAATTTTAGAAGGTGCTGGGGAAAAGGAGGACCTCGTTAAACCCAAAACATTTTGAAGAATTCCTGGAAGGTAGCACACAGAGAGAATCACATTGATGAGTGAAAAGGATACTAATAATCATCATTGGTAACACTTGTTAAGCATTTACTATGTACTGGGCACAGGGCTAAATATTTTCATTTATTATCTTATTTAATTCTCAAAACACGTACACACACCCAGCAAAGACACTCTGAGGTATGTTCTATTATGATCTTTGTTTTACTGAAAATGAAACTCAGGTTGGCTGAATTGCCTGAAATGACGTAATTTGAAATGCTGAATTGAGATCTGACCCAAACTGTCTGACATTTCAGATACCCTCCTGATACCCTTTCTTCAATCCCCTTAACTTCCTTGCCTCTCTAGTTCCTGTCACCTTTCCATCCATTATGGAAAACAGTATGGAGGATCTTCAAAAAGTTAAAAATAGGACTATACCATGTGATTGATCATTCACACTACTGAGTATATGTCTAAAGGAATTGAAATCAAAGAGATGTCTGTACTCCCGTGTTCATTGCAGCATTACTCGCAATAGCCAAGATATGGAATAAACCTAAGTGTTCATTGATGGATGAATGGATAAAGGAAATGTGGTATATATATATATATATATATATATATATATATATATATATATACATACACACACACACAATGCAATACAGGTTGAGTATCCTTTATTCAAAATGCTTGAGACCAGAAGCATTTCAAATATTGGATTTTTTTGATCTTGGAATATTTACATATACATAATGATATATCCTGGGCATAGGATTCAAGTCTACACACAATTAATTTATGCTTCATGTATACATTGTACACGTAGCCTGAAGGTAATTTTATACAATATTTTTAATAATTTTGTAGACAAAACAAAGTTTGCATACATGAGGCCATATGTGGAATTTTCCACCTGTGGCATCATGTTACACTCAAAAAGTTTTGGATTTTTTTGGATTTCAGATTTTCCCATTAGGAATGCTCAATTCAGCCTTAAAAAAGGAAGAAGTCCTGTCATCTGTGACAACATGGATGAACCTGGGGAACATGATGTTAAATACAATAGCCAGACACAGAAAGACAAATACTGCATGATCTCACTTATATGTAGACTTTTAGAAAGTTTGACTCATAGAATCAGAGAGTAGAATGGTAATTACCATAGACTGGGCAGGGAGTTGGGGATGGAGGTGGGAGTTAGGGAGATGTTGGTCAAGTGATACAAAATTTCAGACAGGAAAAATAAATTCAAGAAATCTATTGTACAACATGGTGACTATAATTAATAATAATGTATTGTATTCTTGAAAACACTAGAAGAGTAGATTTGAAGTGTTCTCACCACAAAAAGTGATAAGTGAGGTGGGGCGTGTTTCATGTATTGGTTTGGCCATTCCAGGGAGTGTGCATGTTTCAGAGGACCATGTTGTACATGATAAATGTGTTCAATTTTTGTCAATTAAAAATAAATAAATTTTAAAAATAGGTACTTTATTTTAAGTTAAAAGTATTCATTTGGTTAAATTATTTTGAGATATCTTTGCAAGTTTTATTTTAATTTTAGAAAAATAATGCCTAGTAATAGTCTTGACAACACAAACTAAAATTTTAAAAGATTTTATAAGCATAGAAAAATATCTAAAGCCTAGGACTAGGATTCACATGTCCCCTATAAACTCCCAGGTGTTAATTTATTTCATAATTAGAAAATAAAGTACTCCATTGGTTTTTACAGTGTTTAAAATTTATTCAGTATTACATATAACTGGACTTATGACTAAACACCACTTTTGTTAGTTACTATTAGTTTGCTATACAAATGAAATAGGTTACCAAACAGTTATATTTCCTCCTTTTATATTCCCAAGGTTTGTTTTATAGAAGAAACATCAATAGAAATTCTGAGAAAGCAGCCCCAGGAAATCTAACATAATGAGGAGAAACTCATTATTTTAAGATATTTACTTGTATGTTTAGATCATCTTTGATTTTGCCCAATAGGAATCATGATGTTCTCTACAAAGTACATACACTATTCCTCATAACAATTTCTGCAAACACCAAGCTTTACCCTCTAATCATCTCTTAAAGACATAGATAGTTCCACACTACCCTCACCATACAATTCCCAAAGTAACCAAGAAATTGGACGACAGTATGATGTGGTAGTGATAAGGTCAAAGAGGAAACATTATTAAGTAGTTTGACAGCATAATAATATATCAAAGTGTCAGTTTAGATAAAAAATACTCGTCTATTTTCTAGTATAGGATGTATTGAGGATAGGAAAGATTAAGCGTGTAGTTTTTTGTAACAAGCTCTCTGAAATTATCCAACTTGATTGGGTGTCTCTGTAGCAATTTTCTGATATCTTTCTCTTTCAATTTCCTGAGCACCTTGAACAGTGGAATTGGGATTTACTGATAATAATTACAAGGAAAAACTCCCAACTTCTGCAATATTCACAGGTAGAATCACCACTGATATAAAAGGTAGTTGTTTTTTTTTTTTTTTATGTACTAAGCTAGAGAAATATTACAGCTAGCATCTTTGTGTGCCTGGCATTTTAAGTTGTCAGGCAATAATTATTTAATTAACGTTCACTGAGAAATGATTAGACAGATAAGAAATTCTATGGAAGGAAAGGTAAAATACATAAAGTTTGGGTTAAAGTTAAACGTAAAGTTCTGTGAAAGATGTTCTGTTCTTTCATCTAGCTGCATCGAGAATCAGTTGAGATCACAGATGAAGTATTAATAAGGAATGGTGTAGATGGACAGTCTGGGAAGTAAGTGGTACACTATTGAGGTTTATCATATTGCTAATTTTTTACATGGTAGTTTTATTCTATTCCTACAGCTGTACTTACTGTGTACTTAACTGGCTAGTGACTAAGTGCTTGTTACATTAATTTTCTAAAAAAAACTTAAGAAAATATTGTCTGCATACAAAATGTTGTAGTTGGGACAATGCACTTTAAAATACCTCTCCCAGAGAGCTTAAAAAAATGACTTTCCTAAAAATTTTTATTAGTGCTAAATTGAACTCTGATCTACTTTCTAGGCATACCCATTGGTTCTTACTGCTCTCACTTATAGAAGATTAAATTTGATCATTGTAGAAAGATGGAGTCTAGTCCCTTAAATTCTCATTTTCTCAGAATTCACATGTGTAAGGAATCTAAATCTTGTCAAATAGAGTTTGGCACAGTTATCATTGTTAACTGGTGAATATAGATACTTACATAAATATAAGAAAGTTTTATTCAGCACAATCAATTCTATTCAACAAAAATTTTTTAAGTGTCTACAGTTGTCATGACTCTATATTGGACACAAAAATTAATAGGAAATAGGTGCTCTAGTATTTGGCATAAGAGGGCAGTAGATTTCTCAACTTCTTTCTGACATGCAAAAATAGATTATACTTTGGAAACAATAAAAAATGAAATAAGCTAATTTCACTGTGATTAGGAGTAAGGTTGTAGTTGTCTTTAATGATATAAAGATATGGATGCAAGATTAAATAAAAAAGTGCAGTGAAAATACAGAAGAAAAGGAAAGACATCAAATATAACATAAAGAAAAGAAAGCTCATATAGAAAGGAAAATGAAACTTTAGATTTTGTGAGGTCTTAGGTAGTGGTAGTAGGCAAATCAAGCTTCAATTTTAGCTGCTTGGGGAAGAAAATTAGATGAATTAAAAAAAAAGAAGAAGAAGAAAAGAACAAAATACTGAATATAGTTCCTGGAGAAACTCTGAACACATTACTCATTGCTACCACATAACAGCAATTGTTTAACAAAGAAAGCCTATCTTAAGCTTTGTGTACCTAAAGATTTGTTTATTGGGTAAGTAATCACTTTCAAATGAAATAAGTACCTTTCATTTCAGAGAATCTCTTAGCAACTATAGCTTTCATTTTGTAGCATAAATTGTTCTCTTGGTTGCAATAGGTTTGGCAAACACTTTGAGCAGTCCAGACCAGGATTTTGCCATTATATAAATTCATGATTTAAAAATTCTCATATAGTCAAACTTTATTTTGTGATATACTTCAATGTTTTCCCAAATCCCATGAAGAAAGGGCCATTTAGTTTTTAATAATAATAGTTTTTTATTTACTAATATTTATTAAAACTAATAATAGTTTTTAATAATTTAGTTTTGAACAGCATAATGAGTCAATTTAAATAATTTTAGCACATTTAAATTGAGCCATTTCTTTTTAGAGTTTATCAATTAGTCTGCATTTAAGGAACATGGTAATTTGTTGGCAGATCAAAACAGGGATAAGTGTCAAATGACTAGGACACACTGATTGTCATGTCTCATTAGTAACTTGTAAATTGAAAGAGTTTCCTTTCATCACAGCAATGGAAGTACAGCGCATTAATGACCATTTATGTTGTTGGTACACATACTCCGTTGTACAGTGTTAGACTTTTAAACTGAGCATTTTTGGCATAATTTTAAGATACATTGAAAAGCTAGCAATTAGTCAATATTTCATGCACATGATTTAAAATATGCTCTTAATAGTTCATTCTACAATGCAATGGAGAAAATGCTGACCTACAGCTAGACAAGTTGTTTATAGCTGCTCTACTTAAACTTTGTGTGTTCCAGTGTAAGAGTATGTCTTTAAAAAGAAGACATCTAGTCTCTTTATCAAAGGAAGTTTGAGTTACATAATTCTCTTCCTATAATTTTACATTTCCTCTTTAAACATTACCACTAATAGAACAGGAAGTGACGACTCACGGGAATAAAGGGTTAGGAGAAAAGAGGATATAGATCTCATTATAGATCATAAGACAGGTAGTTTATATTAAAATCTCTTTATACTTATATTCTCATTTAGACTTCACAATAACCATATAAAGTTGATATTACCACATTTTGTAGTTCCCATGTCTCTTTGACTTTCAGGTCTATACCCATATTCTCCAGCTGCTTGGTATAGTGAAGTAACATTTTACATAAACTTTTATTGACCCCAAATTGTGGGCTCTTATATAGACAGGAAGATCACAGAATCAGATGCTACTCTCTTATTATTTGCTTTTAAAATAATTTTGTCTTCAGGGTTCTTCTATCTTGTTATTCTTGGTGTTTATTAAATATATTGACACCATTTGCTTATAGATGAGGCAATAGCCACAACTCATTTATGAAGCACTGCTAAGCCACGGGACTGTATCCACTAATATATCCTTTTCTGACTAACAGGCATTCCGTGGACACCCTCATCATGTAGCTGTGCACTACCTTAGGGTACCAATTCTTCTTCTTTCTACACACCTGTACTTCGAACCTGTCCATCCATGTCTTGCCATCCCCACTGCCATGCCAGCCTAAGATTCTGCCACTTCTTGCCAAAGCCACTATAATAGCCTTCTTCCTAACCAGTTTCCTACATATATATGTGTGTGTGTGTGTGTGTGTGTGTGTGTGTGTGTGTGTGTCCTTGGTTGACTATAATTAGTATTCCAAACAATATTCATAGTAATGTTTATAAAATGTGAATCAGATCGTATCATTCCTCTGCTGAATACTTTCTAAATGTTTTTTTGTAATTGTACTAAAATATGAAACTCTTATAAAATCTTTGTATAATACCTGGCCCCTGTTTACTTGTCATACTTTGTCTCCTGTCCAGCAGGGTGCTGGTGTTGGTGCACTGTGGTTTGTGAGAGCTGGTTGTTCAATATTCCAGGGTTTTGCAAGCTGCTGATAATCATGTTAGTATCTTGAAACTGGCAATGGTAGGAATATTTACACCACAGAAATCAGTAAATGCTACAAATCAGGCCTTTTTATTGTCTTTGTCTATTTGTTTTGGAGAGCTAGTTTTTAATCATTTACAAGCACACCACTATAATTGCTTTTTGCCTTAGTTATAGTGTTCCACTGACGCTGATTTGTCTAAGCTTCTAACATGTAGGCTTGCACACCTTACTTCAGCGTCTTTGCCCTTGCTATTCTCCTTGTCCACATGTTCCTCCTTTGGATTTTCATATGGCTGGCTCCTTCTCAACATTCAAGCCTCAGTCCAAATGTCACCTTCCCGGGGAGGCTTTTCCTGACTACCTTAATCAAAGACTACCAAACATTACTCCAGTTTCTCTATAATGTCAGCCTTATCCATGAAACCTAGAAAGGTGCCTTTAAAGCCATGTGCTCTTGTGTCAGCCAGCTCTCATTTGGTTGAAAGCCACAGAAAACCAATGAGTATAGCATACAGTTTTCTCATAGACAAGAATCACAGGGTTGGACAGTTCAGGGTTAATAGAGCAGCTCAGTGACAACAGTAAAAGCTGGGTCCTTCATTTCCTTCTTCCTGCTCTACCCTCCTTAGCATGTGACATTTATACTCATGAGCACAAAATGACTGTTTTACCTCTAGCACTTCAAGCCATCATAGCTGTCAAATGAAAAGGAAAAGAGGAAGGGTGGAAAGACCTAAAGGCTGAAGGCATGTGCCAGCAGTTTGCCCATTTCAAAGGCCTTTCTGGAAGCCATACCCAGTGATGTTACACTTACAACAACTTGGTGACATTACAATGGAGTCTGGAAAGAGAAGTATGTTTGTAACAGAGAAAGTGGCCTAGGAAAGGGCAAAAATGTTTTCTGTCTTTTCAAAAGACCCTCTTTTTGAGAACTAAAACCTATATCCCCACCTCAGGCCAGTGAGCACGAGCGTGTCCTTTGTTCTTTGTGCCACAGGAGATGGCTTAAGGGAATTGTCCAGGTGGAGATCATGAGATTGTCATAGCTGAAGATGGGATGAATCAGAACCTTTAAAAGTGCTGTACTTCTGCTCAAAACAGGACATTGGTACTTTAAAACGGGAGTCTGCCAACCTCCTCATTTGTGGGCAAATTAATAAACTTCTCTTTCCTTCTCCTCAAGCCACTTGTCCTTGTTCTTCTAATGCAGCCTCGGCCTCAGAGACAAGTGCCAAACTTTTGGTAACATGTTCACTTTTCAGCTCTTATAGTAAGAAGAAGGCAAAAGATAAGAGAGATGTAGATGGCTTTGGGGTACATACTTCATATTGTTAATTATATTGCATTTTGTGGAATTAGTTGACAATAGCTAGTGCTCAATGTGTTTTGTGGAATAGATAATAGCTTTAAATGACCCAGCTCCATCTTCACCAACTTCTAGTTCAGATGAGTCATGAGTCAAATTCTACAGTCTAAGTGTTAATCAAGTTAATCTAAACTCATCATTAAAGAATGAGAAGATGATAATTGAACTATTCCAGATCACCATAAGCTTATTCCTCTTAAATTCTAAAATTTTTAAGTTCCAAGATTTTGTTCTTGTTTTGCTTATAATATTTCATCTATATTAAAGGAAGTCTTTTCAAAATGTGTCACTTTACTATCATTAAGCAGTTAATGATTTGATCATTTTTCAATGATCCAGTGTTATCACTGTGAACACACTGATTGTACTATAATACAATCTGAGACTTTGGGCAGTGTATGCCTGTTTTTCCAAGCTCACAATGGTCCATGATGCTATATTGAAAAAAATAAGTTTGCCATACCTTTAGGGTCTTATTTCTATTCCCTTTTCTGTGGCAGGGTAGAGCAATAAATACAAGCATAGGCACTGGAATCTAACACAGCTAGTTTTGAATTCTGGTCTCACCATTTATTAGCTGTATAGCTTTGAGCCAGAAGATTGATTTTTCTAAGCGTTAGGGTTTATTATTATTTTTTTCTTTAACTGTGCAGTAGAAATAATAGTACTCCCTTTATATACTAGTGAGGATTTTACAAGGTAAGATAAATAAGGAAAGTAAGCACTGAATAAATGATGGCCATTAACTCACTTTGTTCTGGATCATATATTAAATACTCAGTAACCTGTAGAGTGCATTTTTCAACCACTTCCTGCATCAGAACCATCTGCAGTGACTACTAAAAGAGCAGATTTTGAGGCTTTTCCTTGGCTTTTTTTTTTTTTTTTTACATTTTAATTCTTAATACCCCCTTATCTGTAGCTTTGCTTTCTGCAGTTTCACTTTCCTCAGTTTCAGTCACCCAAAGTCGACCTCAGCCTGAAAATAGTGAATGCAAAATTTCAGAAATAAACCATTTTTAAGTTTTAAATTGCACGCCATTCTGAGTAGTGGGATGAAATCTCTCACTCTCCTGTGTCATCTTGCCTAGGATGTCAATCATCCTTTTTGTCCAATGCATCCGTGTTATATACACTACCCACCCATTAGTCACTTTAGTAGCCCTCTCATTTATCAGATAGACTGTCCCAGCGTCACAGTGCTTGTGTTCAAGTAACCCTTATTTTACTTAGCAGTGGCCCTAAAGCTCAAAAGTAGTGATGCTGGCAGTTCGGCTATGCCCAAGAGAAGCTATAAATTGCTTCCTTTAAGTGAAAAGGTGAAAGTTCTTGACTTAATAGGAAAAAATTATATACTGAGATTGCTAAGATCCATGGTAAGAATGAATCTTCTATCTGTGAAATTGTGAAGGAAAAAGAAATTGGTGCTTGTTTTGCTGTCACACCTCAAACTGCAAAAGTTACAGCCATAGTGCATAAGAAGTGCTTGGTTAAGATGGAAAAGGCATTAAATTTGTGGGTGGAAGACATGAATAGAAATATATTCTGGTGGACGGTGCTTGGCTTAAGTACTACTGGTGGTTTCAGGCATTCACTGGGGGTCTTGAAACATATCCCCCAAAGATAAAGGGAACTACTGTAAATGGTCCAGGGATAAATATTTCTGTTGACTAAAATTTGAGAATCTCAAGCAAGGGCTTGTTGATTAGATTAGCTTAATCTTTGTTAACAACCTTGGAGAAAGAGATGTTCCGGGAATGATTTTAAGTATATGGATTCTGGAGCCATGTCTCAAATGTAGCCTGGACTTTAGAGCCAGATTGCCTAGGTTCAAATTCTACAACTTACTAGCTCTTTCCTCAGGGAAATAATTTTAACTCTATGGGTCTCAGTTTCCTCTTTTATAAAACAGGGATAATAGTAGTTCTAGTAAGAGAAGTAAAATGTTTAGAACAGTGACATAATAAATACTATATGTATGAGTAATTAGAGTATTAGAAGTAGCATTGTTATTAGAATCCCCAGAAGTCCTTCAAGACTCCATGTTAGTGATTCTTAGTATGACTATATATTATAGTCACCAGGAGGTCTGAAGATCCTAATTCCCAGGTCATACCTCAGGCCAATGAAATTAGAAATACAGGTATGTGTGGGCAGGTAGGATGTAGGCATCTGTGTTTTTATTGAGCCATGTAATTCCAATGGGCTTTCAAGGCTGAGAACCATGCCACGCTAGCATTTAAAATTTCTCCAGGTGTATCCCATAATCAGTGAGTCCCACCTGAAGGAGGTATGCTGGTGAATAGAATAAGGGTTAATCTCTATTGAGGGAGGAGAGATTAAGAGCTCAACCTCTGACCAAGAAAGCCTGCAGAGTACAGAGTTATTATAAAAGTACTGAATGTCAAAGAAAAAGCTTCTAAAAGGAAAGCTGTGATTGAAATAAAAATAATAGGCACAGGGTTTAGAATCACTCAAATTTCCTACTTGTTAGTGAATTACATAAACTCTCTGTAAGCCTCAAGTTTTTCATTTGCAAAATGTGGATATTTGCTACCTTATAAGGACTGTTGTAAGGATAAAATGGGTAAAAAGATGTAAAACTTTTAGCCTACAAATGACGTCCACGTTATAGATGTTCAGCAAAAGTTTGTTATTATTGCTTTTAGGAGTAGGGATTAATGGAACAGGGGTGTCAGGGTGAGTGAGGGGTAAGTGCGATACCTAAGTGTTTTTCTTATGTAATGGGAGATAGGTATTAATCAGAGTTGGCAGTCAATAGGAGGAATAGGTTTCAGTAAAAAAAAAAAAAGCAACTTCTTACACGTTCTTGCTTTCATTGTGCTTGTCTAGCAGCCTCCCCCATTCATTTGTACCTAATGTTCCTCCTAATCTAAGCTATATTAGTAAACCCAAACTTCTACACTAGTAATCAAACATTACAGTAGAATAGTCTGACAAAAGAAGCCCAAGGACATTCTGAACAAGGACCTTAAGATGATTCATAAATAAACCACCACACCTTATTGCAATAGATTTAAGAATAAGTATTTTGCTAATTCAGAGTCTTCTTTTGCTTCCTTCCAGATAGAGACTTTATAACCTTATAGGTTTCTGATATTTTTACAGAGCTAAAGAGAATCAGAATTCTGTTTAAAACTCCAGTCTCATATCCATTTATCACTCACTACCTCTTTGTGTCCAGCAACAGCCAGGCCTGGGTTGAAGGGACTTGATCTTCCCACTTTTGGTTTTTAGACTTCCTTTGGCTTTGGCCACCTGCTGTGACTACCTGACCTCATACTGCTGGACTCCCCTGGGTGGGTGGCAGCCAGATGGTTCAGGCTCCAGTGGACACTGTTTTCCAGTTCTCTCTTTGCTCAGACAGGCATGGAGGGCAGGCAGATTGCCAAGTCCATTATCTCTGCAACCAGGAAAAAGGGGCTAATCTCCCTTCTTTCAGGCGCTCCCAGTTGCCACAATTGCTTCTGTCAGAACCTTCCTCATTTAGTTGATGGAATGGACACAGAAGACCCATGACTCTGTCCCAAATAAATAACTTAACAATTTTTGGATTTTTTTCTCCTCTCCCAGCTACCTAAGAACTGGAAAAGGCCTATGGTATAATGCAACAGGGTTGTAAACCCAGCTTTCATAAGTCTTAATGGAGATGTGTCTGGTTTCCTTGATGGCTCTTTTTTGAACATATTTTTCTCAGCTTTGAATGGCCTTAGGAATCATCTGGAAACAAACAAACAAAAAACTTGACGAGTGGATCCCACTGTTAGAGATTTCAATTTAATTGGTCTGGGGTAGTAGGCCATTATAAAAACTTCACAGTTTATGCTAACGAGCAACTTTTGGTAGAGACCACCATTTTTAGAATGGGTTTGGGACTTAACCCTAATTACTGTCATCTGTGGGCCTTTAGCAATGATTCTGAGACTCCTGGAAGAATCCTGTTCAGTATCCTGTTATATACTGTATCAAAGAATAATAGAGAATGCAAGCAATTCTGGAATTCTGGAGATGAAAGAAACCTAAAAAATCACTTTGTTCACTTTTCTCTGTCTGAGATCTGTGAACCAACAGCTGCAGAGCATTTGTTTAAAAGGCAGATTCCTGGGCCTTATCCTCATACCTTCTGAATCAACATTTCTCAAATGAGGGTGAGGGTTAGGGCCTGCACTTCAACAGCTCTGTCAGGTGATTCTTGTGCACAATCATGTTTTAGAACCAATAATCTGTAGCAAGGTTCTCAACCCTGGCTGCACGTTGGAATCATATAGGGACTTTATAACCACCCATGCCAGCTAGAGCAATGGTCTCACCGTTGGCTGCATTTTAGCATTACCTGAAGGGCTTTAAAAAAGTCCCAGGCCCCAGCCCCTACCCTAATGCCAATAACCCAATAATGTCTGAAACTGTGGGGTGGGTTCAACTCAAGCATTGTGTTTGTTTCAAACTCCCCAGGTGATTCCATTATGCAGCCAAGGTTGAGAGCCACTGTTCTGGAGATTCTGGTTTAATTCATTTGGGGTGGGTCTAGGCAGTAATAATTTTTAAATGCACCCCAGATAATTTCAATGCACAGGCCAGATTGAGAACTACTAAATATTCACGTTAGTGTCATTTTCAATTTTTCTAAACACCCTCCAGTGTAGTCGCTAGTACCCTTCAGTCTACAGATTCAGTCTTGCCTCCTTCTTTGACTCCAGACCCAAGCAAGTCTTGACAAAGGCTGATCATAATCTAGAGATCTAGATTCATGTAGTTATAGGTTTACCTAGATGTAGACTTCTAGCACCTCCCTTCCTGAGCTCGAAGCATTAACTGATCTATCATTCATTCAACAAATGTGCCTTAAGCACTTAATATTTGCTAGGTACTTACCAATGAACTGTGAATACAATAACAAATAAGATATTGTTCCTGATACTTTAAGATGCTTATACATGTGTATAGATAAAGGAGGGAGATGTGTATACAAATAGAGGGTAATAACTATTACAGTGGATGAGTGAATAAAACACTGTGGGAACACAGATATGATAGCAATTAAAGTTGCCTGGCAGAGTCAGGGATGACAGGTTTGAGGAGATGCTATTTAAGCCAACTCTTCCCTACATAGTCTTTGATGGACTCTCTTAACAAGCCTTTGATCTTCCTTTATTCCTTTTGTTTGGAACATTCTTCCCCCTTCCCCATTTGCACCCCATACCTAGGACTCTCCTTAGATGTCACTTCCACAAAGAGGTCCTCCCTGACCTCCTGGATGATGGTAAATGTATTTATTAAACATTTAAGGACCAGCCTTAATGCTTCATTTATAGCATATGCCCACTTTTTTGTGTGTCTCTAACCCATCAAGTCTGCAAGTTCTATGAAAACAGAAGTAAAAAAGCCAGGGTAGGTTTTCTATGCACGAGAATAATAACTAGATTTGTCATTTAGGATGATTACTCTAGAAACAATGTGGCAGATAGACTGAAAAAGAAAAGACAAGTTTAAAGGAGATCAGTTAGGAAATGTCCCAGTTCTAGAGGTGAGAAATGATGAAGGCTTCTCTGAAATAATGAAGTGAAGGGTTTCCATTCAAAAGGCATTTCTGAGATAGAAGCTATAGCATTTTCTGACTAACTGCATGTGGGAGTGACTGTGAAAGATATCGTGGTCAACTTGGGGAGACTGGCTGGGTGGGGATGCAATTAATGAAAATAAGGAATACAGGAAGAGAAGAACTAGTTTTAGGGAAAAAATAATAATCAGCTCAGTTTTAGTATTTTGAGAGTTCCATGCATCCATGGACATCTAGGTAGAGTATTTATTTTGCAGTTAAAAATGCATAAAATCTCAGTTTGGTGCCTTATTGATTGTGGATGTGACCAGTATTGTTGGATTGACTTTGCTGACATTCAGCTTATGTACTAAAAGATAGACTTTGGAAACTGGCAGTGTGATATTGATTTAATGATTTGTGCTACTTTGGGCCACAATTGACCATTAGAATAACTACTTCAGGCAGTCTCCATTCAAGTCACTTTCTGGTTATTTAATTCAGTTACATACATACGCCTACATGAACCCCACCTGAATTCTGAACTGGTGACTATTTTATTACAGATGGCTGTGCTATTATATTTCTTTCTCATTGGACTACAAGTTTGGAAAGAAGTATGTATTATTTTTGTTAAGTCGGTGCCAAATATTTACAACAGAAACTCTCTCTCTCTCAAATTAGTGGATGGTGGGTGGACGGATGAATGACTGAATACATTTATAACTTGATGGCAGAGACATGGGATATTTTCTGGAGCTAGGCATCTAGGAATTTGAAATCTCATATTCTACAACACAAATGCCCAAGAGGATTCTCAGTGAGTTAGTAACTACAGCAACAGGGCTAAAAGAGATCACCCCTAAATATATTTTAAATAGCCTTTCATTGCATCATTTTATCCTGAAAATATGAAGTAATCCAGGTTTAAGGTTTATGGCCATAAAAAACTATATGTTTCTTGATACATTAACCTCTGATGTTATCAAGTGAATGAGAGGCATTTAAATTAATTGCTACTGAAAACTCTTCTGCATGGTACTGTTCTAGATGCTAATAGATGGGAAGATGACCAGATTTTTGTTTTGGAAAGAAAACTTTGTGGATCATATGAAAATACTGCAGGAGAAGAAATAATGACAGTTAGACAGAGGAGAGATGGTGAGGGCCTGAAACAATGCAATGGAAGTGAAATGGAGTGAGTCCATTCATTCATTCATTCATTCATCACATATTTGTTCATTGTATTATACCAGCCTCTGGGGTTGCAATGGTGATCAAACCAGAGAAGCTCCCACCTTCAAGAAGTTTATAGACAAGTGGAGGAGATGCACATTAATCAAATCATTATACTAATAAATGCATCATTGCAACTGTGATAAATATGATGTGGGAAAGGAAAGGTCAAACTGAAAAAAGTATCTCAAAGGTAAAATTTCCAATACTAGTTTGGTTAATTGGATATCAAAATAAATAATAGGCATGTTTCCTACTCCTCATTCCTGAAAGAACATTCCTGAAAGAACATAAACTGATTTGTATGGCAGAAAAAAAGTACATGAAATACCATCAAAGAAAGTATTAAAGTAACAAACGTGTGAAACAGATTAAAATGACCTTTTACCAAAATATAAGATCAATAAGCTATGAATTGTAAACTCTGTGTTTGCAATTAATTCTACTTGCTTTTCAATATTACCATTCAATTGGAATAGTAGTACTTTGCTGATGAGATACAATTTATTCTAGGTTTCTCCATTTTGATTTTTCTTCATTCAGATGTTGCAAGAGCAATTGAATTGCTGGAAAAACTACAAGAATCTGGAGAAGTACCAGTGCACAAGCTACAATCCCTCAAAAAAGTGCTTCAGAGTGAGTTTTGCACAGCTATTCGAGAGGTATGACACCAAGCTTTTAATAGCTAAATTCTGCCATATGTCTTCTGAATAGAAAACATGTCTTTTTTACACAAACAGTTGAAATAGTTAAGATTGGAACTACATTTTAATTTTCTGTTTTTATCTTCTTGGACAGATGATAAAATATAATTTAGTCTGCTAAATTCTTAAATTAGATCCTGCCAGGATTTATATATTCATATAAAACCAAATGTTGATCTTCTGGTACCATGGAAGGGACTGCATCAATAGGTGACTGTTGCATGTAGTCTAAACAGTTTAGTGGCTACGTGAAGCCATGTGTAAATTCAAGTAGAAATAATTATAATTAATGGGGGCTCAGCTTGTCTTAGAATAACATTCAAGTAAGTCTTTCACAGGTAAATCTGAAAGAGTAACCTCCTACTGAGTAAAGTTATAGTCATTTCAAACATTATTGGCTAGTGCAATAATGGGAAATCACCAAACAGTCTGACATGGCTTTCTAGTAAAATCTTTGCAATGTTTTCTTAACTAATAGTTTTAAGAAGGCTAAGTTGAAACAAATATGTTGAAATGACTATTTGAATTTTGCATTGACGTGTGATAGAATTGACTGTTCAACTAATGAATTTAATTGGTTACAAAATAATCCACTTGAGATATATAGGCTATATTGTTTTATCCATTAACCCATTACCACTTCCCCATCAGTTACAGGTGATAATAGGTTAGAACTTAGAGTTAATACATCCAGTATATTTGCCTTGTTTGAAGTCACTGGTGATGTATTCACTACTGTCATCCTCTCCAAAGCCAGTGGAACCCAATGATTGCCTGGAGAGTTGTAGCATACAGCATGCACCTCTCAATGAATCCTGTGTTACCCTCCCTTTCTCTTTGCAACTCTACTTGTGGCTAATGCACATTCTTTTGCCTCAACAATGTAAGTTTCTAAGTAGTCACTAGGTAGAAAAGACTAAAGTAGAGACATACAAAACCTTTCTCACTACAGATTTAAGCTGGTACCTATGCAGTGTAGTTAAAATTTGGCCTTTGTTGGGATTTGACCTATACTGTTGTGTACTAAATATTTCTCAAATGAAATTGTTCACCATTTAATCTTGTTAATATTGGACACAGGTTAAGTAAATAACTATAATAGTATCTCTAGGTTTTAACCTATGAATTTGATCAAAGGCTGAAAGGAAATTTCTCAAAGTATATGAATTCTCTGCTACTGGCTCACCTTCAGTGGGAAAGGTATAAGGTATCTAGAAACTCCAAGAGCATTCTCTTGGTTACTGTCATCACTAATGTAGTCATTCTGTAGGCAAAGCTAAATTTCCTATGCACTCTTTTCTTTCTTCACAGAGTACCATTCCTCTGAGATTTGGTGGCCAATTTTTCCTTTTTAGAGATTCTATCATCTCTTCTGTGTCTTAGCATTATGCTTTCCACAGAACTAAAGGATAGAACACATCAAATATATCTCTCTGTTCACTGGGCATATGTTTTATGTTCAATTCAAAGTCTCTACCTTCATGGAAATTACAGTCCAGTGGGAGAACATTAGGATAAATAAGTATGCAATACAAAATCAGAAGGTGGCAAGACTATGGAAAGAAGTAAAGCAGGATTAGAAGGGTCAGGGTAAGCCTTCGTTAAGTTGAAGGTGATCAGAAAAAAAAAAATCCTAATTGAAGTCACACAAATATCAGTGACTATAGTGTTCCAGGCAGAGGAAACCACAAGTGCAAAAAATGCAGAGGCACGAATGGACACCCCTGAAACTAGTATGTCTGCAGTGAAATTAGCAAGGTAGGCTCCTTAGGGAAAGCTAAAGAGTAGGTAACATGAGGCTTTGCAGGCCATAGTAAGAACACTGTATTTCATTCTAAGCATGATAGGAATCCCTTGGAGAGTTTTGATCTGATCTTATTTGCTTTTTTAAAAGATCTCTCTAGCAATTGTGAGAATACAGTATCAGTACAAGAGTAGAAACAAAAGAGACCAGCAATGAGTAGATCAAGTGAGAGGAGATAATGGCAGCTTGGACAAAGATGGTAGCAGGGCAAGTAGTGGGAAGTGTTAGATTCCAGATATATTTTTTGAGAGTTAAGGTCAACAGTAAGTTTTGATGTTTTGGATGGATATATGGGCCATTAGAGAGAAGATTCAATTGAATTTTAGGTTTGGGTTTGAACAATTGAATGAACAATAATATAATAAGATGAAAGGTGGACCAGTTTTGGAGAAGACTATCCAAAAAAGTTGATAATGCTTTTCAGACATCTAAGTAGAGACGTCTAGCAGGCATCTAAATCTGAAGCCTGAGTCTGGAGATGTAAAGGTGGAATAGATATCTGTTCAAATAAACATTTGATATGGACAAAAAAAGAATGAAAGTAAAAAAGAAAATAAATATGGGTACTTTATAAATATATCTTGCAAACTCTGCCTGTGGTAAATTGGGTATATGTGTCATTTGAAGTCCATGGAAGTCTATCATTGATCTACAGGCAATGCAGAAATTAAAAATAATGATGATATAAGTTATCTACCTTACATTTTATAATATGAACAAGATTAATTTTGTGTTCACAGTAATATCCTTACTATTAATTTTATGTTCACAGTAGCATCCTTAGTAATAATTTGTTCTTAAAGGCAATGCGTCTTATACAGAAAGTATAAAAGGTCACTTCATCTTGGCTAACATTTCACACCAGTTGTATGGTATTGTTTATATTTGTTAAGTTTGGAATTTTCTTTATGATTCTTATTGTGTTGATTTGCATTAGCTATGGGGAAGTAATGATAAAAATAGCAATGTATATAAAACAATTCTGAATATTGTGAATCTGTCTAGTGAAAACCTTTCCAATAAAAAACATAAAATATGAATAGATGCTGTCAGACTGGTAAATCCAAAAGCTAGTAAAGAAAAGTTCAACTAGAAAATATGACAATAAATACCTAAAAATTAAATTTAATTGAGCCTGGAACACTTTTACTCCTGGTGTCTTGATCACTGCCTGCAGTGCTGGCTAGACACCTTTGAAGTTTTCGATTCAAACAATGCTCAGAATATTTATAGGTTGAATTATCTGGGTTATTCAGAAATATTTTCTATTAACAGTTACAAATTTTGTCAAGAAAACTGGGGAAGATAACAAAAACTATGGTGGCATCATTCTTACTTGCACTCACCAGCACAAAAACAGATACAGGTCACACCAGTGCCAACAAGATTGTAAAACACATATTATGCTTAAAAAAGAAAGCAGGACAAGCTTTTGCCAATTTTTTTTTATTGCCTTACATAAGTATAACAGTAGTTATTATTATATGTTGAGGTAATCTCATATTTTGCCTTACATTTGGATGAAATCACTGAATCAGCTCTTGGCATATATACAGCACATGAGAACAACTTGATGACATTTTATGCTTTTTTTTTTTTTTTAACTGCAAATGGATAGGCTTAAAGGAGATTAGCAGTTTTCTTTACTTAGCTATTTTTCAGTAATGTGTAATATTACTGGAAAAAGCATGTGAAGATTAGTACTGAAGGAAGACTGTGTATGTATACAACTAAGAAAGGCATTGTTCTATTAATAAATAAGTAGCACTTGAATTGCAATCCACACACAGCTTTATTCACAGAATACGGAGAGTTGGTCACTGATACTGTTCCTGACTATATTTGATTGCTGAAGCATCTTGAAAGAACCCTGATCAATAATTAAATTGTGCCTAATCTGTATAAGTAATTTCAGAGAACATGACAGAGAATGGGTTAACATATGATACTACTTTTCTATAATGAGATGTGCTGGCTTATAAGAGAACATTCATGTGAGTTTTTGAATGAGAAATGAAATAAAAATTTTATGGTACTTATAGTCCAAACAAAGACCATTTCTGTGATTTCAAGTCACTTCCTCAAGTTTTGGATCCACATTGTATTAATTATCTTCAATGGCCTAAACATATAAATATAGAGTTGAAAAATAATGTTTATGAAATGTTGATTTTTGAATAAGAGAATTCCATAAGAGAACTGAATTATGCTACAAATGGTTCAATTGCCAAAAGATGAACTTCTTCGTGACACTTTATATTCTTTGTACCTCAGAGAAAGAAATTAATAAATGTATAAATCATATTTTAAAAGGACATCTCATTTCCACAACAGAATATGAAGAAATTGTTTCCACAATCAGAGTAACCAAAAACATAATTAGCGATCTAAATATTGTTTACTACCATCATCTTCCATGTTCTAAAACATTCAAGCTTCTGCTTTCCAGGATTGTGTATGTGTTCAGTGACCTGAAGTATGATGAGCTGCAGGCACTAGTCTATTTTAAGGATTTACTCCCACAATTATAACTGCTGTCTGCATGTTTATTTTGAATTTCAGAGTATTATGGGGGTATACATATTTTGGTTACATGGATTGTTTTTGTACTGCCTAAGTCAAAGTTATAAGTGTGCCCATCCCCTAGATAGTGTACACTGTACGCATTAGGTATGATTGCACCCATCCCCGTCTCTTCCTCCCACCTGCTTGATTTCTGTTGAGTTTTACTTCCATCTAGGCACAGGAGTGCTCATTGGTTAGTTCCAATTTAATAGTGTGTACATGAGGTGTTTGTTTTTCCATTTTTGTGATACTTCACTTAGGAGAATGGTCTCCAGTTACATCCAGATTGTTGCAAAAGGTACTAATTCATTTTTTATGGCTGAGTAGTACTCCATGATATACATATACCACATTTTATTAATCCACCTGGCACTTGGGTTGTTTCCACATCTTTGCAATTGTACTGCGGTAAACATTCGGGTGCAGACGTTTTTTGTATAAAGTGTCTTTTTCTCCTTCTAGATTTTCTCCCCCTTTTCCCTATTCTCATTCTTTTCTTCCTAAGGATGGAGCTCGTTAGCCCTCCAGCACCATCCCAACTCTATCTACATCTTACACCACTTCTTTATAAAGTGATCTTTTCGTCTTATAAACTTTTAAGACAAGATAGAAGAAATATTTAGAGTGTATCAGTCTATTGTTCAAGTGCTCTTGTTCCCCAATGAGAATTATTTTTTTAAGGGATCTATGGATTGGGCATTTTCACCACAATACCTCCTACCAGGGATGTTGGAAAGGTTACTGTGAGATGTTCTTTCAGATCAGAGAAAGAAGTAAGGTCACTAGAGTAGTGTTGCAGTCAAATTGGCCAAGGTTTGAATTCCAACTTGACTACTTATTTTTTTACTTCTCTGAAAACTTATTTGTTTTAGTTTAAAAATAATGGCATAATACCACTAGTCTTATAGCAGTCCTGATAATTCAAGATCATATATGTAAAGACACCTATAGACAATAATTACACAATCCCCAGATGCTATTATTATCAAAGAGTAGGGTTCCAAATTATTTCTAGGTGTACTACTTTGGTAAGTCTGGAAATGGATAAAAGATAGAGAAATGGTAGTTTCTACAAGCTGGATCTAAGAAAACAGACTAATATATTTATATTTGTTGCCCCACCATCAATCATTAAAACAAAATAAATTGAACCATTGCACCCTAATTCCTACAACCATATGAGAAATAGCATTATGACACAAGGTTTTATTTTTAATGCTATTCTATAAAATGCCTCGATCTATTGTGTGGATGAAAACATAGAAGACAAGCTTAATAAGCTTTATGACAGAGCTAATAATTGGTTGCATGATAAAACCCAGATTCAAATTTACCCTAAGAAAACATACACTTGGATCAATAGTGACAAGATGAGATGAAGCAAGGATGAGAAGAGAAAGGGGAGTTGGAGGAAGAGAGAGTGGGAAGCAGTGAAGGAAGAAAAGAAGAGAGGGAAGGAAGAAAAAAAGGAAAAAAGGAAGAGAAAGAGAGGGAAACAGAGGAATGAAAGAAGGGAGGGAGGGAGAGAAGTCTGATGCTGAATCAATGCTTACTGTAGTGTATTGGAAAAGTACAGAAAGAATATTGACAATGGATTCTGACAAACCTGGATTCACACCCTTGCTTGCCCACTTACTTATGTAATCTTTTGCCAAGTTGCTTAACTTCTGTGACCTTGTTATGTTTATTCTTTTTAAAAATAAGACGATAATAACTTCATGGGATTGTTGGGAAGACTAAATAAAATGAGATAACATTAAATACTCCAACTAATACAGTGCCTACCTTAAAGGGTTGGTTGTTAAGAAATAGTAGCTACTCTGGTGAAAAGTTTGGTGGATTTATTGAGAATAAGCTAAAGTTTTAATATGTTCTAATAGAAATATTAGTTAAAGATAAGAAAAATAACCCTGTAGTTTTTCAATAATTCAAAAATGCAAAATTTTTAATAGGAGGCTTCAAATTTTAAGACAGATGTTGACACATTATAGTGCTTGTAGAAAAAAGACAGGGATATTTAGCCACACAAAGAGAAAAATCATTTGTAATATAAGATATGTCATCCAATATTTGATGGGATAAGGGGAAAGGGAATTATATGTGCCAGACCACTGGATGAAAAATGGAAGAATGCAAATAATTAAGGATAACTAGAAATTCTCAGCAGTGGACTCACTTATAAGAAGGTTCCTATAACAAGAGCAGAGATTAGATGGTGTATTTCAGATTACTTTAGAACAGGGATTTTCTAAACTGAAGGTCATGTATGGATTTCATGTTGTAGGTTAAGTAAGAGCAAACATAAATATTCATATAGAACTTTTTATTTAGCTTTATTTTGTTTCTTTCACTCTGTGCAAAAAAAAATTGTTTATGACAAAATATGTTTTTTGCTTTTTAAATGTTTTCATTTAAACATGGATAGAGTAGCATGGATTTCTTATGTAAAATTATCATCTTTGTACAATGGCATCCAGAATAGCATTGTATTCATCAGAATTAATGAAAATGCATCTGACATTGTATTTGTGCATATCTCTTCCTGTTCACATTAAACTTAGCTTAAGTTGGCAAATGTCAAAAAAAAAAAAGAAAGCTGATGGATCTTACACTTTCTTTGATTTTATTTGCACTGCTAAATGTGATGGGACACAAAAGCCAGACTGTTTCTTGTGTGATAAATTTCCTGCCACTGAGAGAATGAAGTCAAGGAAGCTTATTTCTGAGCATCCTGAAAAAAAATTGCACAATATATATATTTTTACTGAGAGATAATTTCAATTTTAAAAGGGTAGAAATTTATCAAAACTTATATTTGCCCCAACATGAAAGTCTTTATACATTTAAAATAGAAAGAAACCATAAATAACTGGAGAAAGCTTTATCAAGTACTCTAGAAATGCTTGAACTGGTGGGTTGCTTAGAACAACAACAAAAAATTTAAACAGTGCCTCTGTTCCCTTGATATAACCTACTCCTGAACTCTGGCATTTTGCTAATATTTACTATTTTGAAGCCAGTTATGCTGAAAATAACAGCTGTGACATTCCCTTTTGGCATGCAACTGGATGAAAACTATTGTTGTTTCATTGAAACTCAGATTTTATCTATCATATGAATGCTGATGTCTGTGAGAGAGAGAGAGAGAGAGAGAGAGAGAGAGAGTGTGTGTGTGTGTGTGTGTGTGTGTGTGTGTGAGATGCCTCATGGATGCCTTAAAGGCCAAGTCCTTTCAACAGTAAAAAAGTTTCTTTGTCAAGTAAAACTCCTAATGGAAGAAAAGATATTGATACTGTAGGCATTTTATATATATATATATATATATATATATACATACACACATACTATATATATGTATATATGTATACATATATATGTATATATGTATGTATATACATATATATGTATGTGTATATATAATGTATATACTCCATATATATGTGTGTGTATATATATATAAATATATATGTATGGAGTACATATGTAGTTTCTGAATCTAAGATCCAGCTTGATGAGTCTGGTGAAGATAAGAGGTTCCACCTGTCATTGATACTTTTGTTGCTTTTACCATCCACATGCATTAGTATCAAAGACTCTGACAATTATCCTAAAAGGTGCTTTTCCTGATCTTGTAAAGTGACCTAATAATTTCACAGCCATAGCCTTAAATCTATATTTTCTAAAGTTTTTATTTAGAAACAGAGGCAAAATATGTTACTTTTACTATAAAAAGTTTCTTGGCTTTCCAGAGGATAAGTGTTAATGCACTTGGCTGAACTCGGGGCAGAAATTTCACTTTATTTATTCTTTAAATAAAGGAAAGCTGCATCTAGAACAGTTTGACTAAAGAAGTTCGTTGTAGATGTTAAGCCAAAAGCATGAGGCTAGTATTTAATTCCAGATTCTCTGGTCTAGTAGGGTGCCTCTATAAACACCTGCCATTTTGGAAGAAGAGATCAAAGATGAAAACTTGTGATTATTTCAATACTAAAAAAGAGACTTCAGTTAGAACAAGGAAGTTGAAAATGAAAAAGCCTTGTCAGCTTATCCATGGGGAAGATCTACAAACACCTGGAAAGACTAGAAAACTCTTTTAAAGGTTCCTGCTACTTACACTACTTAGATTTGAACTAAGGATTCAAGCATCTTCCCTTGCTGACAAAAGCTGCATTGTTGATGCCAACCTCTCCAAAAATGATTTCATTTGACTTGAGGACAAAGAATAGAACCTGAATTCAACCTTAAATATCTCAGAGAAAGCTCGGGTGTCTTGACAAAAGTGCACTGTGCTTTGATAGGGAATTTAATTCTATTTGATATTGTAAAGCTATGGGAGCTGCAACTTTGAGCAGTCACTGCTATTAAAACAGATTCAAAAGTGATTGAATACTAAAAATGACTTCAATATTTCCATGTGAAAGATCATTCTAAATTTTAACTTTGTATTAAGCCAAATAAAACATCCTGCTCATTGAAAAATATTTAAAGAGAAACAAAGTTTTCTTTTTTAACATACTATTTTGTTAATTTGCATTTATTATTTTGGGGGAAGCAGTGGATTTTTCTTGGGATGACTGCACAGTTTCATCAGAGTCTCAAAGGGTCCATGATATTTCCTCCCATTCCCCAGCCTCCCTAAACTGAAGACTACTTTCTAATAAGGGAATATAGTATCAGCTGACAAATGTTAGTCTATACCATAAGGTCCTTCTAATTCTGTAAATCTATAGTTACATAGTGAGTAATTTGTGTTTTCCTTCACATAGATTACTGAGCATCTATGGATTGTAGGAAATGTGACTATATGAGACTGTGTGAAT
Source organism: Microcebus murinus (assembly GCF_040939455.1). Taxonomy (NCBI): domain Eukaryota; kingdom Metazoa; phylum Chordata; class Mammalia; order Primates; family Cheirogaleidae; genus Microcebus; species Microcebus murinus. The sequence continues at coordinate 36,444,971 of NC_134113.1, forward strand.
GAGGTAAGAAAGATAGGTATTGGGAAGATTTTTAAACTGATAAACAAACTGCAAAAATTAAATGTACTCATTGAGTTTTTTGGAGAATATAATTTTATATAGGAATTGCAAAAACAGAATGACATATCACTCACTGGGAGCAGAATTTTTAAAGTATAATTATAGTTTATTTCTATGGCTTTCTTTGAGTGAAGCCACAAAGTTTTTAATGATGTGTAGAGAGTTTGTAACATCAACATGTCACGTTCTGGTAGCAAGGACAGGGTCTGTGTGGCAGGAACCATCTTAGACTATAATTGCACTAATGGGTCATTGATTTTAAAGATATCTAAACAGAGCTTTACAAATAGTCTGTAATGGCTCCAAAGGCTGTTAGCATCACCATTGGGTAATACTCAGCCCAGGCCTTTCTATTTGCCATTACAAATGATAAAATAAATAGTACATATTTCCAAAAGCTTGTAATTACATGAACTTACATAGTAGTTCAAAATAATAGACTTCTTGGAGGAGTTATATTTTATATCAGTCACATAAAGTGAACATTCTGTCTTCTGGTTGAGATCACAAGACTGGAAATCAAACTTCTATTTTTGGTACCATGGATGACAATTGTTTTTTCTTTCAGTGAACAAGTCATTTAACCTATTCCTGCTTTAGTGTTACCAACATAGACGGAGAAAAATCCATTTGTACAAGCCATCTAAAATGAATAAGTTACAAATTGACATTTTAAAGCCAGTTTGCTGTATCTCTGAGGATGGTTTGCATTTAAAAAAGAAATTGTTATCATTTATAATTCAAGTATTTGCAAGGCAATTAATATTAACTTACTCCCTTCCTTTATTTCTCCCTCCTTCCTCCTTTCCTTCCTTACTTTTTTTTTTCTCTCATAGGGAAATATAGGAGAGTTAGGGCTGAAAACTGACTACTGTATCTTGTGTTTATCATTTACTTGCTTTTCTTTTTATATAGTCTGGCTGCATGTGTATTTTTCTACAGGATATTTAAATTTTTGTTTAAAAAGTATAAAAACATACCATACTCATTAAATATTGGGGGGATGTTCTTTTTCACTTTGTATCATATTGTTGAGATGAAATCACATTTTTTTGTATTGCTATAGTTCATTTGCTTCAGCTGCTATGTGATATTCCATTATGTGAACATGTTACAGTTTATTAAATTACTCTCCCAATGATGGGCATTTGAGTTGTTTCCAGTTTTTCACTATAATAATCAGGACTACTGTTAACATACATGTGTCTCTTCTTAGATGACCAAGACTTCTCTTGGCTGTATACATAGACGTGGAATTTCTGGGTCATCAGGTATAAGAATGTTTTACTTTAAGAAATAATGCCAAATAGTTTTCAAACTTGGTTACTCCAGTTTACACACAGACAAGCAATATACAAGTTGTATATCCACATTACCTCCAACACTTGGTATATGAGACATTTAAATTTTCACCAATTGAATGTACTAAAACGGTATCTCATTGCAGTCACCATTTGTGTTTATTTGATCACTAAATTGTTGAATCCTTTCTTATACTCATTGGCCATGCATGTCTCTTTTTCTTTGAAACATCTGTTCATGTGTTTTTCTACTAATTTGTGCTTTTTGTATATTTTTTTATATTCTTATTATTAGTTCTTTACTGGTGGTGAATATAGTGAATGTATTATCCTACTTTGTAACTTGTCTTTAAGGTATCTTTCATACTTTTAAAATTCTTAATTTTAAAAATTCACATTTATCTTTTAAAAAATAATCGATGTTTTTGCTGTTATACTTAAGAAATCTTCCCCTACTCCATTGTCTGAAAGATAGTTACCTATATTTTCTACTGAAGTGAAAATTTTAGTTTTGAAATGAGTGCCTGTAATGCATCTAGAGTTTACTTTTTGTGTATGTTGTGAAGTAGAGATCCAATTTTATCTTTTATCTATAAGGATAACTATTTCCAGCTCCATTTATTGAATAATTCCTTATTTCTTTCCTGATCTGTCACATCACTATACATCATAGTCCACACACATAAATCTGTTTCTAGGTTCTCTAATTAATTGGCTAGTTTATTGAGCCCTTCATTAATGCTCTATTTAACTCATTTGGGAGAGCCCAGGCAATGAGTATGGGGAAGTGGGGTGGCAAGTAGTTTTGATCCTAGCTAGTTGTGATGCCAGCTCTTGTCTCAGTGGGAGGTTTGTGTGAGTGTGTGTGTGTGTGTGTGTGTGTGTGTGTGTGTGTGTGTGTGTGTGAAAGTAAATTAATAAAAGCAAGGCATTCCTTGATCAATGAGCAATGATGAGTATGTGCCATAAACTAAAGAATATGATGATTCCAATTCTGTTCTTTGCACCTGAGTCCAAAGGGACAGGAGGGAAAAAAGGAGAAGAAAAAAGTCTAATGTTCTCAAAAAGAGTTAGAACAGTTTTAAGTCCATGATTTATGGGTCTCTTTCTTTTTCTTTTTTTTTTTTTTTTGTTGTTGTTAGGAACATTCCAATTCCAATTCTTTCTGTTTGTTTTATTAAGGTTAATAAAGGTTTTAAGTAAGAATCATCTACATTTACTAAACTAATGTAAAGAATGTCTATTTTAAACATAAAAGAAAATTAGCACCTAGCATGGTATCTGCAAAATAACGAGCATTTACTAAATACTTGTTGAGTTCCTCAAGGAATTCATTAAGATAACTCATTTTCCTTAGTAGACAAACATATATTTGATTTTCATAAATCTTGAATTTTCGAATGGCACTCTGAGCTCACACAAATCCCAGACAAAACATGCTAACATTTCTAGTTCAGAATAAGATCTCACTTACATTAACATGGCTTCCATACTTGAAAAGTGATCTCTAAGCAGAACCAATAATTTCAGGGTTGTGTATTTGCATAGATATATACATTGATATGAATGTGCAGATATGTAATACATGGGCGTTCATGTAGTAAAATGTATAAATCTTGTATTTGACATAAAAGTTGGTAATGTGTACAAGGTTAAAAGGAACCTTAGAAAGCACCTTCGTTCTGTGGTTCTCAGTGTTTTGGAGGAATCATGAACGTTCTCTGTGAATCTGGTGAAATTATGGGTTCTTTTTCCAGGAAAATGTATATATGCAAATATTTTTATTAAAATTCAGAATGTTGGATCTTCTGACACTGATCCATTTAGCACCTTAATCTACTACAGTATAACTTCTTAATTTTATAGATGAAAAAATAATATGCAGAAAGATTCAGTGGCCTTTCAGTCTAGTTACTGCCTGAGTTAGCACCAGAACCAAAGTTTCCTGGGTCCCAGTCCAGTTCTAATTCTACTTGATATGCATAGTTGCAAAAACAGAACATTCTGAAATGTAGAAACAATGAAACACTATTTCACTGCTTGTCAGTAATGAGTTAAAATAACCAGAAAATTATACCATTATTCTCATTTCCGTAATCCGTATTTGTACCAGTATTCTATTTGTATCAATAATAATGATTTTTAAAAATTTTTTGCCTTCTTGTCCTTTCTTTGCCTCAGTTAACACAAGGCAATATATTGTGTTTAGTAATATATACTCTCATGTATTTTTTATCCAGTTTTCCAGAAGGTAATGTAAAAAATTTAGTTACTAATCATTGTATATTTGGCATTATTTCACCAAAACAGTTAAGACATTTTCAGAAAATTTCAGCCCTTTCTGGAATAATTTTGTATTTTTAAGACCAAACTTTAGCAAATGTATTTCAGGATCTACCACAAATATGGATGTCTATTCAAATGTGCTCATAGTTCTTTTCTTAGTAAGTTAGCACTAGAGCCAGGGAAACCATTTTCAACCATTAGCCACAACATTAGGGAGAAAGCCTGTTTTCCTAAGTAAAGAGAAAAGAAATTTGTTACGTGTAATCTTGTCATCCAAAGCTACATTGTTGTTGGTTTTTTTTTCCAATTTCAACCTATTGACTATGTAATAAAAGACCCCCAAATATTTATTAAGCCTGATACTCGGAAACTTTTGAGCTACATTTTCTCCATGCCGTTGTTTCCCATAGATCAGCAGACATCCCAGACTTGTCCCACTGCCTGAAGTCCAGCCCAAAAGTACTTTGCTGCCAATTCTCTATGTGGTGCAGTCACAGAACCCAGCCCTACCAGTTGACAGGCAAGAGACAGCAGTAATTTTAAAAGGCATCTTTCCAAGTGTTCCAGGGACTATACAATAATAATAATAAGCAAACAAAAATCAAATAAACAGATAACCAACTAAACAACAACAAAAATGCAAGAAACCATTTACCTTAGAATTGCCCAGGTAAAGGATTAGGGGCCCACAATAATACATCCTCTTCCCCTCTTCAGTCTTGCTTCTGAAAAGATGACCAGTGACCAGTGGCATCAGTGGCAAAGAAATCATGGATGTCTGGATAACCGACAGAAGAATAATGTTGATAAAAATGGACAGATGTGTATTTTCCATGTTAAATGCAATAATACTCTTTTGTCTTTAAGGTCAAGAAAGGAGAGAGGAATTAGCCTTTCTGGAACACCCATTAGAATAGATTATTTCACTGATTTCTCTGACATCATTTTCTGCACATATCTTACTACACAATTTTTAGGTTTTACCAACAGGCATGCAGTCATACAAAGAAAGCCATGCCAACCCCGTCTTTCTAAAGAACACTCAGAGCTAACTATTCTGAGGGATATACACTCATATGGAGACAATGTAGGGAAGATTACTAGAAGTCTTGCAAAATTAAAGAATCCTACCTTGCAGGGTTTTTGATCGAAAGGATATTCCGTTAATTTTCCTCTGTGACCACCTGCGTGACTGTCAGTTATTGTTAATTTCTTATTTCAGAAAGTGAATTGCAACTGGATTCTATTAAAATTTCTTTGAAAATCATTCAATTTTCTCACATATGAGACAGTAATTACTTCTGTGTCCAGGATGGAAGCTAATCAACTACCACTGCACATTGAGAGAACTGGAATTGCTAGATATTAACTGAGTAAATTAAACTTTCCTAAACAATCTATAAAACTGCCCTTTCTCCAAATATGATGAAGATTTTTGTCAATTATATTTCAATGAAAACTAAAAATTAAAGTAGCCAAATAATAAAGCTGGAAGAAATTCAAGGTCTTTGAAAGTTATGAATGCATGTAATAGCTCAACAGAACTTCTCAATAATAAATATTTTAAATGTTTGAAGATAGTCCCATGAGAGGACAGTAATTTATTAATTACTGTGGTTGAAGAGTTTGTAATTATGAGAGTTATCCAAATCACATTGTTGATATTTCATGCAAAATACCTTGTCAAGCATAGGCAATTATTCAAACAATAGTTGAGAGGAAGAGATTCATTTAGAATGTTCATTTGCCTTAATTAATTTTGGTACATTATTATAGATGAAGGACGAATTTTTAAAATTCTCTATGACTTTAGGACTGCAAGCAATAGAATCACTGAGTCATGTTTGATATTCAAATTTTCACCTTAGAAAAGATAAACTCGGGTAATAAGGAGTCTATTTCAAATATTGACTTAATTCATTAAAAACAAATGGAATTGACTACTGTTCCAATCGCGGCTTTATCATACTTCCATTGTCAGGTGCAAAGACCAAAACTGAAGTGTCTACTCTTTGAAAATACAACTATACAAATGGATTTCTCTAAACTTTAATTTTTGTGTAATTAAAATTGGACCCTGTAAAGCTACAGCTTTTAAAGCTACAGCTTTAAAAACATCTCAGATCATTTATCTTTAGTTTAAATTGTCACAATGATCCAACAGTGAGAAAAATAATTTAAATAGCAACTAATGTGCTTATATTTCATAAAATATTTCCATTTTGTAGAAGATAAAAAAAATTTCATCATTGAATTCTTAGTGATAAAGAGGTTTACATTTGTTTATTATAAAATTATGGGAATATTTTGACTATCAAATGTTAAATTTAATTTTGAAACTTGCTTTACAATGGATGTTTAATTAAACATGAGTTTACAGGGAACATATTTGTAAGCTAATGTGGCTAGTTTGTTTATTCAGTGCCAAATGTTCAAATGTTTATGAATATTGATTTTTTGGAAGGAAAGCAATATTTATAATGGTTAGAAAAACATATGTTGGTTGGCATTAATGTACATATTGGCAACTGAAAAAAAAAGTAAGATGAGATTTCCTCAATGCAATGGCTAATGTGAATATATAAAACTATTCAATTAGATTTAAAAGCAATTGCATTGCTTGTTTACTTGCTTTCCTAGTAGGGAATAGAGAAATCTTTTTTAGAAATACTGTTTCAGATGTTGCAATTCAACATAATTTCATTTATACATAATATACATAATTTCATTTTAATGTAACAAATTATTTAGGAAATAAATTCATTACATGTTGTGTGTTAACTCCAAGGGACATTTTCTACTTCCCACTCTTCTCCATTACTTCCCCTTTGAATTGGTCTTCAAAAGCAAAAGAACCACTGATATACTCTCTTTCCCAATTCTTATCCCACTGTCTTTTTCTTCTTATGTGACTAAAAGAGAAAGAAGCTGAATGAGGTGGATATATTCAGTTTTCAGCCTGAGATTTCTTAAGTTTGTCTGTTGATATTGGTTCCTTCAAAAATGTAGCAGTTACTAGTTTATGACCTCAGGGCTTAGGTAGTTTCTATGTGAATGCTTTTCCATTTATAGAAGAATTTTACATTTACCTTTCCTAAGGTTTAAATAATTCCTTAGAATCTTTGTTTGCTGTTAAAATAACACAAGCATTACATTTACAGTTTTCATGTATAAAGGTAAATTTGGCCTAAAATTTGTGAATGTGAATGTAACTAGGATAGTGCAACAAAAATATTTTCGGTATGTAAAAATATATTAACTTTCCATTTGAAGCTAGTACCTGAAGGATCACGCTGTGATGTACATGACTCTGCTATGCATAATCTGGCCATAATGTTGGCTGAACAAGTTTTCTCCTGTTCATAATTTCTGCTTTCAAAAGACTTTGTTTTCCTTTGTGGTCTCCCATTAAGCCATAGGTGATGGTGCCAAACACATAGTAGGTCTTTGTGATGATAGTTATAAGTTAGTGTGTCTTTGGATATTTCTTCAATCCTCATGCTTACTGTGCTCCTCACTTTTGTTCATTTTGCAGAAGCTTCTTGTCCTCCACCCTCTGCCCAGGACACGCCTAGTACCTGTGTGTAGTATCAGTTCTGATCATGTGAACTGGCACAATTCACCTTTCTTCTTATTGAAAGAGAAAGTATTCTTACATTAGTAATGACTCTGGAAATTCTCAATGCTACCAAGTAAGATTATCCAGTGCACATCCAATGCACACTTCATCAGAACCATTCATTTTCTTAGGCATCCTAGATTTAAATACATATTATTACAATTTCCTGGCAAATGGCAGTGTCTCAATGAAGGCCCAGCTTTTTCTAATATGCACAGAGGCACCAATTGTACTAAATATGGGACTGGATTTTCTCTAACTTATACTTTGTCATTTTGTATATTTATCTTAGAGGAGACATACCATGTGCATTGAGATCCTCAGAGAGACCCCAAATCTGTTAGAAATTAGAGCCTTGCAACAAGCACGTTTTCTCTCCCTAAGTTAAATATTCTCATATCCTTTAATACTATTGTATAGCCATCTTCTTTTTAAAATCTTCAAAAATACATGCTACTCTGTGAAATGATTCCTAACAGTTTTTAAATTAAGGATATGTCTATTCTGAGGTCTCCTGAGATGTGTGATAAAAAAAAAAAAATCAGAGAGTGCCAGTGGACATGGTTTTCTGCCCAAACCTCAGGAGATTTTTGCCAAGCTTCCCCCATGGTGCTCAGATGGAGTGCAATGCCTCCTGTCTGAAGATGGATCCACCCCCAGCCAACTACACAATCCAACTAAGCGGTTTGAGTTGGTGAGAATTGATAGAGCATGTTCATATGTCCACAGAACTCCCCCCCGCCACTACAAGAATCCTCTAAATTAGATTAAAATGCTCTCTTTATTCTTGTGTGACCAGAAACATGCATCTTCAACTATCAAAGTTAGTTTTCACAAAGCCTTCATTGAGTTGCCTCGAATTCTGCTCATTTGTCTCATGAGCTATTTGACTTAAAAAAAAATACATTGAGATACTTTGGTTTAAATTGCTGGATGCCAGTACCTTTTCTCCACCTAGCCACAACTCAAGCCACTTTAATTTCACCTTCAGCTTCACCTTGCAGCTTTTTAAGGGTATCACATTCTTACTCATCTTTTTTACTGGCAAGTACAGAGTTGTTGAGATAGGGAGGGTCTGGCTTTTGACACTGGAGAAAGGTCTCTGCTCTAGGATTTCCCAGTGGATGAGCCTGTCTTGCTACTTGATAGTAGCCCTTTCTGATAGGAACCCCTAGTGAAACTAGCCCACAGGCAAGTAGGGGCTTCTGGGTATCTTATCTAAGAGGTTGTATATCTTCAGTTAATTTAAGCTAAATAACAGGCCCTGCTGAGCAGCTGGGCAGGTAGAATCTCTGATCTATCTTGTCAGGGGGGCAGTTAAATGAGGTCCTAGCCACCTCCTGGTTACTGAATTAATTAGTTCCTAGGAACTTTGACCTAAATTATATCAAGAGACAAATAACACATGGCTGGGAAGAAAGACATAAGCCCTGCAGTTTTCTTTTCTCTCTTACCAGCAGGACAGATGTCTCTTTATCCTGGGGTATGCAAACACTGACATATTAGAAGAATTTTGTGAATGATTACCTTGGTGCTAGGCAGATGGACTCTCATAATTACTATTACACTCTTGTGGCAGGCAACTTAAACATTATCAGAGAAAAGAAATGCTACCAAGGTGCAGGCAAGTTGCTAACCATCCATTATTTCACTAGAGGAAGCTGAAAATAGCTGCTTTCCATTTGCTCTGCTGTCAGCATAGTAACACTTCGGGGATAAGTATTTTCACGGGGACTGTAAACCTGACGTATACTTAAGTGAAAATTGAAATACCAATATGTTAAATTGACAATATAAAACACATACAGCAGAAAAAAATGTTTTTACACATTTCTGGATATGAAGGAAATGGGGTGCTCATCCTAGCGAAGCATAAATTGAAAAGAATTGGTATTTAATGATATTGAGCTCTTACCACAATAAAATTTCTAAAAATAGGGAAAAAAACAACCTAAAAAGTAAGCAATTGAAATTTACCATAACATGTTACTACCTATAAAAGGACACTTTGGGAATGGGGTTGTTTGCAGGTGCTATTCCTTTGAACCCTGACATCTTTGTGATTTTTCATTACTAAGGAGCATAAGATTCATATACAGAAAGTATTATCAAAAGAAAATTCATAGAAGTCTTGCATAAGTGGAAACTTACCCAAGTAGACTGAAGAATATCTGGTAGAATATGGGGAAAAGGAATAGGGTAGGTACTCCTGGTTTCCTACCAGCAGTCTCCTTTACTTGTCTCTAACTGTCAGAAATATGATTTTATTCGGATTTCTACATCCCCACCTCTTAACTCCTGCCCCCAGCCTGACTCAGGGAAGGGCAAAGCTATCCTTGGCTAAGAGGGTAAATCTGATTGGTAATCTAAGGCAGATGTCATGGTCTTATTCCCCTTGTTAGGGGTGGGCAGGTGATCCTGATTCAGCCAATGTGACATGAGTGGAAGTCTAGGGGTGGATTTCTGAGAGATGTATCACAGCTATTAAAAGAGACATAGAAACAGATAATGCCCTCTTTTCCACTAGATGTTGTGCTGTCTAGATGTGGTTTTTGGAACTATGACACCCTTTGGAGGATTATGAAGAGAACAAACCTCTAACGACAAAGATGATATTCTGAGAATTCCAGAGAAGTAAAAACCGGGGGTCCTTGATGACAAGATTAAATATCTGAACTAATTATCTTGGTTTACATTACCTTGAACTTTCTTGTTGTTAGCTTTTCTTGGTGTTTGAGCTGGTATTTCCCAAACTTTGGTATACATGAGAAGCACCTGAACAGCTTTAAAAAAAAATCTTGATGCCCAGCTCTCACCCCATTGCAGTGTGATCGGAATGCTGGGGTGGGAGCCAGGCATCACTATATTTTAAGGACCCCCAGGTGATTCCATTACACAGCAACATTTGGAAACCATATGGTTTGAACCACTTTGAATTATATCTTTCAATTTATAGCTGAGTTCTTCCTAACTGAAACAACGAACTTTTAGAAAGAATATCAAGACTGAAAACATTATTTGTGTAGTGGCTACACTGGATAATAAAATAGAAACAATATTAAGAAGAGTATAATAAGGTAAAAAAAAAATGCTTTAATGGTTTTCAAAAGGAATTCAAAATCAGTGACGTAGCAATCAAATCCAACCATATTCAAATGTAATCAAGTACCTACTACTCTTGATAGAGTAGTCCCACTGATTATTTTCTTTTATAAAGGTTTGTGTCTATTAAATATCGTGTAGTATAATTTATGTAAAATAATTAAAATGAGAGACTCCTTTCATCTTTATTAAATTTGGTCTTTGAAGAATATGTGGAAGGTTGGTTATCTTTATCACCTGTTACAAGTCTGCCCAACCACACACAGCACACACATTTATACCTTTTTTAAAAACTTTATTTTAGAAACAGCTTCTTGCTACATTTCCCAGGAGGAGGGAGGCCTCTAACTTTTGGCCTCAAGCAATGCTCCCCTCTCAGCCTCCACTGGGATTGCAGGCACGATCCACCACACCCAGCATACACACTTTTTTATTAAACCACTGGTGAATCCTAGATTAAGGCCCTCTCACATCTTCCCTCCTTGCATGATCCATGAATTGCAATTTTGGAAACCATCTAAGAAATGGTCCAAAGCAACCTCCATCTCCACGTTGGGAGACACAGGCAACAAACCTAACAGCTTACTGTGACTCCTGGCAACAATTCAGTGGCCCAACCAATTTACAGAAGAAATAGTTTCTGCTCTCTGGAAGCCTGTACTCCCCCTTATTTTGAGGATGGGGACTCACCATCATCTACCTCTCCAGGAAGATCACATAGCAGGAAGTCCTAAGTCCTTTTCTTCATCTGGGATTCAGAAGGCAGATGCTGTTCCTCCTCTCACACTCTCAATAAAACATTAAGCATCGGACCCAGGATCTTGCTGAGAATCTCAGTGTCACTGTATAGTCCAAGAGTGGATATTTTTGGTAACATAAATCCTGACCATGTTTGTAATCATAGTACATAGCATGATACAACATGACAGCTGCTAGAGAAAACCTCCAGCGTCCATGAAGACTTTCTTGATATCTCATCGCTATTGTTGATCCCATCCCTCTTCTCTATTTCTCAATAATTGGACTCAGGTCTTGATTTAGTACTTCATCTTCAGGGAGATTATAAAAACTGGATAAATAATATATAAATAGGCATCCTTATTCTTATCAGACACCAAGATAGATATGCCATTCAGTTTATAAAACAAACCTGGTATACTGACAGATGAGTGGGCTTTACATTTCATAGAGCATATCAATGTAGCATTTTCTTTTCTTGTTTTTCCCTAGAGACAGGGTCTCATTCTGTCACCCAGGCTGGAATGCAGTGGTGCAATCATAGCTCACTGCAACCTTGCAACCTCAAACTCCTGGACTTAGGCAATTCTCCCACCACAACCTCCCAAGTAGCTAGGATTCCCAGTGTGCACCACCACGTCTGGCTAATTTTTTAATATTTATTTTTGTAGAGATGGGGGGGTTCTCACTGTGTTACCCAGGTTGGTCTTGAACTCCTGGCCTCAGGTGATCCTCTCACTTCAGCCTCCCAAAATACAGGGATGACAGGCATAAGTCACTATGCCCAGCCCATGTAGAATTTCTTTAATTTTTTAATACAGAGAGATAACTTGCTTAACAGATGAGAAATGTGACTACCCAATCTTATTCTCCAAACAAAAGACTTTTTAAATTTATAAAATAAAAAAATAAAAGACTTTTAAAAATATGCTTTTAGATTGGCAATAAGAACATGAGGACACTATAAACTTTGAAACAGGCATGGAATCAGAAGGTTGTTTTTATTTAATGGCGAATTATGCTGACAATTATCTCTAATAAAAATGAATGGGCAATGTGAGAGGAATACACAGTGTCTGAGAGATTCTTTGCATCAATCTGAATTGATGGCATTTGCCAAATTGAGGGAAGGTACTAATGAAGCTCTTCAACCTAATTAAAGCTTTTTGAGCTTTTCTTTCCCCCTTTCTAAACGAACTTAGATTTTTATGGGATTTAATTTGAAGGCTATGAAAATACAAAGACAGACTTTTGTCATCCCCAAGGACAGGTTAATAATGCATTCAAATTCAAATCATCTTTCACTTTGATAAAACTGACCTACTTTTTCTTTCAGAGAGAAAATGTCTCATGAAATATTTTTCACACAAAAGTGTTGCATTTCGGTGCCTTTCTTTTTATATACTATAATTAAACCTGGCATATCACTTCCAAAAGTTAAATGAAGTTTAGTTCATTTTCAGGTCTGGGCTTTTAATGAGTTAGCATCTCTGCTGCTTGAGACAAGCTGCATTCAGTGCTTTGCATGCCAGGGAATTTTTCTGACAGTAGTGATAATGATGCAGATGTTTTTCTTTGTGGGGATTTTCCAACAATGTCCCTAATGAAAACACATGTCTACTTCCTGGCAAATAAAAAAAAATCATATTTCAAAACAAAAAATTTAAATGCATTCATCCTAAAATGGCAAATGTAAACAACCATTATTGTCTCCACATCACTGTTGTTATGTACTGTTGGAACAATAAGGTGATTCATTTCTCTTCTTTTCCTTTTCTTTCCTGGTCTTGATGTGAAAACAACTTTAACAAAATCTTATGCAGATCCCAAGTGGAGTGGGGATAATTAGAGCAGTGGGGTCAAGCCTTGCAGATTGACTAATGGAATTGATTTGCCTTGTCGTCTTAAGCCCTATGTCTAGGTCAGCTAATTCCATTTCAACATAGAAATAAATATAGTTGCTACAGCATTTTGTCCTTAAACTTACGAATGTAACTCTATCTTTTGAGACTTCCATAGAGAGAAATAATGAAAAAAGATCTGTGTAAATAATGTTTTAACAAACCTTTTTATTTAAAAAAAACATGAAATTTTGCAAATATTCATCTGAAGTTTTTGCAAAAACAAAGCTTGAGATACATTTTGAGGGTTAATATTTTCTGCTGCCCTTTCTCAAAGGAACATTTTAATGTTGTTCAAAAAACAAACCTTTCATCAGTTAGCTTTTAAAAAAGTATTTCCAGCTGATATGCTCAGGAGATGTTCTTACCCTATTCTTCAGCATCATAACCCATACCACCAGATGAGGTACAGGGTTGGGTGAGAACCAGAGATGTCTGTTGTGTCTGTTGCTTGATCATAAAAGAATAGCATTTTACATTTACTGGTCCATGTTAAGAGAACTCTGTCAAAATGCCACATCAGATAGACCACATCAAAATACAGGGTGTCCCAAAAGTCTCCATACAAAGGGACATTTTTATAAAATTTTATAATGAACATTTTGTAAATAAAGGTATATTTAGCTACAATTTCTCATTTTCCCTATGTATGGCAACTTTTGGGACACCCTGTATTTTTTCTACCAAGGGAATTATTATAAACCTCCTTTTTCTTCTTCTTGGGTGACTGAGCCATTGTGATCATTAGGACATATATAATTAAACAACTCTTTAGAAAAGAAGGTCGAGCCTGGGAAATTTAGATAATTCAAGCCAAATAAAATCCTTGGTTAGTAGCAGGTTGGTTAAGTTTATATGTACCTTTGGGTAGGTAATTACGTGCTCTCTTTCTCTTATCTTTAAGAGGACACGTTGCCCTTTTGTAGAACAAACCTTAGAACATTTTTAGGCTCTACCTTTACAAACAAAGCATGTTTAATTATGCTTGATTGCTTGGTCTCCCTCAATTACCTATTTTAAACTACAAGAAAATGGAGAACTAAATCATTATTTGTGAGAGTCTATTTAGCCCTTGAATGAATGAGCTTGAAATACAAGTCTAATAGAAGCCAGCCTTGTTAAGTCAGCATCCTTAAAATTCCCTTCATTTTCTTTCTCTTTCTTTTTATCAAAGCTATGTAAGTTTAGGAGCTAGAGAGCATCTTTGGCTTCATATCAGAACCTAATGATTGTTTTACAGCCTTAACATCCATCTTATACAATTAATTATGCAGAACCAAATATGGTGCCTTGAACATAACTGGAATGTAATGGAACACATGAGAAAAGATGTAATGGAAAACTCTTCTCTGTAAAGAGTATAGTCTGGTGTTTTGGTAATGATGTTGGTGTTGGTAAAGGCAAACCCAATCTGGAATTCTTAATTCTGTACCTTCTTTCACTGGAGAAAATTTGGAGTCACCCAGTGATGCAGTCCCCAATCCCCGGGGGCAGCAGACCAGTACTGGTCAATGGCCTGTTAGGAACTGGGCTGCACAGCAGGAGGTGAGTGGCTGGGAGTGAGGGAAGCTTCATTTGTATTTACAGCCACTCCCCATCACTTGCATCACCACATAAGCTCCGCCTCCTGTCAGATCAGTGGAGGCATTAGATTCCCATAGGAGTGTGAACTCTACTGTAAACTGTGCATGCCAGGGATCTAGGTTGCACCCTCCTCATGAGAATCTAATGCCTGATGATCTGAGATGGAGCTGAGGTGGTGATGCTAGCGCTGGGGAGTGGCTGCAAATACAGATTATCATCAGCAGAGAGGTTTGACAGCACAATAAACGTAATGCGCTTTAATCATCCCCAAACCACCCCCCTCCCACCCCCAAGTCTGTGGAAAAATTGTCTTCCATGAAACCACTCCCTGGGTGCCAAAAAGATATGGGACCGCTGACCCCAGGGCACACACACACTCAAACTCCGAGCTGAGGATGAACAAGGAAGAGCTCTGCCTTTTTGTAATAAAAACTTGTAAACAAGTGATCTTTTTGCCATCTCATTAGTGCCACATCCATCATATTTTTGTGCTTTTTGTTGGTAATTTTGCTGTTTAAAATGCCCCTCCCCATAGTGCTGAAGTGCTGGCTAGTGTTTCTCAGCACAAGAAGTCTGTAACATGCCTTACAGGGAAAATACATTTGTTAGATAAGCTTCATTCAGGCATGCATTATAGTGCTGTTGTCTTGAGTTCAATGTTAATAAATCAAAAATATATATTAAATAAGATGTCTTTAAACACACATAAAATATTTGGTTGGTAAAATGTTATAACCAGAAGCTCACAGGAACCTAACCTTGTACTTTGTCTGTTAATAGAAGCTATGGCTCAGTATTTGTTAATTCAGTGTCTGCAGATAAAACATTACTGCACATAACAAGAATCAATAGTGGTCTTCATTTTTAATATAATCAATTCAAGAAGAGGGAAGCCTATGTATATAGTTATACCATAGAAAAGATTATAATTCATAATTTTACAGGGTGTCTGGAAATTGTGAAACATGATGGAACTATTGTTACAGGCTTCACAGATTACCAAATCGTGCCTGACTCACTGTAGGGTTAGTATAAACTGAAGGACTTGGTCATAGTTGAGATAGTTCTAACCTCAGCCATCTGGTAACATCTTTGGAAAAGGACTAAATCTTCTATTTTTCTATTTTGAGATCTCTTTTGAAGACCACACAACCATTATCTAAAACATCTTTAAATGATCCTAATACCATCACATTATTGATTATATTTCAACATATGAATTTGGGGAGGACACAAACATTTAGACCATAGTAATATGTACATAGACTGCTTTTCATTTTTCGATTATCTTTTCATAAATAAATTATGGTATTTTTATAATATTAAGCATGATGCCACCTTTAAAATAGTGTAAAAGAGTATTTAATTTGTGGGGAAAATGCTCACAGTATTTTAAGTGAAAAATTACAGATTACACACAATCCAATCCAAAACTGGCATTAGAGACAACTGTCAAAGACCTGCCTCACAGACCCACCACAGAGCTGCCTGCACTGGGAACCAATAGGCATCTTGGAGTCATGTCTCCTTTCTGGCCAAGAGAATTGCTTAGTTTTATATCCTCTGGGCTGCCATGGGCAGCTAGTTTCCCAATTAATGAGAGATTGGCTGCAGGTTGTGAGCAGAGCTCCTCTGGGCACCTCCCTCTGCAACTGGGGACCAGTGGCCTCAGGGGACATCAAAGCTAACTAATTAAGACAAAGAGACAGCCAGGACAGGAAGTGCAGTGAAATCTGAGGGTGTGTCTGCTTCTCACTGCAGAGTACCTGCAGAGCTAACCCTCTCTGGAGAAAACCCATCTTAATCCAGGTATTCATTCACAGCTCAATGGAAGTTGTAGGAGTCTTGGCAGAACTCCAGGTAGATGCCAGCTCCCAAAACTATCTGGATTGCTTGCGTGACCCTATTGCCATCAAATGTGAGAACAACTTTGGTAACCCCCTTCACCCAACAGTCCTGGGCCGATGTATAGCACAGGTTCCCTTGCCTGTTTGGTGTCACCAGTGCCAAAAGGGGCACTTCAGGAACAACACCCTGTTGGGAAGGATGACTGAAATTGCCAAGCTATGCCATACTACCAGGAGCAAGAAGAAGAGGTAGGAACCAATGCGCTTGTGTGAGAAACACAATCAGATCCTGACCCTTTTCTTTGACAAAACTTAGAGATGTGATCTCTCTTGTGTGCTCAGCCCCCTGATGATTAGGGGCAGTCACCATGGGGCCCAGAGAGGAGGCTGTCCGTCATCACAAGGAAAGGCTCAGCAGTTACATCAAGCCTCTTAAAAAGAAGGTTGCAGACAATCAAAAGTGAATAGCCATTCAAGACAGAAAGCCTGTATATCTGAGAAATAGGGTGGAAAACCAGATACAGAAATTGTCCTGTGAATGTGAATACCTGAACCAGTTTGTAGAACATGAGCAAGAGGCAGTTCTCCAAAGGTTAGCTGGTGAAGAGAAGAGCATTCAACAGAAACTCAATGCAAATGAAACAGCATTTTCAGGCTACATTTCTACACTCAAAGGTCTGCTAAAGGAGATGACAGAAAAGAGTATGATATCAGAAGTGAACTGCTGATGGGCATCAAGAGCATCTGCAACAGGCATGAAAGCCTAAAAGCTTCGGCTCTCTATTCATTCCAGTGAAGGAAAGAAGGATTGCTGTCTTCCACCACGGCATTCACTCTGGAGGAATGACACAGAAATTTAAAGAAGCTGTAACTCTGGACCCCCAAACAGCACACCCTAATCTGCTTGTCTTGGAGGATTATTTAATTTAAAAAGTGTGACGTTTGTGAAGAAAAAGCAAATAGTTCACCCAGCTCCAAAGAGATTTATAATTTATCCAGCTGTTCTGGGTTATGAAGGCTTTGTTTGGTTACCACTGACATCACTGGGAGGATGAGGTGGTCCACTCGCAATTTTGAATGAACTGTGGGGGTTTGTAAAGACTCCCTTGTCAATAGAAGAAGGTGATCTCCATTAGGACAGACAGATGTAGGACAGGGCAGTGTGACACTGTTTCAATCACTCTTCTGCTAAAGGAGAAGCTAAGAGAATTGGCATTTATCTGGACTATGAGTTGGGCAAGACTTTGTTTTGCAATCTGAATGACATGTCTCAGATTTATTTTTTCATTGATAAATTTTCTGAAATACTAAGCCTTATTTCAATACCACACATGATTCCAAATATCGTACAATCTTTCTAGTAACATATTATGAGTGATGAGCTGTGACATTGCTTTATTTTCTTTTTAAAATTTGTGGATGGTAGGTAGAATATTGTGCAGCTAATTCAGTGCAGTAAAGTTTTGTAAAATTTTTCTATTACAAACACATACATAAAATTATGTGGTGTATGGCCTTTCTTGTCAGTTTCACTCAAAAGAATTATTTTGAGATCATCCATGGTGTTGCACGAATAAACAGATCATTTGTTTTTATTGCTGAGTAGTAGTCCATAATATAGATATACCACACTTTATTTATTCATTCACTCATTGATGGGCCTTGGGGCCACAAATTGTCTCTCCATGTGGGATGCAGGTTGTCCTTCTCAGCTCATCTCTTGCCCTTGTTGTTTTGGGCATGCCCTGGGCTTCATTTGATCGGCCATCTGTAGTTTGCCAAAGCACTACTAAAGGGCAACATACCAATATCTATCAACATTGGAAATTCATATACTTTTGACTCAGTGATCCACTTCAATGAATTTGTAATAAAGAGATGTTCTCACACTTGTAAAAGATAGATATCCAAGTTTATTTGTTGCAGTACAGATTATGAGAACAAATAAAAGTAAAACTCCTCATTAGAGGATTGATTAAATGAGTTATGATATATCCAAACTGGAATAATATTAATATAAAGCTTTAAGCAGAATGAATACTAATATGCTGAGATTTCATAAGTTCCAAATATTATAAAAAATAAAGGTAAACGCACATATAGTAATAACATTCAATGGGTGTAGGGCAGGTGGGAGGGGGGAGGGGAGGATGGGTAAACACACACCTAATCGTTGTGGTGCACACTGTCTGGGGATGGATACTCTTGAAACTCTGACTAGGGTTGGATAAAGGCAATATATGTAACCCAAACATCTGTTCCCCCGTAATATGCTGAAATAAAAAAATTATTTAAAGAAAGAACAAAAAAATAGATTACAAAAAGTAATGACCGACCTGCTATATATTTTTTAAAATCAATAAATAAAACAGACTAGAAATAAACACCGTAGAATGTTAACAGTGGTTGTTCCTTGGTATGGAATTATAAATGATTTTAGTGTCTTACTTGTGTAGTTCTATATTGTACATAGTTTCTATAGTGTATATGAATTACTTTTATTTGAAAATTACGTCTTAAAAGTTTTTTTTTTTGTATTCCCTTTTACTTGAATACAATTCACTTGGAAAGGAATATATGTGAGTTATTTAAATTTTAAATCCTCTCATCTTCTCATTCTAAATTTCTCCTAGAGGATAACAGAATACAAAGGGCTTCATTTCCAATTAAATGGGTGACTCAAAAATTATATCTTAAAGCTTATATTTTTCCTTTGAGCTTTAGACCTGTGTATCCAGCTGTCTACTGAACATCTCAGAAATCACAAGACACTCAAACAACATTGTCCAAGATCAAATTCATCATCGCATACTCTTTACCATGCCACAAACTAGACCTCTTCCCATCCTTTCTCACCCAGAGCCCCTCACTATCACCAAATTATGTTTAGTTTACTCCTTATGTTCACTGTTGTCAGCATGTCTTACATGCCAAACTGTAATGGTCTCCTTTTTAACCTTATTTTATTTATGATGAAGTATTAACTATGTCTCAAATATTATGCAGGGCATACTTGAACCAGAAATTTATTCATTGTTTATCTGAAACTTTAATTTAATTGTGCATCCGTACTTTTATTGCTATGTCTGGCAACCTTATCATTAGCTATAATAATTTTAATTCAATCAACTGAATAATCAGGTTGGTTCTTAATAACTGAGTTTTTTTTTTCTTCAATGTTTATTTGATTAGTTGATATGAGTCCTATGACAATGACAGTATACACCTAATTGTTCCAAAATGATTGATTCATTTCCCTGATAAAGACAGAGAACTTTGTTTTTACAACCCTTGGAAACTTTTAAGTACACTGATAAATTTGAACCCTGATGAGCCAATATCCTAGCACTTTGGAGTCCTTCATGAAATTTTACACCATCATAATCTGAACAGTAAAAAATAAGATAGATTTTCAGCCCCAAACCTTGTTTGAATCTTACCCACAATTACCAAATAGGGATAATCTAGTCACTTCGGTGCTATGCTAATTGGAAATGACATCTTCTCAAAATTTTACTCAGGCATTTCCTGTCATAGTGGCCTCTGGCTGTGTAACAAGGACTGGATAGGGAACAGCTGCCTTAAGGGAATTCTTTTTGGACAACTATAAGGAAAGAGATTTCTCCTGGGTGGCTTGGCCACCTGCCATGTGGACCCTGTAGAAATGCTCTGTTGTGATCTCATTTTTTTTCTTGCAATTATTTAATGATTTGTACAAGTTATTTAATGTGCACTACCTTATGAAAGTTATATGTGTTAAGAACTGGCAAGGAAATATCAACCAATTCTAAAAATAAGCAGTGAAGTTAAAGGTTAATGGCACAGTTTTAAAAATTATAGTCATTCTTCAATTTTATAGTTTCACAATTAATTATTCAGAATAATTAGTTGTGAAGACATAAAACTCAGCAAGTATTTTCTATTCCCTTCAGAAAATTAAGTGAATGGCACAGTCATTGTCATTCACTTAAAACAAGTGATATAGATAACTTTTGGAAATTTCAAAAGATTGGTAGAGATTTTTGAGGACTGTGTTACATAACATACTAGTAGTCCTAATGCATCCCGACTGTGTTTCCCTCAAACCAAAAACAAATGAAAAGATGTGCCATGTACCGTCAGGGTCAAGAAAATGTTTAATCCTCTTTGTTAGGTGATTCTAGAATACCATCCTTGAGGGTTCTCCCATCCCCCTGCATCACTTAAGGGGTGGAGTGCTGGAGAAGTTTCTTGATGTGCCCTTCTCATTAAACTTGATCTATAAACAGCATTTCAGAAGAAGTCCCAGAACCTTTGTAACTTGTCTAGGCAGATGGTTAGATATTTAAGGGCATCATTTTGTCCAAAATGTGCCTCATCTTCATCTAAATCTGAGCAATGGTGATCACTTGCTACTTGAAACTATATTTTCCTTCAATCTAGTAATACTATGTTCACATAAATTTAAGACATGAAATGGTTCATAAATTATGAACCATTTCAACATTTCTATATCTGTAGTCTAGTTAATGTCCTTTAAAGCAAATCATAAATGGCATGTATCACATTGCAGCAGAATGTTTGAGTCATGTATCTGAGCTCAGAAATACACTTGTGAGCTATAAGAAATAGACTTGAGGTTTAGTGCAATTAAGACAGTATCATATCCAGGGGTCCAAGAGTGCTCATATCCTCTTCTGCATTCTATCCTTCCCTCTCAGGGATAACTATGAATAAGCTAGGTAACAGGACCATAACCAAATGGGAAACAAAATACCACTTTGTCATCAACATGTAAAGTACCCAAATCTCTAGTGAAGCTCTTCCTGGTAAAATATAGATTAAAGAATAGAGCTTTGGGCCAGATACCTAAATCAACCCTCTCTTTCCTTCCAGTCTAAGATGTCTGGTTTGGTCTAGACTAAGGAATATAAAATAAGAAGACTAGCTACCTCTGCCCCAAGCTGGGACCCCTTACCTAAGCTGTTGTGACATGGATGCAGAAAGAGAAGGAGGTGTATCTCATGGCTACTAACCTTTTAGAGACACTATCAGTAAGGCCAAACTATATATAGTTCCTGGATGCTGATCGATCACATGCAGTCTTCCTTCCTTAAGAGTGTTGTGGCAACAATAAGCAGGTGTGCAGAGGCTAAATGAATGAGGGTAGACCATAAATTTTTAATTCCAAAGCATCACATTTATTTTCAATCTTCAAATTCAGTGTTTTTTTAATTTTTTTTTTAATTGGAAGTAATGCCATTCTATTGGCGACTTGGTTGTCTGATGCATCTTGTCAGCAAACAGTTAGAGTAAGAGGTTGTATGGTAAGGCTGATTTTGTTTCTTGAAGACAATAGTGGTTATCTACGAGTGTTAACTGAGGTATCTTCTTCAGTGCTGAAAGGAAGCACTATTCAGCCAAAAGCATTTTACTCTACACTGCATCAGCGTGGTTTAAAATACTAACGAAGTAATGAAGCTAATTGCCTAAAGGTCTTTTATGTCCTTTGTGACTAAAAACTGCAGAGTCCATTTGTCTTCCTCTTCATTATTTGAATATAAAGACTATTTCACATGGCAGTTTTCACTGAATCAAGGGGGGATTTTTTCTCTCCAAGTCCTTGGCCCCTTCCTGGAGGAATTGTCAGTAGCCATATTGATTTCACCCAATAATACCATCAAATGTCTGCTTTATTGGCTGAACCTTCTTTTGTAAATCATTTCAACCCAATAGAGATGTTGTCCTTTGCTTCTTTATACCTGTCAATATTTCTTCTTGTCCAGTGGATGACATGTTTTCATCAAAGTTGAGGCCGTAGAGAAATATGGAAAGACATTACTCTGGATATTTTATTCTTCTCCAATTTTTACTGGATTTATTTGAGCCTTGATGGTCTTACTGTAGTAAACATGATTTGTAAACAGTGAGTGCCATTTCATTTTATTCTTTTTTTTATATATATATAAGAAACAACTGTCTCTAGACAGTGAATTTTATACCCCCAAATGCTTAGTTTATAGGAATTATAACATTGCAATCTTAAACAATGTTTTCAGCAGTTACAAAAGCATATGGAAAATATATATAAAAGATAAAAAGACACAGGATAGATATAGCTTTAAATATATAAAATTTGTATGTGTCTGCCAGTTTTTCAAAATGGAAGAAGAAACTTAAGACAAAAAATAGATGTTTTTTGGAATATCTTTTTCTTAGCAGATGAATCAACTCAATTGATTCATCAATTGTTTCTATGAAACACCCTAAAATAAGTGGATTAAGTTTTTGGTGACGTAAGCTCTATTTCTATGATATTTTATTATAGTCAGATCCATGTGCACAGTATGCACATTCACATCAGGGAACTTAATTTTGCTGGCATGAACTCCATGCCACTGAATGCAATTAAGTTTAGAGCCACAAAGTCATCTTAGATACCTCCTCTGGCCTAAAATCTGCTTTCACAAAATCTGCAGTGTTTTTATTGTATTATGATAAATGCATCATGGCTTAATATTATGAATGTTGTCCAACTACCCAGTTGCCCTATAATTATAAAAGAATGTGAGGACCTTAGTCTTTCTTTTTAATGTTATGAGGACATTTAAATATTTTAAAGTCAGATACTACATCAAATATTTGTTTCTTTATTCAACTCTTATCTGAATTTCTAAATCTGAAAAATCAGGAAATCCAATAAAAACTCATAGATAGTTATAGATATCAGATTTGCTTCATTTTTCCAGTCACTGATATAGAGAAGTTTATCCTAATTGCAATCCTAATCCTAATAGTAATTCTGTTGACATTTTTAGTAGCCAGCCCATCCATAATGAGGCACTATAAAATTTCTGGAGCATCCCAGAACATGTGTTAAAGACATGTTCTTATTTATTAAAGTATGTCTGTTGCTTTCCACACTTACATACTTTGAGGAGTGAGGGTTAATGCCATCTTTTTATTATATTAAATATTTTCTTAGATATATATGTCTTTGTGTTTCAAAACATTTATTTTAACTTCTAAAATCACAATTAAGCTTCTGAATATTTTCATCTCTTCAAAAATCTTTTTTGCTTTTCCATTTCTTAAAAAATATTTTCTGCTTTTTAAAAGTCAGTTTATTAAAATCTAACTTACATATAGTAATATTTCCCCTTTTTCAGTATACCATTCTAAGAGTTTTAATAATCACATTCAGTTGTGTAGCCATCTCCATTATCAAGATATAGAACAGTTCCAACACCGCCAAAAATTTCATCATGCTGTCCCTACTCCCTCCCTCTGGCAACATTTGATCTGCTGTCTGTCCCTATTGTTTTGCCTTCTCCAAAGTGTCACATAAACAAAACCATTACAGAGTCTGGCTTTTTTCACTTACCAACATGCATTTGAGATTCATCTACATTGCTGCATGTCTGAGTAGGTTATTCCTTTGTATTGCTGAGTAGTATTCCACTGTATGGATATACCTCCAGTAGATTATTCATTCACAGCTGAAGGCTATTTGGGCTCTTTCTAGTTTGTGCCAATTATGAATAAAGCTGCTATAAGTATTTGCATCTTGTTTTGGTGTGAATATAACTTTTCATTTATCTTGGATAAGTAGCTAGGCTTAGATGAATGAATCTTAGAGTCAATGTGAATTTAATCTTACAGAAAACTGTTATCCCACTTTCTAGAGTGGCCATACCATTTTTTATTCCCACCATCAATGTATAAGAGTTATAGATGTTCAACATTCTTGCCTATACTAGATATCATCAGTATGATTTTTTTAACCTACACATTCTAATCAGAGTGTAGATGTATCTAAGTATGGTTTTAATTTAAATTTCCCTAAGTGACTAATGATGTTGAGGATCTTTTCATATTTGCCACCCATATATCTTCCATGATAATGTGCCTGTTTAAATACTTTACCCATATTTTAATTGTGTTGTTTAATTTTTATTGACTTCCCAGAGTTCTTTATAAATACTGGGCATGGGGCCTTTATCAAGTATATGTTTTATAAATATTTTCTCCCAGTTAGTTTGTCTTTTCATTTTCTTAGTAGTGTTCTTCAAAGAGTTAGTTTCTGCTTAAAAAAAACAAAAACAAAAACAAAAAAAAAACTATGATTTTATCTTTCCTCTCAGTTTTTATGCCCTCGTATTAACAAATTTGCACTGATTTCTAATGGGCAAAATTATAACTTTCAGAATTGGAAGAAGTAGAAGAAAAGAGAGCCTAAAGACAACATAGATCTGTATAACATTTACTTGGATACTACAGCAACCAGAAATTCTTTGGGCTGAAAGTAGCAGAAAATCCAACTTCAGTGGATTCAGTTTGCTTAAGCAACAAATAGGACTGTTTTTTTTTTTTTTTTTCCACTTCAAGAAGTTGATGGATAGGCAGCTGTTTGCATGCATTGTGAGGCTCCGTGTCATTAGAACTGATTTGTGTATGGTTCCCTGGCCTTTCTCTTGAAGTTGGAGGTTGCAACTACAGCTGCTCATATCCACACTCATGGCAAGAAGTAAAAGATGGGAAAGGACAGCACTTGCACCAAGACAGCAACACTTTCTCAGAGGCTTCTCACCCACCTCCAGCTGGATTCTCACTGGAAAGAACTAGGTCAGATGGCCAGACAATGTTGGGAGGAGGGGGTTGAAAATGGGCATTGTATGAAGTGAGTCTACCTAGAGCCTGCCACACACAGAATTTTTTAAATAACATCCAAATACAAAAGGCAATAAAACTATACTATAAAAGTAAAAGACAGAACACTCAAAATCTAATTTTAAACTTAAGATTTTTTTCTTTGATCTTGCTGCAGGCTAAGCAACTAAATTCTAAAGGTATCATTCCAATTGGTTCTTAGGTGTGCATTTAATAGTAATAATAGAAATAATAGCAGCTACTATAAGAAGAGCATAAAATAAGAATAGTGGATTATGGTTTACAAAACCACATACTTTATCTTCTTTGACTGCCTTTTTGAAGTTAGGGTTTTACATAATAGCCAACTAAGGTACACAGATGGTAGGTTACTTAAGGTCACATAGAAAAGGAACCCAGAATAAGAACTCACAATATAGATTTGGCATCCCTTACCTACCTCTCTAATCAGGGTTTTCAAGATCAAGAAGAAATTTACAATAGAAAAATTAGCTGGTCATGGTGGTGTACACCTGTAGTTCTAGACACTCCGGAGGCTGAGGCTGGAGGATTGCTTGTGCCTGGGAGTTTGAGGTTTCAGTGAGCTATGCTGACAACACTGCACTCTAGCTGGGGTGACAGAGTGAGATTCTGTCTAAAATAAACAAATAAATATAGGAAACTTGCATCTCCCACGTGTTTAACAATATAAAATTTATATTGTGATACTGTGTGGCCTGCATATGTAAATTTGGTGTATAAATTGAAGTGACAGTAAAGCTGTCACTTCATTTGTACTTGTTATTCTTTCAGTGATAAAATTTCCATCTAGAAAAAGTAGTCTACTTGCTTTTCAATATAATAAAAGGAAAATGTAAATTATTTGTTTAAAAAATTTAAACCAGCCCTTCTATAGTGAAAATTAATGTTATGTCAGAGTTTTAGAAAGAGCCTTTTTTCTTTCTTAATTTAGCCCAAGTGCCTAACATGTTGATTAGAATAGCTCAAAAATAGAATTAGCTGAACAAATGAATAAATGAACTTTTGAACCAATTCACTACAATTATGTTGCTTTAATTTAATTGATCTATATTTTTAAATTTTCAACAGCTTGTAATATGTTCTAAATATGCACAATGCTATTGAATCTGTGAGATTTATTCAAGGTTAGAAAATTACTGATGCTAAAATCTAAGGTAAAACTGTGAGAGTATCTATCAATTATTTGCCGTAGGAATTAAACCCATCTTACCAAATGGAATGTACTTAGAATGTTGTAGCTTTAAGTTTATCAAACATTTCGGAACCCAAAGGATTTAGGAGACTATCAGCCCTACTTAAAAGCCCCTTGTTGAAACACATACAATTATTTTCTCTTTTCCCTTTAAGAACTCTCTCAGGGTATCTGGTAAAATATTTTAGCTTTCCATGACAACTTTCTTCAAAATTTTACAAATACTTTTATAGTTGTCCTTGAAGAGTAAGGGAGGCATGGATACATTTTGTCCCTTAGAAAATGAGAGGCTAAGGAAATTCATAATGTGACACAGCTAATGGAAATAGAATTAATATATCCAGGCTTTGACCTGACTCTATAACCAGATCATATTCTCTTCAGCTCACTTTTGAAAACCAACTAATCAGAATCTATTGTGTTTTATTGGGGGGGGGGAAGACTAGCAATAATGTTGTATTCAGTTCACTAAATCTTAGCATATTATAATCATAAAGGGAGATTAAAATGATATTTCACTCTCATTTGAGGTGAGGAATTTGTTGGTTGCAGAATTCTTGAACTGTACATTTGCAACCATCATTTGTTTAATGGTAGCTACTATATAAGACCTAGATACATTTATTCAAAATATAAAGAAATGCTTGTGGCATCTGTAAGTTTTTGTTTGCATGCATGCTGTCAAAATAGTAGTAGTCTGATGCTGTCTTTTGTTTTTTTTACAAAATTGAGTGGGTCTGTGGAATGATGCTGTCTTAATATAAGAAAGGCTGATATGGTTTAAAGAAGAAAGATTTTGGAGGTGGTAACAATGAATTAGTATAACAAATCTGTGACTAATTAGCTTTATGATCATAGTCATGTTACCATCTCTGCAACTCCATTTCATTGTGTGTAGAGTGCCCAAATCATAAATTGTGAGAATTAAATGAGCTCTTGGATATAAAATGTTTAGCATTGCATTTGACCCAGAGTAAGTCCTCATTAAATGCACACCAGAATTATGATAATTTACTCCAACAAATATTTATTAAACATTTATAAGATCCTCTATTCAGTGCAATAAAAGTGGGATTTTTATGGCTTACTAATTATTGCATATAAGAAGAAAAGATATAGCCGGACTCTTTAGATCAGAATTTCCCAGCCTCAGCACTATTGACATTTTGGCAGATAATTCTTTGTTGTGGGATGCTTCCCCGTGCACTGTAGGATATTTACATCCATGGCCGCCATGGATTAGAAGCAGTATCACCACTCTCCTGCCTGTTTATAACAACCAAAAATGTCTCCAGACATTGCCAAATGTCTCCTGGAGGGCAAAATTGCCCCCAGCTGAGAACTATAGCCTCTGATCAATTCTTTGTAAAGAGTGTTCATGGACTGCTAGTCCTAGGAGATTCTCCCCAAAAGATCCTGGGGTCAAATAAGATGAGAATCATTAATTAACAGCAACAGCAATAAGGATAATAGCTAACTTTTGGTAAACTTACTACCTGTAGCATACTGTTCCTATCTTGTTTGATCTTCGTAACAGACCTACAAGTTAGTTACTATTTGAAGGCACATTTTTCAAGTGAGGAAATTTAGCACCAGAGAAATCAAGTAACTGACCAAACATCATACAGTTAGTAAGTGGCAGAGCCAGGGTTTGTTTCCAACTTATCTTCAGAGCCTGTGCAATTCTCTGCTACACAGTACTGCCCCTTGCATATCCCACTTTTTAATTCAAAATTCAAATTGGGATGTTAAGGATAATTATTCCTAATTTGCCATATTAGGTACACGCTATTTACCGTATCTTGAGCACTTACAAAATTGCCTTTTGTTTTAACCAATTGATGACAGTGTCCACACTATTTACTGAATGATTATCTTCATAAACATCCTTACATTCAAGCAAAGAAGTCCCATTCCCTGGAATTGTTAACGAAAATAACCCCAGATAAGTTCAGATGGCCAGGAACTAAGAAGGGTGGGACTTACTCTGCTTGAGGGAGGCAGAGAACATTTAATAGAGGAGTTAATATTTGAATTGGGCCTTTAATCATCGTGTTAAACTTGGATAAAAAAGAGTCTGCCAGGTGTAAGGGCATTCCTAGCAGATTAAATAGCATGTGCAAAGGCTTGAGTAGCTGGGAGGGTTTGATATGTTTAAGGAGTGGTGGGGATGGAGGAAAGGAAGTAGGAAAACAGAACTAGACTGAAGAGGCTGGGTTCTGCATTATTATTTCTGGCTTGACTTCTGTAGGCATTTGACTTTGTCACCTTACTGTAAGGGCAGCAGACAGCCAAGAGCGCAGTAGTGACATAGTCAGGGTAGGTACTTGATGATAATAACTGAAGTGAATAGTGTTTGGTGGTAGGAAGACCCAATTAAGACACTAATGCAATGCTTTCAGAAACACATAATGAGTTAGGGTTGAGAAAAGGGTCAGATTTGCGAGGGTTTATTAACAAGAGAAGCAAGGCAGGGAAAATCTTCTTCTTAAATGGGCTGTAAGAGCAAATAAGTAGAATCTTGTGGAAGGGCTAGCTCTATGAAACAGATGATGCACTCCCAAAGAACAACGTGGAATTATGTTTAACGGCTATTCTGGTAGCCTGGAGAATTTGCAGTAACGTATCTCAAATTCCACAAATGCTCTTCTAGAAACCTGTTCTCATTCCCATTCAGATTTCCCACAGAAATTGAATATCTCAATTGTTTAGTGGCAATTCAAAGCTGAAAGGTAGAAACTGAATCGTACTTATACCTTTTTAGTGCAGACCACTTTGTCTATTTTCTTCTAACAAAGTCACCCAGGAAAGATGAGTAAGCATTAGTGGAGATTCAACCAAATATTTTAGAGAAATGATGAGTCAGTCAAAAATGTGAGGAAGAGATTAGTCACAGCCACTCAATAAATGGTTGTTGAATGAAAGAATTTTGGAGTCACTTTAATAACTTTTGACTTAAGCAAGTAAAATAAGATTAATAGAAAGGAAAAACCATTCAAGTATTCAATTGCAATTTTCCCATTTCATTTTTTTTTACTGAAATAGCTAATGAGTCGCTCTAAAAAATTACTCCAGCATAATACCAAAGGGATTTTTACTTTTCTTCATTATGCAATAGATTTGTATATCTTTATTATTTAAATCCAAAATAAGCATGTAGTCCACCATATTTAACTTTGTTATTTTTTTCCAAATATCATCTTCAAACTATCCTTTAAGATTCTTTCTCCATATATCAGTTTATTTAAGATGAAGCAATTATTTCACCATTGATATAAAGATTTTGTGATTCCATTTCTGGCAGTTTAAAAGGAAAATATTTTTTCTACCATATTTTAATGATTTCTATTGTTGTACAGTTGTATCTAAAATCATGATTGGTAAGAATATCTGCTGTTTAAGGAGTGCTATTAGGTACCAGAAGCCTTGAAAGTATTGTTTAAAATAACAATGGCCCTACTAAATAGATATTCCTTACCTATTTTTCAGATGGGCAGAAAGAGGGTCAGAGTAGTGAAACAAGGCCTCATAGTTTCCCAATTGTAGTGTAAGAATCAAAATTAGGTCCATTAGTCATCAAAACCTGTACTCTTTCTAAGACATCATTCTGGATGCAAATTTTACCCCCATCCTTTCTATTTTACCTAAATGTTACCATGAATGCATAGCTGACATGTTGTTTTGTGTTACCAGTTCTAAGATTCTCTCACTTTACTTGTTTTTGCTCTGGAATACTTTTTGTCTCTGTGCTTAAAGACCGCATTGATTACCCTATCTACTCATATTAAAGTCAAATAGATTCACAGAGTAGATTATGTTATAAATGTTCAAAGTTATGAATGTGTATCATTAACAATAACATACTTTCCAACGTGATGGAGTTTGGGCCAAAGAAAAGATACTGCTATCCCAGTTTTGTGGACTATTAATTTAGAAAACTCTTTTAAAAGTGTTACCAAGATTGAAGAGGTAACTTTATATATAATTTTTATCACATTTTTGAGAGCTAGGGCTATATATACATGTATATATAAAATTTTTACTGACAAAATAGAGTTTTTATAAAACCAAATGTAAAATAGTTTTTGTATTTGATAAACATAGACAATCAAATTAAAAACTTCTGAATAAAAGTGATTGACTTCCTTGTCCCAATAGGAGGTATTTTTTGGTCCAAATCATCAGGATAATTCAAGATAATTGATTCAGACCTATTTTATTTGGTAATAGAGAACCTCTATCTTACAGTAAAAATATATCATGCTGTCTGCAATGAAAGAATTGAAACTCTTAATGTCCTTACACACTTCTTTTTTTATGTGAACATTTTAGGTGTATCAATATATGCATGAAACGATAACTGTTAATGGCTGTCCCGAATTCCGTGCGAGGGCCACAGCAAAGGTAAGGCTTGTGTAATTTTAAAAATATAATTGACCCCAGTTATCTAGTAATTGATTGTGCGCGTGTGTGTTTCAGGTATTCTCGTGTGTACACTGTAAGAAAATTTAGACATCAGTGGCAGCCCAGAGTCTAGAACCAGTACTACTTCCCAGGTAAAAATCCTAATGGAAAATTGAACGTTTCTGCTGCTTCTGTAGCTTAAGAAAGGAGAATGATTTCATGAAACTCACTAAATGTCCATTTGGCACAAGCAAATCTACTGGTTCATTGTATGAAATACTATATGGTGT
Source organism: Microcebus murinus (assembly GCF_040939455.1). Lineage (NCBI taxonomy): Eukaryota > Metazoa > Chordata > Mammalia > Primates > Cheirogaleidae > Microcebus > Microcebus murinus. The sequence goes on from NC_134113.1 coordinate 36,475,965, forward strand.
TTTGACACATTCCAAAAGAACCTCTATCCTATTCAGTGCATGAAGATTTATTTGCACAGATCTAAAGACTTTATTTACATTAGACAGGAAAACAATTTACCTGACACACACTGATCTAAGATTTTTCTATGTATTCAGCTGAGCAGTGGGTAACTTGCTGAAAGAATGTGGTGTTGTGAGACTCCATCTCTAAATAAAAAACAAATTAGCCTGGTATGATGGCTCATCTCTATAGTCCCAGCTACTTGGAAGGCTGAGGCAGGAGGATCCCTTGAGCCCTGAAGTTCAAGGCTGCAGTGAGCTGTGATTGTATCACTGCATTCCAGCGGGGCCACAGAACAAGACCCTGTCTCTAAAAAAAATAAAAAAATAAAAATAAAAAGTTTTTTAAATTAATTATTTAAAAAAAAAGAAGAATGTGGCCTTGACCTAAAGGGAAAGCCTGCCACCTTTTGTGGTAGTGGCCACATTTGCTCTTTAAAAACTCAAATCCAGAGATTGCAGAGACCCAACTAATGGAAATCTTATAATAGGATCATGAAATTATTAAATATCTAGAAAACATATCATTAAGGCATTAGTTTTAAACTAAAATCACTGATGCAGTTCTTATTTTACAAATACACAAATGTTATAATAGAAACAACACTTGCTTTTAAAAATATTTTATCTTTCTAATAATGTATAAGAAATAAGAACCATTGAAAATAATTAGAATTTTCCATTTAATTATTTTGTGTTACAACATCTCTTGCTTGATTTCTCTCTGGATTTTTTAGTTTTCGTTCTGTAACTGAACACTGTAGATTTGTAAGTTTCTTTTTAACTCAGAGAAAAAAAGGGTATTATTATCATTACATCATGCTTTGCTTGTACTGAAGTGGAACACACACAGAAAAATGATCCCTACATGGTTTAATTAAGGGGAAAGTGAATTATGTAGTGTTTTACCATTCTCATTTCTTATTCATGTAGAACAGCAGGATAGCAGCATAATGTTGCAATAGCACAATATTTTCTGGTTGTTTCTGGGCTGTCTGCATTGCATCCATGTCAGCCATTAAAACTTATGCATGACAACAAGGTTTGCATGAGCAAATGCATGTAGCTAAAAACAAGCCATTGTTTTCATATCATTCACTATCTTTCACTAAATGCAGACAGTAGCATAATGCTAAATTGATGTGATAATGCTGTGTGTGGAAAAGAATGTACAGTAGTTGGAATCAATATTTTCACAGTGTTGGATAAATCACCTTATAGTAGGCATCTAATCAACTGTGGTTACAGTGTGATAATAGAGGTGGAAAATAAGAAGCAGGCAGAGAATCTTGGTAGAAACTACTTAAATGTTGTTATTTCTGTGGGGGGTGGGAACTAATGGTAAGTTGTTTTCTTGAACTTATTTAAAGAAATTAACATATTAATTTTAAAATAGAATTATGTCCATATTAAATGATGTTTTAGATATCTAGCTATAAAACCATGGACTGTTCATTTTAACTATTTCACTATAATAGTTGAAATATTAATGAAAAATTTAGAGGAAAACAATACTGTGCCACATAAGATCTCCCAGAACAATATGAAATATAGGTATGAAATAACAGTAATCTGTTTGAATCTATTATTTTATCTTAGTTTTTATTTTCTTTTGGGCCTCCTCAATCAAAAATAAAAACTTATATTTGCTAAGCCTGTGGTTCAGCAATATCAGGGTAATATATGTATTCACTAGTATATACACATGTAAGTGCTCTTCCATTTGTTGAATATTTATGAGCTTTTATGTGCAAGCACAAAACTAGACTGTGTGTCATACGAAAAAGTGCAAGACACAATCCCTGCCCTTAAAGTGCTCATAGTCAATGCATGTACAAAATAATTATAATAGTAGGTAGTATATGTAACAAAGATATTTGGAGTCCAGGAATAGGAGGAATTGCATCTAACTGAGGTAACTGGGAAAGATGTTTATGAAGGGAAATTTTTATCATAGTGGATAAGATCCAGAAATAGATGGGGGGGGGGATGCTTTACCAAAGAAAGGAATCACAGATGACATCTAAATGAAAAAAGGCCCCTCCCTTTTGTGTTCTTTCTTTCACAGGAGAATGCTATAAAAATATAAGAAGTTGCCTGAGCTACCCACTGCAAAGTGTGTGATTAGCCTCATTTCCCTCATTTTATTACCAAAAGACCATCTTTTCTTTCAGGCAACAGTTGCAGCTTTTGCAGCTAGTGAAGGCCACTCCCACCCTCGGGTAGTCGAACTGCCAAAGACTGATGAAGGCCTTGGTTTTAACGTGATGGGCGGAAAGGAGCAAAATTCCCCCATTTATATCTCACGCATCATCCCTGGAGGGGTGGCTGAAAGACATGGAGGCCTCAAAAGAGGAGACCAGCTGCTGTCAGTGAACGGAGTGGTATGTTTATAAAAACAAACAGAGATTTTTTCCTTGAGCACATTCATTTTTTTTTTCTGCTATTACCAAAGTCAGTGTTGAGATTCTAGAACAAATCATAATTTTGTGTTCAAACAGCTTCCTAGGTATTGATGGATACTGAACCTATAAAAGGTGTAATTTTATATTTTTATGTCTCATTTCATCTTGTTCAGTTATCATAAATATCAGCTCGTTGAAAATCATCCCAAGAAATTATACCAACTAGTAGAATTTCCCTCCATAATACTCTAATTGAATTAACGTTTGGAAGGACATAATAATTTCAAGACACTTTTTATTCTAAGTTACCATAAGCAAACAGACACATTTAAAATATAAGGGTAAAACTCCACACTTTATAATGTGTGTGGGTTTTTCATCTTAATTATAAAAGAAGGTAATTTTAATGTTTATATAATAATAACACATATGAAAAAGGCTAATGCATTTATTCATAATTCTTTAAGCCAGGTCTACAACTATAGTATGTATAATAGTATTCCTGTATCAAAACATCACATATATCTCATAAACATATACATCTATTATGTACCCATAATTAAAAATTAAAAATGTATGTATTCCTGTAATTCTAGCACTCTGAGAGGCTGAGGCAGGAGGATTGCTCAAGGTCAGGAGTTCGAGACCAGCCTGAGCAAGAGCAAGATCCTGTCTCTACTAAAAATAGAAAGAAATTAGCCAGACAACTAAAAATATACATAGAAAAAATTAGTCGGGCATGGTGGTGCATGCCTGTAGTCCCAGCTACTCAGGAGGCTGAGGCAGTAGGATTGCTTGAGCCCAAGAGTTTGAGGTTGCTTTGAGCTAGGCTGACACCATGGCACTCGAGCCTGGAAATAGAGTGAGATTCTGTCTCAAAAAAAAAAATTTTTTAAATATACATATGTATTCATAGTTTATTAATAGTTTATTAATAGTTTACATATGTAAAAATAGTTTGATTATATTACCTATTCATCATATATATTTTAGTTTGCAAATAAAATTAAAGTAAATAAAAATATATAACATTTTAAACTAAAAGCATGAATGTATATTTTCATAACCTCATATTCTTTGGATGCCACTACCTGTATGCATTATAATTAGTTGCTAAAGAAATAGCTTCATGTGATATGAATAATTTTCTCCCCATAACTTTCATCTATATCAAACATAAATAATCTAAAAGTATAAATTTCAGAAATATAAACAAAAAAATATCAATGTTTACCTTTCTATTAACCTAAGATCTTTTTTCTAAGAACTTAAATATTTTAATGTATAAACTATTGCCTAGATTTGGGCTATTTGCAGCCATATTGATTTATGCTTAGAACGCAATATCCAAAATAAAATGCATTTGGAATGTGATATTTTACTGTAACTATCGAGTGAAATTCTTCCATATTTATATCATGAATTTTGTTCATTTGTTTTTTATTTTTAGCCTGACTAGTAGTTTTTATAGAATCCAAAACTATTCATTCAACTCTGCTGTTCCCTATTGCATATCAAAATTATCATCCCATGAATATTTTATATCCCTTCAGCATTCCAATTACTATTTACTTTTTTCTATCTAATAATGCTTTGAGATAAGCTTTTTTATTGACCTTTAGATAACTATGGCTTTTTCAAAGCATGTTTCAACTGATAATTTCAGAGTTGAACTTCCTGGTCTAGAGGGCTTTAGAGCTAGGCCACACAATTGTCACATAGTAATCTACGCCTTGGAGTATGAATTTATGATTTCTCTGAATATATTGGGTAGATCAAAAGAAGATATAGATTTAAAAATAGTATGAAAAGTATAAAAAAATCCAAAATATATTCATAGTAATTATAATTGTATAAAGCAACTATATATATATATATATATATTAATTCAATAGGTGGTTGACTTTAAACTTTCTGTTAAAAGAGCTAAAAGCCTTTGTTTAACCCACACATTTTCAGGGAACCCCTGGGGGCATTTCACACTCATCCATTTATTGCAGTGACCTACTGATATACCTGGGAGGCTGCATGGAGCACTGAAGTCAAACAGATAAGGTTCTACCACTCAATATTCATTCGATTATGAATTCATATCCCTTAAACCTGAATTTTCTTATCTGTAAAAAAAGGGAATACTAATAATTTGAAAGACTCTGGTGAAAATTAAATTGAGGCAAAGTGTCTGTTGAAAACTGTCCTGTGATAATTTGGTAACAGATACTTTTGACAGGTAAGTGCGGCTACTGAACATGGTTAAGCTGGGTGAAGGTTAAAAACTCCCCCAGTGACATTGCTTTTGCTAGTTATGTTAAAAGTAAGTCTTAAAGAAAATTCTGCTCCCTATACTGGCATATGCTAGCGAACATTTGTTAGCAAGAAGGCAGTAATCAACTCATGCAGTCTTTTCCATAAATTTGATAAAATCCTGGGTCTCTGTCCATTCAGGTGTTCTAATCATAACCTTGGGGAAAAGGTTCACTTGAGGCAGGTGAGACTACATTCTCAGAGCCAGGATTTTGTTACCCTTATGTTCAGCGTCAGACATCCAGAAATCCTACTAAATTGACAGTTGAAAATAGTAAGGTTCAGTGGTCAAACTTTTACCACTAATCTTATGGTACAGTCTCTGGGCCTCCATAAGATTTTCATACTCTGTTCATGCAAAGATGAAGAATGTTTCTAAAAGACTTTAATATTCCATATATATTTAAAACCTTCAATGTTAAACCCTTAAGTTTAATTTATAACGTTTATTGTGCTAGTTAATGGCCCACTAATTTCACCAAATAAAATCTATTTCTGACACATTTTTGCTAATAAGGAAAGCATCATTTGTTCATCAACATAGGTGTCACAAATGCTCTTATAGTGGCTACCTCTTGCGTGTTGCCTTTCTGAGATAATACTAGCTAACCACTCTAGACTGGTTTATGGTTTACTTTACTAAGCTCCTAAAGCTGGAGCTTAAAATACCGCACATCCATATAATCAAACTATATATTATAAACTACGTATTTTAAAGTGTTTAAGAGTAAGTTAGGTACATTTTAACAGTGTCTAATATGTACAGGTGTTCTGTAAATGAGAAACTTCCTGACCCTATGACTCGTTCATAGTCATATAAAGAGTAGTTAATCCAATTCCTAAACCCTGGGCTTCTAAGCTGAGTCTAGAGGTCTTTTCAGTATGAATAATTCTAAGCAGGTAGCAGCATTTAATGGGAAAAAAAAATTATTCTGTAATGAAAGGGCCAAAAAAAGAAAAGATTAGCAAATGATTGAATGATTTCTATTTCTACTTTGAAATAAGGTACCATTTGGGGAGATTAAATATGGAAGATTTTCAGAACATGCCATTCTAAACTGAGAACAAATTTTTGAAGGAAGTGAGTTAGAGGACTGAAGCAAACCTTAGCAACTTTAGTATAAATTCTCTGGGGAAATTTTCCAAGTATCCTACTTATAAAGTAAAAAAAAATTATTCCATGGACCTTCAAACATCTGAAAAGATACCTAAAATGTCCTGATTATCTTTGTTTGTTTACTTGTATGGTTTTATATCCTGCCTGCATTTAAAAAAGATATGTCATGATGGCTGATAAAAAGTAAAATATGTTAATACAAAACTGTTAACATGGAATGTTAGTTAATAAAGTGGGATAGAAAGGGGGAAACCAATAAATAGAAATTTAAAAAAAGATATAGCAGTTGAATAATTGATTTTTTATCTTAGCTTCTTAGAAGTCAAAACAGAAGGAAACTCATACCAGCTTAGCTAACACTGGGAAAGAAAATTTTTTCTATCACTGGGTTCCAAGAGAAATTTTTCTTGGGATTTTTGCAAAAGAGATATTGAATCACTTAATACAATTTTACAAAAAATACAGAGGCCTTTTGTGTATGGCTACTTCTTATGTCAACCCTCAGTGAAAACATACAGCTGAGTGCTGAATTAAAATTTAGCATCAATAGGAGGTCAAAATGTTACAGTTATAATTTATAGTTTTCTAATATCCCCTTTTCACCCTTTTATGCTCAAGTGTTTTCTCAGCAATTCTGAGAAAGGACTAAAGGACTATTTATAAATGTTGCAGCCAATTTGGAGCCAATAGGGACAGTAAATATATTTAGTGGTAGAGTCAGGAAATGAAAAATCTCAATAGAATGATACAGTAGGCCTAATTTAATAAGAATCTATATGAAATCTGCTCTTATGCCCAGAAAACTAGCTACACGTATGCAGAATCAGGGAGGAATGGCTAAATACCAGAGCCTGGGGAAAAATCATGAGGAATATCAGTTGCTTTCAAGAAAAATATAAATCAAATTGAGGGAGAGGGGCAAAAAATAAGGCTAATGTGATTAGAGAAGCATTGATACAAATATCTTGTACAGAATATGGAAAGAGATTGGTCCAACTCTTGAGTGTGCTGTTCAGCTCACACCCTATTGTGCTGTGATCCTGGTTCCATCCTTGCAAAGCATGATAAACTCATGCAGAGATGCACAGTCTTTATGCAAGGAACATGTTGAGTTGTTTAGGATGGAGAAGAGAATTTTTAGGGGAATGATGACTATCTTCAGCTGACCTCCATTATAGCAGAACCAAGACCACTGGATAAAAATCACAGGGAGGGCAGATTTCAGCTTACTATAATAAAGAGCTTTTAAACTCTTAAAGCTCTCTAAATGGAGAAAGACTTAAGTCATAAGGAAGTATATGCTCATCATTTGAAGTTTTATGCAGAGGTTAGAAGACTGCCCAAGTATTTCAAAGTATGTGTACCATGCAGAGGGTTGAACAGTTAGCCCCAAATTCCATTTTAAGTCCATGACTAAGTGATTCTATGTCTTCAAATAGAATTTTGCTGAGCCCACTTATAACCCTCCATACAAACACACACCACCTTATACTGTGAGGCAGATAAGTAGGCTCTACCTATACTCTGTGTATCCTATTCATGAGACATTTTCTCCTGAATGGAAAGATTAGAAATCTATTATAATATACTTTTTATTTATTTAGTACTTTACAGTTTATTAGCAGTGTTTACACAGTATTCTCCTATTTGTTCTTCTAAAAAGTAGTCTCATGAAATGGATAGTCCCAAAAGTGTTCCCTTCCTTTCTCTCTCTCTCTCTCTCTCCAATTTACACGCACAAATGCACACACAGGTTGACACCCAAATAGACACACATGATATAAATTTCAACTTTTACTGCAATCATAGCTGATGATTACCAAGTGTAATAACTAGTTATTTTGAAAAACAATCCCAATGAAATCTGAATAAGCTCTGTGGATTGTACCAAAGCCAATTTACTGGTTTTAATGTTATGCTTTAGTTTTACAAGATGTTAATATTGGTGGAAGCTGAGGAAAGAGTACAAGGGACATCCCTGTACATTCTTTGAACTTTCTTTAAATCTACAATTATTTATTATATTTTTTAAAAGGCAAAAAGTCCAAAAGAATTAACCCCTATTATGATATTCTACTGGTACTGATGGGAGAGAAGACAGAGGACAGAAAAGTATTATAAAATACAAGCATTAGAACTTTTAAAATATACTATATGGAAAAGAGGCCTTCATTCGCTTCTGAAATCCAAACACTTTTTTAGAGCAACATTGGTGGGGAAATTGCAATTAAATTTGCCTAGCTCTGTAGTTCAACCTAAATAAAGCTGTCGATACAGTGTATGCACATTGCTAATTAATTTTTAAGCATAACAGATGAATGAATAAAACTTTAGGTATGGAACGGAATAAATTGTTTTCCTGGAATCTGGCTTTTTTTTTTTTCTGCTTTTATAAATACCAAGTTAAGGGTGAGTACTCACAGCTCAGATTATTTATGCAAAATGGCTGTCAGGTGTAGGATGAAGAGGAAACAAAAGCGGAATTCCAGATCTGAGCTGTGCAAAGCTATAGCATCCCAGAGGGGAAATCAATGTTAAGATCTTATTTATCTATTGTCTGAACAAAGAGAAAACACAAACAAAAGCATTTTTTAATTGCTATGAAATACACTGCAAGATTTCTATGAAAATTTAAGTACCACAATAAAATGTGTGCTCCATTGATGGCAGTAATTTTTGTTCATTGCCTTATCTCCAGTCTTAGAACAGTTCCCACATATAGTCAAAGCTCCATAAATATTTGCTGAATGCCAGGCACTGCTGTAAGCACTCTACATAATGAATTTCTTATTTCCCCATTATGTTCTGTGGTAGGTACTATAATTATCACTCTCATTTTTTTACAAATGAAGAAACTGAGGAAGAGAAAGATAAAGTAACTTGCCCAAGCTCATACAGCTACTAAATGACAGAGCTGGATATCCTAACTCAGGCAGTCTGACCTTATTAATCATAATTTAAGGTCAATAAATATAATATCTTAGCCCTTAATAAATTAGCACTTTCATGTATGATGTAGAAAAGATCAAATTTTCTTAATCTTTATGGATTTGCATACATGAATTTTTGGTGGAAAGAGAGTTTTTCTCAGCTGCTTATAAGGGATTTGGACCTTTAAAAAATTAAGAACCAGTCTGAAGATAGCAATGTTCTGAGAAGGAGTTTGCTTTAATTCAAATGGCCCAGAATATGGAGGAAGTGTAAAGACTTTGGTTCCATTGTGTTTGAATTGTTCCATACATGCCTAAACCCATGGTTCCACTTTGCACCAGCACCAGAGAATGGCCTGAACAGACACTCTCCCTGGGCCAGCTGAACAGCCCTGGTCCACAAGCGCTCTCTGAAACCACTTGGCCCTTAGAGGAAAAAGGCAGAACCTCTGCCTTCGGTTCTGCTGTAGGCCTGACATAAGGATCCCCAACTTAATTCTGTGCTAAGAGACCTCAAGTAAAGCTATTCTCACATCCTCTCTGTGCCTAGAAGTCGTTAGCAGATTCTTTACCTTTCTCAGCAGCTGAGTGGGAGGTTGTTTGGGTTATAATTAAATAGGAGTGCAAGCTGGAATTTCAGCTAAGTGCTGAAAATTTTTGTTCTCGGGATGACATCATGTGACACTTCACTCATTTGTGAAGGAGTCAAGAGAAGTACAATTATGTGGTTTTATCCCAGTCACTTTCAGAAGGACACAAACAATGCAGCATGATCATTTTGCAGCACTGAGCAGCAGACTGTGCTCTAGTCCCCCTCATTCTGAGTTGGCTCTTGATAAGAGAGCTTTTAATTTATGAAGCAGAGCAGGGAAATATTGTGCTATCCCAATAGAACAGGTAACGATAGCTCACAGGCTAGAACTGCTATATTCCCACCCTGTGATTTCAGCACCAGGTGTATTGGTTCTCACTTCTTAATAGAGCACCTTGAGCTTTGAGCATACACTGGGATTGTGCTGATACAACTGGCTGAAAATGTATCAATGCCAGAACACACACAGTTGATCAGAATACACTCACATTTAGTGGATGCGAAAGTTCAAGTCTCTAGATGGGGGAAGCATCGCCATACATGGGATCAGACTGACCTAAATCATTATGTAGATTGCTGATAATGGGGCATTTGACCATTTAATTTAGTTACCAGTGCAGTCTTTCCCATAGTTATTTTTACCATTTGTTGTTTCCTTTGACTATTCAATTTCGTTACTGAGCACAGTCTATTTCATAGTTCTTTTTACCATTTTTTTGTTTGTGTTTTCCTCATTTTTGTGCTGTTATTTCAGCAAAGCTTTTCATTCATTCAACAATTATTTGTAGAGCAATTATTGTGTGCCCACTATTGAGCTAAGCCCTAGATATAGAGTGGGGAACAAAACAGAAAGGTTCTAACACAAGGCAATGGTGAATGCCTGAGGTGGTGGATACCCCAATTACCCTGATTTGATTAATTCACATTTTAGGCCTATGTCAAAACATCACATGTGCCCTATAAAGAGATACAACTATTGTGTACTTATAATAATTAAAATTTTTTTTTAAATCCAGAAATGTTCATAACCCTCATGGAACTTTCTGCCTTGTAGAGAGTAAGAATATGATGATATGATGATAAATGTATACATATAAATGTTTATGTAGCAGTGATGATCTATCCACCAGTTATCCCAGCCTGAGAGAAATGCCTCCAATGAGTCTGTTCAGTTCCACATTGGTCAGAGTAATGAGATTATTCACTCCATGTATTCGTTGCTTATGGCTGCTGTAACAAATTGCCACAAATTTGATGATATAAAACAGAAATTGATTATCTCACGTTCCTGGAGGCCAGAAGTCCCAAATCAGTTTCACTAAAATCAAAGTGTCAGCCAGGCCATCCTCCCTCTCGAGGCACTAGGGGAGAACAGCTTCTTGCTTCTTCCAGCTCCTGGTGGCTGCTGACATTCTTTGATTTGTGACCGTATCGCTCCAATCTCTACCTGCATGGTAACAGTACCATCTTCTCTTCTGTGCCCAATCCCCCTCTACCTCCCTCTTATAAGGATACTTGTGATTGCATTTAAGACCTACTGAGATAATGCAGGATAATCTCCCCAATTCAAGTTCCTTAACCTACTCATATCTGAAAAGACCTTTTTTCTATGTATGGTAGCATCTACAGGTTTCAAGGAATAGGACGTAGTAGTATCTTTAGGAGCTTGTCCAGCCTTCTACAATATGTAAATATCATAAATCCACAGTGCTTACAAGTGTCCAGGGCTAAGGAATGAGACCAGTTCACAAGCTATGGGCATGTTGGCTTTATACTCTCAGAACTACATGTGCTGAGTATTTTCTACTTTACTTCTGGTTCTGACAATGCAAGTTCCTTTTTCCCCTTGCACTTTGGCACTTTGCTCATTTTACTTCTCCGTATCTAGTCAGTAAAGCCTTTCAGACTCTTCCTCCTTTCTCCAGCCCCAATTTTATCTAGTCTTAGATGAGAAAAAGAAAACTGAAATGAAAACATGCAACTCTCTCTTTCTGCTTATAGTCAAAGGCTTTCAGCCTTGAGTCCTTTTTTGCTCCCAGAGTGTAGGCTAAAGGAAGCAGAGGGGGAGGGGAAATACTCAAAGAGCACAAATTTATATCTCAGAATATAACACTGACTCATAATTAAACACTGCAATGAGTGTTACAGAGAAAAAAGAATAAGAAAACAAAAACCATAGAACGGAACAAGAGGAGTTCCTTTTAACAGTATTAGGAATTTCCTCTCTGAAAGGTGACATTTAAACTAAGATTAAGGATAAAGAAGAGTCCATCACCATCAAGAGCTTATGTGAAGTTCTGAAAGTAAGAAAGTCCATGACTTGCCATGTAGAAGTGGTTGAAAGAAGACCAGGACAACTGAGGCATAGACAGTGGGAAAAGATAAGGCTGAAGAGTTGACTGGGTGGGAGTCAACCAAGGAGTTTATAGGTGGTACCCCAAAATTTTCATTTTATTTTAAGTGCAATAGGAATCTCAATATTGTACATCAATTCTGAAATCTGGTGATATGCCAAGGGTTTCTAATACTTCCTGAGGCTGTTCACTAAGAAATGAAATATATTATACTTTCTGTCTGTTTTAGTTTATTATTTTTTCTAAGTCACTGGGCTAGGATCTGACCTGATTACAACATTAGGGGCAATTTTCCTTCTTTCTATTGTTACCTTTATATAGATATTAGAAACTTTTACTTTATTGTCAATTTATATTTCCAGCATATTAAAAGGGACTTATTAAATTTCAAGTTCTTATAGTTTTCTCAGGAGTTGAGGGCACTCTAACCATAATGTGGTCATTTACTCTTTGAGACTCTATTTTTTCATATGTAAGGCAGAAATAGCAATGCCTATGTCACAGGACTAGCCTGAAGGTTAAATAAAATATGTAAGAGTGTCTGCCATTATGCTACATACCTTTTAAATACCCAATAACTGTTAATTCCTTTCCTTTAAGTCAGGTAATAGTCTCCTCCTATCTTACAATTTTGCTCGCTTATACAGTTAAATTGTCAGCCTGTTTAAGTCATTCCCTCTGTTTTCTGTTTACTTCAAGAGACAATAAAAGTCCCCTAGTGAATACTCTAATTCCAGAGGCAGTTGGATCCCTGTCATTAACTAGTCGATTATGGGCAAGTCACTGGAATTTTTGATGTCTTTGCATCTGCAAAACTGATGTAACAACACCTGTCCTAACTACTTTTACTAATAGTAATTAGGGTAAAAAAGAGAAAGGATAAATACAGCATTGGTAAAAAATAGGACTTGATGTTTTCACAATAACACAGCATTATTGCTGTATAATATTATTAAACAGCATTTTCATCAAGCCCCCAGGTGAGTCGCTTTGTATTTCCTATTGCAACATGTTTCCATGTTTCCTGTTGAAAAATCTTAATTTACAAAAGCAGGAAATGTAAACCAAGTAATGATCCTTCCTCTGTTCTGGCTGAGAAATGTGTGGTTTATCCCAAATGAATAAAGCATTGTCTTCAAATTCTATGCTGGTTCAAGTTCTGGCATCATTTATGCTTTGTGAAACTCATCAAACCCAATTACCAGTTATTGCTTTAACCATTAGCGAATAAACCAGTGATTCAATTTAAGCCCCCAACTTTCTTGGGAGAACATTCTTCCAACTTATTAATGTTGGTCTAAAGACTGCTGGCATCAGCATAAGCAAGGTTGGAATGTTATTAATATACCTCAACTACATGAGTCTACCTAATGAAATGCAAGCTAAGGGTTTGCACAATTTTCTATAATCAATTTTGATCTTATTATGTTTTCAATTATATTCTCAAAAAAAGAAAACACTAATACAGATGGAAATCAGGTAACACATCATAAGCTACAAGTGCTTGCTGAGAAGTTTGTGTGGTATAGTGAAACTCTAACTAAAATATTAGTTGCCAAGTCCCAGATGTGGAAAATGCAGTTAGTCTTGGCAATGGTGAGGCTAGAACCACACCTTTCTAAGTTCACCCATAAGGTATGGCCTATTTTAATAAAGTTACAAAGTGTGTCATTGGGCCATAGGCCTTCCCTCCTTTCTCTTCTCTCATAGATACAGAATTATTAGTAGCTTATTTTATCATTGTCAACCTTACTCTGAAATGTAGATTACTGACCTAGCCCATCAGTGGCACTAAAACACTCCTCAGGAGAAGTCATGTTTTCTATACATAGATGTGCCTAGTATTACTAACAACTGTGTAAATATGTAGCATAGTTTAAGACTTAAGAAAATAATTTTGAATATGAACCAAAGCATGAGACTTTAGATCCTAGAGTCTAAGTCTATATATGTAGTAATTGTGTTTCTGATGGGATGTGAATTTAAATCATTGCAAGGCTGGTGTGAACAAGATTTGATTTCCTAGCATCAGCCTCAGCCTAGCTGATCACCCAGCACTTGCATCTCAACTCAACTTTTTCATTATGAACTCATCACCACAAACACAGTAGTCACTACATATTCAGAAATCTAGTAAAATAGAGAAATTGAGGATTCTGGGCAGTCTTTGGGCTTCTACCTCTAAAAGCCCAGGCAACATGACACTGTACTAAATTTGGTCCTTCAAATTAGGAGTAATAAATGTGACTATTTCAGGGTCCAGGGGGAGGTTAGATAAGCAAATAGAGGTAACCAAGAGGGAACTGTGGCCATCTATAGAAGAAATGCCCCATAACAGTTCCAGCTAGTTATTGGCATTGGGAAATGTAGATGGTTTGGCAGATAATGCAGAATTTAAAAGCAAACACACAACAATACCTTGTGCCTTTGTAGAAGTGATGATATATAAGTAGGATCTTAAGGAATAAATTGTAATCTATGGGAATTTTAGAGTGAATAGGTTGATGGAGGGTATTCCAGGCAGAAGGAACAACATATAGACAGACAAAAGAAACATGTTTGTAGCTAAAGAGTAGGGTTGGGGGAATGGGCAGGAGCTGTGTCATGGAAGGTCTCATAGGCCATCATAAAGATCTTGGACTTATCATTTGAAGGTGGTAGGAAATGGCCAAAACAACATGGTTTTATTTACATTTAAGTAAGTTATTCTGGCAACTGCCACCGTGTGGGCATGGGGTGTGTGAAGGCATGAAGGAGAAACTGGAGGAGGGGAGATAACCAGGAAACTCTTAGGAGTTCAGGAGCAACGCGATGAAGATCTTAACTGGAAGAAGAGCAGTTATGATAGAGAGAAAGAAAGAGATTTGAAAACTGCTTTGGCAGTAATAGTAACATAAGCAAGAACTGGTGATTGATTGGATGTGGGAAGTGAAGAATAGAGAATTGCCCAGGAAGTCTCAGATTTCTGATATGGATTTTGCCTCTTTGTTGATAAAGGAGAAAAGAGGGTTCAGATGAGAGAGTGAGGAGCTCAATACTCAGCAGTTTGTGGTGTTTGTGTGTCTTCTATGTGAAAGAGTATAAGGGCAAAGATTTTAATTTAGTTTTGTTTTTTGTGAGATGTAAATTTAATCTTAGTTAACTGAGATCTATTAATCTGACTGCATTTTAAAGTAGAAAAGTTTTTCTTTTTTTAATTCCACTATGTAAACTTTTCATTTAATTACATTTGTCAACCAGGATTTCTCACCCTTGGAACTATTAATATTTTGAATGGGATAATTCTTTGCTGGGGAGGCTGTTCTGTCCATTGTAGAATGTTTACCTGACCAGTAACAGCCCCCACTCCAGTGGTGACAATCAAAAAATGTCTCCAGACATTGGCAAATGTCCTCTGATGGGCAAAATCATCCTTGGTTGAAAATCATGATCTTAAACTAAATTAGTATATTTTCATAAAAACTGTTGCAAACCAAATAGCAGCTGTACTATTAAAATCTAAAAAATGCCCACACATTGTACAGTGTATGGCATATGTGAACAGAATGCACCTCAACCAAATCATAGCACATAAGGAATTCTACAAATGAGAACCATTTTGGAAAAGAATATTCAGAATCAAGGAATCTGTGAGGAGGAGCACCACAGTTGATCCTAATTACCGTGTGTGACAAAGGCAAAGCGATTGACAGCTCACCATTATGACATTTGTTGTCAAATATGACTCTATAGGCAAAGAGTATTGTCAGAATATCACTTTAAAGTCTTCAGTCAGGCTGCCAATAAGATTTATTAACCAGGGGCCATGCCTGGCACTGGAAAAGGAACAATTTAAAGAAAACATAGATCATACCCTAAAGGAGCTTACTTTTATCTAATTCTCCTAGAAACATCAAGTTAAGTTTTTCATATGTAGAAATGGCTGCATTACCCATAATTGGCCTTAGCTTTAGCTTTGGGGAATTTGTGGAAATATTGCGCAGATATGTCATAAATAGAAATATGCCTCTTCTGCCTATGTTTGGAAGGCACCATATCTGTTTGACTACTCACCAAAGTCTGTAACCAAAGTCCACAGGTGACCTGAATGCACACATGCTCTCACTTGCTCACGTGCGTTCTCTCTGTCTCTCTCTCTCTCTCTCTCTCTCTTTCACAATGGATCTGAAATTAATTTGGCCACCAGGCTAGAGGGTCGACAGCTGCTCATCTTGAAATCCCCCCTATTTCTGCATCCACGATCTGTTTAATTTTTTTAATCTAAATTAAATTATAAATATTATGTTGCTATTCACTCTTAAGCAATGTAAGAGAAACTTTATCACTGTCCATGCTTAGCAATTTAGATGCAGCTAATTGCCACAGGAACACAGAGCCCACACAATTTCACTGGAGTCCTCTTTTATTACATGAAATTGGCAGGGGGGATAATGCAAAGTTGTATGATATGGGTTACCATCCTTTTATGGGGACAATATTTATAGTTGTTTAAAATGTCATTCAGTCACTCAACAATTTTTTATTAAGCACCTTCATTGTACTATTTCAGGCAGTCAGGATTCTTTGGTGAAACAACAAAAAAAGAGAATCAAAAAAGAATCTTATGTCAAAAAAGAATCTTATGTTTCTGGAGTTTACATTCCAGTAGGGCAGAAAAGCAGTAGCAAAATAAATAAGTAAACACATATAATAATAACGTTAGATGATGGCAAGTGCTAAGGAAGGAAAAGTAATCAGTGTAAGGAGAGTAGGGAATGCCACAGCAGGGAAAGGGGAGAGTGTGCGGTGCTGGTCTAAGTAGCCTCAGTGAGAAGGTGATATTTGGGGAGAGGATCAAAGGAGGTAAGGGAGTTGAGCCACTTGCGTGTCTAGGGAAGAACATTCCAGCCAGAGGAAGGAGTCAGCCCAGAGGTGGAAGAGCACTGGCATTGGAGAAGCAACAGGGAGGCCAGTGAACCTGGAGTGGAGTGAGGTAGAGGGGAGAAGGAGAAGAGTTCAGTGGTAGCAGCTCACATATTTTCTTTTCTTTTTAAAATTTTTCTGCTAATTAAAAAAATCAACTTTCAAAGAATCTCTCTCCTACCTGATATATATGTCACTACATTAGAATGGAAATTTTAAAATCCCCAGACATTAGGTTTAGAAATAAGACAGGCATCCCCAAGTGCAGTGACAACATGGATAACAAAAGTAACAGAAAAGGCTTCTTTCCAGGGATTCCAGGCCAGGCATTTGCTAAACACTCCAAATGTACTGAGCCATTTAATTCTCACTAAATCCCTATAAGGCAAACTAACTCAGTGGTAATTTGTGGAGTTTGGTGAGTAATTTGGTAACTTCCCTGAACCTTAGTTTCCTCATTGCTAAAAAATGATAATAATAGTGGATACTTAGTTTTTATATTTTAGTGTTTAAATGACATAATACAGTTCCTGAACACATAGTATGTCCTAAACAAGTGTTTAGGGGTTATAATTGTTACTAGTTCATAATCAAGGCAGCAACCATTGTCTTAAATAAGAAATCATTGCTTTTTTAAAAAAAAAAAAAGTGACAACATATTAAAGCTACAAAATCATTGATGAACATTAACCAATGCATAAAGCATAGATATTTATTCATACCTTCATCTGGCAAAATGTTGTTGGACCTGGAATTGTCTTAGTCTCTTGTAAAATAAAAAAGAAAGACAATATCTCCAATTTCAGTTATAGGTATGGGGAAGAAATAGGTAAGCAGCTCACCTTGCAACACAGGTTATTTAATAAATCATAAGTATGGGGTTCCATGGGAAACCACAGAAGTAGCATCTAACCCAAGCAGGGGTGGGTAGGGAAGAGCTGACCAGAGAGGGATTCCCATTGGCAGGTAGATGTTGGGCAGGTGAATGGAGGTAATAGGAAGGTGAAGACAGAAAAGAAAAACAGACAGAAAAACACATGGAAGGGTCCAGGCACTAGAAAAAATTTCAAGTTCTGTTTGGACTCTTATGGGTTAGCATATGAAGGTGAAAATACAAGTAGGGGTCAGATCATAAAAGGTGAGGTCCACTAGTCCAAAGACTTTGGGCTGTATCTAAGCAATACATAGACACAGAATAATAATAATAATAATTATTATTATTATTATTATTTTGAGACAGAGTCTCACTCTGTTGCCCAGGCTAGAGTGCTGTGGCATCAGCCTAGCTCACAGCAACCTCAAACTCCTGGTCTCAAGCAATCCTCCTGCCTCAGCCTCCCAAGTAGCTGGGACTACAGGCATGTGCCACCATGCCTGGCTAATTTTTTCTATGTATTTTTAGTTGTCCAATAAATTTGTTTCTGTTTTTAGTAGAGACAGGATCTCGCTCTTGCTTAGGCTGGTTTCGAACTCCTGACCTTGAGCGATCCACCCGCCTCAGCCTCCCAGAGTGCTAGGATTACAGGCGTGAGCCACGGCACTCGGCCCAGAATTATTTTAAACAAGAGAGTTACTTGATTGAATTTGTATTTTCACATAACTACTGTGATTGCAATATGAAGAGTGGTTTAGAAGGGGCCAGAATTAGAGGCAGGGCCACAAGGTGTGAACGTAACTTACTGTTTAGTGAGAGAAGACACAGATCTCATTATGAATCTGTTACATAGGGAATAGCGATGTTTGTTTGTTACAACAAATTATTTGGGATGGGTGTGGCGGGGAGAAGATTGACAATAATCGTACCAAAGATAAAGTTCAAAGCCAGCTCATTTCATTTTCAAAAAAATTCCTAGGTTGGCTGATTTGTAACTCTCTATGGAATCTCACATCTGTCAAGATTGAAATCACTGTAGTTTTTCATCTCTGGAGCTATTCGATGAAAAGCAAAATTTTAAACGTGAAGTATTTCATAATCCTTCCTCACTATTTCTCAGCCAAACATTATTCCTTGAAGGTATGGATTTATAGCATGTACACTGAAATGTGAATGATCTGCCAGGCCGTATAACTGATATTCTGGCACTGACAAATAAATTGAGAGGAAATGTAGAAAAGGAAAACTCGGGTTTCAGCAAATTAACGAGAGCAGGAGAAAAACCATTCAATCAGGATTGTCCAAAAGGAATCTCTGTGGCATTTGTTATAATTGGGGTTTTGAAGCTGCCACATACTGTACTTGTACTTCCATAATTTTTGAGGTAATTTAGCTAAAATCCCTTCACTTCACCTGAATTACCCAGGCAATTATAGTCATAATTTTTATTTTGCCCAAATTACTTGAAAACTATGCCTCCAAATACCATTTAAACAAAATTATCCTTTGTTCCACCTTCTTCAGTTTGTTCTAGAATGACCTTCCTCATTTTGCTCATGATAATACTGGGCTGTCATAGTTCAAAATTTACAAAAAATATGTGAATGCATCCTTATAAAAATTTTAAGTAATTCAGTGTGAAAAGACTAAACTCATATTTTAAAACAGTTCCTTTAACCATTTCCCTCTCTCCATTTCAGTTCCTTCCTCTCTCCCCATGCAGAAACACTATCACAGTGAGCGTTCATCTAAACATTATTTTTGTATTCAAGTTCACACACACATGCTTATTTACTTATTTATTTTTAGGTACAAACTTATGAGAAAACATAGAGCTGTGATTATAAGAGGTCAGGCTCTGGAGACAGATTTGTTCCCCGTCAATAGTGTGGCCATGGAAAGTTACTTTTTTGTGTCTCAGTTTCTTCATAATATAAAATTGGGATGATAATATTACATATCTCATGGTATTGTTATAAGGAGTAACTATTTCGGTCATTTAAAACACTTAGAACAGTACCTGATAGTAAATACTCAAGGAATATTAGCTATTATTATTGTTCTAAGTTTTTATAATGCATTGATATTTTCGTATATGTTTATCATTCTATGAGACTTCCTTTCTCATATTAGCAATATGTCTTGGAGATCTTGCCTCATCAATACATGAACTTTTAAAAATCTTCTGTATAAAGGGGACATGGTTAATTTAACAGTTTCCCTATTGGACATTTAGTTTGTTACCCAATTAGTTTTGTTTTGCTATTGTAAGCACTGCTTGAATAAAAATTTTTATATATTACTAAATGAATAACTGTTTTTTAGGTGGATACTGATATGTGGCAAACCAGATTAGGAGGATATGGACATACTTTATTTTAATAGATATTGCCAAATTGACTTCCGTGAATTTCACCAAATCTTTGGCAATACATTATGTTTTTTCTTAACAGGAAAATAATTTTTATCCTCGTCTGGATTTAATCTGTATCTCCCTAACTATAGAAAAGTTGAGCATCTTTTAGCTGAGTACTTTAATAAAGGGGGCTAGTCATACACAATTCTGGCAGGAATGAACTAGCCATGAGCAATACAAAAAAAGAACCCCATGATGATTTTGAGTATGAATGATGAAGAGAGTCTTAGAAATGAGGTTGTTGAGTCCAGCTGACAGTGATGAGTGAAGGTTTTGTAGGCCACTGGAAAGTGTTTGCATTTTATTTTGAGCAAGAAAGTGATATAATAGGTAATAAGTATTATTGAGATAGACTTTGAAAGATGGATGGATTTTACGAAAACAGGGAGTGAAGGAAGGACATTGTAGGCTGAGAGCATAAAACTGAGCAATTACATTAATAGAAAATGCAAACACATGGTAAAATCAAAAGCATGGTGTTGCTTATATATTAAAGATTAATATTAGGAAATAGAGCTGGGCTTGCCTGTTCATGGAAAGTACTTCGGCATGCTATTAATCTGACATTTTCATTTTCATTTCTAGAAAATTGGAAACTATTCATAGAGTAATGGAATTTGCATTTATTGAGTACATTCTGTGTTCCAGGTTTAGTACTTGGCACTTTACATGAGTAGTTCACTAAATCCTTGAAGGAGATGTTATTAAAACCATTTTGCATATGTGGGCACCAAGGCTTAGGGAAAAGATGTAACTTTCTTACAGCAGTAATCTTTGGATCTATGCTTCAAAGTCAGCTCTCTTCAGGTTAGTTAAGCACACACTGGGCGAATGCTGTGCACTATACTAAGTATTGGGGAGAAAAAAAAATCAATGTAGCAAGGTCCCTTCCCTCAAGGACAGTGTCTACCAGCTCTTTCTACTCTTCACTGGATTTTAACCAAGGGCATGCAAACACCAAGTGACTCAGACTGGAATGAGGAGAAGAGTTTAGACAAAAGAGAAGCTGAAGAATATATTTAAATGCAGGCAAGAAATCATAAGAAGTAAGAGAGAGGAGAGGATGAGGTGTGATGGTAATTGACCAATGAATCAACCAGTATTGGCAGTTAATTGGATGTGGGTTGAGGAAAGCATTAAAGATATCTGCAGGAGGTCTAGTTTGGGTGGCTGCATGACTAGTGATAGCAGGAACCAGAGAGGAGGGTTGAAAAGAATCTTTGGATGTTAGAGCCAATTAGAACATTTAAAATAAGCAAAAAAAAAAAAAAAAAAAATCTTAGTATAAATCAATGGTGACTAATGCAAAGAATATTCTGTGGGTATGTGTCTAATTGGAAAAGATATTTATATGCAGACCTAGAGAGATATTGGACAGAAAACCCAAAGTAGTCTTTAAATATTTACTTCTGCAAGAAGTCATATGCAATTTTGAGACTCTGAAATTAAACATTATAGCTATTATTGTTTTATTATACATGGTATACACCAACATAAATATCCGTGCCATTTTAACACTTCACAAGAAACATATTTGACAGCTTCAGGCTTAGACAATGTCTGCTGAGATTTTCTGTGTTTCTCCGTTATGCTTTATATTAATTGCCTAGGCTTCTAGGATTCTAAAACAGGTTAGATATTAAAGTCTGTCTTTTGAAGGGTCTTGTTGAATAAGTTCAGCGATCTGTTGTCTCTATGACACCCCTTAGAAAACTATGATCTCTGTGGAAATCATTAGAGTAAGATACTTAAGGGGAAAAATACTATTCTGATTGACAGAATCCTAGAAGATGTTATTGCCACATAATACATGCTGTCATCTTGGGAGAAGAGATAGGATGATGTATTCCCTGCTTAGGAGAGTAAGATTTCCCCAAAACTTCCTATAGGCTAAGCATTTTTCTAGATTGCAGAATGTTTCATAGGACCCTTGGGTTCCAGCCCTGTCCCCATCACAGTAACAGCCCTCCTGTCATTAAAATCAGTGGAAACTATTTGAAGGGTAGACCTTGGTATTTGTCCTCAGGGATGTCAGCCAGGCATCTAGGTATGTGACACTGCTTCACAAATATTTTAAAGTCCTTCTGCCTACTCTTTCTAAACCAGCTTTGCCGTATTCGGCCTAGCTGGAACATTCCTGGGATTCTTCAGTGGCAGAAGTAGATAATTCTCCATGGTACTAAGTCTGCCCTTAAGGTCATGGCAGAATTGCAGAGTGAGCAAAAATGACATAGGTGCCCTCAAACCTACTCATTCAAAAACCTGTCTCATAACTCAGATCTCTCCTTCCCCTTCTTCATACTGCCAATGACCCCCTCCTCTTTTATAATATCACTTCCCCTCATATCCACTGAAAAGTCAAATTCCATGTGGGATGTTGGTTAAAAAAATAATTTATCAAGTAAATATCATGTACCAGGCACTGTTATGAACTCTTTGATCGTTGCAACATCATCCTGTGTCTTGGGTGAGTGACCAATTGTCTCAGTTTGCCCAGGCCTGTGACATTTTCTGGGATGCTAAAACTGGGACAGTCCCCACTCGGGAACTGAGGCACACAGAGAAGAGGTAATTTCCAAAGGTCACACTGTTCATCAGTGGTTTGTCTAAGATTCAAACCCAGATCATGCCGACCCCAGTCCCTGCCCTTTTTGCTCTGTGACTCCTGCTAAGGGTGTGGTGGTTTGATTAAGGAGTCCACACTACATTTTAGTGATGAAGATGTATTTGCATTTTTAAAATGGAGCTGCAATAGAGGTGAATATGGTGGAGGTGGATCTTGGGGGGTAGACAGGAGATGGTCGTCATCTCCACCTCAACAACCCCTCCCCTATGCTAAAGCAGACCTAGAAAGAAATATGGAGAATTGGTGATCATGACACTCTACTCAGTTACATTGACAAGAGGCTTTGCTCTTTGGGGGTGTATTGTCACAGAGTGTCACAGGTTGGGGAGAACGTAGGCGGACACAGCATGCATCTTCGAAACAGATCAGTGTGAATCATGGTGGGGAAGAATTCCCTGTAGTCACCAGTGCCTGGGTGAAGCCTACCACTCAAAAGTTAACAGACTGATTTAATGATCTCATTTTCTAGCAATATTTTTCCAGGCAGCTTTGTTCTGCTTTCAGACCGCTAGAGCTCACACGTTTGTACTCCTGAAGTAGGTCGTGTGTGTGTGTGCACAGCCGTGTGTGTGTGTGTGTGTGTGTGTGTGTGTTTAATATTCGTCCCAGCAACTCTCAGGAATTTTTTTCTCCTTTTGGTGCCAGAATGTCAAGAATTGAGCAGAGTTACCACAAAGCATTACAACTGGGATGTAATAGCTACATTTGTTTCCAATTTTAGTCTCCAGATCTGAAAGGTGGGCTGAGATCAACCAAATGTTAGATTTGTGAATATCTGATTTCTGGCACTGATCTTTTTCTAAAGCTTTTTTGCTCGCTTTAGGTTTTCTGCCCCCTGGGCCTACTGCTAATGCTCTGCCTTCTCCACTTTCATGGTTCAAAAATTTTTGTATTTATAACTACTCTCATAGGATAAAAATACGTGTAATTATATCCACTTTTTTTTCCCATTAACCTGCTTGCTCTTTTGTAGTGTTCAGCTATTTGATGATTTTCCTCTCTCAAGTTCCCTCTCATTATGCATGCTCCTATCAAGTGATTCTCCTACACACTCCTTCTTCCCTCCACAAAGTGTGATATTGTGAGGGGACTGAGAGGAACAGTTTTTCATGAATAACTAATGATCAGTTGGTTTGTAATTAGCATATCAACTGTATGTATGAAAATGATGTTGCTACATTACTTGAGAATGATTAAAAGCAGCGATTCACCTAAGTAGTTTTAAACATTCTTCCAAGAAACTCCATAGGCTATTAATTTATTTAGTAAACTTTTGCTTCCTAGATAATATACAGGAAACTTATCCCTACCCCGAAGGCAAAATCATATTTCGTTGCTACTGTTGTTGTCCTTAAGCACCTGAAGCCCCAATCAAGATTTTCAGAGAGGAAATAGCTCAACAAAGAGCTGACATTTGTTGAACCCTTTGTCACTCCCAGGCGCACTTCTGAGTGTCTTGTGTATGTTAAATTTAATGTTCATAATGATCCTAGAAAGCAGGCACGCTATGATGGCCATTTTAAAGATAAGGAAATTGAGGCCTGGAGACACCAAACACTTGTCTGAGTTCACAAAGCTGGTAAGGGAAGAGGCTCAAACTCAAACCCCAGCAGCACTGGTTCCTTAGCCTAATAGAAAGAAAATTTTGATTTTGTATTGATCATTTATTGACCACATGATAAATTCTGGGCACAGAGATAGATGAATAAGACAGTTCTTGACTGTGAATAGTCTAGTAACAACAGAATGATTATGAACTGATAAATTCCAGTTCACTGAGATAAATATTACCATTAGGCAGGAATAGAGTACTATGGGAGAGTATTAGCATATTGTCTCTATGTGATACTTTTTATATACTTTCCACTTTTCTTAAGCAAAAAGAGCCTACATTTAGAACAGGAAAATTAACATATTTGAAAAAAGGCAAGGATCAAAAATCATAAATGTCTTTTCTGAATAGTGTATACTGTGTTTTTTCCTATACTGTATATACATACCTATGATATTTTAATTTATAAATTAGGCACAGTAAGACATTAACAATAACTAATAATAAAATAGAACAGTTATAACAATATATTGTAGCAAAAGTTATATGAATGTGATCTCTCCTTCTCTGTCTCAAAATGTCTTATTGCATTGTGCTCACCTATTTCAGGACCTTGATTGAACATGGGTAACTGAAAACAAGGAAAGCAAAACCTTGGAATGCAAAACTATGGATAAGGAAGCACTGCTTGTATATTCCTGTAGCTTACTCAGCAATACATTTTTCTTAATTAAATACCCAATCAACATAGCTCTTTTTTTTAATGACCAAAAATGCTGAGTATAGAGTAACACCAAGGTAAAATCATAAGATTTCCCTCATCTAAACAATCCTTTTTTTTTGCAATAATGCAGTAAAGAAACCCTTCAGATGGCATTTACTATTTCGGTTGGTTATAGTCTAGAGCAATGTGTCCAAACACAAATCTGCATGTCAGTGACTGGCCAGCTGGATCAGAATCTTATAGTCATATATTCCTAGGTCATATTGCTGTGGATTTTGATATAGCAAGGCCCAGAACAGTCTAGGTCTCTATATTTTAAAATTCCTCAATTAATTTCTATATACATCAAGATTTAAGAACCACTGGTCTAAAAATCTCCATAAATAAGGAAAGCCACTTATATAATTTTTAGCTTTTCTTAATTATTTTGTTTAAGGGCATGGATTGATAGATAAGATCCTAATCTCTGGAAACATATAAACCTTAGTTCTGGTTTATCTGTTTCACTTACTACCTGGGGACCTAGGACAAATTTCTTAACCTTTCCATTACCTCTGTAACAGATTTATTGAGGATTAGCTATAATATACAGAAAACAGCTAGCAGTGCCTTGTACTTAGTAAGTACTCAATTAATGTTAGAGTGTGTTTGTATATATATACACACACAGAGACATACACACACACACACACACACATGCATGTCCACACACATTTGTATGTATAAACACACATACTCATAAAATGATAGGAAAACACCATAGTGGAAAATAAGAAGAACTACCATAAAACAAAACAATCAGTCACTGTTACCTTTCCAGGAAAGAAGTAGGTCTTTGTCTGGCTATGCTGGGCCTTTTCAAAGTTGAAGATCATAACCCCCTACTAGTGAGCCCTTCAGGTAGTCGCAGGCTGCTCCTTCACTCCAACTCACACCTTTTAGCTAGGTGTTGACAGATCTTTTCCTTGCCATTAGTTCCTATCCTTTCACATCATGCAAAAACCAACCTGCCATGTGTTTTATTTCTGGATTAGTTAAGATGCAAAAGTAGGATGGGGTGGTTAAAAGATCAGTCATCAAGAATAATGATCACTAATCCAACCCTGCAGCTAACAAATTTATAAAATGGACTAAGTCCTAGCTACTCTTAATGTCTGTTTCCTTATGAATTAAGATACAAGGAGATAAATGAGATTGTTTCTAAGCACCTTTCCAGGTATAATGTTCTGAGTCTCTGAACTACTAAAGTATTATAACCTAATACCCTTGATATCCTTTACTCCCTGATAACGACATTTGGCCCATAAGCCAGAGGAATGATTGATGTCATTTAGAAGTCTATGCATAAACCTGGCTGAAGATATGTCTAGAATAACCACAAGACATAGCCAACTTTAGCTGTTGAACAAAGTATTTAAACTACTTACCTATCAGCAAAGTGGGTCAGGATGATGTCCATGTAATCCCCATAGAGAAAAAGCTTCCTAAAAACCTAGGCATTGACCATTTGGCAACAAATGGTGCACAGATAGCAAGATATCTACCCAGGACAGGAATCTCTTTCATTTTAGGTCTAGCCAGAGTCAAAATGTAACACTCTATTGAAGGAGGAGAAAGAGCACATGTCATGAGCAAATTCATGTATGTGGTGCAATCCAAATTCTCACTTATTAGAGAGGATTCTTAATAAACTAGGATATTGTGCATAGCAGAAATGGAAGCCATTTTGATGTCTCACAATATGTAGGAACAGAAAAACTATTGAATGATCAGAATGCAGCCATGTTTAAAGATTGGTTCATTTACCAGCCACTCCACCAATTTGCTAAATTTCCATCAAATTAACTAAACTTAAAACTTCCGAGAGCTCACTATTGAGTGAGATGCTGATGAAACAAGGATGCATCTGGTTATTTACTGAGCTCTTTTTTCCCAGCTTCCCAAATGAAAATATATTTCTTTATGCATTAACATTATTGGAGATCCAGTTCTTATGGTTTTATATTAGTTTAGTATTTTATTGTCTTATATTTATGAATTTTGGAAATGGCAATAAAACTATATGAACTCTCCTTCCAATATTGACTTTTATGTTTATTTTCTCCTTCCCATATTGATTTTTATGTGCATTTTTAAAAGATTCAACAGCAGAGAGATAGAAATATTTTCAGGATGGGAATGCCCATTCTTCCTAGTGCATTTTAATTCATTTCAGTGAATGCGCATGGCTAGCTTAGGCACAATTGTAGGGCAGGTTAAGTTTCTCTTTAAGGGTTTTTCTCTTTCAGGACCACACTTCTCTTTGATCAAAATATTTCTTGGGCACCTAGTACATCCTCATGTCTTCTTCACTTCTCCTCACCTTCTTATTACAATCCAACTTTTAGCAGATTTCCATTAGAAAACCTTGTTAAATTAAATTATGCTAATGCACCACATACAATAAAAATCTTAAGGGAAAGAAAACTAAAATTACAGTATTTCAGGTTTTGAATGGAGGAGGGGGTTCACTTTAAAATAAGAAGGCTTTTTAGGTCTCCTCAAATCACATAAGAACCACATTCTCAGCCTTTGTGGAAAACTGGTGCTATACGTTTTCAGTGATTGCTCAAACTTGAGCTAATTGTTATAAGGCACAATTTCTGAATTGGGAGGGCTTATGTATACAGCTTTGATAAATGTATCTTAATTGTTTGCAAATAATTTATCACACTTCAAAATATGTCTTAAATATTTAGCTAGAAATAAGGCATACTTTCATTAAGAGAAATAGATTAAGTCAAAAGCAGGAATAGATGATAAACCTTCAGAGCTCAAGGAATATGAAGTGTTTGTACATCAACATTTATACCATAAGTGAGCAGATCTTTTGGCTTATTTTTATTCATGGAACAAGACTTCTATGGGAAGGTGATCTGCTTTTGTTGTTCATACCTTAAAAGGGAAAGAAAAAAGCAAAAAATTGCCTTATTCTTACTAAAAAATTATAGTGAGGGATTAACGCACTGCAGAGATAAGTAAAATGTTAAGGAGACAAGCATAAGCACTCAAAAGTATTTATAAAGTAGGCAAAGCTAGTGGAAAAAGAGGGCCACCAGAACACTAAAGTTAGACAAAAGTTAAGACATTTTTCTGAAAACCAAAAGCAAAGTTGAGGTGTGTTTGAAATAACAAATTCTACAAGCACACTTAAATTTCTTCAAATCTCTCAAACTAACTTCTCAGTTGCTCTGTTATGCAATTTGTATTATTTTAATCAAGCATTTTCAGCAGCAGACATGAAGAACTGTGATACTGCCCAGATCTGATCATGTCAATTCTGTGCCTTGGTAGGAAAGACAAAGAAGGTAGAAAGTCAAACCTAGGGACCGGTTGACTCTGTTGAGCCCAGAAGAGAACCTGAGTCATTGTCTAAACCAGAGATAAAGTAGCAAGGCAAAATTTCTGGATTTGAAGACCATGGAGTCTGCTTTTGATAAATTGCTAACTGTGTGGGAGAGAGCTGAGCTGAGGGTGGAGGCGGGTAACCGTAAAGGTTTTGCGGGGCGGGATGCGCGGCAGGCCAGCCAGCCACATTTCTCTCAACCGCTCACCCTGCTGCGGGAGCCTGATGGCCCCGTCATCAGCACCTCGGGTGGCAACTCTGAATGGCAGACACTGTGCCAAAACAGAGATCATGGGCCTCAAAAGGTCTGGCCTAGATCTGCGATCCTATGAAATGGAAAGCAAATGGAACAAAAGCCAAAAGGTAGTCTGGAGAGTAATCATCTGGCCTAGAAAATGGGGGGACCATTTTTATTAAAACATAGAAACATGTAAGTTTTGACATTAAGAAAGAAATTAGAGAAGGGCATAGACAACCAAATCACCAAGTTTCTCTTTCAAAGGAAAATTCCGCACATTAGCAAATCATCTTGGGGCAAATTGCAAAGAAATTACAAGCACACTAAAAATAGGGTTTATATTGTACAGTGCTGTCAGAGTTTTCCCCTGCCATTCATGTTCTTCCAGAGAATGTAGTGAAATGTAACTAGTAGAACAAATGCTTAATAAACATCTCAGTGACTAAGTCAGTGATCAGATGAATAATTAAAAGAATGAATTAATCAATGAAAAAGCCTATTTTCCTAAGCTTCGGCCACAGATAAAAATTTAGTCTACTCAAAGCCTATTTATAAACCCTCGCTTTTTATTTAACCCAGATTTGGTATAGGAGTGGTTATATAAATTGCTAACCACAGCCATTTCTTAAACCCTTAGTGCCTGCCCAGTACTCAGACAAAAGGAAAATGGGGCTCTTATAGGACAGCTCTGACCACTTCATTGCAAAATCCAAGCTCTTTTTTTACTCTCAGTTCACACCTACCTTTCCATTCTTGACTAGTGCATTTACTCTTCCAGATGACACTTGGAAATCCCATTTTAAATGTTAGCATTGTAATTTAGGCCTTCATTGTTTCTTATCCCTCTAACTTGAACCCCCAGCCAATCCATTCTGTGCTCTAGTGCAGCCTAACCTGCTTATAGTTTAGCTACAAACATAATAAGTAATGATGATGATGGTAAACTAGCATATTTGCCATGCCCTGTTGAAATTTTTAAACTTCAGGTTTTTAATATGATGCTAATTTCAGATTTGTCTAGCAGTCAGGGAAAAGAATATCGAAGCTCTCCCTGTTAAGAAATGTCATTGTCTTTTCAGAGCGTGGAAGGAGAACACCATGAGAAAGCTGTGGAACTACTCAAGGCTGCCAAGGACAGTGTCAAGCTGGTGGTCCGATACACCCCCAAAGTCCTGGAAGAAATGGAGGCTCGCTTTGAAAAGCTACGAACAGCCCGGCGTCGGCAGCAGCAGCAATTGCTAATTCAACAGCAGCAACAGCAGCAGCAGCAAACACAACAAAACCACATGTCATAGGTGAGAACTGACTTATTCTGTACACGGGGAGTCATATCTATACATACACACACATATACATATGGTCAGGGAAGACCTTTCAAATGAGGAGGTAACATTTAAGATGAGACTGAATGACAAGCAACAGCCAGGAAAAGAGAATAAGAAGAGGAAGAAATCGCCAGTGCAGTAGCTCTGTGACAGGCATGAGCTATTTGATGTTTCAGGAACATAAAGAAAGCCTGGGTAGTTAGAGAATAGTAAGTGAGGACAGTGGTGGATTATGATATCAACGAGAGAGGTGGAGGCCAGGTCACAGAGGGCTCTGTAAGCCACTGAAGGAAGTTAGATTCTATTGCAGTGGAAGCAACTGAAGGTTTTTAAGCAAGGGAGTGACTGTTTTCTCTTACATGGGGTATGGTAGCGTTCTGTTTAAGTGAATAAGAGATTCGTATTTGTGCCTTCTGTGGTAGCACTTGGAATACACGTGATCATGCCCCTTGAGATGAAACTGTAGTAACCAATTCAGGCACAAATGAAATAACACCAAGTCACATCATCCAGAGATTTTATGGTGAATTCAGTCAAAGAGACCTAGATTAGCTCTTAATTACATTTTAATTAATTTGATTTTTAAAGATTAAATGAGATTTGTTACACTTGCTAACTCATACAATGGTTGCTTCCGAGAAAATATTTGAAGCTAATTTAACGTATTTAATTTGAAATAGATCTCAGATTTTGTTCAAGTTTAATCAGTCAAGCAAAGACCAGGTAAACAAAAATACTTGTCGGATATTATCTTACTATTTGTCAGATGAAATACAATTTCTATTCTCTAAATTAGAAGTAATATTTCTTTTATCTGAGGTAGTAAAAGTTATGAAGTACCTACCTAGCAATGGTAAATGGTGGATACAAATACAAATGGAAAATAGGTCGAATGCAAGAACTGTGTGGGCAGTTTGTCTCTTTTGCCTAATTATTATTATTGTTATTTTTAGAAACAGAGTCTCGCTCTGTTGTTCTGTTCCTAGGCTGGAGTGCAGTTATGTAATCATAAATCACTGCAGCCTCAAATTCCTGGGCTCAAGTCATCCTCCTGGCTTAGCCTCCCTAGTAGCTAGGACCACAGGCACATGCCACCACACCCAGATACTTTTTTTTTTATTGTAGGGACAGGGTCTCACTATGTTGCCTAGGATGGTCTCGAACTCCTGACCTCAAGCAATTCACCTGCCTCAGACTCCTAGAGTGCTGAAATTACAGGCATGAGCCACTGTGCCCAGCTCATATGCCTACTTTTCATTTTAAACTTTCCTGAAGTAAAAATTAATTGTCTTTTCCCCTAACTTCTATATTTGATAATCAGAATGAATAGATTGCATTTCCTAGAATGTAAAATATATGATTACTGTTCAATAGTATGCTAGAAACCTAAACAGAGAATATGAATGTGAGAATTTTTTTTGCTATACCACTTTTTTTTGAGAAAGCGTTACATTTATTCAGCTTTAAGCATCTCAGCTTTAAAATGTGACTCCCTGTATATTCATATTTCACCAAGATTCCCAAAGAATATAAGTAAGAAGAAGCAGGAATACCTTTGGAGATATCAAAACTCTGAAGAAGTCAAGACCAAAATCTTGTCCCTGACTTCTGTTGCGAGATATAAAATGAAGAATTTATTACAGTCAAAATTAGGCGGTATCTTAACAGATTTACAAAGTAGCTGCATTTGCCAGTGGCTTCACTGGCTCTCTTTTTTCTCCTTCTTTTAAGAGCCCCATTTTGTTTATTTTGTCCACGCTGCAACCCCTCAGTACCTTCTACTACCACTATCCATGGTCCTGACAATCTGATCCAGGGAATCACTACCAAAACTCTCAGCCCAGTAGTCATTAAGAGAACCAGGTCCCAGAGGATGACTCTGATAAAATTGAATCCAAGGAACTCAGAATTTCCAACCAGAAAACTGGACCAGAAATAGTCTTAATGCTGACTAACGTCTTATTAAATAATTAGTGTGTGCCAAGGGCTCTTCTAAGTATTTCCATATATTAAATTAGGTACTATTTTTAATCTTGCTTTAAAGTAGGAAACTGAGACATACAGGAGTTTAAAAAATATATATGCAGCATTTCATAGCAGGCAAGTGATAGGGCCAAGACTCAAACCCAGAAACATAGGTTTCAAAGCTTCCTGCTCTTACCCACTCTGCCACATGCCCTTATATTCTCTAATCCCTCCTCAAAGACACACTTGTGAACTCTCTGGGGATTCAATATCAAGAAGTTATACAAATTACCCTTACCACCTACCTCCAAAGCAGTGCCCCATACTTCAAAGTATTAAAAATTCACCACCACTGCTGCATTAGTTTTCTATTGCTACCATAAAAAATTACCACAAATGTAGTGGCTTAACCCAAATTTATTATCCTATAATTCTGTCGAATTTATTGTAATTCCTATCAAAATTCCAATGCCATTTTTCATGGAAGTAGGAAAATTCTAAAATGTGTATGGAATCACAAAAGACTTCAAAATCCAAAGCAATCTTGAGTGTGAAGAACAAAGCTGTCTTTATATCAGTCCCATGCCATTTTGATCACTATAGCTTTGTATTAGATTCTGAAGTTCGGTGGTGTGATGTCTCCAGACACATAGAACAATGAAACACAATAGTGAACCCAGAAATAAATTCACATGTTTACAGTCAACTTATTTTTGACAAACGCTCCAAGAATATACAATGGGGAAAGGGCAGTTTCTTCAATAAATGGTGTTGGGAAAACTGGACCTCCATAAGCAAAAGACTGAAGTTGGATTCTTATCTCACACTATATACAAACCAACACAAAAGGGATTAAATACTTAAATATAAGACCTGAAACTGTAAAACTCTTAGGAAAAAACATGAAAGAAATGTAGAAATGCTCTACAATATTGGCTGGGGCAAAGATTTCTGGGGCATGTCTCCAAAAGCACAGGCAACAAAAGCAAAAATAAACAAGTAGGATTGCATCAAATTAAAAAGCTTCTGCACAACAAAGAAAACAATTAATAGAGTGAATAAACAACCCACAAATTAGAAGAAAATATTTATAAATGATACATCTGATAAGGAGCTAATATCCAAAATGTATAAGGAACTCAAACTCAATAACAAAAAACAAATAACCCAATCAAAATATGAGCAAAGGATCAGAAAAGTCACTTCTCAAAAGAAGAGTAACAGATTGCCAACAGATGTATGAAAAAATGCTCATCATCACTAAATATCGGAGAAATGCACATTAAAACCTCAATGTAATATCACCTCATACTTGTTAGAATAGCTGTTATCAAAAAGACATAATACAGGAAGTTTTGGCCAGGGTGTGGAGAAAAAGAATCTCTAGGCACCATTGGTAGGAATGTAAATTAATACAACCATTTTGGAAAATAGTATGGAGGCTCCTCAGAAAACTAAAAATAGAATTACCATATAATCCAGCAATCACTCTTCTGGGTACATATCCAAAGGAATTGAAATCAGTATGCCAAAGAGATACCTGTACTGCCATGTTGATTGCAGCATTAGTCACAATAGCCAAAATATGGAAGCAACTTAGGTGTCCAACATCAGATGAAATGTATAAGGAAAAAGTGGTATATATACACAGTGGGTATTATTCAGCCTTTAAAAGTGAAAAAGGTCCTTGCCTGAGAGAGTGGCCACTGCATTGGTGCTTTGGGGCTAGGACCCTGGCTAGCCAGAAAATAAACCTCCTCTTGTGTGATTGCAAAAAAAATAAATAAATAAAAGTGAAAAAAATCCTGTCATTTGCAACATGGATGAACCCAGAAGACATTTCACTAAGTGTAGTAAGCCAGGCCTTTCTTCTGCTTACTTTGTGTTTAAATTGCTCTTCTTTTTCTAATGTCCTAAGATAGAAGCTTAGGTGATTGAATTTTAATCTTTCTTCTTTTCCAAAATACACATTAAATGCTGTAAGTTTCCCTCTCATCACTGCTGTCACTACATCCTACAAATTTTGATAAGTTGTGTTTTCATTTTCATTTAGTTAAAAGTATTTTTTAATTTCTCTCTTTGACCCATTCCTCTCCCACTTTTATTTTATTTTATTTTTTCAGGCAGGTTATTGCTCTGTCACCCAGTTTAGAGTGCAGTGGCTTCATCAAAGTTCACTGTAACTTCGAACTCCTGGGCTCAAGTGATCCTCCTGCCTCAGCCTCCCAAGTAGCTGTTAGCACAGGCATGCATCACCATGCCTAGCTAATTTTTCTATTTTCTGTAGAGGGGGTCTCGCTCATATTTCCTCTCCCACTTTTAATTACATTGGGCTCAGCTGGATAATCCAGAATGATTTCTCTATTTTAACATCAGTTGATTAGCAACCTTAATTCCATTTACAACCTTAATTTCCCTTTGCCATGGAACCTGACATATTCATAGGTTCTCGAGATTATGACGTGGACATATTTGGGGTTGGGCAGGCACTATCCTGCCTACCACAGTGGCTCATATAAGAGTTAGCAAGGCAGTTTCATCAACAAAATTCACACTGATATGGAAAAGAGGCTTTTGTTTAAAAAATAAATCACCAATCTGTTGAATTATATCACAGGGGGGAGGTAAATATTGAGAACATTTGATACAGGTGGTACTTCCCAAAAGGTAATTTCGGTGACCCACATTTTGAATGACCAGTGCTCTCAGCCGCTGGCATCTCTCTCAGGCCTACTCCCCCTTCTGGACAGATGGAGAGATCCAAAACTCTTACCAGAATTCACCTGTTCTGAGTACCATTCCCTCAGGACATGTGACTATAAGATAATTTAATGCATTAAAAACTCAGTCTCCAGATCTCTGTCACTCTGTAGCTAAGTGACCTTTAGGAAGTTATTCAGTCTGAGACTCAGTAAAATGGTCTGTGGTGGTGATCAAATAAGAAAAAATTATGTAAAACTCTGGGCAAAATATGTGACAATTAGTGAGCACTCAATACATTTTGATTAGTAATAGTGGCAGTGTTAATGTTGTAATAGTTAAAATGTTAATGGCTCACAATGCTCTTATATGAATTCTTGTTAGGTGACTCCTGACAACATTCTTGATTTTTCCATCCACTCGGTAGGCCTCTGGAGATAGGGGTCGGGCAGTGGTTGGCACATCTCTAGAAGGTATGACCGCTGGAAAGGGTTGATGCAGAGCAGGCAGAAGGGTTTTGTTAAAATCTGTTTTGTGTTTGGTGCTCAGCATTCACTGAAATAAAAATAGCAGCAGCTTTAAGAACAAACATTGAAAACCACCATTCTCTCTGAAAGAACCGACTGCTATGGAGTGGAAGAGTGGCAGGTATGGGGGAGGTGTCTGGGGAGGCTGCTTTTCCAGATCTGACCATGTGGACAGCTGCCTACCCTGTTCCGCATGGTGTCAGGCTGACCTCGTGGGAGGAGAGCCAGGTTTAATGTCTGCTTCAGAGAAGAAATATTGGTGCTTGTAGCCTATCAGAGAGAGGCTTTGCTGGCTTGTACCTTGAGAAAAGCACAACCAAATGCCCTGAGAGTCATAATATAAATGTGTTCTTTGCCTTCACAAGGAAAAATAGAATCATCTGGAAATGAGAGGAAGAAATGTTTTACATTTGAAATGTTTCCAAACTGGTGTTCTTTATTTCATTTTAGGGAATAACTGTGGCTTTTCCATCCTCATTCGATAATTACTTCCTTTGCAAGCATCAAAAGATTTTTTTGTTCATGTGTGGAAGATGGTGCATGAATGATAACGCCCAAAATAATCCTTGCTGTTCTCACATAGCACATGCTCTTTTGATATTTTTAGCATATTTTCGTTGACAAATGAATACTAATCACTGATTTCTCTTTACTCTTTTCCCCCTTTCAGGCCCTTGAGGAAAAGCTACTTGATCAAACATCTGATAGTCACAAATTTGAAACCGTGCTTCAGAATCCCAGCACATAGTAAAAGGAAAAGACAACACTGATAATTATACCTGTCAAGAAGCTGTGAACACGTGGTATATAAATTCTTTACCAAGGCAACTCGACACCGTCTTTCTCTGGGCTTGAACCCCCACTGCTCACGTGCGTGCTCGTTACACACATAGACCTTCCATTCACTGCAGTGGGAATTCTCAGTGTGTAGAGGGAGTGGTTTTCCAGTCTGCAGACTGAAACAGTATAAGAAGAATAAAGTCTGTGACTTTTGAATAAATCACCAGGGCCAGGATTAAGTGAATCTTTGGTCCATAGCTTTTCCAGAGATTAGCAAACCCTCATTAGGCTATAATTCAAACTGCATCAGTTCAAAGTTGTTGCCACTTGAAAAAAACCCACACATTGCCCCTCACCCTGACCTGTTCCACAATCCATATCACTGAGTTGTCTGAATTGGAATTCCGGTTCATTGCAAATTCACCCTCTATTCTCCTCTTGAAAATGGAAAGTTATTATATAATATTTATACTCTCTTCAGGTTCTACAGGCAACTGGCTTTTTATTTTGTTCCCATGAATTTTATTATGCTTTTAATAGAGTGGGGCAATTTTAGCTCAACTTTTAGTTTGCTAGAAGCAAGAATAGGAACTCTAGTATTGTATTTTTTTAATTTAAGTGTTGCTTGTATTTATTATTATTAATTATAAAAGAATATAATGTATATTTATTCCACAAAATACATATTATCAGAGTGCATTGGTTACAATTTAGGTTCTTTGCTTACCAACTGTTTTGAATCTGGTAAGAGAATACTAGCCAAGGACCTAGCTTCATGAACTGATGATCCTCATATGATATCTATAAGCCCACTTTCAACATTTTATTGTTAAGTTTTATATATTTTGATTGACAAACTCGAGAGAAATCTAAACTACCAACACTGATGTGCTGTCATAGAAGTCTATTTGATATT
The DNA here is from genome assembly GCF_040939455.1 of Microcebus murinus. Lineage (NCBI taxonomy): Eukaryota > Metazoa > Chordata > Mammalia > Primates > Cheirogaleidae > Microcebus > Microcebus murinus. Next base: position 36,512,639 of record NC_134113.1, read on the forward strand.
TTAAAGCTTAGGGCTTTATAAAACTAAATTATAATATATGTGCATATATATTCAAATATATATGCCACACAAATTTTAGGTCACTTCCCCCAAATATAAACTGGATTTGGGGGGTATTATTCCTCTTCAAATTGGCCATATGGAAACCGGTACTGAATAACTGATCCTGCTTCCTCTAGAGGAAGAAGACAGCTACTTTGTTACATACATTCCTTTAGGTAAATAGATAATGCATATCATCTTTTGGAAAGTACCATTCACTGAAAAATTATTTGTTAGAGCCACCTAAACAGATCACGATTTTTGACTTCTGGTAAATCTAGATACCTAAGTCTGATTTTACTTTACAAAATGAACAGGAAGCAATAATTATTTGGGTACTTAATAGCATAAGCACAAAAAAGTACATGAAGAAAAGAATAATTGCCCAGTTGAAATGTTCTAAACAGATCAAGAAAAGTGAGGCAAACATTTGAATATCCCCTTTTCTTAAATATAGAAGTTGAGTCCCCCAAATATTCTCCAAGAATAAATTTGATATTTCAGATAGTCCCCCAAAAGAGAAATTTATGAAGCTCCGTTTAAAAACTGTCTTCTTGAAAATAAAATAAAACCGATCACAACTACCCCGCATGTTTTATGTTGCCCTGTTGGGTGGTGGTGTTATTGTCAATACCAAATTCTCCCTGCTCTCATAGTGCATCACTCACCAGAGGACAAACAGCAAAGAGACCAAAAGGTACTCTAATTTCAGCTCTGTCCTGCTGTGGTAGCAGAGTCCTATCCTTGAATACATATCATTTTTTTACCAGAGAGAACTGGGGACAGGGAGTAGGGGCAGTGTGAGGACCCTGAATGTTATGTAAAATAGATTTACAAAAGAGACAAGCATGACGAAAGGGAATGAATGGAGACTGTGAGTATTATTCAGTTTGAAAGAGATAGTTCACATTTTTATAAGAAAAATTTAATAAAACATATATTTTAGTTATCATTTAACAAAGAAATATTAAAGCTATTCAGGCAATGCCACATGATCCTTTTAAAGGGAAATCATTGCACGCTTGTAATGAGAAACTGGTCATTTCAACATATTTCAATACATTGTGTAAATTTGGAGCTTAAGGTGAGTATGTTTTCACTTAGCCATAAGTATTCGGTTAATATTAAAGTTATCATATGGTTTCATATCAATACAAATATTGTCTTGATGTTATAAAAGCAACTGTCAAATGAGCAGATAGTTTGCATTTGTGTTTTTTAGAAGTCTTTGTATTTTATGCTGCATTTGCATAGTGTTAAATACTGATAAATGTATGCCAGGTTGTTTGTCAAAATGAAGGGGCAATCCATCACACCCACTGCATTCAAGGACAGATTATATGTCACAGTGGTCCTACACACAAATGGCCAATTTCCTTCAGTAAAATCAGTAAAATCTTCAGTTGGTTGAAATTTAAGCCTCTTTCCAAAGCGTTAATCAAAAATAGCAATCCCTAAGGCTTAGAGAAGACTCTTGTGGTTCTCTTAAGTTTCATTGAAGCCAGAAGGAAAGAGAAAAAATTTAGCACAACCTGTACTAATGCCTTTTATTATTAATGATCATATTAGAGCCACTGACATGTCCCGAGTCATATTGAAATAAATATGTATCAGGTTGCTTTTACATGAAGCTCAATCTTCGATTTCATAAGCCAATTAGGTATTAAAAGGGGAAAAAATGTTGTGATCTTTGCCAGCAATCCTGGTGACTTTCAGTTTTTTCCCTTGGTCAGGTAAGTGGCCAGTGGGACAGACTTTTCTAAACTTTTTCCTGCTATGATTTTGAAGACAAGTGCACGGAGCATAGTTCAGGAAAAGATTTCCAGACCTTTTCACTGGAGCATTTACATTTTGATTCTGTTGCCATTTGAAAAAGAACATCTGCAGGGAGATAATGAGCTTAAATTACAATTGACTTTGGAAAGAATAACAGACTTTTGTGCTTCCTCAATCGTATAATCAATAGGGAATTCTCTAGTTATGTGAAAAACTACAATCTTTTAAGACAATGCTAAGATCTAAATGCAAAATCCAGCATGCAGGGGCTTTTTAAGGATTTGAAGCTGTCTCTGAAGAACTTGGCCAGAGATGGATTACACCAATTTACAAATGTAGTTTTCAAGTGTGACATCAAACTGATCTTATTTCATTTTACTCAGCTGTGCCTGTAGGACGCCAAGATGTGGAATATTTTGTCTACATTATTTTATACATCTATAGATATTTGTGAATGTGTGAATAATGTCTGAATTTCTCATCTTTTAGTTAGTTTCTGTTTATCATACAGACACAGCCTGTTAGTAAGACCAGCTTTGGACAACATCCTGAAAGAGAAATCAATGCCCTGAAGATTCAGGGAGGCCAACACAGAACAAGATCTTCCAAAACATGGGGTGATCTTAACCATCTCATCCCTGTCTAGACAGCAAACTCCATGAGAGAAAGGGTTGTGACTGCCTGGCACCATGTAGGTACTCAATTAACATTTGTTGAATGAATAAATCATTGGATCAGTATAAGAGAAAAATAAATGGATCTTGCCTTCTGAAAATTTCACAAATTTTACTAGCTTATATCCTACTGATTGACACTATAATTTCTCAAATTCATAGTTAAAACCAAAAATGACTTCATAAAAACTTTTTAGATTGTATGAATTTGGAATCTAATGACTTTTAAAGGCATCGAAGATTTGAGGACATTTGAACAGTGGATAAACAACAATGTTTGGGGAATTCAGAGTTTTTACAATGAATGAAACCGAACCTTTCCAGTTCTTTGTGAAAGCTCCTTAAATTATTTGGCAGGAATGATTCTAACATAGAACTCCATTTTTAAATTTTATAAAAGGTTAGGTTTTAGTTTTCAGAAAAGAAGAAAAGTCCCATCATCAAGCAGTGTATTAATATCCCCTCCAGTATTGACAACTTTTTTTCTAAAGAGCTCATAGTAAGTAAAGACACCATCCCTAAATCTCCTACTTTTAAAGGATCGCTTCTTTTTTCACATTTGATTCCTAGGATGTATTGACCTAAAATTTAATCACATACCTATTCAGAATTTTCCATGTGTTTTATTCATTTAACAAATATTTATTGTATACCTGGTGCATGCTAGGTTCTGGAAATGCAACAGCAAACAAGACAGACATAGTCCCTTCCTGGAGCTTACTACTAGGCACTCCTGAATGCTTACTCCAACAATAATAAGAGTTCATGACCCACTGGGTCCCCTCCGCACCTGACGGAAGAAACAAAATCCCTCACCCTATGGAAATCAGGAAATACTCCCTGCACAGATTTATGTGAGCTTGATTTTATAAACACACCACTCACAAGCACTGCTTAGTTTATTTATAAACCACAGCTGTACTCCAATGAGGTAGGTAAGTAATCATTTATGCATAACCAACATTTATTCAGCTCTTACTATTTTCTAGCTACTGTGCTCAGTGCTTTCATGGACTATCTCATTAAATCCCTTCAACAACTCTAATCATTAGATTCCATTTTATAGACAAGAAAACTGAAGCACAGATTTATTATGTGACTTGTCCAAAGTCACACAGCTGGCAGGTGGAACTGGGATTTGAACCCATGCAGTCTGACACAAGAGCTCATGTGTCTAATCATCATCTGTGGTTGGGGGTACACCATTTCATTAAAATGAATGAGTCATTAAATGAGTCACTGTATATAAAAGTACTTTGAAATTGTAAAGTAGTATACAAAAAAGATGTTAGTAAAGTATTACTCATGCTCAACAAATCATATCAGTGGCAAAAACAGGGTGAGAACTCAATCTTATGTTACAGCATACTCTCATGAAGAATAAGACAAAGACATGGATGACAAATACAGACCAGAAAATGTCTGACGTGAGATCAATATTTCGATGGCTTTTCAGAATTACTTCTTGTTAGCCACTGTGTCTATTTGGTGCTACAAAACCTGACAGAAATAAAAATCCCTGCTGTAAGGGCTTATAATAAATACACAGTGTGGAGATGAACCAAGGATGTTTCACATTTATGGGGAAGAATTGGAAAATAGTACCATTTTCTCACCATTTGCATGTGTATCATGTCTTTCCAATTGTTTTCATTATTTTTCTGAAAGAGCTGCAAAATTGTGCAGTGGTTCAATCTGACCAAAGTGGTATTACGCTGCTGGGAAGTAAAAGTATTAGACACCAGACTGGAAGTATTGTTTTCATTATCAAATGACTTTTAAGTTCTTTTAATGCATGGATATGAAGGGAGTTTTAGATGCTGAAGATGCCTGAATGTTTGGATTTGAAATTGTTTGTATTTCTCCATTCCCGACAACACAAACTATTTTCTCCTTTCTCTTCTCAAACTCAATACAGAACACTCTGTGACCAACTGTGAGGGTTTTTTTTCCCAAGCAATTCTTCAAGCAGACACCAACTGAGTATCCTATAATTCAATTCAATTCTGAGGCTGTCTACCTAGGGATAGTGTCAGATCCCATGGGTTGCGGGCTCAGTCTCACAATATGTGACCCAATTGCAAGTAGCAGGTTGTCACCTATTCTTCTGACCAACTGCCTACAAACTGGGGTTCCCACAGCCCCCTTCTTGAATTCAACTAATGTGCTGGGACAGCTCACAAAACTCAGGAAAACACCTACTTAGTTCACTGGTTTATTATTCATATAAAGGATATTAGAAAGGATTCAGATGAACATCCAGGGGAAGAAATGGATAGGACAAGTATGAAAGGGTGGAGATTTCATGCCCTCTCTGGGTGAGCCACCTTCCCAGCACTTCCACAGTTCAGCAACCCAGCAGCTCATCAAATCTCTTTGTCCAAGAGTTTTTATAGAGCTTGATCTCCAGCCCTTCCCCCACTCCCACTGCCACACTTTCCTGGAGGTTGGTGGTAGGGCTAAAAATTGCAACCATCTAATCCTCTAATTACTTTGCCTTTCAGCTGGTGAAAGCTATCTAGAGGCCCTACCCTAATCACTGTATTTGTATAAAGTCAGGTGTTTTCAGTGAGGCTCATTATGAATAAATAACAACAGACACACAGCTATCAGGAAATTCCAAGGGTTTTTGGAGCACTGTGACCAAAACCAGGGACAAGGACCAAATATATTTCATATTATACCACAGGTTCTGAAATCTACATAAAAGGCAGAAAAATGATATTGGTCTAATTTTATGACCACAGGTAGGTAGGTAAGTGTTCGTTCACACTCACATAAGCTAGCAAGAAATGACACCTTCTGGGGGAACAATAAACTCACAGTTTCCCTTTCATACACTAATAGAAGGATTATACCCATTGTGAAAATGTTTTCTCTCTGCCCCTCATTCCTCCAGTTAAATGGTCATGTCATACAACTTAAATTTTGGTTCATATTGGGGGAAGCAAGAGTCTTCTTAAGAAAACCTTTTCATTACCTCAATATTTTTTTTCTACTACCTATTAATTAGCCCCTTCAAATAATTAACATTTTGTAAAGTTTAGCTTCACAGATAATACAGCAGTGAAGAAGTTCAAATTCCTTATGTCCATAATCATATTTTTTAATTTCCCTCATCCTTCTTATTGACACCGTTATTGCTATTAATGATATTACCATTCTCTGCACAAAATGTTGCCATCTTTCTCACTTGATGTTTACATCAATTCTTAGATTTAACTTTAGAGTTTACCTTGACAAAGTCTTTTGAAACTATCTTTTATCCATTTCCACTATTCCCACCTGTGTGTAAGACCTTAGTACTTTTTACTGGGATTTTTGTGGGCTTTTAACTGTTCTTCCAATCACAAAGTCTCTCTGACTTTCCCTAAATATTGCTTATACATAATGCCCTTTGAAGTTATTCCTTGCTTAAAATTCTCTTAAGGAGTCTCCCATCACACAAAAAAATTAAAAATTAATTGCATCCTTCTTTGTGGCTTAGTAGTATTCCATGGCATACATATACCACATTTTTTTTAATCCATTCATGAATTGATGGGCTAGAGACCATTATCTAAAGAATGGAAAGTATCTAAAGAACGGAATATCTAAATACCTAAAGTGAAGTATCTAAAAAATGGAAAAAGAAACACCACATGAACTTGCTATTAAATTGGAACTAACCAATGAACATAATTATGCATAAGGGAAGTAAAACTCAATGGAAATGAAGCAGGAGGGCTGGGGGAGGAGGAAATGAGCAATAATCTACTTAACAGGTACACTGAACACTATCTGGGTCATGGGCACACTTCTAACCATGACTCAAGCATTATAAAAATGATCCATTAACCAAAAATATTTGTACCCTATAATACTCTGAAATGAAAAGATAAAAAATTAGTAAAAAATATAATACAAATTCTCATATTCTTAGTCAAGACTCTCTGAACCAGAACATTAATATGATAATATTATATTAATATGGATATTACAATGCCCTCCCATTCACAGGTGCAAAAGATTATAGAATACAAAACATGCTTGTATTGAAATCTGATAAATGAACTAGAAGTTGTGGGGTTTTATGACTCTGAAAAATATCTGAAGTTTTTCTTCCAGATGAAATTAAATATAAAGATAAACTAGCAGTGCTCTATGTTGGAGATACCAAAACTACATCAGATATAACTCACCAATTCCAAAGTACTTGCTTGGAATATTGGGGGAAGAGTGTGTGTGTGAGATGGTGGGGGGTGGGCAAGGAACACGGATAGGCTAACATGCTAACAACATTAGAAAGAGGTATGGTTTGAGATGGTACTTCCTGTCATATAGCACTGCTTTTATAGCCTTCTTGCTTTATCTGGCAGTTCAAGTTGTCAGCTACCTACCTATTCCTGGAAACTCTACCAAACTTTCCTTCCTCTGACCTTTTTATTATTCCTCAAATGCCTTTTATTCTTCCTGCAAAAAAAAAAAAATCCTCAATTTTTTGAGGCCCATTTCAAAATGGTACCTCTTCTAAGAAATTTTTCAAATTTTTCTGGGCCCATTGTTACCTACTCCATCATCAAACCCCGTTGTGATATTTGTACCCCTCTTTAGCTCTTTTGCTTAGCTCTACTTATAGCAGACCCATTTGTGTGTTTAACGTTTTAATTTCCCCTACAGTTAGTAATTACTTACAAAGTGAGTGCTTAATATTTCTTAAGAGGAATACCTTTCACTTGTCAACTTTATAGATTGGCTGCTGGATTCTTTGGGGTCTATCTCAGTTCTCTGTAGCTCACTAATGAAGTTCATCTGAATAAGAACTCAGCACTAGACACTCTTAAGAAAGAAAGAGACTGAATTACTGAACATCTTGCTTTTTTTTTTAAAAAAAAAAAGAGCATAAAGATAAAAGTAGTAATCTTTATCTCTTATTTTATTTTATTCCGTAGATTTTTCTGATCTGATTCTTATCCTCAGGATGAATATAGAGATTGATGTAAATATTTTAGATGAACACCACTCCCACACAATGACTTTACTGCAGATCCATATTTGGTTTCTTATTTCATAGGATAAATGCTAACGGGTAAAAGTTGGTATGACAAAGTCAAACGTGTAGACTCACTGAATATGGAAAGTTGGACCATCCATTCAAAATGGACGTTGAAGCTATGTGAAATTATGAGAATCCACTACATGAGTGCTTACTGTGTGTCAAGTACTGTTCTAAGAGCTTTGCATACATTAATACATTTTAAATCTTACAACATCTTTCATTTCAGAGAAACAGACTACTTGTATATGGAAGTCTAGATGGGGCTTATTAATAGCAAAGGAAATATAGCTGAGTCCAAGGTCAGGAATTCCCTATGTCCCGGATGGTAGTTCCTCATCAGAAGTTAGGCTACCCTGCCTAGTCAGATGCTTGGGTTCCCAGCTGCCAAAGTATCATAGAGTGTGACAACTAATAGGATGGTTTCAATATTTTTTTCCAAACCAAATGCACTCTACTGAAGCAGATATAATAGGATATTGACAGAAAAAAATTATTTTTATTGGCCCAGAATTATGGCTAAGACCCAAAGCTGAAATCAAAATTTACCATATATTCCCATACTCTAAAAAAAGCCTTATACTTTCTAAAAGGAACAGGATTGGCCCAACTCACTTCAACCCCTCCCTCTCCACCAAACATCTAATCAACACCCAGAAAGATATGTGGGGAATAAAGATTTTTGGAAAGAAGGTTTTCCATCTCCACATCCACTCCCATCCAGCCCATGCTGTGTGAGTGAGAAGAGCTTCAAGATAAACTCTCATAAGGCTGTAGAGGTGCCTCAGTTTGAATATTTGTCCCCTCCAAAACTCATGTTGAAATTTAATCTCCAATGTAACAACATTAAGAGGTGAGGCTTTTATACGGTGATTATGTCATGAGAGCTATGCCCTGGTGAATAGATTAATCGATTTATAGACTGATGGACTCATGGGTTAATGGATTCATGACTTATTATGGAAGTGGGTCTATTATCAAAGCCAGTTTGGCTCTCCCTCAAGTGCCCCTTGCCATGTGATACCAGTGCTGCTGTAGGACTCTGCAGAGTGTCCCCACCAGCAAGAAGCCCCTCACCAGATGTAGCCCCTCAATCTTGGACTTCTCAGCCTCTACAACTGTAAGAAATAAAATTTTTTATACATTACTCACTCTCAGGTATTCAGTTATAGCAACAGAAAACTAACTAAGACAAGAGGCGACTTAAAAAAAAAAAAAAAATCCCTGGAAACTTTTTCCCTAGCTAGATAATGCTTAGCTGCAGAAATCTATAGTTCCCCAAAAGTTCCATTGCTTCTGTAATTTATGCCATGACAAGGTTTTTAGGAGAGCTTTGAGGTGTGCCCCCTGAGGTGAGAGGATATATGAACAAAAGATACTAGGACAGGGAAGCCTCCTGCAGGGCCTGTACCAACAGAGCTTGGAGGGAACGTGGTGCTTGGGAAGATGATGGGGACGAATCTCCACTTCATTCCAATGCCCTGTGCTTCTCTGGGTTTACAGAAGAGGACTCAGCAGTGCCATTGGGTCCATGGTACGCATCCTAGGAGATAGAGAAGGGACATGGATGGACTTGGATGCTACACAAAAGTCAAATGACTACATAAATTTCTAAATACTTAATTGCCTCTGATCAGTAGCAAAACATTCATGGATCAGAAATAGTCTATAGGCCAGGCTTTGAGCAGCACAGCTTAAGTATGCTCCTAGTAAGAAGAACTTTAGGTTAAATATGACACTTTTGCAGTTTTAAATAAATAGAACTAGATTCAATTTCAGTTAGCATAAGCAAGCAGGAAGTTGTACGATATGACCATGATACTGTTTAAAAGACTTGCAAGGAGGAGTTCAACAAAATACTGCTGAAAATAGCACCAAGAAAATAAAAATTGTTTATACCCCCAAAATGTAGAGATTCTTCAATAGACTCATTACATACAATAATTTTATTATACTCCCATTTTATGTTATCCTTTTTACAAGCGCTTATATTTTAATAAATTCAAATCACAGTAATGGACCTGCTTTAACATTTAACCAATTAGAGTAACAAGCCCAATTATTGTGTTCTTTGGCAGCTACACAACAGAACATTAGAAAAATATTTTTCCTCCATAAAGTGCAGGCAGTTTTTCTATTAGGCTTACTAGATATTTTTTATTGCATAATTTTTATTCAAAAATCTATTCAATGGAATTCAGAATTTTGCCAAAATAGTTAATCATCCCAGACCTCTAGGTTTCCTCTGGAAAACCCATAGAGAGAGAGGGAGAAAAAAAAAGGGAATTTAAAAAAAAATCATCAAATCATTCCTGTTAGAAGGAAGGCTGTCTTGGACTGGTGCATTGAGGTCAGATGGAAAAGAGAAGGCTAACCTAGGGCGAGACAGAACTGGGAAGTAAAAAGACACACTGGAGAAAAGCAGTTTCCATTCTGCTCTTCCTTGCTTCAGGCTCCCTCCTATGCAGACATCTACAAGAATACTCAGGCCCCCGTGCAGGTATCCACAGGAGTGAGAGTCAGGTGAGCTGGAGCCAGGCTCAACTATCAGCCTAGCCTCAGGAACTCACACCTCTATCCTTTCCCTTCCAATCCCCCAGGGCTGGTGGATTACAATGGGTGATAAGTACTTCTGACCAATGGTAACTGGCTCTGGGAGTTAAAGGAAAATCCAGAATAATGAAACTGCTTGGTGGGGGAGATTCAGTTGGGAGTGATTATATAAACTGTGGTTTAATAGTACCTGGAGCTCTTCTCTTTCCCTCCTCCTTGATATCTTGTGCTCTAACTTAGACTACCTGCTGTTTTGCAGCCTTCCTGGTATGGGCATTAAGAATGCAACAGTTTAACCTAGTTAAAGAAGAAAACTAGAATTTATAATTGTAACACAGGGGTATTTCTCAGACTCCTATGCCTTTGGAAAAGAGCACCATGCCATCTCCACCCACATAGCTCATTCCGTCTTTCCCTGTATATGTGCTTCATTCATTTTCTTGCCTACACTGGCTTTTCTCATGTTTCTGTGCTGTGCACGGAGGATGCCCATGCTGCAGCACTTCTAAAGAGGCTTACAATTTCTCTCAGTGACAATTGCAAGTTGCTGGGAAGTAACCCTAATTGGCAATGTGACCAGGAATGTGGGGCCACATGGTACACCACAGCTGCTGCGGGTGGGAAGTGCTGGTGGGAGAGGTGGAATAGCAAAATTAATGGATTCATGTGACCCTAACAGGCACCCCCACCAAAAAAAAAAAAAAGTCCAATGTAATATTTTATTCAACATTTGGAAAAATCTGATGGACTCTCCAGGATCATTTGTATGATTTTGCAGATCATGCTCTTCACAAATGCACCCAAACAAGAGGGTGAGTGGGAGCTGGTTTGTCACACAAGCTATGTTGACCTTGGGCTGTTTATCAGTTTTAAAAGAGCGTTTTTTTTGTTTTTTTTTAGATTTTTGCCATTTTTTTTTACCCAAAGAAAATGCCTTTTGTAATTCATCTGTGCATAAAATGGTTTTTTTTTTGCTATTCAAACAAAGGTAACATTGATGGCCTAGTGATTTTTACTAACATTCTTTATAAATGCTTGTCGCTTTATGAATAAATGAATTTCTAGTCCCTAAAATATTAAGTGCTCTGAATAACAATTATTCTCCCCTACAGTGTTGGAAAAAAAGAGTCAAAGGCTTAATCTCTGAATTTCTTTAGTCTGTATGGGGAAAGAGAATCACTATATCTATCTTCATCTATGCCCCTTCCATTCCCACAGTTTAGGTGGTAGTGGGCCAATAAACTAATTCATGTCGGCTCACATGTATTCAGGAGTCTTCATTGATACAGAATCTCTAAGATTCCTTTTGAGCCATATATATGATTCTTAGTGAATTATTAATTAAGTTTCAATTCTTAGAGTAATTGCATGATTTAGGGCGAATCACTTAATCTGGTTAGCTAAAAAAGCAAATGACCAAAGATTGAGACCACAAGTAAAGTACAATCGATTCATGATAAATCAGCATTGTTTGAATGCTATGTTTAAAATCCATACACACAAGAGTCTAAAATATTTCCTCATTTAAACATTCACAAATACCCTGAAGAAGAGAGCCATGAAGCTGTTTAGAAGATGGAAACAGAGGATTACATAGAAAATCCAATTCCCAAAGAAGTTAGATTTAACCTCTGCATAATTCTGTCCTTTCAAAGATTTAAATTTTGCTCTTCTGCAATAGCAATATCAAATCTTTGGCCATTAGTATATATCTCCTTCATTAAAAACTGATCAAGCCAATATGCTAATCCATCTCATTGCCCATTGCAAGGAAGAAACTAATCAATAATATGGTTTATTGCCATTATCAATAAAAGCCCAGAATCCCAACTGCAAAAAATCCAGTACATTGAAGTTCGGTTTGTGCAGTATTTCCTGGATCTAAAACTAAATCACTTCCTGTTAGTCCTCTTAGTGCTCTTTACTATTGAATTATAGACATTAATTTTATACTACTTAGATAAACACCCAATTCAGGTCAGGGAGAAGCATACAAAACTGTAGGAGAAAGTTTCAGTTTTTCCACCCTGCTAAAGAAACTGGATAGGCCAATAAATAGAACACTATTGTATTTATATGTTCGAAGGAAATTTGCCTATTGTATTTAAACGAGCTTTTGGATTTATCATTCTCCTTTCAAAGATTCTTTTAGACCAGGATTGGACTCAACATAGATTAACAGAATTTGCATTTCTTATTTCATATTGGACAGAAACACAGTAAAAAGATGCCATCGTACATACTCTGACTAGAAATTATTGACCAAGTAAAATGTAAGGCATGCCCCCTTTCTCACAAACTATAAGCCTGCTATGTAGAAATTAAAGAGCAGTGATTTGCTTATCTTTCTTTGGCCAGTGCTTCTAGTACTAATGGCACCTGGATTCTTTTTTAACAAAAAGAACTTACATTTTGATAAATACTTCCTGTTCTGTAACTAAATGAGAACTGTCATTTAGTTACAGAAAACTGGGGAGGGAAGTCCTATATGAGATTGAGGATCTAAGGTTGCTTTAGATATTTTTCTGTTCCATGATGGTGCTGGTAAAGACATGAAGTGCAAGTTTAAAATGTATAAGCAGGTCTCTTACATTAGAAATATAGACATTAATACACCCAGGGAACGGAACATTAAGAGGGTAGCCTTTCAGTTAACCAAATGCAAAATCATGACCCAGGCTTTGTTCTTAGAGGAAACTGAATCACCAGTGAGAGAGAGAGAGAGAGAGAGAGAGAGAGAGAGAGAGAGTGTGTGTGTGTGTGTGTGTAACCTTGTTTTATAAGAACTGAGACAGTGGAGGTGTACATAGAGATAGATTTTAGTTTTGGGGGCCATGAAGCTTATTCTGGAGAGAAGCAGAAAGTAAGATTTTTAAGAAAAACTACAAAGATGTAAACATGAGTATGTATTTAGAATGAGACTGGAAAACAAAATATTAGAAAGTTGCAAAAATTTACAAATACCAAAAAATCCAGAAATATTGCATAATTTTATTTATTAATGACCCCCAAAAGTCTACTTTTTCCTAACATACTTTTTGCTGTATGCTCTTTGAATTTCCTCTTGATATGACATTGATTTTATAATATTTTCCACAGAAAGAATAGAAAGACAATTCAGTGTTTTCTCTAGATTGATCAAACTTTGTTTTTATAAAAATTTTTGGTAGTTTGGAAGAGTTTCTTACAATTCCATAACTTATTTGAGGATGTCAAACCAATTTTTTTAGGATTGTGGTTAATTTGGAAAATCATCTGTCACTTTTTGTTCACATATGAGTCAAGTTCAGGGCAGTTTTTGCACAATGATTTATCAATTTAATATTAAGTCTCTTTGAATTGACAATAGTCTTTAAACATCTTGCTACTGATGTCCTCACTGTAGTGGTGATATATTTTATGAGTTCTTATGTTTTCTTCTGTCATTATTTCTTGGCAAATCAGCAAGATATTTACATCTTTTTCCACTTCACCCAAATGAAACACTTCCTTTTGATTGCATATCTATTAAGCCTAGAGCCTGCTCATTATTTCCTTTCAAACTTACCTTTTCCTGTTAACAAAATACTCTTTTAGATATGATCTGATTTTGTTGTTGTTATAATTCACTTCTTGGTGTCAGAGTGATTTTTATTGATTTTATCATTCATTTTTGTGGCTTTTCATATTTCATTAATTTGAATTTGAATTTCCTTTAATTTCCTTAGTAAATACATTTTAAAATGGCAAAAGATTATCCTTCATATACATCTATACCGAGAGTCTATAATTTCTCTCTTGTTTTTAGTGAAACAATCAAAGCGTCTTTATAAACTACAATTAAAATGGAGTGTCTCCAACACAATTTCCCCTTGTCCCCAACTCAAAAATGCTCATGGCTATTCTAAGGGGACATATGAAGGACAGCCAGTCACAGTGACAAATGGTCTTTACAATGCTTCACTTTTTTTCTCCCCAGCCTTATTAAGGTGTAATTGACAAATAAAAAATTGTATATGCTCAATGTATACAACATGATGATTTGATGTACATATACATCGTGCAGTGATTACCACAATCAAATTAATACATCCTTCACCACACATAGGTATCAAATTTGTGTGTGTGTGTGTGTGTGTGTGTGTGTGTGTATGTGTGTATGTGTTGAGGACACTTAAGACCTGCTCTAGCCGATTTCATGTAAATAGCACAGTAGAAGTAACTGTAGTCACCATAATGCACATTAGATCTTCAGAATTTATTTGTACTATAAAATAAAAATGTGTAACCTTAAACCAAGTCCCAACTTTCCCCATCCCACAGCCCCTGGCAATCACCTTTCTACTCTCTTCGATGAGTTCCACAGAGATTTCACATACAAATAAGATCAAACAGTATTTGTCTTTCTGGCTCTGGGTCATTTCAATTAGCATAATAAAATAACTTACTTTTTGCATGTTGTATAGAAACATGATGACGTGAAAGCAAGTGAGGAGCCTGATAGTTAAGCCCATTAGTTTCATAGTTATTCTGCTTCTGGTTGTGGATTTTCTGATTTACTTGCAGATGGGTAAAAATAACCCGTCTTTGGTTGGGTGTGTATACGTTTTTAATGGGCTTGGAGATTTAACTTGCAGTAGATGAAAAACAGAGAAGAAAAACAGAAGCAGTAGTTTACTAGGAATACTGGATTATACTGTAAGAAGTAATCATACTGCTTTGGGCCTGGGTGTCAAAACGGAGAATTATGAAAAGTGAATAATCACTGCTGAAGAAAGCTGATCCTTTTCTGGTATGTGTATGGGGGTTGGGTGCGAAGAAAAAGAAAGAGGAAGTGAAGGAAGACCTTGGCTTTAGTTACCACTCAGCAATTCTCCTTTGCAGTTCCAGGAATAATTCTTAATCTTGCTTGTCTCCTTTTTTGTTTCCTAACAACTGACCCCCTCTATACGCTAGAAATTAAGCAAATAGAAATTTCTCTATATGTATGTGATAATAAAAGGAACATATGGAGCCTCAATGAAATTAAGAAAACAATGATCTAACTTAATTAAAGACCATTTGCTGATAAAATTGAGACAATGCACCTCACCTTGAATGCAAATTGGAAATATTTTTTAACGTGTTCTGGAAATTGACCTACAGTTTGAGAGCTTGAAGGTGCAATTTTTTATTTGACCACCAGGGAGCAGACAAATACCTTGAAAGCAAGGCTCTTCAATCAGTCGTGAAATGTCAAAAACCACAAAAAAGAACACAAAGTGCATTGATTACCACAAATAAAGTGAAAAACATGATTTTTTAAAGAATAAAAAATGTCAGAAGGCATATGTTAAAAGAAAACATTTCAGTCATATTCTGTCTCAGTATATTTAAAGGTTTTATAATCCCTCTAATACTTTGAGGAGGCAGTGTCTCCTCTCTTCAAAGGTGAGCAAGTTCTACTTAACAGAAAGATGCACATATATACCCTACCTACTTGCTAGAATTGCTTGACATATCTAAAGAAAGTAAACATTGTGAGATATCACCACAGTTGATCTATGGACACAGACTGCCTTACAAATTTTCTTTAGTCATAGCAAAGCCAGCTGTAAAAAAACAAAAAAAAATAAATTCTCGGTTTAACTTAGTGTATAAATGCCAACAAAGACTCAGTTTAGTGATTGGCATATTTTAAACTAAACTGCAGTCCATCAACCATAAAATCCACAAAATCATAGCATAAAGTTCTCTTTCCTGGGCAAGTTTAAACAAATTATTTTTTAACACACAAGATCAACATGTCATGTACTTTTAATTTAATTTAAAGAAGTCATTTAATGTTATAAAAACTTTCTCTGGTTTTATTTAAATAGGTCTTCCCCAAAGAATAATTAGAGTCTTCAGTAAAATTAACTTGGAATATTAGTCTTTGAAATCAGGGTGTCCTAAACCCCTTTTCCCAGTTCTCTAACTCTAATCCCACACCCATCCTCCTTGACTGCCGAATATATACATGCTTGTTTCTCCCTTCCTCTCTCAACACCTGTTGTCACAGCTACAATTGTCATAAAAAAAATATAATGGCCAGCTTTCATAGTTACCCTTCCAAGCACTTTGTTCAAGTCTTATTGCTGCTGTATGGTCTTCCCTAACTACCCTATTTAATATCACCACCTGCCTGCCTATACCCCTCACACTCCAACCCATATTACCCTGTTTTACATAGTCCTTTGTTCCTTAGTGCTTACACCTTCCAACATACATATTTGTCTATATCCTCCCCACCAGCCCTTCTCTCTCTCTCTCTCTCTCTCTCTCTCTCTCTCTCTCTCTCTCTCTCTCTCTCTCTCTCTCTCTCT
Organism: Microcebus murinus; assembly: GCF_040939455.1. Classification (NCBI taxonomy): domain Eukaryota; kingdom Metazoa; phylum Chordata; class Mammalia; order Primates; family Cheirogaleidae; genus Microcebus; species Microcebus murinus. The sequence continues at coordinate 36,529,042 of NC_134113.1, forward strand.
CTCTCTCTCTCTCTCTCTCTGTGCTGCTTATTTTATTTTATCTGTTTCCCTCTTCTGGAATACAAATTTCCCAAAGGCAGGATTTTTTTATCTGTTTTATTCATTGATGTGTCTTCACTCCCTAAAACACTCAATAAATATTTACTAAATGATTGATTAGGTGGGAAGAGGAAAGAGTAGTGTGTAGAGAGGAACTGAGGAATATGGGAGATTTACTGAGCATATTCTAAGCATTTTCACATACAAGTTTACCTGTTTTTTTCCCTTTATACAAGATTATAAGCATTCAAGCCTCTGTGAACACAGACTTGTATCACCATTTCTTGTCTAGGAGTTACTGTTCAAATACTAAGAGTAGATGCTGAAACACAGGTGTCATATTGCTATCTCTGTACATAACTGATCCAGAACAATAACAGGAAGAAGAATAAGGAACAAAAATTGGTAGAAAATGGCAAATTCTTTGGGGCTTCAGAAGGCAAGTAAGTACAATTCATACATGCTTCAGGGTTGACATGACTCTGAACACACTATGCCAAATACACTGCTTTGGCATATTGAATATTTTAGACTGAAGGAATTTAAGGTGCAGGAAGGACTCTCGGGCCTTCCTCAGAATCAGGTCATGAGACCCACATGTGAGAGGTGCCCCAACTACACCCAGAGGAAAGGAATGTCCTTATCTCTGAAGATAGAGGGATGCCAAGAAAAGACTTTGCTATCTCCCCCAGTGTACCACACTTAGCCCTCTCTGCCACACCCTTTAGTCCTATCACATTTTTCTACACTTTTCACTCTTCATCAAGCTTAGTATAAACACTCATGTTTATTTTGTTTTGTTTTTGTTTTTTGTTTTTGAGACAGAGTCTCACTTTGTTGCCCAGGCTAGAGTGAGTGCCATGGCATCAGCCTAGCTCACAGCAACCTCAATCTCCTGGGCTCAAGCGATTCTCCTGGGCTCAAGCGATCCTCCTGCCTCAGCCTCCTGAGTAGCTGGGACTACAGGCATGCACCACCATGCTTGGCTAATTTTTTGTATATATATTTTTAGTTGGTCAATTAATTTCTTTCTATTTTTTTTTTCTTTGAGACAGAGTCTCGCTTTGTTGCCCAGGCTAGAGTGAGTGCCGTGACGTCAGCCTAGCTCACAGCAACCTCAAACTCCTGGGCTCAAGCAATCCTGCTGCCTCAGGCTCCTGAGTAGCTGGGACTACAGGCATGCACCACCATGCCCGGCTAATTTTTTTTTCTATATATTTTTAGTTGGCCAATTAATTTCTTTCTATTTATAGTAGAGATGGGGTCTCACTCTTGCTCAGGCTGGTTTCAAACTCCTGACCTCGAGCAATCCGGCCGCCTCAGCCTCTCATAGTGCTAGGATTACAGGCATGAGCCACCGCGCCCAGCCACTCATGTTTAATAGTTTCTTCAGGTCTTCATTTTCTTATGAAGCTTCCTGTATCATGTAAAACTTATAGTAAATAAATTGGTATCCTTTTCTCTTGTTCATATGTCTTTTGTCTAATTTACAGGACTCTGGCCAATGAACCTTAGATGGGTAGAAAGAAAGATCTTTTTTTTCTTCCCCTACAATGTCTAGCAATCAAGTTCATCAAATGTCAGCCCATATTTGTATTAGCTTTCTTAGGAAACCTGGTTTGGATCCAAACTACTGAAAAAAAAATTCCAAAAGTTAAAATTGATAATTTAAAAGATAACTAAATTCAGCAAACATACATTGAGTGACCATTGTGGGCTAAAAAATATGTGAGCAGGAAGTGGGAAATAAAAAAATGAGACATTGTCTTTGCCCAGTAAGTGGTTATAACTGAGTAGGAAACACAAGACAATATTATATATAATTATACATTTCAATAATTATAATTCACTGTAGAATGTGATAAATGCTAGAATATAGGTACAAAAATATATAAAAACAATAGGGTAAATTAATTCCAATACTTAGAGACGTTCATTTTTTAAATTTTATTTTAAATGTGTGTTTATCTCTTGCTAGATACTTCAACTAAATTGACCTAAATCAACATAAAATAATTGCTATAGGTTTTATTTTATGTTATCAGACCCTATTATCACTACCTCAATTTGTTCAAGCAATGCTTTGAAAAGTACAAACTCCAGGATATTGAAGCTTTAAAAATTATTTTTTAATTTAGTAATTTTCCATAATCTAAAGTGCTAATGGGACTCAATTCACCTTCTGAGGTTGAAATGAATCAGAAAATATGAAATCTGAAGCCCATGAAATGTAATTCATACATCTATCACAAGAAAAATATTATGGTATTAGCTTCTATCTCATTGAATTTTATTTAGATGATCAAAATTATAAATATGCAACCAGAGCAGAAAGGATGAGGAAATTTCTATACTAATAATTTTTTCATATGTTTCTTGGCTATTTATCTATCATCTTTTGAAAAAATGTCTGTTTATGTCATTTGCCCACTTTTTAATGGGATTATTTGTTTCTTGTTGATTTGTTTTAGTTTCTTATAGATTTTGGATATCAGTCCTTTGTCAGATATGTAGTGTGAAATACTTTTTCCCATTCTCTAAGTTGTCTACTCTATTGATCATTTATTTATTTGTTTTTATTGTGCAGGAGATTTTTAGTTTAATTAAGTCCCATTTATTTATTTTTTGTCTTGATTGCATTTGCTTTTGGGGTCTTAGTCATGAAATCTTTGCCTAGGCCAGAAGAATTTTCCCAGGTTTTCTTCTCGAATCTTTATTGGTCTTACATTTCAGTCTTGGATACATCAAGACATTTTTAAAATTTGCTCTTAATTTCTTCTTTGATCTGAGAGTCACCAAGAAGCACATTATTTAATTCCACATATTTTTTAATTTTCCATAATTTCTCTTACTGAGTTTTATGTTCATACCATTGTACCACCACATCTTACTTGGACGATTATAATGGATTAACATCTGGTCATTCTACATTGACTCTTGTTCTCATAGAAGTCATTCTCCATACTACAGCAAGTGTGATTTCTGTTTGTGTGTGTGGTTATTTTGGGACCCTGGGTGTTAACAATTGGCTTACTCATATTTCTCAGCTCATGGCACACTATCATCATTAGTCCATGCAATATTCCTCTCTTATTTTACACCTTATCATTTTCCCTGTACTCCCATCACTGTTATTTTCTCCTCTCACTCTGCTTATTCATATAAGTAGATATACTTATAAAAAATATGATTTTTTTTCATCATAATGGATTTTAACACTGCATAAATGTTACTATGCAAAACCTTATTATGCTCAGAATCTTATTTTTTTCCTGAACACTGAATCTTAAGATTTATCTATAATGCCATTTGAACACCTAATTGAGTACTTTTACCTGCTGCCTAGTACTGTACTAAATGCATTCATTGAATTTTTACTCATCATGCCATGAGCATGAATTTTTTTAACATGTATTTATTAAGCATCTACAAAGTGTCAGGCAATTTTCTAAGCCATGGAGATAATAACAGCAAATAAAATGAACAAAAATTCATGCCTCTTAGGAACTTATATTGTAATGGTAGAAACAGATAATAAATAAATAAAATATAAGTTATGTTGGACAGTAATAATTACAGAAGAAAAATAAAGCAGAAAAAAAATGTGAGACGTGTATATGGATTGAGGATGGTCAGGGACTCTTGTGTTCCGAGAAGATGACATCTAAGTTAAGAGTTAAAGGAACTGAAGGTGTGAGCCACATGGGTATTCAGAGGAAGAACATTCCATATACAGAAAGGATGAATTCAAGCCCCAAAAGAAGAGTGCATGTATGTGTTCAGGAAACAGCAAGAAATCCAATATGACCACAGTAGAGTGATCCAGTGAAAGAATAGTATGAGAGAGATTAACAAAATAACATGAAATATATCTAGAGTTTTGTAGATTCGTTGGAGGAATATAGATTTTATGCCGAATTAAATGAGAAACCATTGCAGTACTTGAGCAGAGGAATAATAAGATTTGATGTACGTTTTATCAGGACCTTTCTGATTACTGTGTTGCAAGTAGTTTGAAAGAGGCGAGGTAGAAGCAGGGACCCTAGTTAACAGGGTCATGCAATAATTTTGTGAGAGAAAACGGTAACTAAAACCAACATGGGAGAAGTGGAGGTGGCAAGAAGTTATTTGATTTTTGATACATTTACAATGTGGAGATAGCATAACTTTTTGATGGATCATAATACTATGAAATAAAGATAATTTTAAAAGAATCAAAGTGTTTTGTCCTGAGCAACTGAAATAATGAATTGTCATTTACTGAGGCGGAACAGTGCAAAAAGAGCAGGTTTGAAGAAGAAAATAAATAATTCAGTTTTGTCCAGGTACAGCTTGAGATGTCTTTTAAACATCTAAGTAGAGTGGCTGATCAGACCACAATTGGACTTATGAGATTAGAGTTCAGAAGGAGAAATCCATGCCAGAGATATAAATTTTGGAGACTTCAACATTTGGAAATATTTAAAGCCATGAGATTGAATGAGTTCACTAAGAGAATAAGTGTATCAAGATTTAAAAAGGCACCAAGAACTGATGCCTGAGTCACACTAGCATTTGTAGATAAGACAGATGAGGAAAAACTAGCAAGAGAACTGAGGAGGGTCCAGAGAGGTGGTTCTCTATCGAGTCTGAGAAATATTTTTAAAGCATGTCTGTTTTAGTTTATGTAAATACCTCAGGTTAAAACAAGGACCTAGGTTTGGGTTGTTGATGAGTTGGCAGTACCAAGAGAGATTGTACATTAAGAACTAATTAGCTTGAACAGCTTTCACTTCTTAATTTCCTCAACAAGCTAAAGGACATCTGTGAGTAAGCAAGATTGGATGGGGGTGGAAGGCGCATGCTAATGTCCAGGGATTAACAGTCTCTCTTACTAGCTCAGCTTCTGCTCACTACCAGTCCGCATGTCTCGTGGTATTACTTGCAGGCGTCTTTGCCAAGGGCAGGAGTTAGTTTCCCAGTGGTCTGCAAGGAGCAATTTGCAACATTTTCTCAAGGATACAGGCAGTCAATGGGCCTCACAGTCTGGCCAGCAGAGCCTGTATAATAATCGGGGAAACTGAGTACTCTAGAATTGTCCATTTGATTGGTTTTCAATCACATCAACCTTATCCTGATTGCTTAGACCCAGAGTTACATAAGCTATTGTTACACTGTCGATCATATAATTTTTATGAGTTATTTCACTCCTTATGAATATATTCCAGGACTTCTTTTATTGTTCAAGATATATTTTTGTCTTTCAGGCACAGCAACTGTTTAGCCTCTTTGACTGAGGTGCCCTAGGCTTATCCAAAAATAGAGTAAGAAGGTTTACAACTCTAACAACGATTGAGAAAAATGTGTTTTCAAGCGAAGGAACAGTCTGGTGGGAAAACTTGCATACCATTTTTAAGCACAGCAAGCAGGTTTTTATTCCTTCTTATTAAAATGTAGAATGAGCCATTCTTTACAAAAATGTATTTCAAATATGACACATGCCTGACAGTATCATCATTCTTCCGCTTCAAATTCTTCGAGGCCTTTCTGTTCTTAAAATAAAGACCAAACTATCTAAAGTGACCACCTGGATCCTGCAAAATCTGGCTTCAATCCACCTCTTCAGCTACATCTCAGAAAAATCCTCCTTCACCCACAGTGGTCTTTTTGATTGGACCTGTGCTCAGTGCAGGAACTTCGTATGCAATTCTCTCTACTAAGAACTCTTTTCTCTACCCACACTCTCCATCTACCTTCCATTCACCCACTTAACTCCCTTAAATATCACATCACTAATTTCTTCCTCAGGAAAGCCTTTCCTGACTCTCCAGACTATACCAAAGCCCCTATCATGTGATCATAAAGCACTTTGTACCCATTGTATCATTTGTAATTTTACTTCTATCTGTATTAATATCATTTGAATAAGATCTTTCTAATTACAGAGTAAATTCCATTGCATCCCAGTAATTAGTACAATGTCTTATTACATAGAATTTCATTAATATTTGTTGAGTGAATCAATAAATAAAAAGTACTTGTCATCGGTTAGTAGTGAAACAGGGATGATTTCTTAAAGTTCTTATTTTTTCACTTAAAAGGATTTAAGTAAGGAACAGCAAGTTATATTGACAAATTCTGCATATAATGCTTAAATTTACCATGAAACGGGATTTTTTTGCCTTAATGATGCAGAAGCTAGAATAATGGATATTATAATTCATGCTCAGTGATAGTTTAGACAACAAATGTGATATGCTGTTAGTCAGAGTAACTAAAACCTATACATCACAACTGGAAGAGCACAGCTTACTAAGCAATAAATGTAATTGGAATTTGACTCATTAAGCAACCATAGTTCTTATAATGAATTTTGGGATTTTTATAGAACATAGCCACAATGCCTGTGGGTATGAGTTATAAAATGCTTGAATTGAATATGTTCACATTTAATCAAAGAAAGAATTTTGATTACTCTGCTGACATTTCAATGCTTCCACTAGAAATTTTAAAATTGCAGTACATATTCTGGGTTGTCTATCACTGATATTTCCTGATTATTAGTTAGGTAGGTTTGCAGAATTTTGGGCTGCCATTCATCTTAGCTTGGCCAAAGATTTATTACAAATCTGTGCAGAAAACAGTTGCTTAGTGTTATCTTCACCATCTGGGAGAAAGATACTTTTGCCTCTGTGCGTGTGGATCACCCATACCAACAATCCATTCTTTTCACTCTATGTCCCCCAAAACACCCCACTGTTTTCTTTATTTTCTTAATTACTCCTTGGATCATATTACAGGTTGTTTATAAGAGATTTGGAGTTTGATTTTAAGCCTACATGAGTAGAGGGAAGGGGTCTTGTTGAGTGTGGAGTAGGAAAGGGCAGGAAGTGCAAAGTGGAAAGGAGGAGGAGCCACAAAAGCCTGAAGATCTCCCCGGATCTGAGCAACATGCTTCCAAAAGAAAGTTCTGAGTAAGCAGGAAGCTTGAGAGTTGGCCAGAATCTGTTAATGAAATTATAAAGAGTTTTAGTTAAGCTAAACCTTGGTACAGTTGTACTTATTTTTGCCATTACTCACATTATATATATATATTATATATGTACATAATATATATATATACTGTTTTATTTTCACATAATAGTGTTTTATTTTCACCATAGCACTAATCACTACCTAAAACATCCTTATGTATGTACACATGCATGTATCTATGTATTTAGTAGTTTATAGTCTCTCTAGCTCTATCTGTAAACTCTGAGAGTTGAGACCGTGTTGGTTTTGTTCTAGACTGTAGGAATTCCCGCTATTTAGAAAAATATATGGCACTGATTAGGACCCTCAAGAAATCTTTACTAAGTGAATTTAAAAATGTTTAAAATCCCAACACATATTTTATTTTCTCTGAAAAGCCTAGTTTCTAGTTTCTTTAGGCAAAGTAAGTCACTTCTTTTATGTTTTATTCTGAATTATATTTTATTTATCCATCCATCAATTCATTCATTAATTTGTTCATTCATTCATTCATGCAACAAACATTCATTGAGTAGGTACATTATGCCAAGCACTGTGCAAGACATTGAGGCTATAAGTTGAATAAAACTCTGACTTCATGCTACAGTCTAGACGAGGAGACACAAGTCCAGGGCTACGATAGAGATGTGCACAGGCATTTATGAGGATGCATAGGAAGAGCTCTTACTCCAGCTTTGCAGGGTCAGTAAAGGCTTCTTAGAGAAGAAATCCTTTAAGCTGAGATTGGAAGAATGAGTAGAAGGGAATCACATTTTAGAAAGAAGTAACAGCATTCCCTAGGCCAACCAGCTAAAATAGAGCATGGTAGATTCTTGGAACTACATTATTCTACTGGCAAATCCCAACAATACCCTGCATATAGTATGTACTCAATATGCTTATTTGTGTTGTTGTATGGTTTATCCATTGATAAATAGGATAACTATTGATGACAAATTATTCTGTAATTTCCTTACTTTGATTTAAAAGCATTATAATTTCTCTCTCCTCTTACACTACCTGGCCGAAGTAGCATTCATTCCTACCCATATTGTATTTTAAGTACCTTAAAGGATAGAATCTATGTTTTCTCTCTATGTAGTTCCATTACTGCACAACACTTCACATTTTAGCAGTGCAGTAATTCTTGTTGTGGGTGATAAAGGGACCTCAGTACCAACCATTTCTTCATCTTGTACCCAAACCACTCCATGTCTAAAAGGAAATCATTATCTACCTCTCTTAGGAGAAAGAAAGCAAGTGCGTAAAATCAGGCAAAAAGCTTTCACTCCTCTTTGGATAAAACAATGAACTCCATTATTCTTTCAGTATTCTGGGTCTCGCAGTATATTCCATGCTAGTTAATACTGAATAACTTTGGAAAATTTCTTGGCCATCATAATTCATGGTTGATTTCTCTCTGTTTTTTATGATTTCCAGCCAACTCCCATCTGTTCTGTAGTTTCAATATGAGCTTGTCACAAAGGAGATTCACTGCCCACCTAAGGTTCAAAGGGGTAGCACAAAAGCTGCAGAGATGTTTCACATCTCAATCTGTAAGACAAATGCAAATGCTTGTACCCAGGATATATATGAATCCTGTTAGATTCAGAAAATAGGCCAGTTATTGAGACAATGAAAATACATACAAAATAGATAGCTCATTAATTACTTCACACTAAAACAAAACTAAAAAATCAGTATGGAGGGACAGCTGAGACAAGGTCCAAGGCAAACCTGCATAATACTTAGCATTCTTGCCTTGATGCCCATCTCAGCCCCAAAGCCTTTCACAACACTCTAGTCTATCCTTCTTCTCTCCTCTCCTTATCACTCCTCCCTTTCCCTGCAACCCACATACAAAATTATAAAGTTTAAAAAATATGACCATTTTACATAAAAATTGAAATTCTTGGTTAATCTTGGAAAAAAATGGGCCCAACATTTTTCCTGGAATAATTAGCTAGAACTGACAGTGCACACTCCTTGGATCACCTTGTGTGTCCCAATCCTCACGAATCTTTTTTAATTACACACAGCCTCTTTTACTTGTTTATATTACCTGTCTGGTTTCCATAGGTGTTTGAGATTAATTTCTCTGAGTTCCTCTTTTAATGAATATATCACTGAGTGTTTGTTCTTCTAATTATCCGTACATGAATCTTTATCCTTAATCAACTGTTAGCTCTGTAAGACCCTTCTGCTTCGCTTGAAATTCCAAAGGGCCTGTAATGAGTGGTCAATACATACATGATGAAAGGATGATACAATACATGAGACAGTCTCACAGAGTAGAAAAAAGATTTGTCCAAGAGTCAGGATATCTGGCTTTTCTATTAACATGCTATGTGATCTTTGGCAGGATACACCTCCATTTGGATGTCTCAGTTTCTGTGTTTCTAAAAATAAGGAAATTAGTCTGGATGATCATAATTTTCTTTTCACTCTGGAATTTTATGACTCCAGAGTTCTTTGAACTGAACTTTTCTCAATTTCTATAAATTTGTCAGCTGGGTCATGAATTCCCCACCCTCTTCCCCATTGGACATGAGTGGGGAATTAGTCTAATTATAGTTTTGTGAAGGCAGGCAAGAAAGTATGTCAAGGAATATAATACTTGGCATATCGTGAATGAGATTTTAAACCAAATATTTTTAGACTATGTTCTTTCTTTGATGCGTCGTTATCTAAATCCTCCCTGCAGGGTTCCCATTTCAGATGAGATGTGGAGTTAATAATATGGTAAGAGTAAAGCAACTCTGTCTGCCTTCATTATGCTACTATACAAAAGGGGAGAATAAAACCACCCAGAAACTCATGACGAAGAATTTGCAGAGTCGAATGTTCCTTTATATTCTGCAGAGCAGTGAGAATTATATTGCTTCTTGAAAGATAATAATAGTTGTAACACATTCTTCTTTACTTGCAACAGGGCTGTCAGAATTTGAACAGTACCTTTTTGCAATAATGGCAACTAGGGAACACATGCTCCCTAGTGTCTTTGAGAGGCTCAGAATCATTTCATATGATACATTCTCTTTCCCCCAATTTGGGTGAAATTCTCAAGTAAAGGAAACAATTTCTTTCTTAAAATGTATCACTATAGAAATATTAATTAATCATTGTAGAAAAATTAAAATATAAATGCGAAAGGAAATATTAAGATTAAAATAATATAAAATGCTGCAATGTAGACAGCTACTTTTAACAATTCCAAATACATGCATGATACATATATACATAAAACTTTGAAGCGAATATTTGTCATTTTGTTCTCTCTAGCCTCTTCCTCCTTCCTATCAGCACTCTAAAATCCTTATGGAGCATCATCCCTACCCTTAAGTATATAACTTTGGTGAGATGGTAACTCTGGGTGTCAGGGAGAAATACTATTCCCCAACTATCATACAGTATCTCTGTGCGGTGCCATGTTTCTCAGCCTTGACACTACTGACATATTGACTAATTCTTTGTTGTGCTAGCTGTCCTGTGCATTGTAGAATGTTTAGTGGCCCACTCCGCTGCCAGTAACACCCCTTTAATTTTAACATCCAAATTTTCTCTAGACATTCCCAAATGTCTTTTGGAGTGAGGGGTAAAATCGCCTCTGGTTGAGAACAGTGGTATAGTGTGAATGGCCTAGAATAAAATTCCAGGCCTCTTATAAAGGAGGAGTGACTTAGCTCTTTCTTCATAAAAAGAAAACAGGAAGTGATCATGCATGACCCAGCACCAACTGGATCCTTTTGAGATCTGCTTTCCTCCAGAGAATACATCATGGTCTGTTCTTAGGCTTCTGGTAATACATCAACTGGGGCTTGAAGTTTTGGTGGGGGGTTATTTAACCAAGCTCATTTTAAAAATCTAGATCATAGTCAAAATCATACTTCATGGCATACATTTAAGGTTGTATAGTTAACTTTAAAGTGATATGATTTAGGTGAGTGGCTTTAGGGCTTGGGATTTTGTCCAGTGCAAAGCCGCATTGGATTTTGACCTTGGCATGTTACCACAGCTTAGGGTGGCTTTATCCTCAGGCAATTGATTCTATCTCAGCAAAAGTGGCCTATAATGGCCTGGGCAGATGTCAGCTGCTTGAGCTCTAGAGTGGAAGCTGCTATAGCTTGACTGTAAACTGCATTCTGGCTTGGAATTGCATATGAAATCAAAAAAATGATTTGTTCCTCTCGAGCATTGGTAGGGAGAAAAACATTTGCTGCTTATGCTAGGTTTTTCAGCCTTGCTTTCAGATTGGTACTTTGAACTGCATAGACTATTGATTTCCAAGTGGACTCCATGAGTGAATGTCAAACTTTAAATTATTAGTGCCAGGCCTGAACAGATAGTGCTAAATCAGCTTCCTGAAATTCCATCCTTCTTTTTGTTGTCTTGAACTGCATTCTTGGCAAAGTAAGAGCTAACAGCTTTGATTCATGTGCTTTGTCCACATGTTCCTACACGTACCCCTCTGCTACCATTACCACATGGTCTCAGAATGGCTGTGGCTTTGTTCATTACACAAGTTCTGACTTAAATTTTAGAGGCCCAAATAGTGATTTTACCTATGTTAGGATGGTTGATCTTGATAATTATGAAAAAACATTATGTGGTTCCTTACTATAAGGAGGATATACCTTCTTCTTGGATGAAAGTAGAGAAAAAACTCAATGAAATTTTTGCAAAACTAAATGTCACGAGAGTAATTAAAGAAGTTTGTTCCTGGAACAATATATTTCTTGGAATCACAGTTCTCAAGAAATCAAGAAATGGTATGAAATAATAGGTCTCAGTCATATCTTCAGAAAGGAGTAAAGAAAGAGTAAAAATAAAGTGAGGCAACTACTTAAACTCAAGGAAGAGAAAAAAAGTTAATTTTAAAATCATAGAAGATAGTCTAGACAAATATATAAAGGGGAAAATGACATTAGATCTTCAAGGCAACAATAATGAATATAAAAAAGGCAAAGAAAATGTTTCTAGGTCTCCTTCCTTTTAAAGAGATTATATGAAATAGAAGAATTATTTCAGTTTTCACAAAAGGTAACTAAGGTCCAATAACTTCTAATAAAGGAAGAGAAACAAGATCTTAAAGAGCAGGTCACAATGACCACTCCACAAAGAGTAGAATTCAGGAAATGACTGCCTTTGAACCACACGGTTAGTAGTTCAAGTAAAGCTGCAGGAGTCAAAGTGAACACACTTGGGAAAAACCCCTTGAAAAGTAGGACAGCTACATCAAACTGCTTGAATATAGAAAATTTGGACCTACTTGGGAAAGAAAAACCAGGAAGATCATGATAGAAACTCAAGAATTATTAATAACTTGGTGAACTTTCAAGATGAAAGTTATTGTTGACAGGCTTGCAGAGGTCCCCTTTGCCTCTAAGGAATATGCTCCAGGAAGTTTTGACATTATGAATGCATGGAAAGCCATAGACAAAATGAGACATACTAAAGGAAGCCAGGTAGAATAATAATAGAGTCTTGCTGGATACTATAATAATAGAGTCCTGAATGTTTGTCTCATGGAAGAATATCTCATGTGTGGGATTATCCAATTTGGAAAAATAAAGGTGGACACATTTGTTTGAATAGTCCCATAAAACTCATGCTTCTGCCTGTGGCAGGTAAATGACAAGACAAACTCTAAAGGAATATGTAATAAAACTAAAGTCCGAGCCAGAAAGTAAAGGAAAGTACAAGATTCTCAAATCTAGAAATTATTGCTAGTTCTATCTGTACAAACTGGGAAAGGGATCAATTTAAGAATCAGGCAAAATGTTAAAGCTGAACTGAGTTTTCTCAAAGGACTAGAGGAATATCAAAAGGAAATAAAGGAAGAATGCAATAAATACGAAGCAAGAAAGATTTGGAACATTCAAAACATTTAGGAAGACAGGGTCTTGGGGAGCACACATGGGAGAAATATTGATCTTCATTGTGTCCTGTAATGCAAGCTTCAAAATTTTAACAGCAGCTTCAGTTCATGAATCTGCTAAGGGCAATTCTGCAGCTGAACAAATGTGGAGACCCTTTGAAATCCTTCTTTAGCATGCTGGTTTCACAACCCTAAAAAATAATATACAAAACCAGTAACAGCTCCCATTATGCTTGAGCCCAGGAGAAAATGGAGGCTTTGTCAATTAGTGCAGAACCACAGCACCAAGCAGATTCTAGGGGGAGATCAAAATAAAGGAGTTTTGAATATGCTGAATAAGAGGTAATCAAACCTGGCCACTGAGGATACCATATTGCAAATTTTAAACTTTGCAAGGAAATAGCAACATTACAATTTGTCTAGGTAAGCAGTTGTCAGGCAGTTAAGGAAGGAAGATTATTCCCTGAGAGAGGGAATAGTGTTTTCAAGACTGAAAGACTTTGAACAAATGTCACAATTGGAGGATTGCAATTAGAGAAGGAATGAGGTAATGGTCAGAGATGAAGCCAGAGGCCAGATTTTATGTATAAAGATCCTGACCTATAATAGGTACTAAGTATATGTTAGAAAAGGGTATAAAATCAAACAAGGAAAAAAACAGATTTAATGATGGAAATATTTAAATTATCTTGGAAAAAGCAGTATCTAGTAATACTGTGGAAAGATGATAAAATTGGCCTGGGGTAGAAAGGAATGCTACTGACAAAGACAAATAAATAGCTATACACTGTATCAATCATCTATTGCTGCATAGCATTGTGCCCCCAAATTCAGTAGCTTAAAACAATAATTTATTAGTTTTCACAATTCTGTGGTTTGGCTGGAAAGTTCTTCTGCTGGTCTTACTTGAGCTTCTTCATGTGGCCAGTCCCAGCTTGCTGTCAGTTGGGGCTTGTGGCTTGGTGGGGCAGCTGGGAGGGTTGGCCTTTCCCTCTGTGTAGTCTTTTATCCTCAAAAAGACGTGGTGGATCTTCATTACAGCATGATGGTCTCTGGGTTCCAAGTGGGAAAAGGTGACAGCTGCAAGGCTTCTTCAGTCCTAGGTTCCAGAACTTGTACAATATGACCTGTACCACATTATTTGTCAAAGCAAGCCAGAATAAACTCCTAGTTCAGTGCTCTTTCCAATGTAACAGAAACAGCAAGAACTGGTCTCAAATATCCGAATTAAAATCCACTGACCAGCGTATAATATCAGCCCTGTCCCCAGATTACTGCTAGTTTTTAGGTTCTATAAATGATACTCAGAGAGGCCATGTAGTGTAGGACTTATTCTTCCTTTCCTGCACAACTTTTCGTTTTCCATAGAATTCTTTATTTTGTGTTCTTTACTCATTCTGTGAATTTTTCTTCATTTATCATTAATTTATCCTCTAATTATCCCATGTTTTGTTAATTTCTTCTCTATACATTTTACAATCAGAAGGTATTCTTCAGGTTTAGCTTCCTGAAGATGTCCTTTGTGGAGAATTCTATCTAGCTCCTGTCTGATTCGCCAGCTAAACAGCTGTCCCCTTGATCTCTCCCTGTAGCCCTTTCCTGTGTTTTACTTTGTGTTTCATGGATCTTATGCCTTGTTATTTATAAACCCCTCATACTAATGAAATACATCCTCCAATAACTTTCTGAACTTTCTGAAAGAATGCTTAGAAGGTAATTTTTTTGAAACCATGAGTATCTACTAAAACTGTCCTTATTCTACTTTCGTAGCTAATTGAAAAAAGTCCAGATGGAAAATAATTTTCACTCAGAATTCTGAAAGCATTGATGGGCTGTCTTCTGCCTTTTGATTTTGTTCTTTAGGTGTTCGTTGTCTTCCTGATTTTTGTGATGTATATAAAATCTGTATTCTCCTCTCTGAGACATTTGAGAATCTTCTCTTTGTCCTTAATCTGAAATTACATACTGATATAATTTGGTTTGAGTTGATATTCAGAAGTATTCAATAGCCTTGATTAAATCTGAAAAATTCTGTTTATTTTTGTTACTTGGAAATTTTTTTGATTTATGAAAAATTATTCCTTTTAATTCTTTTTTGTTGTTGTAGTTGTTACTTTTTTTTTTTTTTTCCTAGATGCCTATTATTTGTATATTAAACTGCCTGGGTTGTTCCAATAAAAAATCTAATATTTTCTCTGCTGTTTTCTCTCTCTTTTCAATTTTCTTTTAACTTTATTGTTCAATCCTTCTTTTGACTATTTCATTGTTATCATATTTTTAATTTCCATAAACTTTTTTTATTTCCAAATATCTTATCTCTTTCTCATAAGATTCTTTCTTATGTCATGATACAGTGGTTTCTAAGCATCATGAAGGTTGAGTTTTTTGTCTGTTTTACTTAGTGCTGAGCCACTGCCTGGCACATAGCAGGTACTCCAATATTTGTTGATTGGATCTCTCAGGATATTCTGACACACTTTTGGTGATTTTCTTCTCTATTCATAGTCTCTATTTCTTCCAAAATTTTATTTCCTATTTATTTTGGCTTCTCTTATTGTACATCTGTTGATTCTTGGTTGTCTGCTCATATTTAAGAACTTGGCTCTACAATGCCGACTGAAAGCTCTGTGGACACAGGCACACTTGTTACTGTGTGTTTCTCATTGAGGATTAGTAAAACAGAATTTAAAATATTTTGTCCCATCTTTTAGCACATATTTAGTTAGATTTAACTACAGAATGTTCTAAATCATGTAGGACATACTTAAATGTCTAATTTTTTTCAACACTCTCTCTCATTTTTTTCATCTTCCTGAATCCCTCTTAATCTTTACTATAGTGGTTTACATAAAATAAGGCTACATCAAATGCTTTATCTCCTACTTTTACCTCCTAAATATATTCATATAAATGTCCAAAAAGCCACATACAAAGATATTCATCGCAGTGTTAGATGTAAAAACCTATATGTTCATCATTGTGGGAGGTATAAAATAAATGATAGTATAGTCATATGATGGAATACTATACTGATTTTTAAAAGCATGAGGGAGATCTCTATTTGCTCATATGGAAAGATATCTGAGTTTTGTTTTAAAAAAGAAGTGGAAAACATAAAGAAAATGTGTGGTGTCCCACTTCCATAAAAAATAAATAGGCACAAAATTAATTTCTTCCTTTCCTACAAATAAAGCCTGGGTTTCTGGGGAGGGAAACACAGCCTCTACCTCCTCTGGCAACTTATTCTAGGAATTAACAAAAATTCATGACAGTAAAATTATCCTTATGTCTTTCTTATCTAACTTCAAAACAAATTTTAAATTATTTGCTTATACATTACTTACTACATTTCAGGTACTTTTTTACATACATGTACATTTCATGTATCTTACACATGTAACTTTAATTATCAGAACTAAATATAAAGTGGATACTATTATTATCCTCATTTTTTTGACAAGGATATTGAAACACAAAGAAATTAGGTAGTTTGCTCAAGTTTACTATCTAAGATCTGAATCTACAAAATCAGTCTCCATAACCTATGCTTTAACCACTATATCCTATTTATTTAATCATTAGGTTGAGTTGTCTGTTAATTTCAGGTACAAGCATTTCTATCTGATATATGCTTGGAAGAACCAGCTTTTATCACAAAAATTAGAGTTGGTCGTTCCAAAGGAAATACGTTTTAAACCTTTCAATCAAACTGCTATTTAATATGCACTACTATATCCTCCTTTTGTTGGATCATAGCTCCTATTGCTATTTCATTTTTGTAATTGCTTCCTTACAAAGCCTTAAATTCAAGACATGGGTTTCTCTAAGCTAATGCTGACAGCAGGTAAGAAACATTTGTACCTACACACTTTTCCTAGATAACTCCTTCTTCCATAGCTAGAGGTAGAGTCAGCAAACTGGCAGACTCATCATTGCATGGGCTCAGCCTTGATTCAAGAGATATGTCCTTCCCATCTCTCTCCTCACCCTCTGAATTATGCCACATAGGTCTTCCACTTTGAGCTTGAAAAGTACAATTTAATTAACTCTTATTTATGGAATATGACTGGCATGCCAAAGTTATTTTATTCTTATACCAGTAAAGAACATGAAGCAAACTAGAATAATATAACCCTAATTTGGCTCCAATTTAGAATTTGGCTCCAATTCTAGTTCTCCTGTTTTCTGAAACTGTTTTATTGGGGGCAGGGATTGATTTTATTTTTAAATGTCTTAGGAGCCCCTGAAAACTTTCCTATCTGTGGCGTGTTTTACCCTAACTGGTTGGTTTTGTAGCATCATCTCCTGAGTTACTTATATAGGTAATTATAGTTTTTAAATCTTCTAGCATATGGATTTTTATAAGTTATCATTTTTTATTTAAAATCTAAATCGATTGCAATATAATCAGTGTGGTCTCTTTGTTACTACTTCTTTCAAATTTGTTGAAACTCCTTAATTTATCCTAGCCTTGGTTTCATAATCTGTAAAAAAATGCAGATAAAGTGATAATCACGGTAACTATCCAAAGGTAAATGCTCAATGAGACAGTGCAAGTAAGAGCCTTCTGGCTATAGGCACAGAGATATATGTCAGGAGTTGAGAGGTAAAGGGTTGTTTTTCACCCATGACTTAAAGTGATTAAACACGAACTTAGAATTATTTAGTCAGATATCTGCTTCCAGGTGAATGGTTTTTAAGATTCCTCTACCAACTTCTTAAAGGAGCAAGATAATTCTTTACTATTTTCCTAGAATGCAAAATCAGAATACAGGTTAAAGAGACAAGAGTCTTCTTTAGCGGCACCTAAGACATTTCACCAGATTAATGGAACCTGAGCTTTAGATCTATCTCATGCACACTCTACTGAATTAATCTGGGCAGTTTGAGAAGAAGATAACATCTAAAAGCTAACAATCTACTTTAAAATTATTCTCTACTCTTCATAGCAATTGTGGAACCCATTTAATATTCCATATGATGTATTATTCAACAAAATTTATGTCAAGGATTTATACCTTCATGTTACTCTGATTTGCCCCCAAACAGTTTTTTCCCTCCAGAAAACATCACACAGTAATGAACTTCAAACTTAGCCAGAATTTTAAAATGTTTAGGGAG
This sequence comes from Microcebus murinus, assembly GCF_040939455.1. Lineage (NCBI taxonomy): Eukaryota > Metazoa > Chordata > Mammalia > Primates > Cheirogaleidae > Microcebus > Microcebus murinus. The sequence goes on from NC_134113.1 coordinate 36,547,073, forward strand.
GGCCCTAGGTAACTAATCCCTGAAATTGGTTTCACATATTATCTCTTCCTGATTCATCAAGATAGGAGTGTTTCTCACTGTGAAAACATGAGGTCCTCAAGGGCAGCCCTATTTTGTCTGATTCTTTTATTCTTACACATCATTCCCAGTAAGTTTTCTGTGCACTGATGACTCAATGAAGGTATGACAAGTGGTTATATTTTAGGTTCACATATTCCAAACAGAGGCATGAGACAATGAATTCTGAATATATGTGGAGTAGTCTTCTAAAGAAGGAACATTTGGGAAATATATTTATTAAAAGGCATTCAAGAATACCTCTTTCAAAAAGGGCACAGGACGAATGCTGAAGCCAGTTGCAGATCAGAAATCTCATCCATTAATCTATTTGCCAAGCCACATAAAGTCAAGAGACCTTTGAAAGGAGTTGCCCTTAAGAATGGAGTCATGGTTTAATGCATTTTGTTTGGAGCACCTTCCTTTTAGAAGCCAGCACCTGCAGCAAACTGACAGAGTCATTGCTTCTGGGAGTAGACTGGATAATGATACCGATGACATTTACAATCCAACATTTCAAGAATTAATTTACAATGGAAATGGTTCTTAGTGAAGTGAATACATCATTGCAGTGAAAGATTGACTCACAGTTTATCAGCTATAAACTATGCAGCCCGGCTTAAGTTCCTTAGAAAGCAAGCATGATGGGCATTATTCACCATTATTTGGGATTCATAATTTACTGGGAAGATATTTGAAATATGAAAGCATATGCCACTATAATAAAAACAAGAGCAAAAACCTAGAAAAGGATTTGGAGGGGGAGAGAAACCATGGAGAAATGTATTCCAGGTGATCTCTATGTCTCTTTGCCTCTTCTGGCTGAATTGTCTACAGAAGCTACAAAACCTCCCTCCTGACGATTCCCCATATTCTACTTTAGCAGATTCCCACCAAAAGATTTTATTCAATTAGTTTCTTTTCTTCATGACTAACTTATAACCAGTCCCTCATTTTCATTAGAAATAATTCTTCTTTAGAAAAATTCACATGAGGTGTATATTGTGTTCTTTTGTGGATTTTATCAAAACTCTACAAGTCACTCATTGCTGGCCTTTAGTGAAGACTAATATTTTCCTAGAACTTCTCAATATTCTCCAAATGACTCTAAGTATCTGTTTGTAAAGGAGAAGATGGTTCTGTTTACTAAAAAAAAGTACTAGGAATACACTGGCAATAAACCCACATTTAAACTTTGATTAGATTCTGAATATATAAATAAGATATCTTATAATTGAAAAAATTAATGAAATTATAGAAATGGTGTTAAAATAAGCTATTATACTCCAGTAAATTAAAACTAATGATTCCATTGAAAGGCTAGTGAAAAGCAGAGGTATTGGTGTAACAATTATCAATATCTATTCTTGGCCATGAAATAGACTTGTGATAAGTTCTTTGATTGAAATTAATATTTTTCTGTCTTCAAATTAGCATGGTCTTTTTCAATGATTGCCCAAGTATAAACAACATATTTGGGGAAGATAAATTCTTTAGGGGGTGGTCTGAGTGGTCACTGGGGCAGAATGGAAAGAGAAACACTCCAATAAGCTTTCACACAGCCTTCTGTTAACAATTCTGTATGAGCTTAATGGGTTTTCAGTAAGCATCCCAATGTTCCCCCATATATACATCTCCTTTTTTTCTCCAACTCATCCTTCCTTCTTCCAGTCACATCTATGAGATTTGATGTATCCATGTGCAAAAGCACATAAAATATTAAGGCTGATTCAAAAAGTTGACTGACTAGAAAGGAAATAATGGATTGTGCAACGTTTGGGTGGTCACGCTTGAGGCTCTGACTCGGGGGAGGGGGAGCATAGGCAATATACGTAACCTTAACACTTGTACCCCTATAGTATGCTAAAATAAAAAAAAGAAGAATTTATATACATTTCTGTGCAACTGTGTTGTTTCCCTTACTAAGATATCCATTTAGAAAATTTGGAAAAAACTAAAAAGTAAGAAAGAGTGAGGCAATTATGTCCATAGTTCCCTCATCCAAATATACACTGCCGTTTTTTGTATGTTAATAGCTAGGAATAGTTAGTACAGGTACAACATGAAAGAATTTGTAACATTCTACAGAATGTCATTACTTTAGACTAAATATTTCCTGGGAGCTACTACCTAAGGTTATTGAAAAAACATCACCCATAAAAATCGAATTCTTTTGTATAACTTACCAGCAAGTAATATGGCTCAATGACTAAAGCTGGTAGACATACCAGGGATACTCAAACTCTTTGTCAATGTTCCCAAACCACAGTAAATGTAACATATGAAGCTTAATAGCTAAAATTTTAAGAATTATCCTCCTGAGAGGATTAGACTAACAATTAGAATCCTACATATTTACTTCCATGATCTATAGGTCTTTACATAGCACTCTACTTTATACATTGATTTAAAAAGTGATGGCTTTGCTTACCACACTTTAGTGAGAATTAAGAATTATCTTCCTCTCATACTGAAATAGCCATTTGAAACTAGCAAGATTGAAGAAAATTATGATTGTAATATGATTATGGATCATTTATGCCAATCACTGGTATATGATTTCAAAATATAACTTAGATATTTTTCTCTAAGAATTATTAGAAAACAGTTTTCCTAGTACTTTTGTATTATATGTTCCACATATTTATTAATATTTCAGAATTAAGTTTTTATTGTGAAAACATCTTAAAATTATAGCATCTTCAGTTATTAATTCAAGGAATAAAGGCCAAAGTTCAGAAGGGAGATGAGATAGAGAAAATATAATCTTTAATGTTGAAATAAGATTTTATTGAAACTTTTAAATTAACTAAAATAATGGGAACAATGATTTTGGATAATTTATTTAAGTAACTTTAATAATAGAGCATTCTATAACCTCCTATATTAAACATTAATATCTGATTGGCAATCCTAGATTTTGTCAAACAATTTGAAACCATTCATTTTGGAATTTTGATTAAGTATTTATTGCTAGACAGAAAACAAGGGAAAAATTAGTATGCTTATGTTTTCTTTAGTTCCTCCTAAGCCACTTCTGGCTATGATATTTAATCTAGCATTACTGCTCAAACATCTTAAATTAAACCAGACTATTTCTTGGGCCAACAACTTGTCAGATCCCTAGGTTAAGAATAATTTACTATAATGGGAAATATTTCTCAGAATTTTGTATGAATTCTGTTGCCCATTAATAGATAAAAATAATCTCCATGTATGTTCTAGGAACTGATTTTAGAGCCTGGTGCATATTATATATGACCAATCCTAAAAACAGCTTGAGGGAGTGAGTAGTGACACCCTATGTGCAGAGAGAGAAAATGGCTTGCTCAAGTTATAAGCTGAGGACTTGTGACTTGACCAAGGTCACCTTCACTTCTCAGCTTGTTCCCTTAATTATAACACATATTGCTTCCTACATTCCTCATCCTGGCTCAAAAGACCACAAAAGCCCCCAGTGTAATATTAAAAACTCTTGATTTGTCAAATCACATCTTGAATTTGATTGGTTTTACTGACATGAATCTTGCAGTCTTCAATCCTAGGGACTTTATATCAGCACAGACCAGTTAACCTTTCTGTCCTGGCCAGAAATCTAATTTGAGCAGTTTTACTTTGATGCTCTATTTTTGATTAGTTAAGCCATTCATCCTGTTTGACATTGTTGTGTGGTGTTGCTATGCTTACTTTAACCAGCTGTCACATTCCAGCCCAGAGGTGGGTGAAATGATTCTGGTTTATATGTAGCTCTGAAAGGGCTTTTAGATGCTTTGAGTTGGCAATATGTCAACATAAAAGACACTTACCCTTCCAACACAGCAAACCTGAAAGACTTTCAAAATTCTTCATGTAACTTTATTAAAAATTTATTTTTGTTGTTCAAATATTGGCAGACTGTTTTTTTATGTAATTATTTCTCACTCTATTATTAAGCCTGCGATTCTAAAGGGATGTCTTTTTAGGAGATACTCATTTTTTCATGTTGAATTGATTCTAAATTTGTATGGGACTATTCATATCATATATCCTGTCTTTCTGAAAGAGATCATGACATTTAAAACAGATGGATTTTTCCGATCTACAGTTAGATATGGAAAGAAATTTAAATTCTTCCAATAGCGGTTCCACTCATATATACAAATTGATATGAAAATATAGAAATTCATTCAATGAGCATTTCTTTTATGCCCTTTATGTGCTTGAAGCAAGATAAAGGTGTTAGGGATTCAGAGAACAGTTCTACATTCAGGGAATGCATGACCCAGTAGAAAAATAACAAATAAACTATACTTTTAATATTCTTTAGCCACAAATTCACATTCCTCCCAATATGTGTTAACAACGAAAAGCAGTGGAGTTTTGGGTTTAGTTACTCAGGCAGTCATCTCTCAGGAGCTATCCTGTGTAGATAGCTCATCTGCCTAGTTCCTGTTATCCCTATTCATCAGAGAATATAAAACAAAGAAATGATTTAAAAGAGTAACTTAAAAAATCAGGAATTTCTTCAAGAAGAAAATAGTCCAACCCATAGCAGTCAATCTCTTTATCATCATGTGCACAAAACACCCAGTTAGCCAGTTGTTTCACTTAAACTTTCACTTCTTGGCCAGGCATGGTGGCTCACACTTATACTCCTAGCACTTTGGGAGGCCCAGGCAGGAGGATTGCTTGAGGCCAGGAGTTCTGAGCAACATAAGGAGACCCTATGTCTACCAAAACATAAAAATTAGCTGGGCATGGTGGCTTTAGCCTGTGGAGGCTGAGGTGGGAGTATAGCCTGAGCCCAGGGGTTCAAGGTTGCAAGACCTTATCTGTAAAAAACTTTCCCTTCTCAAGTCAGCTTAGCATCTGGACATAGAATTGGTTAAATTTAAAGGTATTACCTTCAATGATAAATTAATGCACTTATTCTCATATTTAATTTGGAGATAATTTTTCAAAGAACAAAGACATATTTATTTTATATTATCACTATTACTTAATTGTATCACTATTACTTAATTGTAGCACTACAGTTTTATCAAAATTGGGATTCTTAGAATACACTGGCATATGTAATGTTTGGGAGGGTAATATTTACTTTCAGTGAACTGAATATGGTATTACAGTGCATCACTTTTTATATCGCATTTTAACTGAGCAAAGTGCTAACAGAAGGAAAGTATTAACATTTAATTGTCTGTGAAATATTTTCAGAGTTAGCTTTGATGTGAAAAAAAGAATAGAAAACCGTAATGCTGTAAGCTTGAGACACCCAACCCAGTGAAAATTCTTTGGATAAACAAAAAGGGAAACCACAATAAATAGTCTTTAAAATACATCTCTGATAATATGAAGCTTTTGTTTTCTTTATTATTTACTAATCCATAGGATCTTGATATTCACTTGCTTGTGATATTTATCATCCATATTTAGTGATTCGTCAACATTAGCAACCTGATTAACCATCCTAGTAAAAAAAAAAAAACAGGGACTAATAATTGGTACATGCTCAAGCTGAGTTAACTCAATGTTATTCGTTTGGATGAAAAGTGAAAAAAAGGCAGTCAATCAGTTAAAAGTTTCTAAATGTTTGATGGTGACATATCATGTAACCTTAACATCTGGATGATGGGATTTTACTCTTTTTATCCAGATGTCTGGCATCATGCAGATACAACCTCAGTGGTTCAATCAGTCAACAACTTTTATTGAGAGTCTCCCTGTGTTAGACAGCTCAGTGAGGGCTAAAGAGCAACATCACCTTATGCAAGGGCTACTACAAAATCCTCTTAATTAGTCCTCCTGACTCTACCCTCTCCCCATTCCAAACTACCAGAAGACTAAAATACCATTTTCAAACTGTAGGTTATTTGCTAAAAATACTTGTCTTGCCTCAGGTTTCTACCACACTCTGGTGGCTGCACAGGGCTGTAATAGGAGAGTTTGCAAGAGCCCCTCTTGTAAATTGATCATGTTACATACACTTTCTGTGTGTAAACCCTTGCACAGTAATAGCCTGGAGTAGGTAAAACTCAATTCCTTGAGCTGTTTTTAGGCTTAGTTATAGATAATGCATATCAAACCCCAAAACATTTTCACATACATAGTAGTCACTCTGTAAATTGAGATAACTTTTTTTATCTACTAACAATCAACATTAATAATATACATAAAACCATAGCATTACTAGAAACCATAGTTTCTAGTAAAACCCAGTTTCTAGTAAAAAAGGAAATGTTTAATAAAAGTCCTTTATAAATGTCTTTTCTTAACCTTAATACCACATTTCCTTGACTCTAAAATCCCATTTATTATAGGAGGTTCAATTTGAAAGAACTTTTTGAGCAGAAAAAAGAATCTTATTCCACTATAAAACTCAAGCTGATTTTGTAAATGTTACAGTTTGGAAAGTGATGCTGACTGAGGAAATACACTTGTTCACTTGTTTCTATTGCTTCTACTACTATTAGTTTTATACTTCCCTTTTGCCTTATATTCTAGGCAAACGAAATTAATTGCTTTGAGGAAAAAGAAAAATCAAAAATAATTCTAAAATTTTTTAGCAAATGATACCACAACATGAAATAAGATATGTAGGAGAAGCAGATAAATTAAATTCGATCTGTGTTGAGATTGCCATCAAGGGGGAAAATGTTAGTTGGTCATTGAAAAATATGAATGATTCTCTGAAGAATAACCTGCAGATTAGCATTTGAAGATGTGTTAATGTGATTCTTTTAGTTGCAGACCCACTCGAGCTTGCCATATGTAGGATTTATGAGGAGTAATAATCATAAAAGAAATCACTTGGACCCAAGGCTACTACTAAAGCTGGAGAATATTTCAGAACTCAAAATAGTTCCAAAGATCCCCACATCAGGAATTTGCAAGTCTTCATTATAAGCCTCAGCCATTATATTTCCTTTTTTGAATTATCATTTGATGAGCATTTTTATGTATTAGGCACTAGGCTAAACATTTTTATGTCTTACTTCATGTAATATTCACAACCCATGTGACACATTCCATTATCCACATTTATAACTGAGAAAACAGCTTTTAAGAATTTCAGCAATTTACCTAAGTTCCCTCAGCTCATTAGTGGTAAAGCTGGGATTTAACCTCAGGGCCTCAGCAGAATAATAGTAGGCATGTAGTGGGTTCTGTACCCTATTCCATCTCTGAACATACTCTATACTACTCTCCACTGGCTTCTTCTTTTCCCCTATAATTTCAGCCTGTGGATAACCCATCCTAATTTCTCTAACTCCATCCATAGCATAGCATTTCAATTTAATTCCCATTATTAACTGGTGATTTCTCTCTCTGTTTCTGAGAAAAAAATGTCTGTTTATCTCAAAGCATATATTGAGTCAAACTATACAGTGCATAAATGTTGATCAGTCTATGTATTAATTACCCTCAAGTCAAATGCCCATTCCTGACTGATTAACTGTTAACCAAAAAGACCCATCAGGCCAATCAGAAGCTGCAGATAGAGCAGCTTCCCTTAAAAGAGAGTATGAACGAGGCAGTAGTAGAAACATCTCTACCATAGGAGATAGACAGGAAATGACACTAGGGGAGTTGAAAAGGTGTACAGTAGACCAAAAAGAGAAGCGTCCACACAACAGAACCCTAAGAAACAAATACATAACAATTAGCCAGAATACAAGAAGTCAGGGCAAGAAATTAATAGAAAACAGAAAATTAGGAGAACCAGTAGAAAAACAGAAAATGGTGTCAAGGAATTATAAAAAGAAGAGCTTAAAAAATGAGGGAAGGCACCTGCACTTGTATGTTTATCACAGTACAATTCACAATTGCAAAAATATAGAATCAACCTAAGTGCCCATGAACTGATGAGTGGATAAAGAAAATGTGTGTGTTGGGGGGTGTATACACACACACACACACACACACCATGGAATACTATTCAGACATAAAAACAATGAAATGATGTCATTTGCAGCCACCCAGATGGAACTGGAAACCACTGTCCTAAGTGAAGTAACTCAAGAACAGAAAACCAAATACTCATGTTCTCACTTTTAATAAGTGGGAGCTAAACTATAGGTATGCATGGTCACAGAAAGTCACATAATGGATATTGGAGTCTCAGAAGGGTGATCCCAGTTGGGATGGGGTAAGATATGAAAAATTGTTGGGTACAATGTACACTATTTGGGTAACAGGTACATTAAAAGTTCAGACTTTACCACTATACTATTTCATCCATGTAACAAAAAGCCATTTATACCCCTAAATCTATTGAAATCTTAAAAAAAGAAAAATGAGGGTATATTCCATAGCAACAAATGCTTCAGCAATATCAATTCATTTATTTTACATATATATCTATATATAGTACATATATACAATCTATCCTACTATAGTAGAATAATACATATGTATATGTATTATGTATGTGTATGTATTTATTTTTCAGGGGACACAGAGTTGTGTAAGAACAGGTTTGTTGCTCTCATAGTGGAGTAAACAAGTATTAATAATGACAAAAATCAATACATAATTTCAATGATGAGCTACACAATAGAGAAAAGATATATGGTACTTTGAGAGCATGGAATAAGAGAACTTGACATTGTGAGAGAGTTCAGGGAAAACTTGCTTTAGAATTGATGCCTAAACTGAGATATAAAAGAAGAGTGGGAATAGACCAGGTGAAGTAGAGGAGAGAAGAGCATGGCAGACAGAAAGAATGGACTGTGTAAAGCCCCTTTGGTAAGAGGCAACACAATGACTGATAAAAAGTCCCTTCTGCGGCTGGAGTGGAGAGAGCAGGAACTGGACCAGAAAGAGATAATGCTAGAGAGGTATACAGGAGACTGTCACACAGAACCTTGAGGATCATGTTAAAGGGTTGCTCAGTTGGTTACCCTACATGCAATAAGCTGGGAGGGAAAACAGAATGGTTGGCATGATCAGATGTATATTCCGAGACAATTGCTCTAGCTGTGTTAAGCAGGAGAGATCAAAGAGTGGCATCATGCAAGATTATTTCTATTTCAATTAACAAAATTCCCACTCATACTGGTTTAAGAAAAAAGATCATTTGTTGGCTCTAAGATTGTAAAGTGTGGCCAAGAGCAGATATTCAGGCATTTTAGGATCTGCTGGCTTAATGATGTTTTCAGGAATATATCTCTCTGCATCACAGCTCTGCTTTCTACTGTGTTGACTTTATTTTTAGGCATGATATCCTATCCTGGGGGTGAAATGACATTTGGTAGCCTAAAATCAAAACTCTCATATATTATCACCCCAACAGAAAGAGAACCTACTTTTCTCTGTACTGCCAGTAAATATCCTAGGACTGACATTTATTGAACAAGTCAAGTCACATGTCCATCCATGAAACAATCATTATGACCAAGCAAGAGGATATACTCATGGTCAGGGCAGAATGACTTTCCCACTTCTGAATCCAGATGGTACTGTCAATCCCACCTGAACTACATGACCTCGTAAGGGAGAATTTTTCCACTCTTTTCCTAATATCAGCATAACTGCAAACTAGCATGACAAAGCAACTATAAGAGTGACCTTTGACTAGATTTCAATCTTGTGCACAACTGCAAAATAGCATGACTAAGCAACTATAGAGTAACACATGACTAAACCTCTGTCTTGTGCAGACTTTGTAACTATTTGCTTCTGTAACGTATAAAAGCCACCATGCTTGGACCCCATTTTGCTCAGAATTTGGAGGTGAGACCCCTCTGAGCACACCAGTGTAATAAAAGCTTGTTTTGCAGTACTCTCGTGTGGCTCTCAGTTTGTTTCCCTGTCCAGTTTGCTGTAACATTTGGTTCCCTGACCAGGAAACCCCAATAGCACTGGCAGTTGGGGCCACCATTCTGGACAGGTCACTGGCTGGCTGACCCTGACCCCCTGATGAGGATCCAGGAGCGCCACCACTCCATTGGGGACATTCTCCTCTTTGTTTGAATGAGCTCCACCCCACCCCAACTGCGGCTCCTTGAACCTGCCCCCTCCAGACACCGAAAGATTACGGTGCAACCAGGAACCAGAAACAGCCATCTGAACTGCGGTAAGAACACCCCGGGACGCTGCCCTGTAGTCAGACCCGTCCCAGGAAGAAGGCTAGACTTCCTGTTAGGGGAAGGCTAGAAGCCTTCTAGGACAGAAGGGGAAACTGATCACCTCCTGAAAAGGTTCTAGGATTCCCAGGGGGGTGGAGGGGAATGTAATAACCTCTTGGCTCCGCGTGTGAGTGCTGTGACTCCACGGCGAAAGCTGCGGAGTCTGACTGGGTCCATACCTGCGGGTCTGTGGCAGTGTCTAGGGCATAACGGTGACTCACTTTTCCAAAAGGAAAGTGACCTGGCCCTGGATTTATACAGGAGCACCTTAGCAAAGCCGTGCCTTAAATCCCTGCTAGGGGAGCAGCCAGGTGGACAACTGAAAGTTACCCCACTCTGTGGGGCACCGATCGGTAGGAACATTATGGGGGGATCTGAATCCAAACCAACTGTTCTCAGGTGCATGATCAAAAATTTTACAAAGGGATTCTCCTACGATTATGGAGTAAAAATGAGCCCAGGGCGTGTCTGGATGCTCTGTGAAATAGAGTGGCCTGCTTTTGGAGTAGGATGGCCTAGTACAGGAACTCTGGATGTTCCCACTGTTCGGGCTGTCTGGAACCAGGTTACTGGCAGCCCTGGACACCCCGATCAGTTCCCTTGTATAGATTCTTGGCTGGAAATTGCTCAAACCTGCCACCCTGAGTCTGGTTCTGCTCAGAAAAGAGACAGAGTAGGGTGCTCTTCGCTCAGCAGCCTAGAAAGCTCTCTGATTTGGGGCCCAAGCCCATACACCAAGGCCCATCCAATGAAGAATTTTTCCTGTCACCTCCCTATAATGCAGAGAGTCCACCACCAAAGCTCCTGTCGGCGCCAGACACCCCACCACTATCAGTATCCACTCCCCGAAGGCCTGATGACCCAAGGCCTGATGACACTGTGGAGGCGACTCCGGTAGCTCACCGCCTTCACTCTCTCCAAAACCATGGCCCAGACCTACAACTGCCAATGCATGAGGTCTATAGCCAGCCCTGCCCAGCCAAAGATGGATCAATACAGCCTGGGCCATCAGCATTATACTCCCAGCCCTTCTCTACCACCAATCTCTTAAACTGAAGCAGCATACTCCTTCATACTTAGAGAAGCCCCAGGCCATGATAGACCTACTGGAAAGCATCTGCCAGACCCATCAACCCACTTGGGGGACTGTTAGCAGCTCCTCCTGACCCTGTTCAACATCAAGAAGTGACCGCCAGAGCTCAGAGATAGGTGCAAGATAATGCACCAGCAGGTGTCTTGGGCCCCGAGGCAAGGGCCCAGTGAACAGATTCAGATGTTGTGCCTATTTGGGACTTTAACACTCCAGAAGGACAAGAGGCACCCAACAGATACTGAGAAGCCCTCCTACATGGGGTCCGAGAAGGAGCAAAGAAGCTCACTAACATGAATAAAGTAGCTCTGGTCACCCAAAAGGCTGACAAAACTCTCAGTGATTTCTATGAATGTCTGTGTGAGGCCTACAGAATTTACACCCCCTTTGATCCTGAAGCCCCAGAAAAATCAACGAATGGTGATTGTGGTAATCTGTGGCTCGGGCAAGCCCAGACATGCAACGCAAGTTGGAGAAGCTAGATGGATTTGCTGGTATGAACATCACCCAGTTAAGGGAAGTGGCTCAAAAGGTATTCTGGAACCTGGACCATGATGAAGATGAAGCACAAGGCCACCAGTGCTTGGGGCTCCTGCACCCATGCCAGGGCCTGGGACACGGATGGAAAGTAGGCCATGCAAAAGAAGGACATTATGACTGGACCAGTGTGCATTCTGCAAGGAAACTGGACATTGGAAAAATAAATGTCCACATCGATAACCTCAAGACAGCTATTGGAAAGAAAATGCTTGAACCGATCGCCCATCCTTCCTGCTCCTGGAGGCTGCCTATTCCACCCCCTCAGTGAGGCCCCGTCCACAGTTTCCAGATGGAATCAGAGGCACAGGACTTTATTGGCCTCACGGGAACAAAAACAGAATAGGACCGACTGGGCTCCCTCAACCTTGGCCCCCAGGAGCCTGTGGTCACAATGGATGTTGGGAGCCAGCAGTGACTTTCATGGTAGATATGGGAGCCGAACACTCAGTAGTGACTACCCAGGTGGCTCCTCTCACTGGATGGGAGACAACAATAATTGGGGCCACTTGTGGCCAGGTGAGTAGGCCTTTCTGCCAGGCCTGTTCATGCCAGCTCAGGGGACACCAAGTGACACACGAATTCCTCTATCTCCCAAACTGCCCAGTTCCCTTATTGGGACGGGACCTCCTGCACAAATTAGGGGCCCAGATCACCTTTCATCCCAAAGGTGGCACAGACCTGTGATTTGGCAGCTCCGTAGTCCTTGATAATGGTGGTCACTGTCCCCCGGGGAAATGGAGTGGCTCCTCCAGGGCCACCGGGCATGTGGCTGCAGGGTGCATGGGCGCAGCTACCGACCACTGGGCCTGCAGAATCCTTACACCAATGGCCACATTTCGGACACAGAAGGAGAAACCATCCCCCCCCCCTCCAAGTTTCAGCATAACTTCACAACAGTATGGGCAGAAGACAACCCCCCCAGACTAGCAGTTGGAAGGGCTCCAGTCATAGTTGAGCTAAAACCCGGAACACAGCCCATCTGCAAAAGGCAATATCCTATCCCTAGAGAAGCACGGAAGGGGATCCAAGCTCACCTAGACAAACTTCTTCAGGAAGGCATCCTGAGAGAGTGCCAGTCCCTATGGAATACCCCGCTGCTCCCAGTAAAAAAAAACCTGATGGAACTTACCGGCCTGTCCAGGATCTCCAGATGGTAAATGAAGCCACGGTCACCCTTCATCTAGCAGTGCCAAACCCCTACACACTCCTGAGCCACATCCCTGGGGACACCAAGTCGTTCAGTTGCCTGGACCTGAAAGACGGTTTCTTCTGCATCAGGTGGCACTGGCGAGCCAGCCCCTTTTTGCTTTCGAATGGGAAGATGCAGGTTCCGGAAGGAAGAGGCAGCTCACCTGGACCAGGCTGCCACAGGAAGTTCTTCTTTCCAGAACTTCCCAACAATCTTCGGGGAAGCACTGATCCAGAGTCATTCATGCGGAGGGGGGAAGCTCAGCTGTACTCTATTACAATATGTGGATGACCTCCTCCTGGCACACGTAACCCAAGAGGAGTGCATGGAATCAACAGGAGCCCCACTCCAGCTACTGGCAGAAAAGGGGTACAAGGTCTCATGGAAAAAGGCACAAATTTTCCAACAGGTCATCATATACCTAGGTTTTAAAATCACCGAAGGCAGAAGACAGCTGGGGCATGAACAAGTACATATAATCTGCTCCATCCAAAGACCAACCACACTCCGGCAGCTGCTGCAGGAGTCCTGGGAGCCGTAGAATTCTGCCGAATATGGATACAGGGTTTCCCACTGATGGCCAAACCTCTCTATGAGGCTCTGAGAGGATCTGAGACCACGACGCAGGAGCTGAAGTGGGGATCTGAGCAGGAAGAAGTCTTCTGATATCTGCAAAATCAACTACACCTGTCGCTGGCCCTCAGGCTGCCAGATTACACTAAAGACTTTAACCTGTTTGTTAAAGGGTAGCCCAATATCACCACTATTCTGTGATAACTCACAGATAACCTGGAGGTTGTGCAGACCTTACACCCCACGACCCTCCTGCCCATCGACCTAGGACTCCCAGACCGTGATTGCCTTGAGGTGGTAGAAGAAGTCTACGCCGGCCGGCCAGGACTAAGGGATACTCCCCTGACAAATCCAGAACTGGAACTGTTTACGGACGGCAGCAGTAACGTCCAGGACGGGCAACAGAAGGCAGGATACACAGTCACAACTAAAGACTAGGTGGTCTTAGCGGAGCCCCTGCCGGCAGGGTAATCCGCTCAGAGAGCAGAGTTATGGGCCTTAATCCAGGCACTGAGACACACAAAGACAAATATATAGGACAAATATATACACAGATTCCAAATATGCATGGAGCACCTTGCATGTACATGGGGCCCTTTATCAAGAAAGGGGACTCTTAACGGCAGGAGGAAAAGAAATAAAAAAATAAAGAAGAGAACTTACAGCTATTGGATGCCCTGTGGGAGCCTAAAGAAATAGCCGTCATACATTGTCGTGGACACCAGAAAGGAACAGACCCAGTCACCCTGGAAAATCATTTGGCAGACCAAACAGCAAAGGCTATAATGGCACAAAAGTTGCAGGAACAGGGCACAAGGCGACAGGCTGGTAAAACTCTCCTAGCACCAGAATGGCCCAGATGCCCAAGATACAGCCCAGAAGAAGAAGCATGGGCAAAGAGAGATGTCCCAAAAGACTGAGTGAGGATGGAGGAGTCTGCCAGATGGCCAGGTCTTCATACCAGAGAGGCTGGCCTACACAGTTATCTCCAATTACCATGTCCTCTCCCACCTGGGAAAAATGGCCCTTACCAACCTGCTTGGCAGGTACTACTACATTCCTAAGCTTCGTCCATCTGAGCAACCATCTGTGCCCGCTGCTATTGTGTGCCAGAAATAATGCAGCCACGTGGCCTACACTGGCCCCACGCAACCAGAATGTTGGATTGGGCATTAGACTTTACTCCATAGCCCCCCAAGACTGGGGAACAGGTAAAAGATTGTGTTATGTCATATTGTATTGGTCTATAGTGGGGCTCCTATTTCTACTGTGGATATTCCTATAGACAATCAACTTAATAGGGGATACAGGTTATTGATACAAGATACAACTAGTTTTAACACTGGTTTCCTCACTCACACACATAAACACTCAAAACCCATGTTCCTCTTCTTGTAACAATATAAGTAAAAAACAGACAATTCAAAATCTCCTGCTGCTTAGGTTTTTCACCAAAATTTTAAGTTCCTAAAAATAGGAATTCTGGTCAAGGCTTGTGATTCTATATATGGGGTATACCAATGAATGGGATGTGTTGAAAGAGGCATAAAATGTGTTGAGAAAAAAAGAGCAAAATTAATTATATATGTAATTTTGTCTAATTTAGAGGTTGTTTGGATTGATCCAATGTATGGATTAGAAGGGAAAACAAAACCAAGATAGAAGGTAACTAGTAAGGTGCAGAAAGACATAGAAAGCCTATGAGTATGGAAATGTATTTTTGGTAAGAGAGATTGAACAGAGGGGGATGGTTTTGTGTGGGAAAGGATCTTGTGTGGAGAATTTTTGTCCTGGAACAGAATGGCTGGTAATTTGGGAAAGAGGAAATTTAGGACAAAAAAAAAAATACCAAAGAAAGCCTGAGTATGTTGTAGATGATCTGTGTAGGTTGTGATGGCATTCACAGAGAAGAATTTATGAAAGAATTTTGTGTATGGTTGAGTTGGCCATAAATAATTGAAAAGGTTTTGGTTAAAATCACAAGGTTTTCTTGAAATATTGATTTGCTCTTGATTTTTATATAGAAACTACAGTCACCTGAGGTTTTCTTGAAATATTGATTTGCTCTTGATTTTTATATAGAAACTACAGTCACCTGAGGGGCCACAGCCCGCATCATGGCCCTCCAAAGTATACCGTCCACTAAACAATTTAGGTGATGCGCTCTAATGCAGTGATGATAGCCACAGCGCATTTAAGGGCATCAAGAGGGGGTAATGTAAGGGAGAATTTTTCTAGTCCCTTCCTAATATCATCATAACTGCAAACTAGCATGACAAGCAACGAAAAGAATAATCTTTGACTAGATTTCAATCTTGTGCATGACTGCAAAATAGCATGACTAAGCAACTATAGAGTAATAAGTGACTAGAGCTCAGTCTTGTGCAGACTTTGTAACCACTTGCTTCTGTAATGTATAAAAGCCACCATGCTTAGACCCCATTTTGCTGAGAATTTGGAGGCAAGACCCCTCTGAGCCGGCCAGTGTAATAAAAGGCTGTTTTGCAGTACTGTCGTGTGGCTCTCGGTTTGTTTCCGGGTCCGGTTAGCTGTAACAACCTGAGAAAAGGAAAGGGACAGCCTTCACAGAAAAACGGGGATGCCATGGCCAGAAGTGGAAGATAGAAAATAATTATAGAGGGAGAAAATAATTATAGAGGCAGTTAAGAGAATCTTATGATATTCCTGGAAAGAAATAGCCATAGTTTGGATTAAGGGCAAAGATTTGAGAGGTATTGAAGAGGGTAAATTCATAGGATTTTGTAATTAATTAGACAAGAGAGTAAGGGAGATTGAGATATTAGGAATATGTCCTAAATTTTATGCTTGCATAACTGGTAATGTCATTTGTTCAGAGAGTCAACACTGAAAGCAAGCCGGTTTAGAGGTAGGGAAAGAGGGGAGAGATGATGTGCTTAATTTGGAATACAGTGAGTTGGAGGTACCATTGAGATTTCTAAGAGATTTTAAGAAGACAGTTTGATATATAGGACTAAAGATGCGGGAAGACATCTGGCCTGCAGGTATAAGCTTGCCCAAGACTGGATTAGTCCTCTGATTTGAAATTTATCAGTGACCACAGACAGTGATAGAGGCAAAAGCCAGATTACAATTAGTGGAATGTGTGAAATAGTTGCAGCAAATCTATATGAGTGATTGTGGTGGGTTAAATATATACACAAAGTCATTACTATTTCCTCCCCTGAAAAGTGAAGTTTAATTTGCTTCTGCTTGATTCTGGGCTGGTATTAGTAACTTGCTTGACCAGAAGAATGTAGCAGAAGTAATGTTCTGGGATTTTCAGTGCTGCCATAAGAAACCTTGTAACTTCTGCTGGAGCCTCCTGGAACATGTGCTGTGAAGAAGCCCAAAGAGCCAGCTGAGTGTTGTTGGGCAACTTATTATGCTTAAGCCTATGCTTAAGCTTAAGTTTTCTTACTTGCATAATGGTAAGCACTCAATATTTGCTAGTTACTGCTTTAGCATTATTTCCTGATTAATCCAGAATGAAGTGAATTAGTGACATAATTGGAGATAGGGTTTAGCTAATTCCCCCCTTCACAAAGGATTATTTTTATAAGATTTTAACCCTTTAATAATATTAGTGGTCACTATTTATAATATTATCATAAGCTAAATCACTAATCAGCTAAAATATGGATAATCAAAATTCTCCAAGGAAATAATTTGATGGCCTTTTGCTTTTTGTGACGATTGTGGGAACATGCAGCGGTGATATTTTCAGGGGTACTGTGCCATTCAAGCAGGGCTTTTCTGAAGTTACAAATAGCTGTACTCTAATACCATTCCCAGAAATATCACTTCCGTAAGTCAGAGAATTAAATTACCACTTTAATCTAGTAACTGTTATAACCGCACCGAGAATTTCAGGAAATACCACTCTCAGATTAAGTATTTATTAGAATGCCACCTTAAAGAAGAATTTATGGGTAAAATATAGCCACTAATTTTTTCTGACTTTCATCTTTCAAAGGATAAGAAAATAGAATGGAGACACTCTGAGTTATACAGCAACTTACATCCATATGGCATTTACCAATTGCCATAACTTTAAGGGACTCAGTTTTTATATGTAACTCAGTGAGCTTGCATTTCCCAGGCAGGAGAAAAATAGGCTCTTTTGACTCTCATTTCCTAGGAACATCCTCCCTACGACATTTGTAGATGGGGAAGGAAATATTGTCCTAGTTGCTCTGAGAAATTTAATGGTTGGTTACATAGTTTCCACCAGCTGAGGTGAAGTGGTCTGGTATAAACTCAGAGGCAGCCCAACTATTCACTGCAGGAGATTTATAGATGACAAAATCCTATACTTACTTGAATCTTTTGTCAGTTCCACTCTTTTATTCTCCTCTACTTTTTTGGAGAAAAGAAGACCTTTCTGAATCTTCTTTTGGAGAACCAATTTCCAAAGGCCCCTTATTCAAAAAGAAATATGTATAAGTGCAAATGATGTGTTGTGCTGAGTAGACATCAGCCTTCAATGTAGCACAGAGCAACTTGGCATGGAGGATTGTAGTATTTTCAGTGTTACACTGATCACCACCTGTATTAAATCTAGACCACTGGAAAAGCTCTAAGTACTCTGAATTATTATATTATTCACTAAGAATATCAAATACAATTTAATAGAAATGATTGGCATTTGGTAAGAAAAAATTTTCATGCACTCGAACTAAAAATGTCATTGTTTTCTGCTTAATTTTATAAAATGAAACCAAATACGCTAATATGTTCAAAAATTGAACTTAAAAAAAACAAACTAGTATTTGAATCGTTTTTTTTTCCTTTCTGATTCTACTAAAAACAAATCTCCAACCTCTCCATAGAAGTATCAAAAGGAGAAAATGTACCTAGCACAGCGTGTAACAAAAGTGAATAACTCAAGTTGGAAATATACATGAATCTCTACCATGCCCTCTTGAATTCCCTTCCCCTAAAATCCTCGCACTCCCAAATCATGAATAAAGAAAAACTTATCTGTGTTCTAAAAAGCTAGCATCCCGTCAGGCCATGATGCTAACAGAGTGACAGCAGCCACAACATGTTTTTTTTAACTCAGTCCATTTCCCTCTCTTATGGAATGATTTCCTGATTCCCATTCCTTTATGCCTCATGACTGCACAAGCACAAGAAAATCTTTTCGGAGAAAAGGGGAAACCTTCCTGAGATCAGTAGCATTGCCCAGCTCTAACAAAGGGTCAGTATGCTTTGTTTGATTAATATTTGCAAACACAAACCCTTAGCAATTTTAAAATAATATAAAAATTAGAGGATGAAACAATCTATTTTTGTTCTCTGTGAAGTACTTTAGATGCTTCAGGGATATTTCCTTTTTATCTCTCTCGATGGTAAAGTTGTGAGAATTATCCCAGTGAGTGTCTCAACCTAATTTTCCCTTTAATTGTTCAATTTTTTCATGTTAAGTCTTTCTGGAGGAGATTTAAGGCGATAAACAATTAGAGACACATGTCTCTTTCCCACACACACATGCACAAACAGACACAAAATATGATTAATAAAATAAAATTTTAAAAGTTGTAAAAGGAGGAATACAACTGCAATGTACTCTACTATAATTTGTATACGTTTTTTAATGCTGGTACTCTTAACAATACAAAAAATCGGCTCAATTTCTTTAAATATTTTATTGACAATATTAGGATATAGTGTGAAGATATTTTCAGGCAGGTAGAAAAAGCAAATATGACAACTCATGATTCCTAATGTACTGTAATTAGATAACACTTTACATTGTTTTTATTTAAATGCATGTTATTGTCCTGAATAACTTCTACCTTCCCTTCTCACACACTATTTGACATTATGTGGTCAAGTACTAAGATAAAGGAAAAATTGCATTTAGCAAGCTCCCTTGAAGTATGTTTAAAATGGAAATACAGTATTTTCATTTGTGACAGCAACAAAACCTAAACTGGGTCCAGGAGATGGTAAATATTCAGGTTTATCTTCAAAGCCAACTGTTCAAATATTTTCACCTCAGCCTTAAAGATATAATGTCAATTACTAGGAATTTTATTAGGGGTAGTCTTTTAAAAAGTCATGAACCAAAATATTTCTTGTAATAAACAATTTTATTTATGGTGGAATTTCCAAAATTTCCTATATCTTGAAGTTATCCACAAAGTACTATTTTGTGCTTACAGTTAAAAGATGCATTTATTATAAAAGAGGATCAAAATATATACCACTAGGCAGTATTGTTATATTTTTATTTAACACAATATAGCTAAAGGATTAAAGAGAAAAGCAAAAGTTAAATATATTTAAAATTCCCTTTAACTGACTGCCAGCTGCTCTAACATTTAAAAAAAAATAACGATCCAAACAACAGAGATAATATTTTGATGAGCATTATTTATAAAAAATATTTATATAAGTTAAGCATTGCAACTACCTTCAAAAACAATCTTATATTGAACTATGTGTCTAAAGCAAAGAATAAAGATGAAGAAAGTATTAATTGCAATGGTAACTTTTTAGTTAAATACACAGTCTTATAAAGTGGCAAGAAAATATTTACAAATGTACAACTGAAAACATATTTTTATATACAGGTCGTCTTGGTTTAGGAGTTTTTGGGCCTCCTTCCTCCACTGTGGTAATAGGCCCTCCTGGCAGCACTGATCTAGATTAGATAATTAGTTCATAGCACGTGATAGATAAGCCTGGAACTAGAGGCCCCTGGAGTTGCAGGCTGTGAATCGGTGCTGTCAATTGGGGAGAGAGAGGCCGGGTCCTGGAGAGGCAACCCTGGTTGCTCTGAGGAGGTGATCCGGTCCACTATGCTGGATAAGCAATCCAGGCTGGATAAGGAGCTTTTATCTGTGCCATATACTAAAAATACAAGGAGAAAAACATTAAAAAAAATTATCCCCTGATAGACAGACTTGCTTATGTTGCCCCTTAAACTGTAGGTCAGTTCCTTTGACATCCAGGGGTCAGGTGGTCACAGAAAGCCTCATGTAGAAATTTACAGCAAATATCTGGCAATTCCTGGGGGTGGAGGTGGGTAGTGGGAATATTTCAAGCAAAAGTGTGCACGTGTGTGTGTGTGTGTGTGTGTGTGTGTGTGTGTGTGTGTGTGATTTGGAACAGAAGATGTGTGTTTATTTTGCTCTGCCAAAGCCTTCCTGTAAGAACCATCACTTCCATTCCCCTCCCCAGTACTACCTGGATGCACAGATTCTGCTTTGATTGGCTGAATTGTGAGTTTGAACTGGTCTTTAAACTCCTACCAAGTTATCAATTCTTACCATTTGGTACATCGGGGCAGTAGACGCTGTCAAAACTGCTGCTCTTTCTGGACCAGACAGGACTGTTACATTCGGGCTATAACACAAGACACAAAAGAAATTTGTTTTCAGCTCTTGGCAAAAGATGCTCTGACCTAGGCTGAGACAGTGCTTGGCCACTAGCTCTGTAAACTGACTACTCTACGTGGTCATTGCCTTGATTTAGGAAGGGTTAGCCATCTCCAAAACCCCAGGGCACAGAGGTCAATCTCTGTGCTTCAAGAAGAGGAGAGCAGCGGCAAAGGCGAGAGGGGGTGGAACTCAGCAGCAATGTGCATTGGGTTAACCATGCAAAATGGATTGGAGTAGAAGGAAGCCACACTAATTCAGGGAAAGAACACTTTCCCAGGGCAAAAACACATTAAAACCTGGCAGCATTGGAGCAAACGCCCTCTGAAAAGAATGCATCAACATCTCCTTCTAGCCAGCCCTTAGCAGAGCAGGAACTGGGGACATGTGGGCACTTTTTTCCCCTATTTTTTCATTAAGTTATAAACAGTGCCTTCAGATGTTAGTCTATAGCAGCATCCACAGGTGGTATATTTTGGAAATAAACTGAGTAATGGAGAAAACATCTGATTGAACATTCCCAGCCATCTAGCACACATGCTAACCCTCCCTATATACAGTGTATACCTAGAACCTGGTACAAAGTCAAACTAAAATCTTGTTCAGCCTCTGTTTCCTGGTTTCTTTCAAAATGTGGACACCTGTCTTCTCTTAAAGCAACTCAGCAATTGTCTCTACCCCACTCCCCCCACTACACTTGGTTTAAGTGAGTTGTAAGGATTTTTAGAAAAGATCAGGGTAGCCTAGCGGGTACCAGAGCTACTGCTTACCATTCCGTCGGAGCAGCTGGAGGTGGGGCTGGTGGGCTCGGAACAGCTCTGTCCCGTCAGGCTGTAGTAGTTCTCCACCTGCTCCCTCAGCAGCTCCTGCAGGCTCTCGATGTAGCGGATGGCATTCCTGAGGATCTCCACCTTGGGCAGCCTCTGGTTGGGGTTGGTCGTGGTGCACCTCTTGAGCGTCTCGAAAGCCTGGTTGACCTTCTTCAGGCGCCTGCGCTCGCGCATAGTGGCCGCCTTCCGCCGGTCCATGGTGGTGGACTTCCTCTTGCAAGCTTTGCAGGCCCACATGAGGCAGTGCCCAGCCTGGTGGTGGCCGGTGGGCGCTCGCACGTGCTCGTCTTCGTCGGAGCCCTGCAGCTCTGCTTTGTGCGCCCCGAAGGCAGCCACTCGGGGCTCAAACTCGTCCCCAAACTCACCCTCGGGGGACGGGATGCAGCAGGAGCCGTCATAGAAGTACTCGGAGGGCGAAAACTGGCAGCCGTCCATCATGTCCATCCTACCGAGAGGCAGGAGGTGCACCTGGACGGCAGGCAGCGAGAGGGATAAAGGAGAAACCGGAGCCCAGCGCCGCTGCAGACCAGCAAATCCCAGACGGAGCTCCCTGGTCGCTTTCTCTGGTAATTAACAAGGGCAGACGCCTGTTGGCCTGGGTCGACAAGCTGGGGTTGGGGCTATTTATATATTCTTGGGGGAGGGAGGCCGGCCCCAGTGGCCGGGCACTATTAGCATATCCCACCGCAGCCCCCGCGGGGGCTGTCTGGGCAAACCTCCGCCTTTCCTCTGGAGACAATTTGCTGGTTAGTGCCCCCTTTGACGCTAATGGTTTTACTGCATTTCTGCTGGGATGGGAACAGCTCCCCAACCTGCTCACTTGCACTCTCTGCAACCTAAACCAAGGGATACTTAAAAGGTGTCACAAACAAAAGAAACAGAGGAAGTCCAACTTTTTGCAATTTCTTGAACATTTAAAAATAATAATAATAATAATAAATAGAACTCCCTTTGAGCAGACACCAATGACCTGCCCTACCAATCCTGGACCTAAAGAAACATCTTATTTTTAGGTGTTTCTCTTTTTCATGAACTTTAATTATTTAAGGATTTTTTTTTTCCCACCAGGATGAATAATGTAATGAGCACTAAAAACATGATGTGATGCTTTCAATCGTGGAGTGAATCTAGAGTTTGCTTTTAAAAATCTATTTTGTATAGATTGGGGTGCGTAAAATTCTGATCAGATTGCCATTTATTATAGGCTCTGTGTTATTGAGGATAATGGGGCAGTTCCTTTTCTCTAGGCAGGGCTGACTCTAAGATCTCCCTATATGTGAGGGAGTCTAAGTGGCAGTGGGTACAGGTGACTGGGAGCATTCCTCCCTTCCCAACTTCCTTCCTTGCTCCCTTCTACACATATTTGCTGAGCGCCACCTCCTTTGTGCCAGGCCTTTGCTAGACCCTGAGCAGGCCAAAGACCTTGACTGAAAGCATCTCTAAGATTTGCAATCAGAAGAAGCCCAGTTGTAGAAGTCAAATTCCCTTTCCAGGGGCGAGTTTCCTTTCTTCCTCTCTTTCTGCTCCACCCTGTCATTTCTACAGACTAAACAGCCAAGCTGGGCTTTGGGGTTGCTAATTTTCTGCTTTCAGGCAAACTAACACCGTTACAGATGCGTCCCAGCTGCTGGCACAGCAATCCTCAGCTCGTGTAAAATTTCCAGCTCCTGAAACCATGAGTAACTAACTTCACACACTTCAGTGACAAAAGCCATCCAGAAAAGCAGTTGCAGCAGGGTCTTTGGAACTTCGACGGGTAGAAGGTGAGAGGGGAAGGTTGCCATTCCAGTGAGAATGAATCCATTAATCAGTTTTTACCAATCTCCCTCCACACTTAACCCACTTTGAGATCACTTGGGATGTGGAGATGTGTTTATATTTAGGAAAGACAATTACTTAAGGTCTACACAAATAGTCAGGGGATTTGGACCAGGGCTTGTGGCCCCATTAGAAGAAGAGAAAATGTTCTCAACTCAACCTAGGTTCATCCAGTCCACTAAGTGCTGTGGCTCCTAAGTTATTGCGAGAGGAGGAGGGAAGCTTTTCTTGGTGTCATGTTTTTCACAGAATTATTTTCCTAAAGCATCCCCAGTTCACTGATCCAGCATCTGTAGGGGCCAGGGAAGTACTAACTTTTTCAGGGCGAGATCTTCCCTCTGAAGTGAAGGCCCGAAAAACCAGGAATACAAGAGTGACAGTGTCAGTCACTAAGGTTTGCTGGCCGGTGCCTGTCACTGTCCCCTGGCCCCATCCCATCATCCCTAGGACAAAGATTCCTCCTGAAAATCAGGCTCCCTCTCACACCAATGAGCTGCTTAATCACCTGACCAGCGGGAAATCCATCTGCACCTTTCTTAGGGCTATTAACAAGTCTATGCCTTTGAAATGAATACGGTACCCAGGGCTACACCAGATAAAAAGAGTCAAGTTGCTGAAGGACCCAGGTGGAATCTAAGACGATCAGTGCTGGTGGAAACATTCGAGTGTACAGCATGTTGCTACCTCTGAAATACAATAGTGGGTTGATATTCTCCCCCAGAAATTTTCAGCCAGGTCCCACAGGTCCTGTCAGCAGCCCCAAGACCACTTTTATTGGCTGTGGAGTCCACATATTAGCACATTTGCTGCAGCTCAAACAGAGCTGTGATTTGGACACAAACTTTGTCTTTAAAGTGAAAGATACAGGATACACTTCTGCTCTGCCTTTCAGCTAATATTTGAAAACACTTAATGTGCTTTGTACCCAATCCTCTCAACGTGATGTTTGTTATTTGTAACTAACAATTATTGAGAGTTTTCTATTTGCTGAACCCTGTTCTCAACCCTTTCCATGTATTAACTCAATTAATACTCCCAGAGATCCTGTGGGAGCTATTATTAGACCCATTTTAAAAAGAAAGTAAACTCAAGCTCCAGGGGTTAGGTAATTTGCGCCAAGGTCACACCGGATTGGAAACTAGGCGCCGGGTCACGAGAGCTCCAGCTTGGCCAGCTACTAGGGGTGATTTTGTTTGTTTTCTTCTGCTACCAATTCGGGCTCAGCGCGCTTCCTGAGCACGCCAGAGCAGAAACCCGCAAAGGCTCCACATCTTTGCTTCAGCTCTCGCGCCTGGGAGGACGCTGTCACTCAGGAGCCTCTGTCAGTAACGGCAGAGCGCAGAGGTTAGGGCCCTCTTGGGTAAGATGATCGCAAAACAAATTTACCAGAGTGCCGCGGGCGGGTGGAACTAAAAAAGGCAAGAAAACACAAGCGGTCGCTGGCTTAATGGTACTTGCCAGGAGGGAAATAGGGTCGGGGTTGAGGGCCCTTGGGACTCAAGTGCTGAAAATAGGACATCAGAGCACCAAAGTAAAAAAAAGAGACAAAACTTTTAAAACGCTGTTAGGGGCAATAGAAGAAAGAGATCCAGGAAAAAAAAAAAAAGGCACTATTCAAAGAAGGTAGGCAGCCAGTGCCACAAAGATGACTGCTGTCCCACAATCAGGAGATATTCTCCTTCTCTTTTTCCCAGGGAGACCTTGCAAGAGAGCAATGAGGAAATGGGTGAGTAAGCACCCTAGAGAAAAATAATATATATTTTTTTTGAGTAAGGAAATTGAACAGGGAAATAAGGGGAAAGCTTAAAAATTGCTTTTAAAAAGAAGTAGCTATCAGTGTACCCTTTTTATTTAAAATCAAACTAGATTGGCTTTTGCTCCTCACAGAAAGAATGAAAATGAATGAAAATAATAATCTGTTTTCTACTAATTATTCCAAAGAAGTGAATTTTTAACATGCAGAGAAAACTCACATTTATATAACATGAAAACAGGGTATTAGAAAAGATATTCCAACACTGACTGTCTGCTAGGAAAGTCTCACAGAAGGCAGATGAAGGAAAGAAAACTCAGCCACACCTGGTGCTTATAAATGAATACTCACCAAGGTTCTGGGAAAGCTGACAAATATTTATTTATTTACACTTTTTTTTCATTTACATCCTGAACAAAATAGATAAATGTTTGATTTTCTTACAGTTTAGATTTATAAACAGGTTTAAATTGCAATGACCTTTAAATATCATCGACTTTTTTTTGCATAACTTAGTTTAAGCATTATGGCAATAAACTAGTGTTGGTGGACAGACCACAGGAGCAAAATGCTGCTCAAAGTTCCTAGTTAATTTTGCCCATCCTGGGAATTCTGCCTTATTGAAAATTCTCCATGCTTCTCTCAGAGGGAGAAACCCAGTACATATGGAAAGATAAATCCATCTCAATTCACTTCTGCCCCTACCAGCAGATCCTTACCAACTCCTGGACAGAGGGAGTTGCTCTTGATATTTTTGCTTATTATAGATGACTTTGCAATGTGTTAAACAATTTCAAACTGCTATTAGCTCTGGGAATCAGGCACACCTAAGTAAACACATTAGTACCTGCCAGAGCTGCTGGAAGAATTTGTGGAGAAGACAGCTGAGGAAGACATTGGCCTTTGCTTGAATTAGAAGACTTCCAGGAGAGATCAAAGGCCTAAGTAAGGACATTTAGCAGCCTTGAGAGTAGAGAAAGTAGCCAGTCCTTACAGCGCTATCTTTGTTCCAGCACATGGCATAGCCATTCCATCCCAGACTGACTCTGAACTAGGCTTGCAAAAAATTGCTTTTTCCGGAGTGAAAACTCCAGGAAAGAGCATCATCTTTCATGAGTTTAATTAGTTTTAAGGGAGTGACTAGAGGGTACTGAAGGAGAAATATCTTGATGGCTTGGATCTTTTGAGAAAATACCATGTTATTGCTAATTTATCAATGTATTAGATTAGGCAATGTGAGATATTTATATTTAAACTAACACATTAAAAAAAAAGTCCAGGCATGATGCTGTGGGAAAGGGGTTTTGATATGAAATGTTACTAGAAGAAAAATGCAAATGGGTAAATTCTTCTAACTTTAGTCAAAAATGTCTTAATAAGGATTGAGACCTTTTAGCATCTCAAGATTTATCTGACAATTTAAAGAGTAGTTGTGAATACTAAATTTTAGCACTCTCTTCACCCCCAAAACATTTTAGAATTTAGGGGAAAAAGTGAGACCATTAGACATAAATGGATTTATGTCCACAATGTTCAGGCTTGGAATTCAACCATCCAGGTATGATAATTAAAGTTAGTTTAAAAAGCTGACATTTGATGTTCTGCAAATTATTTCTATAATAATATAACAAGGAAAATCACTCATTATTTTATACTTGATAACCTTATACCTGGCTCTGGAAAGAGGCTTGAATTTAATCCCGAATTGCTTATCTTTACCGAGTTATTATGTCTTGATTTTCTGCTTCCACAGCCCTGTTTGTTTTGGCTTTGGCCTTGGTAAAGATTATCATCATCAATATCAAACAAAAACATTTTAATTGCAAACACACCAAGGATTTCACTGGGAAGCCTAACATGTCAGCTACAGCAGTGGAGGTCACATAAAGTCTTTGGGAAATATTTGCTCTATTTAATGAAGAGACTTCTATAGGCAAACTTATTCCAAACAATTTCTCAGGTTACCCAACTAAGAGAGATAGAGAGGATCTGGTTTGCAAAGACTGAATAAAATCCATCAACACGTCCATGAATTGATAAAAGCATTCTGCTGCTGAGCAGTTTATTACACAAATCTTATACATATATGTGCAATCATAGAGTAAATTAGTACATCTGGTCAATTATTTTATTTCAGTTGTGTGATGAATCTGATTTTTAAAAGTATAGGTGTGTATATATACATTTTAGGGCAAATTTCTATTGATTCTCAGGAAAAAAAATCAGAGCTATATAATAAGCATGATTAATGCATATCAACATCACCCAGACATATTCATATGTTTCTGGTTGGATAATTTGAAATGCTTTACCACTTATTTCTTAGTTACTGCTCTAATTTGGAGATCACTAGCTAGCCACTCTTAAGAAAGAGCTTTTGGAAAATAAATGTCAAAGAGAGCCAAATTATTCTACTACCATAAAATGTTCCTTATTAATTTCCCAAGGCTTTTCTTTCAGAGTGCACGATGGTTGAGAGCACAGGATTGAATGTGTTGATAATTGTCTGGCTCCGAGTCCTGGCTCTCTATGGTACTTACCAGATGCAGGAACCTCTCTGTTTCAAAAGATCTTCTCTAAAAGTAGAAGTAATAACAGTACCTCTCTCACAGGTTTTTGTAGGATTATGTGTTACTATGTAAAATGCTAAACATCTCTCATGGATGCTGATTTTATTTTCCCCAGCCAGAGCCAGAAAAGGCTGAAGAAATTATGGCTTTTGGTGGAAGGAAAGGCTCTTGATGGTCAATTTAGATTTACTAAGGAAAAAGAGGATTGACATTTAGTGTTTTATTTTGTCCCCTGTTTTGGCTAGGCACTTTGCATATGTTATCACAGTAAATCTTCACAACCTCAGGAGTTAGGCATTATTATTGCCCCCCCCCCCCAATTATTTTATAAATGAGAAACAGCACTAAGCAGGAGGTAGCAGCCTGGATTCAATCTAGGTAGTCAACACCCACACAGGCCCAGCAGTTTTTCTCTCAAACTTTTAAAAGGGTTTGTATGTTAATGTCAGTTTCTTCAGTGAAACTTTTCTACATTTTAAAAGTATTTTAGCCGGGCGTGGTGGCTCACGCCTGTAATCCTAGCTCTTGGGAGGCCGAGGCGGGCGGATTGCTCAAAGTCAGGAGTTCAAAACCAGCCTGAGCAAGAGCGAGACCCTGTCTCTACTATAAATAGAAAGAAATTAATTGGCCAACTGATACATATATATAAAAATTAGCCGGGCATGGTGGCTCATGCCTGTAGTCCCAGCTACTCGGGAGGCTGAGGCAGAGGGATCGCTTGAGCCTAGGAGTTTGAGGTTGCTGTGAGCTAGGCTGACGCCACGGCACTCACTCTAGCCTGGGCAACAAAGCGAGACTCTGTCTCAAAAAAAATAAATAAATAAAATAAAAGTATTTTAGAATTATCTGTATACTTGGAAAAATATCGAATTATCTGTATACTCAGAAAACAAGGTAAATCCTCCTAGGAAGAAGTCTGTCTTCTTTTCTGACATGAAAAAGGGGCAAGATACAGCTCCACGCCTGTAGGGGACGCTGTCTGTGGAGATATCTGGAACTTCCGTGATGCGCAATGGGAAGGTCCAGCCTTTGGAGGGTTAGGAGGCAAGGCTGGGGTAGGAAATGCTGAATTTGATTTGACCTTCACATCTGTGAATTCAAGACTAGCTGTGGGGGAAAAAGGGGAAAAGGTAGAAGTTAAGGGGAAGGGAGTCAAGTTGCCATTTGCAGAATGTAAGAGAGAAGTGGCAATTCAAACGCAATGGCTGGCTTCTTTCCTCTGCTTCATTTCCCAGTGCGTTTCTTGGTGGTCATTTCTTCTTCGTGGTCGTTTCTTCCTGAGGTTACAGGAAAAACAAACCTGGCGCACGTTGTAAAATCCTCATGGTGAAGAGCTCCTGGGGCCTCTAGCCTCTCTGGGGCTTTGCTGTTTGGCCCAGCTAAGAGGTTTCATGTGTGTTGTTGTTGTCTTTTGCTCTCAACCATTTAACCCTTCCCTCTCTTAAAGCAACCCTCCCTTCAAAGAATACTGCCCCCACCCCATCTCAAGAGACAGATTGCCCCCTTCTTTTTATCTTTCTATTTGGAAAACAAACCCAAGCCAAAGGAGGTCTTGAGGACCAGCCTAGTTCAAGAAAACTGGGGAGGGGACCAGAGATCTGGCTCCAATGCCAAAGCAGTCCCTGAGTACTCCAGATCAATGCTTCTTCAGGAAGGAAGTGGCCTGCCAAGTCAAAGAGGGAAGGCAATTGGACTAAATTAGCCAAAGATCTTCTAGGGAAATAAAGTTTTTGTGTGGTAATTTCTTTTTTCTTTTCTTTCTTTCTTTCTTTCTTTCTTTCTTTCTTTCTTTCTTTCTTTCTTTCTTTCTTTCTTTCTTTCTTTCTTTTTCTTTCTTTCTTTCTTTCTTTCTCTTTCTTTTTCTTTCTTTCTTTCTTTCTTTCTTTCTTTCTTTCTTTCTTTCTTTCTTTCTTTCTTTCTTTCTTCTTTCTCTCCCTTCCTTCCTTTCCTTTCTCTCTTTCCTTCCTTCCTTCCTTCCTTCCTTCCTTCCTTCCTTCTTCTTTCTCTCCCTTCCTTTTCTTTCTTTCTTTCTTTCTTTCTTTCTTTCTTTCTTTCTTTCTTTCTTTCTTTCTTTCTTTCTTTCTTTCTTTCTTTCTTTCTTCTTTCTTTCTTTTCTTTCTTTCTTTCCCTCCCTCCCTCCCTTCCTTCCTTTTCTTTCTTTCCTTTCTCTCTCTTTTTTCTTTCTTTTCTTTTTTTTTGAGACAGCGTCTTGCTCTGTCACCCATGCTTAGGTGCAGTGGCCTGATCCTAGCTCACAACAACCTCAAACTCCTGGGCTCAAGTGATCCTCCTGGAGTAGCTGAGACTATAGGCAGAAGCCATCATGCCTGGCTTTTTTTTTTTGTATGGTCTCCACTATGTTGTTCAGGCTGGGATTGGTAATTTTTTGCCACAAGATTTTACTGATTGAAATTCGATTGTAAACTTTATGTAAGTAAACCTCACCCAGATCTCCAGGTATAGGACAATAAAAGGGGGCTGGGGGGAGATGCTGATAAAAAGAAAAAGGACAGACTCCTTCTGGATACTCTTTACTACCAATCACAAATGTGAGGTTTTCATGAGATAGAAATGTCCGGTTTAATTCAAAGGAAAACAACTGATTTTCCTCCTTTTAAAGTGAGCCTTAAAGGAAAACCTAAATAAATAGGCCTCCGTAGTGTCTATGTTAAAATATCATTCCTCTTTACTTTTGTACACATGCCCTCAAAGCATTTTTCCAGTTCAAATTAGGACCAACTCTGTTCATATAGAAACTTATTTTTAATATTACAATACCAGGATGTTTGCACATTTTATATACAATATGTCATTCCACATTTAAAATATATTTCTTAGGTTTACATAAAAAAATGAAAGTACTAAGACTATTTACAAAAATACATTAAATATTACTAACATTAAATGCAACGTTCCCACTTTGCTTTCAGACAGGAATGAACTTGTTTTGAATATGGCACAAAAGGATCATCATCATAAAAGTTAATATATTACAAAACCAAACAAACAAAAACAAAATAAGGGAGCTAGACCCAAGCCACTCACGGTTCCAAAAAAATAAAAGCCAAAAGCCAAAAAGGCTTTTTTTCATTTGAGCGTGCACAAGTTTTCAAAAAGTTTCTTTGTGAGTATGTCTCCTTCCCTTTCTTAAACTCCTGGGCCTGGGTTCCTAAATATTAATGTAATATGACCTAATCTAAAGGATTAGGCCAAGGAGGGTGGGTGGGATCTTCCTGCTGCGTGGAGAATGCCTCAAGCCGCCGCCGGAGTTACTTTTCCACCACCTCCTCCCCGCAGGGGACTTTGCGTTCCTCCGAGGAAATACTGTCCACGATAGAAGAAAGGCATCGAAGGCTACTCGAGGCAGACGAATCAATGCTTGCTCCTCCTGAACACACACACAAACACAAACACACACATAGCACCCAAGAAAGAAGAACCGAGACAGCTCCGCGCCCCGCGCGAGGCCGTCTAGACAGCGCGGAAGGACCGGGTCCCAGCCCGCAAAGGGCTCCAGGCTGCCAGGCCGCCTCCCTGCTCTCTCTTCGAGCTTTTTTTTTTTTTTTTTGGCCTGGAACGAGCACCCTAGCTCCCTCCCGGATTTTCTCTGGTGTAGCTCAGTGCCCTTTCTTTTACTTTACCTTCCTTAGCAGTTATCACGAGCCCCCTGGAATGATCCGAAACACTTGGCCACTGGGAGCTGCAGGTGCGCAGGAAATCCGCGCCCTCAAGCTGGAGGGAAAACCAAGGCCACAGATTAGGAAAGAGACATCGGTTCCGGGAGTGCTGGGGGGCGGTGGGGGGCTTTTCTGTTTCCTCGGCCGGGTGCGCATTTCCTGCCTGTTGCAGGCACCCGGTCTTCTTGGGTCACTGGGGGTTCATTAGCGAGGGAGCGGGAGGGGCAGGCGACAAAGGGGGAAGGGAAAATAGAACGAGCAGCTGGAGGTTAAGGCCCCTAAGGAAGGCATTTAATCAGCCTTTGCATTTCCCTGCCCCGGCAGCATCTAGGCTTACATTTTCTTGCTTGGGTCTGTAGCTGAAGGGGTCCACCCCCAGCTCCTGCATTTTCTCCTGCTGATCCAGGCGGTGCAGCAGGTCCTGCAGCCGTTCAATGTAGTTGATGGCGCTCCGCAGAATCTCCACCTTGGGCAGCCTCTGGTTGGGGTTGGCCACAGTCCGCCGTTTCAGGGCCTCGAAGGCCTCGTTGATTTTCTTTAGCCGCCTCCTCTCGCGCAGGGTGGCGGCTTTTCGCCGGTCAGTGGGGGCAGATTTTCTCTTACAAGTCTTGCAAGCCCAGATCAGACATTGGCCGGGGCAGTGGGGAGGCTGCAGGCCTGGGGGCGCCAGGACGTGTTCCTCTCCGCTGCTGTCGCTGCCGGCTTCCGGGGGCATTTGGTCCTGGCAGGGGGACAGGGTACCATCACTCCCTGGATACAAAGGAGAGCCCTCTGCCACTTCTAACGGCTGCAGAGTAACATTTTCCCCATCCAAGTAGAAGAAATAGGAGCCAGTTTCAAAAAGGTCCATCATCATGTTCTCCTCCTTGGCCTCTGACTCTATCTGAACTGGGTGATGGACTCAAAAACCCAGAGGAGCCACCCAGATGGCATTTAATTAGTGCGGTGACATAAGTCGACCCAGCTTTATATATAGTAGCTCCTGAAACTCAATCCAACTTTTAGCTGTCATGGAGCATCAGTCTCCCAATGTGATTACAGCTAGTGCTCTCTATAACATCTAGTTTGAAAGAAAACTGAGAAGTGTCACCTCCCAGAGTGATGTGACTATATGCAGGACATGTTTAAACAAAACACAAAGAGAGAATCACATTATTTAAACAAAGCATTGAACACTTCCATTTTGGACAGTTTGGATGCTAACCTGCTTACTGGACAACTTCAAAACAACTGGGGATTAATGTTGTTCCATTCCCCTCCCCTTGCACGCATCTGAATTCTAAGTATAGACCCATGATGAAAGATTTCAAAGGCAATAGCCATTGCTCCAAAATAGCCTGGTTAATATTTGCAGAGTGGTTCAGCTCCTTTCTCTCTCCTGTCTCTCAAAAAGATGCTATTCCTGTGATTAAAACCATTACAGCCCTTCAAAAGTTATACCTGGCTTTCAGGCTTCAGCCTCAATAGAAGCAGGTAAATCTCTTTCCTCTCTTTTACTAAGGCTGTGAGATGATTTGGGAGCTGGAGGGGGTGGCTCAGGGGTGCTCACATTCCATGGTACTGTATGAAATGACTCTTCTGGATCCTTCCATAGAGACTTTCCTTGGCTATCTCTTTTTTGGGGAGGGGGGAACCAGGATCTGAATTCTGTACTCTTCCATTGTGGAGCAGTGGTACTAGGGGTGGGATGGAGAATAGGGTTGCAATACATGTGATAAATAACTCCTCCTCAGAAATAGTTTTAGTGCAAACAAAACCCACACCACAGTGACTTGATATTTGAGGATTCACTTGTGGTCCCCTCTGAGGTGCCTCTGATAACTCCTGTTCTGCATACCACTCCTGTTCTGCTCACCACTTTTTTCATTTGCATTCTCACTAACCATTGGCTCCAAATAAGGTTTCTTATAGGATTTAGATGAGAAAGGTAGCCACCAAGGCACAAGCAAGGACATAGAATTTTTTATTGCAGCTTTCCTGTCGTCCAGTGCACACATGTATGGTTCTTTGGGAGACAGCAAAATACAAAGGTGAAGTGCAGGAGCCCTAGATTCCAAAGTACTCTCTTCCAGTCTAGCTAGATTAATTTCTATTTATATGTTCATAGATAAGTACTAGGTCTCAATTTTTTCAAGACAATAGTTATTGTCTTAGATAGTTTTGGTGAAGATTCAAATGATACCATGCATGGGAAGCATATAGCTGCATGATGAACATTAGTAATCATTTATAGAATAAAGCTGTGTTAGGGCTAAGACCAATTCTTATTAAGGAAATAAAACATGGCTTTGGAAAGGGTTTTTTTGTTAATCCTTCTTTTTTGATGCTTTCCTTTCCTTTCTTTTTCTTTGCGTTGCTTTCTCCTCTTCTTTTCTTTTCCTCCTGGAGCTTTGGAAGGACTCCCTAGCTATAAATGGTCTTGGAATGACAGTCAACTTTGGTTTTGGCCTTTATAGTAAGTGCCTGAAAAACTAGATGGAAACATAAGGTCTTATTACTCTACCCCAAGCCGTGATGATTATAGACTATATTCTTTATGACTTTCATATTTTTTAATGAAGAGACTGAAGATAATGCAGGAAGGGTATCAACTGTCAGATAATTTAGAAACTAGCTAAAATTTTGATCCAAGTGGCTTATTCCAGAAGATAATTCTTTAGTCTCTATTGAGCTACAGACTTGGGATGTTAAGTTTTGACATTTTTGGCTGTTTTTGTTTATGTGTAGCTGCATAATCCCTTATCAAGTCTGAGAATCGTTCTTAGCTTTTGAGAATGGCAGGGAGCACAGGGAAGGAGTTGTAAGAAACCAATACCTCTTTTGTGATTTTTCTTCTATTTCCACCAGTTTCTTGGTTGCTAAATCAGCAATTAAGACTGCAGATTGAAGGCTTCAGCAACTCAGGGTCTAATCTGATATCCATTATGGAAAATTAGCTTGTGCTCTGAACCACATTTTATGCTGTCTCTTACAAATATGGAGACAATTTAAAAAGTTATTTTTTAAACAGTAGAATTATACATAGCATTCTTGTTCTAGTCATTAAGATAACAATGACTGAAATTTACTTATTCATCTTTTGTTGGATACCTACTAAGTTCCAGATAGTGTCCTGGGTGGTAAAAATAAAGCAGCAACAACAACAACAAAAAAAAAAGATCCCTGCTTGTCACCCCT
Source organism: Microcebus murinus (assembly GCF_040939455.1). Taxonomy (NCBI): domain Eukaryota; kingdom Metazoa; phylum Chordata; class Mammalia; order Primates; family Cheirogaleidae; genus Microcebus; species Microcebus murinus. Next base: position 36,581,862 of record NC_134113.1, read on the forward strand.
TCTTATGGAGTTTGAATCCAAAAGGGGTAAGTTAAATTAACAAAGAGACCAAAAAAATGGGAGAAGTAGCCTTGGAATTAGGATGTTTAAAGCCTGGAATTCAGTGGTTTGGGGCCTGTGAGGATTTAGTTAACCCTACTCTCTCAAATCTTTGTGTTTCATCTATAGTATTTGTATGATGACAAAAGACATTCATACTCTCAAAGGTTATTATGAAGATGAAATATTTATCAATGTGAAATCACTTTGAAAACATAGTATACTCTATAAAAGGACTTTTATTACTGGAATTATTTAGTACAGAGTAAAATGAGGTAAGAAAAATATCACTACCAAGGAATGTTGAATGTTGGGTCATTGAAGTAACATTTAAGGCAAGATCATTCCTGGACTCGCCACTGATTTTAGAAGTATCACATGTTAGAGAGTCTGCATATTATGAACCTGCCAAAGAGTATGAAAGTTCGCCTTTTCTCCTGTTTCCTTCATTCAAGTGTCACCCCTAGAGAAATAGCCAGTTTAGAAATATAGAAAGAAAAGATTTCATTTAAAAAAGTAGAAAATCTTTTGGATGCTGATCAAGAGCAACTTCCTACATGGAAGTGGCTTTTTTTTTTTGGTGTAAAGTTAGCTGGCACCTATTGGATTGTTCCTTATTAGATTGTAAAACCCTTTCCCAGCATGCTCTAGAACTCAGGCCAATAAAACCAGTTTTAGTGTTCACCTTGGTTCAAACATATCCCTCCCCCCCACTTTTTGTTGTTGTTTGGGGGGTTGAGGGCAGGAGGTGGGAGAAGAGAACAAAGAAGTGCCAGCTTGGGAATAACTGTCCTTTATTAGATTAGATCAATGGGAAAATACACACTGATTCCAAACTACTAACTAGTGACCTCTTGGAACTCAAACTGTTTACAAAATATGAGATGCCTGTAATTGCAATTACATTATTTCTCGGTAGAACTTGGGAGAGACACAGCCCCTAACAAGTGGTCCAAACAGACTTACGTAAACTGAAATCCTCCAAGCTTTAAATAGTTCAGAGACATTTTTTAAAATTATGGAAAAGTAATTAATAATTAGGGAATAATTATATTATAATGAATAAATCACTCCAAGGGCCTTGAGTTCATTCATACTAAAACCTGAAACTAGATTAGTGATAAAATGGAAAGCTTCCAAGTCATTTACCATCCTGTTATTCTTACTCCATGTTTAACAATTTGTAAATGATTTTTTCCCATATCTCCAAAAAAGCTTATTTGTGTGTCTGATTTTTCTCCGTGAAAAGGAGTGGGAGAGAAAGGATTATGGCTAGCTCAACCAACAGTGGATTTTAGCTATGAGCCTTTTGAGAAGGCATTGTGTGTGGTGGAAAGAGATCAAAGCTTTGGAGCAAAACAGAATCTAAGTTTTAACCATTCTTAATTATGTGTTCCAAGCCCCCGTTTTATAAGAGATCAGATGACATATGTAATACACATAAATACACATATCACAGGCTTATTGTTAGCATAAAATGAAATTATGTATGTTAAGCTCATGATATGGAATATACACTCAACAAATATTAACTCTCCTCCTTCTCCTACTCAGTTCTTAAGGTCTCTGATGGAAATAGCCATAGTGAATTCATTGGAAAACCTAGATGTGGTGAGAAAGCTGTTTAAGAGAAATTTGGGGATTTATTTGTGTTAATGGTATAATCAAAGTGAAAATGTTGAAACTAGTGACTCTGATAATAGTATTTCATGTATTTTATACCCTCATTAAACTTCCAGTTTACTGTGGGCAAGGACACTAACTAAAAGTCACAAAAATGCATAACTAAGTTTGGAACTTGGAAGGAAAGGAGTATAGTTCTATTAGAGTGTGTTACAATGAACAGTTTCTCCTGAACGTGAAGCTTGACAATAGGTGGTTTGAAGTTCCTGAGATGTTCTGTTGGTATTTCCAGGGCCCAAGTTCAAGTCTTCTAGAAAACTTATGTACCAGGATGATAGTAACAGTCAGAGGAAGCTCAAAAATGAATAAACACAGAGACACAGAGTGTCAGAAACTGGGGAAGAGAATTTTGTGGATTATATTAATATCTAGGGGATTTGGCTACACTGTTACATAGTTGGGTTCAAAGGAAGTAGTTTCAGTCATAACTGAGAAAGTGGAACTGAGGGCCTGTGGAAGATGATTCTATTTTTTTCAGCTATGAAAAGTGAGAGAAGAAAGTAAAGGGGCGAGAAGAAAGGAGAGAGAGAAGGGAGAGGAGAGAAAGAGAATGAACAGAACTCAGTCTACCCCTCTGGGAGAAGGGCCACCCAACAATGGCAGAGAGTGTCCCTAAAGAATAGAAGGTGAAGGAAGGGCCCCCTAACTGAAAGGCAAAATTCAGAAGGGACAGATTAGTACTTTAAATCTGTGGGAGCTAAATGAGTAACATGAACTCGTGCACCTGTAATTTACCTAATCTGCAGACAGTTTGTGCCAAGAGATCTCTGAACACTGTGGTAAAAATAGTTTTGCACTTAGAACATTTGAGTCCCTCCAGAGGACATGGGGGAGGGGCACAGAGCAGGCAGAGGAAAAGGAACAATATTAAGGACGAATCCCCTGCAATCTCCAGATGGTGGCAGTGAGAAGTTATGCGTAGAAACGGGGCTGGACCTAGATTAGGGCAGGCTTTGGTTGGGAGGCTTGCTGAGGAGCAGCCTTTTAAAAACAGCACCAAAGAAATAAATCAAGGACAAGCTACGGAGGAACTAGAGAGGCTATATCTTTCAAGAGATATATTTTTTGCTCTTTGCTCTCACCCCTGACTCCCATTCAATCTGAGTGTAGGAATATGGGTTCCAAAAAAATCTGTGTTCAGTTCCTGTACTAGCTGCTGCTCATTTCTTATGTCATAGGCATAATTTCCAGGGAAGGCGACAATGAATGCTCTTCTACCCTACAAACGCTCATTCTTTGGTGCAAAAAGTGAAGTCCTCTTCATAATTCTACACCTCCCTTTCCCTTTTCATCCAGATTTCTGAATTTGAGAGTACAACTTTGTGAACATTAGAATTTTTCCAGGTTAAGTATTCTTTCCAGATCTTAAATGACCAGTTGGTACAGGTTTGCTTAGGACTGAGTGGGGACCCAAGAGGCCTGACTTTCAGTGCTAAAACTGGGGAAATTCCTGGCAAATCAGAATGAGTTGGTCACCCTGTTTCCCAGGAAAACACCAAAAGGAGCTTACACATGTCTATTCATAAATAAGAACAATGTACAGAGTGGAGGATATATAGACCTTTTTTTCTTTAAAAAAATTACTATGATTACAAATATGAGGTTTAATATTAGACAGATGAAGTTGTAGGCACAGCTTTACCACTTGCTAATCATTTGACCATGAGCAAGTTTTATAACTTCTCTAAGTTTCAATTAAGTGGTCTACACAATGGCCAGGTGCAGTGGCTCATACCTGTAATCTCAGCTCTTCAGGAGGTTGAGGTGGGAGGATCACTTGAGTCCAGAAGGTGGAGGTTGCAGTGAGCTATGGTGACATCTGCACTCAAGCACAAGTGACAGAGTGAAGCCCTGTCTCTAAATAAATAAGTAAACTGATAACATTACTTTATAAGTTTGCTCTAAAGATTTAAAAAAATGTCGATGAAACACAATATACACAATGTCTGACACATAAGCATTCAATACAAATTACTATATTATTTAAATTATGATTGAAGAAAAGAAAAACAATCATTTATCTACTTGCTGCCCCAATAAATCAAGCTGTTTGCTTTTCTTATTTTCTATATGAACAGAATTTTACATAATGTAATGTTATATAGTATAAATTTTATATTACATAATCTTACTTAACTATAACTACAATATAATATTGCATATATTGCCTTTTTGATGCTACATGCAACTATATTTAAAATGTTGAATATATATGGAATTATTTTTCTATGTTGTTTAAATCTTTAAAAATGAAATGAATTATGATATTCAGATGATCCAAATTATAGAAGTGCCTGATGTTAACTAGCTTGCTAGGTAAACAGATGTCTCTAGTATAGAATGATTAGCCAAGTATTTTGTTACTGCCCTCCAACTGGCTGGTTATGACATATTGCTTAAAATGTTTGGTGCTTTAATGCCTATGTCAGAGTCTACCATGACAAATAGTCACCACTGTACAAACACATTTATTCTATAAAGTCTCTACTAGTTCGGGGGAAAAAAAAGTTGTTTAATCAGATATGCACAGTCGTCTCACACTTTTTCAAAAGCCCAGACATTTTTGTCTAGGGATAATACATGCTATTAAATAGTTGTTAGGTTAGTAATAGAAAGATGCCAAACGTTATAATGTGTTTAAATTGCATATAATCTGGACTTTTTTAAGCACAGGCATTACATGCTCAACATGTCCCTGATTTTACGATCTGGGCTAGGTATTGTGGTATAAGAAAAGACTTGTTGTGTAATTTCACTGTATAAATATAATCTTTTTATTAAACCATTTAAATAGATTTTTTTCACTTTCTTATATTTAAGTATAAACTATCATGAGATTTAAACTTCTTCAATTCTAGCGATATAATGTTCAAAAGTTAGCTTTTAAAGAGAATAGAATACAAAGTAGTAGTATCTATGTTTTTTATTTTGTAAAGCCATAGTCATTATTTGATCTGAAAAAAAAAATGTTACAGGCCCTGAGTTGAAGTGCTTAAAGTAAATGATCTCATTATATCCTCACAATATTTTACAAAGTAAGTTATGTTTATGTAATTATGTATATTTTAAAGAGGGAGAAAGCAAAGCATAAAGAATTTAATCTTATCTATTTGCCTGAGATCACATGCTATGCATGAAAGCCTGGCTCATATAGCAATGATTCATACAAGCAAAAATAAGTTCTTATTCTGAACCTCTGTATAATGACCAAAAGAATAGTCTAGGAGTAACCTAACTTAGAGGAGTTTTGATTTTTATCTGGGAAACTTCTTGATAACTTTGCCTTTTTCTGGTTATGTGGCTAACAAATGCAGCATTAGTAGCTGATGGCTGAAATATGAACTTCTGTCCCATTAGTAAATAATAAATAATATAATGATACATTTCCGTGTACATAACCATGTACAAACAGCCTATCCCAGAGATCACAAAATAGATGTTCAAATTAAGATACTTGAAACATGTTGTCTATTTCAATATTTTAAAACAAACAGTGAGAAGCAGAGGGAAAGAGATGGAATAGTTTAGCACACTATTATAGGGTAAATGTGGACAGACCACATTTTCCAAGTACTGAGTTACACAATATCCATATGTCCTACCTTTCTGTCTTCCACATCAGTTAGCCCCACTTAGAGTAGTTACAAGGACTGGGGGTGAGGGAGAGCAAGGGATCTCAGCAGAGATGGTGGCTGGAATCAATACACAGGTCCTCTGTACACTAAGCCACAAGTTAGAGCTCACCTATAGGAGAGTGTTTTCTGGTTGAGCATCACATGTTTTGAGGAATTTATGCTCATTTGAAATTATTGAGATGTCTGATCATAGAAATGTCTAAATGTAAATGTGATCAATGGAGTTAGAAAAATAAGACAAAAACAATATTGATATTATCTATTTCTATAAAAGAACACATGGAAAAAGGCATTCTAGGATCTTTTGGAAGAGCAATTTTATTTTTTTTAAAGTCTCCCAGAATTAGATATGCTGAAACAAGTTATATTTCAATATGATTGTTTTGGTATATTTGGTTTATTCTTATAAATTATACTGAAGCTTAACAAATTATTTTATGTACACCATTTTTAAAGAAAGTCTTCAGGAAGAAATCTCTTTCACATAATATCTTCCAAGATAGAGATGGACTGCATTTCACATTTCCAATCTGTGTTAATTATACTTTTGGTTAGGTTTAATAATCAGGAAAAAAGGATTTTTAAACTTTTAATTTCTATTTATTAGTTGACAGAATATAAAAAATTGTTTTAAATGGGATTACTACTGCAAAAGGCTAAAACAAAACATCTTAGTTCCAAATATTTTTAACTCACTTAGAAAATAGGTCAGTTTGGGCTTGGAAGGGTTTTTTCTTTCTCAAAATGGCGAGCCTAGTTTGGTCCCAGAATTACCACATAGGCTGAGGGGAGAATTCCTTTCTAAATTTGTTTCCAAGGAAACAGATGATCATATGCTGTTGGAGATCAACAAAATAAGGTGCTCACATGGCCTGTAATAAAGCATTCTTTTCTGCTAAACACTTTAGTATGGACCCTGACAAGCATGACTCCTATGATGGATATTTAGTAAGGTATGACGTTCTTTTCCTACAAACAAGAGCTCTATTAACATGGTTTCCTCAACTCCACTTCTCACTTCCAAATCCTCTAGGAATTGACACCAACTGTCCATTTGACACTTGTTCATTAATTTCCTTTCAATAGAACTATTCTCTTCACTCAGCTGTTGTAGCAATTTGAGGTTTTACAAACTCTTCTCATACGGCTCTTTGTTGGACATTCTTTTTGTGTTCAGAGGCCTATATAACACCAGAGCCCTAAAGCCTGTCACAGAGTCCTTAGTGTAGTTTGCCACTTGTTCCATTACACACTCCCATCAAGGAAAACTTTAGCTTGACCTCTTAAAAAGTGAAAAGAGCAAAATCAATTAGTTCTCTCTGTTGAGACTTAATGGTCATGACAGCAATAAATCCGTGCCAATGCTTCTTTTCCTAACCTGCATCTTTCCACACACCTGACCTGGGTAAATCCAATAGATCCCTAGTTATAAACCGTTACAGAGAATCTTTTTTTCCTCTCATCTGGGAGGTGTGTGTACACACACTGTGTGAATGAGCTCATTTCACAGCCATGACTGGAAGCACTAACAGATCACAGGCAACGGAGAATGATTATTGTATCCCTTTGTGAAATATGGTCAACCTTGCTAATTTTTATTTGTGATCAGGCAACTCCCTCATTTTGAGGATTAAAGGGCATAAAAATAAATAATATAAGGAATGGCTGCAGATGCGTATAGTATTTGTTTTGTAATAAAATAAATTTGGACCGTGCAGTGGTATGATTTTTCCATGGCACAACAAGCTCTTTTCTTATGTGTCAGTTCAGTTCTTGTTTGGGGTTAGTGAGAAACATCGCATCACAAAGAAAGAATGCAAGAATCAAGAGTTGCTTTGCACTTTACCAATCTGTTGTGCTTTTCCTGGAAACGTTTATATTTGAGGTTTGCCAAAAGGCAGCAATTGTTTTGTGGTTGCTATGCTTAAAAATGATATAAGTATAAGAAATGATGTTGGACTGTTTTGATCCTATTTTATCATTTTTATCACATCAATTAATTCAGTTTAGTCTTTCAGATTTTGTATTATGTTATGATGTAGTAGCACTAAGAACATACACTACTTTTTTTAAAAAAGAACTATATCCTTTCCAGATATTAATTCTTTAATCTTACATATATAATTCTAAAATACCTAGACGTCTTATGTTTCCAAACTTTATTTTTACTACTTTGAGGATTTGGTATTTTAAATAGTTTTCTAAACTCCAATAGCAGAAATTTTTCTTTAATCTTATCCATGTCAATTCACAAAAAAGCTTATTTTTTCCCCGACTTTGAAGAAAATCCCAGACTTCTCAATGGAATAAGTTATCTTTTGAAGATTAAAGTGATGATTAAAATCAGCTTTTGGATATATGATAATGCTATAATACTATATTTGGCAGTGGTGAGTTACTTAAAGAGTTTTATAAATACATTATCTTAGCAATAGCCTCAGCCACAGGAAAAAAAAATAAAGTACAATCTTATAAGATCTCATAAGATTAGTGTGAAATTTTCTGAGGGTGCAGTAATTTAGATTGACCTTCAAAAGTGGGCAGCAAGAACTTTCTGGGGCTCTGGGGCTTTTAATAGTCTATTAGAATAAAGACAAAGAATGGAGAGGGAGAAACAAACAGAGAGAGAGAGAGAAAGGGAGAGAGAGAGAGAGAGAGAGAGAAGGGAGGAAGGAAGAGGAAGGGGACAGAGAATGTAGGAGAGAGGGAGAGAAAGAAAGGCTAGAAGGGGAAAGTGGGTTTGTGAAGTCATTCTGAGCTCAGAATTGACCATTAGACTTCTATTCAAGTTAACTCTTACAAATATCACAAGGCTTTTAAAATCAATGTGTAATCTAAAATTATTTAAAATGCTTAAAATACTGAAACTGGATTAACACAAAAGGTCTTAGCATAAAATATATCTCCTTTTTAATCATTTGCTTTCTTGGGAATAAAACTTGGTGGAAAGTTAGTACATGAATCACAGAAAGCTTAGAGTCACTTGATATTGTCTTCTAGATGCCTCCTACTTCAAAGTTCAGTCTGTAAGAAAATACAAGGAGACTATTTTTGGAGATGAAACTATACTCGTTTTTTACAACTGTCTCTTCTTTCAAGCTCATAGTGATTGTAATACCTAGTTCTATGATTATCTATATCCTAGCATTTATGACATTGTGCTATAATGCTTATTTATTCATATCATCCACTACATAGGGGCAGGAACTGTGTAATAATCCATTTAGATTACAGAAGACTATTTTGTCTAAAATAGATACCATCTAATCTTTGTGAGTGAATGAATGAACAAAAGTGATAATCGACAAATCCTTCGTTCATCCTCTTTGTTTTAAAGAGGCATTTTACCTTATTAGATTTGTAGTTCTATCTATATTCCTATTTGATATTTGTTTAAATTTTATTGGTTGCTTTGCTCAAAAGATGCATATTTAAATCTGTGCAAGAGATAATGCTCATTTATTCTCTTTGAAAGTAGTTATGCAACTTTTGTATTGGTAGAAGTACTTGAAACCCTTATGTGACCAGAGGCTCTCCACTCAGAAAACACTTTGTAACAAGACTTTTCATTTTGAAGCTGAAATTTCTAAGCTTTAGACACAAGTCTGGTTGTCACAACCAAATCATAGTATGCCTTTCAAGTTTATACACTCATGCTATAACAGGAGAGTATGATTATTTATTGGAACCTCATTTTAAAAGCACTGGTGACTTACTTATTCCTGGTCACCTAGCTCCCAAATACCTGGCCATTATTGATGTCCCTACCCTCAGTGTCAATGAGAATCAATGGGCGAGAACTAGCCTGTAGGAGTGAGGACCTCAGGACATGTGTTAACTTTACCCTTGCCCACTCTCCAAAACACTCTCCAGATGCTGGTCTGGGTTGCTGAACTCTGATGGTTCAGGCTTTCCTGGATACCTGAAGGTAGTCAGAACAGCCTGGAACCCAGCAAGAGAAACGAATCCTTACCTCTTCTTTTTACATCCGTCAACTTCTTCACAAGGTCTTGGATTTATAGTAATAAAAATATTTTAATTTACCTTAAAATGACTTAATTTGTAAAACACTTCTTAGTCCAGTTTAGCCTCATTAAAAAAAAATACCTTACATGTTACATACTAGATAGCCCATTTATAGGAGGCCTTTAAAATGATCACATTAGTCTTCTATGTACTGTTGAAATAATCAGGTCTCAAGGTTTATTAAGCAGTGATCCTAGGATCCATTGCTTCAGAATGCCTAGCAGAGCTTGTTACAATTTGCTCTCCTAAGATCCATTGCAGCCCAACTGAATCATAATATTTCTGTCAATGCTAATCGGGTTGTTGATGGCATTAAAGGTGTTTAGCCCAATGGTTCACAAACTTGGCTGCACATTAGAAGCACCTGGGAAATGTGGAAAATGATTATAATGTGCAGCTAAGATCGAGAACTTCTGGCCCAACACAATGCTCAACACCTATTAGATGTTCATTATTGATGGACAGACACACTAAAATTAGATAAAAGAAAAGCTAGCAACTGATTAATTCTAATATATTAAGGGAAAGGAAGATTAATTAAAATTCCAATATGATTTTATTTCAAATAAAACTAAATCGTGGCCTTAAGGGCACATAAATTTCTCTCAAATACATGGTTAACTGATTTTACATTAGTAAAAATAAATATCATTTCAATTATAAATAACATTGGTCACTGTAGGTAATATAAATCCTTTTCATCAGTAAAGTTCTACTTTAAAATGTAGATTCTAGAATACAATGTCAAGAAGAAATAAAACCATAATTCAATTACTATAAAGTCCAAAATTTCCATATGCTGATAAAGATAATGGAGAACACCAATAAGTATGGAATACTTACTGTGAGCCAGTTATCCTTTAGAGCTATTTTGACATATTTAATATTAACTTTTTTCACAATATCCCTAAGAAAGTTATTATCAGCCCAAAATATTTACATTGTACATTTAAAGTGAAAATAAACATACAGAAAAATGCAGGGTAAATCATTTGTCCTCATATTTTGTTTGTTTTATAAAGAATTCTTTGTTGGAATTAAATTTGCATAAACCTCTCTCAAATTGTGGGGGTTTTGTTTGTTTTTTTTTTAGAATAGTGGAGGAATATACCCTATTTCTCTGGGTAAGGACTAATTGCTTCCCAGAGTTTGGACTGAGGCTGAGAGCTTTCTGGTGAGATTGAAATTGTTTCTGGTGTGTAGAAATGAGGTTTGTGGGAACAGGGAACAAGGTAGCTTGCTCCAAATTATAAGCTTCGTTATTTAGGAAATTCAGTTATATGAATAAGTTCTGTTAAAAGATAAACTGACACAGTGAAAATTTTAAAGAGTTTATGTGGCCAAAAAGTGATTAATGAATGGGAAAGCACCCAATTTTAAGAAGTTTTAAGCTCTGCTGAAGAAACACAAGTGAAAGACTTTTATGGAGTGAATGTGGAAACAAGACAAAGAGAATATTTGGTTACAGTTATTCAGTTGCCTTATTTGATCTATTCCACTGGAAAGTCCCTAGTTGTAGAATTTTAAGTTAGTTGGTGGCTTTTGATTTGTTGAGCTTAAGTTTTGATTTTGTTTTTGTTTTTTTCTTTTTTCTTCTGATACTGGCATTTACAAGAAATGGCCCAGTTAAGTTTTGCTTATATTTGCAATTCAAACATGGTTAAGGTTATTTTCAAGGCCTAACTGGTTTTATCTGCTCAGGGAATTTTTCAAGCCTGATCTCTATTTCATTTAATTTTAACAAGTCCTTCCTAATTACAACGTTATATTATAGGCTGCTTTTATTAAATGTATTGGACCATAAAGTAAGATTACTCAAAGTAGCTTAATGGTCTAAACTTCAATTCTTACAAAATGGGGAGAATATGTAAACGTCTAACATTAGGGTGGTAGGATCCATTGAGCATTAAAAGTGAGTGAGCTATTATCCTGAGAAGAGTGAAATTATTTATGGACATTTAAGGGAAACAAGGTCTTGGGACATATTAAGATTTATTCTATCTATAATCTATTTTGGTTTCTGGTGAGGGGGCTAAATCTTACAAGATTTCAATTTTTTCCTAGCAGCCAAGTTCCCAACCATCATTTACTTAATAACTTATCTTTTTTCCATTAGTGAATGATACATCATTACTATTAAAATCTTATAACACAGTCTGTGTTAGAAAAACTTATCCGTTTCATTGAGGTATTGATTGCTTTTCATCTCAATAATACACTTTTGACTCTAGATAGTAAAACATTTTAATATATGAAAGAGCAGCTCTCCTCTCATCACTTTTATTACTCAAAATTTTGAAAACACAAATTTTTTGAAAACTCAAAATTTTGAAAATTTTCTCAGGTATTTATTCTTCCAGATGAACTTAAATTATTGTTTCAAATTTGAAACAATCAAAATACTAATAGGATTCTTTTAAATTGGCAAATTTAACCTATGAAGTGATTGGAGAAGAATGATGTTCTTTATAGTAGGCTTCCTTTACTTACTAAAAAAAAAATCATATTTTAAATTTCCCTGTTTTATAGTTTTCTTTAGAAATGTGACATAGTTTAACCTGTTAATATTTTATATTTTGTACATTATAAGTGAACTAATTTTTCCCATTGAATCTTTCACTCATATGAATTGGTTGTTTATGGATTTTGTGTATTTATTTTGCAATCACTTGCATTAGAGAATTTATTACTTATAATTTTTTTCAGTCTATTTATCTGTATCTTCTAGATATGCAATACTTTTGTACCAAACAATGGCAATTTTAACTTCTGTTATTTATCTTTTCTTTCTTACTGCTTTGGTTAGATTAGTGCTATTACATTTTTGGTACCTGATTTTGATGAATTTTTACCTCTAAAATCTCTCTAGTACTTTAAGCTACTAAAAATATTTTTAATTCATTCACTCATTCAGTTACCATTTATCTGGTATTCTTAGGCACTGTGAAGGAGATATAGATAGATATAGATACAGATTCAGGAGATGAAGGTCATTGACCCCTGTCTGGGTCTCTACTTTGTGTATGACCCTGAGGAAATGAGCCACCACAGAATCTAGCTGGTCAGTGGAACCCTGCTGCCTGCTGACCTGCTTTCCTGCCACTGGCTTTACTTGGACCTGCATAGGCCCGTTCCTGGATTCTCTTTAGCCTTGCCTCACCTGTCTGTTATGATATGCTACCTCTTACTGGTTTACTCTCATGTGTCCTGCTAGCCTGGTTTACCACCTGTTGCTCCTTACTGTACTCTCCGGACCTGGTGTCTGACTCCGCGCGTGTGCACATTGGCAGCTGAATCCGGATCTGCCTCTGCATCTCCAACACCTGCTTCACCCCTGTGGGATATCTTGTTCCAGGTTTTTCCGAAATTGCCTTACCCTGTCTTCGTCGTCTATTTAGTTTTGATGAGATCTTTAAAAAAAATATGCTAGTGCTCACTTCGGCAGCACATATAGTAGTAAAATTGGAACGATACAGAGAAACTTAGCATGGCCTCTGCATAAGGATGACGCTCAAATTCATGAAAAAATATGCTAAACCCGTTTCTGTCTCCGTAAAAAGTGAACATAATGAAATTGAAAGAGAAAAAAATGTTTTCTTAAAGATACAGGGGCTTTGATTGTAATATTTATTTTGATTCTTTCTGGTGGCTATTGAAATAGTTCGATTTCAGTAAATAGCCCCCAATTTTTTTTTTGTTTTGTTTTGAAAGTATATATGCTTTTAATAGGGAGGGTGTGTGTGTTTGTGTATGTGTGCGCGTGTGTGTGTGCCCACACAATCTGTTTCGCTGCATCCAGATCGTTGTGAACTGGGAAACCAAGTTTGCCAGAGTATCTATAATGTAAAAAAAGAAAAAAAAAGACGGTTGATGAATTACTTTTTAATAAATGTTTTAACAAGTTGCCCAATTGTCCCGAATTCCTTTTTGTCATCTTCAGTTGTTTTAAGGCTTTTTGAACACTATCAAGTTCTTGCTTCATTCTGGGTAACTAATAATCCAGAACAAATGATATATATATGCCCCAGTTTTCCTTGCTCTTCCACCTGCATTTATCTTTGATTCAGATGTGGTTTTTTGCTCCCTGACTGAAAAGATATTTTAGCATGTGTGAGAATTGGTAGGAAAATACCCTGCCACACAGGCAACATTATTTTACTTCTGCTAAGGCAAAGTTTCAATTAAACACTTTTGTTTCTCTCAGTGTAAGATAGATTATGCTAAATGCTACATGGATAAAATTATGAGGAAAATGTCCTCATTCACGAGCAGCTGACGATCTAGTAAATGGAAAAAGGCAGTGGACAGAAATCTGTAAAAATGCCTTCAGAAATGTACTAAGAAAGGCTTTATTTAATAGTTATTGGGGGAAATGTAGGAGCCAAGGCATGGTATTGGGAATGTTTAGGATATGTTTAGAAAGCACTAAAGTAGTGTAATTTGGTTTAGGTCTAGAAAAAAGAGAAGAACACTGTAGAGAAGGCATTTTTAAAATATGAATTTCATTCAATAGTTACTGAAGATCTGCTGAACAGATCAGTGAAATGATCAGAGCTGAGAGTTCAGAACATAAATCTAACGTCAAAGTGCTGGCAGTTGGATAAACAAGCAAACAATACAATTTGGACCAAAAATATGTTGGAGAAGGCCGTGAACAACAGAAAGAATATAGGACTGGATAACCTGAATATAAGGGCTGGCTAGTGATGTGGATAAGTTAATTTGCACAAAATAGACTATGATGGACAATATCCAGAAGCTTCTCTTCCTGCAAATGGGAGTATTTAGAGTTCATGTGTATGTACTATTTCCAAATAGGTAAGACCAGAGATCTTATTATACATCTAGTGGTCTCTCTGGAACATAGCAGGATATGGTGGCAAACACTGCAGGCTCTGAAGCCAGGCTTCCTGTGTTCAAGTCAAGGCTCTTTTGTTTACGTAATGTATAACCTTGGGCAGTTTATTTAACCTCTTTATGCTTTGGTTTATGTATCTGTAAAAGGTAGATAATAGCACTTAGTTCCAAGAATTGTCTTGAGATTAATGAATTAATATTTGTAAAGTCCTTAGAATGGTGCCTGGCTGGTGGTGATGATTCAATAGAGAATATTATTGTTAATATTAATCATATAAAATAAAATTATAATCGTCTATTTTATGCAAATTATTCATGTCACAATTTTAAGTATATTCTTTAAAACATAAATACGTAGAACTTCTGATTTAACAGTCCAGGGACTCAGTGCTAATCCTGTTTCCATTCATAAACTTTGTGAATGTGGTACAGTGAGATTGATGAAACTAGCTCTCTGTTCAAGTGAGAGAGTCCAGCGAGTGAATGCATCATTCTTCCATGGCAATTCAAGTGGTTATAAATACTGAGTGAATAGGAGCATAAAGAATTCTCTGGAAAGAACTTGGAGCATGTCAAGTTTTATTTTTAATGTTTAAAACACCCATTGTTATTGCTTTGGGAATGGAGTAAGTAATTAACAAAAGTAAGTAAATATTTTTCTCCATATGGCACTCACTCAAGCAGGAGAGAGCAGGACACTTTGATAGATTTGTGAGAATAATCCCTCAATACTTTATGTAATTTATTTTGCTAAATTATTAAAAGTTAAGATTTATTCATAATCTTAAAATTATTAAATATTTCAAACACAAAGGAAACTGTAAAGCATGATATAATTATTTTTACTCTAATTAATTTTAGCAAGTCTAACAATATTGCCAGATATGTTTCAAATTTTAAAAGAAAAATTTACAAATGCATGCAAAATCCTTGTATATCCCCCAATTCCATCCCAGTCTATCTCCCTACCTGCATTCCTCCCATGCCAGGGGAAACCATGATTCTGATGTGGATACTTCCATTCCAATTCATGATTTTATATATTTACTATAAGAAATGCACCCATACAAATATATGCTACTTATATCTTTAAAACATTATGTAAATAGCATATTATAAATGTATTGAAATTATATTTCATTATTCTTGTTTCTTTAATTAACTTTATTGGATTATAATTTACATAAAATAAAATGCAGTCATTGTGTTTGCATACAATTAAAGCGTTTTACACATGAATATGCCTGTGTAAACATCACTGCATCCAAGATGTAGAACACTTCTGCTATTCCCAAATTTTCCCTTTTGTCCGTTGCAGTCAACTTCTCACATATACCGTGCCCCAGGTAGTCATTTATTTGATTTCTATCACTATAGATTATTTTGACCTATTCCAGAATGTTATATAAATGAACTCTCTTGTGTCTGTCTGCTTTCATTCAGTGTAAAGTTTTTGAGAATTCCCCCCATTCTTGTGTGTATCAGGAGTTCATTTCTATTTCATTTCCCAGATATACCACACCTTGTTTATCCATTCGTGTGGATGAGAATTTGGACTCTCCATTTTTTGGCTATTGTGAATAAAGGTGCTAAGAACATTAACACAAGTCTGGAAATATATTTTAATTTTTCTTAGATAAATGGCTAGGAGTAGTAATGTTGGATAGTATGGTAATAATAGTAGCATGTTTAACTTTATGAAAAACTGCCAAACTGTTTTCCAAAGTGATTGTACTATTTTACATTTCCTGTTCCAGATGCTCCAAATCCTTGCCAGGATGACTTGGTATTTCTGGTCATTTTAATTTTAATCTACATATTTGTAGTATAAATAATTGAACTGTGTTCTCTTTCAAATTGTTTTCGTTATTCTAGGTCTTTTGCATCATCTCCATATAAACTATAACACCAGCTAATCAACTGAAAAAAAAAAAGGCCTATGGGATTTTTATTGCTATTCTACTAAATTGATAAATCAATATGAAGATAATTCACATCCTAACAATATTTCATTTTTAAGTTTATGAACATATATATTAAGTAATTTATTTTAATTCCTCTCATTAATGTTCAGTTGTTTTTAGTGTATAGGTTTTGTATATACTTTGCTAAACTTATCCTTAAGCTTTTCATGTTTGTGGATGCTATTGTTAATGGTATTTTTAATTACAATTTCTAGTTGTTCATTACTAGTATATAGAAATAAAATTGATTTTTGTATTTTGACTTTGTATCCTGTGACCTTCTTAAAGCTATTTATTATATCTAGCAGATTATTTTATAGTATTTCTCAAGATTTTTCTCATACATGATTATACCCTCTAACTCATACAATTTTATTTCTTCCTTTACAAGCTTTATTTCATTCACTTCTTTTTCTTGCCTTATCATAATGGCTAGTAGCCACATTGTAACACCAATGAAATGTTGAATAGAAGTTGTAAAAGCAAGCACTCTTGCCTTTTCTTGACTGAGAGTGAAGGCCTTCAATATTTTACCATTTAGTATGATATTAGCTCCAGCTTTTTTGTAATTGCTCTTAGCCATGTTGAGGAAGTGCTTTTAGCTCTTTGACTATGTCCTTTTATTACCTGTTGGCTTACATTGTTTCTGAACAGAAGCCAGAATATTTTGTTTTCTTTGATGCCCAGAACAGGTATCTTTTTTCTTTGTTGCCTTTAAAAATTGAATTCTTCATGATGGAGACTCAGACTTTTGGGGAGGGGGGGGAAATGGGCATTTATTGAAACCTTAAAATCTGTACCCCCATAATATGCCAAAATAAAAAAAAAATTGAATTCTTACAGAAAAACTATCATAATCACTATCATTATTATCATTATGTATATTACAATCTATACCTTATTGAGTGTTTAGGACAGTTTAATAAACATGTGAGGTAGCTATTATAATTATCTCCATTTTAGGGATGAGGAAATTGAGGTACACACTGGTTGCTGCTTTTTTCCCAAGTTCAAAAAATTAGTAAATATAGATAGGATTCACATCCAATCTGGCTCCAAATTTTAAAAATACATATGTCTGCAAGTTTAATTATAACAGAAGAATCAATAAGGGAAAGAAGGAAATAGGATAAATAATAGACAGACAAATTAATTGGAAAACTCACTTACATAGACATTCTTTACATGTCCAAATTCCCGACAATCCCATTGCACATGTTAAAAAGCTTTAAATTGGTAGTACAAAATAGGGTTAAAGAAAATTGTCTTTTTGAGACTTGTTTATTCCCAGGCTTCTGCTGCTTTTCAACATAAAATTTGGATGGGTGCATACCTGCGAAAAAAACTTGAACTCTAACCAGATAGACATGGATTTAAATTCCAGGATTACCAAATACTCTGTGAGATTGTGGGCAGTCTTCCTAATCCCTTCATGTTTCAATTTCCTACTATCTTAATGTAGTTTATCTCACAGGTGAGACTTACATTAGAAAACATTCCAACCCATGTTATGGTATAGCACAGTGCCAGGAACACTTTAAAGATTTAAATATTCAACCCCAGAAATGTTTCTTCTATTTTCTTCTTTTTTTTTAATTTTTTTTTTATTTCGGCATATTATGGGGGAACAGATTTTAAGGTTTCAATAAATGCCCTCCCCCCCTAAGTCTGAGTTTCCAGCATGACCATCCCCCAGATGGTGCACATCTCACTCCTTATGTATATATATACCCACCCCCCTCCCCCCTCCCACCTATCCAACACCCTATTACTGTAGTACCTATGTGTCCACTTAGGTGCTATTCAGTTAATACCAGTTTGCTGGAGAATATATCTGGTGCTTGTTTTTCCATTCTTGGGATACTTCGCTTAGTACTATGGGTTCCAGCTCTAACCAGGAAAATATAAGATGTGCTATATCACTGCTGTTTCTTAGAGCTGAATAGTACTCCATGGTATATATATACTACATTTTATTAATCCATTCTTGGATTGATGGGCACTTGGGCTGTTTCCACAGCCTTGCGATTATGAATTGTGCTGCTATAAACATTCGAGTGCAGGTGTCTTTTTTGTAGAGTGTCATTGGACCTTTTGGGTAGATGCCCAGCAATGGGATTGCTGGATCAAATGGTAGATTCACTTGTATCGCTTTAAGGTATCTCCATATTGCTTTCCACAGAGGTTGAACTAGTTTGCAGTCCCACCAGCAGTGTAGGAGTGTTCCTCTCTCTCCGCATCCACGCCAGCATTTGTTATTTGGAGTCTTTTTGATAAAGGCCATTCTCACTGGAGATAAGTGATATCTCATTGTAGTTTTGATTTGCATTTCCCTGATGATTAGAGATGATGAGCATTTTTTCATATGTTTGTTGGCCATTCTTCTGTCTTCTTTAGAAAAGTTTCTGTTCAAGTCCTTTGCCCACTTTTTAATAGGGTTATTTGATTTTTTCTTGCTGATTTTCATGAGTTCTAAGTATATTCTAGTTATCAGCCCTTTATCGGATATGTAGGATGCAAAAATTTTCTCCCATTCTGTAGGTTGTCTGTTTACTTTCATGACTATTTCTTTGGCTGTGCAGAAGCTTTGTAGTTTCATCATGTCCCATTTATTTATTTTTGTTGCTGCTGTGATTGCCTTTGGGGACTTCTTCATAAACTCTTTGCCTAGGCCGATGTCTAGGAGAGTATTTCCAACGTTTTCCTCTAGAATTCTAATAGTTTCATACCTTAGGTTTAAGTCTGTTATCCAGCGTGAGTTGATTTTTGTGAGAGGTGAAAGGTGTGGGTCCTACTTTAGCCTTCTACAAGTGGCTATCCAGTTTTCCCAGCACCATTTATTGAAGAGGGATTCTTTTCCCCAGTGTATGTTTTTGTCTGTTTTGTCAAAGATTAGATGGCTATATGAGGATGGTTTTATATCAGGATTCTCAGAGCTGTTCCACTGGTCAATATTCCTATTTTTGTGCCAATACCAGATTGTTTTAATTACCACAGCTTTGTAGTATAGTTTGATATCTGGCATATTAATACCTCCCATTTTGTTTTTGTTGCCTAGAATTGCTCTTGATATTCGGGGTCTTCTTTGGTTCCATACAAAGTGTAAAATTATTTTTTCTATATCTGTGAAGAATGCTGATGGGATTTTAATAGGTATTGCATTGAATCTGTAGATCAGTTTGGGTAGTATAGACATTTTAATGATGTTGAGTCTGCCGATCCATGAGCATGGAATGGATTTCCATCTGTTTACATCCTCTGCTATTTCCTTCCTCAGTGTTTCATAGTTCTCCCTGTAGAGGTCTTTTACCTCCTTGGTTAAGTATATTCCTAGGTACTTTAATTTCTTTGTTGCTATTGTGAAGAGTATTGAGTCTTTAATTTGGTTCTCAATTTGATTGTTCTTGGCGTATATGAATGCCTCTGATTTCTGTGTATTGATTTTGTATCCTGAGACTTTACTAAATTCATTGATCAGTTCCAGGAGTTTCTTGGTTGAATCTTTGGGGTTTTCTAAATATAATATCATATCATCAGCAAACAGTGAAAGTTTGATCTCTTCTGCCCCTATTTGGATACCTTTAATTCCACTTTCCTGTCTGATTGCTGTAGCCAGGACTTCCAGCACTATGTTGAATAGAAGTGGAGATAGTGGGCAGCCTTGTCTGGTTCCAGTTCTAAGTGGGAATGCTTTCAGTTTTTCCTCATTCAGTATAATGTTGGCTATGGGTCTGTCATATATGGCTTGTATCATTTTTAGGTATGTCCCTTCTATGCCTATTTTCTTAAGTGTATGTATCATGAAAGGGTGTTGAATTTTGTCAAAAGCTTTTTCTGCATCTATTGAAAGAATCATGTGGTCTTTGTTTTTGCTTCTGTTTATGTGGTGAATTGCATTTATAGATTTACGTATGTTGAACCATTCCTGCATCCCTGGGATGAAGCCTACTTGGTCATGATGGATTATTTTTTTAATAAGCGTCTGGATTCGGTTAGCTAAGATTTTGTTGAAACTTTTTGCATCTATATTCATTTGGGATATTGGTCTGTAGCTTTCTTTTTTTGTTGCATCCTTTCCTGGTTTTGGTATCAGAGTAATATTCGCTTCATAAAAGGTGTCGGGGAGGTTTCCGGTCTTCTCGATGTTGTGGAATAGTTTCTGCAAGATAGGTACTAGTTCTTCTTTGTAAGTGTGGTAAAATTCAGGTGTGAAGCCATCTGGACCAGGACTTTTCTTTTTAGGGAGATTTTTAATTGCTGTTTCTATTTCAGCAGTTGAGATTGGTCTGTTCCAGGAATCTATTTCTTCCTGATTGAGCCTAGCGAGGCTGTGTGTTTCTAGAAATTTGTCCATTTCTTCCACATTTTCAAATTTGTGTGAATAAATATTTTTGTAGTACTCATAAATTATATCTTGTATCTCTTTGGGATCAGTTGTGATATCTCCTTTTCTGTTTCTGATGGAGCTTATTAGAGATTTCTCTTTTCTGGTTTTCGTTAGCTTAGCCAGTGGTGTGTCAATTTTGTTTATTTTTTCAAAGAACCAACTTTTTGTTTTGTTAATCTCCTGAATAGCTTCCCTATTTTCAATTTCATTTAGTTCTGATTTGATCTTGTTGATTTCACTTCTTTTGCTGGGTTTGGGGCTGGTCTGTTCTTCTTTTTCAAGCTCTTTGAGTCGTTTCATTAGATTGTCTATTTGTGATCTTTTTGACTTTTGGTTATAGGTATTTATGGAGATAAACTTTCCTCTCAGAACTGCTTTAGCTGTGTCCCAGAGGATTTGATAACTTGTCTCTCCATTGTCATTTTCTTCATAGAATTTTTTTATTTCCGTCTTGATTTCTTCATTTACGAAGTAATCATTTAGTAGGAGGTTGTTTAATTTCCATGTTTTTGCGTAGAAATATGAGTTTCTGTTAGGGTTGATTTCTACTTTTATTCCACTGTGATCTGAGAAGATACATGGTATGATTTCTATTTTTTTAAATTTCTTGAGGTTTACTTTGTGTCCTAGGATATGGTCAATCTTAGAGAATGTCCTGTGTGCTGATGAGAAGAACGTATATTCAGTGGATTTTGTGTAGAATGTTCTGTAAATGTCGGTCAGACCCAATTGTTCTAGAGTTTTGTTTAAGTCCATTATTTCTTTATTAATTTTCTGTTTGGAGGATCTGTCTCGTGTTGTCAGTGGGGTGTTGAAATCTCCGGTGATTACGGAGTTGCTATTAATCCATTTGCTTAGCTCTAGTAAGGTTTGCTTTATGAATCTGGGTGCACCTAAGTTGGGTGCATATATATTTAAAATTGTTATCTCTTCTTGTTGAACTGTGCCCTTCACCATTATATAATGACCCTCTTTGTCTTTCACTACTTTTGTTGCTTTAAAAACTAAATCGTCTGAAATTAGAACTGCCATACCAGCCTTCTTTTGGCTTCTATTTGCTTGGAATATTGATCTCCACCCTTTTATTTTTAGTCTATATGCATCCTTGCAGATTAGATGTGTTTCCTGAAGACAGCATATACTTGGCCTGTATTTTCTTATCCATTCAGCCAGCCTATGTCTCTTGAGTGGAGAGTTTAAGCCATTCACATTTATTGAGAGAACTGATAGGTAAGGTAGATTACTGTTCATTCTGTTGGGTTGGATGTTGTTGCTATGATTTGTGTCTTTAGCCATTGTAATATCTGGCCTTGAATATCTTTGGGTTTTGGTTGTTTTTATATTCGTGGGTTATTATTATGATATTCTGTGCGTAACACTGTTTTAAGTACTTCTTGTAGGGCTGGTCTTGTCTTGGTGAATTCTCTGAGCCTTTGCTTGTCTGAGAATGTCTTTATTTCTCCTTCATATACGAAGCTTAGTTTTGCAGGGAATAATATTCTAGGCTGGGCATTGTTTTGTTTCAAAAGAGTGAGAATGGGGCCCCAGTTTCTCCTTGCTTGTAAAGTCTCATTAGAGAAGTCTGGTGTTATTCGAATTGGCTTTCCCTTGTATGTTACTTGCTTCTTTTGTCTTACAGCTCTTAGAAGGGCCTCTTTAGTTGATACTTTGGTCAGTCTGATGACTGCATGTCGTGACGTCTTCCTGTTTGCATTGAATCTCCCAGGGGTCCTCTGAGCTTCTTGAACTTGTATATCAAGATTTTGAGCAAGGCCTGGGAAATTTTCCTCTATTATATCTTCAAAGAGCTTGTCCAACCCTTGAGTGTTATCTTCTTCCCCTTCTGGTAACCCTATGACCCTCACGTTAGGTTTCTTCACATAATCCCACAGCTCTTGTAGGCTTTGCTCTTTTCTCTTGTTTCTCTGCTCTATTTCTGTGACTGATTTATTTAATTGGAGGGTGTTATCTTCAATCTCTGAGATTCTTTCTTCTGTTTGACCTACCCTGTTCTTGAGACTTTCCACTGTATTTTGTAGTTCCTTGAATTGATTCTTCATTTCCAGGAGTTTGGTTAAACTTTTCTTCATTGTGTCCATTTCTTTTTCCAGATCCTGGAGGCTTTTTGTGGTTTCTTTGTGTTGGTTATTGAGTTGTTGTTGCAGCTCGGTGAGTGTTCTTATGATCCACATACGAAATTCCTCTTCTGTCATTTTGGTTGCCTGATTTTGGTTGGTGCCTGTTTCTAGGGGGCTGGGGCTCCTCTTTGAGGAGAGTTTTCCGTTTGGTTCTTTATATTTCCTGAGTTCCTTTGCTGATTTCTTCCCATGTTGATCAATTGTTGTTTCTTTTCTTTAGGTTTTTGTTTGGGTATTCACATGCCTTGTTTAGTTTCTGAGCCGGAAGGTGGTGTCTGTGGGTGAGATTCGTCCACTACCTGTCCTGATAAGGGTGTGCAGGATGCTCTCCCTGTCAGTAGGTGGCGCTTGTTTGGAGGAACAGGTTACGCTGTTGTTTTTATGCCCTGTTATTAGCTCTTGTTCCTGTAGAGAGAACTCTAGTACCTCAGGTGGTGGGTGGGGCCCTGGGACTTCCAGGTGTGTCCTTTTCTCCCCTTCAGTGAGGGCAAGTCTAGGAGAGAGTCTGGGCAGAGCTGGGTTGGGTAAGCCTGCCTTCAGGCAACACCAATGTTGTTAGCAGGGGTCAAAGTTCTGTTCTCTGCTTCCAGGCAAAGCTTTCAGGTCGGAGCTGGAATGGTCCTGCTCAGTCAGAGAGTCTGCGTGTGGGGATGGGGCTGTCTGAGACTCACAGTCTGGAGCGGGCCTGGCTTCTTTCCACCGTCCCCAACTCCGCAGCTACTGCTGGGCCTCTGCCCACAGGCCAGACCACACGCCACCACTCCTCCCCTGGCTGTACTACCTGCGGGAAGGTTCCCTACGGGGGAACGCCACCTGGGCTGGGTGCAGGGCCTCCCTCTGGGGGGAGGGTTGCCCTCTAGAATGCTGATCCACCCCTGAAGGCACACACACTGCAGCAGGCTGTTCACAAATATCCCTTCTGTGCCCCAGGCAATGCGAGGCCTCGGTGCACATGTGGTCTGCAGGTCCAACCTCTGGGTCCCAGAGTTCAAACTGTATCCCCACCAGGGAGAAAATTTC
The DNA here is from genome assembly GCF_040939455.1 of Microcebus murinus. Lineage (NCBI taxonomy): Eukaryota > Metazoa > Chordata > Mammalia > Primates > Cheirogaleidae > Microcebus > Microcebus murinus. Next base: position 36,605,611 of record NC_134113.1, read on the forward strand.
CAGTCCCAAAATTCACCCACAGGGAGCCCAAGCTGTGTCTATGTCTCTCAACCTCAGAGTCTGCCCTGTTCTCCTGGGATCACCGTGCCAGCAGCACCTGGGAGGGCTGGAAGGTAGGGAGCTCACAGTCTGAGTTCCCGTTAGTCAGTTTTAGGGCCCCAAAAGGGAAGGTCCTGTTCCCTGTAGGTGCCTCCGGCTGGTGACTATATTGTCTCTCAGTCTCTCTGGGCAGCTGTGGGTAGGGTCAGGGGAGAGGAGGAGGAGGCAATATGGCGTCTGCCCTGCGGCTCGGGTCTGTGCACACGGAGGTGCTCCGAGAGAGTTGGGAGCCCGGTGCCGCGTCCGCCACTGGCTTACCGCTCACTGGCAGCGGCCGTCGCTGGGCTGGTGTCTGCAGGTCTCTCCACTGGCTGGGGAGCCCACCAGTAGTCCGGGATGCAGGGGAGGGGAAACGGCCGATACTTCCCGCTGGTCTCTGGGCTGCTCCGGTGGTCCCAGCTTCCAGTTCTCCTCCGTGACCTCCTCCTGTGGAGTCTCCTGTGGTCTCAGGTATTCCTCCTTCTGACCCTCATCCGATGTAGTCTCATCTTCTTGCTTCTTTCTTCTGATTTCTGCTAGAATCTATCTTTTCTGCAGAGACACTCTGTCTGGCAGTGTTTCTCATCCGCCATCTTTTCCTATTTTCTTCTTTTTATATATTCTTTTAGTTCTCCTTTTGCTCCTTTTCTCTCATTTTCTTACTCTTCCCCCTTGTTTCATTATTACTACAGTAAAGTGGTTGATAGTATTTGGTTATATATACATATGCTCATATGATATATATATAGACATGCTATGGAGCTTTCTGACTTTAAAAACCTCTTCTTTCTTTCAGCTTTATTTTCATAATTCTATAAATTCCTAAATTTCAGGGTTTTTTTCCCTTCATTTTCAATATTTTAATCTTTGTTTTAGTTCTTTCACTGTCCTTCATTAGTGTTACTGTCTTCATCAAAGAATTTCATTTTTACTTCCTTAAATTCATTCTAAGAGCTTACTTAAAAGGCCAGTGCAGTGGCTCACTCATACCTGTGATCCCAGCACTTTGGGAGGCTGAGGCAGGAGGATCACTCGAGGCCAGGAATGCAAGACCAGCCTGGGCAACAAAGTGAGATCCAGTCTCTAAACAATATAAAAAGTTAAAATTAGCTGGGCATGGTGGCACATGCCTGTAGTTCTAGGTACTTGTGAAACTGAGGCAGGAAGATCTCTTGAGCCCAGGAGTTTGAGGTTGACAGAGGGGGAGGCCTCTAAAAAGAGAAAAGAGTTTATTTACCTCTGAAAATATTTGTGGATTCTGTCACGTGTTTTCATATGATTAGCAGAGAATCTCTACTTGGGAGTTGGGACATATGATGATTATAATCTTTCTTTATAATAAACACTTTACATTATACAAGGGATGTCATTTGCATGGCTTATAGAGAGACCTGCATAGGGTTATGGAAAGAGTACTTTTGGGAGCCACAGAAACGCAGTTTTAACTTCAGCTTCCACCCTTACTAATAAATGTGATTTGGGGTTCAGCAATTAAGCTTTCACTATCTTTATTGTACTATAGGACCTTGCTGATCTTAAAGAATTTTGTAAGGATCAATAGGAATGATGGATGTCTAAATTTGCTAAAAGGTTTATAATTTACTAAAATGACTTCCCAATCCAATAATGCATTTAATGAATATTTTAAAAACCTATGGTTGTGACTTCAGAAATATAATCTTATTAACAGAGGAGAATAATCCTTTTCATTACCTTCTATTAAATGAGTTTTATTTTCAAAAGACAATATTGCAGACACTAATTCAGAATGTCCAGTTGAATCATCTGAAATAAAAAAATTCTTGACTTGTTTGCCAGATCATATTTTGTGTACATGTCTATATATTCATTTTAATCAAAAAATTCCTTGAGAATGCACTTAATCATTCATTTAAAAAAGTATCAATGGTCTTATTTAGCAGAATCTAATATATTTGCCATAATTTTCTTTTCAGTTTGCACATGCAAAACAGACATACAAATATATCACTAATATCACAAAGTATTATACAATCCTAAAATGGGATGCATTATCTCATTATCCTACTATCCTAGTGCAGTAGCATGATCACAGCTCACTGCAGCCTGGAACTCCTGGGCTTGAGTGAAACTATCCTCCTGCCTCAGCCTCCTGAATAACTAGGACTACAGGTGCGCAACACCATGCCTTGCTATTTATTTTGTTTTTTGTTTGTTTTTGTAGAGATGGGGGTCTCACTGGTCTTTATCTCCTAGCCTCAAGTGATTCTCTCATCTCAGCCTCACAAGGTGCTGAGATTATAGGCATGAGCCACCGTGCCAGGCAAACATTATCTTAACTTTGTAAGGTTCACTGTATTTTTCAAAACATTTTCATATGTGTGATCAAATCTGCTCCTCAGAACACCTCCATAAGTTGGTGGGTGTACAGTCCACGTTGAAACTGTATTCATGGTCATTTATCATGAAATAACACTTGTCCAAAGAAGGCAAACTGTTTTATCAAGTTTATGCTTTATAAAGTTTTTTTTTTTTTTATCATATTTTCACTTTTTAATATTTTTCAGTTGATAATTTCAGATAATTTTGTAACCTAGGTCTCATTTAAAATTCACTAGGAGCTTTCTAAAAGTTGGTCAATGAAAATGAACTTAATGATCATAATACTGGTGTGGACTTATAGAATACTTTGCTGAATTTAAATTTCATTTTTAAAAACTAGTTTTTGGTACAATGTGTGGAGTAAATCACTATCTCCGTTATGAAGAGGTCAAGGTTTAATTAGTTTTTCTGCAAAAGACTTATTATACATTTCACCTATAAACTGAAAGAAGAAAATTATGCGTTTTAAAGCAGGTTAAAAGTAGAGGTGATACCCACAGCTGCTCTCGTCTCTGGCAAACCATTCTAAAAGGCTCCAGTTTCATTTGGTTCATATGAAACACATGTTGCTCATTTATTGTACATGTGCATCAACTTATTTTGACAAATCTGATCTAAACATGTTACAGATGTTCCTCATTACTTTAATTAGCACTTAGTAGCCACCTATAGAATTTGGCTATAAATTGGCCATTTCACATTATAATAAAAAGAAAATCTATCATTTAATGTGTGAGTTTCAATTTAATTTCAGTTACAGTTTCTTGGTACAGCTAGTGAGCCGTGGATATTCAGTAAGTGCTCTGTTACAAGTTATTGTAATGAAGCCAGATCTTTTTAAAAACATATTTTAAATAATTTCAGCTAGATCTAAAATAATTTTGATCCTGACTAATGTCCTTCAGAAATTCATGTATTAGTCAACGTATAGCCTGAGATCCAGGAGTAATATTATAACTTGAGTACTTGCTAGAAAGGACTATTCTATTCTTACTGAAGTAAAATCTGCATTTTAACACAATCCTCAGGTGATTTGCATAAACTTTAATAAAACACTGTTTTAGAGCAGACCTAATATTACAACTCTGCTTTATGCACACACATATGCAAATGTACATGAGTCAAACCTAAAACTCTATGTTATATACATCTGGTTTGTACAGATATTATAGAAAATGTACTGGCCTGTAGATGGAACAATTTCTTTAAATCATTTAATACATCAAAAAGTAACCTCACCAATACTTTCTGTAGGCTATGTTATCTTTCATGCATACAAAAACCCAGGCTGGCTTGTCATATATTTTCAGTGACTGACATGAAGGAAACTGAAGAACTTATAGCTCCAACTTGAATCTTTTAGAGTGCTCATCATTTTTTACTGTTTTCTGTAACTTTCTATAGTGGAAACCGTTGGTTGGAACAGTACTAGATTGTATTTGTTTCTACTACCTTGCCTTGAAAAAACAGGAAACAAATGTAACACTTTTCAAGAGATTGCCTATGAGACTAAAAGATTTCATTTCTTGGTGGTAAATTCCATAATAAACGCTATGTATGTATGTTTTGGGAAATGATTATATCTTAATTATTAATATATAAATTGTTACCTCATTATATTATACTTATATGTAAAGTTTTTATTTTATATTAAGATATAGTATGTATAATATAATTATTAATTATATACTGAAATCGATACAAAATCAAATTTTTATTTAGGTCCTTCTGAAATCATGCTACACAGTAATTCATTAAAATTCAATTTTATTGGTCATCACATTTTTTATGTATATTCCAGCAGAAATAAGTATATCATAGAAGAAATACAATAATTAATACTATTTATTCTTATGACCATTAATTGAAATCTGACAAAATAATTTCATATAATTCAAAACTTAGTACATTGTCACTATTTAATAAGATAGGGCCTAAAAGATTTTCTTTAAAAAAAAAATCTTTAATTTGCTACAACCTGGTTAATTTTTTTGTTTTTGATTCCACCAAATATATTCCTCAATAACCAACCTCACAAAATGAAATAACGACCATTTAATAAAATCTCTTCAGAATTCTCTGTTGGCACCACAGCAGCACATCATTAGTTTACAAGCTTGCAACACACTACATGTTATTATTATTGTTTTTATACATTTATGAAGAAATCCTTCAAAATTGTTAATATCAAGTTGAATATATATGTAATGGGCAAATACTATGATACATTTAACTATGTATTTGAACATACAATACAGTGGTACAACTTGCGCCTGAAAGTGTACAAATTTAGGCAGGCTAGAAAGGTACACTATAACTTCATATGTGCAATTGCACTTTTAATTTTTCCATTTATTTTTCATCCTGATCACAATGCAGTTTAAATAGCCCCAAGTGTCCCCAAAGAGCTACTGTGCGTTGTATAAAGGCTAAGTAATCCCTGCGGTGTCAGAGGGTTACTGTTCAGCTGTTCAGGATCATGAGATGATATCTCAGCACTCATAAAACAGAAGATTCAAAACACAGGGGTGTACATGGAAGTACAGATCATTATGACAGTCCTGGAAGTTATCCACAAGATACGTCAACACCCTGGAGGCCAAAATAACACTACTGAATCAACATTTACAACTTTTGTTCAAAATTAAATCCAATACACAGGAAAAATTCACATTACAACATTGATGCTAGTATTGTAATTTAATATTTGGCTTATTCCATAAGTATGGAGGACTTCAAAAACCTATGTATGGGATGTCTTTTCTTAAACATTTTAAATGTATAATATTCTGTACAAAACAAATAACTATTTTGAACTCAGTATTTTCTAAAAACTATTCATAAAATGGTCAATCCATTTGGTAAGGCACAGTAAGGGAAGCATAAAAATTTCTTTAAGGTTGCACATTTCAATTCAGAAGAATGAGGGGGTAATTTTGGCCCCTGGGATTTGAAAATATCTTCCAGCTGTATTCTTCAGTATAAATATTTACATGGTGGTTTCTTCCCATTCAAGCTCAACATCACCTATAACATAAAGTAACACATTACAAGTATTAAAGATGACAGTTCAAAAGGTTTAAATGTTTCATGGCAAATATACAATTCAGACAGAAAGCCTATTACGCTGACTTGGATTAAAAAGAAATGAAAATAGTTGATCTGTGCACTAACCCAGCTTCTAAAACATTTTTAACATATGGTTATTATACAATGAAGGTTCCTGCTATAGGTGGTAAACTAGTAAATTGGGTATACATTGTTTCAGTTTACCTTCCATGGCATCCAAAGAGTCCATCTTCTGAAGTGCTGAATAGTTAACAAAACAGATGGGCTGATTATTTCCCTTATTTGATAAGAGATCCAGAATGCACTGGTGTAAAAAGATATACTGGGCCTAGACACCAAAGAAAAAGTGGTTAAACAAATGGGGTGGAGATTTTTCTCATAAGAGGAGTTATATCATTAAAGCGAAAAGCAGTATTGAATTGAACAAGTGTTAAATAGCTAAGATTAGAGGCATAGAATTTACAATAGTGTATAAATGACTGTCTACAATATAAAGCTTTCCAAATTCCTGTGGTTTCTTGTAGCTTCAAGTTTTCTTCTAATACTTGTCATTAAATACCAAGCATTAATATATTCTTTCTTGGCAATGATTATGAAAAGTAGAAAATTATATTACTTAAATTTGTTTATGAGCTTCCTTTTCTGTTAGATCAAATCGAATAATTTCTGTTACAGTTTTCTTGTTCAAATGATTGTTGGAATTCAGATGCTAAATTTACTGTTAAAATTTGTGAGTGAGCATATATCCATATACCATCAGCACATTTAAAATTCGCTTTGAAATTCTGCTAATCACCTGGACAATTGGCCTACTTAATGTCAAGTATCTGGTTCTGATTTATAAATACAAAGCAGGCGGCCGCTGAAATGCCCAAGCATCCCAGTGCTAGACAAGGACTCATAACATTTCATCTGAATGTTTGGGATAAATTCCATACCATCTGGATTCTTTAAATGTATTCAATATAATTCAGTAACCTGTTAGCATTTCTGAGTTTGTACTTTCCCAAAAGTAGTTAAGGCTAAAAACATGTATATTTTAAATCATCCTATTTGTACAAAGAAGCATATATGGCTTTAAAGGAAAATCACCAAATATATACAAATTGACAATTGATTTAAATAGAACATCCTCAAAAGTGATCATCTTCAGAGAATATATTCATACCTATTGCTATTATACCTTAAAACCTTTTCAGAACTCCTCTATTGAGACTTCAGAAATTGTTGGTCTTTATTATGAATATCTATTTCTTTGTGGATTACAAAATGTTTCCACTAACATTTCCTTAATTCAGTTCTATGAGGGCAGAACACTCATATTTACTGCTATCAGGCATCCTCAAACTACGGCCCGAGGGCCACAGCTACCTGCCTAGGACATTTATCCGGCCTGCTGGGTGTTTTTGTAGCAGCTGCATGTCCTGCTTAGCAGCCAACTCGTCCCAGGCCCACAGTGCACTCACCAACGGTCTGAGGGACAGTGAACTGGCCCCCTGTTTAAAAAGTTTGAGGACCCCTGCACTGCTATATTCCCATTGCCTATAATAGTGTCTGGCACATAGTAGTTGCGTAATAAATATTTGTTGACTTAGTCTCATTTAATTCTCACAGCTAGCCAATCTTTATTATTTAAGGGCAGATATAATTTGGAGGACATCCAAAAGTCATGAGAGGTCAAGTTATATAAGTTGAGGCAGATGATCAAGTTTACAAAATTCAATTTTGCTAAGAAATGAAGTGTTGTTATAAAGTAGTGAAAATTCTATTGAAATTGCTAGTAAGTTACTTCTCAAGGTAATTCCAAAAGAGTATTTTCAAATGTATGTGACAAAAGAAATAACATTATTGGCACAATATAATTTCTGTTGACACAATATAAATTTCTTTGAAAATAAATATATGAGTTCTTTTTTTTTTTTAAATGCATTTGAATTTGAAGTCACAGTTGATAAGTGAAGCTTCTGACTGCCCTGATCTCATCTTCTCCACTGGAAAGAATGATGAGCTTAAACTTTGACAGCAGAGAAGGCTGAGCTCCACCAGATGGTCCTACAGGATCCAAGGTCCGTCTGCCATTGCGTGTTATGCCAAGGAGGCAGTGTAGTGTTGTGAAAAAAAGTTCAATCCCAGTTTCCACCCTAGTTAGCCATGTTACCTTAAGAATTAAGTTTTTTTTTTTAATTTCATGATATTACTGGAGTATAAACACTTTGGTTACATATATTGCCTTTGTACTGCCCATGTCAGAGCTACAAGTGTGCCCATCCTCCAGACAGTGCACACTGCACTCATTAGGTGTGAATTTACCCATCCCTTCTTCCCCCTCCCACCTGCCTGATACTCAAGCATTACTTCCATATGTGCACATAAAAAAGAAAGGAATTAAGCTTTCTATAATGCTCAAGTTCATCATATGGGGGATTTCTATATTGTGAGATTAAAGGACTAAACATAAAATGCCTGGCAAAAAACTAGGCAGCCAAAATATGTTCGATTTTATTTTTTCCTTCCATAATATGAGTTCACGCTAGTAAATTTTCAGGAGAATCCAGATCAGGAAAGGGACTAATACAGATTAACCCTTATTTGAGGCACCAAGAGTAGCTTAGGATATTATCTTACTGCAAACCATTCTTTTAGGAAGGGCTTTCAAATCTCCTGGGGCTACAAGGCACTGTTTTTTGAATGAAAGGAATCAAAGCTCTTTCCTGGGTATGGGCCACACCCTCTGATGCCTTTTAGTAGGAGTATGTTGCTAAGGTTTCTGCCTCCGCAACCCTGCCCATGGCTGCTGTAGTACGAGCTGAGACACGAACATTCTTCATGGAAGCTGGAATCACTCCTTAGTGCAATAGAAGGCAATGAGAAACCACTCTTACGCAAGGCTATGCTGGTTTGTAGGAACTGGAGCCAAGGTGTGATACTTTCCCACAAGGAAAAGACAGTAACAGGGGCTTAATGTGTGGGAGCTCAGACAAATTAAAGACAATTTCAAAGTGCCTGGTCTTCAGCAAGGAGGAAATCCAGCAAAATCTTGTTGAACACTTACTGCATGCTGGACACTATGTTGATGATTTAGATATTTTTTCTTAATATTGAAAAAAAAAATAAACTTGCGAAGTGTCACACAGCTACCATACAAAAGAGCAATAACTCCCAAAGGCTTTATACAAAGCCACAGAGTCAACAATTACCAGAGCTGGATTCTGAACTCAGTTCTCTGACTTCACAAACCTTGTGCTTTCCATTCTTCTACCCAAGCTGCAACATTTTGCTCTGACTGGTTAAACACGCATAATGTATGAAGTTTATAAAATATATTGAGTAATAAATTGGGTACAATTATTAATAGACATTCTTGAACACATTCTTTACAAAGTTCTATTGTACAAAGTTGTAGAACATGGCAATTATTTTTTCAACATTTATTATTTGAAAATTGACTCTGGACTCTAGAAGGAAACAGTCAGTTCCACTCTCTATCTTACCCAAGAGAGCCAGCTAGAGAGCACTGATCGCTGTGTACATGTGCACACCTAGGAGCATGGGAGGAAAATGTTAGCTTTCTAGTTATCCTTATTTTTAACTAAAAACAAGAAGGAAAATTAATTTTAATAGTGGTTAATAGTTGGATTAATATTGGAACCCTCATAAGACCCTTGGCTAAGGACCAGCTATGTAATTTGTAGGGCTCACTGCAAAAGGTGAAGTTCCTTCCTCAAAATTTATTTATGAAGATTTCAAGATAGCAACAGCAAACATTAAGCCAAGTGCAGGGCCCTTTTGAGCATTAGGATCTGTGAAACTACACAGGTTGCCTACCTATGAAGTTGGCCCTGGTCACATGTCATATTACATTTCTGAAGTATACTGAGGGAAGATTGATAATTCATTTATTCTCTTTTAACATGTAAAGGAATGCATATGGATTACATTACTTAGTTTTACGTAACCAATCTTCACAGAATTAAAGGCACTAAAAAAGATTCCTACAAAGAGGCATGCCAGCCTAAATGAATGACAAGAAATTGGCAGGGCTGACAGTTTTCATATTCCTAGAATAAACTTGTAGCCATACTAGGAGGTAAAAATAACAACAATGTAATCAGATCTGACAAAAAACTAGATCACTTTTTAAAAAATTATAATTAATTTAAAATACATTTTTAAAACCACTATCAAAATGGAAGTACTTTGTCCTACATGTCTATTTTCTCTTTTCAAAATCCCTAATGGTAATATGAAGCCATAGCAATTAACAAGGTTTTCAAAATATTGCTTTATTTGGTCTTTATCTCATGTTTAAATTTCTTATTTTGCTTGTGTTTCATAATTTACATAATTATATAAACTACATTTAAAAAATAAATATATGTCTGTACTGGAGTTGAATATTCAAAAATTTTTCCTAAAAGGGATGTTCAGTCCAAAAAGTTTGGATTTCTCTGGTCTAAAGCAACATCTTCCTAAGAACATTAATGTTCCATAAGCTTGGAGTCAAAAAGGTTCGAGAAGTCTCAGTCATTTAAGTTTGGGAAAAGCTGCCCACAAGGGCTCTGTCTTTGGAATTGTCAATGCACATTAGCATAAAGGCTGTAAGAAATTGTCTTGCTTGTGCTTATTTTAGCAGAGAACCCCATTTTCTCATACCTTTAACAACTTCAATGTTGCTTGTATTTTCTTGGCTGTAACTTGGAAAATACTGTTACAGCAGATTTGTGTATTTACTGCAAGAAAATCTCTATTTGTATAGCACACAAATTCCAATCCAAAGCTACAGACAGGAACATCTTGTATAGTATAATTAGAATAGGGTTTGAATTTTGGCTCTGACACTTATTAGTAATATTACCTCGAAATATCACTCAACTTCTTGAAACATCTGCTTCCCTATTTCTAAAGCAGAGCCAATAATACCCAGTCTATTGATTGATTTATTGGCCTTTCTTTACAAGTAAAGGATTAAATTGGGATTAAATAAGATAATACATGTAAAGGATCTAGTGTAACACTTGAAAACCACTAGACACTTAATAGAGAGTTTTTTATATCATTACAATTATACTGTGTGAGTTTTTAAAATTAAAAAAAACATATTTTATACATATTTTTGCCTACAAACCAAAATGACAAATGAAAAACTCTCAGTTATTTAGTTGATAACATGCTACATAATCATTATTAGTACTGATATGCAATAGGGATAAATACAGACAAGTGAAATTCATAGAACCTCATTACAGTCAATATTTTAAACTGTTTTCCCAATTATAACTCTTAGCATGTTTACAAAAAAATTAATTTGAATTAATTTTCAAGCTCTCAGGTTGCTAAATGATAAAGACAAATAATTGTTATGAATTATTTCCTACATGCCTATCGGTATAAACAAGTTAAGATGAGCAGTCAGTAACAGTGCTGAAGGGTGACCATGGCATGTGGGCTTTATTTCTATCATGACATCTATCAGTTGCCTTCCCCAAATATTATAATATAGGAAGAGACAGTGCCCTCTATGCAAATATAGCTTCAAGCCCATGTCCAACAAGACTGCTACCACCCAAATTGCCCATGTAGAAATTCTAGAGCTAACATGGAGTGAGTATAGATTTAGATATCTTACCAGATTCTGTACCATGCACATTCTTTCACTTCTCAGTTCAGCTACTAGTCCATATATATCCACAAAATCATGGTCATTTATATGTTGTGTTAAGTGGTCCAGAGCAATAAAGACTCCAGTTCTTCCAACTCCAGCACTGCAGGAAGAGTGAAATTACATGAAAATGATTCAGCAAAGGGTTGGTTGTTCATGTTGATGGTGATGAAGATAATGAGCTATGATAGCAATAAATGCTTACAGTTTCTTTTCTTATTTGGAGGTAGGTTTTCTTTGGAGCTTCTTTGGAATTTTTATTGTTATCAATAATGTTTAACAGGGCAGGATAATTATCATTAATATTATATCAAATATTTTGAGTTATTTTTCTTTTAACCGGTTGAACTTACTCTCTTATTTAATAATATTTTAGGAGATGTTGTTGGAGAAGTATAGAGAAGATTTTGAAAAATCATTAAAAATTCTTAACACCAGAAACTTTGATTGAAACCTTGATTTAGTAGAAATGCTATTAAAAATTTCAAATATTTAGCCCATACAGCATTTCCTCTGCATCATGATGAAAATTTGTCTCTCAAATGACCTTTTTACTTTTTTTCTAGAATTGTTTTTACCTCCTATAGATAATAAAACTGACAAACTATTTTGTTTTAAGAAATTACTTAAAAATCAAGGTTAGGCATGTGCTCTATAGAAACTGTTAACTGATAAATCTCACAAGACTGATTCAGAAATTCCTATGAGAAAGACAAGATCCCTAGGTATTTAAATGGTTAAACAGGAAGTCAATCTGAAAAAATATATTTGAAAGGTCATCTAGTCTTATAAATATTACTTTCATCTACATGAAACTGCTATTTGTATAGGTAAGAAACAGTCAAATATCAGCAATTTCCTATGATTTGGAAATTTCGTATGATATGGACCTTACAACATAAAACTGATTATGGTAGCATGTACATACATAAGCCCAAAGTTATTAGTCATTTAACCATGTAATATATTTTGAGTGCCAAACACTGTCATAGGCACTTGGGGTATAGGAGTGAACAAAACAAAGTCGCTGCACTTATGGAGCTAATGGTTTAGAGGACAATGAATGGTACATGAATAAGTAGGCAAAGAATGTGCCCAGTGGTGGTAAGTGCCATGAAAAGAGATGAATCAAGTTATGAGTTAGGGTGATAGGGTGGGATGGGGTCCACAGAAAGCTTGTCTGATAATGTAATATTTGGAAAGAATCTTGCATAGGGTTAGGGAGCATACCATGTGGATATTTAGGAAGCAACTATGGGGGTCAGAGAAAGTAACATGAGAACAAATCTAAGTGAGAGCATGTTCTGAGTGTTCAAAGAAAATCAAGGAAACCAGGGAGAGTGCAGTGGGGAGGTGAGAGGTGGCCAGAGATCAGAGTATTTGCAGGCATGTGAAAGGAAATAGGGGGTCGAGGATGACTCCAGGGCTTCTGGCCCAAGCAGAAGGAACTTGTGGTTTAACAAGATAGGAAAAAATAAGGAGGAGGGTGATTGTTTGGAGATTGCATCAAGTGTTCTGTTTGGGACACATCAAATTTTCAGAATTCTTTAGTCATTCAGACTGTCATGTTGAATTGGAAACTAAATGTAAAAGCCTAAAGTCAAGGCAACAAGTTGGGGTTGGAGATAAATATTTAGTAGACAGTTATAAAGTAATATATAAAGATGATCATTGATGTGAATATACTTTTTTCTTATCTCTTATCTATTAAATCACATTTTTTTGTGATTTTTTTGTACTATTTTTGAGGCTTAAAAAGGAGAAAATACTTTTCTTTTTTAATGGCTTTAATGCCAGTGGTTGTGTATATGTAAGATATGGAGAAGCTGAAGGTAACTACTATCCATTAAAGGTTTTAGTTATCAATGATGCCAGCATAAAAACAAAAACTAACTTTATAATACCTGTTATTAAACTATTTATACTATATGCTATTATGTTAAAATTTTTACATATAAGAAAGGATTTTAAGTTGGAGGGGTAAAAATGAAACTTCTATTTTTTTATTTTATGTGATTTATAAATCTGAACATTGTTCAGATATTTTATAATGAGCAAGCATGTATATATTATTCTTATAATTTAAAAATCCAGAAATTATAGAAATTATCCAGAAAAATGTATAATCATTTAACCTATATGTTGAGATTTTTCCCTCTAAATAAAAGTTTAAAATTGAATGAATTTATCTTTTCTTATATACAGTATTTAACCATATTAATTATAGTATACTCCTGTTAGAAAAAAATTATTAAAAGATTATTACTTTTTAAATATGGTTTTATTGTAGTAAAAGATTAATATAGAATTTGCCATTTTTACCACTTTTAAGTATACAATTCAGTGGCAGTAAGCACATTCTCAATGTTGTACAAACATCACCACTATCCATTTGCAGAACTTTTTCATCATCCCAAATAGAGGCTCTGTGTGGATTAAATAACTCTCCATCTCCCCCTTTGTTTGTTGCCACAATTCTACTTTCTGTATCTATGAATTTAGCTGTTGTAGATGTGTCATGTTCTACATTTTCCTCTAATCTCCAAACTTCAATTGTGAAAGAGATTTAGGTCAAGATTGATTTAGAGCTATCATGTTAAAAAACAAATCATACCAATGTGTCTAGAAATGTTAAATGCTAAATATCTGAAAACTGTAAGCTGGAACAATTCTATATTAAGATTCTATAAAAAAAACAATGGTATCATAATAATAAAAAGACTAATGGGGTTAAAGACCATTTCTAGTGTTTAATAGAAGGTTCTAAAAATATCGCTTTCTTACCTGCAGTGAACAATCATAGGTGTGGTGTCATGTGCTCTGCTTGCTCGAACTAACTTCACAAAGTGAATTAGGGGAGCACTGTTTTCAGGAACCCCATGCTCAGGCCAAGCTGTAAAGTTACACTGTCGAACGGTCATGTAATCCCCATGCTAGAAAAAGTGACAGATTAATGAATGATAAAATTATTTAAGTACCACAATGAAGGCTGAAGACAATTGATATCACACTTTTTAAAGGTGATATTTTAAAAACAGCTATTTACCAAACTGAACAAAGTCTGTTTTCATTATTTCCTATTGGAGAGACCAGAGCTTTTATTGTTACAATAAAGAGAGCTAACTTTCAGTATGAATGGAAGCAATAAGAAAGCTTGGAAATAGATATTAATATAGAGTATTAATATACAAATGTAGTATAACATTTTTGTAGCACTTGGATTAATAGGTTCTAAAATAATTTTGACCCAAAAGTTAAACACATTCACAAATTATTCCAAACACAGGTATTGAGTGTCCTATATGTCAGAAAGTATAAAGATCTTTGTATCATTTTCTGTGTATATAGTCATTTGTAGACCAATAAAGTGGGATCCTGCACAATCTCTTCTGTATTCATTCTGGATTAAAAAGAAAATCAAATTGTTAACACCCAAATAGAGATGAATGATTTAAAAAATTGCTGTCTCAAGCCAAACATTACAGTTTCTTCATTAAATAAATGAACCTAGTGATCTAATTGTTTTTCCTCCTTTTTCTGCTTATGTTTAATGCTAATTTGTTGATATACACTTTAACCATGTGATATTGGAAGTAAACACAATGGCAGATACTGAGTCAGGTCTCAAATGAAAAGTCTGTTTAGAAAACAATAGAAAAAGCATCATTGAATATATAGGTATCTTTGAAAGGGATAGTTCTAGAAGCTAATTTTACTTTATATATCTAGATCATTCATATTTTATGTCATGTTCTCTCGCCCCATTGTTTTTTACCCTTTCAATTTTCAGATCCCTGATGGTCCAATCTATTTGAACATCCTCCATTAGCTTTGTAATCACTATATCTCCAAAGACAGTAACTGGCTTGTTGTCCTCTGGCCAATATTGATGGCATCTGATCTGCATTCAGAGAAAATCACCAGTCACAAGAGTCATTGTTATATTGATCCATATTACAGTTATTGCTACTAAGTTAAAATAGCTTTATGGATGTCCAAGTTATTCATGACTCACAGTACTGGCTACTGTGAGTATGTTAACACAATTGTAAAATAACATTTCATGAAAAGATTTTTTAAAAACTTACCCGCCCTTTTTCAAAACACTGGGTTAGCATTACTAATGTTTTTGCTCTGGTTTCCCACACCATTCTCCAAAAATCTCCAACTGTTCCTGGTAGTGGACCTTGAGTAGCAATAAATTCATTTGGACATAAATAGCCCTAGAAGGATAAAAGTATATATACTTGATTACTAGTTACATAGATACATGTTTTATTTTTTGATCAATACATGAAAAATATACTAGTTATAAAATGACATAACATTTTAAAATATATATTTTAAAATTCTAGAGAATCTTAAATAAAAAATTTCTAATGTCTAATTTTAATCTCACAATCTATAGTATCTGTATAGTATATAGTATCTGTATAGTATATAGATACACAATCTGTATCTGTATAGTATACAACTAATTGCTCTTAAAATTTATATCTAATTTTTGTATAAAACATTAAAACTACATAATAGTAATAATAATATTGAACCTTAATCAAGGTCTCACAAAGTCTGAGTCTTCTTGGCAAGCAATATGCTAAGCATTTTATATTTAATATTTCAGCTAATTATTTCTTATAAAAACCTTGTGAATGAATACATATAGTATCTTCATTTCACAGATGAAGATATTGAAAACTAGAAAGTAGTAATTTGCCACAGTTCACCACTGGTAGTCTGAGCCCAGGTCAGCTCTCTTACCTACACCACGATGTTTCTGTCATGGACTGTGTAGATATTTTCATACTCTTCCACCAAGAAATTACTTATCTACTTATACTATAGCATTAGTATTTACTCTCTAGAGCTCTGAACTAAGAAAAATGTGGAGGTAATATGAAAGTTCATTTTGCTAATGCAATATACTCATAGGACCTGAGATCTGTCTCAACTCTATTATGACATCTTTGTGCATACTATCAAATTGTTCTGAAACTTGGTCCATTCACCTGGAACATCAGCATGCCATTTGAGTTTATATAATTGATAACAGTATTTGTAGATTTTTCTTTGTTGTTTTAGAGATGTGGTTTCTCTCTGTTGCCTAGGATAGAGTGCAGTGGCATAATCACAGCTCCCTATAGCCTCAAATTCCTGTCCTCAAGTGATCCTCCCATTTCAACCTCCCAAAGTGTTAGAATTACAGGCAGGAGCCACCATGCCCATCTTCTAGATTTTTCTTAAATAAAAGTACTGTATGAATAAAAAACATATTAGTGGAATGACATCTATTTCAAACAGGAAGATACTGTAATGATTAATTAAAGGTAAAATTTAGTTCTTTACATTAGACAAGTCTCAGTAGTCAGAGAATGTAGTAATATAAAAATTAATATACATTTCAAATTTCAAGGGACCATAAAATCAATCTAACAAGTAAATGAGGTACTTCTGGTGATTTTCTCAAATTACAGTGCTAGCAACTGAGTTGCCAGGATAAAATATTCAGTCTCTTAAATACACTATGTGTACAGCATTTTTGTTTTCCTAGTCTGAGCTTAAACATCTGAATATGTAATAAAAAATAAAAGTATACCGAATTTTTTATTGTTGTTAAAAACTAATATGTGTTCAATGTAGAATATTTGGAAAATTCAGGAAAATATACAATAGAAAGTAGAATTCATCTATAATCTGCCTATCCACAGTGAGGCACCATTAATATTTTGGTTGCTTTCTTCACAGATATAAAAAATATGCACATTTCTTCATTCAATCAAGATTTGTGAGTGACTGTTGTGTTCCAGGCATTGTTTTAGAATCTGGGGGATTCATCCCTGACAAAGGACACTAAAGTTCCTACCCTCATTTATCTTACATTCCAGTTAGTGGGAATAGACATTTCTCTATTACTAAGTGTATTAAATAAGTAAACTACATAGAATTTTTAAAGGGGGTAAGTTCTATGACCTAGCATTTTTAGAAAATATAGTGTTCAGAAAAGATTCATTGGTGACATGTGAAGAAAGTCTTGAAGAAGGGAGGGAGTGAACCCTGCAGGACTTTGGGGGAAAAGCGTTCCAGGTAAATGAGTCTTAAAGGAGACAGGTTCCCTAGCCTTAAAGGAGACAGGTGTCAGGAATGTTCTAAGAATAGCAGGTGGCTGGTATAGAATAAGTGAGGAGGCAGAGTACTAGAAGATGGTCAGAACGCAGAGCAGGGAAAATAAATGGTGCTTTAGGTCTTAATAGGTAATTATAAGACCTTGGCTTTTACTCTGAATGACACAGAAAGCCATTAGAAGAAAGGTTTTGAACATAGTATATGGTTTAACAGTTTCATGTGGGTTTCTATAAGGAGACCAGCCTACAGGGGTTTAAAGATAAAAGGAGAGAGAATACTTAGAAGGTTATTGCAATAATCCAGCCAAGAAATATTGGTAGCTTGCGTGGTAGCAATAGGTATGGTAAGAAGAGATTAGATCTAGATATATTTTGAAGGCAGAGCCAACAGAATTTGTTGACAGATTGGATATTGGGTGTGAGAGAAATAGAGGAATCAATAATGACTCCAGAGGAAGGTAGGAAAGACTTCAGAATGAGCAGACTTGTTTTTTGCTTTCTTTATTATTTTTAATGGACATACTGTACATTTTTATGGGGTACAATATGATGTTTTGATACATGTATACAGTGTGTAATGATCAAATCAACTTAATTAGTATATCCATCACCACATTTTCTTGTTAGGAACAGTCGAAATCTTCTCTTCTAGCTATTTGAAAATATACAATAAATTGTTAATTATTAATTACAGTCATCCTACTACAGTGCTATCGGACACTAAAATTTATTCCTCCTGTGGAGCTGTAACTTTGGATTTGATAACCAACCTCTCACTATATCCCTTTCCCTGTAACCTTAACAGCCTCTAGTAACCACTATTCTACTCTCTACTTCCATGAAATGAACTTTTTCACCTTCCACATAGGAGTGAGAATATGCTATATTTATCCTTCTGTTCCTGGCCTATTTCACTTAACATAATGTCCTCCAAGCTCATTCATGTTGATGCAAATGACAAGATTTTGTTCTTTTTAATGGCTGATTAGTATTCCACATAGTGTATATACACCGTATTTTTTAATCTATTCATATGTTGATGAACATTTAGGTTGATTCCATATCTTGGCTATTATAAATAGTGCTGTAATAAATGTGGTAGTGAAGCTATCTCTTTATGATACTGATTTCCTTTCATTTCCCTCAGTAGAGGGATTGCTAGATCATATACTAGTTTTATTTTTAGATTTTGAGGAAATTCCATACTGTTCTTCATAGTGGCTGTACCAGTTTACACTCCCAACAACAATGTATAAGAATTCCCCTTTCTATGCATCCTTGCCAGCATTTATTTTTTGTCTTCTTCTTTTTTTTTTTTTTTTTTTTTTGAGACAGAGTCTCGCTTTGTTGTCCAGGCTAGAGTGAGTGCCGTGGCGTCAGCCTAGCTCACAGCAACCTCAAACTCCTGGGCTTGAGTGATCCTTCTGCCTCAGCCTCCCGAGTAGCTGGGACTACAGGCATGCGCCACCATGCCTGGCTAATTTTTTATATATATATCAGTTGGCCAATTAATTTCTTTCTATTTATAGTAGAGACGGGGTCTCGCTCTTGCTCAGGCTGGTTTTGAACTCCTGACCTTGAGCAATCCGCCCGCCTCGGCCTCCCAAGAGCTAGGATTACAGGCGTGAGCCACAGCGCCCGGCCTATTTTTTGTCTTCTTGATAATAGCCATTCTAATTGTGGTGAGGTGATATCTCATTGTGGTTTTGATTTGCATTTCCCTGCTGATTAGTGATATTGATCATTTTTTCATATACCTCTTGGTTGTTTGTATGTATCTTTTGATATATGTCTATTTGGCTCATTTGCCCATTTTTAAATTTAATTATTTGTTTTTTTGCTGTTGAGTTCATTATATATTCTGGATATTAATCTCTTTTTGGATGACTGATTTACAATATTTTCTCCCATTCTGCATGTTGTCTTTTCATTTCATTTTGTTGGTTGTTTCCTTTGCTGTGCATATACTTTTTAGCTTGATATAACCTCACTTGTCTATTTTGCTTTTGTTGCCTATGCTTTTGAGGTCTTAGGATGAATAGATTTGTTAGGAAAAACAGGAATTCACATTGGACATATTAAAATTGAAATTGTTATTAGATATTCAAGTGAGAATGCCAGGAAGGCCATTATGTATATGAGTTTGGAGTTCAGGAAGAAATCCAAACTAGAGACATAAATTTGAAAGTAATCACCACATATCCCTTACTTAACATCATGGGAATGAATGAGATCATCAAGGAAATGAGTTTAGAAAAAGATGGTAAATTCAAGGATTGAACTCCAGGATCATTTCAATGCTCGGAGGTCTAGCAACTGAGACAGAACCAGAAAGACTAAGATGAAAGAGTCAGAGCTGCTGATAGGTTAAATAAAGTGGGGACTGAGGCATGATTTTAGTTTTATGAGAAGTTAATTAGTGATCTTGAAAATAGCTGGTTCAATACTGTGTTTGCTTAGCATGAAAGCCTTATTGGAGAGGCCTGAAGAGATAAGGAAAAGGTAGTAAGTATAGAAAACTCTGCACAGGGCTCTGGTATAGATGGGACATAGAACAATAGGGAAGTAGCCAGAGAGAGCTGTAGTATCAAGACCTTTTTAAGATAGAAAAAATTACAATATGTTTGTTTGGCTGCTAGATGAGTAAAATTGATGGTACAGAACAGAGAATTCCTCAATCCATGTTGTTGAGAGGCAAGGGGAGATATCATTTAGTGTCCAAGTGGAAGGGTTTGCTATTACTAGGGGGAAGGACAGTTTATATATAGCTACAGGAGAAATACTGAGTATATGGACATAAATGCAGATACCTTTTGAATATTTTCTTTTAGTCTCTTACATTTTATCAGTGAAATAATAAATAAGCCATCAGAGATAGCTGAAAGTTAGGAATAAAGTGTTGGAGGTTGGAGGAGAGAGAAGGAGTGAAATAGTAGTAGTCCAGTAGAAAGGGAGGCTGAATGGATTAGGGGAACATAAGACAAAAATAAATTTTGACTTCAAGTGGCCATGAGACATTTTGGCATGGTCATGAACTTTTCTCATGTCCAGTAACACATAGAAAAAATCCACAGAAAGTTTTTTTTTAACCAAGATTGGGCATTTTTCAAGAGATTAAGACTAAAAGAGAGAAATTCTAGAATTGAGAATATATACAACAGTGGAAACAAAACAAAGCATGGAATTCAAGCTGAGCAAGAAAAATATTGAAGTCTTGAATGGGCTATAAAAAACTGAAAATATGATGGAATCAAAGGACTGTAGATCAAAGGAGGGTTGAAGAATGATCAGAGTCCAGTGATCTCTTGAAAGAAAGATTTTGGAGAGATAGTGAGATGTCTGAAGTTCAGATTATGGAGAGACTACAATGGTTGGTAGTGACAAGGTTTAGGTTGTGAACATGGGAGAAGGTGAGGAGGTTGAGTGGAGGGTAAGTAGTTGGAAGAGAAGAGGTCAAGAAAGTGATGGACAGGGCAATGGACCAATATTCTATATGGATTTTGACATCAACAATTATGACAGAAGTAGTGTTGAAAGTGCAGCAGTGATTTTGGAGTTAAGTCTTTAAGAAATGAGAAAGAGTGACTTAGGAGATGGTAGTTAACTTCCAAAAGGAGGAATAGTGGGTCCTAAACCTGATGGCATGAATTTTAGCTGGTGATTTTAGGGAGGAGGGAGAGAGAATGATCTGAAAATGGCAGTGAGGACTGAGGCAACTTAGCCCTTATACTGAGTGCATATAGGAAAGAATATAGACTCACTGGTAAGCCATGCCAGAAAGGCAGTATTCCTAGGAGGAGACCAGGTTACATGTAGAGTAACATAGGCTATATATCACATACTATATACTAAATATTATATTGTATAATATATATACATACATAAATAATTGGGATTATTATTTATATTAAATTGTATCACTTATTTACAAAAATAACATTATATGATCTCAGTTTTCTAGGATAATAAACATTCTTTATAAATCTTATTTTTAATTTCTTTTTTAATACACCATATATCAATGTACCATCTGTCATTTAAATGTATCTTCATATGGTCACATATTTTTCCTTGATTCACATGTAAAGAAGTTAAGATAGATTTAAATTTTCCCTCTATAAAGGCAAATTTATTTTAGGGAAAGGGAAAGCATCAGGTAAAATGTTCACCTAAAGATAGCATGTTTAGGAGCCATGTCCATGGTAATTTGTGAAGAGGTCAGTTCTATTTACTATTTCTGCCTTTACCTTTGAATATATGTGTTGCAAACTTTTGACTTTTTCTGAGAAGAAACTTCTTGTACTTTAATTGGAATATATAGTTTACCAGTTTTTAAAACTCTGTGATAATTGGAACAAAGTGTATATTTCATTTCACATTTCAACCTTCATTATGATATTTAACCATAGATGGCACTTTTCATTGCAGCTGTTAAATTGGCTCAAAGATTTTCCATTGGATTACCCTCCAAGAAAGTGTAGAATTTATTACTATTAATACTAAATATCAACAATAATGAAAGTAACATGCATTTATTAAAGTGTTTCCAATGTGTCATGCAGTATGATTAGTGGCTTATATGCAATACCTTCTTTGATCTCCACATCTGCCTCCAAGGAAGGTATCATTATTATTAAACTTAACTCAAAGTTTAAGATCATACAGCAACAAATAGGCAGAGAAAGAATTCGAGCCCAGGTCCATTTGAACTCTGAAGCATGTATATTTACCCACTTAAATATAATGCTCCTTTTAATGAACTCACTTAATCAACAATTACTAAGTGCCTACTATATCCCAGGTATTGTAGAACTACATGCTAAAAAAGCAATTTAAACACTGCTTAAAAATCAATATATTTTCTTTTGTTTTATTCTAATATCATCTACAAGTTATTCAATTATATCTAGTGAATTTGTACATGCTGATAGAATTAGCACAGGTATAGAGAAGGCAACACCAATCAGTTCTTACCTTGTTGCTTTGAGATTTAACTATTCTGAATCTTGGAATGGGCACACCTAAATTATCTGCATACTATCTCAATAATTTTGGCATTAAGTTTAGTGAAGATAAGAGATTTCATTAAATCTGTACAGAAAAAGGCAGTATGTATGATTAATGAAAACAATGTATAGGTCTAGAGACTAGAACTCTGGTTTTGGTTTTATTCCTTTCTAATAGTGTATATAGTAGACCAGACCTAATGAGCTAATCCTCACTTTCCTAAATGTAAATTAGAGATAATAATTATTTTCATGAATCATTTTGAAGACTATTTGTAAAATAATGCATATGAAATTGCTTTGAAAATTTTAAAATGATAAATAAATAGGAAGGTTTTTAAAAATATAAACATGCAGACAATATTTACATTAAAGTTTATCCACAGTATGTAGGTGACAATGACATTTTAGGACCTATCAATGTCCTTGAACAACTTCTCTTTATTTACCCATATAAGAAAGCAAGTGGGCTTAGCTCTAAGGGAAAAAATGTGGAATGTGAAATTATGTTCAATTCAATAAACACTGTCAATTACTTTATTATCCTAAAGAAAATGTGCTGGGCATTAATGGTGATATATTTATATATGCCTATATGTATAGGTTTGTGTATACATATGTGTTTATGTAAAAATATATAATTATATCCCATATTTGTTGATAATTATTCCAAAATTATAATCATATATTGGGTCTTATTGTCAAAGAAGTGAGAGAATCTACATACATATGAACATATATGTATGTATCTCATAATATCTCCCAAACTGCCTAGTATATCCTTGTAAATAATATGTATAAGTATGCATATGTTTATATGTTTCTCTACGTGTGTGTTTTGTGGGTCCTCAATGCATATCGAATGACTGATATTCAGATCATGAAGACCAAATTCCTATCCTTAGATGGCACTTAGAGAAGAGGGAATATACTTGCTCATCCTCATATAGAACCCAGAACCTATGGTCTACCTCACACAGAGAAGCCAACCAATAAGCGAGATACAATGTAAGTTAGAATATGATAAGTATGCTAAATATACACAGTGTGGAGGGACCAAAGAGGAGAGAAGATTTACTTTGATTGATTTATAAAATGTTTCTCCTGGTCATTTGCATTTCACTTTTTGAGAGACTCAATATCCTTTAGTATCATAATCCTTTATCAAAATGGGAACACATCTGATGTTTCTGATGTTAGTACAGCTCACTTGCATCAAAGCCTTTAATCCCTAATTGTGTTAAAGGTGTCTCAAGTTAAACTAATTTTAGGTACCACAGGTTGACATAAGAGATCATTTTGAGGGTTCAGAGCTTTTCTCTTGTCCCTAAAATCAAAATTTTCACTGTTGACTCTTGAAAATATTTCTAAAGTCATTTGTATGGCTGGTGACTGCTTACAGGGCTGCAATATCTTTTCCCCTTCCTACCTCTCTCTCTCACAGTCCATCCTTCATCAGAAATTTCCAGGCTCTTCCTAAGTCCTAGCTCCAGGCGCACAATTCCCAAGAGTGGCCAAGAACAGAGGAATAATGGCATATTAACCTTATTATGGACCCTGACCTGGAGTTTCTTAGTCTTAGAGAACAGCCCTGAGACCACCTACTGGTCCTCCTCTTTTCCTTCCCAAAGTTTCAGTTTTTCATTTTCCTATCTGAACCTTAATTATTTCTCTTTTTTCCCTACCTCCCTTTATAGTTCTCTTCCCTTGGTCCCTAGCTTCCAAAGAAATAGGAACCCAGAATCCATTCATAAATGACTTCTGTCTTTTGCTCCTGGGACAAGCTTTATGAACTTTCAGATGGAAGTGCCATGGAACAATACTGGGAAGTAGAGAGAAATTAAGACATCCGACATTCTTTCTGAGGTAGAGAATGCCTGAATTTGGAGCTGGAGAAATGAGGACCACCACAGTATCATCGTTATATCTATGCATCTGTCTCAGCATCCCAGGCAAAGAAGATTTCCCTGAAAACTAAGAGCAACACAGAACACTGCCCACCCTAATATGGAAATCTGCCTTCATGAAAGGTGCTTTCTATCTAAGTCTCCTTACCATGTAGCTCAGCAATGATTTTGCATATCATTACATATGGGTCATAATGATTTATTATATTATAGCATTACTTATTATAGCAGAATATATATTATATCTTCACTTGATCTTAGCCAAAAGGCTGAGAAGCGATGGGAATATATGTTATATCTTAAGGCTTCCGAGTTTGTTGCCCATACTGCATTATTATTTGCTAACCACTGTCTGCTGACAATCTATAATATTTAAAGGCAACATTGGTGGTTTATGAAAATTACTTTGCTCATATAGTCTGTGTGGTTCAGCTACCCCTACTAAAATTGTCTGATTTCCTTCTTAATCATTCATATCCTGTGCTGTCACTCCTGGTGGAACATCAGAGCATATGAGCTGTTGATTCATATCTACTTATTGGTTAATTAAAAATGGTATAAATCAATAGTTCACTGTTACAACCCGTTGCCCCTGTCCTACTCTATGGCATCACAGGGCATCTGATTATTAGAACAGTGATTAAATTTGAATATCTAAATGCATATCTACATCATTACATAAATCAAAGTAAAACTTTAACATGCTGAAGAGTTTAGCCTACAATGGAAATTAGTAAGCATAAAGTTTCAACAAAATGTTTAGAAAAGAATTACATTTTCAAGGGAATAGACCATTTGATAAATGAATAAAATATCACAATAATACCTTCTTGGGGTTCTTTAAGTACAAATTTAAAGTTCTAACATAGAAATAGGATGAAATTTAAAGGATACATTAACTTCTCCAAACCCTCTCTCACTTCCCCTGTTAAGAAGTCTTACATTCTCCCATTATTCACTCTTTTGAGAATAGGACCCAATATGTTTTTGTAATTTGGGAGTAATTATAAACCAATATAGGATTTAGGATGAATTCTTTTTTTCCCACTTCATAGAGGTTTGCAGTGAATGGGACACAGGACAAGTATGTTCAATGTTGGTGAAAGGATGGAGCATCATATTAGAGAGCCTCAATAGAACTGAAGGAAATGACAGGCCTGAGTGAGAAGACCTATGAATAAGAAACCTCTGGAAATGTGATGACTCCACTTTTGTTCTTTTTGTGTAAGGTTTCTTTGGCTATTCTGGCTATTTTCTGGTTCCAAATGAAGTGTAGAATTATTTTTTGTAGATATGTGAAGATATCAAACTATACTACAAGGCTAGGCTATAGTAAACAAGACAGCATGGTATTGGCACAAAAATAAAGACAATGTAACCAAAATGTCAAAAAAAAAATCAAAACAAAACTTTTTATTGGGTGGTGGGCAGGCGGTAGGGGGGAGGAGGAAAGGGGTGTGCTTCCATAACGTGTGTGATGCACACCATCGGGGGACTGGACACATTGGGGGGAGAGAGGGGGGCAGGGGCAATATTTGTAACCCTAACAATATTTGTACCTCCATAATATGATGAAATTTAAAAAAAAGACATAGACTAATGAAACAGAACAAAGAAGTCAGATATAAAACAATGCATATACGGACAACTGATCTTTGACAAAGCAGACAACAATATACACTGGGGAAAAGAAGCTCTATTTAACAAATAGTGCTGGGAAAACTGGATAGCCCCATGCAGAAAAATGAAACAGGATTCTTATCTCTCACCACTTACAAAAATTAATTCAAGATGGATAAAGGACTTAAATGTAAGGTATGAAACTGTAAAAATTCTAGAAGAAAATTTTGGAAAAAGGCTTCTAGTTATCAGCCTAGGCAAAGAATTTATGAAGAAGACCCCAATGGCAATCACAGCCACAATGAAAATAAATAAATGGGACTTGATTAAATTAAAAAGCTTCTACACAGCTAAGGAAACAATCAACAGAGCAAATAGACAACCTACAGAATAGGAGAAAATATTTGCAAGCTATATGTAAATAAAGGGCTAGTAATAATCTACAAAGAGCTCAAGCAAATCAGCAAGGAAAAAATACCATTAAAAAGTGGGCAAAAGACATGAACAGAAGCTTTTCAAAAGAAGATAGACATAGGGCCAATAAACATATGAAAAATGCTCAATGCCACTAATCATCAGGGAAATGTAAATTAAAACCACAATGAATTATCACCTTACCCCGGTTAGAATGAATTTTATTAAAAAGTCCAAAATCAATAGATGCTGGCATGGAATGCTTATATACTCTTGATGGTACTGCAGACTAGTACAACCTCTAAATAATTTTTACATAAATAAATTTATATAAATAATTAATAATTTTATATAAATAAATAATTATAAAATATTTATTAAAATAAATATAAAATAATTAATAATTATATATACATAATTTTTATATTATATTTTATCCTTGCTGATTTGCAAGGAAGCCTCCATATCCCCACCTATAAAGTTGAGGTTATTTATATTGTTGTTTTAAGTAACTAACTATTAAGATCGATAGAAGCTGTGATAAATAGTTGGAAAGATAGTACAATTTCAGTAGTTACAAGACAGGGAACTGGCAGGTATAGCTTTAGGAACTGCTTTGGGCATTGCTGCAGGCATTGCCTTAGGCATTGCTTTGGGCATTGCTGCAGCATTACCTAACTGAGTCAGGAAGTCTCAAAACAAAGTTTCAAATTACCCTGATCAAAACAGGATGGAGGCAGGGCAAGTTCCAACTGGTTATAATGAAGATGGTGGAGAAATAGAGGGTATCACTCTGATTCCAACAAATCACCATCCCTTTCATGAATATTCCTCACCTTGGTTAGCCTATAATTAAGCTATTGCTTAAATAGGAAGGCAGTAGGAATCATGTGACCAGTTCTGCAGTGAAAACTTGCCTCTGCTCTGTCTGTGGAGTAGACTTTCTATAGTGTCTGAATAAATCTTGCTTTTACTTTATATTGTCGGCTCTCTCCTGAATTCTTTCTTGCACGAAGCCCACGACCCACCTGGACTTCAAGTGGCTCCCAGCATTGGGAGTCACTTTCCTGTATCAGTTATATTTTATAAAAATATAAATTATATATAAAAATTATTTATATAAAATCATTAATTATTTTATATTTATTTTAACAAATATTTTATAATTATTTATTTATATAAAATTATTTATATACAAATATAAATTATATATATAAATTATATAAAAATAGTAACTTACAGAGACATAGCTGGCATTAATATAATCCGATCCTGGAATACTAGCATCAGCTATCAGCTTCACTCTGTTATTATTATCTAGGAGAAAATATAAAGAATCGACAGTAATTGGCTTTTAAAAGTATCACAACCTTTTTATTATAAAAGTAATACAAAGGAGTTCATGATAAAACACTTCAACTTAACAGATGGGTGTGAATTTAAAGAAGTTCCTTTTATCCTATATTTCTACTACTCAGAGACAATGACTATTAATATGTTCTTGTATTTATTTCCAGAATTTTATATGGACATTCTTAGAAAATTACCTGCAAATGGTATGCTATACAATGTGTTCTGCAAATTAATTTTTTCATTTAACTATATCTTCCCAAATCAGCACAAAATACCTAGCTCATTATTTTTATAAGGTATTTCGTTGTTTGAATATAGCATACTTACTTTTTTATTATAAAATGATGAATAAATGTAACTGAATTTTTTGGATATATGCAGCAGTATGTTTGTAGAATACATTACCAGCAGTAAAATTCCTAAATCATGTATATACATTTAAACTTTTGAATGATATTTGTAAATTGTTCTCTAATTGTATCAATTCATACTCTGGATAAAAGTGTTTGAACAACTCTGCTTTTCTTGCATATCACAAGATATTATTAAACAATTTATGTTCTTTTGATAGATATAAATTTATATCTCATGGTATTTATTTTGATTTCTTCAAATATGAATGAAATTGAACCTCTTTGCTTATGTTTATATAAAGGCCATTTAAAATGCCTTTTCTATTAATTGTTTATTCATATTTCACCATTTTTCTATTTTTAAAAAATATTTTATGCTAAAACCAAAAACATATAGGCTCTTGTCATGTGTATTAAAATTTTCTTCTTAATTTGTTATTTGTCTATGACTCTATTTATCAGTGTTGCCATACATAAAATTAATATCATTACCTAATCAAATTTTTCATTATTTTTCATTATGGCTTCTGGATTATGTATCATTCATCAAAGTTGTTTGTCATACCAAATATTCTTATTTTTACAAACTTATTTATAATATCTTCATGAACTTTTATGAAATTTTCTAGTTTTGCTTTAAGTATTTCTTTCTTTGATCTATTGGGATTTGTTTTCTTAAATTAGGTATAGATATATCTTTTATTATTTCTTGTTATTTGAAATAACAAATAGTCACATTTTTTAACCTCTTCATCCTTTCTTCTCCCTGATTCAAAACAATACTTTTATCACTAGATTTCTCTAAGTATTTAGATCTATTTCTGGATAATTTGTTCTTTTCCATTAATTTATCTGTCTATTCTTTCTTTAGTACAACATATCTTCTTATTTTTTAGAATATTTTAAGATCTGGTCAAATTAGATACTCTGTATTCATTACTTTTCTTCAAAGAAAAGTGTCAGAAATTGTTTTTTTTTCCTGAGAATTTTTACCAAGTTGATATTATAATTAGAATTTCCGATAATTTTAGCTAAACATGGAACATATGGGAAATAGCTATTAGTACTTAATTGTTTTAAAGGGGATTTTTATTGTTGTTTTCATGGAGGAAAAATGGATAAATAGGATTGAGTTTGAATTCCAGATGATCTACCTACTGTACACATGGGCTTGGGTAAATTGCTTAGCCTCCCTGTTCCTCAGTTACCTCAGCTATAAGATGTAGTTATAATACATATTTTGTATAATCCTCTTGAGGTAAATGTGTATGAAAGCTTATAGTAAACACTCAATACATGTTCTCATGTTCTTAAAACTTAAGTGCATATTATATGTTAAAATGACTTAGCTGTTGTTAGTAATTACAATGACCTATCCAATGTGTTTAAATTTAAAGATGAGAATGTTTAAACAAATTTCTGCAAATAATTTATGTCCCAAAGATATAGAATTTTGTATGATCTAACTATTTTAGTGACATTGTAACTAGTTCTGTAATTAAGGAAGGGAAGCCATCAGGTTTCTGTTTACTAGATATGCCTGCTTATATCTGAATCAACAACTAGCTAAACTTTAATTCATGGTGTTGGATTATTCTGAAGGTCATAGTTGTCCGGTCAGAGATGTGGAAATCTCTTCTGCAAGTATTTGCTGCTAATTCTAGTATCTTAAAGCCCTGTAAGCTAATATCTTCTAAAACGTACTGTGGTATTTGAAATTTTACTTCTTACATTACTCAGGGGAAAGAAACAGTGCACTACACTTAGATGGCTCCAGCTAAAATTCAAATTCTATTAAAATGAATTCATTTTCTACAGGAAAAAAAAAATGTCTCTTCAGCTTTATGAGTTCTCTGCAAGCACAATGGGAGAATATACTTAGTTTAAACATCTTTTTTACTTATTCTTTGTGTGTGTGTGTGTGTGTGTGTGTGTGTGTGTGTGTGTGTGTGTGTGTATGAAAGAGAAAGAGAGAGAGAGAAAGAAAGGAGATTAGGGTGTACTTGCCCATAGAGGTGCCTGTTACTTTACAGCTATTTTACAGTTTGGTTTTTAACCCAACCTAGGGAATTGGGCTTGTTACCTCCAGACTGTAGACCTTAAAGGCCTATGACTTAATCTTATGCACCTAGAAAGTTAGCAACTTTTAAAAATAAGCCATCTATTGATTACTAACCACTATAAGAACTAACATTTTGAGTGCTTCCTATGTTATAATACTGGGCAAAGTGATTTACATGATCATTTCATCTAATCCTCACGATAGCCTTATGAGGTAGAGACCACTGTATAATATGTCCAGAGTCACTACTACTAACTACTACTAACTACTAAGGTAGTTAGTAGGTAAACAGGATTGCAACCTAGAAATTCTGATTAATTAATTTTTGGTCTTAGCCTCAGTTATGGAGAGTTGGGGTAGTCATACTCCTCAGTTCATTTTATTGTTTTAAGGTTGTCTATTTAGCCCCATCTACCACTCTTATGCTCTTCTCATCCAAAAGTAAGAGGCCAGAATTGTCTGAATTTTCTTACAGCCATAATGGGAATCTAGATAATAATGTACTGAGATCTTAATAAAACATTTAAAAGTAACATTTAAAAAATAAATTTCTAAGATCTCAAATTTTCCATGTGTTAAGGTAGAACCTCGTTGGAAATAAGTTAGACATGTTTAAATTACTTATTTTATGAATAATGATATATTAGTAATTAATTTAGTGATATTAGTATATACAATTAGAAATGAATACTAATTATTCCAATTATCCCATAGTAACTGTCTTTCAATCAGATTATAGTATTTATTTTCACAGAATACCACTGAATAAGCATGAAGCAGACAATCTGAAATAAATTTAGGTGCAGGTAAATATAAACACATAGGAATTTCTGTAACTTTTAAAAAAATTATTTTTAATTATGATGGGTATATAATAGTTGTATATCTTTATAGGGAACTATAACTTTTAAACTTATAATGTATCCATCCCAGGTTAACTCTATGAAAGGGAGAACAAAAGGACATGTTGAGAAAGTTCATGGTCTTAGAAATTTAGAGATGTTTTTCTAACTTTATTTATTTCCTATCACAAAGTCTTATTTGTCATCTTGCTCTTGAAGTCATTTACTTATGATTTGCTTTGTTGCAGAAAGGATTTTATGTGTTTAAAGCTATTTGTATTTTTATCCTATTCTAGTTCTTAGGAATTAACAAATTCTATTAGATTACTACCTCCTATATCATGTTTCCCTAAATTTGCTTCTATCATGCTTAAGTTACCCTCTAGTTATACAATATCAGAATTAGTCTTCTGGTTTTTTTTTTCCCATGCATATCCTTTATGACTTTACATTCTGTGATTGTATCTTTCTCCAAGTCTATGTCTTTCTAGATAGAAGAATTCAATTTTTAGGAAGTATAGAAATTTTCCCAATATGTATTTGAAAAGGTATAGAAAATAGAGGTGCATATAAAAATAATCTTTAAAATTAGGAATATTTTTAAACTCTAGATTTTGAAACAACGTTTTAGGGCATCAAAATATCACTTTTTAAATTTATAATATAAAATGTATTAAATCA
The DNA here is from genome assembly GCF_040939455.1 of Microcebus murinus. Taxonomy (NCBI): domain Eukaryota; kingdom Metazoa; phylum Chordata; class Mammalia; order Primates; family Cheirogaleidae; genus Microcebus; species Microcebus murinus. Next base: position 36,637,138 of record NC_134113.1, read on the forward strand.
GGATGTTGACAGTAGGAACATTTATTTAAAAAATGTTATATCTAACATAAAGCTATTATCAATGGAGAAATGTTATGTTTTCCTTTCACATCACTGCTAATTCTTAAAGGAATAATACTGTTTCTTTACCTATTAATTGAAAAATGAAGCTGTGTTTACTATGGTGAGGCACACTCCTGCCTCCTTTGTAAAACCAATTTGTGTAAGCACACATTTACTGATCTTCAATGAATATTTTGCAATAAATTTTTAATGTTTCATAAGAAAGCACTGCTATGCTCTTAAGGGAAACTAATGCACAAAGTTAAGTGTGAATTTTCTCTTTGCAATTGAGACTAGGTCTGTAGGAAGATATTATACAGCTTTGTAACTAGGGTTAAGTTACAAAGCTAAAAACCCATTAGGTTTACAGTTTCTTTCACCTGCATAAGTGAATTTGTATAAGTAAGCTGAAAACTATGTATACTAACTTTAATAAATATGAAAAAAGCATAAGACATACAAGTTGATGGTAATTGCTAATAAAATACAGTACCACAATTCAATTAATATGTAATAAAATATATTTTAAAAATAACAAAGAAAGGTTAAGATGGTGGGCATTTTAAAACACTCCATAGCTAAACCAGAAACAATAAGCACACATACATGGTTTTATGTTTGGAAAGCGATTTTTCGCTCTATTCCAAGGCAGGTCAGCATCAGTTGAAGAAAGATCCTGAAGAAATTTTGGTAATTCCTATGAAATAAAGTTATTGAAAACTTTACATTTATTGTAAAAAACAATTATTTGTTCTAAATATTTTTTATTTTTAAATTAAAACTCCTATCATAACTATGGAAACAAGGTCAAAATAACAGTAAAGAATTTACCTAAAATTTCACCATAAATATCCTGAACAAAGTTGGTCCATTGTCTATTGCTCTTTCTAAGATATCTTTGTACTTTGGGAAGCCCTAAGATATGACAACCATGTTAGTGACCATTTTCCATATGTTACTAGTGGTTTTGTCAGGTACACACTATTATTTATTATTTTAATGTCTACTTAATAGGAAGAAGAGAGTTCAATGATTTATTTTTTGTTTTTTCTCCTTGGGCAGCGTGATTTCATGCCTATTAATCAGTACATCATTGGTCAGTTTGAAAAGATGCCAAAGGTCAATTCCTGTTCTCAGTAGGCATTGTTAAATCGATAGTGGAATGCAAAGGTGTGATTAAGAATGATCAGGCACAGATTAAGGGTCAAGAAGATCTATTATTGACATTTTTGTGAAAAATCATATTATCTATCTACCTTGCTTTTTGTAAAACAAACATTAAAAAAAGGCTGGTGCAAAAAATATGTTTAATATTTTGTTGAGCTGATGATTTATTTGCATTTAAGAAATTCATAGTTTTCCATTTGAGAAATTTCAGCTTGCCAAATTCCTTAAAAAGTGTTAAAATATTTTTCTTACAACTTTTTAGACATCATTATAAATTACTTCTTTTAATTGGAGAATTCTCCTTTTCTTCTTCTTTTTTTTTTTTTTTTGAGACAGAGTCTCACTTTGTTGCCCAGGCTAGAGTGAGTGCCGTGGCGTCCTAGCTCACAGCAACCTCAAACTCCTGGGCTCGAGTGATCCTTCTGCCTCAGCCTCCCGGGTAGCTGGGACTACAGGCATGTGCCACCATGCCCGGCTAATTTTTTTTATATATATATCAGTTGGCCAATTAATTTCTTTCTATTTATAGTAGAGACGGGGTCTCGCTCTTGCTCAGGCTGGTTTTGAACTCCTGACCTTGAGCAATCCGCCCGCCTCGGCCTCCCAAGAGCTAGGATTACAGGCGTGAGCCACAGCGCCCGGCCTTTTCTTCTTCTTAAAAAGAAAATCTGGACAGTTGTTTACCTGTAGTTATGTGTTAAGGGAAAAGGATGGTGTAAACATCTGAATTCTGATGTGTGGGTACCAAAAGCTTATAAAATGTTGTTTTTAACCAAATGAGTAGTCCTAGAACAGCTTCCTTGTGTCAAGGTTTTGAGAGTACATAAAGAAGGGGGAAAAGGGTGAGTTTGAAATGGACTGAAAATGGTTCTTTATGCTAATTATTTCACATAAAATTTCCATTTATAGATTTAAACAATTCTGGCCTATACCCAATTACCTGGTTGATTGTGTGGATAGAAATGTTACATTGGGCGATCTTATTCTTAGGGCACACAGGGCTTTAACAATCCTCCATTTTTAGCTGTTTCTCCTACCATTTCCTCTTTTCAGTGGGATTACAGATGAGCTAGACTGCTTTATATCGTTACTCTTTTGTACTCATTCCCCCTCTCTAGAATACCTTTTTGTCTTTATCTTTTCATTGGACTTCTGCTCATCCTAAAGTTCACCTTGAAGGTCATGTTTTTTATGAAATAGATAAATAAATGGAATCAATCCTCACTTCTTTATGCACATCTCTATCATGATGTAGTGTATTTGTAATTTTTTATATATGTCTGTGGTTCTTACTACAATATGAGCTTCTTTATGGTAGGAATTATCATCTTAATAGCTATACTTGTGCCAGCCTCTTAGTATTGCTCATGAATTCAATCATTTCAGTATTCACGATTCAGTGAAGTAGATATTCTCATTTACAAATGAGAACATTGAGGCACAGAGAGTTTAAGTAATTTGTCCAAGGTCACTTGGCTAGTAAGTGCTAAATTGATATATATCAGTGCCAAATACAATGTCTATCACATAGTAAGAGCTTATAAATATTTACAGTATAAGTGAATATGACATGAGTTAAAAGATTTATTAAATATATTCATCAAATATACATTTGTTAATTATAGCATGATAATTTTTCTTTAAAATACTTTAAAAAGCATTAGAAAAAAATTTAAAAAGTTTTTAAAAGCATGGTTTTTAAAAAATTTAAACTAGAAACTTTTTCAATATATGTGAAAACATTATTGCTAATAAAACTTTTTATCTACTCAGTCATGCATAATGTAATTATATTCGCTCCTATTCTACTGAAATTACACTTTTGCTCCCGAAAAATTGAGAGTTCTTGCTGTGTAAATACTAAGGAGAATTTTATGGTACCATTGATTTTGTTAAGTCCAGACCAATATTACTTAAGAAGCATAGCAAAAAAGCTGCAGGAAATATCATTAATCTTCTCACATTTTTGTTATTATTCTCTGAGAGACTGAAATATTATAATCCTGAATTATTTAAGCCAATCGTTTGGTTTTTGTTTCAAAAGTTCACATACTGAGAAATTCATGGAAAAAAAAGAAAGTTTTGGTGATATTTAGAAATCACCTAATTTTATTTTTATAATATGAAATAATCATCCAAGTTAGGAAAGATGCTTACAAGTCTTAAAGTAGCTTACAGACCTGATCTCTGCCATATGTTTTAAAATCATTTCAATTTTATAGATATACAAATATTAAAAAACAATAATTACCAAACTTTTAAAATAGTTTTAAAGTAGTAAGTTCTTAATTTTACATATTTCCATAATGTGATATAGCTTTTATTCCATAGTAACTTACAAATACGCTTCATAAAACATGACATTACCTATGTTTATTTTTTTTTAATTTTTGGACAGTTTTAGAAATAACATTATTTTTGCAGTTTCTGGAAACATCATGTTCTGTTTTCACATTCAACAATACCACTAATGTAAACTAAGCAGACAAATATGAAATTAAATCATTGATTGTCTAAATGTATAGTAATTATTTAAATATAAAACCACATTATAGTATGACCTAAACCTTGAATACAAACAAAAACTAATGAACATAGCATTGTAGGTTTTGCATCTACATCTGAATGAAAGAACAGAGAAGAAACAAGGTCAGACTGATATTGCAGGGGAGGTCTGAGGAAGAGCACCTTTTCCTGACACAGTAGGTGAATAATTCTGATCAGGTTGCACCAGAGGCTGACCAGTGTAACATTACTATCCAAACAATCAACCTGGTAATTGGGTATTGATTATCAAGGCCAGAGTCCTTCATGGCCTTGCATGCTTAAAATGGACATGAAATGTGTCACATGAAACGACTGGAGGTCTTGCAATGTTGTGACAACTGCTAGTAACATACCGAAAATTCTTCTTGAAACTTTAGGTTGTTGTTTGTACAAAGCTCTTCAACATGTTGCAGGAAGGATTTCTTGCTTATTGGCCTCCAAGTAAAGAAAGGTATAAAATGGAGTCATGTTAGATTGTATTCATTTGCTTTAACATGCACACTGATTGCACTGGTGAGTTAAAGAACAAGGGACGTCTCAAAAACCAAAAACAACACAGCCCTTTAAAGTCACTCTGTCATTTACAAAATCAATTTTTCCTCTTTAAGTTTATTCTCTTTGTATTCGTTGCACAAAATTCCTTCAATTTTTCAGTGACTTTAAATGAAGGATTTAACGTTTTCATGAAGAAAGTTTTTCAAGTAAATGTAAGGGCATAAAGTTATCATTGAATCCTAAAGCATATAATACCTCTTTGTCATACAGAAAACATTTTATACATTACAAGGTTTTAGAAGATATAAAATATTGCAGTGACCTCATTCTCATAATGACATGGTTTTTAAACCCCAAGGAGTTTAAATATCCCCATATTACTTCCCAAGCTAAAATACAGACATGCAAGCTTCACCCCAGAGAGAGAGAAAGCATTTCTCCAGTTACCATGCAATTAGTCATGCTTTTATGATTTATATCCAGCTTGGAAGTTTTCCCAACAAACATACAAAAAAGGGAACCCACACATTAAGATTCACTGAGTCAGTAAATCTAAAGTTGATATTCAAAAAGAAGAAAAAAATACTTAAACTTACTTGATGGATTTTCTATAACTAAGTAACCTGCAACAGAGATTGTGTTAAATGCATTGTGAATTGAAGGAGACAGCTCATTCTGAAAGTGTTTTAGATTAAATCAGAAAATTATGATAAATCAATAATACATGATGTGCTATGCCTTTAACAAATATGTGATCATTATTTTGGTTATATTTCATGTTTGGAAATTATATTATTTGGACTTAAATATGGCCAAATAATAATTTATCTTCCATCTTCAGCTAAAAAGGTTGTATTGTTAGGCATTTAGGATATACTACATTCAAAATAGTATATAAATACTATATATTGCATAGTATTTAGTAGACTAAAAGAGTTAATGTGAATTATAAAAAAAATTTCTTTATCTATGGAAAGTGCTGAAACAGGGAGAATGGATGTATGAAAAATGACATCATATTGCTCATGTCTTGTTTAATGAGTATGTTTGGATAAATATAAACAGCTATGAATGAAATTACAGTCATTTAAGTTATTTTAGAATGTTTCTTGTGACAGATCAATGCCCAAGTTATTTATACACTAAAAAAAGTTAAAATAATTTTTAACAGTTAAATAGATTATGAAACACACACAAACTTAGAGATGGGTGCATCATTAATAACACATTTGTCATGCACAACAGTTACCACTGCAAAAAAAAGCACAAAAGGCACAAAATATAACGAGGTAAAGTTTTTCAAAGCTTTCAATGTTAAATAACATTAGGGATAATTTTACTGTATTCTTAAGTGAAGAATATTTATAAGATATGTTTTTGAAGTAAAGGACGAATAAGGGAAAATAATTGGCATAAAAATATGAAAATGGTACAGAGAGATAAGTTCAATGAAGAAAACCTGAGTCAAAAGGAAGTACATTTCATTACAATCAAGGAATTGGTGGCAAATATAGGAGTGCTGGAGCAGGTATTACCAAGAAGAATAATTGAATTCTTAGTTAATGATAGGTGTCCCCAAGCAGAAGGAGATATCTCCCAGATTCTCTGGGTATAAACTGGTAGAGCATCCCATTATCAAAGATGGTATCAAAGTGATAGAGTTGCAATAGTTGAGTAAAGAGTCTTCGTGGTGTATGCCTACGAGCTTCTCCAAATACCCTAGAGTGATTTTAAGAAGGCAACAGAGAATTCCTGACTCTGACTAGGTGAATATGGAGATGGCTGAATGGGCTATTGAATCAGAATAATCTTTGATTTGGGGAAGGGAAAATAGAATGTCTGAAAATTGGAAGCCATGGAAATATCTCTGACATGGTAACGGATGACACATGCAGTGGAGACGGAGGCAACAATCAATCCCTGTTGGAAATAATTACCCCTCAGCAAAAACCAGCAAGAAAAAAAGATAACCACAGGCTAGACCCACACTACCTAGCCCCTTTTACACAAATGGTGCATCAATATTTCCATCATCATATTTTTCAGAAATATGAAAGAAATGAGGGTTGGGATGCGCAAATCTTGATTAACTGAACTTAAGATATTAATATCAATAACTGAGATGCTTTAGTTAGCAAGATCCACTGCTCTGCTACACATGGAAAGGAAATTATTGAGCTGTGTGAAGATCAATGTTTTTATAACAGGGAACATTATTCCATTTGTGATCGATAAAATCCAAACACACTATATCTGATTTAGTGATAGGCTCATGGTCCACCTATTAAAGGACAGTTAGACTGCTATCCTATAGAGGAGAGATTCTCTCTTTTTCCAAAGGATCTAGGATTATTTGAGGTTGTACTGGAAAAATAGTTTTACTGGGATAACTGAAATCTATCTAATAGATACTAGTTCCTAGGAAGCCATCAATAAGTCATTTAGGGAATCAGTACACATTTTTTAAACTCCAAGAGACATCAAACATGAATGATTATATTAACATATAAATGAGCAAGAAATAGCTAAAGCATAATATTACTCCTCACAAAACCTTGTTCTTTTTTAATGATGTCTACTCTTCATTTCAGAAACTACAATTAATTGAATAAACACATATATTTTCTTTTAAGTTCATTTCTTTTCAGTGAAAAACTCCACAGAAAGTTGCTTTTATTTTAGTATTCTTATTTTATTTTGAATTTGAAAGCTCTCCCTAAAGATACTAATTTTAAACCTTAATTGGCTAGCTATTGGTTTGGGTGGATATTTGTGAATTCTGGATTTATTATAAAACCTGATGCCCTTATTGACTTCAAATACCTGCTCCAATAATTATCAGCTATGTTATCTTGAGCAATTTACTTAATCTTTCTGTGCCTCAGTTTCCTAATTTGGAAAATGGGGAAATACATGTAAATCAAGTTCATACATATAAAGGGCTTAGTAAAGTCCCTGGCTTTAGTAAGCAATACATAAGTGTTAGTTACTATCATTAGTATTATATTTATTTCTAGTATATTTTGTACAATTTAAGCTGTTTCTACCCATAATTTCTATAATTGATACTGATATAAAAATGGATTTTTTCCAAAAGAGTATTTTCTTAATTTTACTCAAAAAATGGGTAGACTAGATTGCACTAAATTAAACAGCAAGAGTTCCTTATTGTACTTGTTCTAATCAGCTTAACAAGTGATCACAAATATCTCTAGACTTCAAATCCTAGCCTGGAATTCTAGTTCTTAATTCAAGAATCCAAACAAATCTCTAATATACTAACTATAATTTAGTTTTCATGCAATCATGTGAAAACATTTCTAACCACACCCACATTTCTGACATTATTTTTTGCAACTTCCCTTCACTCATCCTATTTGCACTCCAGGCATTCTCTTGGCATCTCTTCCTCTCCATGTTTTATCATTCCAGGTGTTTCCCTCACAACCAAGTTCTACTTATTCCTTAATATCTGATTCAAATGTTAACCTCTCCATGGACCTTACTATGTTCTACTAAAACAAGAGAAGAGTATCTCTTTCTTCCATGAAATCAAATTTCTAAGGACAAATCGCCTATCTTGTACTATCTATGGTTATTTAAATTCTTGCATTAAAAATACAAATGTTTAAGTCCATATACACTTGAGAGGTAAACAAGGATTAACATTTGGCTTACTCTATATCCCTCATAATTTTATAGTAAACCCTGAATTAATCATTGTTAAAAATAAAATTGTGGATGAATTCGTATTAAGATACACAGAAAGCAAAATATAAGTGATCTATTTAACATGAGAAAATACCTGAATGGAATGTATTTTTTTTTACTAAAATATTAAAAAACTGAGAATTGTCAGGAGGTCCTAATTCAAAACTTTAAATAAGTATGATCAATAGATTCATCAATAAACAATATATGAATATAAACAAAGGCCATATTAGAGCACCTAACATTAGAAGTTAACAAGTCCTACACACTTTGTTAGGAAGTTAGATATCTGAGCAGTAAAATCACTCTTACCTACTCAAGTGTTAAAAGAAAAATAGGCACCAACAGTGTAAAAAATAAATGGAGTCTGATTTGGCTTTATTTTCATTTCTATATTCTCTAAACCCAATTGCTTTGCATCATCTGTTCTTCACATTTGTGTTTACATAACGTAAGCAACAAGGTTCTAATAATCTAGTTTTTATGTAATTTCCAGTCCATGTTTATGTCACAATCATGTGTGAAATGAAATACTGAGATACTTATCAGGAAAGCTCAAATTGAGAAGACAATTGGCATAAATTATCTTACTATTTCAAATAAAAAAACCAGATTTTTTTCCTTTAACTATTGTCTGTGGTATCCATATCATTGCTTTGATTCTTAGCCTCATGTTGTATGGGTGTATTTATCCCTTAGATATTGGTTGCATTCTAAATCATATTTTTCTGTGAGGTTTTAAACTTTTATATTTATATAAAAAAAGTATTAATTTGAACAAATTACAGAGAGAATTAGAAAAGAAGGTAGGACATACTATAAAAAAATGCATTAATTTTTCAACTGATGAGGTAACCAGATTCCTTATAGGAAATAATAATTGTTTGGTTAGATAAGCATTAAAAATCTCACAGAAATTGATGTGCAGGAAAATCAACAATGTTATTTCAGGAGTGCTATTTTCAAATCAAGTGATTGAGGAGATACTCAAATTCAAACAGAAAATTGTTATTAATATTTTTAAAAACTTAAAAAAATTATTAAATGGAAACCATTTTTAGAATGGTACGGTATTTGTATTCACTTACTGTAGTGAAGGTTACTGCCAAATTATATTCAGTTCATTAGTAAATAAATCAATCTGGGAACTGTCCAGATTTCAATAAGATAACTGACCACTCTCCAATATAAAGGGCTAAACATTTTTTATTACATGAATCTTAGCTGTCTTAAATCCTATGCCTCTTGGTTGAAAAGGGTATTATTTCAAGTCTGGGCTCATTTCTTTAAAGTCTATCAAAAACTTAAATTCCACTCAGATTACTCTTGATGGATCTAGAGAGGAACCATTTATTTATGTTGGCAGTGGTGATTGAAGACCATATTGTCACAGAGACTCAGCTTTCCCTCAAGGTCAATTAGTTGAAATCTATGGGGAATTAAAATATAGTCCTAATTGAGAGCCACAGATGATAGCCTATAGATTAGCAGCTTAAATCAGCATTACCAGTGGTATAGGACAAATTGAGAAACTTTATTTTTTCTACTTAACCAGCTTCAAATAAAGGTTCAAATTATTAGGTTCAAATAAAGAAAATTTCAAATTTATAGCCTTGATGTAAAAACATGTATTTGTACACTTTAATGTGTACTTGTTATTTAAATAACAAATTTGTTAAATTTGATCTATGCTAAAATTTATTAATTAGTATTTATAAGTTTTGTGTAATACTGAGTGTAAGTTTTGAGTTTGCCTATTTCATCAAGTCACTAATTATTCATAAATTTACAACTACTTCTATAAAATTCTATCACTTTATCCAAAGCACCTACTATAATGCTTTCAAAATTATCTTAAATTTTGTTCTTTCCTATTGTTTTTCTTTGTTCTAGGCTTTAAAATAATGTCCTTTCAGATCCTTCTTCATTCTTTTACCAAATCACCAATTTTTAAAAATATACTAACCAATGGTTAGTACTATGCATCTGACTCTAAAACTTCACTTTATAAAGGAAACATGCCATCTGAATAAGTGAGTAATATAATACTTTTCTAATTTAATTAGAAAAACAATCAGTTAGTAAGTGCTATATGTTACTTTTTCAACATGTCTCCTCATATCTGTAAGGACAAATAGGTTTAAAAGGAACATTTGAGGAACAGCTCTTAGGAGGCAATGTGTCTTGCTTTTTTCATCAAAGTATTTTTCCAGTGCCTGGAACAGCGAATGGCAATTGAGAGGTGCCCAATTGATATTTCTTTTATTTAAACGAGATGAAATAGCCTCATAGATTGAGAAGGGAATGAAACATTTTTGCTGATGTCATGGAGCTGAGGTATGAGCTCCAGTGTGGCAGATGTTGAATTTTCCATATTACTAAGCCTCTCTCACATTAGCAATTTGAAATTGAATTCTTACTAGATGTTTTATTGTGTCAACCATGTATTCTAAATTTCAACCACAGGTATAAATTAGCTACCTCAGTGGCAATAGGTCAGAAATGGTAGATAGAGAGTAGGAAGAGATTGTTGAAAGCTGTGTGAAGAGGTGGACAGGGGTTTTCTTCAAAGGAGACAGAGGACATAAGAACAGCTAGGAAGAAGTCCTTATAGCCTGAACTGTTAGCTAGGGTGATAAGTACGCAATGAAGTTCCTCTGTTAGAAGTTACAAGGAATCTTCAGAAAAATAGATTTGGAACAAGACAAATCTACTTTAACTAATATGATACATGTAGAAGTGTTCTATAAAGTTTCTGATTTACCCAAATTATTAAGTTTATCTCTGTCAAAATAAGGGTTATGACTGAGTAGGACACTATTCACTGATTCTAGGAAAGAAAATTTGATGATACAGACAGTGAGGGTTCTGTAAAAAATGGAGGTATTTATCTCTGAGATACTAATGGCATAAAGCAAAAAAAAAAAAAAAAAAGGCAAAGCATCTTATTTTATGACGACAAAGAAAGACATTCAGCAGAGTTGCTTTACTAAACCACCTATGAGTCTGGAATGCCCAGAGGTCAGCTTTGAGTGCTGGATAAAAATGAATATATTATGTGTTGTGTGATAATTAAATCTTTAGTTCAATGGAATCTTACTTTGACAAATATTTGAATTCTATCAAGAATGTCCTTCGAAAAAAATGTTTTCATAAAACTATTTTAATTCAGTCATTGGGAACTTCATAATTGATTTAAAATAAAACCAGGTTACTTTTGATTCCAAAATGCTAAATGTGTTGAGAATAGAAATAGACCCAGCTTCCTCTGGTTTCATAATGCTTATTGCTATTCATGGTCAAACCCCCTTATGGCTCATGAAGAATGACTCCTCTGTAGTAGATTTGTGATTTTGAAATCAAATGTATTCTTATTCTCTGCCTCCATTCATATTCTTTGTGTGAAGAAATTTATTATAGTATCTCTGGGCCACTCAATCAATTGCTGGGATCCCTGCTAGTACTGACATTCTGTTATGCTACTCTCAGAATGAATCAAGAAATTTTTGCTTGAGGATACAAATGGCATTTCTGACCATCAAGGGAGTGCCTGGAAGCATGCATGGTTGGCTACCCATTGGTCAGAACAGAAGCAAAGTTTCCATGAAATATGTCACTCTGTGAATGCACCAGAGACTCAGAGAATGGGAAATCTCATTGTCCTGATCCTTATAGGTTACCACCTACAGTTGCACAAATGAGCTTGTATGAAGTGTGAATCCAATCTCCAACCATCAGATGGAAAACTCAGCTCTTGTGTCATGGTAATAATAGAACGAGAAGCCTGTAAAGAAATCTACGTGAAAACTTAATTTACTATCAAAGCTAACACAACATGAGAACACAGCAAATTCTCAGGACATGCACATTATGAATCAATGTGCATTTTGATAAGATTAACTTTACCATATCAATAGCATGCAATATTATAGAGGACAAGTTGTAAGTAGAAAGAATAGATTGTTGGTTTTTTTTTTTTTTTTTTTGGCTTTGGAAACTATAGCACATTAAACAACAAGATATTCAATATTATATATTTTAAAATATAGAGCACACCACCTAACAAGATTAAAATAATCACAGCAGAGCTCTGCATTACCACAGTAACTTACTGGATGACAAAAATCTCCTTGCGTCTAAAGAAAAATGAAGAATATCTGGAAGTAAAGATTCATTATTTATTTAGTATGCAAACACACTGCATTATTTTTGATTTGCTACTACAAGAACAGAGCATCAAATATCTCAAACTTCATTCTACTTGCAGGACATTCATTTTATTCTGTATCCACATATTTTAGCCATTGTTTGCAAAGATAGCTTAAGTTTAGAACAGAAGTAAAATTAATGACCAGGATTTGTCAAAGAATGATGACAAAATGCAAATTATTTTACATAGGATTTCATATACCAGTTAAAAATTATGTGGTTTTGTTGAAGTCAAAATAATAATTGCCCTGCTAAATGTGTTCCAGTTTCTGCAAGTTTGATGAAATGCTAAAACACTATCACTTCTTTGCCTCGTATCATAAGACAAAACATTAAAATATTTCGTCCTTAGATTCATTCTCAGCATATAGAGCATGTCCCAGAACATTTCTGTGCTTAATTACCCAACCAAAGAGATCTAAAAAGTATGTATGTTGCACCATAATGGGGGTTAATGCCTGGTAAATTAAATGTTTTATTTGTTTTCTGAAATGATGTGAACTTACTTTCCTGAATGCTATGCTAAATAACCTTTACATTTATAACATTAAAAAAAGAAAATTCTGATGGAAAATAATAACATGAGTCCTTGTCTGTTTGATAAGAGTTTACACCGATGTCCTCTAGTAAACTTCAGAATTACACACACAGACACACACACACACACACACACACACACACACACGTCTTGAGACCTCAGAGACAGAAGACCTGGACTAGCTTGCATCTCTCTTACTTACTAGCTGTATGGCCTCAGTTACATAAACTCTCTAAGCATGATTTTTTTCCCATCTTTAAAATGGAGATAGGAATACTTACCATAAAGGGTTGAAAGAGTTAAGTGAAATCATTACATTCAGAGTTTAACACATAGTAGTTGCTCAGAAATAATAGCAATTATTATGTTAGCAAACTCTGTATGTTAAAATAGATTGGGGCAGTTTTCAATTTTACAAATATAAATAACAATAATAACAATACCAAATATATTCTGATTTATAGTTAACAAAGTACATTCATAGGATTCTTTTAAATAGTAAGCTTCCTGAAGACAATCGTATATTTAACAAAAATTCAATGTGTACACTTCTAAAATTATTGAAGAAACAAAATTATTAAGGAAGGAAAGGTTCTCTTAAAATAGCAATTTATATATATATGTATATATATATCATTCAATTGTTTGCTTTGTTTTGTTGAGAATTTTAATTCTATTCATGATTACTAGATTAGGCCTTGAGGCTTTAAAATAATGTGTCATTACATTCACTCAACTAAAATATGCATGGTAATTAGCATGAAATGGTGCATAAAATTTTCAGAAAATAATTGAGGCCTAAAATGAATTGACTTTCTTTTAAGCAAGGATATAAGTAACATTGATTAATGTTGTTTTACTATTTTTTTCCTGATTTAGTCACCATAGGAAACAAAACTTCTATAACTAATTAAGTGTGGAAAGTGAGAAAATGTATCTTCAAATCCCTTGTGAAACCAAGTGGAATATAATTAAATAATGAGAGTTTACACGCAACACAAAAATGTAGGATGGGCTTTAAAATATTAACTATACAGGCAGAGAGCACAAAATAGTTAATCTTTTAAATATAAAACTTCCAATCCTTGAAAGGGTTTAGTACCAAGCACCATGATTTTTTTGACAACTAGCTAACTCCCTAAAATTAATAATTTAATTAATTATTTAGTTAGTTAGTTTTTGAGACACACTCTGACTCTGTTGCCCAAGGTAGAGTGCTGTCATGTCATCCTAGCTCACAGCAACCTCAAAGTCTTGGGCTCAAGCAATCCTTCTGTCTCAGCCTCCCAAATAGCTGGGACTACAGGCATGCGCCACCATGCCCGGCTAACTTTATATATATATGTATTTTTAATTGTCCAGATAATTTCTTTCTATTTTTAGTAATGACAGGGTCTGGATCTTGCTCAGGTTGGTCTCAAACTCCTGACCTTGAGTGATCCTCCCACCTCAGCCTCCCAGAGTGCTAGGATTACAGGCATGAGCCACCACGCCCGGCCAATAATTTAATGATTGATTAGAGATTTTTCTATTATCATTTCTCTTTTGGATTTGGGATGACATATAACACTGAGGAAAATTATAAACTCAATTTAGCATAGATTTTGGTAGGTTGGACAAAAAAATCCATGCCTACTCATGTAGAAAGGGCATTTGTTAGCTGGGTAGATTTAAAAGAAATTATCAAAGTTCTTTCCTGCAGATAACAAGGATAAGGCAAGAGTTACCCCCAAATTTAGAACACTAACTCAAACTCCTTGATTATTCACTCTCAGAATTTATCATCAGTCTCTGTTTGACTCTGAATGGATTTAGATCTTCAAGCACCTCAAAATCAGGCAAAGAACTTTAGAGTTTCACTGAAGGACAGGACCTAGGCATGTGTTCATGTAGCTAATTATGAAACCACAAGTTATTATTTTCTCTAGTCCTATTGTCTAATGTGTTAGTGACTTTATCAATACAAAAAATCTTGAATGAATAATAAAGCTGGACATAGATCTCTGTAATAAAGAGTTAATACCCAAACCACTTAATTGCTATTTTAATGTATTTCAGCAATAAATCCAGCAAAGCATATTATTGTGTGCCATTGGAATTACAAACAAGTATGTTATACAGTTATGAATATCAGAATCATAACAAATAAGAAAGTAAAAGGCATGAAAACTAACATTTCCAATTTTGCTATTATTAGGGGTAATATATAATAATTTTCCATGTGCTAAATAAAAGTTATTTAAAATATAATATTATTTCACTTCTGAATCCTTTTACAAATAATATGACCTATAACTAAATAAACATAGAGCTAGGAAAATAAATAATGAGGACTCAAGGTCAAATAAGGCAGTCCTTAAATTATAAACATCCAATAATAAACAATCTATACAGTACTTGCCCACCTTTTCCATTATCTGAAAATTCTCTGTAGCTGCCATGGCAGTCATTGTGAAAGAACAAAAACAAAAACTTTATAATTTTTTGATAATGGCTACACTCAGTGTTCAGAAGTGGAGAAAGGAGCAAGCTGTGAAAATACGTAGAGCTTAGGGGATCTAATCTTACCACAGCCCGCCTAGAATGTAACCTCTTTGATAAGGAATATTTACTCTAAAACTATTTAAAAACATATAATATAACAATGATCTACTTACTAAGGACTTTTGGAGGGGGGTTAATAAATATTCTTTTTCAAAAATGAAAATGCTGTACAAGTGTTACAGGCTATTACAAGTTTCACATATTAGTAGAAGCAGATTCAACTCAATTAATTGCACAGAGAGATTTGAATTTTATGTCTTGTATAATTTCAGGTTTAGAAAAAAGGGACTGGGACTCCAAAGCCTGAGGAGGGGCACAAGAGAGTGCAGAAAGGGAGTTGGGAGGATACGACTGAACTTTAGTTTGTCCATGGGGGGAAAGGAGAAGAAATGTTTTTTTACTATGCAGAATGACCCCTCAAGGACTGAGACATAGTCCAGTACTAGTAATGCTCTAATGTCTGTATGATATGGTTTAACATAGGTGGGTTACCCTGGTAATCTTTTATTGATTCCAATAAAATATAAAATATTTGATATTTTACACATAATGTTTCTTATATAGAAAACTATATGCTAGGTAATATACAACCATCTTACACATAAGTGTTTGGAACACTATCCATTTTGGATGAAAACATCCTATATTAGAATATAAGCAAAGATTAGAATCTAAATGTTAAAAAAATAAGTTTTCATATCCAATGAACCAAATTTCCTTGTAATTTAGTAGACAATATTATTGAATAACCTTCATTTTATAGCATGTAGAATAACCCTGCTTATCAGATAACACTTCCCTCTATAGCACATATTAGATATTTTTAGATATGTTGGAAATATACTTGCAAAGTCAATCTATTAGGTAAAGACCAACTTTGATAAGTGACAACTACAAGTTTTTCTTCTTGAAGAAGTAATTCTTCTTGAAGTTCAAGACCATTGATGCCATATTTTCAAAATTGATAATAATTTTTAAAATTTTAACAAAGCAGTGCAGGTACTTGGTAACAATTATTTTGTGTTTATACACATCACATATGTTGGATCTTATAAGAATTTAAACTTATGAAAATAACCTGATGATATCTTTTATTAAGAATTGGATGAATTATCTGAATAGACAAGTTTTGTTAAATGTGCCAACATTTTGAATAATTTATAATGCTTTTAAAAGGATTTAAAATTACTTTTTCTTCAAAATTATTCATTTTACTATTTCCAATACATACCAATGACACATATTTAGTACATATGTTCTTACTTTTCCTTCTGAAGGCAATTTTTTTACCTTGTATTTAATTTTTTAAAATATCAAGCAATTTTTTAAATGATGCCATATACAATTTAGATTTTTGTGTAACATTATACTAAAATAAGCTATAAGAAAGGCTCATATAAAAATGATATAAATAATATCAAGTAGTTATAAATTTAATTAATTTAAACTTATGATAAAAATGTGGACACTTCCAGAAAAATCTGATGTAAAAAAATCTATATATGAAGTGAATTATTAAACATAATGTCAAAGGTTTAATGTGTAAAAATATTTGTCTCAGGAAAAAAATCTTGGTTGAACATTATAGTCCGAGGTTCATATTGAACTCAAAATATTAGGAAGATTAAGTGATTCTCCGAACACCAGTGAGAAGTGTGTAGAAGACGGAGGTCACCCTTTGAAAGAAGATCTCTGTGACCTGTGTAAATTGGAGCCCCACAAACACTTCCAACAAGCATAGGTCAGAATAGGGTCATGGCTCCAGGCCCTCTGGACCACTGTTCACCCAGAGGAGTGTGCTCACCGCGTTAATCTCTCGTCCTTCAGTTCCAGGTCTGCCACTGTGATGAGCTGATCCAGCTTGAATTTAGTGTCAATAATTTCTGCATCCCGAGGAGAGTATGTGCCACCTTCTTTCTGCTTCTGTCGAATTCTAAAACAAATGCAGTAGATCCAAGAAGGGAATATCATAGAAAGCACATGAGATTAGGTTTGGTTTTCTTTTTAAATAAAGACATCTAGTCAAATAATTTCTTTGGTAAAATCATTTCTCTGAACATGCTGCAAATTTATAGTTACTCAACTTCTTTTTCCTGTTTTAATTCTACAGAACCTATTCTACTGTTTTTTTTTTTTTAGCAAGTTGTTGGGTTGAAATTCCAAATTTAGTGAGAATTAGTTGATTAAGGCCTGAGCCATTGGCATATTTGAAATATAGAGCCAAGGAGACTTATGCTGTGAGCTTGTTTCTCCTTCCTTTGACTGTCACATTGATTTGTCATAAAAAGGAAATATGCCAAAGTTGAAATAGCTCAGTGCTATCAATACTAGTGCTAAAAGATAAAACTCCATTGTTTTTACATGACATAAAATATTTTCACATGCATAAAATACATAAAAATGTATTTTTAAATTATCTAATCAAATTTTTATAAAAATATTATGAGTATATATTATGAGTATATATTATGAGTATATATTATGAGTATGAATCTTATCTTCATAATAAAAACTCAGGTTCAAAAATAAAAGTTACATGAATCTGAGAATCAAAACAAGCTCTTTATTTTAAGCCCTTTTCATGTTTATTTCTCTATAACACAGTATGGTATACTACACAGTGATATTTAGCTGGTCTATCTATCTTTTACATTTCAAATATTTATTAGTTCTGAGTCAGGTGTTAAGGATGATATACAAAGTACAAAACATGTTCCCCATCCTCAAGGATATTATAATTTAGTTGAAGACAGGATCCAAATGTAGAAAAAGCATAAAAATGAAAAAGGCTCAAATTACAATACATAAGACAGTGCCTGATTAGTTACATTATATAAGTTATTATAACTGTTATTATTTAGAGGAAATAAAGAAGTAGAATTTTACCTGGATGTTCCAAGAAGAAGAGGAGGAGGAAGCACATTTTAGGTTGACTGAACACAAACAAAGTTGTAGAAAATTCTAAGGAATATTCAGGTGAGAACAGACCCCATTGGCTAAAGAGAAGTGTATAGAGCAGTTTTAGGGGAAAAGGGGGATCACTTCCTGCCTACATAAGAAGTTCATCTTGTCAGGAAATAAGAAGTCAGAGAAGATTTTGGAGCAGTGAAATGATATGAATGTGTCCAATGTATACCCCTTCGGGACAAGACCCATATCATATACAGAATATCTTTCCAAATGCCTAAT
The DNA here is from genome assembly GCF_040939455.1 of Microcebus murinus. Lineage (NCBI taxonomy): Eukaryota > Metazoa > Chordata > Mammalia > Primates > Cheirogaleidae > Microcebus > Microcebus murinus. Next base: position 36,655,580 of record NC_134113.1, read on the forward strand.
ATTAATACAATGATTTTCTCTCACCATCTTCTGGCTATATATACAAATAGTATGTGGTATAGGGAAAATATATTTTTCCAGGGCCTTTCAAATAACCTATTAAAAATGATGATTTCAGAGATTCAAGATGAAACAGATGATGCCTGGCATTCAGAATGCAGAACATTCAGTAAAATAAAAATAGTCTATTTAGCTATTTAGGAAATTAGTGGAATAGTTATTTTTCAAATACATGTTCTCTTTAACCTGGCAATCTACCTTATAAAACTGGATTTTAAGATCAGAAGTAACATTTCCATCAAGGTCCTGAAAACAACATGGGGATTAGAAAGCTGATACTAAGAATTGGAAGGGTCACTTGGAAAACTCAGCACAGACATGTTGATAAAGTGTGAGAAGGGGGTCTACCATAAAAGGAAGGGGGACATTTTGTAAGTGTTGTCCTTATTGTAAAAATTATCTCTTCCATGTAAACTTTAATATTTAGATCTGATTGATGTTTTCAAAATTAAACCTAGCAGAGTTATAAATTATTCAAAAAATGCAGATGGCTTGGAAGCTTCTGCTTTTGTGTTATCACTTCACCATCTCTCAGCTCCAAATCCACTCTTCTTTGCCCTGCTTTGTGATACTGAAGCTGGACCCTACATTTCTCCTTTGCCAGCTGGCAGAATGATAAGCTTTGTCAATAGAGGGCACTGGAGTGATTTTGCAAGGCATTGCCCTTCTGGGTTCCAGTGCTACATTATTAATTATGGGCCCAGCAGCCCACCTGGATGAATTCTTGTTGCCTCTGAAGTGTATGCTCTCCTATCCCATTGGTGAAGGATTCCAAGCAGCTCCAGCTCACCTACACCATGCAGCAAAATGGGATGGTTCTATGACCAATTTCAGCTTGTCTATCATCCAGTAATGATGGGTAGCTTCTATAGAACAGCCCCAGCCTCTTCCCCCTGTCAAATTTCTTTGCACACTAATAGATAACAGGCTACATGTGCTTGTTAGTAGCCATTCCATGTCAGCCTTGAGAAGAAACTTGTTTCATTTCTTAGTTTCTTTATTGTCTTCTCTCCCTCAGACTAAATACATAGCTGCTTTCTTGTACTTTCTACCTTCTGGAACCCTTTACAGTTCTCTTTTACCTGCTTTAGTAGTTAGCTATTTCTACTAGTTAACAATTCTTTATATTAAATGTTTCTCATTCAAATGGCAGGTAGGATTTCCTTCTTTTTTATGGCTAGATTTAGTCAATCTGCAACATATGCATACTTTAAAACATCATGTTGTACATGATAAATAGATACAATTGTATCTGTTAATTAAAAAAATACATGTTTCCCATTTAAATAACTGTTATGGATTCTGTCTATTGATTCGACTATGACTGATAAAGTACACATAAGCTTCCTGGGAATGTAAGCACAAATAAATCTTACCTTGCAAATGCAAAAATAGCTGTTCCAAGAAGGATTATTGAAAGAATACACAAAGTGACTGAAAGAATGATCTCTACAGTTCTTTCTGAAAGTCCTTCACCTGGAGAAGAGGGATATCATTATCATTAAATATTATTATGGAATGCTATCTTGGGTTTCAAACCACAAAAAAATTTTCTTGGCTTATTACTAAAGAATGCTAATTAAATGTACAAACTTACTTATTCATCTTCTTCTCCTAGATACTTTAAATTTGGAGCTCAGTCCTGGATCCTCTTTTTCTATCTAAACTTACTCCCTTTGTGAGCCCATCCTGCCTCACAGTTTTAATTCATCTATATGATAATGACTACTAAATTTTTATCTATCAAACTTTAGACTTATATATCCAATTGAATAATGGACATATTTATTTAAAAGTTTATTTAAAATTTCAAAATCAGTATTCCAAAGCTGAATTCCAACACTTCCCTCCTTTCAACTGCATCTTTCCACCTCAGTTGATGGAAACTCCATTGTTTCAGATGCTCAGGCCAAAAATCTTGGAGTCAGACTTGACTTTTTCCTTTCATATAACACATCCTAAACATGTGAGGAAAGCCTGTTGGCTCTATTTTCAATGTATATACACTTTTCACCAAAATAAACCATGGAACCTTGGAGAGATAGTAATTCCAAAGTGGGATAAAGAACAAATGAATTTAAGACATATAATGGTGCCAGAAAGTTAGGAAGCTAACAAAGTCTAATGGTATGAAAAGGAAAAAAAAATTATCCTGAAGAACCTCTAGTGGCCAAAAAGGAAACAATTTAAGCATGATAATGAATAAAATGAAAATTGATTCAATATATAAATTCATATGTCCTAATATTCAATAAAAGAGACAACAAAAATACTGATTTAGAAACATTGGTTAGCTAGACCATAATTTTAACCAATTTTAAGCTACAAGATTTATAATTTTACCATAAAAAGTATTATAGTGAAGTGACAAAATAGGTTAACTATCTGTAAAGTATGCAGTGATTAATGTTTCATCTTTTTTTCTGGATTGGTACTTCTAAAATGTTACCAATATGAAAGGGTTCCTGTGGCTAGTCTACATGGTAGATTTCAATAAATACTGAATTTTAAACAGTTATCAGAACTCCTCTAGAATCTCCAGCTAAATATAAAAAGTGCTAAAGCAGCATGTATCTCATAAAGGATTTCAAATACACTATTTTTTTACATTAAATATGAATGGTTTGTTTTATGAATTTTCACATGCTGACTCTAATTGGATATGCTTGGGGAACAAGGCATGAAGATGAATAAAGAATTATCTTTAGCAGGTAATAATGAATCACAGGGCCTTAGAACTCAGCAGGAAAAAAATGTTTTCAGAGACCACAAAAACATTTTTCAGATTAGATTACCATTTCAAAGCACTGGCCAAGCGAGGAAATGACATATAATATATTAATAAACAATATGTAATCCTTTGGGCACATGTATTACAAAAGTGTCACTAGGAGAGGACAAAATGTTCCCTGATTGTAGAGTACATTTTCTGATTCACTGCTATGCATGGATCCACAGCGCATTAACAGCACAGAATGAAGTCACTTCTCCAAATCCTTTCACACTAAGTGGAATTCTTCTACTTGAAAATGTAATAGGCACAAGTCATTTCCTGATGAGAATTAAAATCCTGTGACAGATCAAATTAAGTTGTTTGTTTACATGATAAATTATACTACTGCAATTTAGCAAATCATAATTATAAAATACTAATTTTTCATAAGTATCACCTCTGATTGAAATTATCATTATTTAAACTCAGCGTATGGATCCAATTTTTTAAGCCTTTTTATACCTCTAAGAAGAAGCTTGAATTGAAGGAGATATAAAGCTCATAGTATGTACAAGGTCTGACTCCTGATATAGGTGCATATGAAGTGGAAGATCTTATTATTATTCTTTAAAAGTTCTTATAATAGGAATAGAGTATAAGAAGTTCATCTTCTTTTTTGGTCCAGTGTTAGTCATCTGCAATGTTCAAACACTGCACAAAAAAATTACTAAAAGTCTCTCAATTTCACCATCCAAGAAATATAGTTAGACAGGAGAAATAAATAATAAGTATTTGAGATCTGCAGTTCCCAATCTACAGCCTGGTAGGGACCAGCCTGCAAAGCTCTGTGGGCCCCGCCCTACCCACTTCTGTGAAAAAATTGTCTTCCATGAAACCAGTCTCTGGTGCCAAACAGGTTGGGGACAAAAAGGTTTGTTTGAGATGATGAATATGTTAATTAGTTGATTCAATCATTGTACAGTGTCTACATATATCACAGCATCACTTTGTACCCCATAAATATATACAATTATAATTTGTCAATACTCAAAAAATATTTTAAAATACATACAAATGAAAACACTTTAGATGGATGTCATTTTCATTCATTCAGACTGGCAAAATTTTAAAAGTAGATAATAAAGTGTTTGCCAAGATGTGGGGAAAAAATTACAGTCATCTATTGTTAAAAAGAAAAGAGGAATTATCGTATCTTTGTCTGCAAAAACAACACATGCTCACTTGTGAATGTTAACCTCAGAAAGCCAAGATAAGAAGGTGAGAAATGAGAACAGAACAGCTAGAAATAATTTAAAATATTCAGAAGAGAAAAAAAGTACAACAAGGACAGGAAGTCTGTGGGATCAGAAAAATCACCAGTAGTAAGGAAGTTGAAAGCTACCTGGGCGCGTAGTGATTTTCAGGCAGTGTACAGTTTTTACAAACACAGCACTGACTGGAGTCACACTGCCTGGGTCTGAAAGCTTGTGCTGTCACAAACCTGGCCAAGGTTAAAATCCTTGGTCTTATTGCTTAAGGACCTAGTGCTTCAGATTTTTTACCTATAAATTGGGGCTATCTATAAATAGGAGGTTATGTTAATAGAATTGCAGTGAAGAATACATTAGTTTATATGCAAAACCATTGAAAAAGCTGGGCCCATAAACAATGTCAGGCATTTTTATTAATAAACATTTCATATTCATTCATTTATCTGATTTAATCTCTCAGTCAGCTTATGAAGTGTCAGTATTGTCGTTTTAGAAATAATTCAGAACTTAAATAATTTGTTAAATAACTAACCTAAGTTCACATAAATTCAATATCTGCTAAAACTGCATAAACTATGCCTCTCTGACTGCAAAGTTTGTGAGGTGCACCACACATTACTACTGCCTTCATAATAAAGCAAAACTTTGCTCCTTGGATGTCTTGGGGAAAGTGATCCTTTTACAGCAAAAGATAATAGCAACTCTCTATTTCTGAGCCTAAGTGAACATATTGGAACTTTTCATTGTTAGCACAGTAATTAAATGAGAAGTGTTATGACAAAAGAAAACAATCACAGAGTGACTTTGCCATAGGGTTTAAGATTTCAACTTGTTCAGCTTTAATGAGAGCCCTATAAGGTGCGGAAAGGGTGTCTGGTTTTCAAATCATAGGAATCCTCTATAATTAAACCTTGTTACCAAAACATTGCCTACAAGCAGTTTCCATAAACTGATGTGCGTAAGGAAGATTTTTTTTTTAAGTTTAAGAGGCTTTCTTGTGAATTTTGTTAATAAAATTGCTAATGTTCAATCTTGAGTGAAAACAGTATCAAATGAGTTGTAAGTATTTATTTAGGATTAAAATAACATATATATCATTTCTCTTGTTTATTCCTACAGGCCATAAAGATTTCCCTCAGTGCAACCTGCTGGTCCACAGACTCATCCTTATCCAGCAAATACCTGGCCCCCTCTCACTTGTACTGCTGTTAGCCCCTTTCACTAAACTTAAACCTTTTTTTAGTTCATCAGTTTATGTTGAATCTCTTGCATCTAATTTTGACTTCCAAATAATAACATCCCTGAGAAGAACAACTGTCACCGAAATGATCTGCAAAAACATAGCATTGCAAATGCTCTTAAATCCTGAAGTTTCAATTCATAGGCAACTCAGCTTAGAGCTCACTGTCTGTGGTGTGCAAACTATCAGTGAATGAATGCTTATTTGCTAGTGGTTTGATGACTTGGATAAGATCTAGATGTCTCTCATTGAACTCTGGAATTATGTATACATGTAAGTCTTTAGTAGGCTTGATAAGAATATTAGGAGCCACTAGTCTGCTCTAAATGATATCAACTATCACAACACATGGCATATTTGAGAGAAAAAGGGCTCAGTCATCTTTTGTCATCTTCTGATCTTTGGATGACAGTAGGGGCATTACATTAATGCACTTTATTATTTGGTTGTCCTTATTCTCATAGCCATGAAAACATTCTTGCCAGTGACTACAGACCATTGTAGAGATGGTCAATTTTGTTTCCTTTTTGAGTCCTTTTACTGTATCTTCCTTGGCAAAGTTCATTTGTGAATAACTCATTTGACTTCATGGCCTTCTACTAATGTCAAATAGACCAGAGCCATTTCTAGGGGGTGCTCTTTTTTGTCTGACCCATCAAGATGAACCTGTACTCCACAGAACCACAACATCCAATAATCTGGCAGAAGGCAAATGTGATGACAGAAATTGATAGTGTTAAATTCATTAACCAGCAAAAATGGCTGGGCTACTTTGCTAGTCACCAAGGACTTCTGCTCCAAGGGTGTTCTCCCATTTCACCATGACTAAGGATTACATCCCTAGTAATTTCCTTCATTCCTGTCACTGTTTTACTGGCTATAAATGACTATCTAAATAGCGGAACTCCATGTGGTCAAACCAGAGTAAGTATTACAGGGCAAAAGCCAATTACAAAGCTGATATCTATCAGGAGAGAATCCTTGGAAGATCACTTTGTGAGAAGTAGCCTCAAAAGATGTCTTTATTTTGCTGCTATACAAATAATATACTGAACTTTGAGCAATTTGATAATAGATACATGGGACCCTTCCTTGTGACTATTCCTTACCAGCCCGGTGGCTTTTTACCTACTGTGTCCAGTCTATGTTTCACAAGTCTCTCCTTCTCTAATCTTGGCAGGATCCCGTGCTCTGTCCTTCATTCCACATTTTCTACCTTCTCTAGACTCCTGATGTTACTATAGCATGTAAAAATTAGTTCCTAGATGACTGGGGTGGTGATGGTTATGATTCCAAAGAAGGAACCAGAGAACTAACTGTATTTTTCTGCTACGTTCCAGAACTGGTCATTGCATCCTACTACCCTGGCTGTGAGTGGAAGGAAGAAAGAGAAGACATCACTGAGGAGCACCTTGAGACTATCCACAGTGCTGGATGAGGCCATTCTTGGCTGAATCTAAGGAATCATGATCCTGTACACCATGGTTCCTGATGCTTGGTGATCACTTTTTATGGCTCTTCTTTCTCATTTCTGTTACCCTGAATGTCTCAATTTTGCTGCTCAGATAACTGAACATGTTGTCCTCCCATCAATAATCTGTATCGAACCAGCAAGCTGATGAGAGACACATACACAACACACAACACAGTAAGGCTAGCTCCTTTCAGCACTGCTCCTATAAAATAGCATCTCCCTAAGACATGTGAGTTATCCATCTTTTCTGTCTTGTATCTTCCATCAGTAAATATACCAGGATCACTCTTTAGCTGCAGTAATGGCTTCTGAATTCTGTAGGAAATTATGTCGATGGCAGTAAGACAACAAAAGTGGTGGTATCAGTGTGTGATAGACTCACCTATCAAATGAAGGAACATTTGACACAATTTCAAAACCGTAAGACTAATCAACTAGTTTAAAATGATTAAATTATTGGGTGAAATTAATCAAACTAATGATTTGATGGATTAAACACTTTAGCCAAAGAAATTTATATGTTAATTCTTTATAAACATCTATGTAGCAAACTAAATGCCCCTTCTTTATTTCCTCAAGATGCAAAGTTTCCTTGATTATGCAGAGGTTGCAAAGGCTAGCTCTTTATACAATTAATATTTCCATAATCTGATGAAAATTTCTGGCCGAAAATAGTGAAATAATCTCTTTTCTTCCAGTCACAACTCTTACTGAAATCTATTTGCAGTTCATGGTATGCAGAACAACAGCTCACTAGAATCTGAACAACACAATAAGTCTGACATTCTCAAGTGGTGTCCCAGATATACACAATTCGCTTGGTTCCTTAAGGTATTATAGATGGATGAATTGGAGGTTTTGAGGACTTAGTGCAAAAGAAATAGGAAGTTGTGATACTCTCAGTGAAATTCTAGGGAAATAATTCCCCCTAAATATATTTCTAAAATCTTTGATTATAACCAATTCAAAAAGAACCTATTGAACATTAAAAATTTACTAACTCTAAAATATTAACATCTTTACCTAAGTTGTTTCATTTAAACCTTTCAACAACTCTTCACAGAAGATACTCTCATCATCATTTTTATCCAAATAAAGAAACTGAGATTTATAGAAATTAAATTATTTGCTCAAGTGGCAGAGCCAAGATTTGAAGCCAGGTCTACATCTTGTATTAGTAGTGTAGTAGTTATGGAATCCTGTGCTGAAATGTTGGAATCCTGGCTCAGGCACTTAATTACTTAAACAATCTGGGCCTTGGTTTCCTCATCTGTAAAATGGAACAAATATTAGCACTTAACTCAAAGTTTCTCATTCTCAGCCCTATGGACATTATGGGCTGTCCTGTGCATTGTAGAAATTCAGCAGCATTCCTGACCTCTGCCCACTAGAGCAGTAGCATACACCAGTACCATACACCACCACCACTCTTTTGTGGCAACCAAAAATGGCTCCAGACATTGCCAAATATTTCCTGGGGCATAAAATCACCATGACTGAGAAGCACTGACCTAAATTAAAGAGGACAGTTGTAAAGAATTAATCAGTTAATATATGCAAAGAGCCCAGAAGTGTGTCTGGCACAGAATATTTAATGTTAGATATGGTAATGGTAATGATGATGATGATGTACATGTATATGACTAAACTGTATTCATGTTTTATTTAGGCCTGATTTAGGTACGTATAATTGAAAGAAACCCATGAAAGCGTTGTTTGAAAGAAAATAGCTATATTAAAAAGGACTTGTAAGCTTCTAGTTTTTAGCATTATTTAGGGAAAATTTCCATAAGCCTATTTCTCTTTTATTAGCTAAAAATGTTTTATATATAAGATTGCATATTAAGAGAGTCAAATAAGTATTTGGCATAATGTTAGTACATCTTAGCACCTTAACAGAAGCAACACCTTAACAAAATCTATGCCCAGATTTGAATGGAGGGAATATCAGACTTTTAAAGGAATGTTACAAATACTATTTTTTCCTTAGTCAGGCTAATTAACATTGAAATGAATTTGTACTTAAGAACAGTCAGTCATTGATTGATATGTTCACTATTAAATATTACAACTATGATAAATGTTGATATTATACATTAAATTAAATTACAAAATAAGTCTTACCTAAAGTCTTAACAGGGTCAGAATAATCAGAGTCTGTAAATTGTCCCATGATATTTGTTGCTCTAAATTTAAATCTATAAAATAAAAAAATATAAACCAACAACTTGCATATCATATGACTTTTTGCAATGAACAACTTATCAAATAATTATGAAAACTGTATATTGTTATTCAAGAGAAAATGAATTTAGAAGATGCAAATTTGGAATTGAATCACCATAAAAACACAAATATACTATATATATATGAGATGAAAATAATTATATTGTACTTGGGTCTGTTGAATTTAATCAGGCAGTGACCAAAAATTTGGCAAATTCATGAGCAGTCAGCAGTTTAAGCAAATGAAACAGATCACCTCCCTCAGAGATTTGTTTGGATGAAATGATTTAATACCTGTGAAAGTGTGTTGCACTAATATACTTTATAAATATAAGGTATAATTGTTATACCTCAACCACCTTTGCAAATACTAGTGAATTAGATTAGAATGATTCTATAACTTGTCTTATTTATAATTATATTATATAAAATTATACCGTCTTATTTTGTATATAACTTGTCTTGCTTTATTTACTTGTAAACAAATTAAGAACAATGCTTCTTATTTCTGTGTATGCACAGTTGTATTTGCACATTTTTTATGCTTTCATAGCATTTGAAGTAGAAAAGGATAGAGAAGAAGATCAAGCTTAAAAATTCTGGGTGATTCTAAGATCCTCATATACAACTGAAATTTGCCTCATTTAAAAGTGAAACACATAAGGCATTTAAAAATATTTAACCAATAAATTGCAATACACAATTTAATCTCCACCGTTATATGATACAATCTTTATGCTTCCATTTGTTATACACAGAATTTGTTTTGGAAGCAAATTTGTGAAATAAACAATAAGTAAGAATAAATATAAAATTTGTGACATATCATTTTCATAACTGTCATTTGTATGATGGGTAAACTTCAGGCAATAACCTAGCATATAAACCAAAGTAATTGTATTTAATAATAGATGATAAAGCATTCTTTTTGAATTGTCTAATTTCTCTAACTTGTCTAATGATAATTTGGTCTAGGACATTTATAAAGAATTTGATAATGCTTCAACTAGCAGGCCTTTTTAAAAATTAGTAGTGAAAATTATATTTTGAAAGTGAAATAAGGTTAAGAAGATTTTTTAACTGAAGTCTTATGATACAAAATATAACCAATTCAATAGGAAAAAATAATCAATTTAGCAAGGAATTTAATAAAGCCAAAATATCAGCATTGATTTTAATATGTTAAGTTATTAAGGGTTGCAAAATGCCAAATATTAAAGAAAATAGTAAAGATTTCTATCACTCATTCAGATGTTTGATAGGATAAAAAGCGGAGAGTTGTAGCTATCAGTAACATAAAGGGAAATTATCATAACTAAAAGAATAGGATAGTGTTTCTAAAAACCTGTATATCAGCATGCATGGCAAAATAATGAGTGAAAAACAAATTAGTCACACTACAGAAAGAATTAAGTACTCTTGCATACCTATGTGTTCCAGTAGTACATTTTTCATCTTATCTTTTGTAACTTACCATATCAAATCATAATTACTTTTAGGTTTGCTTGCTTCCCCTATAATACTTAATGTTTATGAAATGTAAGAATAATTCCTTCTTTATCTTTCCATTCCTAGAGTCTGAAAGATCAGGTCACTATAAATAGTGGACATCCAGTGTTTATCAGAAAGATAGAAGGGTGGGTAGATGAATGAATGATTGATATTAACTTGCTTGCCAACACAATGCATGGGAGATATAAATTATACTTACAAGTATTGCTTTTTTGGCTTAAGAGGTCCATTGCAAATTTTATCTTCATTTCCATGAATCATACATGCATTATCAGCACCTATGACATAGATTTCTTCATTGCTACTAAACTTTGTCTTTCCTTCTGTACATGGAGGGTTAGGAAAGCCTTCATTTGTAAAATATGGCCTTGCTTTATTAAAATATGCATCATACCACTTTGTTACATTTCCTTCATGCTGGGCTGTTTTCAGGAAAAAAAACAATAATGATTATAAGTAATAGAAGAAGGTATTTTCACATTTACAAAGAGTATTTTTATAATTGCATGAAGGGAATCTGGACACAACATCAGTCACTCTATGAACCACCAGAGATGATTCACCTGATCTACCTAGATAAGCAAGTAACCCTGTCCTTCCCCATCATACTTGAATCTGTAGGCATTGTTGTGGAGGATGATTTTTCAGGTAGAAAAAGAACATCCCTCAGCTGAGGGTAACTTTCTTGTTCACACCTCCAAAGAAGCTATCAAGACTCCACCTTGCCAAAATAAAAATAATCCTACTAGCATATGAAATAAATAAATCACATATTTTAACTATGCTTTTCTTTATGTTGGTGAAATATCTTGGGCATCAGTTGATTGGTATAATTAATGATAATATTGACAGTCTGTTAATCTCAAGAATTCTGTGATAATTGGGACTCAATCTTATATTATTAATTTTGAACTAAAATGTTATCATTGTGCAGTAATTCACATTCCACAATATAACAAGATAAATTGATATTTGATTATACCTCCTGTTTCTGTCACAAGCACTTGTACATATTTGATTGGTCCATGATCATCACTATAGTAACATATTGGCATTCTGATTGTAATTGTTGTTGAAGTAACAAGCAGTTTTCCTGTGGCATCATAAATAGGGATTGGCTTGGTTTTTGGTCGTGCTGGAGCTATACACAAAGAAGAAATATCACTACAATAGATTTTTTTTTTGTTTCTGAAGAGAATAAAAAATTTTAAATTCTCATTTTGTGCAGGTAATTTACAGATAAAGTGATTACAAACATAAATAACACATGAAAGAGAGTGGTGTTTGGATACAGCAGATATTTAGCAATTATTATCCCCCGAAGGTATAATTATGTATGTGAGACTTGCCTGAGATAATGAGGCACAGGTGTGATTTTCAGGCATCTGATTTCTCTTTACATATTAAAAAAATTCCATTTATATATGCTTTCACTCATATATAATTATCATAAATGCATAAAAATGTTTACATCTTACTAATTTTTAGCGTAGATTTTTCCTTTTCTTTTACTTTCTTGAGATGGCTCACTAATTTCTGTTCTGGTCATACTAGCACCTCTCCCACAGTTAATCCACACCAAACATCTGGATGACAGCCTCCCATGTTTTTCTCAATGTTCACATAATCATATTAAAATACATAAATAGTCATATATAACAGACTCTTCTCATTGTTTGATTCTTCTAATGGGGCTCTATTATGTATTACAATTACCCCACATATTGCTTTTCTTGCTTAAATACGACTTGTGTAAGTCTTTCCAAGTCACCAGGTACAATGTTAATTCATTCTTCTTAATGACTCAATATTGTATACATCATGTGCAATAGCATCACAATCACTCAACCATTCATCTAGTCATGAGAATTCACTTTTCCTCCAACTTTTGAATGTTTGCTGCAATAATTAGCCTTGTACAGTTAGCTTTATTTACTGATCCTTTTATTTCTAAGAAATAGATCCCCAAGAGCAGAATTTCTGGAACAAAAAACATAAATGTATCTTTAACTTTAATAGATATTGCCAGAAATTTAATAATTTCTAAAAGTGCCAAGATTAATTCAAATTTTATCATCAATGCATACAAATATCTCCAAAATAAATATTTGCAGAAGCTCTGTTTGTTCAATTTCATCTTATAGCTATATATATAATATATAATATAATATATATAGGTACATACCCCCTTTGAACATCAGAAGTTACTCAACCAAACCTTAGTTTCCATACTTTAAAATTATTTTTAAAAAGCCTCTCAAAAAGCTTTTTCACAATAGTCTTAGAAAACATTAGAAATAAAAAATAGTTAAAAATAGATAAAAAGTCTCTCAATAAAGCAATAAAATTGTTAATATTGTTTTCATTTTATAGATGCGGAAAGGAGCTTATGTCACATAGCTATCTAAAAATAAATATCAAGACTTGAACCAAATTTTTTATACTTGTCTCTTTAGTCCACTCTCCTTTGAGCAACAGATTCAAATGCAGACTTTTTGCTTGATGCATCAGTTTGGGTGCTCTGAGAAGTAAAGGCTAAAAGGAGATTAGATGTGAAAGAGGTTTATTGGGGGAAATATCTGAAGAATTAAGGGACAGAGAGCAGGAGCAGGAGGCAAGAGCCCTTAGAACACAGATCACAGGTATGACACCTGTAAAAGGCGAGAAGAAAGGAAGGATTCAGCAGGAAGAGGCTCAGGTTTCAGGGAGCTCTGACACTTCCAGCCAGGCCACTGGGGAGCTCCCAAGCACAGGTTTCCATCTAGAGGAATCCAACATCAGGCATTACTGTCCACTTTCATATTATCTGACCAATGCAAATTTAATGAGACTGCTATTAATTCAATATTCCATGTCACTAATAAAATCATGGCATTAGTAGAGAAAAATTCATTTCTTTAGGACCCTACCACTGCCACGTGCTCATATATCTTCTCTAGACTTGTCATAGTCTGCCTGCCTTAGGTAAGAAATGAAAGTTAGAACTAACCATCCTAACATGGGGATGGGCAAAGCACCTGAAATGTTAAGTGTTACTAAAGCATAAAAATAATGCATCTATTGCTGTCTGCACACCTACATGTCTGCCACTGTATAACAAAGAGAAATTAAGATTGTGTGACTCATGCTTTTCTTTGGAAAGTCATTTTGTGAAATAACTAATGTTTTTACAGACTCTATACATTTATACATTCCAAAGTATATAATTTATTAATTAAAATAAAAATTAATACTTAAATAGTATTATAATTATATCAATTATTCATTGATGAAAAGATAAAATTTATCAGCTTCATCTAACAATGAATAATGTTGCTTATTCTTAATGGTACAATTTCCCAGACACTGTCCTAAGGCTTTTTCAAAGATAATCTTTTTTAATTTTCACAACAGCCTATGAGGCAGGAACTAGTATTATCTCCATTTTACAGGCTTATAGAGGTTAAGAAACTTCCCTAAAGTCAAACAGATATCAAGTGGCCAATCCAGAATTCAATCTCAATAGTTTGACCCTAAACCCAGACTAACGCTGGAGCTTTTAATCACTGTGCTCTGCTGTCCATGCCAAAGACTGAGAAAAGTTACTTTTTGCTTTATAAAAAGAAGGATGAGGCAGAATTCTACTAAATGTCCATCTAGTTCAGTTTTTTTAACCTCTCTGAAGACTTTATTATAGAATAAAATCGATTGTGCGATGGCACAATCACTTGCTTGTTTTCAATCTTAGGAAGAGAAGGCATGGCTGAATGGCCCCAAATTCCTCTTAACAATCTTTTCTGGGGTTTTGAAGGAGAGAGGCCTAAATTTTAGTTATATTCTCTATAAAAATTACCTTCCAGAATAACGAATTGATAAATCTACTTTAAGCCAGTGTCATAAAGTTGAAAATATAGTAGTTCACTAAACACTACTTCATTAACTGAAAAGAATCTGATTTCCAGGATAAAGATCAGTCAAGGAATCTAATTAGAACTAGTCAGGCAATTTAAACAAGTTTTCTTTCCAATAAAATTGAAAAACATAAAATAACAGAATATAAAATTTGTCTTTGAAAAATGTAAACTTAGAGAAAAAAATATAAGATAAAAGGTGGGCATTCTCCTTATTTAACATGGTAATTTACATCATTATTTAGACATTTTAATGATAGTTTAATACATTATTACTTAATATATGCTTATTACATGCATATGCATCATTTAAAGGTTTGTGTATATCCTTGACTCAAGTATGGAATTCAAATTATAATCACTCTTTGATTAAGACAATAGCATTTCCCAGGAATATAGCTCATGTTATATACCTTTGATATCCATGGTTATTCTCATCTGAACCTTTGGTCCTGCGCCAGCACTATTGATTGCATAAACCTAAAACAAAGAAACATTTTGTTACTATTTTCAAGTTATTGCTTATGTGTATCTATAATTTATTTTAGTTACATATAATTTTAAAATGATTCCACTTTTAAAAACAATTGCTTGTAGTCTATTAATTACATTTTCCTGCATCCACTTAAATGAATACAATATATGGGGAAGTATTAACAGGGAAGTATTTCTTAATACTGATATTCTGGTACTAAGCCCAAGAACAAAGGCTAAGTGACCTAAACAGGCCTATCACAGAGATCAGGAGGGACTGTGACTTCAATTTGAACTCGTAGGAGGAACAGAACAGTAAAGCCACTATAACTACACTCTCTCTTCATCTACTCTAACATCTGTTCCTTCTCTCTGTAGCTAGGTAACTCTGGCTTTCTTTAAATCCATATTCAAGATCCCTTTTTTTCCTTCTTTGAGATGAAATCCTATTCCTTTAGCCTCCCTGTTTTCCTGTATTAAATCATCCCTCTGAAAGTTGGCCTTTATGCCCTTCTTCACCCCTGCCCCAAAGTATCTGATGCTATAACCTGCATAATGCAGCATATACACATAAAGCATTTCTGTTTGTATATACAGGGGTGATTTACACAAATGTGAATCCTTTCAATTAACTTTGTGCTTAAGAAGCTGTAGACACAGAATCTTCTATTATTCACTTTATCTTGCTATATGAAACAAAGACCATGTTCTTGGCCACTTATATTGTGCTTGATTATCACAGTTCAGTATATGTCTATGGTAATTAATTATTTTGTTTTATACATTAGTGGCCTACCCTTCCACACTATAGATACTTTGGAATTGTTTCTATTGGATTAAAATTGTAATATTACATGTGATGTGATAGATTTGGTAAATAAACCAAGACTATAAAATGTGATTAAACAATATCTAAAGGAAATATTTATTGGAGTTTATAAATTTTAAAAAGTATTCAAAATGAAAAGTGATGTTATAGTGTGGTTAATCATTTTTATTTTTTTATGTTACAGTGTAACATTTAAGTGAAATAATATGTGAAAAAGTTGGGAGTGCTTCTCAAATTGCAGTGTGTAAAGAAGTCATTTGTGAATCTTACTAAATGCAAATAGGTAGGTTTTGATTCAGTAGGTCAGTACAGGTGCAGAAGCTATACATTCTAACAAACTTCAAGGTGTTAAGAATACACGTTGCAAATAGTTACAGGATTTTACATTTTTTCTTTAAATTATTAATTAGTTTTGTTTTATTTTCTCTCTTATTTGCAATAGCTGAAACTGATATAGCACTCACTACCTACCATAACTGTAAATATTTAATTCTTATAAAAATCCTACAAAGAAGTTACTTCTGGCAGGGTGCAGTGGCTCACGCCTGTAATCCTAGCACTCTGAGAGGCCGAGGCGGGCGGATTGTTTGAGCTCAGGAGTTCAAGAACAGCCTGAACAAGAGCGAGACCCCGTCTCTACTAAAAAATAGAAAAAATTAGTGGGCATGGTGGCACATGCCTGTAGTCACAGCTACTGGGGAAGCTGAGGCAGGAGGATTATTTGAGCCCAGGAATTTGAGGTTGCTGTGAGCTAGGCTGACGCCACAGCACTCTAGCCTGGGCAACAGAGTGAGACTCTGTCTCAAATAAATAAATAAATAAAAGAAGTTACTTCTCCTACTACCATTTTTTCACATATGAAAACTGAGGCACAGGTTTGATAAAGCTGACCAGACACAGAAGCCAGTATTTGAGCCAGATCATTTCATTTTCTAAACCACCATTTTCCCTCTAATAGATTCTTCATAATGGTGGTCTATTTAATGAGACATGCAACAAGAATCACAACAAGATAGATTATAGAAATATATAAAGTTAAATTGAGTGACAGAAAGAATAAATATATACATATAGTCATTTCATATACACAAATTGTTAACAGTGTTCTGATAATCAAACTGATACAAAGAGTCGGTAGGAGGATTACTTACTAAGCTACTTGAAGGTTTAAAGTGATATAGCACTTACTGAGGTTTAGAGTGAATTCCATGTTGCTTAAAAGGTGATTTTTTTTAACTATATAATTTTATTTAAAAATTCCAAAACATGATAAAAAATAAGTAAAGAATGAAACAAATTGTGTGTATGTGTCTGTGTGTATATATATATATACATGAACTCACACACAAGTACTAAAATAACTTAGAATTAAAACATAATATGCTATTAGCTTTTAGTAATAGTTGTGCAAAATGTATGTGAATTTCTAACATGTAAGTAGTTATTTCTGCCTTTTGTCTTTGAAGTTTTCTTTTCCATTTTTCATAATCACACATAGTTTTCTTTTAGACAGAGTTATCTCTATATATCACTGCTCTTTTATTAGTATTTTAATATGTATTTCCTTTCTCCTTTATGTTTCATTCAGCACTTCTACTATTTTTGTGCAAACTTCTTTGTTATCTATATATTTTAGTAATACTTGCTGTATTATAAAGGAATAGGCAACTTCATTTCTCTAAATCTATTTTATGTAAAAATGTCAAATAATTTCACAAAATGATAATGAGAAATGTAATATGCATTACAAACTGCAACCTTTTAGAATGCTGAGTTTATAAACTGACTTCGTAACTTAGATAAATAGCTAAAAGCTACAGATGCTTACACTGATATTATATGTATGTCCACCTTTTAGTCCTTCTAACACTGCAATGACAGATGTGTCCGTTTTCCGGATAATACTGAGGTTGCGAATCTGAACAGCAGTAGGATCATCTTCTCGATAAACCAAAGCTTGATATACTTGGATATTTCCATTAGGTTGAGAAGGAGGAAGGAATGTTAACTGAAATTTTGTAACTTCATCTGGTATTTTCTGAAATGTCATGTTGTTAGGTGGATCCTTGGGGGCTAAAATGAAATGTTTAACAATTAATTTTTTAATTGTGTTCTTTATGATCTTCACACAAAATTTATTTGCTTCAAATTTCTGTTTTTAAAGAGTATTACACAAATTATTTAAACCATATAAATAATGAAAACTAGGAAAATGGCTGATGCATCATCATGGGATTGTTGACATCTACAATTCACAGAAACTATAATGGCAATATAGTTTGTTTTCTTATTTTGCCTTTGATAGGCCTTTATTGTATAGAATGTGTTTCTATGATTTTATAAATTTTTATTTTGAAATAATATAGACTCATAGAAGGTAGTAAAAATAGTACATAGTGTCGAATGTACCATATGTGCAGATCTCCCCAGTCATGACATCTTACGTAACTGGAGTTTAATATCAAGCCAGGAAATTGACATTGGCACAATACTGTTAACTAGACTACACACCTTATTCCAATTTCACCACATTTTCTTGCTTTCATGTATGTGTCTCTAGTTTTATGCAATTTTATCCCATGTATAGTTTCCTGTAACCATCACCATAAACAAGATAAAAAACTATTTTATCACCCTAAAGAAAATCCCTCCTCCTAGCCCCTTGTACTTGCACTATGTGCCTCCCCACAGCACTAATCATTCTCCATTCTGTAGTTTTGTCATTCTGAGAATGACAATAACCTAATGACCTTGAGGTCAATCAGGGTTGCTGTATACATCAATAGTTCACTCTTTTTTATTGCTGAATAGTGTTCCAATTTACATATGTACCAGAGTTTGTTTATCAGGTTTGCTGTATGCATCAATGGTTCATTCTTTTTTATTGCTGAGCAGTGTTCCAATTTATAGATGTACTAGAGTTTGTTCAATCATGGAAAGATATTTGGGTTGTTTCCAGTTTTTGTTATCACTAATAAAACTCTTGTTAACATTCATGCACAGGTGTTTGTGTCAAAAGTTTTTGATTCCCTATGATTGATCAATGCTGAAAAATGTGATTGCTGGGTCATATAGTAAGCACATGTTTAGTTTTATAAGAGATTGTGAAACTCTTTTCCAAGGTGGCTATACCATTTTATATTCCCACTAGAAATGTATAAGAGGTCCAGTATTTATCTTTGCCAGCGGTTGGTATATCACTATTTTTAAAATTATTATTTTATCTGTTCTAGTATATGCACAGTGATATCTCATTGTGGTTTTAGTTTGCATTTCTCTAACTGTTAATGCTGTTGAAAACCTGTCTTATGTGTTTATTTGACACTCCGCTGTGGTGAAATGTCTGTTCATGTATTCTACCAATTTTCTAACTGAATTTTTTAAAGTGCTGAGTTTTGAGAGATATTCCCATCTCTTTTAGATAAATAAAAACAGCTTAACATGGCAACCTCAGCATCAATACATTATTATCAAATAAAATTAGGTATTTGAGAATAAAAATTATTTTATGCACAAAGGTTCTTGCTGTACTGCATACTTAATGTCCTTTTTATAAATGATTGAATGAATATATCTATTTTGATCAACTAAAATGGCTATATTCTTCCATTCTAAATAAAAAACTTCCATGAAGAAACTTAATATTTGGCTATTAATAGTTCACATGTTCAAGCTTTGTTATCTTGCAAAAAAAAAGCAAATAAATAGTGAGAAAAAAAGAGAGAGAAGCAGATAAAATGCTATTGTGCTAAATCTCTCTCTCATTTTAAGTGGGAAAATGCAAAGCTGAAATAAAGTTGGTTCAAGAGACACATTTTTATATTTGCTGTTATACATTTTTATTATCTATAAGAAATATATTTTCTTTTTATAAGAGATGTTACTCTAAATTTAGGATTAGGTTTGAAGTTGGATAAGCAAAGGAATTCTTTCAATGCCAGAAAGACATCTTATCTTCCAAATCTTTGGTATTAAATGTAAAATTTTAGTTTCAGAGATTTAGTAAAAATTCATTAAATTATGATGTTCTAGAGAGATAGCACACTATGATTTGACAACCAATGCTTTCTGGTATAAATGTGAGCACATTCTTCAGGATCTTTCCTCACAGATAGGTAGGGTGGGGAGAAGTGTAAAAAGCATGATCAGAAAATAGATATCTGGGCTATGTGGCAGCAAAACAGAAATAAATGGAATTTTAGTGTGCTGAGGATAAATTTTACCTTGTGATTTAGAATCATGACCTCATAGATGAAATGAATAGAGAATATAAAATAATGAAAAAACTAGCTGAAAAATATTTTTACCTCCTATACTTACCTTACAGATAGCAACAAATAAACTATAGTAACACACCCCTTCATCTGTTCTTTCCAGTGACATATCTGGTGGCAAAGAACGTCAGGACTCTGAAGGAGGATGGGGCAAGCAAGTTCTGGGATGTTGACTTTCCACTTTTAATTCCTATTGGTTACAATCTTATTATTCATTCAAACCCTGTTCATAGGAACTTGAGAAAATCTGTATGGATCTGACATTTACCAAATAGTTATATAATAAAACATATCATTTGACTAAGTGAAGAAAACAGCTATGATAAATGTGACCTGGATTCTAATTTTGCATTCCAGATTATTAAGAGACTATTATTATTATAATTTTCATTAAAAATGGGACAGAAATAATTAAAATGGGATTTTAGATGAAGCATTATCGGCTATAGACAGCTGGAAAAATCATCTCTTAGGCAAACTAACTCAATTTCTGAAACATTTAGCAGATTAAATAAGTGCAAAGAAGTATAACTGGGTACCTTTCATTTGTTACTGTATTTATAAGGATTGAATATTATACATCATTTCACTTTACCTCAAAAATGTAAATGGAAAGATTCATTTTTATCAATTGCAGTAAGCCATTGAATTTTTTATTGATTTCTTTTAAAACTTACCATAACACATATCATTTTGGGGTGGAGTGTGAGTCACTGTAGGAAACCCAGCTACATCTCTGTCAATTTTTAGCAAGGATGAAAAATACTCCTTACCTGATTCTAAAGTAGTAACAATCACTTCAGCACTTGACTTCCCTTCTTCATATGCAGCACTCATGTTTCCAGTAAATGCAGTGATGACCACAGAATATTTTGTGAATATTTTTAAATCTTTAATTTCTATGGTTTTATTTTCTTCATTTGACTTGATGAAAGTAATATTAAATTCATCATTATCTACCTAGAGCAAAAAATAACTAACAATTAAGGAAGCAGCACTTGAGGTCCAAATCATCAAACATAACATAATAGAAGCTACATGAGGTATATTTATCTGGCCAAGATTGATTTATTTATTTTATAATCAGATTGCCCTGGGAAATCTAAAGTGCCACTATAACAGTTTACTAATTAGTAATCATTTCAATAATTTAAAGTAAAAGGAAAAAAAATAAAAACAATCAGCCAACCATGATCAATCAACACATCAAATGAACAAGCAAAAATCATCTCTGCACTCAATGAAATTACTCCCAAATTTTATGGAAGAAAGTATTCGGGTTTTGGCACCTAGCCATCCAAGTTCAAATTCAAAATTAGCCACCTATAGCTCCTGTAGTATTTGAAAAACCACTTATACTTCTGTGTCTTACTTTCTATATATGTAAAATTAGTGTGACAACACCTATTTATAATGTTTTGTTCCGATTTAGAAAGGGCAGATCTGAAGCACCTGGCACAGAGATTTTGATATTTTTTAAACTTTAACCCACAAAAGGAAGCATTCTTTGTAACATAATTCAGAAGATTAGTAGATAAATATAGATATAGATAGATAACTACAGATAAAATATGTACTTTATAACTGAGACACAGTTTTCAAAAGTATACCTTCCTTCTGAAATGTACTTTGGTATTTTCTGCTCTTGGTTATTTTATTTCAATTCATTTAAAAATTCTGATCATGATTGCAGTTTGAAAAGCTCTGCTTTAGCACTAGGCATAGCACTAGACAAGGCCTCAATTAATTGTGCATGGCATAATTAAATCTGCACAAATGAGTATGCTTAGGTATTAATATATTAAATATAGCTGTATTATTTGTTCGAACATTGCCTTTGATGGAAGCTCTGGTCTATTCACTCTAGACATTAAGATAGCTAAAGTTTCTAGCACTAAATAGAAGGGCTTTTCCTAAGATAACCATGAGAAAATTCAGAATCCCATCATGCCTATTACTTTCAGGTACCGGAATTGAAATACTTAAAACAATGTTTTATGCACAGTCATCACTATTAAGTTCACTTTTAATTTAACTCTCCCTCGTAACTTTGAAAGGTTTCTATTTATTTATTTTTGGTTTCATATGTTCTTTAAATGTTCTTTTCTAAGAGCTTTTTTAAATTAAAGAAAAATGTTGCTATGAGAAACAGAGCAAAGGCTGATAAATAATACCAGCATTGCAAACAGACAAATAGATCATTCCAACCTTAAGACATAGCAGTGGAGGGAAATGTCCCACTTCTCTAAAATGGCAGAACAACAAATCAACATAGGAACCCTATTGATAAGGAATATGTACAATTGGTGGAAAGTGCATGTATATTTAACTAATTGTCAACATTTAAATATCACATAAAATATGGCTTTTTAAATTTTCCTTTAAGACTAGGCTTATAGTCATGCTGAATAAATATTACCTAGAGAGTAGTAATGTTAAGTGAAAGAATAAAAAGAATAATGGAAATGACCACAAAATGCATTAAATTCATTAATTTCCAATGGATGATTATCAGGATGGTATTTGTGGCTATACATTAATATCTTTATTTAAGATGATCAATTATTGTTTAAATTTTTTAAGAGTCATGCCATGTGGTTTGTGTTGTGCAGAGGACAGCCTGCACCATAAGTCCTAAGTACAGTGATATGTGTTCTTCCTTGGTCTGGAAGCCAGAGATTCTTGAATGTTGATAATTACATATTTATGAAATAAGCTGCAGATTTGTTCACTGATTTGTCCTTATTTGTTTATGTCTACATATCCAACACGTAGCACACTAGATCACACTAGCAGAGAGTGGTCATCAAGCCCAGCAAAACCGAGGCAGGGTACCAAGGAAATATTTCCAGTCCTTATTCTAGCTAATAATTCTGCATCATCTACATCACTGAGTAGATAATCACCCTATCTTAGGCGAAAGGTTTGATTTTCATGTCTGGGTTTGCTTCTGTATGGCTGTCTGCTCTAATTTGGTCACTTCAGTGGTCTCTTATTTCAATGTTTGTATTCCTTAGGATGCCAGGATACTATCCTGAGAGTAAGTCTCATCTACTCCTGTAATTCTATCTCCTATAAATACAATACTTCCCAAATTGCAAATACAGAATTCTTTCCTACACTCCAGATCCATATTTAATACTACAAATGGGGTGTCTTCCTGTGAGGACTCCCAGGCATCTCAAATTCAGTGTGTCTAGTACCAAACTCATTCTTTTCCTCTACAGATCTGTTCCTCTTTATAATTTTCCAAGTCATATATCTTATAATTATCCTGGATTCTCCCTCTCACTCACCATCATGAGTTGGTTGATTTTTCACCAAATTCTGTAGATTTAAATTATTTTTCATTCTGTTCTCCTGCTATATTTCTTCTGTTCCTATCTTTCTTTGCCCATTTACTCAGTTTCTTGTCTCCTTGCCAGATTTTACACCGGCCCCTCCCCTTACTCTCAAACTATCCTCTATAATAAAACCATGCCAATCCTGTACAATGAAAATCTATATCACAAACGAGCACCCCAGCGCCCTTAATATAACCCCCAAACTCTACAATGTGTTATATAGTTGACCTCCCAATCTAGCCTCATTTCTTAGCACTAATCTAGCCTAATCTAGATTCATTTTAGCCTCATTTTGCCTCATTTCTTACCACTCTTCTTGCTGAATGCTATGATCTGGGATTGCTGAGCTGCTTGATTTCTGTTGAATGCAGCTGACTATTTGACACCTCTATTCCTATTTCCCTATCATGTTCTGTTTCACTTCCCTATCATGTTCTTATTTTTTAAGATCTAGCTCTGATATTTTCTTATTGGAGAGACATCACTCTTAATGCCTTCTCTCTTTTCACTTTGTATTATGAGTCCCTTTCCACTGTATTCTAAACTAGACTATTTTTATTACTATCAATTTAACCACTTGTATATATATATATATATATATATATATATATACACACACACACACACACACAAACATACACATAAAATCTATACCCTGTAATAAAATGTAATTATAATCATGTTACTAATACTTTATATTTATTCAGTACTTAACGATGTGTCAGGCAATGTTCTAAGTTCTTTATGCACATTAACTGATTTAGTACTCATAGAATCTACGTACTTTGTAGCTACCATTAATCTTTATTTTACACATGTAAACACTCAAACACAAACATGTGAAGTAAGTTGCCTAAAGTCTAACAGAGCCAAGATTTAAATTCAAATAATCTGGTTCTAAAACCTACTTCTTAACCATATTCTACACTGAATTTTACACTAGGTAAGATATACCTTACCGATTTGACATCGATTAGATAAAATGTTGGTCCAGTAATGACAGCAGGTTCACTCCAACTGATGTTGATGCTGAAAGGTGATGTTGCTACTACATGAACGTTTTCAGGTGGACCATCCGGAGCTATATGACAATAGAAAATCAATTATTCTGCTACAATAGAGTTAGTATTGGCTATAGTACAATAGTAGAAAAGACCATGAAAAATGGATAGTCATAATGAATTAATTTTACATTAATTTATACTTCACAGCATGCTCAATGCATTGCAAATCAGAAGATTTAATTCTTTGAAACTAGTTATCATATATAAATGACTTTCACATGATTGATTAATTAAAATAATGCATGATTTTAAAACTTGAAATAATATTTTTAAAAGATGCCCCAGCTAGCCAATTGGCACGGCTTGCCATTACTAAAATAAATCTTTTAAAATAAATATTTTTATTTTAAAATAGAGAACCTGACAATGCTGTTTTAAGAAAAATCTTGCAGAAATGTTTTTGACTGCAGAAAAAGAGACAAAAGAGCACAGTTAAAAATTAAAACTGGTATAAGGGAATTATAGTTAAAATATATTGTCTTGTGAAGGTAAATTTGAATGGTTTCTTTTGTTTTCACTGAAGGGGAAAAATAGGAAATAGGTAATCCAATTCCTCTGATCTATTATTATAAGTGTAATCTTCAAATATTTTCTGAATTTATAATGATTCCAAACAAATTCTTTAATTTGTCCTACTTTTGTAATTTGTCTTTTTAAGAGTGCAAAATGGGCCGGGCGCTGTGGCTCACGCCTGTAATCCTAGCTCTTGGGAGGCCGAGGCGGGCGGATTGCTCAAGGTCAGGAGTTCAAAACCAGCCTGAGCAAGAGCGAGACCCCGTCTCTACTATAAATAGAAAGAAATTAATTGGCCAACTGATATATATATAAAAAATTAGCCGGGCATGGTGGCGCATGCCTGTAGTCCCAGCTACCCGGGAGGCTGAGGCAGAAGGATCACTCGAGCCCAGGAGTTTGAGGTTGCTGTGAGCTAGGCTGACGCCACGGCACTCACTCTAGCCTGGGCAACAAAGCGAGACTCTGTCTCAAAAAAAAAAAAAAAATAAAATAAAATAAAATAAAAAGAGTGCAAAATGAGATATTATTTTAAGAAATTTTCTGTTGAAAACACTAATGTGTAAGTTAAATCAGTATTGAGAAGATTTAGTCACATTTAATTTGACATAGACATTAACTGAGGAACACTGTTTTATACATCTCTGCCCTCCCAGAATCTCTAGCCAAATCAGGTGATATTAAATGAGGGGAGATGAGAAATTCTGTAAATTTCTGATTTTTAAATCCATATGAGCAAACCTTACTCAATACATAAATCCCATAGTTCCTGAGAAGATGTAAAGAGGAACATAAAATATTTCCTTTTTCAAATAATTCATAATTCAGTGAGAGCAACAAATCCTGTAATCTTGGTCAAACACAAAATGTCTGGACCTCAGTTTCCCTATCATCTGAATAATTTATAGTGCTTCAAAAAAGAATTATGAAGACAAAATATGTGAAAGTGGCTAGTTCAGTTTTGACTCATTGTTGTCAGGGCTGAGTAAAGATCAGGACTAACTACAAATAAATAATAATCTACTATGAGAGGCAAAGTGATGAATACAGATGGGAAGGCAAGGTAAAGTTGCACAGAGAAGGTGGGACTTGCAGTAGGCTTTGCAAGCTGAGAAGGATTTCAATAATCAGATGAGCAGGGTTAGGGGCATTTCTGTGCCAAGGGAATCATGGCAAAGCCACAAAGACATAAACAAGGGCGCAGACAGAACTGTATTACTATAGAATTGGTTTCCTTGGTAATCTTATATTTATTATTTTACATAGTCAAAAATAGTACTCTGGAAAAGAGTCCATAAATTTCACCAGATTGTCAAAGGTATCTATGGTACAAATAAAGTTCAGAATCCTTAAATTCTGAATAGAGATATCATAGTCCAGTGTTCAAGAAGAGATATAGTAGGACCAAGCCTCAAATAGTAATTTAGGACTTAAGCCAGGAAGCACTCAATTGTTATGTTAAAGAATTTGGAGTTCCCTTCTTTAATGGGACACCATTGAGGTGTTTGAGAAAGTATTTTTCTAATTATTTAGGAAGACAATTCATATATAGCTATGTAAAGTAAGTGTTCTGAAGAACATTGAGGCTAGGTAGGCTATTTCCAAAAAAACCAGGTAAGATATGAGACCCAATTAAATTAGAATTGTGACAGTAGGTATGCATAGGACAGGAGGAAACCTAGAAGCACTTAGACAATTTAATAAAAATAACTCAGGGGAGTATTAGATGTGGATGCAACTTAAGACAGAGGAAAGTAAAAGCCAATTCATATATTAATACCAGCAGAATGCCAACAGTTCATAACAGCACATTCAGGAATATGTACTGATTTTGGTGGAGTAAGACTATGCGAAGAGATGATCCATATGGATTTGTACTCATTGAGTTTGAGAAACTCATGAAGACCGAGATGCCTACCTGGCAGTTGGAAAGATGAGTCTAGACCAAGGAAGACTGCATCAGAATGGAAAAAGTTTTTTCTTTTAAGAAAATTTCAGATAATTCCTTACAAATTAGGGTGCTATAAATATGGCTAGTATATCTGGTTTAAGTGAATCACATACTTTGAAGAGAGCCAAAAGTTTTATTTTAATATTAGATAGGTATTAAGGATATCGCTATGGTTTGAATGTGTCCCCTCAAAAATTCAGGTGTTTAAATTTAAAGGTCAATGTGATGGTATTAATACAAAGAGGTGGGGTCTTTAAGAGGTGATTAGGTCATAGGACTCTTCCCCTCATGAATAGGAATAGGAATAGGATCCTTATAGAAGGGACTTCACTTGCCCTTCTGCCTTCTGCCAGGAGGGGACGTGGCATTCTTCCCCTCCAGAGGATGCAACCCTCAACAGATAATTGAACCTTCATCTTGGGCTTTCCAGATTCCAGAACTGTGAGAAAATAAATTTCTGTTCTTACAAATCACCCAGTCTCTGATACTTTGCTATTGCAGGACAAACCAGATTAAGGCAGAGATGAATAGTAGTGATAGTCTTCAAATTATGAATGAGTGATTGATATTTAGAGTATAATATGATATTATCGAAATATAATATTAAGAGTAAAATTTATTTAGGTGCACAACTCAACACATAAAATATATTTTAATAATAGCATTGACATTTTAATACTAGTACTCAAATGTAACTATAGAGGAATCTAGCAAACATGTATAAGGAAGTTTCTGTGGGAAAATGCCTTTGGGATGACAAACACGTCCTTCCTATTTGTGCTTCCTCTGAAAATTATGCAATAATGCAAACACTGATACTCCTAGCTCAAAGATCCCGTCCATATTGCCCCAGAAAGCATCCAGGGGAAAGTATGAAGAAGGAATATTCCAGAATTCAGAGATTTGATGAGCTGAGAGGTGCTAATAATGATGACAGAATTGGGTGCATAGTTTCTACAACAACTAAAGTAGAGGAGATCAAATTTAGATCTACATACACACACCCTGCATAACCTGACAGTTTTGGCCTTATTACTTCTAGCTTTATGATCCCAGGAAAACTGCCTCCAGTTGTAATCTAATTCATTTAGGTAATTACACATCACAGATGAGAGCTAGGGGAGGTCTCCTGCCACCAGCATAATTAATTACTTTTGGATGACCTCACAGAATAATGCACTCCATTTTCATGAGTGAAAACCCTCTTTTCTCTTCAAACTGGATATTCCTTAGAGATATTATGCCCACTGTTTCCTAAATAAACTGCAGCTCTGAATCTCTTTATTCACAATGTAAAATGAGGAGGAGATGGGCTTCAGGACCAGGTACACTATTACTGATCATTATTACATACTCACCTGATGGAAAAATCTGCTTCAAAAAATGTAAGATGTTTTGTGGTATTCAATGGCCTATCTTCTGCCTCTGACTCTATAAAAAGGGATGGGATAGGAGCTATGTACAAATTTATTAAGGCCCCTTGATTACTAATGTTTTTCCAAAACCTGACTTCTTGCTAGGTAATAACCAGCATGGAGAGGAACAGTTTTCTAATGGGGCACATATTTCAAGTGGTATAAAATAGGAAAATATTTTAGAGTTCTCTTGTCTTTATACCCAAACGTTTACTTGGCTTTTAGATAAAATTTATAGCTTTATTGGACCAATAAATATTTATTAAGCACCTACTATGTACCAGGCACTGGAAAGACAAAACACTCATATAAGTGATCTAGGTAGGTTTGGACGTATCAATAAAGCTTCTAGTATTTAACTCTCTTCTTCATTTAACAAGTGTTTACTGAACACGTATGTCATGCCAGGTGTTCACATGCTGGGAATAGATAAGAGAACTAAAGAGACAAAGATGATGGAACTTCTACTTTAATGGTGGGAGACAAAAAAGATGTAAGTATATTAGAAAATATTAGATAAACTAATATATAATGTACAAATAAATTATATATGATATTAAGAAGTATTATGCATCATGGCAAAAAATGAAGCAGGATAATGGAATGGGGTGATTATGGGGTTACTATTTTACATATTATGGTCAAGGTATGCCTCATTAAGCAGGTAACATTTAAACAAAGATGTGAAGGAGGCAAGGGAGCATGGGATGTTTGGAGGAAGAGTGTCACAGGGAGGAGAATGGCCAGTGCAAAGGCCCTGAGGCAGGATTATGCCTGACATGTTCTGTGACTAACAAGGACTCCAGTGAGGCTGAAGTCATGTGATTTAGAATGACAGTCTGAAAGAAAATGGGGCCAGATCATGCAGGGCCTTTAAGATCACAGCTGAAGAATTTATAAGAATGGCAACCATGACAAAATGTCACATGTCATAGTTTATTATTATGAATTAGAGGGGACCACAATGGGTTGTGGTCTTTGGTATCTAACTCATATCAGACAGATGGGCCAAAATTAATTAGATCAGAACAGGAAAGATTATTTCCAGGATATATTTGATTCATGTACCTCTATAAAATACACCAACTCAGTGCTGTTGGGACACCCTTTTAAACCTAACTCAGTCTAGCAGGCAAGCAGAGTGGCACCTTATCATTATTCAGCCATCATGAACAGTGTGTTGAGAATTTCCTGTGACTAAGAAAGTTGGTGAAATTTTCTGTGATTATACTGACGGTAGCTTATGTTTGGAAATACTTCCAGGAAAATATTTCCACATCTCTGCTCCATAGTGTGTCTCTTTAGTTAGGGTCTCAGCTGAGGACAGATCCAAATGATTTCCCAAGGAAAATCTTGGCTTGTAAATATATCTGTACACCAGCTCAGAAAGCAGTATAATTCAGTATAAGCAGGACAATGCTTCAACTTCTCATCTTTCACAGTAAAATGTCAACCCTGCACTCATTCCCTTAATACTAGTAATCAAAGCCCCCATCAGGGAGTGTCTGCCACCCCAAGCAGAGATGAGAGAAAAGGGACATTCAAAGATCATTTGCAACACATCTAATCATCTGTACTATTAAATATTCTAAGGTCCTTACACTAATCAGCCATTATAAAAAAGCAAACTTTTTAGCCCCTGGCTGAGCTGTGCTTTCATGCCTTTTCTTGAACTTTTCCTAAATCATTTTTTCTGCTTTCTTTCTTTCTTTCTTTCTTTAAGAAACAATTATTCTAAACAATGTTTGCATTTTCAACAACTTGTTGATGAAATGCCTGCTTTGTTACATAAGTTGTCTGTGAGACTTATTTGTGAAAAATTTCTTAGACTGTATTTTATCAGCTTGTATTCTTGAAGGACTAGAACTCCTAAATCCAAACTAAAAAATAAAAGTAAACATATGTAACTGAATATATATAAATATATTTTATGTATATAATATATAAAATATATATATTTCACATTTCTAGAATGCTGAAAGATAATTATTTGATTAATTCCTAAGTAACTTAAAAGAAAGATTTAGAACACCAAAATATCCATCAATTGTAAAACAGCATCTAATTATTTTAGTGTTGTCCAATATTTATGATGCACTTACAAGCATACAAAATTGTCAAGTCCTTTTAGGTAATTTTTATGGCATTCATCAAAATTCCAAAAATGCATAATAAAATGTATCAAGTATTATTCTTCCTCTTATCACAGTATATAGTAAACTATTACTAGAATTACATAAGGGGGGCTACAAAATTACAATTACAAATGTCAACTACCAAAATAAAGGAAGCTGATGGCGGTAGAGGTATGGGAAGTAGAAAAATGCCAGTTTAAAAGCTTAGTAACTTATAAGCATCTTTGAGAGACTTTGTTTGTCTTCCCATAAACTGTCACATTCTGATTTAGGATTGTTTGTGAAATGAATCTAGTCAGTAATGAGCCAAGATATCACTATACCCTTTCTCTTATAAATCACAGAAATTTACTCAGTAGGAATGATCTATCCTTATTCTCTCATTCCGCATAATCCAATCACTTCCTCTCATAAGCACTTTCCCCCTGGTTTTCACCATAATGCATTTTCTGTAACTAACAACCATCATTTCCTGATTATCATGCTTCTATCCTTGCACAGGAATGTGGGTCTTATGTGGGTCAGGGTCATCTTTCCCATCCATCTGTGTCTCCATGCTAAGTGTGTTAGCTCAAAGGTGAGTCTGGATAGACCATCATTTGGCCTAGTCTATATAAAAGTTTGAATGCCACAAGTCTATGCCACTTTGATTAAGAACCAACAAGTTTTGGTGTGCCTAATACTACACTGTTAGAATAAGCACATTCAAAGACTTAGCAACTTTGCCATGTGCAGATCCCTATAAATCTAGTGAAAATGTCATAGAAAATACTCTATGGTTTTTAGTGTACCATGCAATAGTGACTTTCCTTATAGATAAATAACTGATTTGACAGATACTCAAAAAACAGAAAATCTTGAGCTCTGTACACCTGTCTAATTTGACAAATGTCAAATTAGATTATTCGATGATTTAAACGGCCTATACATCTATTTGAATTTAAATTCAGTATAAAGTTAATTTAAAGGACAATTCAGTATAAAGTTAATTTACCATTCAGGGTATTTTAATTTCATGATTTGGTATCCCGGACCACTAGATTTCTAGTGACTGGTACCCCCAAATGAAGGGCTCTGTTTTTTCTCAGCTGTATAAGAATAGACAACTTGTAGGTCTGTAAATTAAACTTTGATTCAGCACACCTGGAAGGATGAGCTTTGAGTTTTAGATGTCTCTTGGGGCTAGAGGAAATATAACTGGCCAGTAGATTCCTTGTGTCTTAATTCAAGGCATCAAGGCCCCTGAAGAAGCTTCCCAATTTGATTCACCATATTTCTGCACACCAAAAGTGTCTCAGGACATATCCCTGTTCACTGGTTACAACACTGTGATAATTGGCTGTCCTTCCCTCATGTTGAATATTTCCCTAGAGCACAGTGATTTCACTGATAAATATGAAACAACACTGTTGGTGTATGAAATATTTCTTATCATGTTAAAAGACTTTAATTTTGTTTTATAGTTATATTTCCCAATAACAAGATGGTACTTCCAACGGTATAGTACAAAGATATTACAAATACTATAAGCCTGAGAACGTGTCATATTAGATTATTTGATGAATACTGAGAATGGTTCATGGATGTTCATAGCATTAGACTTCATGTATGATCATCTTATTTGATTCTTAAATGAGCTATTTTCTGACTGATTTCAAACTGGCTTAAATTTAAAAAAATATAAAATACAAAAAAAAGCCCTCTCACTTTCAATACTAGCCATGCCATGTAGGAATGAAAATACTTTAATATTGGCACTATTACCTTAGCATCAGATAATATATCTTTTCCTAGAATCACATCATGTTTATAAAACAACTTTATACAACAACAGTGGTTCTCAAAATGTGGTCTACAGACCAGCAGCATCAACATTACTGGGGAAGTCATAGAAAATCAATTTCTGAGGCCATACCTAGACTTACTATATCAGAAACCCTAGGTGTGGGGTCCAGCAATTAGCAAGCCCTCCAGATGATTGTAATGCCTGTAGTTCAAGTTTAACAGCCACTGGTCTATAATGTCTACATGTCATTTGAAAAAGTAGTGACATTGCTCTTCAGATTAGGTGACCAATGATTACAACCCTTAGTTGTAAGGGTAGAAAAGGGAATTAAATTACTGATTCTTTAAAGGCTAAGGAAGTGGCTGTGGAGGAAGTTTGGGAGCTGGTAATCAACACAGAGATGTGCAACAAGCCAACAGATGTTGCACAGACTTGTCTCCTCCTACCTTCCATTCCATTTTAATGCTGGATAAACCATGAAGAGGGTTCTTCCTACCATCTCTTCCTTCAATCCCTGAAGTTACTACCATAGTAAGGAACAGGTCATCATGTTTCATAAAATATTACCAGTTTCATGCTACCATGAACCTCTGTATAGGAACAACTTGGAATAATTCAGGTAAAACCATCACCATAATGTAGTATTAGGGCCAGGATAAATGTTGCTATTTTGTCCTCCAATTTATTTATATATAAGCATAATTGGGGTAAAATAAATACCAAGGATATTATTAAAGAAAAACAAGGATTTCAGAAACCTCAAAAATATAGTTTGAAGGATTTCAGAAACCTCAAAAATATAGTTTGAAGTTACATGTGTCAAAAATTCCAGTCAGTTTGTTTGGAATTAGAGGTGGCTGGAATATGTACTAGAAGGTTGTATAATATCTTGAGATCTTTCTTAATCCCAGTTGTCAAAGCTAATAATACCAGATAATGATAATCCTTATAATTTCCTTTAACTGTTTTAATGCTTTTGCTAAAAAAGACATATTATTTGCTTATGCAAATGGGATTTCAAAATATTTTTATTTTATTCTGGAAAATTTGCTTAATAACCTGGCAGAAGCTTTCTTAACATTGAATATATAATGTTATATAGGATAGAAAAGTGCATAAGATGTGGTCACCTGGTCATTTCTACTGTTAAGGAACTCAGAATCCCATAGAAAACAGACAGAAATAATTATGATGCAATATATTCAATACTTCAGAAACAAGTTCTGGGAAGTAAGCGTGAAAAAGATTTCTGGAAGTCTCCTCAAAGGAGATACATAAAGTAAAATATGAAGAAAAGGTAGCTGGTCACCAGAAGAGGACAGAAAAGACAGTAAGAAACAATAGCAAAGATTCTGGAGCATAAAGAAGGAGCAATGCATGAGTGAGGAATATAAACCAAATCATAAATGACCTTGTAGAGCTTACTAACAGGTATGTTTTTAACAGGTAGCAAATCGAAAACGATCAGATTTTCAACAGAAGAATGACATGGTCAGATAAATGTATTATCTGAGGTCAGGTGAAGAAAAGAAAATGAAGACAAAAAGACCATTAGATATTTTTTATAATAATATATGAGATGAATATTAAGAGTTTGGATTTAGAGATATACTTGCCAAAGAAAAATAAACAAATACAAGATATATTTAGAAGCTAAATTCAATAGAACTCAGGTATTGACTGGTAGGGGATGGGAGCAGCTAAAAAGAATTAAAAATGATTCCTAGATTGATGGTGCAAATATGAACAGTGGTGCAGTACACTGAAACAGGGAACACACAAAGAGGAAAAGGTTTGCCTTGGGGCATTGCTAACATGGAGTTTGAGATGTCTATGGAAATCTAAGTGGTTATTCCAGTAACTTCAACATACAAGTCTAGACGACTGACATGTTGTCTTGAATTACACTTTAGGAGCCTTGGGCAACAAATTTAAAAGACTTTCAACAGCATCTAAATGTTAATAATTTTGCAGAGTACAACCATCATGTCTAGAATAAATTATAGTTATTTTCTCTAGTGGCAGCAAGATAGAACCCATTCTAAAAATGCATTGCCACCAAATAGGCTTCTGTATGTCTTGGATTATATTTTCCTATTTGTTCATGGCTAACATCACTTCTTATAAGTATATAATTGCTTCTTTATAGAAAGGATAATTTCTATCTCTGTTACTATAACAATGATCACATAAGTGCATTACACAGCTTAGGATAATTTAAGGAAAATAATTGTATATATAGTGATGCATCAACAATTTCTTATTTTAAATAATGTTAAGGTATACTTTGCCCTCTATTTGGTTTTACTTTTTTTTTTTTTTAAGATCATAAAGTTGCATTCCTTAGAAACTTCTTTGATGAGGAATGTTTTGTTGAATTTTTTTTAACCTAACAGATGTTTGGGTAGTTAAAATTCCTCATGAGTATGGTATCCTGTGGTTTTCACAACCTAAGTGTTACCCCAGGAATTTTCTTTTCTTGCTGTCTTCCAGTCCTGGTGGTCTATAGGAGATGCACATTACAAGAGTTCCATTTCGTTCCATACTAATTTCACACCCACACTTCTTTAAAGCTGTGCATTTCCACAGTATTATAAGTATCTATTGTGTACCACAGAGATATTTAATGGTTTTCTCTTTTATACCACCCCCACACACATACATACACAACTCAAATTGTTTTTGAGATAAAGATAATCATAAAAATGAGAGTAAAATAGCAAGTCTGCAAGTTAAATATTTCTAGCATTTGTGTTTTTGTGCTTACATTTGTATCTACACACATCAGCATAAAGTAGAATTATGGCTATTATACAGGTTATTTAAGGAGAAAAGCAATTTGGCTTCAATTATCTAGATCAGAGCATGTGAGAGAAAGAAAGGTTAGCTTAAGTTGGCTGAATATTGTTCCCTTTATCATTCTATTTCACAGGTGTAGATTAAGATTCAGAGAGTAACCCAATTTAATTCTCAGTTTGTATTCTGTCTTTGCTTATGGGATGTTCAATTTTGATGCTCCTCTGTATGCATTCAGATCAAGTTTACAATAACATATTTTCTTATTATACAAGCCATTTTAGAAACTTTGTAATATTTACCATTCAAATGAGTGGCCTTTTATTTGAAGTATTCAAACTTTGAACAATTTGATCTGAAAATAGCCATCAATTGTTAACTCTTTATCAAGGAGCTCCCGGTTTTGACAATACATTATATTAGTAAATGCTTGGATACAACTTAATGCCATTAGAACAAAATGCAAACTTATCTCAAACAGTGATTTTATACTATTTTAAATTGTTGTTTAGTCTTTTCTCTAATTCAGAGAACTGTCATTATTTTATCTTCCTTTATATCATGAAACAATATACCATTTTTGAGTCAATGATAGATAATAGAAAACATTAATTTTCTCCATCCAGATTACTTTCTGTGTTTGCAAAATGCCCATACTATTTTCATCTTTGGTATGCAGAAGCAACATGGAAGTATGACTTATTTTTAACATGAAAAACATTACTGCTCTTCAGGACTTTGGCTGCTTAACTATTCTAATTTTTTTTTATTCTTATACCATATGTTATTTCACCATGTATATTATGTTGCAATAAAATATGTAGTGTCTTTCTGTCTTTTATATCAAATATAATATTATATTGTCTCTTCTAGGTTTAATATAACAAATGAAACTTATACTGTATAATTATAAAATTTTGAAATTCAAATGTATAATATTTATTATTAAAAATGTCCTCTCCTCCATTGCAGGCAAAAAAAATCCTCCATTCTGGAAACTAAAAGAAGAGTAATTAACTCATTTTCAAAACCTAAACAATCAAAGTAGGTTATTATCCTTACCCACACATAATTACTCAGTTGAAAATCTATGAGTTTTGAGAATGCCAAGAAAATCATGTGTGTTATCACAATGTTGAAATATATAAATTGTTTCACCTTTCTCTCCTAATGACAGTGGTAGAAAGTAAATTTTCCCTGTGTCCTTTGGAAATAAAATATGGTCATAGACCTTAAAAACAGGTAGGAAGTAGAAGGAATGACATTCAAGTAGAAAGACTTGAGGCGTGGGATTATTTTTTTCTACCTCCATTGTAGAGTATTTGAGTATTTTCTTTTCTT
This sequence comes from Microcebus murinus, assembly GCF_040939455.1. Classification (NCBI taxonomy): domain Eukaryota; kingdom Metazoa; phylum Chordata; class Mammalia; order Primates; family Cheirogaleidae; genus Microcebus; species Microcebus murinus. The sequence continues at coordinate 36,691,888 of NC_134113.1, forward strand.
TGTTTACCTTTAAGAGATAGAGTCTCCCTCTGTTGCCCAGACTGGGGTGCAGTGGCACGATCACAGCTCCCTATAGCCTCAAACTCCTCAGCTCAAGTTATCCTCCTGCCTTAACCTACCAAGTAGCTAGGACTACAGGCATGCACCACCACCCCCAGCTGAGAATATGAGATTATTTAAAAATCCAACTTTCTAATTTCATTTACCAGCCTCTGAACTGATCATGCTAGATGTTGTTTTATGCTAATTAAACATCTTCTATAATATTGTCAAGTGTGCTTGCAAGAGATGGTGCATTTAGAAAATCTACTTTCTGGCTCAGTGCAGTAAATAGAAGTAGGTATTTCCCAAGTGAGATGCTCATGAAAAGCAGAATGGGAACCTTTACTGGCAGCAGACACGCAGACACAGGTATATTTTAACCAAAGGTTAAAAATCAGTTGTCCACAGAACACATCTAGGCTACTGACACATTTGGTTTGAACAATTAAGTTCTTTTTCTAATTTAAAAAATTTAGTTGCAAGTAAAATATTGAGTGTTTTCACACAAAATGATCTAACTTTTCTGTTTCTTTGAAAACGTCAGAAGACCTAGTAGCACAGCCTTTCTATAGGACAAAACTCATCAGAGGTAAGTAGTGGTTGCCCCTTTAGACAGTGCATTCTCTGTTAATTTGCCATGGTTTATACCACTCCCAATTGGCTTACACCAGCCAGCTTCATTCATTATGGTATCTGTGTTGACTCCTTTGGGTAACTTCCAATAACCTCTCAAACTTTGCAGTTTAATCATTCAGTTGAGTGTCCCTTTTTCCATCAAATCTACACTTGTGATTTTATTCATTCCTACCAGTTGAAGCAACTAAAATCCCTTGCTTTAGCCATGTTCTAATCTTTCAGCACTTATTTCTTTCTGTTGCCTACTGAATTAGATTAAAGCATCTATTTCTTTTCAAAATCAGCAGGATTAAAATAACTACACTTATTGACTAATCCCAAACTGAATTTGATTTTTTTTTTCATTTTTCTCTTATCTCTGTTCTGACACCATTATCTTCATCATCACCTACATTGGAAAATGATTTCTTCTCCCATTCCCTCTATAGCTTATTCATCAAATTTCACTCATCCAGGGAATATTTATGGAGTATCCACTGGTACCAGGCACTATTTTAGGCAATAAGGAAACAGCAATGAGCAAGACAGACTCTAAAAACAAACAAGCAAATAAAAATTAGAAATGATCTGAAAATAATAAATGTTCATTAAAAGAAGATGACATTATAGATTACTGCATGGCTATTTTAGGTTAAGTGGTAAGGGAAATTCATTCATTCATTCATTCCCTAAGCAGGGATCATTTAAGTAGAGATTGATACTATAAGACACTGCTCATGTTCCAGGCAAAAGGAAAAAGGAATGCAAAGTTGCAAATTCTAGGAGTTTAGTTTGTTTAAGCAACAAATTCTAGCATGAATAGAAAATAATGATAAGGGAGAGAGTGGCTATAAACAAGGTTAAAGTTTTAGGTAAGAGCCACGTCATATAGGGCTTTGTTAATCAAGTTTAAAAATTTTGAATTTTATTCTAAGAGCCATGGGAATTCAGTGGATAGCTTTAAGCAAGAGAGTGACACCATATGCATTAGGTTTGAAAAGAGCAGCCTGGCAGCGCAGGAGGCCAGTTAAGCTAATTTGGTTGTAGCAGTAACAGAAGAGTTAGACAAATATTGTAGCAATGCAAAGGAGGGACGTGTTCAGATGGTGTGGTTGAAATGAATCATTGGCAGAATTGAGGAGGAAAGGAAAATTGCTGGATTTTTGTTTTCTACAAACTGATGAATGAGGATATTCCTTACTAAGATAAGAAAGATAGGAGGATGAGAGGTCTGATGTTACACCCTATGTTAATTTAGACAAGTATATTCAATACACATGCCCATTGATATCAGTTGATCATAAAAATATACTGATCTGGGCAGCATTCAGGGCTAGAAAGAGATTTTAGAATAATCAATATACAAGTAGACTTTAAAGTCATAGGACAGAATAAGCCACTTAAGATAAAATCTCCTAGGGACTGTGTATTGATAAAGAAGAGAAAAGGGCCAAGTATAGCTCTCTGTGCATTCTAACACTTAGGTTTAAAAAAAAAAAAAAAGGAAGATGAGGAGAATTCAGCAAAGGAGACTGAGAAAGAGCCACCAGAGAGATAGGAGAAAAACCAGAAGAGCAGATCTTACAGACACCAAGCGTCAACGTGGTAAAAAGAGGAAGGGTTGGATAATGTGTTTAAGGCTGAGTTGTCAGGATTCTACCTTAAATGTTGAATTATATTAACAAACATCTATTGTACATTTACTATAACAAACATTATGGCAGGTACCCTGGAAAACCGTAACCAAAGACACTAAAGCTTCCAGATCAAAGTTTATTTCACTATCGGTAAGGGCCTAACAGTATCCATTTGTCACTGAAAATCTATTTGTTAGTGTGTGTGTGTGTGTATTATTTAATACTCTACTAATAGGTACCACAATTTTTTAAGAAAAATGTGATTTGGATTTGAAAGGAATCACCTGGTAAGAGTCAAGATAGGAGAATGGTAACATAAGGTCCATATTTGAAGGGCGTCTATGGTGTGGTGTTGGGATGGGTGACCTGGCAGACCTGAAATTTCCTCTGGAGGACTGGGGCTTGGGTAGAAATGGCATTTCAGAGAATATATCCATTCCTCAGAGCTCTTCCTTGTAGGATTTGGTTTGCAATTCATGTATGTTGCATGGAAACCATCGTAATTCTATGCAGAGAGGGTTCAGGATGAGTAATATAAATTTTACTTACTTAATTATGGATAATGATATTGTCTAAGAAAGCAGGGTGACCTGTTAGTTATAAATATAAAACTCAAGTTTTAAAAGCAATCTTTACTTACACTTTGAGTGATTTCTCTGGAAAAGAATTCAAGAGCTTTTTTCCTGAATGCAAAAGTCCTGAAAGATGTGTAGGTGGCAGAGTAGTTTTGAGAGATTATTTGTGTTTCTTCTCTATATTTTTTTTCTTCTCCTTATCTCAAACTGGGAGTTGAGCACTTGAAATTTCTTTGCCTTAGAGTTTTGTATAGATGAAAAGCACAAACTGAAAAACTGCTTGCTGACAGATCAATCAGGGTATTGTGCTCATACCTGTGTGTGTAAACCTGCAGTCACTGAAAAGGTTGTAAAGTCTGGCTTAAAGGCAGCAGAGCCTCCACATACGAAGAGAAAATGTAGGCATGGGTAAGGGCACTAGATGACAATCAGTGTGGCCTAATGGTAGATCACAAGAGAGGCTGCCCTCATGCTTTGTTGCAACATCAGACTCTAGGACCCTGGCACAACTCTGGAAGTTTAAGAAAAGCCCTAATGATGACTGAAATTGAATTTTCCATTAGGTTTCAATTAAATTAAAAATAAGCATGTTATTATGTAAGCCAGTTAGTGTATTCAGTTATTTCTATATACAGTGATTTTATACACAATTGGATTAATTAGAAATCATTAATATATAGATATAGAATATAACAGAAATGAGTATGTACATTATCAAGACAATACTTACGGCCAGGCAGGGTTTGTGTAGAAATCCAATTGGAAGCATTGCCATAGCCAGCATTGGTGCTGGCAGCCACCTGGAATCTATACCATCTAAATTTTTTCAATCCATACACTGTCTCTTCAGTCAGGTCAGCTTCGTAGAGATATTGAATTTTTTGATATTCAACACATTCTTCGGATTCCCATTCTCTGCATTTTTGAGCACGAAGTTGAGTGGTAATCTTGTAATTTTGAAAGTAGCCAAGGATAGTGTCAGGTCTTACCCATGTCAATGTTGCACTAGTTGACTGAACATCAGAAAAGGTAATATTTGTGGGAACACTGGGAACTAAAAATTGAAGAGAAAAAAAATTGAAAATAATCGGAATTACCAAACATCTTATAAACAGAAGAAATGGAATTTTAACATATTATGGCCAGGACCAATGGCTAATGTCTGAAATCTCAGTATTTTTGGAAGCCAAGGCAGGAGAATTGCTTGAGGCCAGGAGTTCAAGACCACCCTCAACAATATAGTGAGACCGTTGTCTCTATAAAATTTTTTTCTAAAAGCCAGGCATGGTAGTATACACCTTAGTTTCAGCTACTTGGGATGCTAAGGCAGAAGAATTGTTTGAACTCATGAGTTTGAGGCTGCAACGAGCTATGAGTATACCACTACACTCTAGCCTAGGTGGCAGAGCGAGACCCTGTCTCTAAAAATTTTTTTTAATTCTATTATTGTACACCTAGTAGAGATCTGTCAAATTAGTATAGTACTTAGATTAATTATCCCCAGACTTAATGAGCAGAACCTTAGGGACCACCATTTCAAAAGGGTAGAGGACAAAACAATTGTTATTTTTTTTATAGGTATAAAAAATCTGCTTCCAAATATAATCATAAATGGTTTATATAAATGTATTTTAGCTTCATGTAGAAACAAAAATTTTACTGGTACAAAAGAAAACCATATGCTTATATCATCCTAAGTACTTCCTTAAGCATGTCTGAGTTTTAAATATTTAGTTCCCAAGAAAGATATTTTTTATATTTAAATGTCTAGATAAACATAAGTACATATTACATATAATAATTGTTGGTTATTAAATAATTTTAACTAAATAATAAACAATATTACTGAATGGATTAGATTAGTTGATTTTTGTTTTATCTTGTGTACATTTAAAATTAATGAAACTTTTTCTAGACTGTAATCCAGTGTACTGATATTAATACACAGACTGAGGTATCTGTTTATCATCTACAATCACATGGTCTGGCTTGGAGTCACTTATTAGATTTCATACTAACTATTGGTCTGCTACATGCTTACTATGTGTCAGGCTCTTAGCCTGGTGTTAGGGATTCAATACACAATAAAGTTTTCAAAAAACAGTTTATTTGGTACATAAAATGAGAATAGTACACTTAGAAATATGAAAGAGCAATGAACTAAGTGGTATTGAAACTTTTTTCAACCATGCCTTTCCTATCTTCAAGTGCCTTTGCTAAGAAGATTGAGATAAAGAGAATGACAAAAATGACTTATATGAAAATTTTATAATTCATGAAAACTATATGTTAATACACTTAAAATAAGAAAATAAATATTTAGAAAAATCATTCATTCTTAAATATATCATATTAAATCAACATTCAAAAAATGTCTAATAAGTACCTAATATATGTAGGTACTATTGTAAGTGATGGAAATACAATAAACAAAACAGACAAAAATTCCTGACCTTGTGAAATATACTTTCTGGAGAGCTATATACAATATAAATATTATACACAGCTATAACTCACTATCTATGGGAGATTAGTTTTAGAAGCTTCCATGGATACCAAAATCAAAGAATGTGCAAGTCTCATACATAAAATGGTATAATATTTGCATACAACTTATGCATATTCTCTTATATAATTTAAATAATCTCTAGATTACTTATAATATCTAATACAATATAAATGCTAAATAGTTGTTATCCTGTATTGTTTAGGGATTAATGCAAGAAAAAATAGTCTGTATGTGTTTGGTACAGAAGCATTTTTTCCAATTTTTTTTTTCTGCAGGTGGCTTAATGCACAGATGGAGAACCCATGGATATTGAGGGCTAATGTATAGTATTTTGGATAATGATTAGAGCTATGGGAAAAAATAAGGAAGGGAAGAAGAAGAGAGAGTTCCAGGGATAATGAAATTTTAAATTAGCTAGTAAGAGAATGAATTAGAAGACATTAAGTTCCTAATAAAAGTGAGAGAGCTAGCCATGTGAATATTTCTAGGGGAAAAATTTACAGCAATTTATAGCACAGGACACTGCATGATTAAAGACCCTAAGTTGGAAGAATGCCAGTATATTTGGAGAATAACGAGGTCCGAGTAACTACTAGGAACTGAGGTCTGAGAAGAGACATTGGAAGCTAGATTATATACAACATTATAGGATATTGTTATGGCTTTCTTTTGAGCAGAAGAGTGACAGGTTCTAACACATGTTTTCACAGAATCAATATAGCTACTGTGTTGAGAATAGATGAAGGCAGACAATGATGGAAATAAGGATACTAATTAGTAGGTTACTGCAAAGTCTATGCAAGAGATCATGGTGGCCTGGATCAAGATAGTAATGGCAAAAGTGAAGAGAAATATTCAGATCCAGAACATAATTTGAAGGAGAGCTGATAGGCTTTGCTGATGTGTGGTATGTGGGCTACTAGAGAAAGAGAGAGGTTAAGGAAAGTTCTAAGGTCTTTGGATTGTCCAAACACAAAGATGAAGCTGTTATTAACCAACAAGGGGATGACTGAGGGATTAGTAAACTTTGGGGAGAAAGATTAAGAATTTATTTTGAATATGTTAACTTTGAAATTTCTCTAAGACACCCATAAGGACAAATCAAATGGTTGATAGACGCTTGAATAAGGAGTTCTATAGAGAAAGGCCTAGACTTGAGTTAAAAATTTGGATTTTCTCTTAAATTTTTACTAAATTATCTACAGATCTATTGCATATGTGTCAATATATATAATACATATATATATATTATATTTGCCTAAAACTGGAAGAGAAGTTATAAGGTAACAAAGAACAATGATTAAAGTCATATGATCAGATTCAATTACTCTGTTTTCAAATACTAATATTTGTCATCAAATCTTTCCTGCATTTAGTTGACCATTAACTTAAAAGTAGCATTATAAACAGAACGCTTGATACACTACTTATAACATGCCCTTTTATCTTTACCTGTCATGAAGAAAAGCAATTACAGAGAACATTATTTTTAGGGAAAATGTATGTGTTCAGAAAAAGAAGTTTTAGAATTGGCTAAAAAGTAGAATTTCCATAATTTATTGAACTCCTCAGTCACTAAATGTGAATTCAGGTCACCTGAATATAAGGTGATTTTTCAAAATATTTCAACATAAATCACAGAAGTGTTATTGATTTGTGTGCTCAGGAAGTGTTTTTAGAGAAGAGAGGGCATGTGAGATGAGATTTCACTGATTGTAAAGAGGCAATCTCAGAAGAGGGGATGATGGAAGTCAAGTGTGATTGTAGCTTATAATTCATGTTGGCAACAAACGGAAAGGCTGCACAATAGCTTGGGGACTCACTGTGTCAGAGGGAATTAATTATAGATAGCTTGTCAGGCAATGGAAAGCTGTCAAAGGTGTCAGAATGAGATGTTCACAGGAACATTTTATCAAGCCTAGTCTGGTAATTGCATAATAGGAAAAGAAAATTTCAAAGATCATTTGATTTGTCTATGAAAGAAGAAATAGGATGGTAGCAACAGGAAAGAAGTCAGTTTTTAAAATTTACCTGGTGGTTGAATCTATAAGAATAGGCAAATAAATGGGAAATCACAAAAACTCAGAATGCAAAATAAGTTTAGAGATTGTCTTGGTCAATTTGTCTCTTTATGTCTGACCATTGTGTCTGTTGATTTCCCCAAAGATTCCCAGTCCCTGTACAAAAGGCTTTTTCCACTTATACAACCAAACACTTGTCTAGGTACAAATGGGAAGGAATTTTGCTGCAGTAATTAAGAATCCAAATCAGTTTACTTTAAAATAGACAAATACCCAGTGGACTTGACCTTATAATTTGAATCCTTTAAAAACAGAACATTATCTTTGGCTGGTTGCAGACAAGGAAGTAAAAGATTTGAAGCATGAGATGGATTCAATGTACAAAAATTTCTCTGTTGCTGGCTTTGAAGAAGGAAGAGGCCACATGATAAAGAATGCAGGCCATCTCTAGTAGCTGAGAGCAATAGCTGAGTAAGACCCAGCCAGGAAATGGGTCAGTCCTACAACTACAAGGAACTAAAATCTGCCACAGCCATGTGAGTTGGAAGAGGACCCTGACAGCTTGACTTAGCTTGTGAGAAGAATAGGGAACCTAGGTACATCATACCTGGACTTCTGACCTATAGAACTATAAGCTAATAAACAGGTGTTGTTTTAAATTACCAAGTTTGTGATAATTTGTTACACAGCAAGAGAAAACCAGTACAACTGTCCTCTACAAAATAAACAATCACTACTTACCTATCCTCTGCTTAAATATATAGAACAAAGGAAAACTAAAAATCTTGAGGGATTTTATTTTAAAATCTATTTTCAGATAGCTCTGTCAGTTTGTATCACCTTCATTATTTTGAACTGATATTTTGTTCCTGTAAATCTTAGTTCTGCACTGAAAACCCACCCCATAGAGGCCTAATCTACTTTCATCTTCACTTCACTCCAACATTCTACACAAACAATCTAGGAAGATTTTGCTTTGCTTCTGCATCCATATCAATTAAAAATATTGAGCAATCACTCCAGAATATGTATATGTATTTGTAGGTTATATACACATAATAATGTCAATCTACATATTAGATTGTGTCTCTTGGGGTCTAGACTAATGGTTGCAACAAAATGGTCCTTTAATAAATATTTTCTGAATATATGAGCAAATGAATAGAGAGTCTTGATTTAGACAGGGGTCTTGATTTAGACAGATGATCAGAAAAGGCTTTACTGATGAAGGATAACTTAACCAGAGACCTGAAGGATAAGAAGAAACTTCCCAGGTGAAAATCATCAGGATTTGTTAAGGCCCTGAAGGAAAAGAGAGCATTATACAATGAAAATACTTTAAGAAGTCTTCTGGGTCCACAGGGAGATGGATGGTAAGAAAGTTGGAGATGTAGGCCAGAATCACATCATGTGGAGCCTTCTAGACTAAATTCAAGATTTTTAGTTTTATTCTAAGTTAAGTAGAATACTTGAGTAGTTTTATAATGGCTTTTTGCTTTCATTAAAACTTTACACTCTGTTCTTTCCCTATGGAAACCAGAGAGTATGGTCTAGACACTTCCCTTTATTTTGCATCTACCACAAACCATCTTTTCCATGTTTCAATTTCCTTTCACTATGGTTTGCTAAACCACTATAGGTGGAAGGAAAAACGGACATCTTCACTAGCCAATTAACTGGATAAGGCAGGAGATTGTCCTTTCCTGACCTCAGGAAAGGGGTCATCAGGAGGGATGACTAGCCATAGCCCATGGCTCTATGAGCAACAATTATTTCCTCCAATGTCCAGGTTTTAGGAGAGAATACTTTAATGACAAATTTTTGCTGCAGAGTAAAAATTTGTATCAGATTAATATTGGTTCACAAACTCTAGTATTCTCCAAACAAGTTTTTCAGAAAAGAAAAAGTCTACATAGAGTAGTACTGTAACTTGACAAAGCAGCAAGGTCTCGGCAAGAGCTATTTTTAACCTGGCTATGGGAAGCAAAACAATAATTTCAATCCCCTATTATGTGACAGGCATAGTGAAGGGACAGGGGAACATACAGGCACTCGATATGTGGTTGTTGACTATGTGAATAAATTATGGTTCATTGAAACAGTCTTCTGATTTTCATGTGGTACAAAATCTAGTCCACATTTTTCAATCAAATGTATTTAGAAAGATGAACCAGAAATAAATCTGATCTTAAGCCAAATATATAGTATAACTTATAGACCCCCCCTTTTTTTAAACAAAGCTACCTCAGAAGTATTCCTAAGTGACCAGCAATAACCCTCATTTATATCCAGTATCTTCTCTTTTGATGAACTGTGTGTTGAACTAGACTATTTCAAGGCAACTGCCCTATTGAATTACAGATACAAAAAGGATTACACTCATTTCAGCATGGAGAATCAGATTTCCATTCTTTAAGAATGACTAAAAACCTCAAGCTTTTTCTATACACAGATGGTACTAATTTGAACACATCATCCCATGCTTCCTGGAGTAATCACACAGCTTGCTTAGATTTTCTAAACATGACTGAACTGTGATGAAGCGATCAGCATTAACTGCCAAGGTATTCAGTAAATTACATTTTTATTCATAAATTATTCTTATTGGTGAAATACTTTCATCATAGTTGAAATGAGAGTCTGTAGATATATAGATAAGTATAATTTGCTACAGGCTTAAATTCATGCCTGTTTTCAGTGACTATTTAGTAGATTCTACTTAGAAGATGATAATGTGTATAAAATGCAATTATTCTGTAAACTTCTGAATATCCATTATTAGAAGCTGCCAACCTCCCATAATAGGATTTTGATGGTGGTTGGTTTGAACTGACTTCTTGCTGATCTGGTTTAGTATACTAACATTGGAAAACAAATTTCAATTCTTTATTTATGACTATATTTTTATCTTTGGGCACAGATGTACTCTCTTTTAAGTAATATGGATGTTTGAAAATTTATATTTATGAATTATATTTACAAAACACACAAAAATATCAACCAATCTTTCTTAGTTTATTAAGAACATTTTTGTTCCTAGAAATGTCAGATAATCTGCTATCCTTTTAGAAGCACAAGATACAGACATATAATCTAAGCATACTCAAAGTGCACTTTGCTAACACTAACATAGTATTGATCAATATAAAAATTGAAATCCCTGCAACATTAAGTGCAAAGTTGAGTGCCAAGCAAATTTCAGCATCCCAGACATAAATTTTGAACTAACCTGAATTTAATCAATAGCATTTATTGGACATTCATATGAGTGGTGTGTGCAAGTTTCAAGTCTTAAGGCATAAGCTCCTTTTCATATACATATATATATATATATATATATATATGTATGTATATACACACACACACACACACACACACACAATTTAGTTAATACAAACAACCACAAAAAGGTGAAGACAACAGGAAAGAGAAGGAAAAGATCTGGGAGCTGTAATTTGAAGGAATGATTGAGGGTTAGTATAGATGTGGAAGAAAAGATGTTCAAGGAGGTTGAACAAAAAGGAGAGATTTGTAATTATTAATAACAACAAAATGTTTGTCAAGAGCAGGAAAGTATCTTAGATCAGAGAAGAATAGCCTAACTAAGGAATTAATAAGAAAAAAGGGGAGAAATCAAACCTGGTGTTATTGAAAATCTGAGAGAGGAGTTTAGATGACTGCTGTAGACAACAAAGTAGAACTGACAGAGATTAACCTGTGAAGTACAAATGTAAACAAAAGACTGATCTTTCAAACAGCTTATTAGGAAATGATAAATTTCATAGAACTTGGTTAGATGTTATAGGTATAAAATACAATATAAATTATAATGATCTAGTAGGTTAAGAATAATTATGAATAGAACTAAGAGAAGATGCAAAGGTAGAATGTGATGATTTATAGGACATAGAGAAAATAGGAGTACAACAAATTGAATGAATGCAGGAATTAGGTTAATAGACAAAATGTATGCTATAAACTTCCTAGAAGTAGGTTACAGATTTGGCTCTGAGTGTTATAACAAATAATACAAAGGGAAAAAACCAAGACTAAATTTCTGTGACCATAAATAAAAACAAATTAAATGAACAAAAATATAATAATCTCTGTATTGAAAGCAAAGATTTATTTCTCCTGAAAAATCCCAGAAAGAGGGTGCCATGTTATTTAATGAACGATGTCCTCAACAACATTCATACACAGTAAATACTAACTGCATTTAATTTGGGCCTTTCTTAAATGTCTCTCAGCATACATAGGTGGGGGAAATAAATATCAAACACATTTTAGTGAAACTATTTCTTCAGAGATTGTAATTATACAGTTCAAGTGTACCTCACTCTGGTAGTCTGATTTAATCCAGTGGATTTTAGAGTAGCTGGAACAGCATTTATCAAGGTCTGCTACACAAACATTATTGAAGGTGGTCTACAAATATGAAAATATGGATTGGCATCATACTAGTATGCCAAATTAAATAATCTTATAATAGAAATTCATTTCACTTGCATGAAAGAGAACTGAGACAATACCAGTAAACAAGATTAAGATTTCCTAAAAAGTTTTAAGTGTCTGTTCCAATGCATGTATAGTTGGACAATTGGGGCCCCAAAATTCTATGGACCATAGCTATAAAAATTTTAGTATTTAAACCTAGTATTATGTAACATATAACTTTATAAAAATCTCTCAGTAAAACTTCTGGGAAAAAAACAGTCATTTTTAGGGGAAGACTACAAGGGAAACTAGTTATACATATTGTGTTTGAAATCAAAATAAGTTGACTTGATTTATAGTGTCATTAGTTTTGACAGCTCTATGTAGCAAATTATCTCATGAGAATATTTATCAAAAATTACAAGTTTGATTTTAAATAGTCTATCTGAAACAGTTCTTAAGGGAGTAATTAGATAGCAGACGTAATTGTCTGGTAAGACTACTCACATAACACCTGGAGACTAAATTGAACCTTTGACAGTGACGCAGAAATCAGAAAGACATCCTGGTTTGTGGGGATTCACTTGAGGATGGGTATGAGTAAATAAATGTTAGCTTCATATCTTGTTATCAGGATAAATAGAGTTATGATGGAAGGTGAAGCTTATATTAGCATAAGAGATCATGTAAAACCAATTTTGGATAATATCTGTATATATAAGTAATTGTAATCATGAGAGTGGATGGACATTTGAATGGAGCACTCATAGTATCAGAACAGCAGACAATGAAGAACTGAGTTAGTTTCTAGTCAAGTCAATAGTGAATGGGCAGTGGAATAGAATAGGAAAAAAATGATCAGAAGAAACTTGAGTAAGTATATAATTTCTGGCATACATTGAAACTTATTAATATTTGTATAGAAAATAAACAAATAAGTGAAAAAACTAATGGATGAAGGGATTGGTAGATTTCAAGAAGATAAGTGCCACCAAATGCTGATTGTAATTGAACGCTACTTAAAATAATTTTAATTTCCTAAAGACTGTGGCTATATACAAAAAAATTGATTAAAATATACAAAAGGAGTCCTGCATCTAAACTTTGGAAAAATATCCATAAGATCGAGTAAAAATATTGGATTTTTCAGGGATTTCATGGGGGATGCGGTGGGGGAGAAACAAGAAGGAAATGAAGAGAAACAATCAATAGAAGAGAAAGACTCAAAGGATGATGTGAGGTTGGGGACTCTATGGCATAAAGCAACCAAAAGAAAATTCCCTGGTAACCAAAAGATTTTTAAGAACAAAAATGCCTAATGATCAATTGAAACCCCTCTTCAACACACTTATCACCAAATGTTCATTAAAGCTATATATTATACACAAAAGTGCTTGGTGTGATTAGAATTTTTGTCAAAATCATGAAGGGATTTCAGATTCACATTTTGTTAAAAAAATATAACTTTGCAAAAGAAACCTAAAAATATATACCAAAATATTCCAGTCACAAAACATAATAAATTTGGGGAACTCTGATCTGGTGATAGTTTTTATCAGACTAGCCCTCCTGCAGATAACAATTATGGACTCGGAAAGAGGGGGGAAATAGCTATTGGCTTGTGGTGTCATAGAATAAAGTATGAGGCTGCTTAAGTGGTTGTAAAAGAAGGAAGCCACAGAGGAGTTAGACCCAAATATGGGGTCTAAACTCTCCTGAAATCACCATTATATATGCATATTATTGTATATATGTATAATTAAGATATATATATATGTAATTAAGAAATTATACATATATAATGGAAATCCAAGGATCACAGTGGAAAGCAACAGCTGAAAAACTGTAGAAATTGTAGCTGCTAAAATTGCACATGTACCCCATAAATTTGCATAAATAAATAGAAACAAAGATATAATAATCCAGAAAAATATTAGCAAATCAAATCCAACCATATATGATAGGATAATGCATCTAACCAAATGTGGTCTATCTGAGGAATGTAAATTTCATCTAATATTTAAAAATAAATAAAAGAGAACAAAGCATATGATCACTTCAATAAATTCATAAAACCAAATAACAAGATTTAAAATCCATTCACAATAAATACAGCAAATTATAAATGGAAGATTCTTCCTCCAAATTTGATAAAGAAAGTCTATAGCCAACATCAGACAACATGGTGAAGGATTAATCCTTCCCACTGAGGTTGGGAATAATGTAAGGATGTTGGCTTTTACAACTTCTATTTAACATTGCATTAATACCAGAGAATCTAGCCAGTGCTATAAAGCAAGAAAAAAAGTCATAGATTTAAGAAACAAAAAGATTAAAATGCTTTTAATTGTAGAAGACATGAAATTTTTAATATAAAAAGTTTAAAAAATTTTTTAAAACTTTCTGGAAATATGAAGCGAATTTAGCAAAGTTATATAGGTACGATGTCAACATAAAACTCAATTATATTTCTGTGTTTTGCATCAAACTGACAACTAAGATTAAAATAACATTTTTATGTTTTATGTTATTAGAAAAACATAAAATATACTATCTACATAGGAATAATTTTAACAAAAGATATGCAAAATCCTTTTACTGAAAACTACAAAGTATTGTTGAAAGCAATTAAAGATTTTAAAGATGGAAAAATATAACATGTTCATGGATAATTCAATATTGTTAACATGTCAATTCTCCCAAAACTCATGGATAGATTTGATGCAATCCAATGAAAATGCCATAGGGTTTTTTTAACAAGATGATTTTAATTATAAAATTTATATGGAAATGCAAAGACCAAAAATAACTAAAACTATTTTGAGAAAAGAACACATTCCTAGAACTTGCACTAATTTATATCAAGACTTCTTATGAAGTCATAGTAATGAATACAGTGTGGTATTATTATAAAGATAGAGAAATAAATCAATGGAAGAAAATATATTCCAGAAATAGACTCAAACACATAGGATCAAGCAATTTTGGAAAAAACTTTCCAGGCAATTCAAAAGGAGAAATGAAAGTATTTCAACAAGTAGTTCTGAAAAATGTTGATAAATATGTGAAAAAAATTAACCTTGAATTATACACACAATTCAAGATGAATCATAAAAACAAATGTATAAGCTAAAACTGTAAAATTTGTAGAATAAAACACAGGATAATATCTTCATGATTTTGAAGGGGGCAATGGTTTCTTAGATAGGACACAAAATGTCCTAATGTGGTAAAATTGCTAATTTGGACTTAATCAAAATTAAAAGCATCTGTTTATCCATGAATACCATTTATGAAATGAAAAGTCAAGCTACTGATTGAGAGATAATGTTTGTTATACATACATCTAATGAAGAACTTGTATCCAAAATACATTTAAAAAACTCTCATAACTCAATACAGAAAGACAAATATTCAAGAAAAAAATACACTGAAGAATTGAACAGAAACTTACTTAAAAGAGATAAAACATTTCCTCACTTTGTATATCCCTATATGCTTGAATATGCTTGTGTCTATGGTTTAGTTAAATAACACCTATCTCCCCATAACAGGGTTTAAAATTCATTATCATGGTATATTAACCATAAGTAATTTTATTAAAAATAAAACTTTGCTTCTAGCTCTTTCATCCATAAAATTATTACATAAATAACAGATGCACATCAGAATCAGTGACCAATCACATAATTTATTTCAAAATTTGCAATTCATTGGTCCTTGTGCATTTATTATTCAGTTCATGCACAGGCAGCAAATTGTGGAGTTGTGTTGTCTCTTTGTCTCCCAGTGACAACTCATATGACATACTGGCCAAAAAACATGTAGCAAAGAACAAAAGTGATGATGCTGGAAGTGAAATTTAAATCAAACATAAATGGAGTTTTAGAACAAATAGCCATGACCCAGCAATTCCACAAAAAAGATGTACAAAACTATCTATAGATGTTTTATTCATAATCGTTTGAAAAAATCCACATGTCCACCAAAAGAAAACAGGCATATATATATGGTATATTCATATGATGGAAAATGACTCAATAATAAAAGAACGAATTACTGAAACCATAGCAACATGAATTTCACAATTATGTTGAAAGAAATAGGCCAGACATAAGAGAGTACATAGAGCTTAAGAACAAGTGAATCTAATCTATGTTGATTGAAATCAGAACAGTGGTTTCCTTGAGGAGTGGGTACACAAGGGGATTTTCCTATGAAAGATGGAAATGTTCTGTATGTTGACTGAACGGTGTCTACGTGAGTGTACGCATTTGTCAAAACTCATTGAATTATAGACATAGAGTTCTGTGCATTTCACTGTATATAAATTTTCCATAAGTAGAAAACATAAAAAAGAAAAGATTTCCCATAAAAATGTAGCAGTAATATTCAAAATAAGTTATGCACGTATATAGAAATTAAAACCACTAGATGCTAATACTTTCTAGGCAATAGTTTATAAATCTAGACTTTTAATAGACAATAAAATCATGAACTTTGCTGTATTTCTCATATACCTATACTAGAAAGGAAGCCTTAGAGATTAGCCCAAGGCTGTCAACAATTCCTTTCAACCTTCATCTGTTACTTGTTTAATCTACAGGCAAAGTTCAAAATAGTACTTCTTAGAATTGCATCATATCTGGCTTTTAAAGTGTGTGTCTTACACAGTTAAATATTTCTCTGTAATAGCATCATCCTAAATACCAAATTAGTTTTAAATTTCAAATCTAAAAATGTTAGATCTCTCATATACAATAAATATCATTAATCTGGTTGTGTGTAAAAAGTTACAAAATGGGGATTTCGGTTTTTTAAAAATACTATCCAAAATAGGTCAATTTAATTAGTAAGAAATTTCAAAAATTGGGCTATGAATTTTTAAGACATTTTAGATTCCATCATTTTGATCCATATGAAGTAATATTTTTTATCCTTCTAATATTGTAAATTCTTTTTAAAGAAGTAATTCCTCCTAATAAAGTATCTAGGCACAGAACCAGTGGGTGATTTCAATGTTACAGTGAGTAGGTGGTGAAAATTCAAATTGCAATAGCTTTTTAATATACTAAAAAATGTTACTTTTGCTCTATGTAAATTTTGGAAATGTTTAATGTCAAAGTGGCTATTACTTATGCATATCTTATATCTATAAAACAGTTGTCTCCCTAAACTTTATTTGTATGTGCCATGGAACTTATAATATTTGAAATTCACTAAGTTAAGCTTAACAATAATTCTTACAGCCTTCTATCTGTTCAAATCCTTTTCTTTGTATTTACACTGCATTGATTTTAAATTAAGTATAAATTAGAGTAAGTTTTAAGAAATTTTGCTGTCATTAAAATTCATTTATTCTATTACACATTTCAGAATGTTTATACCATTAGTAAATGTTTTTCCATGAAGTTTATAATCTCATACAAACAACAGGCACATTTTTGAAGCTTTCAAGTACTGTGGTTACCAGAAAGAAAGAAAGAGAACTTTTGCATGCGCACGCACACACATGCTTAATTTACTTAAAAAGAGAACAAGAAAAAAATGGGGGAGGAGATTGATATATACAGGCTGTTACGAAAAGTATCAGCTACAGCTGCATAGGACAGGAATGGAAAATAGAGTAATAAGATATGCCTCAGTTCCTAAATAAGTTAATAAAAATGCTGCTCAAAGAACAGCTGGCATTAGCTGGAACTTGGGTTAAGCAAAGAGTAGCTGCTGGGAGTCCACGTAATGAAAAGTATTAGAGCATCAATGAGGTCAAGGAAAATTATGGAGAGTAACTGAAATTCATTTCTTATAAAAGGAATTCCATATAAAGGACTTTAAAATTTATAATTTAGAGTTTACCTAAGATAAATTCAAAATAGCAAACATTACACTTTTGGAACTGATCCAGATAAAAAAATGTGATATGAGTCTAGGCACTTTAAATATTTCCCAGAATGGCTTCAGTAGCTTACAGATCTTATAATATTAACTCATAATATTTTTAGTTTTATAGATTAATCACATATTTGATGAATTTAGTTTTCATGAATTTTAATTCCATTTTTGGACAAAAGTATGTATATACTCACATCATAAATATGTCTGTAGATACAAGGAAATTCTTATAATGGAAGTAAATGTCTCTATTCTCTAATGACTCTATTTAGACATTGTGAAATAATGGAAGAAAACTATTCTAATTCCCATGAACATATATGACTTGTTAAATTTCTAAGGTAAGGGAAACATCATAATATATTAGAAAGAATTCTGGACTAGTAATAACTTTGCTAACAACTAGTTGCAACAAACTGAGTAGACATTAACCTCTGTGCTTCATTTCCCACATCTGCAAAGTAAAATGACTAAATGAGGTTACCTATGAGATTCACTGGAGGCCTAAAATTATAGAATTCTATATTTCAAAAACATAAGAAATATATTTGCTTCATCTTAGTCATCCCAATAGTCCCTAGCACAGTACTTTATATGTATTAAATAACTTGATCTTGCATAGATGGATAAAAAGAGTATCATTCATGTTATTAAAAATATACCCATAGATGGACTTCTGCTTTAAGGAAGATAGATGGAGTAGATGTATTTTTCCCTATTCCTCCCAGTATGAACAAATAAAAACCATAAACATTAAATGTAAAACAGACAGAAGATTCTAAAAGGTGGAATTAAGAAGGCAGACCTGCTAAGGAAGTCAGGACCCAAGTAACAACATGGTGGTGCTGGTGAACTCTTGAGTTTTCTTTCTGTCTCATATATCCCAGAAAGCAGCCATCTGGAAATGCTAGCTGACTGACCAAAAAAGCCTCAATAAAAATCTGCTCTCTAGGCCGGGCGCTGTGGCTCACGCCTGTAATCCTAGCTCTTGGGAGGCCGAGGCAGGCGGATTGCTCAAGGTCAGGAGTTCAAAACCAGCCTGAGCAAGAGCGAGACCCCGTCTCTACTATAAATAGAAAGAAATTAATTGGCCAACTGATATATATATAAAAAATTAGCCGGGCATGGTGGCGCATGCCTGTAGTCCCAGCTACTCGGGAGGCTGAGGCAGAAGGATCACTCGAGCCCAGGAGTTTGAGGTTGCTGTGAGCTAGGCTGACGCCACGGCACTCACTCTAGCCTGGACAACAAAGTGAGACTCTGTCGCAAAAAAAAAAAATCTGCTCTCTACAACTATTAATGTACCCATAATAATTAAAAACAAGTTTTAAAAAATCTACTCTATCTTCCCAGGCTGTGAGAAGCGTAAAAAAAAAAAAAAAAAAAAAAAAAAAAAAAATCTACTCTATCTGGTCAATAAATAAACTCATGAAAAGCAGTACAAGCAGGGTGCAGTGACTCATGCCTGTGTAATCCTAGCACTCTGGGAGGCCAAGGCAGGAGGATTGCTTGAGCTCAGGAGTTCGAGATCAGCTGGAGCAAGAGCGAGACCCCATCTCTACTAAAAATATAATAATTAACCAAATATCATGGTATGTGCCTGTAGTCCCAGCTATCTGGGGGGCTAAGGCAGGAGGATCGCTTAAGCCTAGGAGTTTGAAGTTGCTGTTAGCTAGGCTGATGCCACAGCACTCTACTCAGGGCAACAGAGTGAGACTCTGCCTCAAAGAAAAAAAAAAAAAAGAGAGAGAGAGAGAGAGAAACAGTGCAGTCTAACAAGACAGAAAATTTTTAGACAATAACTGCTATACTCTGCCCCAAAACCACAGAAAAACCTATGATCTCCCTCCCTCCCATGCTGACAAATGTTGAATTGAGAGCCTATTCTTCCCTTACTAGACAATAAAAATGGGCACCCCAACCATACATGACAGAGTGATATCAGAGAAGGCAAAATAAAGAGCCAAGACTTCCACCGTCTCCACCAGTAACAAGACCACTCCACCATGTTGGTGGAAAACATGGGGAGCAGTGGTGAGGCACCCCTATGCCACCCAACCAGGGTAGTCTCAGAGGCTGACGGGGAAGCCAGAACTTTCTAGCTCACCCAGCAGTAATGTAGAATCCTCCCCTTCGCTGTAACAAAGGCCAAGTGGGGAACCTGGAATTCTATCCTTACCTGGCAGAAACACAGAGGTACTCTCCCTTTCCCCTACCAGAGTGATATCAAAGGAAACTGCCATGGTCTAAATGTTTGTGTCATCCCAAAATTCACATAGTGAAACCCAATTACCAATGTGATAATATCAGGAGATGGAGACTTTGCAGGTCTGCAGTCCCCCACCCCCAGGCCACAGATCTGTTGGGGACTGGGCCACAGAGCTCTGCTGCAACCCCCCCCTCCCAACTTCCCCTATCCTGTGGAAACATTGTCTTCCATGAAACTTAGTGTGGGGGGGGGCTGCACAGCAGGAGGTAGTGGTGGGTGAGCAAAACTTCATCTGTATTTACAAGCCACTCCTCATGGTTGGTATTACTGCCTGAGCTCAGCCCTCCATCCTTCCCTGTCTGTGGAAAAATTGTCTTCCTTGAAACCAGTCCGTGATGTCCAAAATGTTGGGGACCACTGTTGTAGGTGATTAGATCATGAGAACAGAGCTCTCATAAATGAGATTAGTGACCTTATAAAAGAAGGTACAGAGAGCTGCCTTTTTCCTTCCACCATGTGAGGACACAATGAAAGGAGCCATTTATGAACCAGGAAATTGGCTCTCACCAAACACTGAATTTGCTGCCACCTTGATGTTGACTTCCCAGCCTCCAGACATGTGAGAAATAAATTTCTATTGTTTATAAGTCATCCAGTTTATGGTATTTATTAAAACAGCCCAAAGGGACTAAGACAGAAACCATTATAAATTTAATGTCTTTAATACTTAGGGTAAGACAATTATTCAATTATTGAAATTATTTAAATTACTTATCATATATTAGTGAACTATATAGTTATGCTTTTTGAAGAATTAGTACATTTCATCTAAGATATAAAATTTATCTCTGTAGAGTTGTTTGTAGTATTCCCTTTTTATCTTTTTAATGTCTGCAGTATCTGGACTGGTTTAATTTCTAAATATTGGTAATTTGTGTCTTTTTTTCTTTGCCAGATTGCTAGAGGTTTGTCAATTGTATTTATCTTTTCAAACAACCAGATTTTTGTTTCATTGATTTTTCCTACTGTTTTTCTGTTTTCAATGTCATTTATTTCTGCCATTATAATTATTATTCTTTTCCTTCTGCATGGTTTGGGTTGTCTTCCTTTCTTTTTCTGGACTTTTATGGGAGCAGCTTATATTATTGATCTAAAATATTTCCTCTTTTCTAATATATGCATTTGGTGCTATAAATTTCTATCTCTTAATGGCTTTGAGTCCCACCAATTTTGGTATGTTGAATATTCATTTCAATTCAATACATTTCAGCACATTCAGTGCTGAATTTTTTTCTCTCTCATTTTTTACATTCTCTATGACTCCCTTTTTGACACATGGATTATTTAGAAGTGCCACTTTTTGTGACTGGTTTGATATTATATTTCAGCTCCAAGTTTACATCCTGAGAGCACATAAACATAATTTTAAAACTCTCTAAAAAGAGATCTCTGGGCTTACATAGTTTCACTGGAGAATTCTTCCAAATGTTTAAGGAATAACTAACACTAATTATACACAATCTATTCCAAAATTAGAAGAGATTCACTTTTATGAAGCTAGTATTACTCTTACACAATTACTAGACAAAAAAGTATACACCATGACCAAGTGGGAGTGATTCCAGGAACATAAAGCTGGTTCAATATGGAAAACCAATCAATGTAACTTACCATATTAACAGGCTAAAGAAGAAAAATCACATGAATATCATCAATTAATGCAAAAAAGCACTTGACAAAATTCAATACCCACTCATAATTAAAAATTCTCAGAAAAACACAAATAAGGGGAAGTTCCTCAACTTGATAAAGAGCATCTACAAAAAACCTACAGGTAACATCATATGCATGCTTAAATTATTGAATGCTTCCTACTAATATCAGGAACAAGACAAGCAGTCCACTCTCACTGCTATTATTCAACATGGAGCTGAATTTCTAGTCAGTACAGTAAGAAAAGAAAAGCAAATAAAAGGCATATAGATCAGAAAAGAAGAATTAAAACTGTCCTTATTTACAAATGACATGATTTTCTATGTAGAGAAAACCAAGGAATCACCAAGAAGTTCCTTTAACTCAATGAACTATGGGAAAATGGCTTACAAGTCCCACTGAGAAGCCAGCAGTTGGGCAGCAATTACCTCAGCACTCTGCTCTCTGGTCTCTGCCCCCCAGTGAGAGACACTGGAGTAAACTTTAGAGATGATGCTGCTAAGGTGGCATCCCAAAGCTGCAGCGCTGTGCCGCCTGCCTGGCGCTGCTCTTGGCAACTCCACCACTCCTCCTTCAGACACAGATACTGCCTCCTCTACTGAAGCCCATCTTACCTGGCAGTGAGCTGCACCTTCTAGCCAGAGCAGATTTTTCAGAACATAAAATAAGAAGATAGTTATTACCAGAGGTACAGACAGTTATAAATTTATCTTAATCAGAGTGAAGTTTGTACACTGGAAAATCAGCCTCACTCCACAGCACTCACACCTCTTAATTTTCCAGGTCTCTTCTGGATAAAGAAGGACCAGCCCATCTTTCCTCTCTGAAAACTTGGAATAATACATATCTCTTAAAAGACTGCAAAGATAAAATCTGAGAGAATTATGAGCAAATCCTCAATATCAAATTAGCGGAGCAATCTGATTTCTGAAATTTACACATGATCAGATCATACAGTCATATGGGACAAGGACAACCAGCTATGTGCCCTGAAGCTTTTCTGCATATCTGGATATTAGGTTTGCCCTCAAAAGATAGCTGTCATACACTTATTGCAGCTGGTTTTACATCATATTTCAGCTCCAACTTTGCATTGTGAGAACAATTAAGTATGTCTGCAGGTCCATTTTTATACAGCTTGAAAGACCTTGAAACATTTTGGTTGTCACAGCATATTTTTTTTTTCTCATCCAATAAATAGCAGTACCTTATGGTGATAGATTTTTTCCAAAAAAAATACCTGAAGTAGCAGTTTAACAAAATATAACTTCAGTGGCTCTCAACATGAAGAGTTTCACCAAGCATAGTTTTATAAAAAGTATATATATAAGAGTGTAGGTATATGTATGTATGTGTGTCTTAAATTATTATTTGTATTGTTCTAAGTTTTTAATTTGGAGGATTCTGGTTGTGAATTTCTGTACAACAATTACGGTTAAAATGTTTCCTAGTCTACAGAAGATCATTAATATTTTGTGGTCATATATGTTACAACAGTGGATTGTTTTATGTACAGGTATTACTGTTAGACACAGGGACTGTTTCCAGGCATCGAAAATGAGTCATAAGTTAGAATAGACAGTAGATGTGATTATGATGACACATTTGCAGTCTCAGGTCTACAAATGATTAATGAAGATTTAAAACAAACTATGACAGGTCATTTGGTACACAGACTCTGTCTAGCAGTGTCAGAAATATACCTTGACTCCAAGCCTTAAAAACATGCACATGGAATCTTTGCTCATCTCATTCACACAATCAAAGAGCTCCCAGGATATTGAACCTCTAAAGGGAAAAGGTTTCTCCTGGAGCTGGGGCCTTAGGGTTTGCTGGGAAGCATAGTATAGATGAGACCTCAATGGCACTGTTACTTGGAAAGAGCCACTTGACCTTTGTTTTGGTCACTAAAAATCGAATTTGGTTCATTTGGCCTGGTTCTCTCAAATTCTTTGAAGAGATATCTGTGTGTGGCTGCTTGAGCTTTGCTTTGGCAACACCCTACTCAAAGTTGCTCATGGACTATTCTTCATTTTGTTCCCAAGGTTAAGGAACAGAAAGTAGCCCCAGTTTTGAGGAGGTAGAAGTTAAGTGTATATTTATTTTTACACTGCAACTTGTTCAGGACCACATTTTACAAAATACCAATGGGAAGGGGAGGGGAGGAGGAGGGAGAGAAGGGAAAGAAAAGAGAGGGTGGAAGTTTTATTAAATTGTTTTGGTTTTAACATAAAATATATTTTAAAAATTAGGGCTTATTTTAAAAAATTCTGAGTTTAATCTAAATGTATGTCAATACCTTCTAATAAGGTAATACTCAGATAGTTGTTGTCATCAGATGGTTTAGAGATATTTTGGAGTACTTACATCTGAGCAGAGCAAGTAAAGTTATTTAACCCTCCCTCCTACACTCTTTCTAATAAAATAATCTTCACTCTAGGCAGGCTTCTGTCTCAGCCTAATCCCTCATACTACCTTTCTTTCTCAACTGTGTAATTCCTCTTGTTATATCTTGAAATTCCTATTGATTATCCTTTATCTATCAGTCTCACTATTTTCATGAATGGTGAGGGTGCCACAGGGCAGCTTACCATGAATGCTTTAGCCCACCCATAATCTTCTCTGATCTGTTTAACCCCATTATCCAAGATATTTCAAATAGAAAGAAGAATGTTCTTTGCTATGTACAATTGGCATTTTCTCATACCATATTGAAGAAAAACAAAAATAAGAATATTATAAATCTTAACTTTTATTGCTCTATATCAGACAATCTAAGTAAATATTAATATGCCTGCCTATGAAATTCAAGGTTCAAGACAAATATATACCATCCCATACTCTTCCATTTAGGTTACTGGTTCTAGACCCCTCATATACAGCAATTCTGAAGCTACTAATAAGCAACAATTCATATTTCACTTGTTCAATAAAATCTTTCTCCTGAATTCCTATTTGATTCAATCTTTAAGCCATAAAATTGACCAACATATTATGTAGATTTGTATTTAATTGCTTTATATGTATTGGATATGTCTTGATGATAATAGTGGAATTATTTGTATGTGCAGGGCAGAGATCCCATTGCCATCTGGCACTGAAATGTCGATCTCGAACCCCAAACCCCAAGTCTATACATAGCAAGCAGTAAATAGTATATATTGGTCAACTTTCCACTGCACTATAAGACGTATAAAAAGACACTCTTCATCTGATGTTCATTCTTAAGAATTATATTTAATAAGTAAGTCTATTTGAAAGATACTTTGTAAAACACCTGAATTTCTCCTAGATCCAGCAATACTAATAGTTCTTTCTTTCTGATTGTAACAGGCAACTATAATGTCTTTTGTGCTTTAAGCAATTGCTCACTGGTAAATAGAATGTGTTAATTCACTTGCTTAAGAACAAATGATATCATGGACTTTCCTGCATCTTTGACTTCTCATCTCAGTTCAGGAGATGGGTGAGGAGAGCAATGTAAGTGGGATGCAGACAAAGAAAAGTGAACTTTGAATTAATTTGCAACTGTGAGAAACACTTTTACCACCCATATTCAATTTACTAAATGGTATAAAAGAACAGTATAAATTCTTATAAATGATATAAATATTTTATTTAAAAATTAAACTGATTAGCAGAGATCAGTTTTAGCCATAATCTTAGTTTGCTGGGTGATATCTGCACTGCTTGGGGAAGTCCACAAAACAGTGTTCCCAATAAAGTGCATAACAAATACATTTCTTAAATAGTTTTTAAGGGAATGATGATCAAGGCTTTGCAGAAGACGATTGAGAGTTTATGTACATGCCGTTAAATAGTATAGGGATATTTAAATGAAGCAAGAGCAGAAAAACAAACAAACCAGGGAAATTGAACACATTCCCAGTTAATCATACTGTGCCATTAATATAAGTGCAAGCTCAGTGGATTTCCAGTGGGTCCCTGCATATGTCTGATACCTCCCATTGGACAAAAAGCGAGTAAAGAAATCACTGTTGAAAAGAACAGCACTAAAAACCACAACTGCATATTTTACTTATCCTCAATTAAGTTTTCAGCATCTGAAGGAGGTAGCTTATTTTTTTATGATTCTAAATTATGGAATTTAGAAGTTTTGAATGAACCCAAACAGCAAAATTATCTTCTACAAAAAAAGATCAAGTTTTTAAAACAAAATAGTAACACAAGACATTTACTAAGTTTTGATATTAATATAGAAAGTGTATGTATTTTGAGCCAATTAGAGGTTCTAAAAGTTAAGTCTTACATGCACATGGACTTGCTATATTATTTTTATTGGTGCATTTGGTATATTTTGATACAAAATGTTATTAAAATTACCAAGTTTGAGGGCTTTCATCTATTCTGTCCTATTCCAACATGTTTGACTGGGACAATGGAACCAGCTTAAACACCAAACACTAATCTCCTCGTAAATTCAATCATCATGATACATGTGTAGCTGTGTCCAGATATGACCAAGTTTACACTGAAAAAAATACCCAATAATCCCTGAAAGGAATGTTAAGGTCAGACACCAGCCAGTGAGAAAGTGAGCCAAATTGGATTTCACTTGATGTCAAAAATAAGTACGGAGTAAGTGACTCAGAGCTGGCTATACACTGTGACTAATCTTAGCCCACCATAAATTCAAAGTTTGCAAACAGCTATAAAACTGTTTCCATTCCGAACAATGAATTCCCAGTTCTTACTAACCCCTCATCAACAAACAATTCATGTGAACCCAGATAAAATCAAATTAATTACCTAATAAATACTATCATCATAAATATAATTGCATAGTAGACGCAAAACTTAATGATGAAAAAAATTATTTACATATCTTTGAAGCAGCTAATAATACTCATGTTTTATATGCATGACTCTCCTTAATTGAAAGAATTGTTGTATTTGGCTGTGAGAAAATACTTACAATTTTGCCTGATGGAAAATGTGAAAATAATATATTGCAAGGGAGTAAAGAGCTCTATGAAAAATAATGAATTTTAAAAGAAAACAATACATTTCTTTTACCTACAAACATTTGAGTGCCTGCAATGCCCAAGGCTTTTTGCTAAGAACTCTGCATAAAACAAAGACATTGTACTTGTTACCTCTAATCTAATAATATGCATCTTTCCCTTTTGACTTTTGGTAAAATATTCTACAAGGCTTGCAATAGGCTAAGAACACAATGGAAATAAAGCAATTTCAGTTTATAGACAAAAAAAAAAAATAAGGCATGGTTCCTATAAGCAAATTACAGTAGAACTGAGTGGTTCCCAAATTAAGCACTGTATTACCCATTTATCTTCTTTAAATGAAGATCTCTGAGTCCTACTTCCCAAATTCTGATTCCATAAGTCTGGAGCAGGGCCTCAGAGATGTACATTCTGATGCGGAGCCAAAAGTCCCAAATTTTGAGAAGCAATGGTCTTTAGAAGTAAGAGAGTAGATAGTATATTTAATAACTACCTAATTTTTTGATTTAGAATCCCTTCCTTCAATCTCCACGTATGTAGCCTTTTTAATCTTGAGTTATGATCTAATTCAAATTCCCAATTACAAAGACCTGCACCTTAAATTCAGGTGGCTGTATATCAAGTGCACATTGCCACTTTGATTATGTATCTCGGTTCTACTAACTAAATTCCTGCTTCATTCTTGTGACTAAGCCATTACACTGAGTACCAGCGTCCTCAGTAATAATGAGTCCCCTGCCTTGTTCCTGAACCTCTCTCATTTACTTTAAAATTATTGTCCTGCCTTTTACTTGCCAGTTCTCTGAAACTCAGCTCCTGACCAATAATGAAGACCATTTTACCTGGTGCCAGACCACCCTGATGCAGACCACCTGCCTAGATTTGAACATATTTTCTTCTCTCTGACTCCACATAGCAATGATATGCTGCCCACCCTCCGGGAAAACACCTGTCACCTCTTGATGAAACTTTCTGACACTGTTTGCCTGTCCTTAAAAGCTCCTGAGTAATCTATTCCACTACTTTCCAAAACTTATAGAGTATCAGAAGAACGTGAAGAGATGCTTACATGTGTGGATTCTAAGGCTTCACCCCTTGCGGGTATGATTCAGCAAGTCTGGAGTGAAGTCCAGGAGTCTGTAGTTTTAAAATTTGACACATCATTGAGGCTTTAATAAAGAAGTCACATTTACGCTGGGCTTTTAGGAATTAATGCAATTTTGTATGACATAGAAAGGGAGAAGTAGAATATAGCTAAAAGAAGCAAAACAAGTTGATGATGAAGTATTGGGTAAGTTTAGAGAAGAGAATCTGTCAATTATTAGTCCATAGTAGATGCTTAATAAATGTTTTCTGAGTTGAATAAATGAAATCTATTTTGCTAAATAAGTGAAGTTTGGCTGGAGGCATCACCTATAAGAGGAAATGCAGTGGAGAGATACAAGAATGAAAAGCTAGAGAGAAAGAAAATTCTAATTAGTGATGAAGTCTAGGATATATTTTATAGGCAATGGGAATAAGTAAAACATCTGGAGTATTCTGAGCCATCTCTTGCACGTTGTGATTTTCATTATCACCACTATGCTTGAGATCCCCATAGCGACATGTCTAACCTTTACTTTTCAGATAATAAACTTTCAATTGCCAATACATACATAGACTAAATTCTATGTTAGAACCAATTCACTTGAAGTGAGTATGTGGCAGGATGAGACTTATGGGCAGCTAAAGTAGTGTTGGTGATAAGGCTAGTTAGGATATTACTACAAGAAGCAAAACAGGCCTGATATACAATGGTGGCAGTCAAGTGGGGATTTAAGAAGGGGAAAATTATAGAGCCATGACTGAGTTGAATTGATAAGATCTAATTATATGTATGAGAAATGGGGGAAGGAATTACATAAAACTATGAGGCTTGGGGTCCAATTTATTATTAAGAATAGGCATAGAAAAGTGAGGAAAAGGAGATTTCATGTAACATATGTTCCATTTTATGTTTGGAGTTGATATGCCACCCACATCCTCGGTTAAAAATTTTCAACAATTTGAATGTGTGTGTGTGTGTGTGTGAGAGAGAGAGAGAGAGAGAGAGAGACAGA
The DNA here is from genome assembly GCF_040939455.1 of Microcebus murinus. Lineage (NCBI taxonomy): Eukaryota > Metazoa > Chordata > Mammalia > Primates > Cheirogaleidae > Microcebus > Microcebus murinus. The sequence goes on from NC_134113.1 coordinate 36,720,622, forward strand.
GAGAGAGAGAGAGAGAAGATAAAATGCAAGAGAGGGTAGAATAAAGTGATGGAGTAATGTTCTAGAGGAGATATGAGATTGAAATTAAAACAAGCAGCTAGATCCCTGAAAAAGGAAGGCAAGGACATCCTGAGAGAGATTATCTGGAGAGCATAAATAAAGATACGGACAAACTCTGAGATGAAGGAGGGCAAATCAATGTCTTTGATGGTATCATTAAAATAAATAATAAGATCGAATATGGCACTCCAATGGGAAAAATCGAATAATCTGATTTAAAAATGGGCAAAGAATCTGAACAGACATTTCTCAAAAGAAGATATACAAATGGCTAACAGGTACATGAAAAATTCTCAACATCATCAGTCACCAGAAAAATGCAAATCTAAACTCCAGTGAGATATTATCTCACCCCAATTACAATGGCTGTTATCAAAAGGACAGGCAACAAAGAATGTTGGCAAAGATGTGGAGAAAGGAAAACCCTAATACACTGTTGGTGGGAATGTAAATTAGTGCAATCGCTATGGTAAACAGTATGAAGGTTCCTCAAAAAACTAAAAATAGCACTACCATGTGACCCAGCAATCCTACTGTAGGGTATATATCCAAAGATGGGGAATTCTGTATATTGAAAAGATATCTGTACTCCCATGTTTATTGCAACACTATTTGGAACTATTTGGAATCAACCTAAGTATCCATCATCAGATGAGTGGATAAAGAAATTGTGGTACTTATATACAATGTAATATTATATAGCCACAAAAGAATGAAATCCTGCCATTTGCAACAACATTGATGAAACTAAAGAACAGTATGTTAAATGAATAAGCTAAGCACAGAAAGATAAATCTCACATGTTCTCACTCATATGAGGGAGCTAAATATTAAAAAAAAAAAAATGATCTCATGGAGACAGAGGGTAGAATGATGGCAACCCGAGGCTGGGAAGGGTAGTGGGGAAGGAAAGATAAAGTGGGCATGGTTAAGGAGTACAAAAACATAGATAGGTACAATGAACAAGATTTGATAGCATAACGAAATGACTATAATCAACAATAAGTTACGGTATACTTTAAAATAAACTAAAAGAGTGGAATAGGAATGTTCATAACACAAAGAAATGATAAATGTCTGAGGTGATGGACACCCCAATTACCTTGATTTGATTAATTCACATTGTATGCCTGTATCAAAACATCATATGTACCCTATAAATATATACAACTATTATTATTATGTACCCATAATAATAAAAATTAAAAATAGATAAATAATAAAATTAAATATATATGATAGAGGGGACAGACTAGATTCAGTAAGAAAGCAAAATTTTCACATGGTATAAGTATAAATATATTTTCTGTGGAGTAAACAAGGGATACATAGAAGATTACAGAGCAACTAGACAGTTGTGGAAAACAAATATACAGCTGAACAAAGTAGAACCATTTCTGTTTTTTCCTAGCAACATTCAGCAGCCAGCATCTTGGAAAAAACAACAGTGGGGTCTTCTTGGAGTTAGGAATCTTTCAGGAAAATGAATTAACAACGACATGGTACGGAATCTAGGGAGCAAGAGATGGTGTTGTTGAAATGCAACCATTCCAGCCTAGAAAGGGGAAACACCGTAGTCTAAAGGAAGGTTGTCTTGGAAGGATGAGATAGAAAGGATGCTAAGTTGGATGCTGAAATTAGTTAGAAGGCAGACTTTGTCTTGAAGTTCTGGGTTTACAGCCTCAAGGATAGAAACATGCAGTAAAATTAGGTGATGTGGATTTCAAAAGGGGAGAAGGATTGAAAGATGATTCCAAGATAAAGGATCTGGATGTGCCAGAGTTTAACAATTATACCAATATCCACAGTCCCCATTAAGGCACACTTTGGGAAGTCAGGGTATCAGGAAAGATTCACATTTTTTTACATAAGCAGATAGAATACGGCAGAAGGTAGAAGGATGAAGAATATTATGACATAACATGGAGCACTATTATGGAATGTAAGAAATTCTTCTTGTTGACTAGAGTTTAGTGATCTGGACATTTTTATTGAGATAACATAAAAAAATAAAGGTTAGGATACAGGGAAGAAAACAGATGAAAATGAGTTCAGGAAAGCATCTAGAATTTAATAAAAACAATTAAGAAAAAAATATATACTGAAAAGTTTACACTTTCATTTCTTCTTTTAAATTATGATAAAGCAAAATTCAATAAGTTGGGTTTATATTTGCAGAAACACAGTAAAGCAGATTTTCCCTCTTTTTTTCTCCCTCCTTTCAATCTCCCAATACCGTGGAAAAAAATCACAGCTGGTACTCAGGTAACACAGGGGATAAAAAAAGGATGTGCTATATTTTTTAATGCGTGTTTTATATCTTCAGATAAATGTGCTGTAAAGATTATTAATTATTTTGACAAATGTACAACACAATCCACAATTAGTTCACTGTTTTGTGGTAGTTACCTGTTTCAGATTAGTTACCTGTTTCACATTAGTTACCTGTTTCAGGCAGTGTGCTGACATGGCATGTGCTTTCATCACCTTCACCAGCTGAAGTTGAGGCTCTGACTTTAAAGACATACGAGGTATTGGCAAGAAGTTTTGTGAAAGTATACATGGGATCATGGGGAGAGACTTTTGTAGAATTCCTTTCAACTGTTATCATATAATGTGTAATTATTCCATTTGCCTTTTGGGGTGGATTCCATTTCACTAAAACTGACTGCCAGCTAGTTGCCACACATTGTATATTCTGCACAACATCTGGAACTTAAGAGATAAACATATGCCCAAAGTTAAAATGTATATACATGTAGCGAATAAGTGACTGAATTATGTGGTAAATAAAATCATATTTAAGAGTAGAGACAGAATAAAAATTTAATATATCAACTTTTCAATGTGTGCTTAAAAGTTCTTAACATACACTGAATTGAATGGCTGTGGACTCAATTTTTATGCTATCTCATTAATCCTTACAATGTTGAACCAGTCACTAAATATTTTCCTAGGTCCAAGCACCAAACACACCCTCAAAAGCCCTCAGAAGCAACTGTGCAACAATTTTATGCAAAACACAGACGTAGGTACCTCTTTAATGTTGTATATCCAAGCTTCACAGTATTGGGAAACCCACAACCAATTTAGAGGTCCTGCTTTTATACTGGGATGTCTGCTTTGGAAGAATTTAGCAGACCTCCTCCCTCACTATGTTTTTAGAAGATATTGGAGGAAAGAGTCCTACTTTTTTTCTAGAATTTCTCTGAATTTACTTGAAAGTAATACAGTTTTTCAGAGGTCCACTATATCTTGTAGACCTGGTTGAAGAGCAATATCCTAGACCACCAATGTGACTGCACATTAGAGAGACTAGTTACTTCCCACAGAAATATCCAATTATCCAGTGTCCTAATGTTAGTATTAATAGGATACCTTTTCTTGACACAGTAAAAAGATAATGGTAGAGGGAAATTGGAAAATTGAAAAATTGGAAATCAATTCATGGATTACAAACAATGAACGTTGAAAGAAAGTAACTTGCTACCATTACACAAAACACAATGACTCAAAATATACTCAGGTGATCTCTAACTTGCCCACAATACTCTCCCTTGGTCTAAACTAATCTCTTGCAAACCTTTCTTCTTCTGTAAAATAAAGGCATCAATTAATGAATAACACTTAGGGAACATGTAAAATTAAAGAAAAGATAATTTATGGGCTGATCAAGGGCTCCAACAATTAAATGTCACTATTCACTTCCTTATTTTCAAGTCCACATAACAATATTTTCATAAAATAAATTAACACAAGACAGTTGATAATTTGCTTAAATTTAGTTTATGAGCCTGGATTTTATGGACATCTATTTCACTAACTCTGTGAACCTCCAAACAAATAATTAATCAGTGATATTATAACCCTTAAAGATGAAAATTTTCTTTATGTAAGCAATCAAAACATAAAATTTTATAGTATAACTTTATCTTAGTGACAAAAATATTTATTGATTTTCAGAGCACTTTCTACAAGATTATTAGCCTTGATTTTTATTACCTTCATATATAAGTATCATTAAAATGTTTTTTCTTTATAGGTTAAAATTTTTTACATACTATCACTCATTTGCAACATGCCTTTTCTACAACCATCTCCATTTCTCACTAGAAGTCAGAAGACTGATGTTCTAGTCAAGTTCTTCACTAATTTTCTCAAGGTCATCTAATCTGCCTGAGTCATGGCTTCTTCATCTGCAACATGGGAATGGTGGCAACAGAAATAGTTATGGAGCACTTACTGTGTATCCAACACTCTACTAAGTGCTTCATGTGGGCCTTTTCAAATATATTTTACAGCAGCCTTATGAGATGGCCACTGATGTGTGCTTTTTTTCTGTTAAGGATATAGAGGCTTAGAGAAGTCATGGGCCTTTGCCAAGGTTATACAACTATTAATAGTAAATCATGGAACTCAGATTCAACTCTAAATACTGACTTCACAGTATTCACTTTTATCCATTATAAATTCTATTTATTTAGCCTGTCTTATAGCCACACTATGAAAAAAAAAAAGCTACAGATATGCAAAAATAAGTACTTTAGCAATGAGCAGTCTATAATTTCAATTTAGAAATCCACTAACAATAGGAAGTGCATCCAGTGGGGCTAAGAGAAATGACTAGAGCAGGATCTTGTGCTCATTCAATAAACATTGACAAAAAGAAAAAAATAAATAAGGAAGAAGTGTTTTAAAATGTTTGGCCCAGGTAAGAGAAGGAAAAGTACATTTCTAAGCCACAAATATATATGTCATTAAAAAAAAACTATTTGATGTGCACACAAAGGCAAGATATGGTATGTGCGTGTTGGTGCCACAGTAGGTAAGCTGCTAGTGAATGAGGCTGATGATATTTCTCAGTGCCCTCCACATGTCCAACATGGGACTACGGGCCAATAGGGGGCTTACGCAATGAGTCCTGCTTTTCAAATGTCACAACTCATCTTCCTAAACAAGATTATAGGTATTGCTTCATATATAAATCAACCAGTTAAAAGTGACAGCTAGTTTATTTCCCATTTTTCACTCAGATATCTCAAATAGTCCTAAGTATTAAGTAATTTTCACAGATATCTAGAAGGCTACTTTGTTCTGAAACTAGTCTTTTATTTCAACTTCCTCAGTTCAAAAAGAAAAACCACATGTAAATATATCTGTAGAAACACACATATGATTTCAGACAGGACCCAACCTAACTTTAAAGCACTGAAATTCAACTTTCTTTTGAGTGGACTTAATAGTCCATTATTTAATAATAATGATACTTTATCACATAAACTGATAAAAGGAAGGGAAATGTGTTAAGTATAAATTAAATATTTTAGACTCAAAAACTGTGTCTAACCTGATTCTTGGGTTGTGAATTTTACTACATTACTAAATTGATGGCCGTTTCCAACTTTGGTAAAGGCGGATACGCTGATAGAGTAGGTGCTGACTGGATTCAGTCCAACAAGTTTGGCTTCAGTTTGAAAACCTGAAATATTCTGAAAAGCAGAAAAAAAAATCTTAGTCACAATGCATTATAAATAACTTGTTTGACATTGGAAGAAATCTTTTAATACATCCAATTTATTCCTTTTCATATTTAACCTATTATTTAGTAAGCATGGATAGTTTTAATTAAAATATAATAAATATTAACATCTGTTTTGTTACACACCAACAGGGTGTGCTCAGCATATGATACAAGGATGAACAAGGCACTCTCTTTGCCCCGAAGAATCTCATAATTGCCATTTTTTAAAAATTAGTGTATTTTGTTTTCATTTTGTTTCCCTGACTTTTACTTGGAACTAGAACTCATAATTTCCTTTAAGTTTGCTAAAATTTAAAATCCCTAATTTAAATTCAACTTATGGGTGGTCAGACATATGTGATTTTCTTGAATTCATCTAAATTTTGATTTTTTAAAACCCACCACATTCCTATGTAAATTAATGTATTCTTCAGCTATTGTGTGTAGGCACTGGGAATACAAAGTTAATTAAAAAAAATAAATCTCTGCTTCCATAGAGCTTAAATTGGGAGTCTTCCTAGACAACTCCTAACTTTCTAATTTGATACACTGTTTTAGGAAAATGAGAAAAGGACAAAAGAGTATCACAGTTGCCCAAGGAAGAATATGGTTTCTCATAGAAAAATTTACCATTAAGTATTTTCATTCATATATAATTATCCTAACCAAAAGAGCAGTTATGATTAGTCAATTATCCTTATGGAAAGAGAGGAATATTTCCTATGTGGTATAAGTTTAAAAATATTATATCTGACAAAATATAAATCACATTGATTATTTATTAAACATTTCAGTAGCAGAAATTTAGCAAGAATATTAACTCTTGGGGTACTTACAATTATAATCCTGTTTTTAAATAATCTCTAGGAAGTCACTGACATACTTTAGGGACTTACAAAATCTCCCTATTATTTTTTCATTCTTTCCTACTTACTACCTACAAGGTTTACAGCTAGATGACCTGAAGATTTTAAAGACACATAGACATGGTACCTGCCATCAAGGAATTTTTATATTAACTAGAGGAATCTATAAATATCACTAAATGAGGAGAAATTAAACACAAAACAAGTAAATTTTGATTTTGGTTAGGAAGGGACAGTCCCTAGAGAAATGACTGAACCCAAGAGATCCCGATAAGCACAAGAGTAGCTCATTGAACAGATCTGCACCAGAGTATGGTGTAAAAGAGGGACATGAGTGATGAATACATACAAATATATTTTTACAGAACTTTATACTAAATAAATAATTTCTTTCAGCACATCCGAGTTACCTATGGATCTCACTATCTTGTGGGCCACAGTGGCTTGACTGGGATGGCAGTAACATCAGGAGTGGCTCTGGAACTATTCTGCCTCCACAAACCCACATATAATTTGAAAGAATAAAAAGAATACAAAAACAGAGAAAATAATAGAAACTGATACTGTCGGGGCATAGTGTTAGATGAAAGAGAAAGGGAAACAGAGCAACACACTAGGAGAGAAAGCTAAACAGAGAGCAGATATAGTAAATTATATGTTAAGACAGAAAAAAAGGTGGCATAAGAGTACATTTAAAGGAATTTGAAAGAAAATGAGATTATGAAAATTGATGAAAGAGAAAACAGATGTAAAAAGGAATAACAAAAAATAGATTTTTTAAAAATAAAGCTATACCCCCCAAAATGATATACTTAATATTTTATGGTGTAGATTATATTTTTGCTACTACTCAGATATTAATGGTACATTTCTCTTTAGAAAACTGTTTACAAATCTTAGAATATAACTTACTCTTCTATTCGCATAATGGTATACTGTTATTTCATGCTTACTGCTATTACGGTGCTGAACAGGTTTTTTTCTTTTTTAAACTATGCACACTAACAGCAACAATAGCTAACAGGCTTCTCATACGCACAGTAAGTCTCAAAGGCAGGATTTGAATCAGGTAATTTGATGTCAAAGCCCTTGTTTTACCAGTATGATAAGGATCTTAGAGATTGCTGCTTTGAGGAGTTACAGCTATATATAGATATCCACACTTGAATACGCATACATAATTATCCTAAGAATGTCACTACTTTAATAAAAGGATTCTTTTTTTCCTTTTGATGTCTATTTCCCAATGACTCATACAGACAAAGCTAACAAAAAATGGAAAAATGTTAAGATTGAACCAGGGATAGAAATTAGAGGGTTAGAAGCTTTGTGTTATTGATATAATTTCACACTTCTGGGAAGGAGATTCCACATTTATGGAGTAATATAATTCAAATTCTACTCAGCCTATCAGATTTTAAAGTAATATCTTGGTTTCCAGAAAGACAGTCATTGTTTCTAATGACATAACGTTAATCACTGCTTTTGATTTCTGCTATTCAACTTGTAAGACACATTTGCTATAAAAATGATATACTGTAGTCATAAATTATAATACATAGAACATTGGGTAAAATGTTTATTGCAGATTTTTTGCACTCTTCCTGCTGTAACTAAATAGAATATTCCAGGACTTCATTTGCTTTTAGAAAAAAAAATAAGAAAATTTTCATAAATACTAGTTAATCATAACATATTTTGGCAATTAAATGCTGGAAATCATAGATGTATATTTGAGACTCTTTGTTACAACAGTTCTTTGGGTATTTTTCACTGATTCTGGATTCTAAAAACAAAGGAAGAAAAGGGTGTTTAGTGTTGCAAATGAATTAGTATTGAAAGTAAAAGAATAAAGATCTATCTTAAAAGACCAATTAGTATAGGAAAATACACTAGCAGGAACAATTACCAGAAGTCCAGTATAAATACTTTTCTGAAAAGATTAAAAAGATTTGCTTAGTACTTCCATTAGCAATAGATAGAAAAATATATTACATTTCACAACAGGTTTTAAATAAGCCAGAAAAAAATTACTGTTTACTTTTCAGCATTAACAAAATGATGTAATTTTTTCTTAAATTGTAGATAGCTAGAAGTTACAAATTTAAGTAAATTGTTCTATGAAGTATTCAGCTTACATACCTGGCCAATGTTTGCTTGCATTCTCTATAAGCATCCTTAAATTGCATGAAATAAAACAATTTTTAAAAGATTGTCCTTGTTTAATGTAAAGCAGTCCATTTTCTCCCTACATGTCAAAAGATTTTAATCTGATTTCTGAGTTTTTGAAATAAACATACTGCCATATCAACCTACCTTATAAAATACAGTATCAGTTTCATGTTCATGAATTTTAAAACTATATACTTTAACAATACCGCCTGGAAGAGGACTCGGGCTCCATTTCAGCCATACAAAGTCTGAAGTGTAGTTGATTAAAGTCAAATTTTGAGGAGGTGCTAAAGGCACTGCAGGAAAACACATTATAGAACTTATATTCATAAAACTTTTAGCATAAAAATAGCACCATGATTCTAGTTTCTTGAAGTCACTAGTTAAGAAAGATGTATAAAATGATTATATTTTAATTTCAGAAACAAATATAATAAGTAATTGTTTTTGTCCTTAGAACAGAGTAATTTCAAAGAATCTTTAAACAGAACATGTAATTCTGAAGCTTGAAATATCAATTCTGAAGTTCTTTTAAACAAAAAGAAAAGGTTCTGCAAAGTAGATGAATAATCATAATGCTGTTAAAATAGACAATCAAACATCCTTTCATTTTCCATGCTGTTCCTTAAAAAGAGAGAGCAAGTGCTGCAACACTGAAATTATTTGAAGAAATGTGGATTTCCGCTTACCTGACTCATCTGTGTAAAAGAAAAGAATACTGGAAGGACCAAGTCCTTTTATAGTTCTTGCAGCAGCAAAAAAACTATATAATGTAAATGGTGAAAGCTCTTCCAATATTATATAGTTATCAGAGGTAATGAAAGAATAATTTTCATTTGGTCCTTGTAAAGTTAAATCATAACGTATTATCGCACCATTTGGCTGTACTGGGGGATCCCATGATAAGAGAACTGAGGTAGAGGAAAGGTTTTTAAAAGTGTTGATTATTGGTGAAGTTTCTGGGACTATAAAAGAAAAAAAGAATATTAAATGAAATAAAAGTGAATTAGCATTAAAAAGAACAGGCTTCAATCATAGTGGGAATTAATTTTACCAGTAGATTATTCTAATTTTAACAGAGGTTATTGTGTTTATTGAAAGGATAATTACTTGAGAACAAATAGAAGAATCTATAAAATTATAAAAGTAATGTTTCCAGTAAGAAAGCAATATAAAAGAAAAGAACAACAATCTGCTTAATAGGCAATAAAAGGGTCTAGCCTACCATCTTCTTCAGTTTTGATGTGTAGTTGGGCAGTATAGGTATCAGAGAATCCCTTTTCTGTTGACGGAGTGATTTTTAATATATAATCAGTGTATTTTTCCAGATTATCAAAATATATGCTTCTCTCATATGTAACTAGAGGTGGTCTCACGTAGCGAGGAGTCTGCTGTAAGCTCAGTGAAACATAGTAGAAGACCACACCGTTTGGTTGAGGTGGTGGGACCCAGCTTACATTTATTGCAGTTGATGAAATAGACTCATAAGTCAGGTTTCCAACAAGCCCTTCAGGTACTATGATGGGTAATGGGCAAAATAAAAAAATTATCAGTTACCCTAAATAAAATTTAAATTCACAAATTGAGTATAATTATTGAAATGGCATCTATTACATCATCAGCTGTTAACATCATTTAAATGCAGATGTGGTAAACACCTATTGTAAAATATCTTCTAAATAATGATTTTAAAAATAATTCAAAATAAACCCTGTCATATTTAATATATGTGAGAATTATTTTATATCATATTCTATAGGCTTTTCTTTCCCACTACATAGAGATCATGTGTGTATATACATATTTATGTATGAATGTGTGTATGTATACTCAGATATTAAAATATTTTGATAATTGATATTACATAAACACACTTTTTAGTTTTAGTTTCTTTCTTCTAAAGATTATCCTTATTATACATATGAGGAAACTGAGGCTCAGAACCATTAAGTGACTTCCCCAAGGTCATGTTGGTAGTTAGAAGAAGACAATCCTAACAGCATTTCCAATATCTAGTCTCAAAAATCTCTCTAGTCATCAGACTACCAACTCAAATTTTTATAAGTAGAGAAATCACTTATAAAAGTTCTAATTCTCAGATATTAGTTGTATTGTAACACTAGACTCTTAATGTAAATTTGACATCCACCTAGAGCAGTGTACAGTAAGTTCTTATTATGCATGGTGCTATAATTAAATATATCTGATAAAAATGTTAGGTTGGCAAAAATCTTGGGAGAGATCTGCATTTAAGGAATGCCCAAAATGATACTGGCCATGAATTGCACTAAAACATTTTTTGTTAAAGACTCTCCAAATACATATTTCCACATATTTATTGTATCTTATTCTTTTGATCAACTTGTCAATGATTCAAAATATTGTTCCAACAACAAGGAAAACATGCATTCTCATGACTACAGTGTCTGTCAGTTTATGATCTTCAGATAATAAACATGAAATTTTACTCTCAGCAGAAGTTTAGGTCACTACCATTTCTCAATAAGAGACTAATCTTTTTCAAAATAAACAAACAAATGGACAATAGAAACAACTCCAAGAGAAATGGGCAATGATCCACTCATTGTTTTCTGAAAGGTGAATCCTAAAAATCATCAAGAGTTTCAGTCATTAGTTTTTTGAATACTCAGCACAAACAGGATTCTTCAGAAGCTGCATACAAGGAAATTCTGGAGTTAAAAAAAGATAATCTGAATATATTAGTCATAAACACAGTAAGAATAAAAGTGCTGCATAGAGTCCTACGTGGATTCAAAGTCTGAAAAGGAAACAAGTTGCTAGAAATTATTTTAAAGTTCTTAAAGGGAACAGATAAGTATATTAACTATTAAAAAATTCATCCATATATGCAGAAGTATTTTTCATGCCCATAACTAGCTGGCTTGCTATAACATCTTTGAAAGCAATAAAAGCAACAGAATTTTTATGAACAGATAGTAGCAGTTTTTGTGAATAGAAGAGGCTGCTATTATTGCAAGTTTTATAACTATATTAAATGCATTTTCATACTCCTATAATGAATAGTTAAGTGTATCTAAATAAAATGTATATTTTATTACAAATACATACAAATAGAAAGTTTCTTAAATAATTATAAAAGTTTAAATTAATCCTATTAAAGATTAGTAAATGCTTTTTGTTTACATACTGTCTTGATCTGTGTATACTTGAACTATGTCACTGCTTTTATTCCCATTTCCAACTGAAGTACTTGCTGTTAACCAAAATGTATAGTAGCTGAATATTGCCAGTTTATCTATTATTGCAGATATGGTCATATTGTCAAAGTCATTGGTTACTTCATGGAGTGTAAAATTCTGCAAAATAAACATATTGTTTTAACTGTTCAGAATGTATTTTTTTAGTATGCATGAACATTTTTAATAAAAATATTATCCATGAATTGATTGTCTCATTATTTTAATATGTTCAATTTTTAGAAAAATCAACATAGAACATAATTATTTTATTGCAATAATTAAACTGGAAATATGTTTGTACTAAAAGAGGAAGAGATGGTAGTGGTTTTTATTACAAAGCCAATACACAAAACAGCAAAGAGTAAAACTCCAAGTAAAGAGTAAAAACTCCAAGCTAACAAAGAGGTCAAGTGGCTAAGTGAAATGCTACAACTGTGCTAAGCAGTGTCAATTTTCCTAATAAACTATTCAAGCAGTTTTCAAAGCATTGGCTAATTTTAAACAAGTTTGGAAATATTAGAAAATTTTTCTTTCTTCTCATTAATGATGAAGGAATTATGAAAGTGTTTACCTCTTTCAATGAACTTAAATAGTTGCTATTATTAATCCTTTAGTGGGTCCTCTTTTTTCTACAATTATGGGGAGCAAGGGAAAGGCTGTTATACGCACTCCCGTATGTGGAGAGTAAGAGAAAGTTTTAAATCCTCTTGCCTGATTCCTAGTTATATTTGTCCCAAGATATTTTCTGAATTATGAGGGAATTTATGCAATCATAATTCGTTTTCTTTCTCATCAAATTTTAAAAACAAAATACAAGTCAAACAAATGAATTCTAAAATAAAAGAAAATAGATTTTAAAAAAATGTAGACAATTAGTATGTATAATTTTATAAAAATGTCAATCTATACAGAGTAATCTGAATTATTTTAAACCAAATAAATGATGCCTTTTGAGTTCTATAGCCCTGCATTCAAGTTCTGACAGTGTAATCCTGGATAAATCATCTAATCTCAAACCTTCTCTTTCCTCAACTGTAAAATGGAAATAACGATCTCCACTTCACAGGCAACTTTTGAGGATTAGATAATATGAAGCACATAAAGCAATTAATACCATATCCAGCACACAACAAAAAAACAATAAATGGTAATTTGTTTCATTTAAATGAATAACATAGGATAAACAATTTGATTAATTTTATATTTAGCATGCTTCTGAAATTTGTCAACATATTGAATTCAGGAAATTTTTGTGGTTCTTTTGCTAGTATTTGGGGAAAACAGAGTGAGTGCAATAAAAGATTTACTTCAATTTTGTGGTGACTTACTAAGAACAGACAAGTTAAAGCAACATAACAATCTCACACAAAATATGATCCATGAACTTTAATACCTTCCAATAGATCTACTTTACACATGGAACAACTGGCTTATATAAAGCACCACTTAGAAGTATTACTGTAGCTTTTTGATGTAAATTTTAATTTTTGTTATAGAATTTATTGTGATTACCTATGACCTTGATGACTAATAAGTAATACATTATTTGACTCACCCCAGGAATCCCTGCTGGGTGTTTGAATTTGTGTGCATAGACATGTAACAAATTTACAAAATTAGATCAATTATCAGGATGATTATTTTATTCATCTATTTGTTTTTGCACAAAATATCTTTTCGCCCAAATTAGCCAATTGAGGCTTACTCTTTAGTTTATATAAATACAGTCAGAAGGTATTTAGTAAAAGGTTTTCATAAATGACTAATGAACCAGTATTCATTTAGTACTGTTTTTATATAAGACATTATGTCAGGCACATTGAGGAGATATGACATAAGTGGGTAAAACTAAAAATGTAGAAAAGTTAATATGCTGTACAAAATGCAATATGCAACAACTGAAGGAAGAACAATGAGGATTTTCAAGTAGTAGCAAAAAAATTAAATGCCCCAAGATAAGAAGAAGAAAGAAAGATCACTTCACTATGTACTCAAGTGCTCCAAAATTATAACTATATACTGAAAACAATGTTGGTCTATTGCAATAATTTCTTGGAATTAAAATATTTATTGAGCATTAAACCTATGTATGATACAGTTCCATGGGACTTCAAGGGAGAGAAAGACATAGGGTTGTCACACAACCCTATTCTTCAAGGTACTTGCAATGGTATAAGGAAGCTAAGATAAGCAGCAGATATCTGGAAAAGAGGCAGAATATGATATGCCATGAATAAGCTGTTCTACAAAGTTCTGCAGGAAGAGGAAGGAAGAGAAGGAACAATAAAAATGCTACACACCTATTCTGCTATATAATTTTCATTTTGAGGATTTTTTTTCTATTTTACCAATCCAAAATAGAAAATTAGGCAGTGAAGATACTGATGCTATTTTTAACATTAACTATAGGAATAAGTTAAAGAACGGATGAACTTCAAGCAATATGAGACTATACTTCTGAAATGTTTTAACATCATTAGCCTGTGCCCTCTTGCAGCTGTCACACTTAAAAGCATTCTTAAGATTATTTAATAAAAGATAACATGTTCTAAGACAGATGAACTGCAAATGGGATCATATTACACACCAAAGTTTGACTAAGTAGGTTTAGAAAATCGTGTTGAAATCATACTTAGATGCTTATATTTTCTTATTTAAATGTGGACAAGGAGAACCAAAATATAACCATATAAAAGCCATACCTAAATTGCACAGGGGTAAAACTATTGCTAAGATTTTGAACTACTGAAATAATTTTGCAATGTTTTTGTTAAATGTTTGAAAGAAGAAAAATCTCCAATTTGGACATCTTCTATCAATATAATAACATATTGTTAAATTTATAAACAATATTTTGGTAAAAAATAAATTGCCTCACTAGTTCCCATTTCTCTTCTCCAAACAAAACAGGACAAAAAGAAAACAGCAAAAAACTGCTTGATGTACAGAGTAAAAGAAAACTAGATCCTTCTTTTACTTTCTGCTCTTAAGGCATTTGTTAAAAAATCTTTATTGATAATTACACTTCTATTTCTATATCTACATGCCTCTTTAAAAGTAGTTCTCTTTTTGGCATGAAGTTTTAAGTCATCGTACTTAGACAACATTTAGAGGGCAGAAGGTAAACACTAAATCGAACTCTGGACTTTGTTTTGCTCTCTGCTGGGTTAGTCCTGAGACAGCTTGCAAAGTTCTGCTCTTGCCTATTCATTAGCCTACATTGCACTAGAGCTGTGCTAAAGACTTAGTCACAAAAGTTGTCACTCACAAGAATTAACTCCAGTGACTAAACTTGGGTTCAGTCACAAACTGGATTAGGTAACTAAAAATTTCTAAGACTTATCTCTTTTTTCCTTTTACTTAAAAGGATACAAAGAAATAAGAATTGCCTAAGTCACAATCCGCATGCAGTCAATAATTTCTACCAGTAAGGTGTGTATTCTGTAAATTGCAGTATTTCTTCTAAATTACTTTTTTTCAAATTATGTTCCAACTCTCCCCATCTTTGATTCAATCACAATCACTCCAATTTTATTCTTTTCACATGTTTAGAGTTCTGTAAAACATTTAATTTAGAGAAATATAATTCTGCTCAAAATTGTAGATATTTCTCTAAATTAAATGCATTTTAGCTATTTTGATACCCAACATCACTCATATTCCAGAAAAAGCCCATCTGCAAACTGTGCAAGCCTTGAAACTTATATACCACAAATTGAATAACCACCTTCATAGTGGTCTTCATTATATCTGATACTAAATAATGATAATAGCTATTATCATTATTTTACAGTAAAAACCTTTCCTGCTAACTAAAACATTTTTTTAAGTTGAAGAAAAACACATAATCACATCCAAACACTAAAACTATTTATAATGTATTCAAACAAAATAAGCCTTTTTTTTAAAGCTAATAAATAACCATGAGGAATGATCAACACTTTAGAGAACATTTCTTGAAGGAAGTAGAATTGAGGGCCATCTTTATATACAGTATTTAAAATAGATGACAGCTTCATTGTTGTTAATGCAAATGAAGCTGAAATAGAAATGTATATATGTAGGGAGGGTAGGTGGGGAGAAAGAAAGAAAGATCAAAATATATCTGACATTTCTACATCACATTTTTCTATGTCAATATGAGTTTTATAAAATACATCTGTACATAATTATCAACATAAGGTAAAATGATTTCTTCTACCATGACAATCCTGTATTATCAACAAAATTAAAGGATGTAAATAAAGAACTAAAAGAAAACTCAGGTCTTACCTGCATAAAAGTACCTGAAGTATTTCTGTAATAAACAGAATAATATTGTATAATCCCATTAGGTTTTGAAGGAGGTGTCCAAAAAAGAATGATTGATGAAGAACTGAGGTTTACATAATGAACACCTTTGGGAGGATCACTTGGTGCTATAAAACAAACAAAACAATTGAAAAAAAAAACTGTACTTGTGGTTCCAAGGATGTCTGAAATGTCCTGAATTTTACACATTTATAAGTGAAAGTGATGATAATTGTTTTAAACTAGAAATTACATCCATTTAGATGTCAAAAATAAAATCTATGAAACTCATTGGGCTATCCCTATAAACACTTTGCCATAGTAATATTTAAGCAAAGGACAGACGGATTTCTTACTCAAAACATGATATTCCAGTTCTAAAACATACCCACTGCCCTGGATTTGAAAACAACATCATAGCAAATTTCCAGTACAGAATATATAACATGAAATTCTAATTTAAATTAGAATTTTAATATTGAATAAGGGTCATAGGCAGAGAACTGATTTCATGCATTTTATGTTGTTTCAATTCACAAACACATAAAATGCTTACTATGTGTCAAGTAAGTTCTATGTTGAGTGTATTTGCCAATATAAACTTATTTAATACTCAAAAGGACCCTATGAAGTAAATATGATATTGTTTCCACATGCCAATGTGAAATTAAGGGACACAGAGATTAATTTTTTCAACATCACACAGCTAGAAAGTGATGAAAATGAGATTTTGCATCCAACTTATTATGGATATTAGGCTTAATATACATTTTGATATTAATACATTTTATAAGCAGAATATTATTTTAAAATGCTTAGATCCTAAATAACTCACCCCCTTCTGGTGTTCGAAAGTTAATGATACTACTTCTTGTCTTCCCATCACCAAATCTGGTGCTAGCTGTTACATAGGCATTATATTCAACATTATAATCCAAATCTGATAACTCCAATGATGTTTCAGTTACATTAATAGCTTTTAATGATGATCTATCCCTGAGAGAAAAAAAGAATATTATCTGTATAATTAACTTTTAAAAGTTAACACATACTTTTTCAGCACACTTACATTAAAATAAACATTAATGTACAGAAATGTATTAATCCAGATTAATAGGCTAAAGATGCCACTTATCCTGAAATATTTTTAATAGTAAATTTCAGAACACTTTAACACTTGAGTAAATTAACTTATTTTGCTTTCAACTATATTCAGTAACTCAACTGAGTGTTAACAGGAAGTTTGTAATTAGAGTTTGCTTGGACCAATTTTAATAGAATTCCAGGAAAACTCTGTACTAAAGTAATTACAGTATTCCCTTTTATACTAATGTTTTAGATGTTCAAATATTTGTTATTTTTAACTGTTGGCAAAATCTTATTTACATTATTGATTTATCAAACAAACTCATCTTTCAAATATTGTACAAAAGTTATATTTAGTTACATTTATTTCCAAATAGAAAATAAACCAATAAATAATAATATCTAAATAGTAGTATCTAAAATAAGGGGACTGTGGGCTCCCCTATACTTATTTAACAGAAATGAGATTGAAAATAATGTGTGTATATCATATAGGAAAAGAGAAAACAGAGCTCATATCTCTCATTCAATTGAAGTCTTAAAATTATTTACAATGTCACTCCAGAAAAGAAAACAAGTCAAGTAAATATTGACTCAAAACTCTCCACATAAGCACCCAACTCCCAGAAGGGGAAAAAGAAAATCTAAAGAACAAAATGTTGCTAAGCAATATAGCACTACTATATAAAATACAGCACTGTTTTATTTCAATCATGTTAGTTCAGTTTCCACAGTTTTGATTTTGGTACAGATTAGTATCTAAAACTAAATATGAATATGTAGTGCTGAAAAATATGCACTTTAAAAAAATCATACTTTAAGAACAGTAGAATTAATTATTGAAGGATTTAGATAAGGAAATATGATTAATAACACAGAAAAAGTATATGTCATATGTAATCTCATATTTTTTCTTCTTTAGACACACAAGGCACCCAAGAAGTAAATGGATATCCCCTCTGAATGGGAAATGCTCTTTCTTTGCCACTGAAACACTTGAAGCCTTGAATCATTAAAAGGAATGACAGACTTTAAGTGAATTAAGGGTATCCACAATGAGATATATTTCAGCCATGGCTGTACTATTACAGAAGCACCAATTCATTCCAAATGTAAGTACTGCTATCTGTAAAATAGTTAGAAAGCTTACCACAGTGAGAAAAATATGATTCAGAGTATGGGATTGGAGACAGGTGGGATTAGCCAGGCTATTGAGCAATTTGAAACAGTTTCATTAGACATCCTCTTACAGAAGCAGTCAGGAGAGCTTGACTTCATTGAGACCACAGGAGAGAGGCTTTTAAAACTCTTAATGCTGTGGCTATTAGTCTCAGAAAAGATTCCTTGTCAAAGAAACTTTACCCAATTTCATATTCCTGGTCACAGGTCATCAGAACACTACAGAATAGCTAATCCAAAACAGCTCTCTAAAGTTATGAAAATAGCTAAAATAATCATATTGCATTATATCTGCTTTTAAATATACTTTTGGAGCATATTTTTCAATGCTATCTGCCACTTTTGTATCACTACCTTCTTGCCCTCATCTTTATAGCAAAATCTTACAGATAATTATCTGCCTACTATAAGAAAAATCCAGATTATATTCCATAGATAATACAGAATCAAGGCAATTACTTGGAAAGTGCAGATCAAATATAAATTCTTGTCAAGTGTTAGATAGTTCAGTAAGAATAAGATAGTCTTTATAAATTATCTTAATAAGAAATTTAATAGTACACTTCAATTAGCAAAGACATATAGTTTCTGCATCTGGCAGATAGGCTGGTTTACTTGCAAAGACAAAAAAATACTAATAAAAATTTTTTCAGATACTAAACTTTTGTCTGGGGTTGTTTTTTTTTTTTTCCTTTGGAGTTTAGGATTGTGGCTAATGTTTTAATGAATAAAGTAGAAAAATCTCTGAGCACAAACTTCAATTGAAACAATTCAAAATGTATCTTATGTACATAAGATATGGTTTGCTATAAAACTGAGAACTGAGAGGAAGGGAAAGGAGAGAGAAGTAAACTGTCACTGAGGATCTACCTTCATCTTCCTTGCTCTTAGTAGTTGTTGTCATATTGGAGATGACACACATAAATCTCTAGGCTGAGGCATGAGTTCTTTGCTCTCTAAGAAGAGATCTAGTGAGCAATCTTGTAGACCAGAGAGTTCACTCTCTCTCATATTTAAGAAATCCAATTTTGATACTGCCATAGGAGTCCTTACTCATGGTTTTAGCTGATTTAGTTTTTCAATCTCTATTGTGTTCTTATTAGCTTAAAAATATTATAATAGAATTATTATGTGTTCCATTACCATGTTTTATTTTCATTTATAAAAGCATATGTTCTCCTGTATCTTGATTTTTTCCCTTATCATGTTAATAACAATGATTTATTTACTTTTGTAGCTAAATAATTTGGATGTACCATAGTTATTAGCCATTCTTCTATGAATTAAGATTTAGGTTGTTTCTCTTTTTTATTTCTTTAGCTATTACTAATAATGCAGTAGTTATCCTTAAAAAAATATCTTCTCATGATGGTATTTTAATTTCTGCTTGTTAGATTGTATACTTGTTGAGTCAAATGGTTTGAATAATTGTTAAATTTTTAATAATTACTGCTCCAAAATGATCATTGCTCCAAATTTAAAATTATTGTTATTTAATGTCACACCAAAAATATGTGAGAGTGCCCATTTAGGTAACCTTGCATATTAGTTTGGATATTATTATTATTAATTTCTACAAGTCTAATAGACCAAAAATATCCAATATTAGTTTGCACATACCTGACCCTGATCGAGACAGAATATCTTCTTATGTGTTTATTAGTCATTTGTGGTCCATTTTTTGAATAACGTATTCATGAATATTCTTTTCTACCTTTTACTTTAGTCTTTTAAATGCAGAACATTATGTCTGAGTTAGGGAGGCACTGTTCTTTAGATAGTGCTCCAAATAAAGATAGATACCTTCCCCATCCCCTTTCAATTTAGAGATGATATATATGAAATCAGTATTCAACAAAATCCAACAAATTTACTTAGCATCTACTTTGTATCAAGTACTATGTTAGGCATAAAAATGAGTAAGACACAACCCTCAAAATAGAGAGATAAAGCAGTAATTAATCATAAAAACATTTTATTAAATAACAATGTTATTTCCTTAAGGACAATGACAACCTTTTTTCCACAGTAGCTAAAAGCAAAGAAGAAATAGAAAGCAATGAACAAAGAAATTGTGACCAAAGTATAGAAAAGGAGAAAAAGCCATAGTCCCCAAAGATGCAGGACATTTTGTTCACTAGAAAGCTTGTCTGTAAAGTTTTAGAGTAGAATAGGGACTCAACTAAGGTGGAGTGAGGAAGAGAACAGTCCTCCCTGACACAGCCAGCCTAACTCTTACATATCCAAAGTCATCAACTGTGTGAAAATGGAAGAAATATAAATGTTACACAATACTTATTATCTAAAATAAGTAACTTTTCAACATCAGCCAAACCTCGCAATCAGTGAATATTTTCAAATTGAGAAAAAACTTGAGGGAAGCCCTTGGTGAAATAATTTTACTAATTTAATGCTAAATCTATTAAAACATTTTTAAATGTTTTTTTTTTTCAATTTGGGAAATTAAAAGAATTCAAGTTTCTTTGGAATTGTTCTGAATAAATATAAGATGCAGTTTTGCTGTCTTCATTCATGCCTCACACCAAGAACAAGTTTTGGGTTAGCATGAATATAATCATTAAGATGAAGTTATTTCCTAAATGATTGATTGTTCAAAACACAGATCACATTTTGCTATCTAGGGTATAAGGGAAATTCTAGAGCCTAAGAACAGTTTCTTTGCTTTGCTAATTTATTTTTGTTTTTATTATTTGTATAAATTTATGAGGTACAAGTATAATTTTGTTACATGTATAGACTGCATAGTCGTGAAGTCAGGGATTTTAGGGTATCCATTACTCAAACAACATACATGTACCCATTAAGTAATTTCTCATCATCTATCCCCTCTCCACACCTTCACCTTCTGAGTCTCCATTGTCTATTATTCCACATTTTATTTCCATATGTACACATTATTGAGCTAGCTCCCACTTATGAAAACATGTGATATTTATCTTTCTGTGTCTGACTTATTTCACTAAAAATTATGGCCTCCATTTTTTTTTGTCTAATCTTTTTTTTTTACTACTTTTTTTTTTTGTCTAATCATCTGTTGATGGATACTTAGGTTGATGCCATATCTTTGCTGTTGTGAACATAGCTATGATAAACATATAGTGCAGGTATCTTTTTGATATAATGATTTCTTTTCCTTTGGATAGATACCCAGTAATGGGATTGTCAGATAGAATAGTAGTTCTATTTTTAGTTTCTTTGATCAATCTCCAAACTGTTTTCCATAGAGGTTATACTAATTTGCATTCACAAGAAAAGAGTATGAGCTCCCTTTTTATGCATCTTTGCCAGCATCTGTTATTTTCTGACTTTTTAATACTAGCCATTCTGGCTGGGGTAAGATGATACCTCATTGTGGCTTTAATTTGCATTTCTAATTTTTTTGTTTATCTCTTATAGCATCAAGTATATGCTAAGCAACAATTGCCTATGTAGGAATCTTGAATACCAAAACCACATGGGAAAACTTAAATTTCCCTATATCCCTAAATATGAGTATGCATGGTTTTCTAGATAAGCTTTGAGACCCTTCAAAAGGTCATGGTCTTAATTCCAATCTTCATCATTTGATGTTCTGTTTCATGTGGGTAATCTACCCTGATAATACATCCATCCCTGTTTGTTTCTACAGATTTATTTTCAAAACTTTAACCTGCTATCATCTAAACATTCTAGATTAATAATTTCACTCGCTAAACACCATTTTCCAAAATAAAGACTGTCGACATTTATTTACTTGACTCTTTATCAAATGAGTTTCTTCCTCATATGAACTAGTGATGTTCACTAATTTTTCCACTGTATAAGAAAATTGCTCTTCCATGTTGTACTGTACTCTAGAGAGCTTGAGAGTATCAAGGTTAGTAATTGTGTATTGAACAACCCCAGACTAGAAAGACATAAATACTTGCACATTCCTAAAGCTTTTCTAGAATCTCATAGACAGTCTGAGTCACAATAGGGTATTTATTTGTTGTCATGGTTCTTATTTCATTGACTGATTAATTCAGTTTGATTTGGTTTGGCTTTATTTTGTTCATTTGCCATTAACTGGAAAGATACATTTACAAGATTAGAGGGAAAAGACACTAAAGAGAAAGAGGTTGAAGCTGAGGAAGCATACATGAATAAACCATAGTTTTGGAGCAGTCACAAGGAATTAGGATCAAGAAAACAGTTGGAGAGATTGTACTTGCGCTGAGAGAGAGAGATTTCATCTCCTGAGAATGGTTGCAAAGGTTAAGGATATAAATAAGTTGATAGTTTCTGAAAGCAGGAAGTTATTATAATCAATTTTTGAGATTGCCACCTCAATTTTTAGTTTAGAATGGGAGCTGAGTTTATCTGCTATGAATGAGCTGAGTGAGATTTAGTAGAGGACATGAGGTGAGAGAAGATGGTTGAGGATTATTTCTCAGGACAACAGGAGAGGAAATTTATCAAAATAAGTAGAATGACTGCCTTAGGGTGCTCAACACTCAGTGAGGTTAGAAAAAGCAGGACCTTTAAATTAATTCTTTTTTTCTTTCATTACTTCAACAAATATTTTTTTGAGAGGCTACAATATATCAGTTACTGTACATGGTGAGGGGAATATAAGATGAAAAAGACACAGCCCTCTGGCTTCAAGGAGTTTATAGCCATATAATTAAAGGCTATCATCCCATTAGGGCTCAAAAGTCTGAGCAAAATACTTCAGAAAATGGATTATTGGATTAATACAGAATTACTAACTATTCACTTCTCTCCTTTAAAGCTTATAGGATACTCAGATTTTCGATTTTCTATTACAAAGTTAATAAGCTAATTATTACTAAGAATCTGTGATTTCACCCATGTTTTAAAATTTATTATCATTAAGTTGTTTAAAATATCCTGTTATCTTTTCATTTTTAAGTATCTATAGTTATGTCTTCTTTCTCATTCCTGACATTAAGCTCTGGTTTTTCCTCTTTTTTTTCTGAACCAATCTTACCCAATTCCTTTCTAACTTCACTTTTTAAATTATTTATTAGTTTTGCTTTTTTCTTTTGTGAATTTTTAATTCAGTTTTCGTAAGTATGGGACTTAACGAGTTTTATGTGTGCGTGTGTGTGTGTGTATAATTCATGATAATAAGTAGATAATTATTAGTCTTTTCCTCCCTGTCTGCTTGAGAATGTATCCACCCTGTACAAAGGAAGAACAAAACACTGTATTTGATACTTTCAAGCATCATGCATTAAATACTGGAACATAATTTTTACTTGGAAAACAGTTAATTTTAGTGAACAATAACCGTGTAATGTAATAACGAATTAGAAAACTTTGGCCTAAATTAAACTGTGCTCAAATGAATACAAGGTTAAAAATTACTTGACAGTGTTTAGATAGAATAAATATATTTTAAATATTTTTCTACTGGGAAATTAAGATTATAGGGTCTATAAATATAATCATAAAATTAATTTTATAAATGAAAGTGTCATTTTACATGTTTAATTATGAAATGAGAAATACAACCTTTCTTCTCTAAATTTGCCAAGTACAGTAAGTGATACAAATGTTCTTTGAAAAGCTAATGTGATACAAAAATGATTCAGGGGTAGCAAGTGTTAAAATATAATCAGTGGTGGACTGTCTATGAAGACTTTTACATTATAATCATAAAGATGGAAAAGTTGAAAAGAAATTACCTATAATCAAAACTTTTTTCAGGTAAATCAGTGCCCCTTCACTTTATTAAAGTCATTGTCGTTCATTCTTTTTTCAACAGTTCCAATATTTTTAGCCACCTTCATTTCTTATAACACGGCTTAAAAAATGTAAATGTCCAATCACTTTTCATTTCTTAAGAGATAATTCTGATTAGGACTCTTAAATTTAACCAAATGATGTCAATCTTAGCCCCTACTTAAAAAAAAGTTTAAAACACCTGGATCTTATCTTAACCTGAAATTTAGAATATTGTTACTCATAGTGCTCACAAAAGAACACAATTTCAAACTGTCTATTCTCCAGTTACTATTAAAAGCTGTGGAAAGCACTGTTATGAATGAGCTGAAGGATGAGCAAACCTCTAAATTAATTTATTATTCTAGCCTTTAAAGAAGCTGAAGCTATAGAAAGCTATAAATATTATACATTTGATATTTACTTTTTGTGAAGTAAATACCTTCACCTAACTATATATATATTTTTTTATTTCAGAATATTAAGGAGAATATTAACCAAAACCATGTTTTGGTTATGTAATTTGCTTTTGTGCAGTTTGAGTCAAAGTTGTAAGTGTGCCCTTCATGCAGATAATGCCTGTTTTACCTGTTAGGTGTGAATTTACCCATCCTCCTCTTCTCCCCCCACCTACTTGATTTCCGTTGAGTTTTGCTTTCATATGTGAACATAAGTGTTCATAGATTAGTTCCAAATTAGTACTGAGTACATGTAGTATTTGTTTTACCATTCTTGAGTTACTTCACTGAATGATTTCCAGTTCCATCCAAGTTGTTACAAAAGATACTAGATCACCATTTTTAAAATGGCTGAATAGTACTCCATGGTATACATATACCACATTTTATTAATCCACTCACGTATTGGTGGACAACTGGGTTGTTTCCATATCCTCGTGATCATAAATTGTGCTGCTCTAAACATTCAACTGCAAGTGTCTTTTTTTATAAAATGTCTTTTTCCCTTTGGGTAAATACCTAGTAGCAGGATTGCTGGATCAAATGTTAGGTCTACTTTTAGTTGCAAGAAAAAAATCTATATATTTTGGAGGGAAATTTTTATTACTTTCCAATTTTATCCTCATAATACCACAAACCCACTATACTAATAGTCTTTGGACTAATATGTCCATTTGAATCTTATGAAAGTTTCTGGAATTCCAAAGTATGGAACTAGTTTTCCAACCTAGTTTCCTCTGACTAGAGCTCTAACTCCCAAATATGGCCTCTCCATAATCAGTCCTTTCTGTAAACATCTACTTCCCTGAGATGGCACAGTTCCAGGTTCCATTTCACACCCTCTCTCCATAGATTTTGATTCTTATATAGGGATCCATATATCAGAGAAAACACAGAATAGGATGAGACATGGAAATGTGAAAATCCAAGGCAGTAGGAAGATTAAATTAAAATTCACCCCAAACATTATTAAATATGCCTATGTGATTTCTTCTTCAGATTGTTCATGTTCTCGTTTAGAAATTGATTTGAATACTTAATATATACCAGGCACTGAGTTAGCAACATATGGTTAAGGTACAGTCCCTACACTCTTAGAGCTTACATCTGGCCAGAAAATCCTTATAAAACAAGAAAACACAAATATGATGAGATTTATAGAAAGGGAACTATGCTTTTTCAGGGGGTCAGGTCTTTATTATAGTAATACCAGCAGTATACTTCCATTGTTTTTGTAGTATCCAAATTATTTAGGGAGAGAGCAACTGAGTGAACCAATTCAATTACAAATTAACTTCTTAAATATAGAGTCACAAACACATGCATACACATACACACAGACACACAGACACACACACACACACAGAGAGAGAGAGAGAGAGAGAGAGAGAGAGAGAGAGAGAGAGAGAGAGAGTGAGAGAGAGAATGAGTCTTAGTATTATATAGGATTTTATAATTTTATTTAAACCACGCACCCAAATATGCATGATCACATTCCTGGAGAAAATATTTTCCATTACACTTACAATAAAATTCAAACTCCTTGTTCTGGCCTCAAGATTCTATGTATCTGACCTGCTTTATCTCCACTTTATCTTCTCCTACTTGTCTCCTGTGTCATTAAACTCAAGACACAAGGACCATCCCACTGTTGACCACAGCAAACTTCTTGCTGCTAACCACACCTGGTAAAATTATTTGAGCTCCCACATTCAGCTAGTATACTCCTGTACATTTCAGCTACATGTGTCAATAAATATCATTTTTGCTTGAACTAATTTAGATTGGGTCCAGTACTTGAAACTAAAAGAATCGTGACTGGTATTAATCTTGACCTAGTCCCATTTTTCCCATAGTCCTTCATATACCTTGATCCTGAGTATTTCCAGCATACTGATAACTTCTCCCTGAACAAGCTTTACTCTATACATATACTACTTAAATCATATTAACCAATAATGCAACTTGTTTGACACATGAAACAGTATAATTATCTTTCTCTCATAATACATATACTCCATCAATGAATGCAGACCAATATTAAGCCAGTGAGTGTTTTTAGTAGAAATATCCCTCATGAGTTAATGCAATAGGCTTAATTTTGTTATAATTCCCTAAATCTTTTTCACATATGCTGTTATCAGATTAAGACTTCCCTAATCCTATAGATGCACTGTTTAGTTTTAGAAGAAAGGCTAATTATAACACTTATTCTTACTGGTGCAGGAAAAGCATAACTTGGGAGTAAGGGAGATCTGGGTATGAATTCTGACTCTGTCATCTTTAGGTCTATAACCTTCAGCAAGTCTTTAACCTTATGAAGACTCAGTTTTCACAACTATAAAATGGGGATAATCTTTTCTTTATGGAATTTTTTGCAAACAAATAAATAATAATAAATAAAAAATATATGTAAGAAACATTTGTCCCAAAATGGTAACTACTAATCCTCTCGAGCCCTTTTCTTCAGCTTTCTAAGACATTTTGTTCCCAAGTCTATAATCCAAAGAAATCACAATCTCTTTCAGCTTTGTGCATTTAAAAAAAACAAACAAACATGATGAGCAGATCCCCTGAATCAAGGGTTAATAACTCAAGATCTAGACAGGTAAAATAAATGACTAAAACCTTTGCTTTAAAACAGGGTGTGGTGGGAACCGTGGTAAACCATAGAGCAAATGCTCCAAATAAGACAGCCACTATTCAACTCCCGTGAATTATGCCAGGGGAAATAGGGAAATGTTCTGATTTTTGTAAGAAACAAAGGAACATGCAGTTTTACTAGATATCTACTCATTTTTAAATGCCAACAATCAATTCAGAGTTTCTGAGCCATTTACAGGCCCAGCAAAGCATGTGTGGCCCATGGGTAGCCTGTTTGTAACCTTGGCACCCAAGTGTCAGAATGACTCACAAAAATGACTAGCAGGAAAGAGCTGAGACAGAAATTTGATCATCCCATGAGAAACCTCATGTTAAACTCTAAAAAGCACCCCTTGTACTCATCTATTCCATCTTTCTATATTTGTTTCTCTCATCTTCTCAACCTAGCCTCAATACTCTGTTTCTATAATGCTACTGTCAGCCTCCTGACCATCATTCATGTTGCCTCTAATCCTTCATATACCACCTCCGCTGAGATGCTCTCCTGCCTCATTAACCTTCCCTCCCCAAAGGAGACAAATTCAGGAAATCTGAAATGGCCCCTTCCATTTTGATTATCAATCTATATTGTATGCTCTATTAGGTCATTTTTAATGGGCTGAAAAACTTTTAGAAACCTGGAAAAAACAGGATTAGGCATATAGTTTTTGGCACACAGAAGGGCATTTACAAAGGCAAGCTTTTATGTTACTGAGGAAATTATTTGACTAGTGACATTTAATAAAGAGCTACATTAGAATTGTTTTGACTGTCTAATATGTTTCTCAGCAAGTATTTTTAATTATTTCACATGGATATACTGTATCTCCAATAAGTCTCCAATCATTTTAAGGTTCTGTATAGTCTGTATCTCCCTACAGAGTTTAAACATTTGTCAGACCATTTGAGAATTACTTCTCATAATTACTGCTAAGAAAACTGAAAAACATTTAAAAGTCAAGATTCGTATATAAGCTAGAATTTTCAGCATCACTTTTAGTCCACGTCTTTTAGCTACATGTTATAGGAACTATAAAGTATCTTCTTTATAAGTAAAGAAGAAAATTAAATTTTATTGTTAAATATTACTGACACATATAGAGAAAAAATTGCTAAACAAATTCAAGTTGAATTCAAGAATGTAGTAAATAAATAAGCTTTATATCAGTCAACTAAAATGCCAGGCCTCAAATCAGAATGTATTAAAAGAATCAAAATAAATGAATAATAAAAATTCATTTATTTAATCACAGTTGCCCTAGGAATACAAGGATTATATATCATTTTAAAACATACATATATAATTTATGAGTATAACCAAGGGGAAAAGTGTTACTTTATTATCTTGATAGATGATAAAGGTTATTTCACAAAGTGAATTTCATAGGAAAAATTATTTTAAAATGTAATAGATTAAAACAGATTTCTGGGCCGGGCGCGGTGGCTCACGCCTGTAATCCTAGCTCTCTGGGAGGCCGAGGCGGGCGGATTGCTCAAGGTCAGGAGTTCGAAACCAGCCTGAGCAAGAGCGAGACCCCGTCTCTACTATAAATAGAAAGAAATTAATTGGCCAACTAATATATACAAAAAAAATTAGCCGGGCATGGTGGCACATGCCTGTAGTCCCAGCTACTTGGGAGGCTGAGGCAGGAGGATCCCTTGAGCCCAGTAGTTTGAGGTTGCTGTGAGCTAGGCTGACGCCACGGCACTCACTCTAGCCTGGGCAACAAAGCGAGACTCTGTCTCAAAAAAAAAAACAAAAAAAAAAAACAGATTTCTGAACATAGCATCTACAAATCAAATGTGACTCACACAATAATGGATATAAAATGATTACACATTAGCCCTCATGAGCTATTTTATGAAGAAATATTCATGACAAAGAAAGAAGTCACCCAGTATAACAAATATAATAGGCAACTTGCATTTTGAAGACACACTGAAAAAAGCAAAATATCCAAAAAAAGAAAGCTGTATAAGAATTTGGTAATTATTGGAACAACTGAAATAATGGCAAATGAGAATTATGAGAGATATATGAGCCCCTAAAACATGAATCCTGCTAATAATGCTAGCTACCATTTATTCAGTATTTTAAGGAAACCACAGGTAATTCAGTGACAGAGCCAAGATTTAAACTCATGTTTCACTGACTCAAAACCCATGTGCATTTCAATATGATACCTCCTTTCTATTCCCATAAAGAAACTGATTATGGCAAAAGCCCCCAAAATGATTAGTAATCACTAACAAAAGAACCCACAATTATGACCATTCCCTTAGCTACACTTGCTACACCCTATAGAGCAATTCCAACCAAATATCTTCCTAAGTACTATCTTACTTTAGTAGCTTACTAAAGCTTAAAGCTCCCAACAAGTATCATAGTAAGAAGATGATAAAAATTTAAAAATATCTCTGTGTATATTTCATTATAATTTATGCATATATGCATAAATATATATGTTTCAGTGTAATATACATAGTATTCTTGAAAAGTTTAAGGTGTTTTTCCTTTTTTTGGTTCTTTCTTCATGTGATCTTACTCTATTCCACTGAAATAGAGTATCTACATTAGCATTATCTACAAAAGCATCACTATTCTTATAGCAGAAATGCAAAGAGAAAAAAATCAATATTAAGTTTCTAACATTTAAAATATACTTTTTATTCATGCATTCAGCAAATATTAAATAAGTTTCAATTATGTTCCAGGTAATATTCTATTCTAAAAATAGCAATGAACAAAGTAGACTTGAAAGAGATAGGATGCATCTGTGTACGTGCGTATGTGTGTGTGCGCATGAGTGTGTCTGTGTAAAATAAAGCCAAGTTTTATTGAGGGAAAAGTGTTTTTTCTATATTCTATTTACACATCAAGAGTCAATCCTGGGTGATTTGAGACCACAGAGTTTTATAATTAAGTCATGGTGTAGAAAGTAAGGAATCAAGGAAATTTGGATTGGAGCACTTGCTCTTTCTTCTCAGGATAAAGAGAAAAATGACAAGCCCCTCAGAAAATCAGTATGTGTTCAGTTTGGTACCATGTCCAGAAAGTTCTAAGGACTTCTCTAGCAGACCATCCAGAGCTTGAGAAGGGTGTGGGAATAACCTTCCCAAATCCCACACAAGGCAAATTGGTGCAGAGAAATGAACTGAGAGTATCTAGTTACCTGAGGTTCTAGACAGAAATGCTAAGAGAACCAGGGTGCTAGATTAAACTTTGAGAATGGACAAAGGATAAAATAGAAAATAAGAACTTTGAAACTAGATGCTATGAAACTAGATGCTTTGAAACTAGATGAAACTAGATGCCACATGTTTGGTGTCAGAATGATTAAAAAAAATACAGGTGAGAGGAGTCACGATATCACAGTTTCACTGTGCTTCCCTTATACGTCACCCCACTTTCACTGGGCTTCCCTTATACCTCTCCTCCATTGCACTATCATCTCTTGACCAGACTGCTGAAATAGACTCCTACCTGGTATCCCTGCTAACACTTTTGTCCCCTACAATTCATTCTCTGCAAAGAATTCAAAGTGCTTGAAATTCTCTGGTTAACTTCCATTAGAGTTCAAATGAAAACCAAATCCTGATCATGGCTTGACTCCTGAATTTTATCTATCTCCTGCCCCCAGTATTACTCTCCTTTGGTTCTCTCATCTCTAGCAACACTGACCTCCTCTCTGCTCATCAAAATGACAAGTGGTGTTTCCCCACAGACATTGTGCAGTTGATCTTCCCTCGTCCTGGAAAGTTCTGTCCTGCAGATCTTTACATGATAAGAAGCCAGAGCCAGAAAGAGAATTTCCTGGGGCATCTCATCAAAACTAGGCTTCTTTCCTCATTTTTCTTTGCTAATAGGTATATAATCCAGTTATCTCTTTAGAATGTGAGCTCCTTGAGGGTAAGGGTCTTTATGTGTATCTTGTCCACAGGTATATAGGTTCTCTAACATTATTGTTGAATGAATAAATAAATGAATGAATGAATGGATAGGGTAATGGAGGCAAATGGTTACCTTCTTCCAGCTACTTCTTTTTCACTAACATCTCTCATGACACTCCCAATTTCACCATGCCTATACAAAATGACTAGGAATTAGGCAATGAAGAACGCAAGAAAGTATAGTCCTAAAGAGCAGTATGCAAAGAGTTTAAGGTGGAATTGGGGAAAGAAAAATCTTATTTAGGAAATAGAATAAGAGTAGACTTCTTTAAAATATCATGGCCTCTCAATGCTGGGGCTTCCAAGTCAGAAATACAAGAGGAAGGAAATGCCTATGTTTTATAGAGTGTAAATTGTATTTTCTGAAGTGAAATATTTAAAATCCACTAGGACATGTGTTACATAACTGGTGAATCCTCTTAAGAGGACTTATGTTAAATCAAAGTAAGGATTTCAATGTTTTTATGAAGCTGTATGGCCGTGTCATTAATGACATTAGGTGCACTATAGGATTTTGTCTTTTTCACAATTGAAGGATAAATAAGTAATCGGAGTAAAGGTGATCAGAAAAATATAAATAAATACACTGCTTACGTTTCAATGGAAAATTTAGCTTAAATAACAGATTTCAAAAAAAAAGTTTCTTTTAGTTAAATTTTACTTAAGATTATTCTGCTCGAGGAAACAAAAAGATAGTATGGATGAGAATATTTGTGTAAAATTTTAGAAGAATTTAAAATTATGTGCTTGAATGCATATAAAATTGATCAATCAATGATTTTTAAGAGTAGAAATTTAGTATAATTATGCATAACACATAATTGTTTTTGTTCTAATTGCAAAATTATATTATTTGACTATGCTTGAACCACTACATAATATGGGAAAAACTTGTTTCTTGATAAAAACATATTAACTAGCCTATTAATAATCATGTTCTTAATGTGGCATAACATTCTGAAATAAAACTACATTCCTATTATGTTACAGATTAATATTTGTTCTCAGAACTATTTCCAAAAAAAAAAAAAATTCTTACCAGACATAAACTGTGTAATAGAGGATAATTCCATTTGGCTCCAGGGGTGGTTGCCATGACAACTTCACAGTGACACCAGACAACTGTTTTACAGAGAAGTCTTGAGGAGGAGAATCAGGAGCTGAAATGTTAGGGTATAGAAAAATGCATTTTACTAAATATATATAAGAAAAGGTTAAAATGAAAATATATAAATTTTTTATTATAAACTTTCTAGTAAAGGAATCAGGTCCAGTGCTTTTCTCTATGGGCACAAGAGACTGATTGTTTACTTTCAAAATGAGATGATAAAGGAAGATTTTGCATGGTGGTGTTAGAACATCTGTTTCTGTGATTCAATGGAAAAAAAGATGTCATGAGAAAATAGAACAAGGGGTATGTCAGTGTGACTCACCTACTGTTCTAGTACATATTGGTAAATTGTTATCCTCTAATAAAAATAAAAACTTATTGGGGTGAATAAATAGACAATAAAAGAGCTCCCCAGACAATAAAAAGATGTGGGAAAAAAATCACACATTCAAGAAGTGGGAAAGTGATAAGCATAACATTAGGAAAGCAGTTAAAATGACTGACCTCACAAATGAATACTACATTCCTTAGTTTCAGTTGTGTCATTAAACTGTAAAGTAATATCAAAATCTGTTCACTGAGTCTTCAAAATTGAATGGTTTATAAAGGAAACACCAATGTAGCACATAGATAAGAAAATAGTTTAGGATCCACTTGTTATTCTGCTATAATAGTATAAGAATATACAAATACTTTAGCTATTCTGCATTGAATAAACATTTAAAAAAACTACTAAAAATTAGTTGGCCATGTTTATATTTTCATTTATATAAAACATTTATAATGACATTTCTCAGCTGCTGTATAACAGTACAGCAATGTGTTAGAATACTGAAATATAACTTTTTGCATATAAAAAAGTATAACAATAAAATTTGGTTCATTATTATAGTTATGCACAGAAAATGGACTTAGGTAGCTAATAGAAATTCTGATAATTTGTTTAGATCTTTAAAGAATGTTAATTTATACATATTTCATGTATAGGTCAATATTTCCAATAATGTGGAGAAAATGCTACCTGAATTATTTCAATTTCTTTTTGATTCTCTGAATAAATTCAGCCATAGTTGTATGTGTACTCATGTATGTGTGTTTTCGTTATTTTAGTAACAATAATTTTCTCCAAAAACTGTACTGAGCAGAGAAAGGTTTATGAGACAAGTTCTAAGGAATAATGGTGACAGTTATATTTGGTATTTTCACTGGCACTACAATAAAAATGCTATCAAATATTGATTACCAAAAGAATCCATGTATCATTTAGAGATGCCTGTTCGCCAAGATATGAATTTCCTCTGAAAAC
Organism: Microcebus murinus; assembly: GCF_040939455.1. Taxonomy (NCBI): domain Eukaryota; kingdom Metazoa; phylum Chordata; class Mammalia; order Primates; family Cheirogaleidae; genus Microcebus; species Microcebus murinus. The sequence continues at coordinate 36,754,216 of NC_134113.1, forward strand.
TCTTTCATTTTTCAAAGCAAAACCTATAAATATTTTTGCCAACATCTTTGTAAAATTTAAGTTTTGTTTATTGTTAAAAAAAAGGATTTTAATCAAAAATAGCACTGATTTAGAAACTGACATGTTGCAACTAAGCATTTCTATTCTATTCTATAATATGCTTTAAGATGCTTGGTGGAATATCAGATAGTTCTTGGTATTTTTTTTAAGTTAATCTTGAGTATATCTTTGAGTACTTTCTTTTTTTAATGTAAAAGGTTTTACTGCTAAGTAAATGTAATTAACGTGTCTACCTAAACACAATATTGCATATCTACAGTAGAAGACTAGGTTTTAATCATTTTAACATTTGTATTCTGAAATACAATCTAAATAAAAGAAACAAGAAAACTTAGAACCTTTTGCAATCCATTTAACTCATCATGTCAGAGCTTCAGAGGCTAGATGAGAAGACTTCATGAAGCTCTTACTCCTTCTGCTTGACACAATCTTTCCTATCTCTCACCCTTCCTCCCTTCTCTACCCACCTTCCTTCAGATCACAGATTAGACATAACTTCCACAGATACATGTTCCCTAATGACCTAGAGTAACTTAGGTTTCTCTTTTGTTCTGGTGAATAATTCTGGGGAACAACTATGCCAGTAATTAAAATGAAAAAAATTATTTCTCTACACATTTGTCAAATTGTGTCTCATCTACAAAACTGCAAGCTCCATGAAGGCAAGAAGCTCCCAATCCCAATAAAGCAAACTCTCTCAGGCCTTTATCCATTCTTAATTTGCCATAATTTTTCAAAACAGGATCTTATTATTTATCTTGTTCCTTAGTAATTATATGGTTTGGCCAAGAACTTAGATAGAAGTTTACCTTGAAATGCTGCATTTTTTACAGCTCAGGTAATTAAACTGCATAACACACTTTGGAACTATTGACTTGAGTGGTAAAAGCTCTGCCTGCTAAAAATGTATGTTCACTACTTTTTTGACTCCTTTATATAAGATCTCAAACTCTCACCATGAGAACTATTTGATTAGATTATAAATAAAGAAGTAGGCACTATTTCCAGACAGACATTGCTAAAATGATTTAACACCTCTTGTCTCAGAAATTATTTAAGATAAAAAGAAAAGCTAACTCTCTTCCCTAGCCTTTAACCATTGCCTCCTTGGGAAAAACATTTATTAATTCTCACTTTGAGAGCAAGGAGAATCTATCTATGAAAAAATGAAAGTTCAGACAGGTAAGTTTGATGGAGAAACAAGCATATTAAGTGGAAGCAATATCTAGGGAAGACTAACCCATGGAGGCATCACACTTAAAACCTGGGGCAACTCAGAGTACCCTACCAGGTTGCTTTGGTGAAATTTTTTGGTGGAAGTGAAAACAGAGAGACCTGCAAAGGGAGAAGGCTCCAAAGACTTTATTATTCTGAATTTAAGGAGAGCAGTGCAGAAAAAAGTCTTGCTTCCTTGTCATTTCTAATGTACATTCTGCTCTGGTAAATGATTCTAGACATCCACAGTACATGGGCTAGCTTGAAGATGGGGAAACTTGAAAGAGAAGAAAAAAATATATACTTCACAAATATTTATGATACTTTCAGGCCCACACCTCATGACAGTAGGAATCCTTTTACAGAAAAAAAATTCTCAAAATATACAATGTATAAAATATAAAATGCAAATCCTAATCCCAAATATATCCCTCAAAAGTCATTGTCTTAGCATAATATGTGCCTATAACTTGGTAAGGTACGAATGTAGTGGTCTCATTAGTAAAGGTGATTAGGAAAAGGTATATTTATTCAATATGAAAACTATTAACATTGGGGAATAGCATCTTGGCTAATTATGTAGAGAAAACTGGACCACAGCCCAAATTTATTAATAAACTAATCCTGATACTATAAAAAAAGCTGAGAGTTGACAAAAACAGAATATACTCCAAAACTTATATAAATGTCTACTGCTATGAAGGAAAAAGTTGAAAAACACAATTATGACTGACATATATCAGTTAATGTTCTAACCATTCAAACTAAATTTTAGCTTTAAAAATTCCCATGGTAAAATATTACTGTTTTTTTTTTTTACAGAGTACTAATGACTACAGAAACATGAAAAGCATTTTTATACTTAATTTTATTGAATGCAAATATGATGTTGCTAGCTTTTTCTATACCATGACAATGAAATCACTATATAAATCTGGCAGGAAACACAAGTGATACTCAAGGCCAGGTGAAATTGTACATTAGGTTGTATTCTATATACATGTATCTTGAAATGTTATGGAATCAAAGTATGTCAATATCTACTACTATGTTTACCATCTTCCTCAGTCAGTACACTGATGGGTGCACTCCGAACTCCTTCACCTTTGAGTGTACTAGCAGACACTTCAATCAGATATTGGGTATATTTCTTTAGTCCTAAATAGAAATAAAATAGGTAAGTTGACACTTAAAAAATCATTTAATAGCACGCAAAAGATAAACTATAAAATGGCTCTCAACTCAACAGTCTTCCAAAAATAAAAGCCAAATGAAAATGTAGTTCTTTGGCAATAGTAGCTTCTATTATGATGACAAAATGATATAGGATAATGTGGAAAAGGATTAACTTAGAGTACTCTTTCATGTGACCTGAAATCATCTTCTAGCTTATTTAGCCAAAAAGACAGAATTGTCATACCATCTATGAAAATAATTGCACTTAAACCATATATAACATAATATTAAGCTAGTATTTTGTAGCCACACTGTCAATATAAATGTACATACCCAAAATTAAATTTATTTTTTTACCTTTAATGCTTTGGGTTAAAGAGGTTGTATTTACAGTTCTTTCCTCATTTCCATTACTTCTCTTGAGATAAATTGTATATTTTTGTATGATTCCATTGGGACTACTTGGGGGAACGAATGACAGTTCAATCTCTCCAGAAGAAATATTTTTGTAAGTAATATTTTCTGGTGCACTATCGGGTACTAGAAGAAACAAAAATATCAATACATAAAACAATTCCATCCTGAAATCTATTCTGCTGAAATTCTCACACAAGTGTACTAGATTATTTATATGTGAACATTTCCTAGAGCGTGATTATAATAAACATCCTTAATGGAGTAGGATATAAATAAATTATGCCATTTACAAACATATAAGAAAATATTCAATTCAAAAGAAAATGCATATTATGATTCTATAGAAAAACACTTATAGGATGATATATTTATTAAAAGACTTAATATTATAAGAAGCTATCTTTCATTGCAGAATACACAGATGCAAGAAAGAGAACTAAAAACACTTAAAAGTGGACTCTTCCCTTCATTAAGAATAATATAAAAAAGTTCAGTGGGTTAGTTTTGGTTGTCAACAAGTTCTATGACAAGTCAATGAGCCCATCCTAGATATGAGGCTGCATAGTATGACCAGGCAGCAAAATTGTTTCCTAAGGATAGAGAATATCATTAAATAAAACACTAATTTTCTCTATCTGATAATATTCTTGTATTGAATGTAATGTTGATAAAATGCTTATGTAGATTCAAGCACAAAAATGTGGGATTCCAATTCTGGCAAAATATTGGAACAGATACCCTAAACTGAATGAATATCTTACTTAAAATAATTAAAACTCTATAAAACATTAAGACAAAATTTCTTTAAGAAATTGTGTGGAGCTGACAAGAAAGTTAGAAATCAGTGGTGACCAGCCGTAAAAAGCCCACAAAAAACAAACAAACAAAAAACTAAAAACAGGAATCCTGAGAAACCAGCTTTGCCTTGGAGTATACTGGTTAAACCTGGTGATTTTGCATTTCCGTGTTAACATTTCTGTAGAGTGCCAGAGAAAGAATATGAAGCCTTGGGCCAATTGAAGAACGAAGGATACTCCCAAATAAACAGCTGAAACCTCAAAAGAATACAACTTTACCCATGTATATTGAATATACATGTTCTAGGAGATAACTTAAATTCTTCTGCAGGTGTCATAGAATCCCATGTGAGTGTTAACTCCTGGACTTGTGTAAGATGGTGCAGTCATTATCAGAGAATGGGGAGAAATAAATCCACCTTGCAGAGAACACAGAAAAGAAACTTTTTTTCTTGCCAATCTTCTAGGTGGAGAGGTGGAAAAGAAATAAAAATAATCCTGTTTTAGAATTACAAGCCTATCCCCATGAGCATATGTGGCCCAAATCCATGATACTTATATGCAGCCTGAAAAAACCTTTACTTTAGAATTCAAATTAAAATGAAACTGTAGTCCTGGGTTGCTATTACTCCTAAGCAACTATATGAAGTAAATATGATAAAAATCCTCTCTGAAGGAACTCAACTTTGACTCAAACCACATAAATTTCCCACAAATAAAGTTTCAAGGAATATGAGCTCACTGATAAAATCACTAAACACACAAGCAAATCAAATACCAATAGTGAAACACAGCAAAGAAAAGAAAAAATATAAAACACACACACACACACACACACACACACACAGCATCCAGACTTTGAGACTTCAGATATTGAAATTATCAAAAGAACAAAACCATAAATGTTTACTGTTTCAGGAAATCAGACATATTTTAAAATATAGACAATGAATTATTTAAATAATGTTAAATAATCATGCAAGTTTGAAGGAGAACCAGATAGACCTTTTAGAGTAGAAGAATAAAATGTTACTAACTGAAAATTAAAATTTTCTTGATGTCTGAAAGAGCAGATTAGATAGATATGGAGAGAATTTTAGGAAAAGGATAATATTGAAGAAATTATCAAGAATGTAGATCAAAGATAAAACTTATACAAAAATATAAGTGACAGTTAAGAAACAGACAATATACTAAGAGTGGGTAAAATAACAGAAAGAATAAAGAAAAAGAAACAGTTAAAGGAATAATGGCTGAGAATTATCAAAATTATTGAAAGATATCAAACTTCAAATCAAGGAATCTCAATAATCAAGCAGGACTTTAAAAAATCACATCTAGACACATCATTGTAAAAATGCACAACACCAAAGAAGAGAAGATCTTAATGGCACCTGAAAGAAGAGAAACCATCTATATAGGAATGACAATTAGATTGACAACTGACATCAATTAAAAAACAACTGGAATTCTATACCTAGAAAAATTGACAAGAGCAAACTAAAAATATATTTAGATAATCAAAAACCGAAAAAGATATAGAAGGTAATTCTCTGCTAAAAAATAAAAAACAAAACAAAACAAAACAAAAAAAATGAAAAAGAATACCATCAATATACCTTCAATACATGAAATTGTAGACAATGTACTTTAGGTAAAATAAATAAATAAAAATTAAAAATTTACCAAAGATGAAAGACCACAGTTGTAAAGACAATGGTTTAAAATTGTCTGCATAGAATAATTTGAAGAGTTAAATAATATAAACTATTTAATATAAACTAATAATATAAACTATAATCTATAAATTTATAGATATTATAGCCATTAAAGTAGGCGTCCTCAAACTACGGCCTGCAGGCCATACGTGGGTGTTTTTGCCCTTTTGTTTTTTTACTTCAAAATAAGATATGTGCAGTGTGCATAGGAATTTGTTCATAGTTTTTTTAAAACTATGGTCCGGCCTTCCAATGGTCTGAGGGACAGTGAACTGGCCCCTGTTTAAAAAGTTTGAGGACCCCTGCATTAAAGAGTTCTATTATAAGATTCTTTCCTTTCAAATAAAGAAATTGAACCATTTTTGTTAACATTCTAAATACCATGGATATAAAAATTACTACTAATAAATACAGTAGAGAAATAAAATTCAGAAGCCTCGAAAGTGAAGATATATTACTCTCCCCAACTGTTAACAGCTATGGGGTTTTTGTGTCTAAGGCAGATGTAATAGGAAAAAAGTAACTTAAGAATGTCAATGCTTCTAAAACTTTGGGAAGGATTATAATGCATAGCATAGTTTGATGTAGCAATATGTAGCAATATAATCCTACTATCCTTCCTACCCTAAACATCCTAAATCTTCTCTAGTGTCTTCCCAAGCTAATCTATTACATTGAGTAAAATCCTCAACTACCTTGAATGCTTTCTTAACCTTCTGGCTCTAAATGAAATCTTGGACTTGCTGAGAACACTGCTATAGGCCTTTTTGGTACCAGGCTTGTTTTTTTTCCTTAATCCTTATAATTATAGGGCCTGGGAGTTGTGAGTTTTATTTACCACTCCTCTTTTCCATACACGTATCTTTTCTCCTTTCCTCTTCCTGAAGAACCACAGAGCCTTTGAAGCCTATTCTATCAGATATCACCATATGATACCATTCCTTAAGACAGTTGTCTGGAGGTGCTCTGCCACTTCTCCAAACATTTTAAAGATTTTGTCACAAGGATAACTAACTTACTCTCTACCACTATTAGAGATGTCAACATCCATGCAAATGATCTATCCAACTCCTTGGACTCTGTATTCCTTGATCTCTATAATTCCAATAATCTTTTCCTCCATTTTGCCTTACCCACAGGCTCTCATGGCAACACCCAAGACCTTGTCATTACCGATAGCTTCCAGTATGCCTTTCTTTGGCAAACACCTCCTATATTTCCAGCTTAACTCTTGTGCTCCCAATCCAACAATCCTTTGATCTTTATCAAATTTTCACTATCAGACTCCCTATGTCTTCATTTCCTTACATACTCAGGATAGACTCCTTAGTCACTATAATCATTATAATCACTTCCTAGCAATCTCCAACAACTCCTCTGTTTCCTGGCAAAATTACAATTTGACTTAAACCAAATTCTGTGCTGGTTCCACATCTTTACTGTAACAGCTAAAAATGGCTGAATAAAACACCACTTCATGCTGACTAACCCCATTTAAATGTATAACCTCAATCTCAGATGGATCTTTTTCACTGCCTGCAGCCAATGTATTTTGTTTAGTTAATTCAGTCTCTCACTCTTTTTTTTCAGTCTCTCACTCTTTTATGTAAGTTTTCACCATCTTCTCTCTCTCCACATATGTCTAATATCCCCTCTCCTTCCTTATTCTAAGCCTATTCTTGCTTCTAATTTCATTGAAAAAATATTTAATAAAAAAACACTGAAGAGAACTACATTATCTTCCTACCACAAATTTTTCTTTGTCTTTCCTTCTTCCTCTTTTTTAAGGCCTATCCCTCCATTTCTGCATTAGATTCCATTCAAAGTCTATTCAAAGAACTTTACACTTGAAGTTATTCAAATATACATGCAAACATACACATGTTGTAAATATATCACAGTAAAAAAAAGTCTCTTGATTCCACTTATATCTTCAGCTATTGCTCAATTCTATCCTTCACTTTCCTCAAAATTTGCCTTTACTTGTTTTCTACATTTTCTTACCTAAAACTCATTCTAATCCCACTTCAGTTAGTCATTTTTTCTCATTTTTTTCATGAAACCTACTCCTGTGAAGTCACCAATGACCTCCATTTTGCCAAACCACTAATCAATCTTACTTCACTTGTCAGCATCATTTGACCTTAGAAATGAATTCCTTCTACTTGAAAATCTTTATTCACCTGGCATTTTCTTCCTACATCACTGGAGACTTTTGCTTTTTCCTTAATTAACTCTCCTGTGACTTCCCTAAGTCTATGTGTCATATCACCCAAGACATAGTAGTAAGCTTCTTGACGTCTCTTGTTACACTCACCCTGATGTGACTTTATCTCATCCCTTGACTTTGAATACCAAAGACATGGTGAGGCCTCCAAATTACATATTTAACCCTGGATCTTCTCCTTGAGTTTCAAATTTGTTTATCTAATTGCCTTCCTAGCAGGCACTTGGATATCTCAAACATGTTCAAAACAAAGGTTCTGAATTTTCTCCACACTGACCACATTTTTTCTTCCCTGGACTTTCCCATCCCAGTAAATGGCACCACCGTTCATTCAGATACTCAGACCAAAAATCTAGTAGTTCACCTGGGTTTTTTTTCTTTACTATCATATCCAACATATTCAGCAATTGTCTAAGATTGCAAATCATATCCTGTTGTTTTGTAATTCTCCAATAACTTCTCATTAAAACTAAACTCTAAATTTCTTATAACGACAACCAGAAATCTGCACCATCCCCCTATGCATGTCTCTCTCCTCATCTGCTAATTCTCTACTCACAGTTCACCCTGCTCAAGTAACAGAAATGCCCTGCTCTTCCTCAACACCATAAAGTTTCTTTCCTTGTCAAGAACTTGGCAGGCAATTTCTATTCCTCCTTCTAGAACACTTTTCTTCCCTGTCCTCATATAATTTAATTTTATATATCATTAATGGGCAAATATAACCTCACCAGCAAGGCCTTTTCTCAGTCCTCCATCTCAAATAGCCCACTTATTACTCTCTAACTTTCTCTCTTCTTTCTGGGATATATTTTTCTTCCTAGAACTTACCACTACCCACAGTCACAAATTTGTTTACTGGTTTATTTTCTGTGACTCTTCTAGAATGTTAAGTTTCGTGAAGGTAGGAATTTTGTTTTGTTTACTGCTATATCTATACTACATAGTAAAATGGTAACAGATGATATAGAATCCATAAAAAATCTGTTCAGTGAATGAATAAATATGTTCAATCTGATATAGAATACCTTTAAAAAGAGAAACTCACGGGTAAGGAAAAGATATGAGTAGATTGAAAAACTCCTTAGTCACAAGAAAAAGGAATTAGTCATGCTATTCTTGAATTTCATAACTCAACATAACTTCTGATTTTGAAAAAATTCTCATTGGAATTTAAGTTGTTCCTCTGGAATTGTCTGCCTACCACCAGTAGTCAGGATATAAATATGCATTACTGACTCCAGGCTGATATCCTTTGCATTTATATCCATTTATCCTTAGGGGATAACCAGTACTGGATATTCAGGTAGATAAACCAAGACAGACTTGATGACTTACTGATTTTGGAGAGTGATGATAAACTTAGAATTTTCTGAAATAGTATAAAGAGTATTTCCAATTACAGGAATATTTTGTGTAGCTGATAACTTATGAATAAAAAGTAATGATTATAATCAGTTGAAATAAGCTGAATCTATTAAAAATCTAAAGATAAAAGAAATAATTTAGTTCATGATAATACTAAAAAGAGAAGTTACCTTGTGTATACCAAAAGACTATTGTTTAGCATACATAGCTTTAATGTATGCAGGCAAACTTTAAAATGCTATTCATTAATACAAATCAATGTGTAGAGTTGTACACAGAGTTTTGGATAACATTTATTACTATCCACTAGTGGTTTTTGCCCCAAATCAAACATGTTCAAGGTGTTTGGTTAAAGGTTTGCTGTAAAGAAAGTTATGTCTTAAAAAGAAAAGAGAATATGTATACATCATCAAAAGGGTAATTTGTATGGGAACTCCTTAAAGTTATTTTTGTGATTTTTGCTTCCTAACAATGAGAAAATAAAAACTAATGTCAAATTTGCAAATTGCACATTCTATGATTAAAATACAGACAAACACACTAACATATATACATATACACATACACAATCAATCTTGTACTGTGTGAACACAAGAATATTTTACTTACAAGCATTAGTAAACTCTGGTTCTCTAAACAAGATATGGCATTTGAACAACTAATTTACTCCTATGTGTAATTAGTAACATTAATACATCACTGAGTTAACACACCACTTAATTTCCCGTGAAACAATATTAAAGGATGGGCCCCCTTTTTTTTAAGAGTAGAAGGTATCTTTATTATATTTAATAGGATTATTGAGCTATGAGCACAGACAGATGGTTACAGACAGACAGTTGTTCTTGAGCACAGCCTGCTTCAAATGACAGATACCTCGAGGCTTTACTTAAAACTCTAGCTTCCTCCTTTGCCCAGGGAACTAAAGTTGATGGCTCAACAGTAGCACACATGAGCTAGGAAAAGTTACTGATGTAGATTCCATTGTCTACCATTTCTATCCATGTGGAGAATGCACAGACTTTGAGACTGTTCTAATTCAGGACAGAAAGCCAGAAATTAAAAGGATGGGTATTGAACTCTATACTCCACGATTTTTAGGCCTCTTTCATTTCTGAAGAGTCTAAGTGTCAAGACAACCCTATAATACCTACCCAACTGGTAGGCTATTGAGCAATGGAATAAATTGTTTCCCCCTTCTCTTAATTTTTCTAGCTAGCTCAGGGGCCTATTAAATGAGCCCTGAAATCCAGGTCAGGAGGGCTACCGTCAAGCCTCAACTTTATTTCTCATCTACCATGACTTATGAGTCATTTTACCTAAATAGTCCTAGGTCTCCTTGCCTATAAAATAAAGGATTCTATATGTTTTCTCAGATACTTTCCAAACTAAAATTCTCATTTTACATTAAATCTCAAATTAAATTCTTATATTAACTTATGATTTACTATCCCTACCTTAGAATTAAGCTTATACAAATAGTGAAAGAGATAAAAGATTCCATGCATTGTAATAATCAGCAAACAAAATATTATAATGTCTTTATAATTTATCATTAAAATAAAGTGTTCTTGATGTTGTGACCACATGAATAGCAAAGTGCTTGATAAACATTCATAAATTTGGTGATTCTTCAATATCACAACAGGATCTTTGAAAGTTATTACTTTCCTTCCCCATGCCCTGCAGAGCCCAAACAGCAAAATAACACTACAACAACAAATAGAAAGATCCTAGATGTATTTTATAATTTATCAGCTTTATTGATGGTTTCCAAAACAGCATGTACTGTGAAAGGCCAATGGGCTTTATAATCAGATCGGTTTGGGTGCCAATTCCAGCTTTGTCATTTACCAGGTGAATCACCTTAAGCAATTAATCACCCACCAATTAATAAAAACTTTAAGGGGGCAGGAAATTGTTTTGTTTTATACTGCTTTGCCCCAGTAGAACCTGGCAATTGTGAATATTTGTTGAATGGATGAACCTCTCAGAGGCCCAGTTTTTCATTAAACAAGATAATAATGACTTAGTGCTTTCCTCAAGAATTTTAAAAAGACAAATTGTGTGAAAGCCATTAGCAGAGCCCATGACACTTAGCAGGTGCTCAAAATATACTTGTTTTTTTCCTTGACCCACTGTAAAATAAAAGTCACTACAGAGCATACCGTTATTCTCAAAAATACTTATTTTAGGTACAACATCTATAAAAGCAATGAAATATGCCGATATATAGTTTAATATCAATTAAGTTTCACTTTAAGGCCTTGATGATATAAAATGCTTCTTTTATAACTCTCTTAATCCTGCAATTTCAACTACTGCCATTCTCTATGGACACTTTTGTGTTATCTCATTTTATGCATTTCTGTGAATAGTCTCAACAAGATACTATCATTCAAAGGTAAGCTGCTTTACTAGATTTCTAGGTCCTCAAGGTCAGAGACAGAACTTCACATATAATATCTGGCTAAACTATATGAAATTGCTGAAATTTGGCCATCTATGACCTATAAAAATAGCAGTTTCATGTGGTTTAATATTTATTCCGTTAAATGTATGTATAAAACAGTAACTTTACACTTAGTTATGAAAACTCAGCATACATTGTAGAATTGGCCTAACAGTTATGCCTCCAATATATGATTGTAAACATAATATAAACAATAAACTAAGATTATCAAGCAAAATGCCTTGCATTGTACTATTTGCTCTAGCATCATTAAAACTGAAACACAAGTAATTCCTTGCTTGCATTAGTTTCTTTAGATGGGATATCCCTCCCAACCCATCCACCCAGCAATCGTTATATCCTCCTGCCCATTCCACCTCCTCATTAAGATCCACACCAAATGCTACCCCCTCCATAAGCCTTCCCCAGGCATGCCATTTTTGTGCTCCCACAATCTATATACTTGCTTCATTAGAGTATAAGAATCTATTCCTGTGAGTCTCTATTTTTATCTAATTTGAAAGCAAGTAGCTATTCAATCCAAAGTTTACAGGTACACTGAAAGAATCTCTGGTTTCTCAAGGTCTTTCATTTGAAAAATTCACTGAATTTTATCAGGAGTTTCCTTATATGTAAATCAGAATTTAAAAATTTGCACAGCAAGCATTTTCCCACACTTTTGCCCAAAAAGCACATGAATTTCTGGATTATACAAAGCCAAATAATGAAGGTTTTTAGGTTATGTAAAATATAAACAATATGGTAATTGTCAGCTATGTTTACTACATCACTATGTATCATTAAATAAACAAAAAACAACTTACCAGTCTCAGAAGTCCTCACAGAGAGTAAAGACGATAACTGATTGCCATGACCAAATCTAGTATATGACCTTACAGAAATGTTATAGAGGGTGTAAGGTTTTAAATCTTTTAAAATTATGTTTGTTGTTGAGGTGTTCTTTATAAAGAAAGTATCCATATCTTTATATAGCACTTCATAAGCAATAATGATCCCATTGGGTTTTTCAGGTGGCAACCACTTCAACCTTATTTCATTTGCAGTAATGTCAATTACTTCAAGATCTTGAGGTGATGACTCTGGTTCTGGGGAAGGAAACAAAATTTTAAGTGCATGTATTTTTTCCATGTTTGTTGCTTCAGACACTAAAAGTGGCATGACATAAAGGCAGTAAGCATGTAACAGCACTTTCCTTTTTTTAAATTGCAACCATAATTGATATTCTTACCATCTTCTGGAGTTCTCACAAAGATGTCATTTTCTTCAGACAAAGAACTTTCTCCAACATGGGTTGAGGCAGCCACTCTCATTTTGTATTTTGTGTATTTCTTTAACCCTATAAGGACAACAGACAAATTTTTAAAGTTCTTAAAATAACAATCTTAGATTAGTGCCATTTAACATAGGGCTAATGAAAATAATTTATTTGGGGGACTGACTACTTAAGTCAACTTCCATATAATCTCATTCTACCCAAATTCCTTGGGATTGAGGGCCTTTCCATGTTGGTGATCTCTGGGTTCTTTCCTAAAATATTAAGACAATAATCTAAATCTGAAAAAAATAATTTTTGGCACACTGTAAAGGGTATAGTTGACTTGGCACAAACACCATGTCTGCTGAATTATTCCACCTTATTTTCACATTTATTCATTCAAGTCTTTAATAATGAGTTATTTGATGTACCACATATAATTTTGCCTCAGTTAAGTAAATTTCTATGAAACCTGTGATCTGATGCCTTTTATTTCTCCGTAGGTAAATATAGTTAAAGAAAAACACATTTAATCAAGTTTTTCTGCAAGTATTTTAAAAGGTATTTTTGGAACCATAAAATAACCAAATCTGGAGTGACACAGAATTTGGTCCTACAGTGTTTAAAACATAGAGAGATGCATATTTCCCACCAGAATAGGAATGTAAAAAAATGAACTTTTTGTTCTACCTGTTATAAGAAAGCTGTTATCTATAGTAGTCATCTGGAATGCTCTGTTTGTATCCAGTTCCATTGCATAAATTGTATAATGAGTTATTTTTCCATTGGGATATTCTGGAGGATCCCAGTATAACAAAATAGATGAAGAACTAATATTTTTATAATTTATAATGTGAATGGAGCTTGGAACTTAAAAAGAAGAGTAAACAATTAATATGAATGAAAAGAATGCAAGAGCAATGTTTGCAGGTGATTGTTTCAGAGGAAATACATCTTTACCTTGCTCATGTGTTCTAACATTGAGAACGGTTGGTGGTCCTTCTCCCATGATGGTGAAAGCAGATACACTAATCATGTGCTCAGTGAAAGGTATAAGTTGCCTGATAACGTAAGACAGCTGTTCAGCATCAATGTCAGTGATATACTGATTCCTTGTAGTTACTACTTGAAATAAGTAAAAAAAAAAAAAACAAAACAAAACTGTTTGGATTCATAATCGAATTATTTTTGCTTATACAGTGAAATCTTAAACTTGATTTCATATGATTCATTAATCTCTCCATGTGCTCCTCTATATTAAAGGTAGGTATATAATTAATAGTAAATATAAAAAATTAATTTTAAAGATTATATTGAATATTATTATGAGTTATTAATACCCCGATAATATCTATAAACAGTTTGTGCTCATAATATGGTTCTGCTAGTTTTTATATACTATTCAGCATTCTGGAACATGAGATTAGTGTTTTGAGAAAATAGAACTAAAAGAGACTGGCTAGGAATTTTTCTGAGAAGAAAGACTAGATAATAATAAAAAATTGAAATATTATGAATCAATACTAGCTTTTAATAGAAGAGTTAAAAAGTGAGAGTTTTATTTGGACTTAAAATTTATCATGCATTCATTAAACCAATAATTTTTGAAAACAAGCATCCATGAATAACTGGCACATAAATATGCCTGAACATTTTAAATGTTAGATTTTTACTTTAGAACTTGTGTTCGCAAAACTGTTAATTAGCAATTAGGCCAAACTTGAAGTATTTAGGGAAACATCTGCACCAGAAATCATGGGCGTCTTAATTTTTAGTGTTGCCCCTAGTCTTCCTTGCATAATAAAAACAAATCACTAAAATAAACATACCTTGTATGTTATGTGATATTCTTTACTCATTCTACCATAAATAGAGTAATATAACACTTTTAATTTAGAATGGGACAAATACCAAATCAGAAAAAAAGGTGATGAAATGAAATATTCTTCTCACTTAACATTTTAGAAAAACCAGAGAGATAATATAGATCTGTATCACCTAAGTATTTTTAATTTGCTATATATGACTTTCTCCTTTTAGAAACAATAAGAGTCATTGACACTGAAGAGCAAGTGTATACACTAATGACATCACCACGTCATCGGGGTCACCTACACCTGTTTATCACACCATGCACTAGAGTTGTAACTTTCTGACCTATTTACCTTTAGTGACACTTGAAAACCTATTAGTCAAAAGCTGTAGAGAGTGTGAGGCCTGTAAATGATTTGAAGATATGTTAATCCCTTCCCATCACACCTGCTTTGGCAACTGTAATAACTGATTGTCTATGCAGCTTGGCCAGAGACTCTAGGGTGCTACTTTCTTTAGGAAGAAGGTCAAACGGGTTAGGAGGGGCCAGCTTCTGCCTGTGTGGCATTTCCATTTGCTGCATGAGGTTATCTGACAGCTAAAAAATCTGACTCCAGCTCATGGACCATTAATAATATGGTTGAACTCTAAGCTAGGGTTCATATCTTTGCTATCTAGCACTGATTGTTCAAATCCACTTTACAGAAAATTAAAGTTTTACCTACCAACTGGTGAATTCTGGTCTTCAGCTCCATTCCTTACAGGAAAAATATCATATGAATGACTATTATACATAAATGAAGCAAGTGAGTACAAGTCAGAAGATATCTCTGCTGAACCTTCATATAATCCTGCCATTGGCTCTTCTATGTTCACAATTTCTGGGCCCATGGGGTCATTTATATACTGTAATTAAAAGTAGATATTTACAAAGACTGCTTGTGACAGTTACGCTTGATGACTTAAATCAACTATTAGTTTAAAAGCAAACTTGCAACTTCGGAGTCATGTTTTTTAGAAATATCTTACTTCCCTATTTTCTTTATATTCCAAGATTTCATTTCAAGCTACCAAAACCTTGTGTCATTTTAACACATTATGATCACTCTGTTTCTTAAGAGATCAATACTGTATTTTAGGAAGAAGTAGATACTTACTTGTTTTTGGACTTGGTTAGTCTCCTTGTGGTAAGATTAGACATACTAATGCAAAAATTCCATAACTGAATATTTTAATTGCTCACCCCCCAAAAGGAAAATTTTCTGGGCAGACTAATGTATTAAAACATGTTTTGCTTTCCTATTTATGTGTATTCACTTCTATATGAGGTGTGAGAGGCCTGCATGGCTGCTTGATACATATTAATATCAGTGATAATAGTTTATCTACAATAGAGTGAAGTTACAGACAAGAATAAAACTGCATAGTAATAGTATTCAAGAAAGGTTCATGGTATACCTATCCAAGGCTTTGGATCTAAGGAATATTTTAAGCAACTGCAATTGTTCCTAGATCTCATAATGTAATTCACACATGTCAAGTTCACCAAAGTGGCAGATATTGAAGTGAAAACATCAGGAACAGATTATGGATGTATATAATACAGCTTTTTGTTGAGATAACAAGACAACCCTCTTCCTTCTCCTCCATTCCCACTCAGCATAATTGATTGAAACAAAACGAGGAAAAAGATGTTTTGACCAAATAATTAGATATTTGTATAGAATGTCAACTTTGGAAAAAAGACTAAATATTAATCAAAGAAAATATTGCCTTAAGAGATTTAACAACCAAGTGCAATGTGTGGACTTTGGATTCTATTTAGGACATATCTATCAACATAGGCTTTGGAGATAATCAGGGAAATTTCAATATGGTCTAGGTATTAGATTATACTAAGACAATATTAGTAATTTTGTTAATTGTGATCATGGCATTTTTGTTTGTATTGAAATGTCAATGTTTTTAGATACTCATGCTTAGGCACATTGTAGCAAAACGATGTGAAATGTGAAATTTATTTTAAAGTACATCTGCAGTAGCAACAATAGGAACCAGTTGAGTCCAGAATGGCAGACTACTGATAATTACTGGATCCAAGTGGTGGGTATATGGAAGCTTATCATACTCTTTTCTCTACGTTTATGCCTTTGAAATTTTCCAAAATAAAATAGTTTTGAAAAAAAAGGAACACGTTGCAAAAACTAGTCTCTTTTAATCAATTTATTTGCAAATTCTGCTTCCAAATTCACCTTTAAAACCCTTTTTTAGAAATTTACTTGAATTTCCATGCTCATGTACCCTCAAAATTTATTATAAATTCATAACATAGGTTTCAGCTGTTCATAAGTTTTGGTGCTTCTGTCTTTTAATCACCTAACATGTTTTTGGGTTGTCTTCACTTCTACAGCCAAAAAGAGATTTTCTATTCTCTATTAATATCAAAGCACTTAGTATTTTAAAAAAAAATAGTAGATGCTCAGAAAGGCAAGAAATTACAGAATAGTTCTATTAATTTAACTATCTTCCAAGCAAATTATTTAAATATTAACTTTTCTGAGAGATAAAAGAATAAATGATTCAAAAAATCTCCAGTCCTCCAAAAATAATATATACAAAATAAAATTATCGAAATCTTACAACTTTAGTCAGAAAAGTGTTGTGGTGAACGGCAGGAGAACACTGGTAAGATCTACTTCAAAAACACTGTGACAAAGAACTCTGGATAGGGAACCCTATGTGGAACAAGGTAAAGGTCTTCTGTCTTCCAACAACTCACTTCAGCTCTGCCCTCACAGGGAAATTAGGGAGGGCATGGATCACAAACACATAATTCAGAGATGCTCTGGTATTCTAGTCAATAGTTTATGCCCGAACCACACAGCTGTTTCCACTATCAATCAGTCACCCTTGGAGAATCT
The DNA here is from genome assembly GCF_040939455.1 of Microcebus murinus. NCBI lineage: Eukaryota > Metazoa > Chordata > Mammalia > Primates > Cheirogaleidae > Microcebus > Microcebus murinus. The sequence goes on from NC_134113.1 coordinate 36,771,655, forward strand.
ACAGTGTACAAAGTGCTATAGAAGGGATAGTGAGGTAGTATAAACAATTTCCTCCTGAACTAAAATTTTGCATTAAATCTCTCAATATTTTCTACCCCATGTCAGATAAATTATTGAGTTAAACTACAGTATCCCATCAATTACCTCAGTTAAGCATCTCTGTTGACAAATTGTCATTGCAGCATAAGAGTTGACCTGAATATTTTTGACTATGTGAATTTCTCTCAAATTCTAGTATTGGGAAAACCCTCCATGACTAGGGCAATGATTTGAAAATGATTGGTTTTTCTAACAACCCAGAACGTTACTAATGATCACTAGCTGTGCCATATCATGAACATTTGTCACACTTTGCCTCTTTAAAAAGACATTAGATTACATGTTAGGTTTTTCAAAGGAGAAAAAAGTAATAATTATAAGAACAAAAGTGACAGGAAAGAATTAGAATTTAAGCGAGTAATGGGAAGGGGAAGAGAGAAACAGGAATGTAAATGAGGGAAATAGAAGGGGAAAGAGCCCATTATAATGCCTAATAGTTTTGGACTCACTGAGTTAGTCCAAGGTTCTCAATCTCAGCACTATTGAATTCTGTGCTACATAATTTTCTGTTATGGGGAGCTGTTCTGTGCATTGTAGGATGTTTAGCAGCAACCCTGGCCCTACCCAGAAGAAGCATCCTCCCACTTGTGACAATGAAAATGTCTCTAGAGATTACCAAATGTCTCCTGGAAAGCAAAATAGACACTGGCTGATAACCATTGAGTTAGGGAATGTCACAATTTATCAACATGAAAGGACTTGCATACGCTACCCGGGAATTCTTGGAATTTACATGAAAGAATAAGAAGTCTTCAGAGTTAAATTCCTAATCCACCTGAATAAACCAACTTGATTTTACATGTAATAATATTCATTATAGCAATTGTGGTTTCATTTTTTGAAAAAAACAATTATATCTATCAATTCAGACTAGGTGGAGGTCTGCTGAATTGAATTAATAAAATGTTTAACTTATTCCTAAGAAATGCTTCTATATTTTAATATAGACTATAACAAGCTTTATGCTGTTATTAAAAAGTAATAAAAGTTTATAATTAGTATATGCCTGAAAGCCTCCTAAAGGACACTATCATTTAACACATTATTTGAGTGAACAAATCTTTAAGGCTTGATTCCGTTTATATTCCTAATGCTCAATAAAGTAAACTTATCTCAAGGCATTCCTAAACTATTCTCAGATTCTGTCCTCAGCCTCATTCTTATCAACTGGACACGTACTTAGCTGACTTTTTTCTCACATCCACAAGTGAGAAATTTTGATATACTCAAAGAATATGTTGTATTCCTGTTGTTGAAAGATGTATCTGTATGAATCTCAGAATTTTGTAACACTAGATAGCAAGATGTCTGCTGGAAAAAAGGTATTTTCCTAATATAAGAACAAGTACCAGATGAGATCTGAGTGTGAAATCCAAGTAAAGAGCAGTCTATAGAGAGATGCCTTTAGAGTTTTTTTTTAAATTTTTTTATTTCAGCGTATTAAAGGGGTACAAATGTTTAGGTTACATATATGCCTCTGCCACACTTGAGTCAGAGCTTCAAGCGTGTCCATACCTCAGATGGTGCACACCGCACCCATTAGATGTGAATACACCCATCCTCTCCTCCTGCCTCCCATCTACCCAACACCTGATGAATGTTACTACTATATGTGCAAATAAGTGTTGATCAGTTAATACCAATTTGATGGTGCTTCATACAGAAACTGTGTTCAGTTAAGAGGATCACTGAAAAACTGGAAAATATACACAAGAGAGTAATTTGTGATATGAAGGACCTAGAAATCATTAGTAATGAAAACCTGAAGATATTAAGATTTAGGAAAATTATAAATATTGTCTTCAGTGAGAAAAAGTTAAATTGTTGTGTATTATTGTTATTACTGCAAAGACTAACTTTTTAAGCTACTATGTGTCAGAGTGCTAAACACCTTTAGCCATGTGATCTCACTTCATTATACCCCAAAGAGATAGATATTATTACCTCCATTTTACAGTCATGTGTTTGAGTTCATAAAACTAGTGATAGCAGAGGTAGAATTTGAACACATTTTCCTGGTTTCAAATCCCAGGCTCCTAGTCACTATAATCTACTGTGTAGGTCTAGGGAGGAGAGTTGGGACCACCTGCTCAACATTAAAGGGCAAATATTTCAGTTCAAAATAGTTCAAGAAGAGAGTGGGCTCTTACTTATCTATGTATTTCTGAGCCTATCAGAGCACCTAAAACTTTATATTTACCTATAGATGCTTCTGAAACCATAAAGAAGAATGATTTTAAGCTTATAGAATAGGAGCTGCTTTTGTGGTGTTAGATACCATATAATCAGAGTTGATCAATATTTTAGCAGAGGCTGGATTTGCAATCATTTATTAGGAATGTTATAGATGAGATTCATATGTAAGCTTGGAAGTTGAAATAAAAATACTCAAACTTTGAGATTCAATTTGCTAATGTATTTTTAAAATATTTCTTTAAATACTAAAGGTAAAATCTAATATATATTTTGACTCATTTAAATAATCCCAACTTATTAAGGAACAAATAAATTATGAGAGGTTTACATAAAAAAAATTCCAATGAGAGTGATGAAGTTAGATCGAGCCTAGCACGGAAGGATTTTTTTAAAGTTCCATCACCATGATATATGTACATTGCTACAAAAAACAAGGGAAAGATGATGGATTTATAATAAAAATAATTCCCTGTTCATACTCTCCCTGCTCCGAGCCTTACTCCCCAGAAGCAATACTTTAGTTAACTCCTCTGTTCAGTTCTTATGGTGTTTACTTCTAAAATCACCAAATAATATGCTAATACTGCTCTGTTAATACTCATTTACTTTAGGACCTATTGACTTTCTGCTATGATAATGAGGAGCTAGCTTACTTAAATAGATATATACACATCTCCCCATCTGTTCTCAATTCTCATTAGGATATTTTTATAATGCAAATCATATGCTTACATCTGGAAGGATTATTCTAATAGGTGCGTAAAGTATAAAAAATAGTAGGCTGGGAGAGTGTGGTGATTAATCTCTCAGGTGGATACCCATTATCTCTATTGTTCATGCCTTCGTATAATCTGCTGCTCTTGAGTTGAGTAGGACCTGTGACTTGCATCTAACCAATAGAAAAAAGCAAAGGGGTTGGGCATGTCACTCCAATGATTGTATTAGTTAGACCCTGATTGCTGGTTTAATGAAGGAAATGGTCATTTTGGGAAAGCCTATGTGGCAAGAAACTGTGGGGGTCTTTTAGGAATTGAGGGTAGTTTGCTCAAGAGCCAGCAAGAAGCCAGGGCCATTAGTTCTACAGCCAAAAGGAAATAAAATCTGCCCAAAACCTGAGTGAGCCTAGAAGTGGATTCTTCCCCAGTCATGCCTCCCAATGGGAACACAGCTCAGCCAGCCCCTTGACTGCAGCCTTATGAGAATCTAGGCAGAGAACGCATCTAAGCTGTGCCTGCACTCCCAACCCACGGAAACTGTGAGATAATAACTGTGAATGGTTTTAAGCTGCTAAATTTGTGGCAAATTGTTACATGGCAATGGAAAACTAATGTAGTGAGATTAAAAGCAGTAGTCCAGGCAAGATACTATGTAATGCTGAGCTGGGACAGGGACACAGAGTAAAATATAGACATGATAGTCATACTCTGGAGGTAGAAATAATCAGCCTTAACATTAAGTGCCTATTAAATGCTAAGCAGAACCTAAGTCAGAGGTAATTCCAAGGTTTCAAGCCTTCATGACAGAAAGGATAATGATGCCATTATCCAAAAAGAGAAACACCAGACATACAGCAATGTCATAAATGCTCAGCCTCAATGCCTTCAGGTCAGAGATCAGTGGTATGCCCAGGCCAAGTGATTAGGGAATTCTATCCCTGAAACTTGGTACTGAGGCTTCAAGTCAGTCTCTCTTTGGCCACTGAAACTATTCATTGCCTGGGAAGACTTTCTTTTTGTGTGCCCTGTGGGAACCTTCACAGGTCAACATCACAGTCCCAAGATCTCTGTCTAAGTATCTGCTTCTTGTCCTAACTTCACCTTCTCCTTCCCATCATGAACCAGGCCCCATTATCTCAGGGAAGATTTTTGTTTTGTTTTATAGAGGGAAATGAATTTAGAGATAATGCACCCAGAAGAATCTTCCAACCAATGGTTGCAATCAGGAATCCAGAGTGTCAGAGAGAAAGCTCAGGGCAGAGGGAGTGCAAAAGAGACACACAAGGAGGAACCAGTGACTGAAACTATGAGGTTCTCAAAGTGAAATGTTATGATATGGCTGGAAACAAAGCTCTCTGGAATACCTTTATAAAGAGGAAGACAGAAAATAGTTGCAAGAGCTAGCTTTATTTTCTTCATTTTTAATTGTGGGGGGCACAATATATAAGTCACAATATATAAGGAAGTATTAAGGAGCAAATAGTGTCAAAAGCTGGAAAGTTGGGGGTGGGAGGCAGGCAGAGGGATAGACTTTGGAGGAGAGAAGGAAAACAAGGATGGTTAAAAATATTTAGTCATTGTATTTGACACTGAAGAGGTCACTGGTGACTTCTAAAAAGATTTCAAGGGTTTAAAGACTTCTTGAGACAGGGAATGGAGGCTATCCTTTGAGAAAAATAATAGTGAATGGAAGGAGAGAGTCCTTGTCCTGAGAGAGGTACCAAAGTCAAGGAAAGAGCTGATAAAGGAACACACTAAGCTAGAGGTTTTCTCTGTTATGTCATTTACTCCCAACCCTTATATAGGCTTATATAGGGTATATAAGCCCTATTATAAAAATGAAGACACTAAGCCTCCACAAGTTGACTTACCCAAGGTCACAGACCGAGAACATAGCAGAGCCAGCCCAAGAACCCAGGGCCGTTTGGATTTACAGCTTCTACCATATCTGTCTCCACATATCACCTTGAAAGGTGAACCCAAACACCAGTCACACGGAGAATCAGAAATGTCAGCAATGGGCCTGAATTTATGAAGAAAGAGACCATCACAGGAAATAAAGAGAAGCACAATGTCTCCTTTTATTGAGAGAAGATAGGGGAGCTAATGTTGAGTACCAACTAGGGTAAATGGTCCAATTCCAATATTAATAATCATAAGAAGTCACAGTTATTTGGTACAGCACTGACTATATGTTAGGTACAGTTCTAAGCTCTTCACACAAATTAACTGATTAAATACTCATTATTAACCCTTTGTTATAGGGTTATAATCCCTATCTCAAAGAAGAGGAAACTGGAGTTCATAGAGATCAGGCCAACTTCCCCAGGGTTAGTTCTTTAGTAATGGCAGAGCCAGGGTTTAAACCCAAGTATTCTGTTCTCTGGCTCTATACTCTTAACTGCTTTACTGTACAGCCCAATAAAGGACCAAATTGGGATTTAAATCCAGATTTTTATGGTTTCAAAACTCATCTTCTTTCTATTATGTCACAAGAATTGCAGACCAGATAGAGGCAGAATTGCAAAGAAGATTCTAGAATCTCTAAGCACAAGAGCTAGACAGGTGTCATTGCCCCTTCAATGGATATCATTAGCAGAACTGGGATACCTGTCACCTAGTCCTAAGAAATGTTACTGTCTAATTTAAAACCTTCTCAGCAAGAACAAAGGATTAATTAAGCTTTTGCCCTTTGCCTGAGTGGTCAACTATCAGAGGCATAACTCAACATCTTATGCACAGAGGAAAGATGTCAACACAGGATAAAAATTTAACCCTGGGCTGGAGATGTTGAACACCTTGGAGTGATAAATCCAAGGTGGCCAGAGTGCATTGAACATAGGGTAAGGTCAATTTTCATGTGCAAGTAAGTGTCAGAAGTAGAGGAAAGCTGGGACTAGAAACAGAGTGACAGTATGTGTAGGGGAAAATAACAGCACAGGTAGAAGAAGCAGTAATTCTGAAACAGAACAGCAGAAGCGAGGTGCTGAATAACTGTCATGTATGTCTCTAAGGCTCAGTGATTGCTGTGGTGGTCCTAAGTACGTTTATTCTTTGAGTGCCCCAGGAGGCAGCCAATATCTGGATATGACTAGTCTGGAGGTTTACAGGAATCCTCACACACAGGTAAACAGCTGCCTCATTGAGGTGAATGAAGACAGTGAAGGAAAATCAGTGCTGTCTGTACTTCCTAACAGAAATGAAGGGAAAATAAAATAAAACTTCCAGTGTGGATAGAAGCAAACACATGGTCAAAAGATCCTGGTCCTTTTATTTTAAATCTACTATAAAATGAATTACATCTCTTTTATTTAGTTATGTGATTTCTTTAGTCAGAATTTAAAAAAATGTGAATTAAAAAAATAAACAAACATGTGGCAGCTCTGAGAAATTTAGCTTGCCAAGACCAAATTGGACATAAACATTTGTTAACAACAGCAAATAAAATTATTGTGCCTTTCCCTGGCAACTGTTACAAATTGCAAACACAGCCTTTGAAGAAGTATTTAAATCATAACAGTAGTTTCCAAATAATTCATTAACTAAATTAGCATAATAATATTCATTTATGGAAGTACCTTTAGTCATGCTTAATTGCTCAATTAACATTTTTCATATGCTAAAAATGAATTTTAAAAGAATAATGGCACCTCACTAATAATATATGACCTAAAATGAAATAGTTGGATTATCAACCTGTCCCAAATTTACTTCACTTTGTACTAGGAATTTGTCAAATATTTTATGTTTGAGTGCTGGTAAGTCTTCCAAGTTAGCAGGGCCAGAACCAAGCAGAAAGAGCTCACCAAGAAGTGAAGTGAAAACACAATACCTCATTCTTCCCTGTGAGCAAAGTATCTTCCAAAATTTTTCCTGTCGCTGAAACTAGCACCTTCACTCGATATTGGTTAATAATTCCATTTGGTTGTCGTGGTTTCTTCCAAGTAATTCTTATTTGTGTGGCTTCTACCTCTGCAAGTTGTAAATCAGTTATTGCACCTGGAACTAAAAAAAGAAAAGAAAGAATAAAGAGGACATTTTAAAATACATTTCTAAGTGAAAAAATTTCCTAAATTCTTGGCTCATGATTTAAGATATATAAACAATTCTATTTAAAAATAGACTAAAACGATTTACTGATCTATTAAAAATTAAATATGATATAAGAGTCATAATTTCTAAATATTATTCTCAAAATGTAAATAAGGAACAGGAGAATGAAGGAGCTCAGTGAATTTCATCCCAAAATATGACTCTTTTGTATAGACTATTTTGAATTAAGGGCCATTAGAGATCAACAGGCCTTGGAAACGTTTCCCTCTATCTGCATAAAACCAGATAGACCTATCTACCCAAAAGAACAATTGCCTTTCCTTCCCCTCCCTGTTATCACAATATATTGCAGGAAAGAAGATCAAGAATTCAACCAGGCCTGCCCCAACCCATTTTAAAGATAATACCTGTCTCTCAGGTTAATTTCCAAAGAGAATCATTTTCAAGCCAGTCTGTTTCCCCACCATCCATTCATTCTTCCAAGTATCCATTCATCCTCCCTAGTAACCACTTACTGCCCCTAAACAGAATCACCTATATTCCTCATCTTCTCCACCCCTCTAAAATGAGGGTATAAAAATGTCTGGACCCCATTGGGATATTGGGTAATCACTCTGTGATTTTCCCAATGAGCATAGTAAATAAATTTGTAATTTCTTTCTCTTATTAATCTGCTGCCTTGTGAGTTGATCTGTCAGCGAACCTTCTGAGGGCAAAGGGGAAGTTTTCTTCTCATCCACAATATCATAGAATAATTTTCCAAAATCCAAATGCCATAACATTTATTCAGAACAAATTAATTAATAAAAATAATTTCTCTGAGAAGCTGCCTATTTGGGGATGATTAATGCCCAGTTAATCTTGAAGGCTTCATAAAAATTACAATAACAGACCAAAGTATAATATCTAAAAGATTTTCATGCAATGAAATGTAGTTGGTAAATTCAATTAGACTGTCTTTTAACTTATTACATGAAATTGTTTGAAGAGTTGATTGATTTTTGTCCGATGATTTTTAAATTAATCATGTGAGTTTCAAATTTCAGATGACCTCATCTTGGCAGTAGTGAAGAAAAATAGGAACAAACTAACAACTGGATTAAGATAAAGCACCAGGTACTTAAAAAAAAAAAGTAAGTTCTAATAATAAAGTCACCAAGAGTGACACATAGGAAACCCCCCAGTTTCAAAAGAGTAATGGAACACACAGATAAACGTGCCCTGGGCTTTTGACCATTTTTGTTTATAGCCCATTTTGTAATTATGAATAGTTCATTCATCCCTCCAACCCTCACTTTTCTCATTTAGAAAATGGGTATAATTACTGCTTTCCTATTACTATATAAGGTTACTGTAAGAAACAAATGGTTCAAGAGAATTTTTAAAATTTCTAAAATCTTCAAGAAACAGAAAGTATGACATAAAAATATGGTCCCTTATGATCAGGATTTGGTCACACATTATATTCATTTCCCTAAGCTAGATATGTGGCAGGGGTATGGGTTTAATGAATACCAGTTAGAAAAGACACATTGCTTTAACTCTAGTGAGAATTGCTTTTATCAAAAAGTCCCAAAACAACAAATATTTGCATGGATGCAGAGAGATGGGAACACTCTTACACTGTTGGTGGGACTGCAAACTAGTATAACCTCTATGGAAATTAATATGGCGATATGGCAAAGAACTCAAAGTAGAACTACCATTTGATCCAGCAATTCCACTATTGGGTATTTACCCAAAGGAAAAAAAGACATTCTATAAAAAAGACATTCTGTACTTGGAAGTTCATAGCAGCACAATTCACAATTGCAAAGCTGTGGAAACAACCCAAGTGCCCATCAATACATGAGCGTATTAATAAAATGTGGTATACGTATAATATGGAGTACTACTCAGCCATAAAAAATGATGAACTAATACCCCATATACTATCCTGGATGGAGCTAGAACCCATTTTTCCAAGTGAGATATCACAAGAATGGAAAAACAAACACTACATGTACTCACGATTGAATTGGTACTAATTGGGCAACACTTAGATGCACATATGGAAGTAACTTTCACAGGGCATCAGACAGGTTGAGTGGGGAGGATGGGATGGGTAAATTCACATCTAATGGGTACAATGCATGATGTCAGGGGGGTTGGGTACACTTCTAGCTCTAACTTGGGCGGTGCAAAGGCAATATATGTAACCGAAGTGTTTGGACCTTGCAATATTCTTAAAGAATAAATTAAAAAAACAGAGGGGCGGAGCAAGATGGCGGACGAATAACACCGCCAGACAGAGGGTCTCTACAGAAAAGACCAATTCTAGCAGAAACTAGAGGAAAGAAGCAAGAAGACGAGCATACAGCGGACAAGGGCCGGAAGGAGGGGTACCTGAGACCCCGGGAGACTCCACGGGAGGAGGCTGCGGAGGAGAACTGGAGGCTGAGACCACCGGAGCAGCCCGGAGACCAGCGGCAAGGGTAGGTGGAATTGCTGTTTCCCCTCCCCTGCATTCGGGACTGCTGGCGGGCTCCCCAGTGGGTGGAGAGACCTGCGGACATCAGCCCAGAGACTGCCGCCGCTTGCCAACGGTGAGCCTGTAGCAGACGTGGCACCAGGTTCCCCACTTCCTCCGGGCACCTCCGTGTGCACGGACCCGAGCCGCGCGGCAGGCGCCATATTGCCTCCTCCTCCCCTCCGCCGACCCTACCCGCGGCTGCCCAGAGAGACAATACAGCCACCAGCCGGAGGCACCTCCAGGGAACGGGACCTTCCCGTTTGGGACCCCGCCCGCCCTCCCAGGTGCTGCTGGCACCGTGTTCCCAGGAAAACGGTGCCGACTCAGAGGCTGAGAGACATAGATCCAGCTTGGGCTCCCTGTGGGTGAATTAGGACCGGAAATCCTCTCCCTGGTGGGAATACAGTTTGAACTCTGGGACCCAGAGGTCGGACCTGCAGACCAGATCCCCTGCACCAAGGGCTAGCATTGCCCCGGGCACAGAAGGATTATACGCGAACAGCCTACTGTGGGCTGTGTGCCTCCAGGGGCGGATCGGCGTCCTAGAGGGCAACCCTCCTCCCGGGAGGAGGCCGTGCGCCCAACCCAGGTGGCGTTCCTGTGCAGGGAACCTCCCCGCCGGCACCACAGTCTGGGGAGGCCTGGTGGCTTGTGGTCTGGCCTGCTGGCAGAGGCCCAGGAGTAGCTGCAGAGTTGGGGAGGGTGGAAAGAAGCGAGGCCTGCTGCAGACTGCGGGTCTCAGACAGCCCCACCCCCACCTCCAGACTTTCTGGCTGAGCGGGACCATTCCAGCCCTGCCCTGACAGCTTTCCCTGTAAGCTGAGAACAGAACTTTGACCCCTGCTAACGGCCTGAGGGCAGGCTTACCCAACCCAGCTCCGCCCAGAACGAGAGCTGATAACAGGACTCAAAATCAACACCATAGCCTGTTCCTCCAAGCAAACGCCACCTACTGACAGGGGCGGCATCTTGCACAGCCTTTCCACGGCATCCACTGACTCAATATACAGGGAGTGGTCCAATTTCACCCACAGGCACCACCTAACGCCTCAGAAACTAAACAAGGTGTGTGAATACCCAAACAATAACCTAAGGAAAGAAACAACAACTGATCGACATGGGAAGAAGTCAGCGAAAGAACTCAGGAAATATGAAGAACCAAACGGAAAACACACCCCCAAGGAGGAGCACCAGCCCCCTAGAAACGGACACCGACCAAAATCAGGCAACCAATATGACAGAAAACGAATTTCGTATGTGGATCATAAGAACACTCACCCAGCTGCAACAACAACTCAATAACCAACACCAAGAAAACACAAAAAACCTCCAAGAAATGGAACAAAGGTTCAACAAAGAGATTGACACAGTGAAGAAAACTTTAACCGAAGTCCTGGAGATGAAGAATCAACTCAGAGAACTACAAAATACTGTGGAAAGTCTCAAGAACAGGGTAGATCAAGCAGAAGAAAGAATCTCAGAGCTTGAAGATAACACCTTCCAATTAAATAAATCAGTCACAGAAATAGAGCAGAGAAACAAGAGAAAAGACCAAAGCCTACAAGAGCTGTGGGATTATGTGAAAAAACCTAACGTGAGGGTCATAGGTTTAGCCGAAGGGGAGGAAGACAACACTCAAGGGCTGGACAAGCTTTTTGAAGATATAATAGAGGAAAATTTCCCAGGCCTTGCTCAAAATCTCGATATACAAGTTCAAGAAGCCCAGAGGACCCCTGGGAGATTCAATGCAAACAGGAAGACGTCACGTCATGCAGTCATCAGACTGACCAAAGTATCAACTAAAGAGGCCCTTCTAAGAGCTGTAAGACAAAAGAAGCAAGTGACATACAAGGGAAAGCCAATTCGAATAACATCAGACTTCTCTAATGAGACTTTACAAGCAAGGAGAGACTGGGGCCCCATTCTCACTCTTTTGAAACAAAACAATGCCCAGCGTAGAATATTATTCCCTGCAAAACTAAGCTTCATATATGAAGGAGAAATAAAAACATTCTCAGACAAGCAAAGGCTCAGAGAATTCACCAAGACAAGACCAGCCCTACAAGAAGTACTTAAAACAGCATTACGCACGGAACATCATAATAATAATCCACGGATATAAAAACAACCAAAACCCAAAGATATTAAAGGCCAGATATTACAATGGCTCAAGACAGAAATCATAGCAACAACATCCAACCCAACAGAATGATCAGTAATCTACCTTACCTATCAGTTCTCTCAATAAATGTGAATGGCTTAAACTCTCCACTCAAGAGACATAGGCTGGCTGAATGGATAAGAAAATACAGGCCAAGTATATGCTGTCTTCAGGAAACACATTTAACCTGCAAGGATGCACATAGACTAAAAATAAAAGGGTGGAGATCAATATTCCAAGCAAATAGAAACCAAAAGAAGGCTGGTGTGGCAGTTCTAATTTCAGACGATTTAGTTTTTAAACCAACAAAAGTAGTAAAAGACAAAGAGGGTCATTATATAATGGTGAAGGGCACAGTCCAACAAGAGGAGATAACAATTTTAAATATATATGCACCCAACTTAGGTGCACCCAGATTCATAAAGCAAACCTTACTGGAGCTAAGCAAATGGATTAATAGCAACTCCATAATCGCCGGAGATTTCAACACCCCACTGACGGCACGAGACAGATCCTCCAAACAGAAAATTAATAAAGAAATAATGGACTTAAACAAAACTCTAGAACAATTGGGTCTGACAGACATCTACAGAACATTCTACCCAAAATCCACTGAATATACGTTCTTCTCATCAGCTCACGGGACATTCTCTAAGATTGACCATATCCTAGGACACAAAGAAAATCTCAAGAAATTTAAAAAAATAGAAATCATACCATGTACTTTCTCAGATCACAGTGGAATAAAACTAGAAATCAACCCTAACAGAAACTCACATTTCTACACAAAAACGTGGAAATTAAACAACCTCCTACTAAATGATTACTTCGTAAATGAAGAAATCAAGACGGAAATAAAAAACTTCTATGAAGAAAACGACAATGGAGAGACAAGTTATCAACTCCTCTGGGACACAGCTAAAGCAGTTCTGAGAGGAAAGTTTATCTCCATAAATGCCTATAACCAAAAGGCAAGAAGATCACAAATAGACAATCTAATGAAACGACTCAAAGAGCTGGAAAAAGAAGAACAGACCAACCCCAAACCCAGCAGAAGAAGTGAAATCAACAAGATCAAATCAGAACTAAACGAAATTGAAAACAGGAAAGCTATTCAGGAGATTAATAAAACAAAAAGTTGGTTCTTTGAAAAAATAAACAAAATTGACACGCCATTGGCTAAGCTAACGAAAAGCAGAAAAGAGAAATCTCTAATAAGCTCCATCAGGAATGAAAAAGGAGATATCACAACTGATCCCAAAGAGATACAAGATACAATTTATGAATACTACAAAAATCTTTATGCACACAAACTGGAAAATGTGGAGGAAATGGACAAATTTCTAGAAACACACAGCCTCCCTAGGCTCAACCAGGAAGAAATAGATTCCCTGAACAGACCAATCTCAACAGCTGAAATAGAAACAGCAATTAAAAATCTCCCTAAAAAGAAAAGTCCCGGTCCAGATGGCTTCACACCTGAATTTTACCATACTTACAAAGAAGAACTAGTACCTATGTTGCAGAAACTATTCCACAACATCGAGAAGAACGGAAACCTCCCCGACACCTTTTATGAAGCGAATATTACTCTGATACCAAAACCAGGAAAGGATGCAACAAAAAAAGAAAACTACAGACCAATATCCCTAATGAATATAGATGCAAAAATTTTCAACAAAATCTTAGCTAACCGAATCCAGACACTTATCAAAAAAATAATCCACCACGACCAAGTGGGCTTCATCCCAGGGATGCAGGGATGGTTCAACATACGTAAATCTATAAATGCAATTCACCACATCAACAGAAGCAAAAACAAAGACCACATGATTCTTTCAATAGATGCAGAAAAAGCTTTTGACAAAATTCAACACCCTTTCATGATACGAACACTTAAGAAAATAGGCATAGAAGGGACATACCTAAAAATGATACAAGCCATATATGACAGACCCGTAGCCAACATCATACTGAATGGGGAAAGACTGAAATCATTCCCACTTAGAACTGGAACCAGACAAGGCTGCCCACTATCTCCACTTCTATTCAACATAGTGCTGGAAGTCTTGGCTACAGCAATCAGACAGGAAAATGGAATCAAAGGTATCCAAATAGGGGCAGAAGAGATCAAACTTTCACTGTTTGCTGATGATATGATATTGTATCTAGAAAACCCCAAGGATTCAACCAAGAAACTCCTGGAACTGATCAATGAATTTAATAAAGTCTCAGGATACAAAATTAATACACAGAAATCAGAGGCATTCATATACGCCAACAACAATCTAATTGAGAACCAAATCAAAGACTCAATTCCCTTCACAATAGCAACAAAGAAATTAAAGTACCTAGGAATATATTTAACCAAAGAGGTAAAAGACCTCTACAGGGAGAACTATGAAACACTGAGGAAGGAAATAGCAGAGGATGTAAACAGATGGAAATCCATACCATGCTCGTGGATCGGCAGACTCAATATCGTCAAAATGTCTATACTACCCAAACTGATCTACAGATTCAATGCAATACCTATTAAAATCCCATCAGCATTCTTCACAGATATAGAAAAAATAATTTTACGCTTCGTATGGAACCAAAGAAGACCCCGAATATCAAGAGCAATTCTAGGCAACAAAAACAAAATGGGAGGCATTAATATGCCAGATATTAAACTATACTACAAAGCTGTAGTAATTAAAACAATATGGTATTGGCACAAAAACAGGAATATTGACCAGTGGAACAGATGTGAGAATCCTGATATAAAACCATCCTCATATAGCCGTCTCATCTTTGACAAAGCAGACAAAAACATACGCTGGGGAAAAGAATCCCTCTTCAATAAATGGTGCTGGGAAAACTGGATAGCCACCTGTAGAAGGCTAAAACAGGACCCACACCTTTCACCTCTCACAAAAACCAACTCACGCTGGATAACAGACTTAAACCTAAGATATGAAACTATTAGAACTCTAGAGGAAAAAGTTGGAAACACTCTCCTAGACATCGGCCTGGGCAAAGAGTTTATGAAGAAGTCCCCAAAGGCAATCACAGCAGCAACAAAAATAAATAAATGGGACATGATCAAACTACAAAGCTTCTGCACAGCCAAAGAAATAGTCATGAAAGTAAACAGACAACCTACAGAATGGGAGAAAATTTTTGCATCCTATGCATCCGATAAGGGACTGATAACTAGAATATACTTAGAACTCACGAAAATTAGGAAGAAAAAATCAAATAACCCCATTAAAAAGTGGGCAAAGGACTTGAACAGAAATTTTTCTAAAGAAGACAGAAGAATGGCCAACAAACATATGAAGAAATGCTCAACATCTCTAATCATCAGGGAAATGCAAATCAAAACCACAATGAGATATCACTTAACCCCAGTGAGAATGGCCTTTATCAAAAAATCTCCAAACAATAAATGCTGGCGTGGTTGCGGAGAGAGAGGAACACTCCTACACTGCTGGTGGGACTGCAAACTAGTTCAACCTCTGTGGAAAGCAATATGGAGATACCTTAAAGCGATACAAGTGAATCTACCATTTGATCCAGCAATCCCATTGCTGGGCATCTACCCAAATGATCCAGTGACACTCTACAAAAAAGACACCTGCACTCGAATGTTTATAGCAGCACAATTCATAATTGCAAGGCTGTGGAAACAGCCCAAGTGCCCATCAATCAAAGAATGGATTAATAAAATGTGGTATATGTACACCATGGAGTACTATTCAGCTCTAAGAAACAATGGTGATATAGCACACCTTATATTTTCCTGGTTAGAGCTGGAACCCATACTACTAAGTGAAGTATCCCAAGAATGGAAAAACAAGCACCAGATATATTCTCCAGCAAACTGGTATTAACTGAGTAGCACCTAAGTGGACACATAGGTGCTACAGTAATAGGGTATTGGGCAGATGGGAGGGGGGAGGGGGGTGGGTATATACATACATAGTGAGTGAGATGTGCACCATCTGGGGGATGGTCATGATGGAGACTCAGACTTTTGGGGGGAGGGGGGGAAATGGGCATTTATTGAAACCTTAAAATCTGTACCCCCATAATATGCCAAAATAAAAAAAAATAATTAAAAAAAAAAAAAATTAAAAAAACAGAACAGAGAAGAATGACCCCATTCCTTTTTAAGACAACAGAAAGGAACTAAAAAATAATTTTAGAACTCCCATAAGTGTTATTTATAACTAATTAACATAATTATGATTAAGTTAGCCACAGAGTAAACTATTACTGTATGGAGTTTTCATCCAATAAATTGAGAGCTTTTTCTTTGTCTTCATTAACTAGTAAAGACTCTCTAAATATTGTGACAATCATGAGTCATTGATTCATTGTTCCACACACTGAGCACTCATCCTATGATCACTGTATTAGACATTTGAGAATAGAAGGAGGAATGAGATACATAAAGCCCTTTACACAAGGTCACCTCTCTTGTGCAAGTTTTATTTCCTTAAAACATACTTCACCTAGCACCTACATTTCTGTCATTATATTAACCAATATACATTTTTTAAAGGTGAAGGAACTTTCTAATTAACCGTATGATATAAAATTAACAGGGCTATTTAAATAGAAGAGCTCCTATTCCATCTTTCTTTAAAATTTTAGTTTGCAGTCTCTATGTAGACAAAACTTTAACCAGTATTGCATAACATAAATTACAGAAAAGATCAGACATTATTTTCTATTTAATTTGAACTGATGTAGAATCTCAACTGGAAAAACCAGCTTAATGACTGTATTTGATCATATTAATCAGACAACTTAACCCTGCCTGTTGAAAATGAAATGAAATGGTCAATTCCATTTTATGTAACACATTAATGTGATAGGATATCAGATATTACCCAGCATAACAGGAAAAAATTATTTTATTGTCCCTTATTTTGCTAACCAAACCTAAGAGTTGTAGTAGACACTGTTTCTTTATCTTTCAATTTATAATATTTCTTAATATAACTTAATAAGTGTTGGCCCATGACACTAATGCCTAAAATTATAAACCAAGTAAAGATTAAGTGGTTCTCTATTTCCCTAAAAATCTACTGCAAACTTACATAAGAATAATGACTGTAAACCTATCTCTTTTTCCTATTTAAAAAAAAAAAGCTTAGAGGATAAAGGAAATGGAGTAGATAGCATTGTATCTTGTCTTTAGAAAGATACTTGATCTGTTAGACCACAAATTCTTATGAGGAAACCAGAGAAGTATGGATTAGATCAAACTCCTTTAATATTGATACAAAATTAACTAAAGAAAATCAAATACACAAGGCAATTATTCATGGTTAAGCATCAATTTTGAAGGTGTTATCTACACGGACTACCGAAAAGTCATTCTGAAGTCAATACATTTATAAATTTTTCCAATAAATGATAAAGGGAGTAGACATATGACTGATAAAAAGTATTCCATATTTTCTTTACCCCAATGCTATTTGTCTCCATCATCATACTTGAAGCTAAATAATGAATTTGCTAGAAAATGACAAAGATGATTTTAATTTTGAAGGTGTTTGTCCACAGGGAGTACCTAAGAGTCATTCTCAAGTCAATACTTGAGAATTTTACTAATTCTACTAATAAATGAGAAATGTTTATAAATTTTACTAATAAATGAGAAACCAAGTAGACACATAACTGATTAAAAATATTCCAAATGGTTTGAAGTTTTCAAATGAAGAGCTCTTAGAAGAAATGAATTGGAGACAAATGGCATTGGTGTAAAACAAAATACATTAAAATCATGTTTGCCATTATCTAGCAAATTAAATGTCCACTAGAAGTGCATTTTTTAAATGTATTAAAAATTAAAGCTACTGCAAATCTCAAAAACCACAAAGTTGACAGGTTTTCAGTGATTTTTTACTAAGATTTTGCTACCATTTGCAGAAAATAACAAGTTGCAATTGAAGGACAAAAGTCTTCACTTCCATAGTCTATTTATGGGGTGGGGGGGGGGGTGGGAATGTAAATAAGAATATCAATAGGGTATTTGCTTTTAAGAAATTGTGAATTTTAGGAAATTTTTATAAGATATTTGACACTGTACAGAAATGTTATTAAGGGATATTGAAGCAACAAAATTTATGTTTTTTATCCTCATAAAAATAAGAAAATATTGTTTCAGCACTATCTGATTTTAGAATAGGCAACTCTATGATATTTTGCAATCTTGTAGATTATTATAATTTTTTTCCAAAATCACCTCTTCATGCTTGTGTAGAAATCTGCACAGTTAAATATTAAGGGATATAGAAACCTTAGGAAATATAGAGGAGAACTGCTATAGCAATAGGGTGTTCATTGTCTTTGGTAATCAAAGTAGACTATTGACCACGACATTCTCAGTGTTAATAAAATCAAATCTACTGTAATGTGATAGCACATTTCATGCTCTATAAGAGGTCAGTACAACATTTTTTTCTATAAATATCTGGAGATTTATTAGAACTCTAGTTATTTTAAATGGTATTAATTTAAAAGAAGCAAGCTAGTCCTAATTATTTTTGAATAGAGTATAGACTACTTTTAAATATGGAGATGAAAATAAATTGAGTAACCTTAATTAGAGTACAAGAGCCATTATATTAATAAATGAAAAAAGATAATCTAAAATTATGATACTAATTTTTAATTGAAAGTAGATAGTTCTAATGAGTTATTAGATTGTACTCACATACTTTAAAGACTCCTTTATTTCAAAGTTTTAATTAGTGGAACTAGGACTAATTGGTGTTGTCAGAAGCAGAAAGCTACATTTATTGCATTTTCCAGAGCATTCCATTGAAACATCTCCTGAGGCTGAGCCGTCCCCAGAGAACTCCATGAGGAGGACTGACATGAGGATGTAAGGAACATGCCACTCTTGGCTTTAATGGATCTCACCTGTTGCCAAGAGCCACCAGGGGGTGGTCTTTATGGTGAGTGGCTCAGGAAGACAGTGGCTCAGGAACTCAAAACAAATTGCCTTTTATACAGTGCAAATAGAGTCATCTATTCAAAATGACTCTGTGTGAAAAGTAGACCATATTAAATCTATTAAACAAAGGCCTTAAAATTCTACTTATTTTGTGAATAAAAAATGTAGATATAATGGGAAATGAATGTTGTTTAAATGATACCCAAAACAAACAACATGGCATTGTATGTGCCATGTGTGTTATCATTTCCCTATTTTTGTCAAAAGCTATAGGCCAAGAATGATGACAATAAACAATAACCTTGAATTGTGGATTCGGTTTACAAGCACCAAAATCAGCTGGATTTGAAAGAAGAAAAAAGTTCAGGATTTATTTAATTCTATAGTAAGAATAGAAATTAATGAGTAAATTGAGTTGGTTGAGAAAATACAAAGTCCAGGCCTTGCTGTGTTTGATAGCTTTTCCTAAATCTGTCTAGCTTTCTGAGAAATGCCTAAGAGCACTTTTTACGTGGAAATAGGGAGAAACTTAAGGTCTAATGGAAAAGCCACACAAAGCCAAGACTCTTCTGACAGAAACACAATGGTAAAATTTTAATGCAAAAAATGAGAACATTTTCCTTATGAGCACACATCTCTTTCTTAACCCATATATTGAAACTATATACCCATTAGTATTCTCCTTTGAAATAGATAAAACACAACTTTTATGTTCTTTCTACAACAAAATATTATCAAGTGTTATTTCTTTGAAGTGGAAGTACAAAATTGCCTACTAGTTGCTGCCCTCTAATGGTCAAACATTTGAATGATTTACCTGATAAACGTATGCCCAGTCTTTAGTTGTGTATGGGAGGAGGGTGTACCTGCGCAGCTGTGCATATTTAACTTATAAATTACTGTATGGTCTGGAAAAATCTGAAAACTTTTTCAAGTGTTAATGTGTTGTAAGAAATTGTTGTATTTTTGTCAATAATTATAATTCCTAAATAGAAACTAAGACATTTAGCAAGTTCAGTGTGGGCCAGGAAAGTATGTGGTGAAATGATATGGTAACATTTTTTTTTTAAAGTATAGTTCACCTAAAACAATGATGTTTAATAAATACATATAGACAATTTTTTGAGGAGAAATATTGTTCTCATATTACTAAATTCTCAGCATTTACTAAATGCTGATAAATTCATATCATGTGCCCACCAGGAATCCTCACTTGCTTAGCATACCCTTTTGATTATAAACATATTTTTTGTAAGCATTGGGAATATAGAAATTCCTCTGAACACTAGTTCTGTGAGAAAAAAAAATACTTCACGTTAAACAATGTGGCTCAACAAAATTAAATGTATTTATCTCAAGACTTCCTGAGGTTTTGCTAAAATTTATTTTGAACCTCTATCAGGCTGATACTGCATGTGGTATTTCCTAATCTTGCTAGATCTTGGGTCCCTTTTATTATGAAGCATGCTATGGGTTTAATGTTATGACAAACACATGTTCAGAATGAATTAGGCAGTAATTTAATAAGGAAATATCAATGAATTAAGTAAATATAAACAAAATTGCTCCTAATATTATGTTTTGCCAATTTAATAAAATTCACAAGCATATCAGAAAATATCTTGTTAATTCTCAAAAGAACTTCTTACCATCTGGTGGAGTGAATATTGAAAGATTTGACTTGGGTCCAATCCCTGCACTAGTTTCAGCCGCAACATAAACATCATACACTGTAAATGGTGTTAGGTTAGTAAATGTAAACTTAAGGTCTTTTGTGCTATTATCCAAAATCCGACCTGCAAAAAGTAGAAAATACCCATGGATTATTTTTTTAATCAAGTATGTAATCATTTTCAGATTTAAGCATAGAGCAAAGGACAATTATTCAAGGGTTAACCTATGCACTAAAATTTATTATAATATCAAAAATGAATATATTTTAAACATTTGGCTTAGTAGTATATTGATATCAATTTAATTAAAACAATGGAAAGTTCCTGGGATTTCAGTGCTGAAATAAAAAAAAAAAAAAAAAAAACAATGGAAAGAACATGAAAATCTAGTGTTTAAAATTATTTTTATTAAATCACAAAACATTATTGAATTACCATTTTATTTTTGATATATTTAAAAGGGAAACATTAGACTTTAGCAATATTAAAAATAATGACAGTATTTTACACTCAAATTTATTCAATTAAAATGCTAGTCTCATTCTCTTCTATAAGAGGATATACTGAGGAAGTATTTCTAGTTTAGCTTCTAAACAAAATTCCTTAGTATATCAGAAAAATTCCTTAAATCTTCCATTTTGCCTTGAATATTTCTTTCACCTTTTTGCTCCAACTGAAAATTGGCTCTCTCCTAAGAATAGTGCTCCTGTTCCCCTGCAGCCACCTCAAAAAGTGGCAGTCTTATTGTTTCCCACCACTCTTAGGTAAGGAGGCCTTGAGGTGTGGTAGGTGTTCTCCTTGCCCCTCCTTGCCCCGCTTTAGACTACTCTCCTTGCCTCCTTATAAAAGCTCACACCTTTAAATCCCATGTCACCAATGACATACACTAGCTCTCATTGTTGTAAGAATCTTCTACTAATCCTAGGGTCACTTACACTCATTCTGGATGATTTAGCTCTTAATTCAATGCTGCCATCTTAATTTGTGCTGATTTTAATCTCCTGAGAGATAATCCTTAAATCACTCTGACCTCTCCTTAAATAGTCTATTAGAGTTCTCCAGCCTATCTCAGCCATTCTCTCAGAATCATAATTTAGATATCACTATTGCCAATAACTGCATGTCACTCATAAGAGTTTCTATACCCACTGTTCCAATGCTTTTGTTCCATTCTCTCTTAAACTAATTCAATGAAACATTTACCTTATATATGCTACCATACTGTCCTCGCCAAGACTACTAATCACTTCCACGCTGCTAAATGCAACTGTTGCTAAATGTCTTATTTGATTTATCAGTCAGCCTGACAGAAAAAGGAGTATTTAAACCACATATTGAAAAATACTACCAGACAGGAAAAATGTATCTGTGTATCCATGTCTGTTTCTGTGTACTGGATGAATGAGTTCAGAGAACTATCATTTTGGGGGGAGAAGTGCAGATATTTCAGAATTCTGGGAGCATAAATTATTTAGGTATGAGAGATAAAGGTTACTGACGTGATTTATACCATATAAATTTCAAAATGAAATGAGTTAGAACTTTGTATCTTTTCCACATCTTCCCCCAAAATAACAATATGTAGGTTTATGATATTTAATAATTATTTGAATTAAATTTCTTTCATTGAAAGAACAAGATCTCAGATCAGGAAAACATTTTAGAGTTTACTTAATCCACTTCTAACAATTTACTATTTGAATCCCTCAAAATATCTCTGACAAGTGAATGCTCAGGTTCTGCCTGTTTTCAAAGATGGAGAACTTTTTACTTTCTAAAGCTGCCCATATATCACTTGCTTTGTAGACATTATTTTTTCAGAGCAGTTTCAGCTTCACAGCTGAAAAATACAGCAGAAGATACAGAGATTTTCCATCTTATTTTTAGAGAGCTCTCTCAAATTATTAGAAATAAGTTCCTTATTCTAAATGGAAATCTGATTTAATAATCTAAGCCATTGTCTTCACGATTATAAGTTAAAATTCTCTTGTTCAAATATCTGAAGGATTATATCTCTCCTAACACTTTTATTGAAGGGTTATCTCTAATTCTTTCATGTGCTCCACATGGAATATGGAACATGGATAATGTTTTGTCATCCTTTTACTCATTTATGATTTTAAACAAAAAAAATTTTAAAAAAAACCTCGCCTTCTTCCTTATTACTTTCATATTATTTGCTTCAGTCTTAGAGTCTTTTAAAAAGAGTCTGATACTTTTAAAGAGTTTGATATTGCTAACATATTTTATAATTCTTCTCCAAAAAGCAAACACAAAACCAGTTAAGGCTTACCTAATGGTCCATATAATTCAATTCTATAACTAAATTTCCCTGTTACTATAGTTGGTGGATCCCATGAAATTGAAAACGATTTTCCTGTGATGTTGCCTGTTACACAGTTTTGTGGTGGTCCTTCAGGTACTAAAATAGTTATAGAAAACAATGAATACATAATACATATTTAAAATAAAAGAACATATTAAATACACATAACAAAACACAAAGTCAGAGAAAGAAAATAAAATGTCATACTGGTAGCAATGGTTTTTTTAATTTAAAAAAAGGAAAAAAATGGAACATATTTGCAGGATTTGAATAACACATACTGGATCATCACAATTACTATTTTTATTTAATGCTATATATGATTACACAGCTCAAGTTTTATTCCTATTTTCATTGTAATATATTCACTGTAAATGTTACTTTGTCCTGAAACATTTATACCTGTAGATATACTGCATTCAACAAGGTCTGGGTATTAGCTTGATAAGCATCTTCCCTCTTGTAAACACAAGAAATAATAGGAACTGACAACTAAGTCATTAGGGGAAAAAAAAAAACCCATGCTTTAGTGAAATTACCATACCAACAACTTTCAGTATCCTCAAAAATTAGCAATCACAACTGAATGCTTGATGCTATATTATGATATATATAATATATCAGGTATATTATGTGAATAAAATGTATACCTGATATATCATGGTACCATATCAATACCCATGTAATTTTATATCTATATAAATATAGATAAATAAATATGTATTTACATGAATATCGATATATTACTAGAATTAAATGTAAAAATGCCTATACCTAGAAATATATATTCTTATAATTGGATAGTAGTAACAAGGTCTAATTACACTCATTTAATTTAACACCATCACTGTAAGGAACGTGCTATTACTGTTTTTAATTTTCTGATGAGGAAAACTGCAGTGCAAAGAGAATATAAGTAGGTATATATTGTAGATACGGTTTTTATCTGATACTAAAATGTTAATCACATGCTAGTTCTGCTATTACAGATGTTATCTCCACATCTGGTAATAGCAATAGCAGTAAGAGTTACATGATTATAGATGATTTAGAAGGACAAAGATAATTATTTAAAAATTGCTGAGATTATAAAGTAAAAAAAGCTGATTTTTAGGATCATGGTTTATAGTTTAAAAATCTCCTTTTTTTTCAAATCTTCTTTCTCCTTTTAGATGCTTATTTTAGCACTATAATATAAAAAAGTATGCCACTCTGAAGATACCCCAGATGGGATGCCTATTATGTATTACAAGGGAGAGGGAAGTTATTGAAAGATAAAGAAGATTAACAAAAGATATACATGAATATAATGAAAGATTATTCTATAAATAATTTAAATCTTTTCATCTACCAGAAATGACCCCATACCTGATTCTGGTGTTCTGACAATGGTACTATCAATATAACCTGCTTCAGTTGTAACAGCTGAAACTTCGAAAAGATATGTCGTATAAGGTCTCAACTGTGTCACTACAAAACTGATAGGCTCTTTCCACACAGAGCTGATCTTACTCCGTGCCAACGTGCTGGATGAATATGTAGTACGCGATGGTGGTGTGACTCTACCAAGAGTTGGAGAAGGGCTGGTTGTACTCCATAAAAAAGATTCATTATTCTCCTAGTAAATAAAATAAATATAAATGGAAAAATAATGTATGTTTTGATAAACATGAGAAGTGTGTTTCATTTCTTTTTCCTTTATGCTATAAATATTATTCTTCAATTGTGTGTGTGCCTTTGTGTGTTAGTACTATAATATTATAACAGAATAAGTTATGGACAAATTTCCTAGATTTTAATTATACCCATATATGCTAAAGTTTTAGAATACAATATATTTATTGTATTCTAAATTGTATTTAGTGTTTATTTATTGTATTCTTTATACCTTATTGTATTCTTTATACCTTAATCTTTATGAGTAGGATTTCAAGAGGCTTAAAATAAAGGTACAACTATAGAAAAATCATTAGTTAGAATGATTTATTATATTCTTTATACCTTATTTATTGTATTCTTTATACCTTAATCTTTATGAGTAGGATTTCAAGAGGCTTAAAATAAAGGTACAACTACAGAAAAATCATTAGTAAGAATTTTTTAAATTCATGTTAACAGTACAAGAGCCAAAGAACTAAAATAATTTTACTTTCATGAAATTTCAATTATAGGCCACTTTCTTCCTATTACCATCATTTTTTTCTTCATCAGTACTCAAAGGATAATGCCACTAGTACAGTACTAGTGCTAGGTGTTAGTGTATGTGCACATGTGTGTGAATGTGTATATTAGAAATACATTCTAATTTGAAAAAGAATATTTTGAGACCACTATGAAGTGTTTAAAACAAAAATAATTGTTCGACTGTTCTTCCATCAATAATAACAGATAGATAGCCAAAATTATTTTAGGAAAAGTATTTAAAGTACTTCCAGAGTTTCTCATCAATGATTAGAGTAACAACAAGTTCTTTACCAAATATGTGTACACAAAAAATCTAACTCTGTGAATTTAACTTTGACTATTCAACCTGCATTTACCCTCCCTTTCTGTCACTTGGAAGTATTATCTTTTCTCCAATTATACCTTACACTTTTCCACCTCAGGGCTTTATAAAATATCCTCCACCCCAAATGCTGTCCTCACATGATCTGCACCCATCCTTCCTCTGGTCTATTGCAAATGCTACTCCTTTTATGGAGTCTTTCCAGAGCTCCCTAATTGAAGCTCACTCTCAATCTTGAATTCCCCAAATCCTCCTGTATTCTATCTGAATAAAGCCAATTGTATATAACATAATACTGTAACCCAATATTATGAGTTATCAAATAACTAATAATCACTTAATAAAATATACAGGATCTAGATGCTAGAAACTTGAAAATATAAGGTTACATAAAATTTTTCAGACATAGAAAGTCTTCCATGATACTTACATTACATTCTGGCAATTTTCCAGTCAAAATGTCTTCCACTTTGATTGAGACATCTTTCACTACTATTCCACTTCTGGCATGCTTGACACTAATCTTGAAGCTGGTAATTTTGCCATTTGGTTGCTGAGGTAAATACCAAATCAGGTTTACTGCTGAATAGTTGAAGGCCTCGACTGTGAGATTCACCACTTTTCCTGGAGCTGGAGAAAAAAGGATTGGAGAAGGAAAAAAGCTATTATAAAATTTAGAATGACATTTATATAATTTGGGGATGTTAAATTTTTCATGATACATGAAATTAAATGTACAAATCTATTTATGTGAAACTTTAAAAGTATATTTAATTAACCTTCACTTAAAAATAAAAACTGGGGTTGAGACAAATCACCTTTACTTCAGGATAATTTGGTCAATATATGCATTGATAAAACACTTCATATAAGTATGAAAAGATAATCAATAGTTGTTTGTGAATATACAAGTTGGGATAAATTTCTTACTTCCTTAAATATTTTATTAATTTTCTTTTTTTTAAATTTCAGCATATTATGGGGGTAGAAATGTTAAAGTTATGTATATTGCCCAATTAAGTGGTTTCATTAGATATGAACAAAATAGCAAATTAAAACAATTACCTAACCATTTGCACCAAAAAGCATATTTCTAGAATGTATATAAATATTCTAGTGCCTAATATCAAATGGATACACACTCTATAGGTTGCAATTATTGTACTTTGAGTTTTATACACCCTCACAATCAACTTTCTGAAGAATTTCATTATACTTTGCTATTAGTCATTAATCATCTATAATAATAATCATCTGAGTGCTATTTTAATTGATAGGAGATTAATATTAATCCAGAATGAATAAAAATTATATCCATTAATTTCACAGTAAGATATGGAAAACTGACAGAGTAAATAATCAATATCTTCCAGAATATAAAACAAACATGACAAGTCACTTTTGAAAGAAATCAAGACAAAACAAAATGTTTGCGATAAAACAAAATAAGTGATTACAGGAATTAAAGTGTCAAATAACTAGAGTTTGGGCTTACATTGTATAGAAGGACACCAAAATACAAATTGTAAATGAATGTTTCATAAATTATATAAGGAAGTTAGCTCCTGGGAAGGAGAAGCTATATATACAAATGATATGAGGTAGGAATTAAGAAACTTCAATAAATACAATAATTATTGGGAATGATGATAGATAGGGTAATTAGCAATGGGGATGAGATTCAGAATATATTTTGATGATAGTGCTGGCAGGATTTGCTGATAGATTAGATGTGTACTATGAAAGAAAAGAGTCATAGATGACATCAAGATTTTTCCTCTGAAGAAAGGAAGAAGGAAGGTGTCTTAAATTAGTATTTGGTAATGATTGCGTGTTATGGAATAATACAATTATCATTAAAATCAATATTTCCAAGACTCTAATGTCATAAAATGTTTATGACTTGACATTAAAAGGAAAATGCAGGATATAAACTTGCACATATGGTACAAGCATATTTTCATTAATATTAAATATATAGTTACATAGACACATTCTTGGGGGCAGGGAACAGACCAGCCAGAAATGCACCAAAATGGTAACAAAGATTTTTACATGACAGAGCCATGGATCATTTTCATTATGTATTTCTTATTCACTTACTACTTTTATAATCAAAAAGAACAATATATATTTTAATGAATAACTATCCCAAAGGACTCTAAAAGTAATTGAGAGGCCATTCTGCTATATCAGATTTTGTTTATATCCTTATCTATTTTAATGACAAAAACTCACGAGTAAATTAATATAGAATAAATGACTTGGGAAAATTACCACTTTCTGCAGTTTGGAAAAGAAATGGGTCACTAAACACTCCAATGCCAGCACTATTTTCAGCAGCAACCTAGAATAGACCAAAAGGATTATGCTCAAACATTTACTCCCTAATTAAACATAATCTGAGATCATAAAACATCGACTTGTCCATAAGGTAAATGCAAAGACACTTTTTCCTTTAATTCTACAATGT
The DNA here is from genome assembly GCF_040939455.1 of Microcebus murinus. NCBI lineage: Eukaryota > Metazoa > Chordata > Mammalia > Primates > Cheirogaleidae > Microcebus > Microcebus murinus. Next base: position 36,799,328 of record NC_134113.1, read on the forward strand.
TCCCAAGGAAGAAAGCAAATATAGAGCTATTTAATCAAAATATAAGGTATTATTGTCAACATTTTATAGATCAGAAAACTGGTTGAGGGAGGTCAAATATCTTACCCAAGGTCACACATGAATAAATGGTAGAACAAGAATTCAGTTGAAGTTGTGTTTATTTCCAAAGCTCAATCTACTATATACACTATATGCAAACACTATGATTATTTCTGTAACAAATGCAAGAGACCGTATACATGGTAGCCAACTTTAGAGTTCACAATCTAATCAGGTAAATAAATACATATTCAGTAAAACTATTTTTTTAAAGATAGGTGTAATTAATAGTGTAGACTAAGAATTTTAGAATTTAAAAGAGATAAAAATTATTTTTGACTTGAATAATCTAGCCAAATAGAGTAGAATAGAGAAAATAGGTAATAATGAGAATAAAATTCTCAAACTTTGGCAAATGCCATGACTTGAATCAGACAATCTTGGTTTAATTGTAGCTCTGCCAATTCCCAGTGAGTATCTTTGAGCAATTTATTTAACTAGTATAAGTCACATTTTTCTTGCCTTTAAAATGGTTATAATAATAACGTATCTATGTTATATGATTGTTCCAAGGACTAAATGAAATAACACATGTAAAATACTTAACAGGATTTTCCCCAAAGTGTTACTTATTCTGAAGATATCAAATCTACTATACCAAATACCCTTTAGAATTCTGCAGTGACTAACATTTATTTGAACAGAATAAAGGTCACAATTATTTACAAAATGTGAGATGAAACATAGAATAGGGCTTCCCAATAGGCCTGAAATAAAAGATTTCAAAAGAATATAAATTCAAACTCTGTAAAAATAGATCTAAGCAGAACTAAGTTGACTAAATCACCTTCCTATCAGCAATAGTTTCTTATATCACATTAAAATTTAATTTTTATTCATTACCCCAATAGCTTATATTAACATATAAATTAATCTGAATATATGTATATTGATGGAAAATATCTATATTATATAAATTTTTAAATGTCAGAAGAAGATTGAATACTCTTTAACCTATGTTTCTTCATGAAATAGCCATCATAAATATTTTATTTTGACTTATGCATAAGTAAAAGTTTGTTGTTGTTTTTTTTCCTTTTCCTATTGTGGGAACCCTATTATTGGTATAATCTCTGACAGGCATGCCTCCAGTCCAAAAAAACTTCCTGGCAAAATCTCTTTTCCAATATTTCTTATCATCTAGGAAGGCCATCTCAGTTATATATAATCATATATGTACACAGCTTTTATGGATTTTCTTCTCTATATTAAATTATTTTCAAGGCTCAAAGAACATACTGATATTATTTTGAAAATGGAGAAGAGTCACAGATATCTGTATTCTTTAATTAGCCTTGGAAATGTCATAGATATCACTTAATAATTATAAACATTTTCCTATGGCTTAACTAATTTAGGACTGCTTTTTATAAACTCTTACTTATTTAGTATTCAAATAAAATGTTGTTATATTTTGCATATTTAACATTGCAAAGGATTAGAAATTTTTAGAAACACAAAAGACTTAGTAAATGCTCAAGCAGTATTTGCTGAATAAAACTAAATTGAGTACATTATTCTTAGCAAAACTGCCTCTTTAAAAATGTTCAAACTATGATCCAAAATTTTAATAACAGACATGCAAATACAACAGGGTTGGGAGAAGAATAACAAAGCTAACTTTAAGTTTAACCAAAAAGTAGAATATTTTCACTTATAAAGCCTTATTCTTTAATTTAAAACTGATTTATTTTCCAAAAAGTCATGAAGCTAAAGCTTTTTAAAATAGACAAAAACCTTTTTCACTGTCAAAATGAATGAAATATTTTAATACCAAGTAGTTATTTACAAAATAATTACCTTAATTTCATACGTTGTTCCAGGATTAAGATTAGTAAGAAGAACTTCCAGACTGTCTGGCTTTGCTCTAACTTGTGTATGTACTGTTTTCATCCACGGGCAAACTTCCTTATATTTAACAATGTAGGATATAATTTTCCCATTTGGATTAGGTGGTGTATTCCAAGAGAGAAGAATCCCAGCAGATCCAACTCTTTCCCCTGCTAGGAAGACTGGAGGCCCTGGTTCTATTTTTTTAAAAAAGTCATTTTGTTAAAAGGTCAGTTATTATACTTTCACAAAAACATGTAAGAAAAGTATTTACAAATATAAACTTTTGAAATTCTCAAAGACTAATGAGTTTATACTCCCTAGACCTCTGCTACCACACACACACACAAAAGATTAAATACTTTAGGGAATACCAAAAACATTCTTTTATAAGAATGTAAAATATGAAATGCTACTACATACTACATGCCAAATATACTTTTGATGCCAAGTCATTTTTAAAAGAAACTTACTTAACACAAGACTTACAAAAACTAAGAAAACAAGAAACAGTCTTCCAAGCTGAATAATCCTTCCTGAGCAAATGTAGTGAGTTTATTTTCATGGTCCTGTATTAAATGTTACCATTAACAGTCTCTCTGATCCATTTTAAAGACAAGTATAGAGTAATTATCTTTGCACTTTGAAAGTAAAAGAAGCTAAAGAACCAGTAGAATTCAAGTTCTAAACAGATCACTTTCTCAAGTTTCCATTTTGTTTTAATTATTCTACACTGTTCTCATGCATATAATATACATATTGCCAATATAACTATTTCCATGCAACAGAATCATAATGACTCCAGATACCTTATTTAAAAGAGTAATTTAAAACATATACTCACTGGTTACATTCGTTGTTACTGTTCTACTAACAGGTGAGCTGTATGTTGCAGCAGAAATCGAAGAGATGGTTACTTCGTATCTAGTACCAGGAACTGCTTTGGAAACCTCAACCTAGAACACCAAAAACAAATAATTGCATTTAAATTCTTCCTGGAAAGCAAGAAAACTAAAATAATAAATCTGTCACTAACAAAAAAATTAACTCTTTGCTATATAACTCTGCAATGTTTAAAATATCACAATGTTCCCTTATTATTATAAAATATAACTTTGTTATATGGTATAGCTATCTACCAAATAACTTATGAAATAAATAATAATTTACAAAACATACTGCACTATCCAAGCCTAAATCAGTATTTCTATTTATCTTAGTTCATTGTCACAAATAATAACTATTTGAATCTTAAGGAATCTACAGCCCATTGCTTAGCCCTTGTTTTTAAAGAGTATATATGAAATACCTGCGTCTCTGAAGTCCCAATAAAAAGTAAAAGAAAAACGATAAGAAAATCCATCATTATTACATTTTTCAGGCAGTAGAATCACATTGATGGCTCTAAAGAGAAATGTTGCCTGCATTAATGATTTAAAGACTGATCCTCCTGGCAAGTACACAATTAATGAGCCTGGATTACTCAATAGCTCTGCCCTTTCTTTGTTAAACTATTCATGAACCCTTGGATGGCTGGCTGTAGGTTCAGGGTAAACTAAAAAAAAAAAAAAAAAAAAAAAAAAAACAACAAAAAAAACCCCCAAAAGCATAGCTGTTGCTAAGGTAACGGTCCACTGATGCTGAAACTTAAACTCATCAATTTGACATTAACATTTATGTCTTCATCTTATGCTCTTAAAAACCCTCCAAGGAATAAGTTTTTGTGGTGGATGAGTTTAATAAGGAACTTTCTTATAAGACCAAATATAAATACAAGTCAGCTTAGCAAGTACGATAATGAAAGCTATACCTGATATTCTCCACCTCCAAGATCTTTGATAGTAACAAAGCCACTGTCAGGAACAAGATCCACATGATACCTTTCCGAATGCCCAGAGGACAGGCTCCAGTGCAGAGAGAAGGAATGTGTAGAAATATTGAAGGCTTTAAGTTCCCCAGGTTTTTCTGGTTCTGATATTGAAAAATAGAGGTTTAAAATAGTTACTGTCACAAAGTTTCAAAGAAAAGAATGAAAATCAGTAGTCTAAGGGCCAAGTTTCAAAATAATATTACCAGAAAAAGCATTGAGTCTTTTAAATGATCTCTAACTATACTTGGGTGTTAGGCATATAGATCTTTAACAATATCTAGTTTTTAAGTATAATTATCAAAAACCGTATATCAATTTAAATATCTGTTTCTGGGATATTCCTTATTTACTAAAATCTGTTGGTTGGTGAGATTATGTTTGAAAACTTATGCTCTAATTTGAAAAACTGAATCATGTTAAAACAAAGTAAGTACAAACAATTTAATCTAATTATCTAGATATTTATCAAAGAGAAGATATTGGAAGAAAGTATAACCAAAATCTACCAAATTTTTAAAGGATGAGCATTCATTATAAATATTTGGTTAAGTGTTTCTCTAAAAGAAGAACATAAGTTTTCATGTTGGAAATGAAATAGGATAGTATTAAAAATAAGCACCAATTGTTCCTGGCCCTCTCAACTATATTTTTCTACCTTTGCTTCCACTTTTTCCAAAATTTTGTTTATTCTGACTATACCTCCTGAAGGGAGTTTTCCACATAAAGTTCTTCTGATTGGTTGCCAATGAGTCAGGTTTGCACTCTGCCTTATCTTTAGGGCAAATTCCAGACAAACAATATAGGGGAGGAAGAAAGATTATGAAGCCAAGCATGTAAAAAGCATACCTGATACAGACCTAATCTAACACCATTTCCAAAAAAAAAGGAGTCCAGAATTAATCATTGAACTCTATTTATCATGTTAAAACCTCACTACCAGAGATGATTTGACAATGGATATAACAAAAATAAAAAATGTACATTTTCTAATAAAACTGATAGGGCACACTACATAAGATAGAAATCTTAATAGGTCAATTTGTCAATATGGGGGGGGGGAGATTTTTTACAATACTTTTTATCTCCTTTGAAAATTTCCTTTGAAAATTCAACCAACTACTATTCATATTTACTGATTTTATGTGAGGGCTAATACTATTTCTTCAGGGCTCCCAGAAAGTAACTAATACCTGTGAAGTCTCAGGCAAGAAACTCATAAAGACCCAAGATAAGACTTTGAAAGGAAAAAGATGTGAGAAGTAAGGAGCTAATTGGATGGATAGTGGTAATATGGGATGAGGTTTCCTAGCCTGTGAATTAAGATTATACCTTGAGTGATTCTTGGCTAGGAATGAAATGTGTCTCACCAAGAGGAGTAAGAATATATTGGTCTGGAAATTTGCCAATCTGATCAATAGGAAAGGCCTGGAATCCTTATGAGAGTTCAGTAAAGACTTTTCCAAATAGCATGATGGATGAGATTCCTAAAAATGGAAAGAATTTGGAGGAACTGAGGAAAGCCAGCCTTGGTCTCTGGGATCAAGTAAGAAAGAAGAATAGTCTGACGATCATATAGGCCATATTAGAGATTTTAGATTTTCTTTTTTCCTAAATGCAATAGGAAGCCGTTGAAGAATTTTAAGTGAGAAAGCAATCTGACTTGTTTTTTTTGTATAAAAATATCACTCTGGAATATGATATATGAATTGCAGAGAGGTAAAAATAGCAGTGAGAAGCTAATTAGTAGGAAATAGTGGTAGTCTGGACAGAGAGGAGGGAGGTTTGCCCTCAGAAAAAGGTAGAGGAGATGGAGCAATGCTTAATCATTATGGGAGAGTGTAGCTTTCTGGTTATGAGCTGGAAGATTCGATTAACTGAAAATAGACTCTATAATAAATATATGATTTGCTCTCTGTGGAATTTAACTCTAAATAGGTAGGAAAATATAAAGCAAAAATACTACTCTCAATTTAACATTAACCAATAAAGATCACATAGTGAAATAAAGATGTTTGGAATTTTAAGAGAAAAAAAATCATATTCAATTTAATTAGGGGTAGCAAAAGGAATTCTAGCCTTAGTAGATGTTTATTGTCAACTATAGTTTCCTAAAAATTAACCCTCAGAACCCTACATCACTAGAGTTTAATAGATGTTCTGTGACCAAACTACTTTGTCAAATAACTCCTTTTTAAGTTAAGCAGTTTTCTTTGTTGCAGGATATTTTAGAGTCTTAAATATGCTACTATATCTTGTGATTCTCTAAAACACCACTGCCCAATAAATCTACAACATGAGCCACACATGTAATTTTAAATTTTCTAGTAGCCACATTTAAAAAGTAAATATGTAAAATTAATTTTAATAATATATTTTATTTAACATATCAAAAACATTTTATATATAGGCAGTATAAAATTATTGAGACAGTTACATTAATTTTTTCATACTCTCTGCAATCCTACCCATATTTTATATTTCCAGCACATCTGAATTTGGACTAGTCAAATTTCAAGATTCAATAGTCATGTACTGTTAATCACTACATTTTGCACAGGGCAACTCTACAGCATCTCTTAACTTTTCTCCTTGCCTTTTCAGTGAATTTACCTAAAATGCATTTTGAGAAGCTGAGAAATAACAGAAATATGATCCCATAGTCAGTGTCTATAATGAAAAACAAGTCAAAAGAGTTGGGAGGACCAACAAAATTCTGTTGCACCCCATGGTACCTTAGCCTTTGAGAAAGAGAAATTCAAAATGGAACAACATGGCTACCTAAGGAGCTCCTTGGTAAATTCTGACTCTTAAAAGGATATGTACAAAATGACACCAAGGTGTAACATACCTCAAAATATCCACAAAATAGTCACACAGACCTATCAAAACAGTATCAAGGAAGTAAAAGACTATATTTTAAAATAAAATGCTAAGACTTCAGAAGTTTCATTATTATTATTTTTTATTTATATTTTCTCTGCATCAACACTGTATCTGATGAGTTTCAAATATCACATTTAAATCTTTCAGTGATCAAATCGTAGGTTGGATATAATATATGCAATGAGATACTCAAGCATAAGACATGCAAAATAAAAAGAACTCTTATCAAGTTCATGAAACACTATGCACTATGCTAAGCACTTTCACAGATTGTTTTATGTAACGCTTGCAACAATACTATAAAGTAAGTACTATTAATGCCATTTAAAATTGAGAAAACTGAAGAAAAAAAAAATTTAGGTAACTTCATGAAGTCTCAGAGCTAATGGGTTAATGGTAGAACGAGGACTTAGATCCAGCAGCAAAGTCTTCAAGTTTCAATCATTATGATCACTGTGTGCCCCTTAACTTTGACAGAATGGCTTACAAATAACAGCAGATTTAAAAAATCCTGAATGAATTAACATTTTGGAGAGGATTCAAGTACAAAATAGTATTTTCTATAATTTTTCTTTCAAGGCTAAGATTATTATTTGAAGTAATCTCTATCCAGGACAACTTATATTTACCAAGTACCTATAGCTTTCTCATGTTTTAGAACTGAACTAGGTATAATTTACAAATAAAATAAACATCCCCTAAGAAGTTACCATTATACTGGGTACCACAAGGGTCTAAAACATCAATTATAATACAGGAAGTGGACATACACTCTACAACTGGACTACTAAGTTCAAATCCTGACTCTGCCTTATAAATAAGACATTATGCAAAATACTTAACCTCTCTGTACCTCTTTGACCTCATCTATATGGGGATAATAATACTCCTTCCCCACACATTGTTATGAGAATAAGTTAATATATGTAAAGTGATTAAAAGAGCGTCTTAAATATTGTAGGAGCTTAGTCCTAAATGTAAGTTATTAATGTCTATTCTGTTTCTGCTATATTTTTCTATAAATCCTGGTCATCTCTTAGTAAAACCATCATGTTATCTCTTCTTCAATTCTTACCTTTAGCCCCTTCCTTATATTGACTTAGTGCTCTGCTCAGAATGGGCCCCGAAGCATTCTTCCATTATCACCACTCTTCTCTTTATAAGGAGGAGGGCAGCAAGCTCTCTTTCTGCTCCAGAGACCTCCTTCAGGGAACCCAGATTACCATCTTTTCCCACTTCCTCTTATCATACCCACTTCCAAAGTTACCATGCTGCTCTAACAGGGAATTCCATTACCTACCTACACTCTCTCATGACCATCACTTTAAGCACACTACACAACTAGAACATCAAGTTCCTACTGCTTCATAAACTGCTCTTTTCTTTAACTAAAATGACAGCTAATATTCTATATCTTGCATGAAACTTTCCTGATATTGATGCTACTACCTTGACCATTTTTCCCTCTGACAAAATTTTAAGTGAGAAAATCCTGTCACTCACATTAATTGAAACCTCTCCTTTGCCTGTCCATAAGCAAAGCAATTTATCATATTTTTCCCTCAACTTTTGTTCAGTGGTTTATTTGATCTTTGTATCCAACCACATATATCAGTGCTTACCAGTGGTTTGCTACTTAGGGCGCTTCTAGTAGTTTTATAACAAAAATTTTGACTGGCACAATTGGGGTGATCCGACTGGTAGATACTGGGTAGAGGCTAGGGATGCTGCTAAACATCTTACAATGCACAGGACATATGCCCACAACAGAGAATCACCCAGCCCAAATTGTCAATAGTACTAAGGTTGAGAAAGCATGCCACAGACTAAAACTTCTAGAATGGGTCTCATTTAAATATGTTTGATTATATATTTTACCTATCACAACATTTTACCTATCACAGTTTTTAGAAATAGTAATAATGCATATTATCTATATACAGTTGCTCCTCAATTTATGAGGGAGTTATGCCCCGATAAACCCATAGTAAGTCTAGGAGCATACTAAATGCTTATTGCTTTTGTAAAGTAGAAAAATAGCAGTTAAACTATCCTAAGTCAGGGGCTGTCTGTATAAACAGTATAAACATGTGCAAGGTATTAAAAAATGTTTAAGAGCCAAAAGGAATTAGAGGTCATCTAATTTAAATTTCTCAGAAACTTGATGCCCAAAGAAATTAGGTAACTTGCCTAATGGTACTCAGCTAATAAGCATCAAATCCAGAAGTCTAAACTCATTGTTTTGCATTATCACATATGCATCACATTTAGGAGAATAATAGCATGCATGGTAGGCAGCATAATGGACTCCCAAAGATGCTCACATGCTAAACCCTGGAACCTGGGAAAGTTATGTTACCTGGTAAAAGGGACTTTGCAGTTGGAATTAAGAACATGAACCATAAAACATAGAGATCAACCTGAATTATCCAGATATACATAATCTAATCATACAGGCTCTTAAAAGTAGAAAAGGAAGGCAGAAGAGTTGGATATAATGGGGGGAAAGGTAGGGGAGATTTGACACATGAGTGACACTCAACCTTCCTTTTTTGGCTTTGAAGATATAGGAAGAGTATCACAGGTTCAGGAATGAGGCACCATCTAGAAGCTGGAAACAATTGTCGGCTGACAACCAACATGGAAACAATGACCTTGGTTTCTACAACCACAAGAAACTAAATTCTGAAAACAACCTGAATGAGCAAGGAAATGGACTTTATCCTGGAAGCTACAGAAAGGAACACAGCCTTGCCAATATCTTGATTTGATCAGAGAGAACTATGGTGGACTTATGACTACAGAACTATGTGGTAATAAATTTGAGTTGGTTTAAGTCACTATCTTGTGATGATTTGTTATAGCAGTAATAGGAAGTTAAGAAACTAAAACTACACTTATTGAACACTATGTGTCAGATAACATTTTCTCCAATTTATATTTCACATATGTTATTTCAAAAAGGTCCTCAGAATATTCCAGTAAAATGAGCACTTTTACTCTCTGAAATATTCTACAGACTGTAAGTTTTCAAATTTCAAAAAATATTGAAATTTAATCTTGAACAATACAATATGCAATGTAAATGTGAATTTTTTAAATATCAGAAAGAATTTGCATACCTGCAACAACCCTGATAATTGTGTCAGATCCTTGAACATTGCTTCTTATTCTAAGTACTGTGATGTTAAATATTCCACCAGGCGAAATATTTGTAACTGTGTGCTCAGTCATCATTCCCCAAATAAGATATTCTTTTGCAAATGTTCTGTTTGCTATATAAATCTTGTAATGAGTGAAGTTGGTCTCTGTTGGATTCCACATTAAATTTGCAGAAGTATTCACAGCTTTTAAGTTTAAGGCACAAATCCTAGATGGTTCTATTAAAAAGGTAAATTATACATAAGTAGAAATCACACACATATATGTAAAATGAAGTAAACATGAATAATATAATTTAAACATCTATGTAATAATCATTGATTTTATTCATGTATATCCTACATGTTCAGCTCTGCAAATAGAGAGATAGGGTATTACTTAATGGGTTTTAATTTAAGTGGCACAACATCCTCCCTAGTCCCCAAATATCTTTCCTTAATCAATCATAAATGACTCCTAATGAAGTCATTTCTTTAGATGTGTGCTCCCTGAGTGCTTGTAGCCATAAATATCCTTAAATGATATAATCATAGTTTTGTTAGCTACCACCTCGTGGATAGCTAGATACCGAATGAAAATAAAAGAGGGTAAGTAAGGGAGAGAGTGAGGGCCAGGAGAAAGGGCCCTTTCAAATGTGGACCTCTAGTTAGATCAAAGTTTTTAGCATTCCAATATGGCTAATTCACTCATCAATGGAGCTAATATTGCTATTTGCATTATCATCTAGTCTCCACTGAGAGGGGATCTCACAAACCTTCACAAGAACTATTGACAACTAATGCTGTTACTCCATTGCACTCCACCCCAAAACATTATGAAACCGATTTACAATGAATTCGCAAACTTCGGGAAAAAGAAGACAGAAGTTCTGCTTACCAATCACTAACTCAGTCACAGATGAATTATGTTTATGTTATTATGGGATAATATATAGTATACATATACATATATTAATATATTCTATGTATGTGATATATACAATATATACATACACACATACATGTACACTTTGGATTTCAGATTATTTTAAAAACTCTATGTAGTCCCCAATATATTTAGATATACAAATTTTTTTTAATTTCACATTTTTTTATTCTCTTGATAATATTCTTATCATCATTATTCCTTAATTATCAGGCCTTTATGTTTTACAATAGCTATAATTATGCTGAGCAAAATACTTTCTAGTGTTGTAATACTATAGAAAAAGACTTCATTTACGGTAATTCCTTACGTGTAGGCACTTTTTTCATTACAGATACACTGCAATCTTTGCCTCTAACTGTCTTCACTTGAAACACATAGTCCATACCTGGAATCAAATATTTTATTTTGGCTTTGTTGCCATCAACAATTACTTTAAATAGCTTTTCCTTTCTAGATGTCATACAATAGGATATCTAGAGAAAGACAAAAATAAATTTATGTTTTTCATAATTTAAAAAGGATTTATTAATACTTAGCACCAACACTGTATTAGTCATATTTACATAATTTACTACCTCAAAGTAGGGGTTATGATCCTTCCTGTCTTCACTGAGGGGTAAATTGTAGCTAGTTGAGGCTGAATAACTTAGTGAAGTTCACACAGGAAGAAACATTGTGGACTGATGTAGAAGTTTACATGCTAAAAGACCAATAGTCTCAAACTGTTTTTAAATTTCATATGTCTATATGTACACACACACACACACACAGATTTTTATGTGTATATGTATATAATATATATACTATATAATAAGTAGGACTTATTCTGCTGCTCACCAGAAAACAAAAAAATATTATGTAAAAAATGCATTTTAGACATAGTTAATCATTAGGGACAGTACCTACTACCTACTCTCCCAACTCTGTGTAAGTAGAAGACTAAAGGAAGAGAAAGCAAGAAGCAATGAAGTCCCATTTATCTATTAATATTTACCTATCTTCTTTTGAAAAGCTTTGTTCATGTCTTTTGCCCGCTTTTTAATGGGGTTGTTTATTTTTTTTTCTTGCGATCTGCTTGAGTTCTTTGTAGATTCTTGTTATTAGCCCTTTATTGTATATATAGCTTGTGAATATTCTCTCCCATTCTGTAGATTGTCTGTTTTCTCTATTGGTTACTTCCTTAGCTGTGCAAAAGCTTTTTAATTTAATCAAGTTCCATTTATTTATTTTTGGTGTTGCTGTGATTGCCATTGGAGTCTTCTTCATAAATTCTTTCTCTAGGCCGATATCTAAAAGAGTTTTTCCAACATTTTCTCCTAAAATTGTTATGGTTTCATCCCTGACATTCAAGTCCCAAGTTTCTGGCCTAGTGGAGAATGTCATGACTTTTTCCTGTCTGTCCAAGGATCAGAAAATAGGGTTCTTATGCCCATACTCAGATTCCAGCTAAATGAGGAGGGTCCCATGTGTATCATTACCATAATTTGTGGGTAAATGGTAGAGGGCATGTCTTAGGCAGCGGACTTCCTGCTCTGCCCCTAATGCCTTGTTGAGCACTGAAAAAGAAAATTAGAAAGCAAGCTGGGCACAGTGGCTCACACTCAGCACTTTGGGAGGCCAAGGCAGATGAATCACTTGAGGCCAGGAATTCAAGACCAGCCTGGGCAATATAGTGAGACTTTGCCACTACAAAAAAATTTAAAAATTAGCCAGGGTTGGTGGCACACACCTGAAGTCCTAGTTACATGGCATGTTGAGGTAGAAGGATCACTTGAACTCAGGAAATCAAGATTGTAGTGAGCTGATTGCACCATTGCACGCCAGCCTGAGTAACAGAGTGAAATTCTATCTCAAAAAGAAAAAGAAAAAACAGAGCAAAGAAAGGGTAACTGTGAAGTAATTTGCACACCCACCTTTGCCCTGACAAAGATCCCAGAGTCTCCCATGGGTGAAGTATAACCACAGAGAGTGGTGAGGTTTGAATCATCTTGCCAGCACTTTACCCAAGAAGGCCAGCCTCTATAGAAGGAGTCTCTAGCAGCAAAAGGCAGTGAGATATAATGCCAGCAAAAAAAAGAGAGAGATGGTAGGAATTGAAAAGGCTGAGCCAACGCTGGGTCTGTCATATCAAGGAAGTGGGCAGTGGAAATAACCCCCAGGACCGTCCAGAGAATTCACATATGTGCCTCAGGAGAGAGCTAGTATTTGGAGATCTGTTAAACAGATGTCACTGAAAGCCAGTCAGTGATAGTCAGTGGAGTAGTAAAAATCAACAAGAGAGAGAACTGCAAAAAATAGACACCTGGAATAGAAAAGGCATTCCAATTTTTTTTGTTAGATAAATGAATGAATGAATAATAAATTCATACTGCATGCGAGTCCATCTTTCATCCTAACCCGGGCCATGTCAATCAATTATTCATTAAAGCATTGAGAAGGGGCATTGCCTTGAGAAATGTTCAGTGGAGTGATCTGATAGTTCCAATACCCTAGAGATTATTTTAATTCATTTAAGGCTACTTATAAAAATTTTTATTCTTCTTCACTCCATACTTCATGTTTGTAGAATAGAAAGAAAGGTATGTATAAATAAAAATAACCACATCAATTTTATAAATTATTTAAACTTTATTATTCTTTGAAAAACAACTGTGAGGTGGCAGAAGTCAAACAAATTTCCTACGCACACATATTTATTGCTGTCTTGTGAGAAAGGTGCTTTGTTACTGAAGGAAGATTGATTCATAAGGTGCCACTGACAATAACCTTGCTCATGTGTCATATGAAAAGACAAGAGGAATGAGTAGAATGCTGAGAATTTCAGGTGTGAAAAAGGATGGCAGGAGAAAATGCCATGCAATAGTAGAAGAATATAATCTTAATGGAGTGCTAAGTCCAGACATAGTCATAGTAAGGCATTAATGAAGGGTAGAAGGAAAATAATTTGGCTGTAGTGATCTAATAATAAAATTATGTAACTAATTCTTTAAATGCAATTCAAAAAATAGAGGGTTATGCATTCCAAAATATATGCAGAGTACACAGGCCTAACAGAAACATAATTTGTGCTTTATTGCCACTTAAAGCATAGGTTAGAGACCTAGGATGATTAATTTTAAATGATTAGGGAAATGATCCCAATTATGCAAGTGCACTTTGCTAGGTGACCAGGATACTGTTGCCGAATTCATTAAAATTTAACAAATAATCTCATTGGTTGAGAAAGACTCAGATAACCATTACTGATATAATGTGGTCAATAATAATCATCTGAATCCTAAACATTAATATGCTCCCTTCAAATCAGTTTAACTTAATAATAGCTAGATGATTTACAGTCTCTGAAAAAAAAGTCTTCTTATGAATACAGTAGAAGTCATTGGTTATAGATATATCTGACAACAAATAATTTTATGGCCTCAGTTAACCCCATGGAAGATCATTCTACTTGTCATTTTCCTTGAAATAGGACAGACAGACCAGAGTAAGGAATGTGGACATTTTACAATGAATGTTACAAATGCTTGGACTTTTCACTAGAGAATACCTATACTGAATATAGGAATGAATTCAATCATTCTAGAAAGAATGGAGTTTTTCATGAATGATTTATTATTCAGGATGCCCTATGATTGAATGACATTTACAAATGACAAACAGAATACTCTGTTTGGTGTTCCTGACTTTGTGACCTTGCTAGTGTAGAATATCCTCTCCTTTTCCATGAGTTTGAATCCTACCTGTTATTAAAAAGTCATCTTAAGTTGCAACCTTTCCTGATATATTTAGTATTGATATCTTCTCTCCATAATCACCCCAAGCATATATGGGAACATTGGGTATGTAAAGTTCTACTTATTCATCGACTATTTATTGAATGTCTAGTAAAGGGCAAGTATTATTTTACATACTAGGGATAGTATGGTAAACAAGACAGAAAAGGCCTCTGATTATAAGGAAGTTACATTCCAGTGGTGGCACAAAGCAACTAAATAAATGAATAACTCAGCTAAATCATACAGTGATTACTAGAAGCAGTTTTATTTAGATTTAGTAATCAAGGAAGGATATAAGGAGATGATATTTGAGCTGAGAACTCAATGATCGAAAAAAAAAGTCAACCAAAACTGGATGCAAGATGCCTATGCAAAGGAAACGTCAGGCATAAAAACCCTGTAGTGGGGATGAGCTTAGCACGTTTGAGGAACAGAAAGAGTGACATATATGGTTGCAACATAGTAAGTGAGTGGACAGAATACTTAGATAAAGATCCAGTCCTCCAGATGAAGTCCTGGAGAACACAGCAAGTATAGATTTTATTTGAAGAGCAACAGAAATCCACTGGCGGATGTTAAGTAATATTCTGTGAATTGTAAGGAAATCAAGAATGGAAATGGAAAATAGGAGGAGAGATGCTACCATCCATCATCTAGGCTGCTGGTCTTGATAAAAAATGATACTGACTAGGATCTGAGGTACGCAGAGGAAATGGAGAAAAGTGAACACATTCAGGGTCTGTTTTAGAGATAGCAATGGCCAAAACAGCTGATGTGTTGAGGAATGAGGGAATAGGAGGAGTTAGAGATAGCTGAGCAAGTGATTGCAGAACAGTGTCCTTTTCTGAGATGGGAGAGACTTCAGAGGACCAGAGGTGGGGTCCCAAAGAATAGGTAAGACCTTGTAAACTATGATAAGGAATCTCTTTTAAGAACAAGAATGACATATTTTATTTTACTTTTAAGAAAGAGTCCTCTGACTGCTGTGTGGCAAAGGGGAAGGTAAAAAAGAATTCATTATAAAATTAAGCTTTCTTAATTATGAAATGGGAAACATGAAAACTAAAAAAAGGAAAACTGATAATTCAATCATTCATTCACCAAAATATTTATTGACTTCTGCTATGCATCAAATACTGATCTAAGTAATAGCACAAAACAGTGACCAAAGCAGACAAAATGTTCTCATGGAATTCACATGTCAGAGAATTTGCCAGACACATCATCTTATTGAATTCTTGCAACAATTCTATAGAATAATAACAATCTTCATTTGACAGATGAAGAAATAGAACAAAAGAGAATAAAAACTTGCTCAAGGCTCACTGTAGGGAGTGAAGCCAGAATTTAAAGCAAGGAATTCCAGGGCCATGATTCTTCCATTATACCATATTGCCTACCACACGTTGTAAAATTACAGGTAAACTGAACATACACATATATATCAAAGATGCATAGCATTAGAAGGCTAGCACATGAGGTCTGGAAGGAAGAAACTGTGGACAATTAAGAGGAAGTACTGCTTTATTCAGTACATAGTAACTTTGGAACTCTACCCCTAAGGAGAAATTAAAGGTTCCTCGAGGAAATTGTATAAGGATGTTAGCACTTGTACATCAATAATAACAATAAACGATATCATGGTAAAAGTAACACAGAAAAAGTTAAAGGGAAGCTTCATAAAAGCTCTGTAAAAGAAAATGTAATTCCCTGCAGATGTAATCACAGAGGCTTCAAGGAAGGAGTGGGATTTGAGCTGGACACTGATGAGCCAATTTTTGTCATTCTTCCACTTTATCATTAAATCTAGATGACAAAAGTCACTCTCTGTGCTGTCTAATATGATGGCTGTTTGCCACATGTGTGCATTATTTCAAATGTGTTTAGTCTGACTTGAGATGTGTTCTAAGTATAAAATGTATACCAGACTTTTGAAAGTTAGTATGAAAAAATAATATAAAATATCTCATTAATAATTTTTATATTGTTTACATGTTAATATTTTGAATATATTGGGATAAGTAAAATATACTACTAAAACTAATTTTACTTTTTTTAATGTTTCTGTTAGAAAACAAAATTACACATATCCCTCTCATTTGTAGTTCACTTTATTCTGTATTTCTAGTGGACAGTGCTGATCTATCTACAATGAAAATATACTTGGAGCTCATAAAAACCAGCTGAAAGGCATAAGAAAGAGAATGGCAAACTTCAAAAATATTCTATGTCAACTATTTGAGTTTTTTCTAAATTGATACTGAATTCTTTTAGGTCTTAAATATGCATGTCTATGTTTATTTTCATGCTTGGAATAGATAATACCTTCAGTTCCATTACAGTTCTTGAGATTCTTTTAAAGACTATAAATCTCTTTATATTCCCAGTGTTCATGAAAAGAAAGCCAGCAATCTAATAGTTTCAGAGAATTACTAACTAGAACAAATATTTGCTGTTTAAATGAATTTCACAGTTTGTCCATACTAATAAATGTCTCTTATCTTTTAAACTGCCAGAAAGCTGAGCAAAACAAGAATTTGTTTTGTAAAATTTATTACCATAACTTTGTGTGTAAGTATATTACTAAGAGATTAATTCTTCTAATAACAAAATTGGTTGAAGTTAATATATATTAATCTAGTGAAAATATAAGATATGTGTATCCTTTTGTTCTCTATGACATAGACTTTATTACCACTGAAAAACTAAACTCCTTGAAAGTCAGGTGTCAGCTCTCACACATATTTGAACACCTCCTGTGACAATTTTGTGCTTTTAAAGAAGTAAATTAAAAAATCACTTGGGGAGAAACCTTACATGAAAAGAGTGGCACAATAATTTCTAAAACCATTAATGTAACATGAAGGACAAAAAGGAGTGAAATAAAGACCTCCATAAACACCAAGATTTCATGAGAGCAGTGCCTTCCTTTACCTGAAACTTTTCCAAGACTCCTTGTGGTAGTTTCCAAGACAAATATATCATGTCTTTGTCTTGCTCCAAAATTAGCAAATCTGAAGGTGGGTCTGGATCTAGAACAATGAAATAAGACACTGGAATAATATCTTAAATAAAGACACATCAACCATCATGTTATGTATACTTAACAGATGACCTTGACTTTGAAGAACACTAGATAAGAGACAGAATACCTATATTTTTAGTCAATTTTATTAATAGCACTATGTGACCTTCTGCATAGTTTACCCTAAGTCCAGTCTCTCCATCTCTGCAATGAAAGGGAAAAAATAATTTTCTGGAAAACCTCTTCCAACAATAAAATTTTATGAACTATAGATTTTCACATTTATTTTTCCCACAGTGGAATTTAATATGAAGTTCTTACAACTGGGATTGTTTTCTTACAATTTTATACACTGCATTAAGTAAGAGATATATGCTTTAGCCTTAAGTTCACAAACTCTATTTTTTAACCATTTTATCTGAGAAGGCTTCAGAAAATTATTTTTCAAATCAATAATATGTCATTATTTTGAATTCATATTTCAGATTATGAAAATAATTAAATATTATATTATATTAAATTAAAATATTATATTGTTTTCCTTAACAAACAAATATAATACTAAGAATTTATTGGTATAATTCCAACTCTAAAATTCAAATTTGCATCACGTTTTTTGCCCCCACTTACATATAAATTTCAGTCTATTAGAATTAAGTTCAGTGGTAAATTTTTCTGTGATACACATTCCTTTCCAAATGGAATTAATTTATTATTCCCATATCATCTTTTAGCTCTACGTTGTATAGTTATTAATATTCTATCTACTTCCAAATGAATCTGAGGTATCTTGCAAAGAAAGGAAGGTACAAAAAGGCAAAAAAATCATTAATATACAATAAAAGACACAAGATATTGTAAAATGGGAAGGGTGAGAAACAAAATAAGTTACCGGCTTTGTTTGAGAACACACAGTCAAAAAGCAATAACATCGTGAAATATGCAAGTATTATTAATCCCATGTTAGAAATGAGCAGCCTGAGATGCAAATAGAAAATAATTTTTTACAAAGTCACAGAGCCAGAATGGGTATAGTTAGTTATTCCTATTACTGTGGCCTTTCCACTGAAGCACAATGGTTACGAGGTCAGATTTTGATGTCAGGGAAACGTGAACAGAAATTTCTCAAAAGAAGACAGAATAATGGCCAACAAACATATGAAAAATGTTCAACATCTCTAATCATCAGAGAAATGCAAATCAAAACTGCAATGAGATATCACCTATGTCCAGTAAGAATGGCTTTTATCAAAAAGTCCCCAAACAATAAATGTTGGTGTGGATATGGAGAGAGAGGAACACTCCTACACTGCTGGTGAGACTGCAAACTAGTTCAACCTCTGTCAAAAGCAATATGGAGATACCTTAAAGCGATACAAGTAGATCTACCATTTGATCCAGCAATTTCTCTACTGGGCATCTATCCAAAAGATCAAAAGTCACTTTATGAAAAAGACACCTGCACTCGAATGTTTATATCAGCACAATTCACAATTGCAAAGTTGTGGAAACAACCCAAGTGCCCATCAATACATGAGCGGATTAATAAAATGTGGTATATGTATACCATGGAGTACTATTCAGCTTTAAGAAACAATGGTGATATAGCACCTCTTGTATTTTCCTGGATAGAGCTGGAACCCATTCTACTAAGTGAAGTATCTCAAGAATGGAAAAACAAGCACCACATGTATTCACCAGCAAATTGGTATTAACAGATCAACACCTCAGTGGACATATAGGAATAACATTTATCAGGTGTTGGGCAGGTGGCAGGGGGCAGGAGGGGATGGGTATATACAAACACAATGAGTGATATGTGCAACATTTGGGGGATGGTCACGCTGACTCAAGGTGGGGGGCATGGGAAATATACATAACCTTAACATTTATACCCCCATAATATGCTGAAATAAAAAAAAAGAATCTCTGTGTCATCGTGTATAAGCTATTGACATTCTCTAGGCCTCGGATCCTCATTTGTAAAACATGTAAAAATATGTATCTCATTATGATTGCTAGAATAAAGGTTGTCAGTGGGAGTTAAGTGATATAAAACATAGAAAATGACTATGCTTGACAAAGACACTTGATGTGATACATTCAATGTAATGATGACGGCAATGATGACAATGCTGATGATGATGGTGACAATAAGAATGACACAGCCCAAATCTAAGCAGCAACTACCCTTTCACTGATAGAAAATAATGAACAGTCATGTTAAAAATGAAACTTTTACTCATCTATTTCTGATATTTCTCAGGATGGTCTTTATGAGAGGCAGCAGGGTGTCTTATGAACTTTAGAGTTAGATACCTGGGTTAAAATGTCATCTTTAATAATAAGTAATGAATACCTCTGGGCCTTAACCTACATTTTTGGTAGCCTACAGAAATTTGATGCAGTGACTTAAGTATATAATACCATGGTGGTGTATAATAATTGCTTGATTTTTTTAGTTTATTTTCCAGGAATTGATTTGACTATTGCTGCATTTTTAAGTGTTTTCCTTTCCTTCACACTGCAACTTCTGAAACTAGGCCTTCTCTCATAACTAATAGGGACTTGGTAATTTAGCACACTTTCATGGGACTAGGCCCCTAAATATAAGAGCTCTTGGAATGGCTTCATATGTTTAGGGAAAGCATATAGGTATTAGGATAGAAGAGGCAAATTGAACCCAAATAATGCAATAGAATAGACAGTTATATCTATTTTTTTCATACCCCAAGTTTTTTTTTTATTTTCATAAAATGTTAATAGATATAGTCAAAGTATTAGAAAATATTGAGTATTTTATGACAATAACATGTTAGGGTTTTAGAGTACTTTGCACTTTCAAAAAGAGTTTCACGTTTGATTTTAGTAACAAGATCTATTATCTAGGCAGGAATAATGAGTCTCATTTTCTAAGTGAGAACTTAATTGTTTTGCTTAAGATCACAAAGTAAGTGATAGAGGCAGGAATATAACTCAAGACATTCTCCATGTAAATATAGTGCTCCTTCTCTTCAAGCATATTGTAAACCACTTCAGAGTCACTCATTTTTAATTTGATATTGGCTTTAACCAAAACTATTTCTCTTCTTTTCACCCATGAAAAGTTAACTAAACATAAAATGAACTTAGAAGTGCTAACCATGAGGACAGTAGGATGGCTTCTTTTTAGTCCCTTGGCAGTCATAACACCAATTAAAAAGTCAGTGCCTGGAGAAAGGCTATTAAATGTGAATGCCCTACACATTAAAGAAAAGTCACATATTAAAACATTTAGCTCAGAAACATTTGGAAAACTCCATTTTCTCACACCATCTGCAGAAAAAAATTTTATGTACATTTTGGTTTTTTATTGTCTATCATGGAAATAATTTGCTATGCTTAAACACAAATGGCTAATTAGAAATGATAGTTTCTTACATAGAGAAATTTTAAGTCAGAAAGTGAATAAATATAAGTATGAAAATATCCTGAATTAAGGCATTATTATTCATCTTTGCAGAAATAATTTGTC
The DNA here is from genome assembly GCF_040939455.1 of Microcebus murinus. Lineage (NCBI taxonomy): Eukaryota > Metazoa > Chordata > Mammalia > Primates > Cheirogaleidae > Microcebus > Microcebus murinus. The sequence goes on from NC_134113.1 coordinate 36,820,414, forward strand.
TCAGTATATAAGATTTAGTTATTCTGATCATACTGTAACCCAAAAAATTGTCTTGCAAAATTTTCTAATTTCTGTTTATGTTTATCCACTAATGTGGCTTTCTAAAACATATATAAAATGCTAATTTTATGTTCCACGTAACCTGACATAATTTCTTTTCAATATTTTCATACCTTTTAGTGGAAGGCAGGATTTCTTCTTTCATTAAACTTTCACTGAATATTGAAATAATGTATCCATCCAGAAGACTTCTAATCGAAGGCCAGCTAATAGTTATTGCATTTGAGTCTCTACTATGGTTCATAAAGTCAACTGCACTGGGGGCTGTATCATTTAAAACATAGGCAATAAAATACCATTTTTTTATAGCACAAACTATCTGACTTAAAACAGCCCTGAATCACTCTTAGGATTTGACTCTCTAAAAACTCTGAAAGTAGCCAAGACATTTCTTTTATTCTACCTGGTCGATATGAGAAGTTATAAGTAAAAAAAAAAAAAAATTATCTTAAGCTTTGAAATAAGGTCAACATGCGTCCTAGTAGAATTGTGCTCAAAATTTCCCTTGTCTCTAAAATATAAGAAATAGATCATATCTTGGTATTGTGCAACCACCAATCTCAGAAATATTTAATTATTTTTAGGACTCATCCTAATTAAATACCAAAGAGTGACAAGGTTAATCATCAGGAAAGTTAATTGCAATCTAAATATGAAATGTCTTCCTTCTTATTTTGTTTTCTCTTTAAAATTCTTCCATGTATAAAAAAGGAACAAAATTGCCAACATATTCTTTCTCAGTCTCATTCTTTGTTATTACAGTAAAAGAATACCAGATATGACCAGGTTATAAATACATAAATCAATCTTCCCATAGCATCACTGTCAAGAATAACTAAAATAGTTATTTTAGTGGAATAGCTGATAGTTTTACTTCAGTAGATATGACAACTTATACGTTTTGCATACATCTTTCCCAATCATCTTCTATTTCATATAACTACCATGGGATAAATCATCATCTGCCATTGAGAGGAAGCTGCTTGCACTGGGAAAGTGGCACTTCATTGTCTGCTTAACTGAAAAATAGAGCAATTATTAATAAATTGTAAATGGAGAATCTGGCCAGACCCCAGGCAGTTAGCAATTCACCATCTGGCAATACATAGAGAAAATGGAAAAAGAAATGAGATGCTGCCCATAAAGAAAAACTAGGAAGAATAAACTACTTACTAAATCTTTCCTAAAAGAACCAAATAAAAATATGAACATTAAAGAAAGGCTGAAGGTGCTTATACAGGCTGTACCTGTCTGTATTTCTCTTATGTTAGGGGTATTGTCTTTAAAACCTTCTTTTTCAGTCCGAATTGAAAAGGTATATACTGTGGCAGGATCCAGGTTACAGAATGTTGCTGTTTCTTGAACTACCTTCTGTACCTACCAATCCAAAGGAATAAATTACCAAGTGTTCATTTAACAAAACTTCCCGATCAAATACTAGCAAAAAACAACAACAAAAAACACTTTTGGAGTTATTTAATTTTACTGCTATCTAACGTAATAATGCAGTAATATTGGTTTCAGCATGAAAGACTCAAGTTGAATTCCTCCAATAACCCCTTATAACATACCATGAAAATGGCAGCACAGTTAATGCATGTGATTTCATAATGCTGAAAATTCCCATTAGCTCGATTCCAGAGAATTTCTATGGAAGAGTCCTTAACTTTGCCCTCATGAATATTCGTTGGTACTTCCAGACCTATCCAAACACATAACACACTTAAATTCTTCTCAAATGTTTTCTAACTGGATTTTTCTTTTAACTTATCCCTTTGATGGGAATTAAAAGCACAATATAAAAAAAGAACAACAAAATTTATCAATCAACCCATCTCTCTATCCTAATTAAAAATACACATACAGTTACAGTTTATAGAATATGATAATCAGTTACTATACTGAGAGCCATGATAAATACCATTACATGTAGCTAATGTTGATATTGCAGCAAAAGCTACACAGGTTCAAATTCACAGGAGCAAATGCACAATATTCAAAGGAATGAAAAAATATTAATGCTTATTGGTACATTAGCATAAGTTGAAAAGACAACAGAGAAAGAAATACAAAGTCTAGACAGAGAAGAAAAAGAATCCCCTTTGTATCAAATATTCACTGAAGCTAAAAATAAATTATATCTGATGAGTTTTAATGTGTATTTTTCCCATCTTAAAGATCTCATCTAGCATAAGGGAAATAATTATTTCAGGAAAACTGAAAAATGGCAGCTTTAAACTATCATCTTTTATATTTATTATTTTGCTGATTGATATCCCAATATTGATATATTCAGATAGATTATTTTTAAAGACAGTAATTGTCAAATAGAAAGAAAGCTATCCATGATGATTTAAAATATAGAGAAATAGAGAGTACAGATATAAAAAGTAGATAGAAATTGCAAGCAAGCAAACATAAAATACAAACGTGTATTGAAATGATTATAAATATGCTAAAATGCTGTAGAAATTTCTGACAGCAGTTGGAAGTATTTTATGGAAAAGATGAATTTAAACAGAAATGGAAAGATTACAATTTGTGCGGAAGAAGACACATGACAGCATTATGACACAGGTAAATGCATATGGACAGGAAGGGCAAATAATGAAGAAACTGCATTTGTTGTATGCATATGTTATAGTCAGAACTGCATATGTTATAGTCAGAATTATAAGGCTTTTAGGACTCCATGTGATTTTTCTATGGCATTTATTACCCTTTGCTATTCATTTCTACATCTACTGGATAGACAATTTTAAAAATTTTGTGTATTTTAAATGTTCCAAATTAATATTTGTTGAATTTTTAAGTGAATTAAAAAGAAGATAAACCAATACAAATCTCAAAATGCAATTATTGATATAACAAACATATGGGATAGAGATAGTAACAAATGTTAATTTTAAATATTTCAAAATCCAAGAAAAATGTGCACTAGTTTTTTCCAGACAAATGGCAACATGGGAATAGCAAACACAGGCTTATATTATGTGCTTTGAGACACTATCAGGACCCCTAGATTCAAAAAATATAATCTAGTTCTCATAATTGCCAAAAATTAGTCACATACCTCACTCTTGGATTAAGTCATTTGAAATTCTGGTTAAAATGCAAGTATTTTTGTTAATGGACAGATTTAAAAAAAATTCTTGACCTCAATTTTACATAGAGTTAGGTCTACCTATATATTTGGGCAATGAAAGATCTGCCTTAATAGTGAGGCATTTAAAATTATTTTAAAAGATCCTTGAAAAAGATTGCATTAAAGTGAATGTAGTTTAATAATTTGAAATGGTATACAAAATAGAAATCAAGAAAGAGTTTATGAAAATCTTAAAATATATGTTTTTATAGCAACATATAATATATATTACTTAATTTAGTCTCACTGATGACGGAAAAAAAGAATTTGTATTTTATGGGGGATAAATTTTCAACAGAAATTTTATTACCATGTTTTAAAAGAATGGTTATATTTGGCCCTCCTTCAATTACAATATGTATGCCATCAAACATTCCAACATTGGGCATTTGAGCAAATAAGATTACAGAGGTACTATGACTTTCATAAGGGATAATAATCCAGACTGGTTTGGGCTCTGAAAGATAAAAGAAGACATTTATAATTAGTAATTTTAAAATATCTCTAAATTTTATCTAGCATGTTCTAGAATTTGTGAGAATATTAAATTCCTATGCATTAAACTTACATTTACTATTCTAGCAAAGGACAGAGAAATAAGGTGAATATTCTGACAAACCATACATCCATATATATTGGAACTACATAAATAACTTTCATCTTCTGATTCTTCATAATAGTCTCAAGAAACATAATCTGAGATTTTTCAATTGTTTACCTTTCTTTATTAAGCAAATGTTTTTGAGAACCTGTATATAAAAATGAATGCTCAAATAAAGCATATAAGGCCAGGTTTCTGCTTTCAAAGGGCTCCCAATCTCAGGAAAGAGATTTATAGATCACTAACTAGAATCCCAAATAGCCAGAGCTGATCTAGTGACATGAACAAAAAGTTATTTAGAACAGAGGAGGAAATCATCAATGTTAGCAGCAGCGAACACTGGGGAAGGCTTTGCAGAGTCAAAGATGTTTTTATTTCAGTCTTAAAAGACAGTACAAGTTTACCAGAAAGAGTATGTGTGAAGGGGAAGAAGTACGATCGAGGGAATTCCAGGCAAAGAGGAAATCATGGGCAAGGCATGAAAACCAAAGAGGGTATGGTTATGTGTTCAAGGAATACCAAATTCTTTCAGCTCTTTCCTAGTGGGGTATTCTTTGGGAAGTTATATAGTCACTGTGTCTTGGCTTTCTCATCTCTACAATAGGAAGAAGAGTAGTATCTCCATTGCAGGGTCATTGTGCTGGTTAAATAAGAGATTGCACTCCTGTATAAAATGCCTAGGGCAGTGCCAGGCTCCTGGCAGGTGGTTAAAGCATGGGCTATGTATGAGGATCAGGAACTGGGCACACAAGGGCTAGCTACCTCTGAGGCTGGACACTGCCAGGCATTTGGTGTGCCATGCCATGGAGGTCAGACCATATCCTGGAGGCAACAGGGATTTTGAGCAGGCGTGATGTTTCATTTTTAGAAACACAGTTCCGGTGATAGTTTGGAGGAAGGATTCATTTACATTTTACACTCTCCCTGACCTCTATTAAAGAGCTTGATCATACCTCAATTCTCTGCTGTGCTATTTAGAGCAAATTTTAAAATTTTAGACAATTTCTATTCAGATTCTTTTTCCTTCAGGTCAATTTTAATTTTAACTCTATTTGTGGGTTGTTGGGACACCATCCAGTATTTCTTTAAGTCTGCCTTTCTCCCAAGCAGATAGTTTCTAAAATATACATTCTAAAAAAGAATTTTTTTCCTCCTCAGAGAATAATTAGATGTTCTTTCCTTTTCAGCTTTATTTGTGACATCTGGTCAGATGCAATGGAACTTGTTCTAAATTACTGTTAAATATTTGATAATGTGAATCTGCTACTTTACCCAGAGCCAGTACTCTGGGTGCCTATAGTGAGCTTTCTAGAACATAAAATCAGTGCAATAACTCCATAAATTCATTCAGCTTTAACTATTAGCCCTCTTACCTTTTCCATTCTCAGTGGTGATGAGGAAATGTTTAATAAACCAACTATAACCAATTCTATATGGTGTACTACTGGGTTTCCTGGCATCTTTACTATGATTTTCTTTCTCCAGTTAGATTTTTTTTTTTTTTCAGACAGAGTCTCATTTTGTTGCCTGGGCTAGAGTGCCGTGGCATCAGCCTCCCTCACAGCAACCTAAAACTCCTGGGCTCAAGTGATCTCCTGCCTCAGCCTACCAAGTAGCTGGGACTACAGGCATGTGCCACCATGCCCGGCTAATTTTTTCTATATATTTTTAGTCATCCAGCTAATTTATTTCTATTTTTTTAGTAGAGATAGGGTCTTGCTCTTGCTCAGGCTGGCCTCAAACTCCTGAGCTCAAACGATCTGCCCGCTTCAGCCTCCCAGAGTGTTAGGATTACAGGTGTGAGTCACCACGCCCGGCCAGATTATCTTTACTTTTATGTCATCACTAACATTTTTGTGGGTTTGCTCTTTAAATTCTCTACAGCCATCTTTAGTTACAAAGGTCTAAGAGTAACTGTGGATTTTATAAGGCAAGAGTGACATCCCTCAAGCACATAACCCACCTGAATCAGTGGGCAATGACCTGTGAAAGCTTCTAAATATGCCTGGAGCAGGAATTAAAAGATCTGGGGATGGGGAATGAATGAACAGTATAATCATGGAACCAATTCACCTCCATGTTCTTGGGTACTGATGGCATTTTCTAAGAGAAGAGACTTCAAATAGACAGGGTCTAAAGTAGCTTCTAAAAGTATGTAAAGTCAGTGCTGTCTCCTCAAGTGGGGTAAGCATGAGGTTTTCCACCAATTCCATTTAGGGAATGGAGCTAATTGTGGTAATGCATGACAATTTAAAGCAGAGAGTCATCAAGGCTGGATAGGTATAGAATAGGACAAAGTTCTGCTTTGTCTTTAAAACTATATCCTGAAAATCTGGAAGAATCACATGGAAAAAGAGTTTATTAAAAATAAAGAAAAGAAACATATTGCCACATTCTGGGACTTTGAACAGGTTCTCCCTCTGTGACTGTGATCTCTATTCTTATCTGTTTTCCTGCAAAAGCTGTAGCAAAAGAAGTGATAGCATCAGGTTTTCTCAACATGAGATGAACTGAACTAGGCCAAATTCAAAGGCTTTTATTACAGGGAAGATAGAATGAAATCTCGGGGATGCTCAGTATATCATGAAATTTATTCTGCTACACTGAGAGGAAAAAAGGAAACTCAAACACCAGCTCTCCTATAGCTTTTCTCCCCTCAAGAAACCCTGGGTTTAGTTCATTCCTTCAACAAAGAGAAATCACACAGACAGCTGAAATGGCTTTACCTCCTACAAAGCATGGCCATAGCTGCCCAAATGCCACCACTCCAATCCTGGTGAGAAATAAAAATCACAACAACAAACACTCTCATAGTGCTTACTTAGTGTCAAGTCCTTAAATTACACTAACCTCATAAAGTAGATAAGATTATTATCATTTCCATTTTAGAGAGAAGGAAGCTGAGGACCAAAAAGCCTGGGTAACTTTGCAAAGGATGTAAGCTGCCAAGTCACAGAGCTGGAATTCTAACCCACGCAATCCAGTTCCAAGGCTTGTGCTCCCAAGCACCGCCTTCTTCCTAAGGGATCCTTATGGATCCTTATGGATCAAGTGCACAATCAAATGGAGACCACAGTCTGCTAATTATTTTCAGGAAAAATTAGAGTGAGGAATAGTTTCAAAGGGAAAAGGGAAATAAATGTGTACATTACATTTTCTTCTAAATGCCTATAACAGTTTATTAAAAAACAAATGCCTGTCTGTGCTTACCTGTTTCAAAGTGTATGGAAGATAGAGAGAAATACAGTATGGTAAATTAGGTCTTTTAATAAATATTTTTTTTATGAACACATGAAGAAAGCATGTGTCTATGCACCTTGGGACAGGTTAATACTTGCTTTAGGATATGAGATAAGAACATGACTGATAAATAATCTTGTGATGCTAAAAGCGATTATCAAGCCTAAGAACTGAATAGAACACTTAATAGGTTATAAGAAATGATGGAGTGTTTGAAGGAACTAAAGATAATTACATATGAGGAAAGAAAACACAGGCACCAGGGATACCTCATGAATGTCTCTAAACATTTGATGGCCTCTGATGTGAACCAAGGAGTAGACTTGCTCTGCGATGCTCTGGAGAGCAGACTTGGGTCTATGATGGGAGAAATTTTGTAAATAAATTAGACAAGTCTTGAATGATCAGAGACACTATGCTTGGAATTATATACCAGATGATATATAATTAGCAAAATCTCTGTCCTCACTTCAAACCCATAAATTCTGTTATTCTTAGGATTTGTATATATTAATACATGTTTCTGCATCCATGTTGGATAGCAGTTTGACAAACAACTAACTGAATCAAATACAGCTAAGAAGTCTACTTAGGCTGGAGACACAAGAGCCGAACAAGATTTCAAAAGAAATCTAGAAACAGAGGTTTAAAAAAAGTTTGTATTTTAGATGGCAGATGGATTGAAATATGCTATGTGCCCTAGAGTAAAAGAATTATAAGACTTTTGATCTGGAAAGAAATTTGAAAATAATTTATTCAATATCTTAAAGTTTTTAAGGAGAAAACTTAGGCCCTGGGATAATATAGAGACATTCTCTAACGTCATAACTGCTAAAAATTGATCTAAGCAGATAAATCATTTCCCATTTTACATTTTAGTTCTTCTGTTTTGCCATTAAGTATGTAGTGTGTTGTTTTATAGTATGAAATAATTCTTCTTGGTAATATCTCTTTCTAGTTGTTTTCCTTTTATAACTACTCCCAATTATAATTATGTTTAGGTAGGTTTTCTTAAAAATTTAAGTATTGAAATGTCATATGTGAATTTAGTCTTTGAATGGTAAAATAGGAAGATACAGTGTGGGTTGAATGTGGATACTGTTGGTACTTACTTTTTTGGATCAATTCCTTTTTTGTTTTCAATAAGGTTCCCCTTATTGTAAGCTATAATGCCTGTGAGGTCCAATAATTTCTCTTCTTCAATGTCACCACCAGGAACCCAAATTGCTCAAGTTGAAACCTTGGGTTTCTCCCTTCCTTCCTTCTTGGCAAGCACTCTATCTTGGATCTCCTGCTTCCACACTATAAAATGTATCTACTACTTTCCTTCTGCACTGTTTCTACCCTTGTTTACCATAACCTTTTGCCTAGGCTTCTACAACATCCTCCTACTCAGTTCCTCTGCTTTCAGCCTTGCCCCTTTACAACTCATTCTGTACACATAGCAAGAGGGAAATTTTTGAAACATAAGTCAGATTGTCACTTTCCTGCATAAGATCCTCAATAGGCTTCCCATTTCCCTCAGGAAAAACAGTCAAAAGCATAGCCTATTGGATCTATGTGATCTGACCCCTGAGTACCTCTCCAAAATAATATCCTGATAACTTTCTCCCTCCTAATTAGACACATCACACACACTGTTCTTTTTGTTCTCAAATGCACCAAGTTTTTTCCTGTGCATCCTTTATGATTGTGTTCATGCCTGGAGTACTCTTCCTCCATTTCATCCCAGGCTGCTCTGGGTCCTTTTTATCCTTTAGCCTTCCATTCAAACATAACTTCCTTCTATTCTGGCCTATTTACAGTTGATCCTGCCATCCATTTTCAATTACTATCTGTCACATCATTTTCCTTTTTTTCCCTCCTAGTATTTATCACAATCTACAATAGCTCTTAGATTTGATTAATTCATTAAAGTTCCGATGTACAAAATCAAAGTACAAAAATCAGTATCATTTCTATACACAAATACCAACCAAGCTGAGAACCAAATCAAGAAGGGAATCCCATTTATAATAGCTACAAAAGAAAGAAATAAAATACCTATGGATATATTTAGCAAGGAGGTGAAAGATCTCTACAAGAAAACTACAAAATACTGATGAAAGAAAATGTAGATGACACAAGCAAATGAAAAAAACATCCCATGCTCATGGATTGGAAGAATTAATATCATTAAAATGACCATAGTACCAAAAGAAATCTAGAGATTCAATGCAATCCCTATCAAAATACCAATGTAGTTTTTCACAAAATTAGAAAAAAAATCCTAAAATTCATATCGAATGAAAAAAGGGCTTGAATAGCCAAAGCAATCCTAAGCAAAAAGAACAAAGCTGAAGGCATTACATTACCTGACCTCAAATTATATTCCAAGGCCATAGTAACCAAACTACCATGGTACTGGTTTAAAAATAAACACATAAATCAATCAAACAAAATAGAGAATCCAGAAATAAAACCACATACCTACAGCCAACTGACCTTTGACAAAGTTGAAAAAAACATACACAGGAAAGGACAGTCTTTTCAATAAATGGTGCTGGGGAAATTGGATTATTATATGCAAAAGAATAAAACTAAACCTTCTCACTCACCATTTATAAAAATCAACTCAAGATGGATCAATGACTTAAATGTAAGACCTGAACTATAAAAATACTAAAGGAAAACCTCGGGACAGCTCTTCTGAACATTGATCTAAGTAAAGAGTTCATGACTTAAGACCTCAAAAACACAAGCAACAAAAACAAAAATAGACAAATGAAACTTAATTAAACTTAAAATATTCTGCACAGCAAAAGAAATAATCAACAGAGTGAATAGAGAAACTGTAGAATGGGAGAAAATACTTACAAACTAGGCATTTGATGGGGCCCTTATATCTAGAATTTACAAAGACAAAAAACAACAACAACAAAAACAAATAGCCCCATTAAAAAGTAAGCAAGGTGGACATAAATTGACATTTTTCAAAACAAGACACACATGTGGCCAACAAGTATATGAAAAAATGTTCAAAATCGCTAATCATCAGAAAATTGCAAGTTAAAACCACGATGAGATATTTTACATAGTCAGAATGATTAAAAAGTCAAAAAATAATAGATGTTGGTGAGATTGCAGAGAAAAGTGAACTCTTATACACTGTTGGTGAGAATATAAATTAGTACAACCTCTTTAGAAAAGATTTCTTAAAGAACTAAAAATAGAGTTACCATTTGATCCAGCAATCCCACTACTGGGTATGTACTCAAATGAAAAGAAGTCATTTTATAAAAAAGATACCTGCACTCATATGTTTATAACAGCACTACTCACAACAGTAAAGATATGGAATCAACCTAAGTATTCATCAACTGATGACTGGATAAAGAACATATACACAATGAAATACTATTCAACCATAAAAAAGAATGAAATCATATCTTTTGCAGAAACATTAGAAAGCCCAGTCTTCACTACTACACAATATGTCCATGCAACAAAATTGCACTTGTACCCCTTAAATTTATACAAATAAAAAAAGAAAATGAAGAGATTAAATGAAAATATATATGTATATTATCTTTCCCTCCCTAATAAATGTTGAATGACTACTTATTGAGTAAATTAATTATATTTCAGAAAGAACATGTAAACATTTTTTGGTTTGCTTCCAAACCTTTTATTGTTAATATTTTCTTCTAGTGTGCTGTAATATAAGGGCATGTCTTTGTGAACACAATAATTGTAATACATATAAACATATAAATAATATGTCAGGCACTACTGTATGTCCTTATATTTATTTAATCAACTATTCTCATAATAATCCCATGAAATACATGCTAATATTTTCCCCATTTTACAAATATGGAAGCTGAGGCATAAACAAGTTGGGTACATTGCCCAGAGTTATTCAAATCATGGGACTCAGACTCAAACTTAGGCCGTGTGGCTCTAAGGTCAAGTTCTTAATCACAAGACATGCTGCATTCAGACAAGAATGGAGCATTTCAGGAAAATGAGATGCACACTGCTTCAAATTTCAAGGTTAACATTAAATAAAGCACACCAAAAATCTACTTGAAATGATGCAACCTGCTACCGGAGGAGTACATCAGAGAATATTTTATAATATCCACAAATCAACAAATATCTCATAAAAATGAAAAGTATTTGATTCTCACTTAGAGTTTGTTGAATAGTTACCAGCTCACTCAAGTTCCCATTAATCACTGTTGCGACTCCAATGTCATATGTCATTCCGGAGATTAAATTATCAATCTTAAATCTATTAGCATCCTTTATAAAGAGCTTCATGATTTCACTTGCATCTGATACGGATTTGATTTGAATGTAGATCTCGTGGCCACCTTGTGAAGTTTTCCATTGAAGAATTATACGGTTTTCTGCCACATCTTCAGGTTTAGCATAAACTTTCTGAAATGGATTAATACCTTAGAAAAACAAATAAATAGATACACATAGCTTATTAGTTGGTACTATTCATGCTATTGAGTAAAAATATCACAATTCAACATTAAATAATATTTAAAGCAAATTTAACAAATCCTTATGTCACCACATCCTGTAAACGACTCTAGTTTGGAGAAAAATGTATTTTTATTATCTGCTTATGCACATGCATTTGTTGCACTTACAGCACCCTTTTACCTCCCTACTCCCGCCTGCTGGCTAATTCCACTCTCCTTTCATGACTGACCGCATTACTCATCCATGACTATTCTTGCACCCCAAGTCTGGGTTAGTTGATCCCTCTCTATGTTCCCATAGTCTCCAGAGCATAGCTCATATAATACCAATTATGATGCAGCACTATCACTGTTCATTAACTTATTTGTCTCATCCCATTAGTATGTAAGCCCACTGAGACTAAGTCTTATCTTCACTACCTCTTATCCCAGCTCCGTATCCCAGCTTCTGATACTGAAAATAATTTACTGAGTGAATAATGAATGAAAAAAGAATATTAGTCCAACCTTAGGAGAGTAAAAGAGGGCTGGGTTACTAAATCCTGGACAAGCACTAAATATGTCAGCTTACAGCCAATATACAGAGCAAATGACTCAAAAGTTAAATGTGCAGACTCAGATTGTACCTTTCTCCTGTCTATTAAACAAATAGGTATATATTATGGAAGATTTTTAAGTTGGCTTCAAAATCCTGTGATAAATCCTCCTAGACTACCTGTCAGGTAATGAAAGCACCTTCCTAAAATGGGGACCCAAAAAGCATTTGCCAATGGAAGGATGCTTTGAGCTTGGGGTAGAGAAAACATTTGCTATCTAGTAGCCAATTGCGAAAATATTCTCATTAGGATTTGCAACACTGAATACTTAAACGTTAAGCTTTTGTTCCTAGTAAGCATTAAATTGTATCTTCTGCTATTGTTATTATTTACAAAGAATCTCAAGTATTCACAATAAATATGAGAAGGTTAATTAATCTACAGCTGTGCACATGCAGACTTTCTCTTCCTCCTGTCTCATCCCTAGTGTGTTTAAATTTTAGCTGTTGAAATTCTAATCAAAGAACTTTGCACGCAGCATGTTAAATATATACACACAAAAACACACACTATACTCACAGGGATATACCACTAAAAGGGGCTCAGTTATGCATTGTTTTGTAAGATAGTGTTTTATCTTTCAGAAAATACTGCATTATATTTAAAGGGACAAATAGAATTACTAATTAAACAACAGATTACTTTAATGATTATTTTCTAGACAAGGATTCAAAAACTATGTAGAAATGAGAGGAGAGTAGAAATGCATTTGCCAAAAAAAAATCCCAGGATGAGACTGCCCTCTAGCGGTCAACTCAATCACACTGTCTGAGAAAATAAATAACTAAGTACACCTGATTAAAATATGCAGACTTAATTGTTGGATCTAGTGTTACTAAAAAGAACTGTTTGAATTAATTATGGTAAATAAAGAACTTTATTTTCCAACCAAGGCTATCAGAAAAATGTCTCCTAGGAACTTTGATAGGAAAAAATGTAGATTGGAATAATGTTTAAAGACTTTGCGTAAATCTAAATAAATTTAGTATCTAGAATCCATGCTTAGAATTATAATTCAACATTCAAACACATTTTCAACTTTGAGTATTTGTACCCATGGAGGATCAACACAATTAAATTTTAGCAAAATATTTTGGAATATGCAGTTTATTTTTTTATTAAAAGGCAACATGCAGCCAAGCTTACCTGTAACAGCTAAAACAGGTTTCTCAAAGCAACTTAAAGTTCCTCTTTCTGCTACACTAAATAGACACATCAGATAATGATGAAAAGACTTGAGGCCTCTGATTATTGTTGTTGTGTTAAGTTTTTCAACAAACACTTCTTTTGATTTATTGTTTTCAATATCCAAAATAGTTACAAGATAATGATGGAAAAATACAGACTCTGGAGGATCCCACTGTAAAAATATCTCCGTTGGGGTGGCATGCATAACTCTTAAATTTGAGGCTGATAAAGGGCCTGGGAGACAATAAAATAAAATAATACATTGTATTAGTGATATGATTTGGCAGAATAATCTCTCCCTTCTCAGTATTTCCAAATACTTCAGCTTGGAGAGGAAAGGAAAACTGGGTTTGAGTCCTGTCTTTTCCACTTTCTAGTGCAAATTCCCTGAGCAAACTAATCACTTTCTCTAAGCCTCAGTTTTCTTGACCGTGAAATGGGAATGATAGTAGTAGTTGCCTCATAAAACTTTCATGAAGATTAAATAAGGGATGTAAGCACTTGGCACAGTGTTTTACACACACTATTGTTCCATAATTATTTTTATTATCCTCACCATCAAAATGACATATATGACTTTATTATGTATGTCTTTTACCTCTTCTGCCTTGTCATACTCAAGGGCAGAGACCATGTTATTCACCTTTCATTCCCATTATCACTTGCACTCAGGCACTCACCATCTTACAGGACTTTCTCCCCACTCCAAACCATTTCACTCAGTGTCAGTGATTTTCCTAATTAATGCTTCCAGATTAATATTCTTTAAACACTGCCTTGTACATATCAGCCTCAAACCCATATCTGTCCCCCGCATCCCCAACACATAGACATGCACATACATTTTTCTTGATTCTTCCTTTAGGAGCAACAGCTCAACAGTTAAAATAAGGACCATCTGGCTTCCTGTGTGGCTTTGCTACTTAACAAAGCATGCTGCTCTAGTCAGTTTACTTAACCTTTATGAAACTGTTTTCTCATTTCTATATAGCTACTCCCAGGATTGAGGCAAGGACTGAATGAGATAATGCGTTAAAAGCATTTTGTAAAATGTAAAACAAGTGTTAGTCTTAATAGAATTCCATTCCTTCTAAGGTAAAATGCAACCCTCTGAGACACACCCCTGGCATTCCCTCTCAAATTGATTTTACCCACATGGCCGAGGAAATCCTCTTCTCCAATCAGTCTGCACAATTCCTCTTTCACAAATTCTTACCTCTACACTTTTACTTACAACATGCTTTTCTTCCTTCAAGTTTGAGTCTATGCCTCTCCTTTCCACAAGTTTTCCTGTCACCCAGCATGTGGATTCTAGTAAGTATTTATTAAACGCACTGTTGGTTGGGCATTTAGGTTATTATATTTTGCTATCTAGTTTTGTTTGCTTTTATTTTCATTCCTTACTAGTTCCCTCCATTGTGAAACTCTTAAAGACAAGGATGCATAACTTCATCTCCTGTTCTTAGCACATATCAGAAATTTAGTTCCACAAAAATTTATTGATCATTTCTTATGGGCTAGACACCAGGCTAGCTGGTGCTATATGAAAATAAGATATAATTCCTGCCCTCATGGCACTTACAATTTAACAAAAAATCCAAACACATCAACAGATTCATTATAATTTAAAACGATTAAAGATATAGGTATGGCCAGAGTGTTATGAGAAAATACCAGATCCTCAGAAAATACCTGCAAATGACAGTATTAAATATTTGAAAATTTATATTTTCAGATGTCTTGTAACTTACGTGTTTCTACAATGAATACTGGACTTAAAATAGTTTTTGCCTCCCATTCATTTATTGCAAAGAGTAAAAATGAATAACTATGACCAGGAAACAGATGGGTAATCACTTTTTCTTTAGTATTTGGGGGCACACTTTCAAAGTGTTGTTCTTCTGTATAATTGAAATAATATTTAATGATAATCTTATATCCCAGTTTCAGCCACTTATTCAAATTATTCCAAACATTGAAATTATTCCAACTAAATACAACTTCAGTTGTTCCAACATTTTTTATATAAAACAAAAAGTTTTCCTGTGGAGAAGGTACTGAAAAAATATAAAAGAGAATTATTTTTAATTAGAAATTATAATTCCATAATAAAAATAAAATAAAAAATGAAAAAGAATAAAATAAAATAAACCAAAAGTAAATAACAAAGAATAAGATGCATGAATATAAGAAAGAATATTACTAAAAATAATTACATTCATATTCACAAATATATGGCAATGGAACATAACAGAAAAATCTTCTAAAGAAATAGTTTGATCCAGTTGCATTTTGCTGTAAAATGTAGCAATCTGTTTCATTCTTGGGTGTCAATGATAAAGAAAATATTTCATTTTTCTTAAGGCCAAAAGATGATCCATCTGTCCATTTGAGATGACCTCGTTTCTGTAATAAGATGCACAAATTAAGCTAATTAAAAAGAAATATGTCACATCTTCAGTCACTGCATTTGAAATATATATATTTGAAGATTTGTCACACCTTCATTATAAAATGATTAGTCACACCTTCATTATAAAATTTTCTAAGATTTTTAAATCATCAATGAATTTCATATTTTTATATAGATTTCCTTCATAATGAAGAAGCTGGAGACAGAGTTCAATGTCATTCATTCATTAGCCATATGTTTTCAGGCAAATTGCTTGAATCTCATACTAAGCCTCTATTTTCTCATCTATAAAATAAGTCTAATAATAGAACCTACATTTTATGATAGTTGTGATGATTTAAGAGGCAGTGCATTCAAAGGGCTCAATACTAAAGGCATAAAGCAATTATTTATTAAATGTTACTTATTTTATTTGAAGTCATCAAATAATTTGCATATATCAGGAGAGGTTGTTGATATCTTTCTGCTAAGGGATGGCCTTGGTGAATGTCACCAACCCGAATTCCTGCAAGTAATGAATATCTCTCTTTGAAAATAGTAGTAAGGAAAGCTTTGACAAAATGCACCTTGATTCTTATCAAATTTCTGCAACTTACTATTTATTCTTGGCAATTTCTCATCTCTTAGAAACTAAATTTCCCCACCTGTACAAAAGAGAAAACCATGACTACTTTGCATGGTTGTCAATAGGCTTATAGAGAGTATATATGTAAAACACCAAGTGTATATCAGCTCCTTAAAAAATAAATACAATTCTTATAAAGAGAATAATATGAAAACAGACACTATGTCTGTATTGGGGTTATCATACCATCCCCCAAATCAAGCACAGCACCAGCCCCGTTGCATGGGTGGGGATTGAGAACTGCTCACTCTAGATATTCGAAAGAGATTTTAATACATTCCAATTCCACCTAACAGAATGGATGACTACCGTTTCCTCAAAAAGTCTGCTTTACTGCATATGTGGTGGTATAGTTTTGAAAACAAGTGTAGGTTCAGAGGCAGTATTTCAAGTGGTTAAGGCATGAAAGTTGGTCAGACAGACACAGGTTTAAGATCTGGCATGGCCATTTATGAGCTATGTGCCTTGTCTTTCTGAGATCCGTTTTCCTTATATAAAATAGAAATACTGTTAGTGCCTGCTAAACCTATAAGGTTGTTGTGAGATCCAAATGAAGGTTAACTATATAGCCCTCCCCAAAGGGAAGAAAAAGATTATTTATCTTTCATTCACTAAGTTCCTGCTGAGTACCCAGATTGAAGCTAGGAATGCAATGATGAATAAGACACAGTCTTTATCCGTGAAGCCCAGTAGCAAATTCACACTTATTCAGCACATATTTGCTTCAAGGAGTGATTACTTTCTCAACCTACTATGGGAATTATGACACAGCAGGTAACTTTGATGTCAACCTCAAAAAACCAGCTTAAGGTAGAGGTCAAAGAGTTTAGGGTTTAGAATAGACTCCAATGCACATCTATACGGGCAAGCTAATCTCCCTGTGCCCCAATTTCCTCATATGTCATACAAGTAAAGCACATAAATGGTGGTTAGCGTTCAGGAGGCACTACAGGACTCAGCTATTATTATAAAGGCATATTTTATAGTTACTTTGATGTTTCCTTTAGCTCTCAAATTATTGTTAAGTATCATGAAGGCAGAGACTGTATCTTGTCTAATTCATAGCAACCCCAAGGATCCCTTGTGAGCGACCTGAACCTTATAACAGAAACCGGTAACCATAACTGATGGAAGAGTACATTCTAACTTAACCCTTTGCACTCGCTTGCTTTTTTCTCGATTCCTTTATTCTACTCAGGATTTAATTTTTTAAATACCCCAGATTTTACAAAGCGCGGGAGTAGAATAAAAAACTGGTGTTTCTTTTCATACAAACTTATTTATTTGGATTTTTTTATGTTTCGAATTATTGATACATTCAAAGAGTAATTTTAATCTCTATAATTTTTGCTAACCGTGTCGAGTCACACTCAACATGTGAGTGCAAAGGGTTAAATGGTTTATAACAATCATGCTAATATTAAGAAACAACTGTATATATACTAACTGGTCTAACTGGCCTAGTTTGTGGGAAGGAGGAATCCAAGATGAACTGTGGTTTAAGAAATGTTTATTAGAACTTCACTCATTGCCTATTAAAAGATAAAGAAAACTCAATAAGAAAGTGATAAAAATGTAATTAAATATCGCCCAGAGTTTTTCCCAAGCTTACTTAAAGTTTCGCAGAAAATTCGGTATCAAATCGATAGGATTTGCCTTGGGTCACTACAGATAAGGATATCTCGTGGGGAACAAATTTATCTTTGAGTACCAGGAAATAAAAGAAAATGGATCATCCAGAAGAAACATAGAACTGACAAAGATAACTATGTTATATCTTGGGTTTTTCTATAAAATGCTGGCCAAAATGAAATTTCATGAGTCATTATAAAGTGTAAGAAATGTTATAGAAAAATACTACACACTCCTTATTTCATTAGTATTACATAAAATCTTCAGATCTTCTGTATCTCTTTAGTAAAATTGTGCTTCACAAGCTTGGATGTGTGTAGTCAAAGGAATAAAATGGAGAAAACGTCCATGTTTTGGGGTTTGCACTATGGTATTGTTTGCAGAGGTGAGAAATATAAAAGGTGGTACAGGTTTGATGTGAGAGAGATGACAAGGTCAGTCTTGGCAATGTTAAAGCATCTGTAGGAAAAGCCAGAGGGATAATCAGAAGAAAATTAATGTATGTCTAAACTCATAAGAAGAAAGTGATCTCGATAAAGATTTGAAAATAATCAGTTTAGGTGATAAATTAGGCAAAGAAAGTAATGAGATCACACAAATGAACTTAGGACAGGCATGGGAAAGACCAAAATTAAAGCAAAATTAGGTAAAGAAACAGATGCCTACAAAAGGACTGAAATGGAATTTCTACAGAAAGAGAAAGAGAAATAGTGGCTGGCTTATAAGAAGTATTCAATAAATATTTATTGAATTAATGAAGTAAGAAAGGAATCAATGAATAAAGAATGAATAAATGAACATAGGTAAAAAAAGTTTCACTTGTCATAATATATATATTTCTTTGTATTTACTGACCTTTATATCACTAAGACCAGTCCATATTATTTTTTGATTGTTTGACCTGAGATGTGAATATATAAAATGTTTTTCCTCTTCATTTTTTATGTCTACAAGATGCGCAGAATTTAAGGATAACTGACAATGTTGCTTGGCTATATTCCATGGCTTACTCTCATTGCTAATTCTATAACAGTTATTTTTTAATGCCACCCATCCTTGTGAACATGAACCTAGCAAAAGAAAAGTGCTTTGTTACAGATGAATTCAGTAATATAAACATTTCAAAATTATACCTCTTAACATATATGAAAGTAAACTGTGAAAACATCATAGTATTAAATGTGTACTTTCCCTATACTTCTCCCAAACCAGTAAAAATATTAAAGCCATTATTGAAAAAGTAGTAAATAAATTACCACCAATTAAAATGTTTTTAAAATAACTATAAGAATTGGTTATATAGAATTATCGTCCAATTATAACTTCATTAAAATAAAAACCACAAATAATTTTATTGCTAAAGGAAATCTTACCTTAGGTTGCCTTTCCTTTTCTTTTGTACTAGTAGAAAAATTTTTAATAGATTTTGGGTGATTTTTTAAAAATTTTAGAGTACTAAAAACAATTCTTGCTAAGCATTCTACTCTCAGTCACTTGACTTTAAAAGTGTTCACCTTCCAGAAAAAGCTGGAATGGCTTCTTAGTTTTATTCTCCAAGATATCTCCAAGATATTCACTACAGATAGACCAGAGAAAATATCAGCTGATTCAGAGAAGATATTTCACATTAACTTATGTTGATAGCTCACCAGTGCCTCAACCTAGCATATGAGGAAGATGTGAGAATGATCATTTGAAGAAACTGTTGTCTTGTTTTTTCACAGGGGAAGGAAGATGGGTAGAAGGGATACTTTAATTACCCTACCATCTTTTTCTTACTATTTGAGTATTTCTATGCTTCACTTGTACTATAGATGTATTGTGGTTTACTGATTATTTAAACCCTGTAGAGGGTATTAAAATGGGATGCTTAGGCCAACACACAGAATCATCAAGCCCTCTATGATTCTGTCCTCTTCTCTTATACCTGTTTCCAACATGTAGGGGAAGGACATGAAAAGAGAAAGACCAGACCAAAAAATTGAAAACTTTCCCCTTTCCCCCTGAAATTTTCTAAACTTTCATCAGGTCTGATCAGAGATGAATAATGGAGAAGCTTTAAATAGTATGAAAGATTTATGTTTATAATACATCATAATGGACCTATGCCCCAAATAAGGGACCTTAGGTAAGTAAGTATGAATTGTCTGATTTCCTTATAAGTACTAAATTTGACAGTTCTCTCTCTGACATTTCACTTTGGCACTTCATTTTATTTTTATTGTGAAGGTACATACATCTTCAGTCTTGTAAACACACATTGTGGCTTGTGATTATCTTTCAAATTTTTTTGTAGAACAATTTTTGTGAAACTATGGATAAGTCAAAAATTCATATTATTTTTGAATACAAGTTCCATGGTGGAACCAATGCAGCACAGACAGCTCAAAATAGCAACAAAGTGTTTGGGAAGGATGTGGATAATGAACACACAGTACGTTGATCGTTTGAGAAGTTCTGGTGATTTTAATTTTGAAAATGAGCCACATGGAAGATGGGAATCAAAGGTGGATAATGATGAGCTGAAAGCTGTAGTGGAAGTGAATCCATCTCAACATAGGCCTGAATTAGCAGCAAGGTTTGATGTTACTATTCCAACAACATTGGATCATTTGAAACAGACCAGCAAGGTAAAGAAACTGGACAGATGAGTTCCTCATGAATTAAATGAGCACTGGAAAAGAAATCCTCTCAAAGCTTGCCTTTCTTTGCTGTCATTACATAAAGGCAAACTACTTCTACACCGCATTATTATGTGTGATGGAAAATGGATTCTTTTTGACAATCACAAAAATTCGAAACAATGCTTGAATGAAGATGAAATGCTGACACACAGTCCAAAACTGAATATTCATCAAAAAAAGCTAATGGTGTCTGGTGGTCCAGCACTGGTATTATCTACAGCTTCATAAAACCTGGTCAATCCACTATAGAAAATGTCTCCTGCAACCAGTTGGATGAAATGATGAAGATGCTTGCAATTAAGCAGCTCAGATTGGTCAACAGAGACAGGCCAATCCTCTTGCAAGACAATGCTAGACCACATGTCCCACAAACAATGCTGCTCAAACTACAGAAACTGGACTTGGAAACTGTCTGACATCCACCGTATTCACTAGACTTTGCACCAACTGGCTACCATTTCTTCCGCGCTTTGTAACACTTCTTACAAGAAAAAAATATTCAATTCTCAACAAGCTGTGGAAAATGCCTCTGGCAATTTCATTGCCACTTGGTCTCCAAGCTTCTTTGCTCCTGGCATAAACAAGCTACTGTTAAGATGGCAAAACCGTGTCAACAGTTTACACATATACTTTGATTAATTATACTCCTTCTTGTTTGAGATATAATAAACTACACTTCTGATTTGGAATCAGACATTTCATATTTAATGACCCAATAATATCTGAAAATGAGACTGTCCATTGATACTTTATTATTATTATTTTTTAGAGATGGGGTCTTGTTTTTTTGTCCAGGCTGCTCTCAAACTCATGATCTCAAGGTATCCTTTCTCCCTGGCCTCCCAAAGTTCTGGGATTACAGGTATAAGTCACTGCACCTGGCCCCATTGGTACTTTAGTCACCCAAAGAGCTATGGAATCTATATGAGTCATTGCCAGAGTTAAGGAAAAAGATAATCAATCCACTTGATACAATTTTTTTTTTCAAAATATTACAGGGTACAAATGTTTTGGTTACATTTGTAACCAAATTGCTTTTGTAATGCTTCAATCAGGGTTAAAAGTGTGCCCGTCACCCAGACAGTGTTCATTGTACCCATTAGGTAGGTTTCCATCCATCCCCTCATCCGCCCCCCTTGCTGCTTGATTTCCATTGAGTTTTACTTCCCTCTATGTGCAAGTGTGCTCATCAGTTAGTTCCAATTTAATAAGTGAGTAAATGAAATTAAAAACAAGAAAATATTACAGAAGATCAATGAAAAAAATGTTGGTTCTTTGAAAAGATAAACAAAATCGACAGACCCCTTGCTAGATTAAGTAGGAATGAAAGAGAAAGGATCCAAATAAGCTCAATCAGAAATGAAAAAGGAGATATTAAAACTGATATCAATTCAGTTTGCTAGTATTTTATTGAGCAAAGAAATACAAAATATCTTCTGTGAATAGTATGAAAATCTCTATGTAGATAAACTCAAAAATGCAAAAAAATAGAAGAAATGGACAAATATTTGGAAACACACAACCTTCTAAGACAATAGAACTCCTGAACATATCAATAATGATCAATAATATTAAGGCAGCAATAAAAAAATCTTCCAACAATAAAAAAGCCCCAGACCAGATGGATTCACAGCCAAATTTTATCAGACCTACAAAGAAGAGTTGGTACCCATACTACAGAAATTATTTCATAACATTGAGAAGGAGGGAATCCTCCCCAACTCATGCAACAAAGCCAGTATCACCTTAATAGCAAAGCCACGAAAGGACACAACAAAAAAAGAAAACTACAGACCAATATCCCTTATGAATATATATGTAAAACACCTCAATAAAATACTAGCAAACTGAATTCAACAGCACAGCAAAAAAATAATCTACCACTTGATACAATTTAAAGGAATTGTTGGGAAGAAAATAAAGTTGGTAAGTTGGTTGTTACCTTTACCCTGTTAAGTCCAGCTTATTCAATAAATCAGTCAAATATCCAAATGATATAGTTAGGAAAAGGAGACTATGCTAATTCATTTATTATTAGTTTGCAGTGATTAATAGTTGGCTAGACCACTTTCAAAAAGAACAATACAACTGCCAAATTATCTACAAAGTATACATTAATTAATAAACCAAAGGTCTATATACCTGTTTCAACTTGAACATCCAGTCTCTGAAATATATTTATTAAATCCAAATTCAACTGTTTAAATTCAAATGTAAACACATACAAGGTCGCAGGTTTCAAATTACTCCACTCATAAACCATAACATTATTTTGCATTATTTGTGAAGAATTATTAAGAGATATTGACACAGCTATATCTTTGGAAGAAAGTACACTCCAGTTAAAAGAAACACTTGTACTTGTTGTTATTATTTTAATATTGCTAGTTGAGATTCCACCTAAAAAACCAGGGAGAATAATTATTACTGATTCAAATACAACTGAATGAAAACAAAAGATACTGAATTATAAAAGATTCAGGACATATTATTAACATATTATTAATATGTACCCATAAAATATTTTCTAGACTATTTAGGAGTTTTTTCTACTCTAGAATGAATGAATTAGATTATAAATCCACATTATATTTTTTACATAATCTGGATTACACTTAAAATCTCTACTATACCTATCCATTCATACTGGTACATATCAAATGCCTGAAAATTATATTCTTAACTTAGTTTATAGTTTTCTTAATTTTGAAAGCTACATTATATTTAAAAAATTACTATCATGATGTAATTTTGGAGTATTGTTATATACCTGTTAATCACTGTGAAATTCAAATTATCTAGTAATAAAAATTTACCTTTTATTATTAGCTAATATAATTGATATAGCTGATTAACACATACATATTACTTACGGGTTTGAAATGACTTTTCACTTAAAATTTTTCCACATTTTATGGACTGAATAATGATGTGATAGTCTTTATTTTCCTCTATTGTTATTATTGATTTCTGAAGCTTTTGTGGGTTTGTGAGAATACTTTTTACATTCTGTAAATAATCAGATTTATATGCTTAATAAATGTTTATTGAACATTAATCTCTATGTCAGAACATTAATTAAAAGTTTTTTTGTACATCTCTTTCATAAGAAGCAGTTTTTCAATATAGAATATAAACATATACATGAAATATTAATTTTTACATAAATGACATTACTTTTAAAATAATCTCTTTTGGTATATAAATTTTTAAAAGGCAAATACATAGCCATTGCTATAAAAAGTTAAATATTAATTTGATCAACTGTTTACCAAAAATATTTCCAAAAATGTTAGCATTTTACATATTAATTAAATAAAAAGACTAAAAAATATTAAATTCCTATTTATTATATGGCATTAAGTAAAAATAAATTTGCACTATGCTTACTTTTCATCAGAACCAACAAAAGATTCCTTACTTTTTGAGCAATATCATTAACAAGTTGATAAGTTAAAAAATAAAATTCAGGATTTCCTTCCTTAGGAAATTCATCCCATTCAATAAAAACTTCTGTTGTATGTTTATTCACTGGTATATAATGGAAACTTTTTGAGATCTGAAATAGGAAAGACAAATAACTGTAAGACTAGTAAAAATGTATTCTTGGTTTTTATTTCATGAGCAACTTTATAAAAATGACACCTAAAATATGTCAAATTTTAATTTTAAAACAGTTCAGGAATATCAGTTTTAGATAGGAATTGCTATGGGTTACTCTATAAATGTAACTTTGAAAATGACTTAAGAAAGGCAAGTAAAATAGGAGCTAGAAAATTTAAGATCCATGTTTCTCTAACTAGGAAACATGGTGTTCCTGGGGTCATGAAGGAGGAAGAAACTCAAAGTCCTAATAAAAACAAAGAAGGGTCAATTGTGTACCTTGGTGATAACGTCTACAAAACTGAATTGTTTCACAGACATGCTTGAAAACATATTTGCAAAAGAAAATATATTTGGGTACAAAATGTTTGACTCTGAGTCATTTTAGATCCTTTGATCATTTATATGTAATGAAAGTATTAGCAAACAGGGTAAAATCGACCAGAAGATGAGAGACCTTATGTTCCTTAAATGACAAAAAAGACTTCGATTCTCAAGAGAATGACATACATATCAAAATTTCTACCAAAAGACAACCTTGAAATGCCTTAATATACCATGTCTTTTACTAAAGTCTGATCTCTTTCTTGATGATTATCCCCAATAAAATCTGTAAGCAATGAAAGCAGAAACCATTTGTATGTACATATGTGTGCAACACTTAGCAAAGAAAAATTTTCTTAGGTACCAAACTTTATAGTTAATATTATTTCCCTTCAATATACCCTTCATTTTCCAGAATGATAGACTCAATGCAATCTCATCCTGCCCATTAGCAAATTATTCCAAAAGGAGCACACTCAAAAATGTCTTACCTTAACAATATATTGTAACCAGAGCAGTATAGTTAATTTCTCCATCTGGAAAGTAAAGTTTATTCAGTTCAGTTAAATCTGTATATTTTTAGCTTCAAAATTAAACTATTGCAAATTCTTTAGGTGATGTGTGCATGTGTATAACTTTAATGTCATATCTTTTCAATTTAGACTGTTCATCCAACTGAATTAATTATTAAGGCATTAATAAGTAGGTGCTGTATAATATTCTCCACGTAATAAAATTGGAAACAGTACTTTACAACAAATAACACATGAATTTGCTTCTAGAAACTGCATTAATTACCTATAAAAGAGTCGTTAGAGATAAAAGGAATTATCAGGCAATTACACAAAATTACATTGCATTGTATGAAATTATTTAACCTCAATTGATGGAAATCTAGAACACCTACACACTGCTATTTATTAAAAGTAATTCCTCACATTTTAAAATTACACCATCATTATGAAAAATATTTCAAAATACTGTCGATGAAATTTAAACTTACATAGAAAAAATGTTCAAATGCCATTTCAACTCATTATAAAAATGTTTTCATCTAAAAAGCTTGTGTAGCATTTCTTCGGAATGTAGAGTCCCTAGAAGGACCTAAAAACTTTTACATTCAACTTAAGATATAAAGAAAAAAATGAATATCCATGTATTTTATATAAATTTATAAAACTGAAAATACCATTTTAAGAATAAAAAGGTACCCTGGATCATCTTAAAGCTCTTTAAAGCTCACTCCAAAGCAAGTTTCTTCCTACAAAATCCTCTTTAGTTCTTATTAAGCAGGTGTTTGCCTCAGATAAAATGCAACTCAGTTAAAAAGAAATACCTAAGCATTAAATACACAAACTCTTGCACAAAACTGCAAAACTTTAACCTTGTTCATTTTTCCAAGCAATCTGACGTAAGTGTTCTACCCTCATGGTTATGGCATTAATTTCCCCCGTAAATCTAAGTGTAAATTAGAATTTTGAAGGCCTGGGTGCTATAATAAGAATGGGAAAGGTGGAAAGCTCCAGGCTGTCTGCTCAAATCCAAACTCCCGCTCAAATTCAATTCCATGAGTCACAGTGTTTGCACCCAGAGTGGAGAAATACAGAGTAGCTCTCCTGAGTCGCATTGTTTTAGAAATAGTACAAAATCCACTTTGACCAGTAGAGAGAAGAACATAGTAAAGGATTGAGGACTGGAGGGGAAAGGAGAGCAGAGACTTGCAAGACAGAGCTTGGAGGGTGCACAGCTGAGAAGCATGCAGGGGCCGCGAGGCGCCCACACCCCACACTCGGACGCAGACCTGGGCCTGGACCCCACCCGCAGCCGCTGCCCCCGCGCTTTGCATATTTTGCACGGGCTGCTGGCGGGCGGCGGGCGGCTGAGGCACAGAGGTGGCGCTGGGTGGGGCTGCCGAGGCTGCCCAAGTCTCCCGCGTCACAACCCACCTCGAGGCCAGCCTCCCTTCTTCCTCTTCCTCTTGCTGTGCTCCAGCTCTTACCGCTACTGCTGCTACTGCTCGGGCGGTTTTTGCTCGGGCCAGCGATGCCCTTTCCCTGGGTTAATTAAATGAAGGTCTCCATGGAAACGGGAAGCAGAGGAGTGGGAGGCGAGTCCTACAACATTGATATGGGGAGGATAATTACTCTTTACTTGGAAGAAGGGAGGAAAGGGTAGAGCGATGAAGGAGAACGCGAGCAGGAAACATTGGCATCTCATGGCAAAAAGTGGACTACGTGATATGAATAGAATTGGGGCTTAAATCCATCCATGTGGCTTTGAAGCCACATTCTTTAATTGTTAAGGTGTTTGAGATTGTGTGTGCATTTTCTGCAGCATTTGACAGTACTGATTGTACTCCTAGATCTCCTAAATTAGCTTCCCTGACATTACCCTCTCCTGGTTCTTCCATCTCCACATCAGTGTGTCCTCTAACACTGTGGTCCAAACCCCTGGGCTGCGCAGGTACAGGTGTGTGGCCTCTTAGGAAATGGGCTACGCATCACTGCCTGAGCTCTGCCTCTAGTCTGTGGAAAAATTGTCTTCCATGAAACCAGTTCCTGGTGCCAAAAAGGTTGGGGACCACTGAGAAAATTTCCAGCTTAAAAACTGACTTAACCCATGGTGCCTTCCTTGAGTCTGGGCTATTTCATCACACCTTTGTGATTTCAGCTATATTCAAGATTCTCAATCACTCCACCTTGGATTTTATTTTTTCCAGAGCTTCAGAGCAATATATACACCTCTGAAATGAGCATCTCCATCTGGATGCCCACCACAGGCAATTCAAAACCATCTTTTCAAACTAAATTCATGATCTTGCCTCTTCCAGCCCTTCATAAGCAGAGGATCATTTATTCAGCCCACCAACCAAAACACTGCCAGCTCATCATCTCCAGATCCTTTTCCTCACCACCCAGTGCCAATTTATCTTCAAAATCCCTTTGATTCTACTTCTAAAACAGCTCTTAGAATGATTACTTCTCCTCTATTACCATTGTCACAGACTTAATTGAAAACCTTAATTTCCTCTCTTTCTCTGGAATGCATGTGCCATATTTAAGAGATTGTGCCTCATGTCAGACCCTACAGCTTCACTGCTAGCTAAACATCTCTTTGAAAAGTTGGTTGTAGTGAAGAATGAGTAAGCTTGCAGCTTGCTTAGTAAAGTATAAATACTTAATAGAGAGATAACTATTACTGGTTTACTGCAGTTACTGCCAATAAACAAATGCTTGCACTGTGTGTCCTTGTTTGAAACCCTCAGTCTCTCCTATACAGTTAGCCAATGTGATCTGTCTGAAATAAAAGCATGATACAATACAATGAATATTACGTATTTACTTAAAAGCCTGTTCTGACTCTTACTGTTTATAATGTACCTCTCTCCAAATTCACTTTCAAACTTCAACTCTCTCCCCTCCAATTGTGACTTAACATTGTAAATTATGAAAAATATTTTTGGAAAGAGCAAATATAAATTTTAGCATGAGTCATATCACCAAAAAAACTCATGCACAATTTACAAGATTACTGTAACCTTTAGTCTGCCATTATCAAGTGTGGTTTTGCTTTGAACTCAGTGTCTTTTTCAGAGTTCTTTTTGATATACGTAAGGATCTTTCTAAATGTTTTACCCTTTAAAGAAGCCAAGATCCATCACATTCCAGAGTGTGGAAAACCATACTATTCTAAGGTTAAAATGAAAATGTACTTATGAATTAAAGACCAAAATTAGAATATGATTCCTTAAACCTGAAAAAAATGAATGGTACTGATTTTTGTCTTTGCTTTTCTCATTGTGCTTCCTGTTCTTGAAAATATTTATTAATGTCCTCTTTTAAAGAAGATATTTTACTCAAAATTTTCTCACAAAAATAACATTTTCATAAGCTGATATATAATCAAAGTTAGCCAGGTTTCTATAACTTTTTAAGGGAAAGCCATTGTTCATAAAATTCATAAGCCTTATTTTGTTGGCATGAATTATAAGAGAAAGAAAATAAAAGGGATTAACAGCATCTTTTCATCAGTATTTGGTTTCCTAAATGTGATGCCAAAAGTTTTTTTGTTGTTGTTCTGTAATTAGACTTGGCCTTTTCTACAATGCAAAATTTCCTAAAAATTTATGGTATTATCTTTCTAACATATTCCTTTATACAGTATAAAATAGTTATTACAACAGATCTTTTATGAAAATATATTCAATCTACCAAATTAATCCAAATTAATTTACTTTGAAAGTGTTACTGGCCTCACTTCAAAATCTAAGATTAAAACTTGGATTTATCTATATCCCTTGGTGTGGGTTAAAATGCAAATTTCATGTTAAGAATTGGGACTAAACAAAAAGGATTTTCTTGTGTGGGGTGGGGGTAGCTATGAAGTAATGTAGTTCTAGTCCATTAAGTTTATAGCTTTCTTGATAGATTTGTTAGGGAGTATGCCAGAACAGGCAGGAATTTATTTAAGAGATTATCAGCACATTTAACACATTTAATTAATTAATTCAGTTTATAAACATTTACTGAGAAATTTTGATGAAAGTATCTTGGACGCAGAACAGGAAAGAAGAGACAGAGCAAAACCCTGTGTAACTGCAAAGGCTTTATATCCAGAGGGGAATATTCATTATCCTTAGACTTTGAAATGTCAGAGACAAAGAAGAGGACAACAGAAGACAACTGAGCTCTGTGAGCTCACTGGAATTGGCAATGACCCTGGCAGGTCTAAACATAATACCCTAACTCCTATAGTAGGCAAAATTCTAAAATGAAGACACCTAAGATTCCCAACCTTAGTATTCACACTCTGTATAATTTTCTTCCCTTGAAGGTGGGTGGGACCTGTGAATATAATGGGATAGTTGTTTCCATGATTTTGTCGTTTTTTAAGACTTCACTGTAGCAGAGCAAGAAAGGAATTCTCCTGCTGGCTTTGGAGAAGTCAGCTGCCATGATATCAGAGGACCAAGTGGTTAGGACATGAACATGGCCTCTAGTAGCTGAGAGTGTGCCCCAGCTGACAGCCTGCAAGAAAATGAGGATTTCAGTCCTACAATCACAAAGAACTTAATTCTGCCAAAAACATAAATGAGCCCCCAGAACAAGGACTTGAAACCTCAGATGAGACTGCAGTCCCAGCCAACAATCTTAACTTCAGCCTGGGATACCCTGAGCAAAAAAACCCACCCACTAACTTGTATCCAAACTCCTGACACACTGAAACTGTGACATAATAAATGTGCTTTGTTTTAAGCAAGCAAATTTGTAGTAATTGGTTTCAAATCAATAGAAAACTAATACACGCCCACAGCCACTGTGATTGGCCAATCATTGCACAGGATTTTTGAACCAGTGCCCAGAGATAGATGCCCTCTCTTTTTTGTTGACAACCGCAATAAAGGTTGTTGCCTCAAAGCCTCAGTGGCCATATGCAAAGTTCCAGTGGCCAAAGTTGCACATGGAAGAACCAGCAATGTTGGTTCCTCCAGCATTGGAGGAGAAAACAAAGCTGGCAGAGCAAGTGAAGCAGAGATTAATGCATTCAAGTCCCAGCATTTCATTGACTCCTGTCTATCTCAAGGTTTAGTTATTGTTAGAGGGAAATGTTTATCTAAAATTCTTTGAAGGATATCTCTTGGAGTGACACTCATGCTACAGCCACTACCTCCCCTGGGTAAGTAGGTAACATAGTTGGAATTTGAACTCAGTCTAGTTCTAGACTCTGGGCTCCTTACCATTAATTACATAAAGAGGTATAGAATCTCCTTACCAATTGATTAAATAATTAATTTCCTCTTCTTTTGATATAATTTAGACCAGTTGCTGCTAGAGCAAGGAAATGAATATAAATACAACTAAAGATATTCAGGTACTACTTTTACGATGCAGTCTATTATATTTATAGCCTATGAACTTATTCTAAAATTAAGAAATGCTTTTCTAAATGTGTATTTTAATGTACCATTCTTAACATAAAATAATCCTTATATATTTTATTATGCATTTATTGTCCTAATAGTATAGTCAGCTTATTTCCTGAAAAGTCTGTTGTAAAATTTCATGGTTCTTTTGTATAATGTTGATATTTGAATCTCAGAGTTTGTACTTTTCCAAAATAAAACAAGTAATAAGACTTAACAAAAAAGTACACTATATAAATTACAAATTATATAGTTCTCATGCAAAGAGCCAAAAAATAAATGTTCATCACAAGTAAGAACACGGCACTGTGCTCCATTTCAACTATGTATGCCACACAGATATGCAGCACATCTATGTTATTTTCACCAAAATCAAGCTGCTGAATATGGTCAGTTTTTGTCATTGTCAATATTTTCTAATAATCTGAAGTGAAGTGAAACAATTACGAAGTTGGCAAATTTTAAAAGGCAAGTGGGAGTTTCTCTTTTAAATACAAACAAGCATTATTATCTTCAAATATGGGCCACAAATTCCACATAAATTACAATGTAGCCTCCTTTTCTCAAGCTAACCAGTTTCTTGATTTCTATAAAGTGTTAACAATATTTGTTTGAGATTGATATCGTTCAAAATAGCTAATACCAAAGAAAAAATATTTTTAAATGAGTAGAATTGTTTATACATTGTGTAAGTACTAAAATTTATACTTTGGTGTGTTTGGGTTTTTTAATCTCTTAAAATTCTTCACTATCTCTTTAAAAATAAAACAAAACAAAATCCATTGTTTTTCAGATTCCAAAATAAGCATTTTTGTATTGAAGAGAATTTGGAAAATATATACAAGAAAGAGAAATTCACCCATAATTCACCCATGATCTCATAAGCCTAAAATAGCCAGTGTTGAACATATTTATGTATTTCTTACCAAGATATTTTCTGTGCAATGTACATATATCATTTTTAAACAAGATTGGAATTATATAGTTGTATGTCTTATTTTCTTCACACATTTTGTGTCAGAGAATATTTGAAAATACAATTTTGAATTATGCATAATAATTCAAGTTATAAATTTGACAGTTTATATAATGACACTCTAGAATTATAGAATATTTGTTTCCAAATTTTTGATATGATAATATTTAAATGGGTCTTCAAATTTAAAATTGTGCATTACCAACACTCCTTAAGGTATAATTAACTAATGTTTCTTTAAACATTGAAAAATAGAAACCTTGAAAAACAAAATCATGAACTAAAATTGTTAAACAGAATAAAACTGAATTCAGAAGAAAATCTGTAAAATAGAGAAAAGTCTATGAGGAATAGCAAAAGGAGATAGCTTACATATCTGGCATTTCTCATTCTTTTCTTTTGTTTTTGTGTTTTAAGAGTCTCACTCTGTTGCCTAGGCTAGAGTGCCGAGGCGTCAGCCTAGATCACAGCAACCTCAAACTCCTGGGCTCAAGCAATCCTCCTGCCTCAGCCTCCCAAGTAGCTGGAACTATAGGCATGTGCCACTATGCACGGCTAATTATAAATATATACATATATATTATTTTTTTTAGTTGTCCAGCTAATTTCTTTCTAATTTTTTAGAAATACAAAAATTATTAT
This sequence comes from Microcebus murinus, assembly GCF_040939455.1. NCBI lineage: Eukaryota > Metazoa > Chordata > Mammalia > Primates > Cheirogaleidae > Microcebus > Microcebus murinus. Next base: position 36,852,544 of record NC_134113.1, read on the forward strand.
GTGGTCTTTTTGTATTATTTTTTTCTCCAACAAACAATACGAGTTTGTTTTTTAGTCTTCTCTCTTCCAACATGACATAGTAAACAGTTTAAAAGACTTTACTGATTTAATAAGACGGCATATTGTAGGGGATTTTTGTGGGGCGAGCGGGGAGACAGAGTCTTGCTCTATCATCCCAGCTAGAATGCAGTGGCAGCAACATAGCTCACAGCAACTCAAACTCCTGGGCTCAAGCGATCCTCCTGCCTCAGCCTTCCTAGTAGCTGGGACTACAGTGGCGCCACTCTGCCCAGCTAATTTTTCTGTTTTTTGTGGAAATGGGGTCTCTCTCTCTTGCTTAGGCTGGTCTCGAACTCCTAACCTCAAGCGATCCTCCCTCTGCAGTCTCCCAGAGTGCTAGGATCACCGGCGTGTATTTCTGAGCCTATGAGGTAACGGATGTGTATGCACACACCCAATGTTGACTGATTTAAGGGAAGTGAGGTGAGGCAAGGGAGGGAAAAGGCAAATGCCGGTCAGATTGTTAGCAGGCCACAGCTCACGTACAGCCATCTGGAAAGGCCAGTGAACCACTGCATCGTGGCGCGGGCGGGCGCTGGGAGCGAGGAGCGACAGGGAGCCATGTACCTGCTGGATCCTGGGCCCGTAACTCCCCTGTCAGAGTTCACCTCACAGGGGATGAATTCTTCCTCTCTTTCAGGCTGCATTACCCAGTTCATCAGGGCACTCATGGGAGCACGTGTTTCTTCCAGGCCCGGAAGTGATGGGGGAAGCCAGAGCTCCCTCCCGTGGCAGGCCCTGGGGAGGGAAGGAGCCCTTCCTCCCACAAAGCGAGACCGCGATCACAGAAGGCCAAGCAGGCCAGTGGCCGGGACCGGGCCTGCTGCGCATGTGCCGCGCTGTTCCCGCCCAGCTGCGTGGGCTGCCCGGGCGGAGCTACCACCAGGGCGGAAGTGGTCGGGCGCTTCCGGGGCTGAAACGCGAGCCTGCGTCTGAGCAGATCTGTGCATGGCCGCAACGGGAGGGGCTCACACGTGGAGTCCAAGTTATCACCTACCAATCACCTTTCAGTCACCCCACTATGGCTTTTGTCTGTAATAAGAAACACCAATTTCCATAAATTCAAAGACACTTCATCAGCATTTGACAGACTGTAACTCCAGTCCCTTGTGTGACCTTGTATTCCCTTGGTTCAATGATCCCCATCAAGGCTGTAGGTTTTACTTCAATTTCCATGGCCATTCTTTCTCAGCCTCCTTCCCTGCCTGTTCTTTTTCGATATGAGCTTTCAGATGTCAGAGGTCTCAGGATTCAATCTTGGGTCCTATTTTGATCTTACTATATCTCACCCTAGCTAACTTCTCTCATTCTCATAGTTTCATACTATTTGCATGTTAACAAATCCTAAAGATATTTTCAACAGAGGCTACTGGTCTTGACACCAGACCAGTAGAAATAGCCACATACTAAAAACTTCACATAGTTGTCCAATCAGCCATATCTACGTGCCCAGAATCGGATTCTAAACCTCCTCCCCAACCTTCACCCATCCCCCAGCCCCTGCCAAATTCTCCTTTCTCTCCTAGGTCCCCAACCTCCGTCCATTCAGTTGCTCGTCCAACTCAGAGGCATTCTCCAAATACTTTTCTGTATAATAGTGATTACCAAGTCTTCTTGAAATTACTTCCAAAATATATCTTATACATTACAATTTCTTCCATCTGTCCCATCACTGCCATTTCTCAGCTATTCTATAGCTATAGCATCTGACCAGTCTCTTTGCTTATTATTTGATTTCCTGGTCCATCTCACCCATCCCATCCTGTACCAGCCTCTCCATTACTGAAAATGCACAAAAAATGCACATTTCAACTCTATCAGTTTCCCGATCTGTCCATGTCCTTCCCTCCCACAAGACCTTAGCACATGCTGTTGCCTTCACTTGGAAATGCTTTATTGGATAACTCATACTCATTGATCAGGTCTCAACCTACAAATCACTTAACTCAGAGACCTCACCTTACTTTCCACCCATTCCAAATTAGATTTTTCTGTATCACTAACTCATAGCAACTTCTCTTCCTTTTTGCACTTCTCAGAATTTAGCATTGTTCTTTGATTTATACTAGTATATTCTTATTTTATATCTAAGTATTTAGAAGATGTGATACATTCATAGTTCAAAAATCAAAAACTATATTAAGGTCTACATTGAGGCGGCTTGTTTCCATCCTAGTCTCTATCTGCTCTGATCCACCTCCACCATTTGTTTGTGCCATTTTATTAGTTCATTGTTTACTCTTCCTCTGTAAATACAAGTAATATAATTATATTTTCGTATTTTGGCCCATTTTTTTTAAAAAAAGCTAGCATTCAACATATGCTGTTCTCTATTTCTATACTTTATTTCTTTAAAACTATATTTTAGAGATCATCCCACACCAATATACAAATTTCTTTGCCATTCTTTTTTTCAGTTGCACAGTATTACATTATATGAATTAATATAGTTTCTTCAACTTTTGTTGTTTCTAGCCTTTTCTATGATAAATTATGCTGCGATTAATAATATTCACAAGTGCCATTTTATGTTTTTGTAGGATATATATCCTAGATAGTTTGGTCAAACCCAAATGGAAGTATCTCTATTATTAGTATACATTTCTGGGTTTTCCTTAGGATTTCTACAGTTTCGTGGCATAACCAATGGAATATGAGAGTGCTTATCCTCCCATAGCCTTAAAAAATAAAAATATTCAATAAACTTCTCAATTTTTACTAGATTGGTAGGTAAGAAATTGTATTTCAGTGTAGATTAAATGTGAAATACTTTTATTAAAAGTGTTCTCAGTTATCTTTTTTGTTAAAAGATCCACTAGTACTATTTCTTTTTCTTTGAGCCATTATTTCATGTCCTTAGCTTATTTTCCTATTAATTTATCGATTTTTCCTTTTATGATTTTTCAGCTTTTATGTACATAGCAAGATTAGACTTCATCAGTGATATGCTGCAAATATTGTTTGATTTTACTTTTTTTTACGTTTCTTTTTGCCAGGCAGAATTTGTTTGTTTTCATTTTTCTTACTGTTAAACTTACCAATTTTTTCTTTTGAGCTTTTAGATATTGAATCACCATTAAAATGGCGCTCCCCACTCTAAGATTATAATGAATTTCTTCCCTATTTTCCTTTTAGAACTTCTATCTTGTTTTGTTTTGAACATTTAAATCTGTGATTCATTTAGTTTATCCTGATGTCAGTGTATGTATGAATCCAAATTTCTCTTTGTCCAAGTGACTAGCCAGTTATCCCAACGCCATTTATTTATTGAAGGCCCTTCTGCACTGCTCTGCTGATTTAAGAGCCTCCTTTATCATACACTACCTTCCAATAAGTTTTGAAATCTCCTTCTGGACTTTGTCATATGTATAGTTATTTACTGCCTGCTTTCTTACTGGACTCTAAGTTGCCTCAGGGTGAGGAATGTGTCTGTTTTGTTTAGCCTATGTCCCCACAGTTTAGAATAGTGCCTGGCACGTGACAGGCCCTCAATACATATTGGTTGTATTTGGTGAATGCTTATGAAAGTCTAGGAGAATGTTTCCCTTTTCCCCACAAACAGGTTTAAAGAGTGTTTAACATTTTTAATTTAATAAATATTTTACAGAGACTGAAAATAAAAAATGGGTGATAGACAATATACAATCACGTACTTCTATTTGAGGTACATAACATTTTCTCGTAAGCCAAATATTAATATTTTATCTAAAACATTTAATTCAATATATATCTTGACAGGAATCAAAGAATATTAAAATTTTAACATCTAAAGGAAACACATATATTAAGCACAAACAATATAAATCAATTTTTATATACAGTAGACACTTGGACTTTGCAAATGCAACATTAGTTCTTTTACCCTAAATAATCCTGGAGGTCTAAAATATTTAATAACTGGCAATATTTCTGGGAAGCATTATTTTGAAATGGAAACATTAGTATGTAAAAGCAAGTCCCCCAACTCAAGCTTGATCTTAGCCCATCAGGCCCCAGTATTTGCTTTGCAGTACAACTTTGCTATTCTTATTTATTATACTTATTGATGTTTGACTTCATTTGATACCCACAATTGCACTAAGTAGGTCATTCACTCCTTTATATCGAGGAGGAAACTCAGACAATTATACACTATAGCTGGCAACGAATTTGGGGATTTTCAAAGATCTCAGGACATATTCCTTGCAAATGTCAATAATCTACTGTATTTTAAAAGTGCAGCATTCCATTGTAGAATTATTAATACATTCAGATAATTTTATTTCATTCTTCATTGGCAAAACAGCAGCATTAACAGCAAAAGAGCACTCAACTTCAATAATATGCAAATGATGCAAATACATCTTAAGAATCAGATGTTAATGAGACAGCAAGTAAACTACCTGTTAAATAGTAACAACATATTTAATAGCCCTTTTAATGGTATAAAAAATTAGAAGCTCAATATCTCCCTCCTCTATTTAGCAACTCATGTTATTTTTCCTTGCCCCTTATTATCGGGATATTGGTGTATGGGGGACATTGTTTAAAACATGTTGAACTTAAAAATTTTAATTGTATCCAATGCAAACTCTTTTAAGAATGCAAGATTCTCTAATAGACATCTTGTTATATTGTTTAAAATAAAAGAACATATAGGGCTGGAATGAAAGAGACCTAGAAGTTAATCCAACTGTGAACATGAATTCACTGTATTGTCCACTGAATAAATCTGTACAAGTCACACAGCTTCTCTGGTTATATAGTACACCCACAAAATGAGTGGAATTTGCCATAACATCCCTTATATTCATTCAGGTTTTAAATAATCTAAAATCCCATAGTCCTATGATCTGTCTCTAAGTATACCATTCTTTACAGCTATCTAGATGCCAATTCTAGCTGATCACATTTACTAAAGGTTAAAGGTTAAAGATTAAAGGATGTCTTTTTTGTAATTTTTGTTTCAAAATATTAGGGAGTACAAGTGTTCTTACATGGATGAATGGTATAATGCTGAAGTCAGGGCTTTCAGTGTGCTCATCACCAGAATAGTGTACATTGTACCCAATAGGTAAGTTTTTATCCCTCAGCTCCCTCCGACCCTCCCCCCTTCTTAGTGTCCAATGTCCTTTACACCACTTTATGGCCATGTATACTAAAGGGTGTATTAAACTGGATAGCTATGGCAGACTTTGCAAATCAAAAAAAAAAAATAACTATTGAGTAGAATTGAAGGAATTTTGCAAAATAACCTTCTAATTGACGAGAAATATTTCAGATCTGCTCCATATTGCAATTTTATACATAACAGCATTTCAACTGAACAACTTGCAACCATTTGATTCTCTATGAAAGAATAAAGCAAAAAATCTAATCTTGCTATTCAAGCTGTATATATTTTGTACCAACTGTTAAACTTCCAAACAGTATACTGTTTAACAAAATTCTGAAAAATATTGTTAAACAGTATAAATCTGCCAAGTGCCTAAGCAATAGTGATGGAAGTTAACTCTATTTGACAATATGATGTTGTAGAGTCTTTGAAATCCAAGAGTTTAACTCCACTGGCATGTGCAATCTACAGGTTCCTGGAGAGTGTACATAATTTCAGTGCCATTTCCTGAGCAATACAGAGGCACAGTCAAGTTTCTCACTCCATTTTCACGACAGCACTTGCAGAATCTTAGGTGACTTTCAATATTGATGTTATAAATGGTAGCTGATGGGCATTTTCCATCACAAGATGCAACATTTATCTGTAAGGAGAGACAATGAGAAAAATTGTCTTAAAATTTTTAAAACCCTGGTTATTATTAGGTTACATTAAGAAGTCAAATGAAAGCAATGCTTTCTTCCTCATCATTTCCAACACTCAACCTTTTGCATGCTAGAAAATTGTGGTAAATACTAAGTTGAAACAATTCACATAAGTTAAAAGAATGTTTTATAGCAATGCCCAGCATAGTAATGCCGACATAACTCAAGGCATGAAATGTGCACACATAGCTAGACACACATATGGAACATGTTAATCACAACCGAATGATTCTCTTGTCACCTGTGTTATGTCATGACTCAAGTAGACTATAGAACTGGACAGATCATATTAGAGGGACAAAATTAAAAGTAGGGCTCCTTTTGTTGAGCAAAATTTTAAAGTTAAGGCATGAAATGTGCACACATAACTAGACATATAGACATACATATGGAACATGTTAATCACAACCTAATGATTCTATTGTCAACTGTGTTATATCATGACTCAAGTAGACTATAGAATTGGATAGGTCATAATAAAGAGGCAAAATTAAAAGTAGGGCTCTTTTTGTTGAGTAAAATTTTATAGTTAATATATAGTCAAATATATTTAGATTTAACTTCCAGCTCTCTGGATTACATTTATCATTCAAAACTGTTGACCATGCTAAGAATAATTCATACTTCTTCACATGCAGAATATTTTAATATTAGAATGTAGAAATAATCTCAAAGTTAAATATTATAAGTGTTAGCATTTTGTTGGCTTACAAACTTATTAGTTCTGTGACACACATACTTCTGGAAAGATGTATGCCCTTTATGTAACAAATGATATTTTTCCACTTACAGGGCTTTGGCTCACACAGTCCTGTTTCCTTATGATTGATTTAATGATCACTTTCTGGCATATTCTTTCTTCTCGTTTGCCTAATAAAATATAAAATGTACTTATTCATCAAAAGGCTTATGTCAAATTGTTTCTTAATTCAGTTAAACATATCAATATATTTACAATTGAAAATTGATATATTTACATGAAATACTTTCCAGTTTTAAAAGACATTTAAGACTCCACTCTTACATATTTTATGTGCAATATTTATTTTCACCTTTTAAATAGAATATCTTATGCTTTCTAGCTTTATACTTATTTATTTCTACTTTTTATCTTGTCTTAGATTATCATAATCACAAATTGAAAATATTTTATGCATGTAATAATGCTAACATCAACCTGTGCACAGTATATATGTGTGCTTAAAGTAATTTTTGGAATGAACCATAATGTAAGTAAATACATACATACATAATTAATTCATAAGTACACATATAAATTTAATTTTAAAATAAAAATTGAGAGATTTAAAATCATATTATCTAATGGATACTAATATAAAATAATGGAAAATATAATTGAATTCTTTATCAACCATATTGAAAAATATGGATGAGTCATACTTGATTTTATAGCTCTGAAATGATCCCATTATGATTTCAAATGAAAACTCCTTGTTCATAATATATTAATGAGTCTGTGTGATAAATTATTGCTTGATAATACACTTGAGAATATATATTTAATGCTATATAATAGTGGATGTAATCTTTGAATCAATATGCAAAAAACAAATTCTCACCTCACTTTGTTACTAACTTGCTTTACCCATATAAAAAGGGTAAGTTTGGAGACAGAAAGATACAAGGAAGAACAAATGTGAACGTGAAGTTGGCCATCTACAAGCCCAGGAGAAAGGCTTTAAGAGAAAGGCTCTGCCCCATAGCCCTAAGAAGGAACCAACCCTGCTAACTCTCGGTTTTGGATGTCCAGTCTCCAGAAGTGAGACAATACATTTCTGTTTTTTAAGCCACCCACTTTGTGGCACTTTGTTACAGCAGCCCTGCAAACTAGTAGAATTATAAAGTATATGCCATGCCATCTCATGTTGACTTGTTTGTTTGTTGTAGTTTGTTGAATTTGGCTTTTCACATGCTCTATTTATAAAACTCAGTTGTTCTAACCCTGCCACTAATCAGCAGAGGGCAACATTCAGCCTCTGCCTTCTCCTAAAACTTGTTTTCTTGATGTTCCAAAATATCACAAGTAGGTTAAGAAGCAGTCTCTGAAATCAGACCTAGAGCAGATTTTCAGCATTACTGCTCAATAGAGGTATGACTTGGACAAATTATTTAACCCCCTCTAAAATGAAAAGCAGAATAATGTCAGAACCTATTTCATGGGATTTTTTTTAAGGAATCAATATTATGTAGAAAACTTAGGAGAGTTCTTGATTTATAAGCTGTACTATATTCAGTTGTATATATTATAACTATATTGTATCAATATTTTAATGCATTATAATATTCTGTTCAATATGACTGTACAGCTCTAAATAGACAAGACTAATCTGACATATTCATAGGACTTCATCCTTTATGAAAGAAGTCATCCTTTATGAAAGAAATCTCCCTTAAGAGTCATGCTAATTTGTATCTAAAAATCCATCCCTTTACCATGGCATTATTAACTTGAACTGTGTTGTGTCCCTTACCTGAGAACTTCTCTACACAATTTTAAAATTACTTTCTCTGCCAATTTTTTTAAAACTCTTATTTTTATATTGATATTAATACATGAACACTTTAAAAACAAAAAATGATATGGTCTCATCAATAGATCCCCATTCTATCTCAGCCCTAAAATCATTCAACATTACCATGAAATAAAACTTGTCAAACTAATGCAAAACAGATTGAATTCATATAACTTTAATTATCAAAATAATCATGGGAACTTTTACATATAGAATATAAATACAATTCACTAAAATGGTATTTCCCAAACTTATTGTATGCAACCATAAATTTGTTCTTGTTCAGATAGGTTTGGAAAATACTGCACCCCATATGTGCTTTCTTACTGGAGTCACAATGCCATTCTCACTGTAACCTACTTAACTTTATGTAAGTTCAGTATGTTCCAAAAAAAAATTGATGATAATATATTTTAACTTAAAGTCTATTAAAATCCTATGGAGTACCTTTTGGGAAATGGCACAATAAAGAAATTTCCGATATTGAAATTAAAATTAACTCAATTAAAATACTTTATTCACACTCCAGAAGATAAAGACTAAATTGCCAAATTATCAACCACATGACACAAAAAGCTTTTAATAACATACTTTATATAATTTTTTGCCTCTTTGCAACATAGGAACTGAATTTTATGAGGAAAAAACATAGTCATTATGAGCAATTAAAACCAATCTACCAATTTAATGCATGCAATGTGTCTTCACTTACAGATCTTACAACAGCCTTCATTGTAAAGCTTTACAATCCCTTCATTCTAGAAAGAGAGAAAAGGAATAAAGTCAGTAAATACAGTGTTCATCCATTTCCCCTTAGACTAGAAATAGAAAACTAACTTTCCTAATAGTTTTATTAAACATCACAAAGAACTATTTCTAGTAATAATTTTACATTAAAAAATTAGAAACAGATTTTTATTACATTATTTCTACATTAGTAATATGAATGAATGCAAAGAGATTACCCCACTTCAGACTTTTTAAATGCCACAGAATATTTTTAACAAAAGAAAATAATAATAGCTATTCTAAATAGAGGCCATTATTTATTTCAAATCCTTGAAATAACCCTATGTTTCTGAATATAATTATGTTCTGAATGTTAAAATGTAATATCCTTTTCTTCAATATTTTATTTTTCAGAAAAATCCCCTACCTCAGGATGACTCTTGTCTAAGGCTAAATTAATAAAATTTTATTGATTACTGATTAGCAATTCTTACAATAATTGCAAACTGCTTTAGTAACCTGCAAATTGCAACTAAAATAAAAAAAAAAATTTACTGTATAAAAATGAGTCTGTGATATAAGATGATGCCTAAATTTCTTTCCAGAGCTGAAATTCTATGACTTTAGTACATGTTATAACTAGCTAGCTAGCCATCATCATTGAAAAGGTACATCTTGAAAAAAAATCAGTAAGACTATGCTATTTCTCTATGTAACAGAACAAATCTCACTTTTCATTAGGAATTATTATTGACCAAATAATTAAAGCCTTTTTTAAAAACTTTAAAAATAAAAATTGTATCACTTTCAAAAATCTTTCCCAACAGGCTCTTCTCTGAGAGAATAGGATATTGATAAAGTAAAGGATCAGCCATGCTATAATTTCTGCTGAGTTCTCCAGTGGCCTGTGCTCTGAAAACTAAAGCAAATGTCATATAGGCCAGCATGTATTAAAGGGTGAGTGACATCATAAATCTGGAGATTGGTTTAAGAAAGTAAATGGTCAACCTCTGATTCATTATCTTATTAATCGGTACTAAAAGGGAGGCCAGGTCTGCTGACAAAATGATTTTGCAATAATCCTTGGATTTACACATAAAAACCCAAAGATAGCAAAGTATCCATTCAGAGAGAATCAAAATTATTTGGAACACCATATATAACTCAAAACAGCAAACTGAAGAAATTAAATAGAGCTTATAAGCTGTAATGTAAGTATGACCTTGGAAAACATTAATGTGCATTTTCTAAATTGTATTTCATACTAAATTTTCTTAGATATAACAAAATACAAACCATTTTGCATTCAGTTTCATTAAAAGGGGGACAGACCATACTGTAATTCAGAATCATAGCACCTTCATCAGTCTGAACACATTCATATGTGGTGCAATTATAGTGCCAAGTACTTCCCTCCTAAAAAATAAAGAGAAAGTTACTATTTTGCATATTTAAATCCGCTATATTTTTAAGTAGAATATTTCTTATCCTCCTGAATAAATATCAAAAGTCAAATCAAGATGCAGAGAGCTTCTTGTGACATAAAATGTTTCATCTTAAAACGTTCCCAAATTTATCTAAAATGATTAAAAGTACATGTATGTGTATCATGTGTGGTTGTATATGTTAGGTTTTATACAAAAACTGAGATGTAAATGTGAAGTGAAGCTGTAGAGGGGAAAGAAGCAAATAGATAACTGTTTCTACTACAAAATTAATTATCTCTTTTGGCCAAGTGTCAAAGGTCTTGCTCTAATATTTCCTCACTAATTATAAAAAAACAAATCATATTACTCATATTCCTCCTTTCCTGAGATTTGTTTATTCTTCCTTCTACTCCCTTATCACCAAAAAATTTTAAAAAATATTTAAATGATAGTGTTTATAGACTTATGCTTCTAATTTTGTATACCTTATGGTTATTTTAAAACCTATTCCTATTTTTTAACAAATGTTTAACTACTATTTCATTCCTGATTTCAGAATTCCTATTTAAAAATAAAGTTAGCTGAAATAATTACACAACTATTAGGCTTAATTGTTGATCTATATTTTTATTTTATAAAATTATAACCCATAATTATGGGTTTTAATATATATTATATACATTATATTATATATAATTATTTTAAAATAATGTCAAACTTTGACTTAAAGATTATTTATGGACAAGTAAAGAATTTTAATAAACCTGACTACTTTCTTTTCCCTACATTCTAAATTTATGAATAGCTTTAGGTCTTCTATGACCCCAATTGGAAAAGATCTGTAAGTCCAAGTATGAAAGAAGATAAAATATTCAAATTCAGGAAATATAGTAATATCTAATTTGTCTGAAATCAAAAATTAGCTGTTGCATATAAATGTTAATAGTTCTTTTCTTTGTAATGATTAGAAATCATTATTCCCCAAAACTTACTTCTTTTATCAGGAAAACAACAGTGAAGATCTATGATAAAATAAGTTTGAAAAACAAGTTAAACATGTTTTTTTACAATAGAAATTATCAGATGCTCCAAAATGTAACAAATGTAACTATGTCTTGTGTGTTGTAAGTGTATTGTATATGTGTGTGCATTTTTTTATGTAGACGTGTGTGTGTTGGGAGGGACATTTTCCAAACTTATATGACTCAAGAACGTCTTCTTCAGAAAGTAGCACAGAGAGCTACCCTCCAAGGAACACATTTTAGGAAATAAAAAATTCATACCTCATATATAACTGATGTTCCATTTTCCATATAAAATTTGCAGGATACATTTTTGCAAGTACCACAACAATCATAATCACTTGGGGATGGAGTGTATACCTGGTGCTGCACATAATAATAATACATGAATTAGCCACACAATATCAATATTTTTAACAAATTAATTCTGGGGAATTATTTCTTCCCAACATAACTTTAAGCTGCCTCCAGATGTCTCTAAGCATTTCTAAGGTTGAATTTGAGGAGCTTCAAGTAATGATTGACTTTATATAGCTATACTAGAAGTGAAATAGATGTTAATCTTTATATCTAACAGCCAAAATTCTAAGCAGGTGTAACAACTTCAGGTCAAGCAAGCTGGCAAGCTGTAGATAATAAGACTCCTGAACTTTCCACATACACAGGAAAGTGAAAATCTACATCATATAGATATACTACAAAATAATTGACTGTAGAAGAACATCTCAAGTATATATTTTTAACTCATGGAGTATTCACTAGTTCAAATTCTGTAGCTGCCATTTTTAGACTCATTAATTGCTCTCTTCAGAAGGACTTATAAAGAATACTTACAACATCACATTCTTTTGAACAATTCACCACGGTAAAATTCAGAGTGTGAAAGCCAGTGTAGTTATCTTTTTCTTCTAGACACTCTATCGTATAACAAAAGTCCCCTTCCAAATACTTTATCATGGATTGTCCAGGATTCAATACTGATACTTCTTGAAATACACACACATCATCCTTTTCTAAGAATAGAAAAAATAGTCAACAAGAAAATATGCTACTGATTTTTTATTAATCTATCACTAGAACTTATATTTTATTAATCTATCATTGGAACTATGGTTTCATTGTGATGTGACAATTTTTCAAAACCAATGAAGATCTTTGCCTTTACATAGTGTCAACAACCCAATAGTTTACTTAATAATTAATGTAGTACATTTACTCCTTGAGACACAATAAGAAATTGATCTGTAAAATCAACTATTTACAGTTTGAACTTCCTCCAAAACTGTATTTATAGCAGGTTCCAGAATATGAGATCTCAGGGATGAGAAAACTACTCCCTGCTCCTTCTTTAGGACACATAACATGACCACTGTTGGAAGTGGATGTTGAGGGAGGTAAAGTCTAATCCAATAGTAGCCCTCTTCATGATGAGATTAAATGACATTTCATTTCATTATTTTTTAATTATTATTTTGAGAGAAAATTTTCAATTTTCTAGTGTTGCAAAACAAATGGTCATGCACATTATGTTTCATGATGGATGTAGCTGATTTAATAATGTGCTATCATATCTTTAAAAGAGAAACATCAGGGTAGGCTGGTATAGTGAAGAACTCAATTCAGAAGCTCTTTGTGAATTTCCAACACTGAACTTAAGCTTTCTCTCATATAAAAATACAAAACTTTCAAGCCATTTATCAAAAGAGTTTTTTCCTATTAGCCTATTAATACTTAAATATAACAATTTGTTATTTCATAGAAAAATCAACTTTATGCTTTGCAATGTTAACATCAATAATAATAAAATAATGGGCAAAAACTTTATAATTTTAGATGCCTATTTTTGAAAAATTAAATATAGTCATATTAAAAAAAGTTCTAGTATCATCTTTAAAATTCTATGAAAGCTTTGAAAAAGATTTTCATTTTTCTGTCCTATTATCAAAATTTTCAGAACATTTAGAGATATTACAAAAGAAGAAACTGAAAAATAATAGTATATTTTTATACTCAAATAATGACAAATGGTTTAAAATGTATAATATTATACATATTCCAAATACTTTGAGATTTTAAATTTATTCATAGTAAAAAACAGACACCTATGCTACTCATTTATAATTTAAAAGTTACAAAAGACATAGTTACCACAGAGATACTTTACACATCCACAGTCACTCTGAAAATTATGGTCTATTGTAGTAAATTCTCCCTATTAGAAAGATATTATTATTATTGTTGTTACTTATCATGTAGCTTATGACATAACAATTGTAAGTATTTATTATATATATACATTTATAATATCTAATAAGTTGTCTACCACATATAGCAGGTGCTTAATAAATATTTGATAGTAAATAGGCTTGGATTAGCCCAGTGATCACTTAATTAGTAGCCCATGGAAAAAAATCACAATAAATAATGTGACCACAGCTCACTCAATGTCTCTAAACTTTAATTTACTTATCTTTTAAGTGAGTGAAGGTAGATAGGATGATCTTTATGAGCTGTTCTAACTTTGAAATTATATCATTTGATTCTGAGCTTCTGGAGGGCAATCAAAGATAACACTTGCCAACCCTGGGAACTTTGCTTCATGGAAATGTTCTTGATCTGCTCTACAGAGTTGGTCCAGGGCTCTGATGTCTACATCTAAGCAAGCCTGCAGTGGCATATAGAGCAGTCAAAGAACAGTATAGTAGAGTGGTTAACAGCAAAGTCTATGAGACTGCCTTTGTGCCAACCCTAGCTCTGGTACTTACTAACTGATTTAGGGCACATTACTTAGCCAATATGTTCCTCATTTCCCTCATCTATAAAATAGGGATAATAATACTGCTTACCTGTTAGGGTGTTGAGAGAAATAAGTGACTCAATATGTGTAAAGAGTTTAGAATGGGACTGACACACAGAAAGTGCTATATAACCTTTAGCTGTTAATAAATTGTTGTCATGATAGATACTAAAACTTTGCCCTATTGGGAATGATACAGATTCTTCCAAGCAAGCACAGAACCATGCTTAAAGTTTCAAGAATTGTATTTTAAGCATCAGCTTATCCTGAGTACATTTAATTTTCATATGGTATGCATAATAAAATCTATTTGATTCTTTATAAAAATAAATGATTCAAACAGATTCATAGTAATATATAAGATACTTATTCCTGTAAGCTAATAATATCTTACTTTTTATAGTGCCTTATAAGTTGTAAAGTAGTTTCATAAACATTAACTCATTTGATGTTTTAAGACTTTCCAATAAATAATGTGACCCTGGATTACACAATTCCAATGGGACTGAAAACACATAGAATAATGGAGTTAAAAGTAATAAATCAAATTATCCCAGTGTATAAGCTACTTTTAAAAAGATTTTAAAAGGATGTATTAGACTCATACTAATTCTTTTAGGCCACTTACCCATCTGTTTTTTAATAGTTAAAGCCACATGCTCACTTTGTCCTCTCAAGTTTAGGTTTAAATATTCTATTCTTCCCTTCTATACTTATTTCCTTTGAGATCTCACCCACCTATTTAGTTACACTGTTATTGTAAGTACCCCATTTCACTGAGAGAAAATACCTCAATTGCTCTACTAACATTTAATATTACATGAAATATAATGGTAATTTTCTACTCCCAAGTGAGTAGTATCACTCCCCTTTAAAGTAAGTAGCAAAATCATTTTAGGCTGCTTCCACTTTCTGGCTATTATGAATAGTGCTTCTATGAACATTTGAGTATTTGCTTTGTGTGGACATACGTTTTCATTTCTTATGGGCATATACTTAGAAGTGAGATTGCTAGGTCATATGGTAGCTCTATGTTTAACCTTTTGAGTAATAGCCAAGCTATTTTCCAAAGCAGCTACACCATTTTACTTTGCTACCAGCAATGTATGAGGGTTTCAATTTCTCCACATCCTTGGAGAAATCATTACGTGTTATTTTCTTTTTAGCAGATGTAAAATTGTATCTCATTATTGTTTTGATTTACATTTAAATAATGCTTAATGATGTTAAGCATCTTCTTATGTGCTATTGGTCATTTATATTTATATATCTTATTTGGATAAATGTCTAGGTATATCCATGTAATGAAATATTATTTAACAATAAAAAGGAATGAAGTAGTGATATATGCAACAACATGGATTAACCTTGAAAACTTTATGCTAAGTGAATGGCACCAGACATAAAAGACCACATATTATATGATTCCCTTTATATGAAATATCCAGAATAGGAATATATAGACAGAAAGTAGACTAGTGATTTCTGAGGGCTGGGGAGTTTAGAGAGAAACCAGGAGTGACTGCTAACAGGTCCAGGGTTTCTTCTTGGGGGTGATAAAATTGCTCTAAATTTTTTTTAAATTCAGGATATTATGGGGGTACAAACATTCTGGTTACGTGAAATGCATTTGCCTCGCTCAAGCCAGGGCTGCAAGCGTATCCTTCCCCCATATAGTGTGCCCTGTTTCCATTTGTGGGTTTACCCCCCACCCTCTCTACTGATTGTGTTTATGACTGAACAACTTTGTACGTTAAACAATAACATACTACGCATATTTATATACCAAGTAAAATATAAAATGTTGACCATTCTCTAATATCAGAGCACATTATGTTAACCTAATTAAAAGTACAATTTAATGAGGATAATTTCATTAACTCTGAAAAGAACTCAGAAATGAAAGAGATACAGGAAGAATAAACTGATTTAAATAATATGACAAGCCAATCAAAATATATGTTCTTACCACTTCACAAGTTGGCATAACAAGGTTTTCACAGTTACATTCTAAAAGGCAAAAATCAAGAACATATTTACTTAGTACATTAATCAAAATACATCAACTTATTGGAATAAAATTTTAATATGAAAATTAGTTACCACAATGCCATGTTGGACAACAATGACCAGAAACATTTTCTTTCACAAGATTCATGTCTTCTGCACAGGTGAGTAGTGGCACAGGACAAAGATTTGGCTCACAAACTAAAAATAAAAATTACATGAATAAAGATTGATTTCATGTAATTGCCATTTCTCATTACCCACCATTTAGTTCACTGCCATAACCGATGTAGTGCATGAATTCATATTTCCCAAGTGCTGCCTCTCTCACCATCTGATTGCCATGTGTTGGTGAAGATAAAATGAGTGACTTATAAGCAGGTGCAACAAGAATAGTAATGCGGAAATAGCTCATCAAGTGAAGAGCACTGAAAAAGGGTCTGGTTTCATGGTACAACTAAGGTGCACTTCTAAATATTTTAAATTACTTAAGATACACTTACCACAGTAATACTGAGGACAACAGAAGTGTGTGGTGTTAAGATCCACTGTGAGAAATTCCCCAGTGGTACACAGTGGAACAGGTTCAGTGCAAGATTCACAGACTAAAGTTGAAACAAAAGGAGAGAAATCATAGCTGAACTAAAATAAATTAATTATTAATACAGATTATTTTAGACAAATCATATCAAAATAAAATACATCATGTTTAATACAATAGGAAATAAGGAAAATAAGATATATCCTCTTATTTGGTCATAAAAACAATAATACTGAGTATATTGCCTTATGTTTTCCAAGCACAATGTCATATAGAACACCATCTTATCAGGAAGATAGAGCATTCATATTTCCAGGGTAATTTGTTCTCACTAGGATCAAAATATCATTTGTTGATTAATTTAAGTTTTCTTAATTCACTACCCTTGATTACTCCAATTTATGGATGAACAATGTGGTAGGCACTTGTTCTTTTGGGCTGCTCAGTATCCCCTCCCAACTTTGATAACAACTCTCTGAATAACCATGAGGAAATGCCTCACCCACATAGTCTTGCAGTAACTGTCAATAAGAGTGCCTCATACCACTATGCCACTGTGTAGGAACAACTCACACTGGATGAATCAGAATTGCTTTCAGTGGAATTTCAATCACATATAGAAGAACACCAGGATAAGACATAGATGAAGCTGGCTCTCAATCATTAGAGATCTCCACCTTGAGCATCTGGTTCTCTCCTTCCTAGGGCTTGTCTGCTCTGCTTTATCTTGATTCTTCCTCAAAGCCTTCAAATAACTGGTTGTGTTTAAGCTAGCCAGAATCAATCAGCTTTGACATTTGCAGCCAATGAACCTTAACTGATTCAAAGGGATGTGTTTGATTTCATCTAAGCATCTCACAAAATACAGCATCCTTTTATGATAAAAACCATCAATAAACTAGGCATAGAAGAAACATACCTTAAAATTATAAAAACCATATATGAGAAAGAGTCAGTATAATGTTTCTCATATACTGAATGGGGAACATCATACTGATGGGGAAAAGTTGAAAGTATTCCCCATAACAAGGAATGCTCCCCTAACAAGTGGAACAAGATAAGGGTGCCCACTGTTACCACTTATATTCAACACAGTACTGAAAGTCCTAGCCAGAGAAATCAGACAAAAGAAAGAAATAAAGGGTATCCAAATTAGGAAAGAGGAGGTCAAATTATCACTTTTTGCTGATGATATTATCTTGTATCTAGAAAATCCCAAAACTCTGCCAAGGGACTCCTATAATTGATAAATAAATTCAACAAAGTCTCAGGTTACAAAATCAATGTATGCAAATCAGTAGCATTTCTATATATCAATAACAATAAAGCTGAGAATCAAATCAAAGACTCAATACCATTTGCAATAGCTACAAAGATAATAAAAAGCTTAGGAATATATTTAACCAAGGAGGTAAAATCTACCTTAACTACCAAAAAATCGTTGATATTTCATTTGATATGGAAAATAGGGAATTTTGACTTTTCATTGTCCAGTTCATCAGATAGAATATTTAGCTCCAGTCATTTCCCAGACATCCTTTGTTTCTACCATTCTCTTTTGAGATTGATAGCTCACACATGATATACAGAAGACAAGGTTTTAAAGAGGTCCTATAATGTCTTAGCAGAGCCCATTATTCTAACTGATTCTTCAAGGAAAGCCAGTGCTAAATTTTTCTTCAAAAAGAACTAGGCATTGAGGAAAAAACACTCGATTTTATTATCTTGGTCATGTTTGGAGTGATGAAGTCTTTGTTGAAAGGGGAAGTTACTGAATGTCACTCATTACCAATAGTCATTTAAAATGCCATACTTTATTGTCTACAGTTCTTATTCAGTTGAATTCCTATAACATTAAAATATTGGTTACCATCAGTCCCATGATCACATCAAGTAAGAGATTGTCCCTAGATCATCCATCTTCTTCCAAGAAATTATTTTCAGAATACTCACTACAGACAGGTGAAAAACAGCAAGGTTCTTCCTGTTGAACTTGAATCATGAATTGGTCTTCTCTGCATTCTGGTGTTGAAATATTGGGGCATTTCAATGGGTCACATTCTGTATAAATATAAAGATATTTGACAATTTGTATAGAGTGAGATGATAAAATAAATAGTGTTTAGTTCTCTTTGAATCTGTAATAATTAACTTATATTAAAGGTAATTTTAGTGAAAATATATAAGAAATAATAATTTATACACATATATACAAATATATTATATATACTTTATATATAATTAAATACAAATATGTATATATTTATATATAAATATATATCTTTATAAAGAAAATACAGGTTTAAAAACTATCTTTAGCAATACAACTTCACAATCTTTTCTAATAAATCATTACATTGAGATACAAAGAATAAGAATTTAAATTTTTATTCTGAATGAACAATGAACCTCACTTTTATTTTTCCCAATTTATTACTCACCACATTGGTACTGTGGACAGCAAGAAAGAGGGCTGTAGCCAACAATCAATTTTTGACTATTTGTACATGTTGGAATGGTAGTTTCACACAAAGTCATGTCACATCCTAGCAATAAAAAAACAAAGTATTAAAATATCAGTGAATATAACTAAAATCTTGTGCTAACTCAAAAGCAAGGAAATGAATCTCACTATGCATGTTTTTACACTGTAATTGAACCCATTCAGCTAACAAAACGAACCACATGTGAAAAGGCAGCAGCTTTCAGATTTGCCTATTGAGGTCTTTCACCTTTGACTGTCATAAATCAAAGATTCCCAGATCCTTTCTCTTGTTGTATATTGCTGAATATTATTAACTGCTAACAGCTAGAGTTTTGTATGTGTATTTACAAAATTGACAGAACCACAATACTGCAAAACTTGCTTTGATATGGTACATTTTTTACACAAAGCCTCATTGATACCTTTCTTTTTCACTGAGAACATCAACATATGCTGTAGAATTAACTGACTATGAGGCTTCCACATACATACCACAAACTTCCCTTGAACAGCAGGTCCATTTATCAGTGATGCCTATAACAACTTCAGCTTCTCGTTCACAAACTGGAGAGGGCTCTTCATCACAGTCAGGTTCTATAGGAATAATGCTTCCGTTCTCCAGACATTTGTATAAGGCACATTCATCAATGCCTCCATTCCAAATCTCCCCAGCAGTGCGGGGTTGGTCTTCACTATCAGTGCATGCTTAAAAGATCAACAAAGTTATACCACTCATAACCTGGACACCAAAATAAGCCATCAAATCAAATCAAGCCAAATCAAGCCATCGTGCTTTGGTTTCAGACAGTGACATGGTCCAGCAATATAGATGATATGTCAAATTTCCTTTCTTAGGTTCCTCTTTGCTTTCATCACCTACCAGCTTATAATTTTCTTTAATAAAAGTTTTTACATAGTCCACAGAAAATATTTTCCCTTTTACCACCATCTGTAAATTTGTATGTCTTCTTCTATAAATAAGATGATCTATGAATTTTTTACACTTTAACTCCTGTTAATATAATTTTTTTAGCTTAAACAAACTCAGTAATGTAAATTTAGTTTTAAAATAGTAACTGTTAAAAATGAGTGGTGTTAGAAAACAAAGAAGTCCCTACTTCACATTAACATTTATGTCATATGAAAATTCAAAATATTTTTTGCTTTAAAATCTAAAAGTTGAAAGTAGGCAATCAAGCAAAATATCATCTAGTGACTACTAGTTTTACCTAAAAGTTTTATTTTATGATAAATATAGCGTCCTAGTAGTTCTTTTAAGGAATGATAAAGATAAATGTAAACCATATTTCCAGCCTCCAGTGAATTTCTCTTATTCTATCTACTAGCAAACCAAACCTCAAAGATCTCTAAAGAACAAATATATATACTCCTGTGTATTCTCAAATTCTTCCACAGATACTTTCTACACTGGCAAACAGAAACTTGTTTCTGAAAGATGCATTTCACTTCTACTTGCCTTTTTCTTTAGTTTTAGCTAATTCTCTTTTCTTCGGACCATAATGAAGAGCCCCATGACTCCCAGAATACTGTGCTGCAATTTTCTCAGTTTTGCACTTTTTGCATCTGCCACTACCATTAAGACAATGCATCAAAATAAAATAGTTTGAGAATGAAATCGGAAATATTAAATGTTTCCCCCTAGTGTCTTAGTCCATATGTGTTACTATAAGGGAATAACAGAGACTGGGTAAATTATAAAGAAAAGAGGTTTATTTAGCTCACAGTTCTGCAGGCTAGGATAGCCAAGAGGCCTGGTGCCAGCATCTGCTCAGCTTCTGGTGTAGGCTTCCTACTGTGTCATAATATGGCAGGTCAAAGGGGAAGTGGACATGTGCAAAAGGGACCAAACTTGAGGATGAACCTCCCTTTATAAAAACTCACTCAGGTGGGAACTAATTCATTTCTATGACAACTAATTCAGTCTCATGAGAGCCAGAACTCACTCACTACCATGAGAAGGCGTTAATCTATCCATACAGGTAGTGTCCCCACGATCAAAATACTTCCCACTAGGCCCCATCTTCCAACACTGCCACATTGAGGATCAATCCTCAACATGAGTTTTCGTGGGAACAAACCACATGCAAATCATAGCACCCAGACAATACTATCTGCCATTTCTCAAAGTCCTGTGTTAAATGCAAAATGCTTTACATTATGTTATATACTCCACACTAACTTTATGGGATAAGTACTGTTATTTTCCTCATTTTACAGATGCATAACCTCAGACTCGTAGAGGTAAAGGTGAACTAATACATGAAATAACTGGAATTTTAATTCCATTCACAATCTACATTCCTAATTCTTAATTTGCCATGCTCTTTCACAGTTGTTATAGGCACAAGTAACAATTAAAACACATTAATTTTGTTAACTTCAATTGAAATCATATTAAAATAAAAGTACAAACAAACTCATTCCCTTTCCAACACCTAGGCTGTCTTTGATCAGTCTTTCTAAGCACATTTCTCTAATATCCAAAATAGATTTCATTACTTTGTTTGCTGAATCCCTAAGAAGTCACTTTGTACTTTGCTTCTTACCACATTCTTTCTCTGGAATGCACTGGGTTGAATATGGCCTGTGAAGAATAGCTCCATCTTTGCACACACAGTCTTCCCTTAAATTCAAACATGAAGAGTGTCCATAGAACCATTTGTTCAAGCATGTTCTTGCTTCACAGGGTCGTACACAGGGTTGATATTCCCTCCCTTCTGGGCAACTCAGAGCTATTAATAATAGAAGACATAATTTGATAATGATAAAGTAACCCATCTGAATTCTAGTAAAACAAGAAATGTCAGATTTCTTTGTGAAAATGAATTTTCCATATTTTAGTTTCTTGAAAGTCCACTTTTCATTTACTATGTAAACATAAGTCAAAAACAAACCATCAATGGATATTTTTGAGTATTTTCCAGGTGTCCACCTAGTATTAGGTGTTATGGCCTAATTGCATAAATTCATCAGATTTATGCAAAATAAATATGACCAATATGCAGCCCAAGTCTAGCTGGCATAAAGAGTCAATTATTATGAAATTGTTGGTCTATGAAGTGAGAAAAGGTAACAGTCTGCTCAGAATAAACATAGAAATAGGCCAGGTATGGTGGCTCACACCTGTAAACTCTGAGAGGCCGAGTCGGGCAGATCGTTTGAGCTCAGGAGTTTGAGACCAGCCTGAGCAAGAGTGAGTCCCCATCTCTACTAAAAAATAGAAAGAAATTAGCTGGACAACTAAATATATATATATATATATATATATAAAATTAGCCTGGCATGGTGGCGCATGCCTGTAGTTCCAGCTACTTGGGTTGAGGCAGTAGGATCATTTGACCCCAGGAGTTTGAGGTTGCTGTGAGCTAGGCTGATGCCACGGCACTCTAGCCTGGGCAACAGAGTGAGGCTCTGTCTCAAAAAAAATAAAAGAGCGAGGCCCTCTCTCTATTAAAAAGAAAGGAAAAAAAGAAAAAAGAAAAAAAAATAGCTGGGGTGTTATAGCATGTGCCTATAGTCCCAGCTACCCCATAGGGAGGCTGAGGCAGAAGGATCCCTTAAAGCCCAGGAGTTGGAAGTTGCAGTGAGCTACAATGATGCCACTGTACTCTACTCAGGGTGACAGAGTGAGACTCTATCTCAACAAAAACAAATAAGGAAGCTGAACAGCCCTCCTCACAAATCCCCATCCTTAAGAAAAAAAAGAAAGAAAGAAAAAGAAATACAGAAATATACTTTACAACTCAACCAAGTCATAAAAAAGAAAAAAATCTTGTATGTTTAAGTTTAATCTTTTACTGTCAAAAGAAATTACCATTGCTGAGAGGTTTCTAAATGATGTTTTAGAAAATTTGTGTTGATTTTAAATGATCTTAAAAAGTCATACAGTTAAAAAATGAATACTCAGCTGGTGAGTGCATAAATTGGTACAATCTCAGTGGAGAACGATTTGATAGTATCTAATGAAATTGGAGACAACATATATTTCTGATGAATCAGCAATGCCACTCATATAGTGATTACCTCTTGGGGAGGAGGGAGAGGAAGACTGGAGAAAGCAAACAGGGAGCATCATGTGTAACTGTTTTATTTCTGAAGTTGAGTGATATGACTGGTGTTGTGATATATTATTCTTTCTGCATGCATTTTATACCTACTAAATTAATTTGTGAAAAGAAATAAAGAGACGAAGAAAGAAAGAAGTGAATGCAAAAAATGGAATGTTAGTTAATGGTTGAAAAATGTTACTTGGTTAATAGTTACTTACAACAGTAATCAGGTGTTCTCCACTGAATACAGATGTCGAACTTGTTGCACAGAGCCACATAGGCAGAAAGTGCATCACATTCATAGTTCCAAAAATAGGTATAATTGATCCACATCTTTTCACAAAAGTCCTTAGGTGAAACCTAGAGATACATTTTGCCTTGAAATAAGTTATATTGCTTTATTTCTCTGAAGGCCCTGAGCTACACTAAGACTATTGGGAGAAACACAAGGTAGCAAGTTAATACTTAATATAATTTCTCATATACCTTAGGCTTTCAAAAATTCTTAACATTAGATTTCATTCTGAACACAAATTTTAAATAAGATAAATATTATATGTACTAATATACACAAATCTTCCTTATAAAGATGGAAAAGAAACAGAGTATGTGGGGCCTAGCAAAAATGTATTTCTGATATTATACTTTGGGTTATAATTGTCTTTTCTATATACTGAATAAGAGTTTGATCTATTGTAGATAAAATTGAAAGCTCCTGAAGCATTCTGTAATGGTAGACAGCATCACTCCTTAAATGAGGTCATGAATGCCTCTCAAATAAATTGTATTAATATTGAATTTTGGTCACATATTTTATATAATTTGGCAAACTTCAATTTAATTAGAGACTCATTTTTTCCCCTACAAAATACACTCCATTTGGATCTAGAGACATACGAAATCTAAATAATTTAACTTGTAACTTGACCTTTATTCCATTTTTCTCTCATTCATTTAGCAGGTATATACTAAGTATCTACATTCAGATGCTAAATTTTGACACAGGTCAAAGTATCAGATGAAAATACTTAGCATTTTTTATAAGCCATCATTTTTTTAAGGTCCATATCTATGAAAACCAAGATTCTGTTACTAACATAAAAATAGACACATAGACCAATGGGACAGAATAGGGAGCCCAGAAATAAATCCACACATTTACAGCCAACTGGTTTTCAACAAAGGTACCAAGAACACAAAATGGGGAAAGGACAATCTGTCAAATCCAGTGAACACTCTGATATTCCAAACCTTCCCTGACCTCTCAGAGACCTATGCTGCCATTAACACTCCCTCTTTCTTAAGATGCTCTCCTTTGACTTTAAAGATAACATATTCTGTTGCCTTTCCATTTATTTGGTCATTATTGTCTCCTCTTCATGGCTCTCATTCTGTTCTACTAGATACCATCCTCAATAGTCAGGTTTTGTCACTACAAATGTTCTCCCTAGGCTCACCCACTCCTACAATTTCTACCACAATCTGGGGTATTAAAATCTTCTTTCATATGTAAAACGGATTCAATAATAACAACCACTACTACTTAAGACTGTTCTGAGAATTAAATGAGCTAATATATGAAAAATGCCCAGAATAGGCTCTGGTGCATCATAAATCAGTTATCATTATTTTTTTAAAATCCATATAGTAATAACTCCCAAAGCCTGATCTCTGGCCTCAATTTATTTCTTTTGAGCTGCAGAATTAAAACTTCTCAGCTTCCAAACTTCTGGATATTAACAGTTTGATGTCCCCTATAACATAATCTGTCCAAAGTAAAAAAAAGAAAAAAAAAGAATTGTATCCCTTCTCCACTTAATCCACAAAAGCTGATTGCTCTGTGTTATCTACTTATCTATTTATTTATGTACACTTTCACAATTTATTGAGCACCTTACACTGTGCTATGCATAAGGATATAAAGTTAAATAAAATAGATATGTTCTCTTCCTGTGAACCTCATAGTTTTAAAAAATCAAAAAGCCTTTGAGTAAGATGAAGAAGAGACACATGCTAAAGAGGATGATTAGAGGAGGGAAGTACTCTAGCTGGGGAAAAGACAAGAATGAAAGCCTACTGGCAGAAAAAATCTTGGAATATTAAGAGAGCTGAGAAGAGGCTGGGACAGCTGGAGCATAGCAAGGAAGAAGAGTGTAGCACAAGAGAGGGCTGTACAAGTAGTAGGGCCAGACCACAGAGGATCTCATAAGCCCTGGTAATAAGTCTGGAACGTACTCTAAATGTGAGTGAAAACACTGAAGGGTTTTAGGTGGAGGAATAACACAATCCTGTTTATGGTTTTTAAAGATAATTCTGCCTGCTATGTAGAGATTTGCAAATAAGGATGAAGATTAGTGAGAAAACCAATTAGTGAGACTTTGTCCTTATACCAGGTAAGAGATGATGGTTGTTTGGATTAAGATGTTGGCATTGACAATGGGAAGAAACATGTGGATATTGACTATATTTTGGAAGTAGAGTCAACATGACTTGGTGATAATTTAGACTGCACACAGATCAAGAATTAAGAAGGTAGCAAGAATTTCTTTTTGTACTCTGTTTAAGCTAGAAAATTGAAGTCATCCACAATTGCCCACTCTCCTTTAACACTAACATCTAATCTGTCTTTAAACCCCACCCATTCTAAGTCCCAAATGTCTACCAAATGCTGTCTCTCCTTTCTAGACACATAGGTATTCTCACTTGCATGCCCCTGACCAACAAAGGCTTTCACCATTTTTCCAAAGCAGATTTTCTTTAAAATCATTCAGCAGCGGTAGGGTATGGGCAGAAGGAGTGGAGAAGATGGAACAAAAGAGAGTCTATTTGTTAAAAATTGTTGGATCTATATAAAGACATAGACTATAGATCATTTTTAACAATATAGATCATTTAAAATATTTACTAACCACTTAAACCCAGAAAGTTAGAGACTAATAGAAATAAATTAAATTGAATATGTGACAGATTTCATTATAAGTATACACCTAAAAGGCCAGGATCATAAGGAATTGATCAAAGCCTCACTCTCTTAGTTTCTATGCTGGGTAATCAAGTGGCATTGATCTCTTTCTCCTAGAGGTATTTATTTATAGGAGAGAGTTTCATTTTTTTGTAAGCTGTAGATATAATTCTAACAAAACATGGGAGAAAAAATAAAATCATCCTTCCTGTCTCTGTAAGTCTATAAATAATAAGTGATTCTAAATTCCAAAGCATACTGGCAGAAGGTTTGAGGTTTTGTTCTTTTCAGAAGAACATCACAGCAAGAACAGTAATTTATTAGCTTTTGCTCTCAACATATCTAACATGACAATTCTAAGCTATGGTAGCTTCCAACTTACTTTATCATGGCATGGAATGAAAACTCCTCTGTTTAATAAATCAATGCATTGACTACAATCATGCTCAGTACAATTCCTAACAGGTCTTCTCATTGTTACTTCAAATGATTTTTCAATTTCCCAGCTTTCGATAAATAATTCTATGTCTTCCATATTTGTAATAATTGTGCCATTCTGCATCCTTAGATCATCATCTGGATCTTCATTGCAAATTCCTTAAAAGAATGTATGACAGAAGGAAAAAATTCACATAAACCAAGTGTAGGCAGCACAACTAAATCAGACCAATAATTGGTTTTGATTTAAAATGAATTAATTATTTATCAAGTGAGTTAACAAATGTATGTGTCTTTTAACTTTAACACTGATAGAATTTTTTAAATTATGTGCCTGACTCTTTGATAAAACAATATAGAACTACCTTAACCCGATAAGAAAGAAATCAAAAACCTAGAAATCAAGATATATGAAGAGATCATAGAAGATAAAGAAAGAAGAGACTGATTCTGCTCCTACACTCATCCATTATTACCACCATATCCTAACTTCAGAACTAGGTTTTAAGCCTGGCAAGGTACTTCCCAGAATGGGGGACATTTGGTGATTGACCCTCAGGCTTCCATTCTCCTAGGAAAACTCTGCTTGAAACATTAAATTTTTCCTTTTATGAACTACCACTGCCCCATCACTTAGTGGGGGAAAAGGCTTTAACTGACCTAAAGGTAATCCTTACTCCCTTACATTAGTAACTATTACAGGCAATCCAGCATAAACCAGTCATCTTATAGCAGTCATCTAGACACATGGATTCATTAAACATTAGGACAAGTATTGCGAAGCTCAGGACTTGAACTAGGAATTCTAGGACACAGACAATCTCCCTTCACTGGGATGACATGACTTGGTGGCTGTGATGCTTTGACTTGCATTAGCTTCTAGCTTCCTTGAGGAAGACCAGACTGAGAATGAGCTTACTCTGCATCCAGTGTGGTGTGGAGCCAAGGAAAGTACATAGAAATTGGACCAGCATCCTGATCATACTTTACCTGAATCTTATCCTACATTAAGACATAATTTTTCTTAATTTCTTAATTATCCAATCTTAATTTGGGATACCCAAATTTCTTAAGTCTTAATCCAAGACTCTAGGCTATAAAATATATGAATTAAAATTTTCTTCAAGCATCAAATCTTAATCTTCAAGCAGGTGTATCAGGAAAAATAACAGTTCCTGCTGCCGTAGATGCCACACCCTTGGAAATATACAGGGTACCGAGCTCAATTAAAAAAAAAAAAAATCAAAAACTAAAGCTAAGTGAACTATACTGTAAAGTAGCTACTTTTTTAAGTCTAAACTTTTCTTAAGAAAGATAATTGCTATGAAAAATATGTTTTCATTGCAACTTCAGCCACCACTCCTGCAGACTTCACAGTGCTGTGTAGAATGAGATGTCAATGTAGACCTCTCATTCTGGTAGCCATGCTCAATTTTGGTCAAATATTACTTACTAAGAACTTCTAGGCCAGTAACCAGCCAGAGATCACTACAGAACCCAGATTTACCTTTAATATACCACCCTTATCCTACTGCGAGGTCATGGAATTTAGTGGGTAATCCTTGGTTAGCAAGAAAGTGACTGCTTATTTACAGTGCTTAAATAAGAATCAAGTTAGTAGAGTGGTTGTCTATATAAAAAGCAAGAACTTGCAGCAAAAAGGAGGGGAAAAAACATGAAAATCAAACAGAAATTTACTGAGAAGTAATAAATCATAGAAGAATATATGTATTTGCAAAGTGAGTTATGACTCAATAATAACTATTGATTTATTATGTATACTCAATAATACCTATGCCACATGATAACCTTAAGTTACCATAAAAATTTGCGCTATGTTCGGCATACTCTAAATAGGCAAGAAAACGTGTAAACCATTTTAGCAAATTTTCCATTAAATGTTTCCATTTTTAAAGAAGAAATTAAGGTATTTCATGTAATTTATTGAAGGCAAAATGAATTAATCTTATTCATTTTCGAGTTGTCAGCATCAAGCATAAGTGTCACATACACAAGGTGATCCATAAACTTTTACTTAATTTAGTGAAGTTAAAGTTGATACATTTGTACTAAACTAACATTTGCTGATTGTGCATCTTGAGTGATGTGTTGAATGTTTTACATTAACTTTCACATGTAATCCTAACAACAATCTTAAAAGTAGATATTAGTGTTTCCATTTTAAAGATGAGGACATTTCTAATTTGTTTGGAATTAGATATTTCTAATTCAGATATTTCTAATTTGTTTCCTTTGACTTAAAAGTCTTTACATATCTATGTAACATTATAATATTAAACCTAGGTGTAAAGGTATATCTAAGCTTTACACTTCATAATAAAACTAAGACAAATATTCAGAACATTGCATTCTTATAAAAAACTTACCTGATTTCAAACTTTTAAAAAAATAAGGAGGAAGCAAAGATTTAAGCATTTAAACTTTCTATGCCTCATTTTTATCACTTATAAATTGAAATAACACTAGCATCTACTTATTAGGGCTTGTTAGAATTCAGTGAGTTAAAATATGTGAAATTATGCTGATACTTCATTAATGCTTACTAAAAATGAGCTAGTAGAAATGAAGTGTCCTAGTATTAGTGGTAAGTATACATTTCCATAAGATATCCAAATTGAACAGTTATTTCCTGCTTCTTTGCCTATTTATTGAAAGCCATTGCTTCCTTCAGTATTTACATGGCACTGAAAGTTAGTGTCCCATCTCAAATCTGAAAAGTGGGGTAATAGGGTCCAAAATGGTATACTGCAAACAGGAAAAAAATATTAGAAGAAATCAAGATTTTTAAAAGCAGTACTTACCACAAAGTCCTTCTGTATATGATGACAAGTTAAATTGGAAGCCAAAATGAATGTCTATGATTCCTGTAAGATGAGCCCACTTTATAATTAGTCCAGCTGGAGTAGTAATCACATACATTGCACCAGAATCTTCTATGGACAGTTCCTGATTTGAAAAGGGCAAAGGCACAACAATAGAATCCACTTCTACCTAAATAACATAAATACACCGTTAGGAGAATGTTTATTTAAATACACACTCATTAAAATTAGGAAAATACAGATTACTCC
This sequence comes from Microcebus murinus, assembly GCF_040939455.1. Lineage (NCBI taxonomy): Eukaryota > Metazoa > Chordata > Mammalia > Primates > Cheirogaleidae > Microcebus > Microcebus murinus. Next base: position 36,882,507 of record NC_134113.1, read on the forward strand.
ACTTCTTCTTATTTAGTAGAAATTATCTTTTAAATTTTTAAAAATTTATTTCTCTCCTGCTTCTACCACAGCTTCCCGGAACTTGTAAGCTCTTTTACTGTTCCTTTGCTGTGCTTTGCCATATTCAGTATTTGCTCTAACCTCATTGCCTTCTATTTTCTGCAAAACTTAACTTTGTGTTATGTTATGTCTGCTTTTATAACTGTTTCTCTCAGTATATGTTGATTATACCATTACTTTCTAATATTAATTTAAGATAAAAGTCATTTTCAAGATGTATTCTTTAATCTAGATTCTTTCTTTAATCTTTTAAGTAAGTATGTGTGTAACTGTAATATTCATAACAATCTTCCATCAAGCTTGATAAAATTCAATGTTCACAGTGATTCTACCTACCTTCTAGGTTTGGATTGAATTCTAGACTGTATTTTTAGCATGTACTCTTGGTGATACCAATGTAGGCAGTCCAAGGATTATACTTTGAAAAACGGTGCTTCAATGAATGGCAATGGTATGGAAGCATGAGTTGTAACTAGTAGTAAATTTCTCAGTGTTACACCTCACCAACCATTCAATTTCTCATCTTTATATCTTGCTCATACTGCTGTCCTAGGGCTGAAACATCCTTCCTTTTCCTCTTTCCTATTTCTATTCATTCTTTAAGATTTATCTTAAGTATTATCTTCTCTGAAAAGACTTATTTGAACCTCCTATAGACTGCATTAAGTGAGCCTTCTCTGTACTTGCATGATTTCTTGGTCACAATTCTATCACTGTATTTTCCTCACGTATATGCAAACCACACACAACTACAAATTACTTGAGATCAAGGCTTGTATTGTTTTATCACTAAATGATTTTTTAAGTAATTAGTTGTTAGCTGAATATAGTACACAACCAATGAATGACCAATGATGAATTCACCTGAAGCCAAAAATAAGCCCTTCCACCCAATGCTCACAATAATGGTACCAACCAGGTTTAAATTTATTTCCCACCTACTTCCTGCAACTATGCGAACCTCTTCAAAATCATAGGTGTATACAAATTCTTTCATCCAAAAAAGCACCTCAGTCATATATTTTAAGTTTTACCTCATTAAAACTTTTTAATACCTTATTGTAATTTAGGCTTATTTTAATATTATTTCCGGACTAAAATCTATGGGCCTGTGCTAATAGACGGAATTATTTCCAGAAAGCATATAGCATTTTGGCCACTTTAAACAAAATATTTACACATTTTTTTCTCATACTTTAGGGAGAACAACTTAGAGCTGAGTGAAGCAATCAGCTCATAACACACTCCTATTTGGTAAACATACATTCTTTGTGATAATGGTTTTTCCTACAAATCCAAATGGCTTCTTTCAAACTTTTTTCATAATGCATTGCTCTTCTTCAGTAAAATCAAATATTCCTTAAATTTTTTTCTTATTTTAGTTATCATTTGTTCACCAAAAAATTAATGGTGTCAACATTTCAAAATTAGTTCTTCCATCTGTTCTTCTTTTAGTGGTGTTCATTCTGTATTCTTGGCTACTACTCTTTTCAACATTATAATCCCTCTTCTTTAGACAATTTCCACTTTGTCTGATTTAAACATGAATATTAATTCTTACACAAAAAAGGTTAGCCACTTACATTACCAAAGAAGGTGTTAGCATATTTAACGTGGTCCCTTACGGTTAACTCATAGGGGAGAAATATTTAAAACAGTTGGCACATTTTAGAAAGAGAAATATAATATTAAAAAGCACATTTTTAGACTGTTCGTGAAAAGAATTAGGTATGAGAGCAAAGAAACTCCACTGATACGTTTAAAATTTTCTCTCTTATTAGAAATAATTGTGTTTATATAATTTCTTATTTTCATCTAATATGAGGATAATTTTTAACTTTGTGTTCTTACCTTTCTGGCTAATCGATTGACAAGTATTTTTTGTGTAGATATTGTCACATTTAACTTCTTAAAACAAAGTCCAGAGATTCTTCCTGAGGAAGCCTTAATTTGAAAAAATATTAAAACTTTATGGAGTTAACCATAATTGTAGTGATAAACAGAATGAACTTACTAAACACTTTGCAAATACTCACTAGCTTTTTAAATGAGTTTCCATCCTGAAAAAAAGCATAAAGAAAGAAACACTTTTAAAAGAAATGCATTACTTGACTTTTTAAAATATTGTTTGGATTAATATTATATGCCTTTAAATATATTCACAGGAAATCTTTTTTGGTTTATGCATCAGAAGATCAATCTCAGTGAGTTCTTAAACTCCTTTCTACTCAGAGAATGCCTGATGTTGCAATATGCATCAGCTACAGATTCACAAAATAATAACTACAAAAATAGATTATAGCTCACCTGATTCATGGAACATTTTTCAATATGGGCAACTATAATTTCCCCAGGAATTCTTACTAAGATATATGAAGCCATACTATATAATGCAGCATTGTTTCCATCAAATGTTATTATGCTCAGTTCTGACAACATGGAACAACGACCTAAAAAACAATGATGGAGACTGGATTTAGTCTATTATCTATTTGTATTTTTAGTAAATAATTGTTATTTTAAAAAAATACCTTAGCCTTTTTATATTTGACAAGAAGCAACTCTGAAAGTTACTACTGAGAACCAAAATTGTAAATCAAATGAAGGAAGCTCAAAAACAATTACTTTGACTTGATGAGGTGATAGGTTCGAAAAAATAACAATCTCCCCTGATTAAAAAATTGATCACTAATTAAGAAATGCAAACTTACAAGGACATTCCCACTCAGGGCAGCAGATATCAGCGTTTACTTGAACAGGCCTTCCCCGGAAACCACAGTCAGGCATTTCCAAGGCCTTTGGGCAATTAAGAGACCAGTTGTACAACTTCCATTCCATATTAAGGCATATATATTGGCTGCAATTGTAAACAGGATCAAACTGCTGAGGCTGTTAATAAAAAGAAGAAAATTAGTGGGTTTTTCCCATTTTCGACTAGTGCTTTCAAATGATTTTTTAATCTCACATTCACATTACTATAGTATACATTTCTTAAATATAAAAACTTTTGAAAGATAAAGAATTACAATTTCACTACAACTTTTTGTTGATGTACCCTTTTTACAATACTAATGTGTATTTAATTTAAGCTTTGCCTTAATATTGATTTGATATTAGAATTGGCCTTATACTCAGACATCTGAACAGAAACAAAGTCTTCTAAATTCTCCAGATTAGCATTTTGTAAGCAGTCTTATACAGTGGCAGCTGATTTTTCATATCATGCTGTGTAAAGCCAGTATATGAATATAACTTCTATTAATGTCAGCTTAAAAATTATAACTTAATACCACACAAATATTTCATTAAAAATTCATAAATTATATCAATTTGACAGCACCTACATAGTATCATTATAAATTAATTTTCTATATAGCTCAAAACTTCCAGATAAACCAATAAGTAAGTGGTAGATTTTTCAAAAGTTATAATCACATTCTTTTCTTTCCTTGGATTCCAGATTATCTACTTTGACCTATTCCACTGGTTAATATTTTTTGCATGTTTATTATCTTTTTTCAATCTATTAAAGTTGTAGCAGACCTCTTCATTTCTCTATATATACACTACCTCGTGAGCTCATCCAGTCTCATAACTTTAAATACCATTTATCCACTGAGAATTCCCAAACTTTTCTTAGCTTGACCTCTGTCCTATACTCCATATATGTCCACCAGATCTGTACATCCACAGCTTTTTGATATCCATGAGCAATCTCAAAGTTTACATGACCAAACTGAACTCATGATTACACCTACCCCAGACCTTCGCTTCCCACAATTTGGGTAATGCCAATCATTCAGTTACTCAAGGAAAAAAATCTTAGAATCTTTAATGCTTCTCATTCATTCACACCCCACATCTAATCCTTCAGCAAATTCTGTGGCCTCTACCTTCAAACTACACTCAGGCTCCAGGCATTTCTCACCATCTCCACCACAATCACCAGGAACAGACCACCACCATCACCTCTTGCCTAAATTCCTACAACAGCCTCCTAACTGATTTTATTGTCTCTTTACACCTTACAACATAGCAGCCAAAATAATCCTAAAACAAATCAGATCATATAATTCCTTACCTCAAAAATATACTGTGTCTTCCTGGGTCATTTAGAATAAAACACACACACACAGTCTTTATAATGGTCTACAAATTCTTCTATAATATACTTTATTTTCTACTCTTTTATTCCTTCCTTAATTAATGATCTCCCTATTATTCTTTTATCCTTTTAATATGTTAGGTACATTCTTGCCCCAGGGCCTTAGCACTTGCTGGTGCTTCTGCCTGAAACATTGTTGTCCTGGTCTCTACATTGGTTACTCTCTCAAAGTCTTCAGATATTTTATTCTAAAGTCACCTTATCAGTGAATATTTTCTGACCACCTTATTGAAAATAGTTTTATTTTTCTCCTGAGTAACACCTTCTAACATTTTATATAACCTAATAGTTCATTTTGCTTATTGGCAACCTAAGAAACTCCAATAGAATATAAAGTCCAGAAAGGCAAGGATTTTTTTCCTGCTTTTATGTTTTTTCCGTAACACCTGAATAGTGCCAGGCCAGAAATGGTGCTAAATAAATATTGCTTGAATAAATAATTAATCAGAATGAGTTGCATATTTGAAGTATGAAGATAGCTGCTCATGTCTCGGTGGAGAAAACTACTAACTCTAGGTGCCAATGACTTTTATTTTTTTTTGCTTACCAATGCATCCTTATCACCTTGCATAGTGCCTGACATTTAGTAGCTGTTTAATAAATATTTTATGAATGCTTAATTTACAAAGAAGCCCACACTAGATAACTCTTTATTAGGAGATCATACCTAAGATCTTATTTCAGTTTTATTTGTTTTTCTTAGTGTGACCAGAAGTTAATTAATAAGAAATATCTGAATCAGTTAAGAAAACAAAATTGGTATAATGTAATATATATTTTTTATTATCCTTTAGCAAAGACAGACTAGAGAGAGCATATCAAAAGAAGTTTGGAGGTATTAGGATAATTACAGAAACTTAAGTAGATGATATACAGAAATGACAAATAACTAGAAGAGATTGTCCAGTCATACCTCACATTCCAAACCTGTCGTGGGTGTCAGCATGTCAAACACAGTGATTTCTGATGGAGTCATCATTTCTGGACCTGTTAAAAATGAAGATACAATCCCCATTACTAGAATGATAAGCTACCATTTATGGAATTCATATGTGACAGAAACTGTGCTAAGAAATTTTATATAGATTATTTTATTGGTTCCTCCCCAGAATCCTTTGAAATCAGTAATAATATTATTGTCATTTTATAGATAAGGAAACTAAGTAAGGCTGGTAAGTGGCAGAGGAAAAATTAAGACTCAGAAGTTCTGATTCCAGAGCTATGGCTTTTAAACATCGTTCTATTATATAAACACCTTCAGTGTCTTAATGGTGTCAACACAATTGTCTGAACAGGTAAAAATATCCCCAGTATCACTAAAGATTTCTCTGGAGTTACAAATTTTGTTGCGTGTTGTGAGGGGTTGAGTCATTGTATTGCACACCTGCAAGGCCCCGCACCCCCAGTGAAGCCAGAAGCAACATCCGGCTTCTGGAAACTGTTGCTTGCTTGCCATGGAAACTGCTGCTTGCTTGCTTGTTTGCGCCAACTTTGCACTGTTTGAACCCCTGTATAGTGGGGCTACCAGCCAACCAATCATGCTAAAGGTCAATGCATGATCCACGCGTGATCAGCCAATGCATAGCATATGTACCATAGAGATAAAAGGCACGCTGCAACCCCGGTCGGGGTCCTTGCCTACCAGAGTGGCCACTGTGTTGGTGCTCAAGGCTTGGACCCTGGCTAGCCAGAAAATAAACTCCTCTTGTGTGTTTGCATCCTCGGTGTCTCTGTCTCTCTGTGGGTAGGGTGGTGAGAGGTAGTCGACTCCCAACAGTGTTTGAAAAAATAGTGAGGTTGACTCATTTACCTTGGCGAATGTCTAGACTATGCTCATTGTAAGCAGAATGCATAATGCTGTGGATCTCATGGAGACCTCAGTTGGTGGGTGTGGTGCAGGGGTGACCCATGGAGAAGGAAGATATGATTAGTAAACATATCTGTAAGGCACCTTCTAAAGCTTTTTGTTAGTACTAGAGGGATTCCTAAAATATTTAGTCTGAATAACTAAAGAAGAGATAAAATAAATGGCTGAAATTGTCCTTAGCTGTAATTTCAGTGTCCATTGGTCCATTAATGTTAAAAAATCACTGCATTAGTTTTCTATTGCTGCTGTAACAAATTACCACAAATTTTGTGGCCAAAAACAACATCAATTTATTATCTTTCAGCTATGGAGTTCAATGTAGCCATTCCACAATGCATATACATTTCAAAGCAACATGTTATACACAATAAACATATACAATTTATATTTGTTAATTTAAATAAGTAATTGATTAATTTATTAAGAAGAAGTCCTGAAATCAAGGTATTGAAGGCTCTAAGGTAAACTCTGAGTATTTTGTGTCTTCCAGCTTCTATGGACTACATGAATATGACTCATAATCCCTTTCTTCATCTTCAAAACCATCACATAATATCTTCAAATCAATCTCTCTCTCTCTCTCTCTCTCTCTCTCTCTTTCTCTCTCTCTGACTCTCTTTTCTTTCTTCTCCACCACCCTTCTCTCTCCTCTGATTCTGTTGTCACATCATCTTCTCTGACTCTGACCCTCCTGCCTCCCTCTTATAAAGACACTTGTGATTACATTGGGCCCACATGGATATTCCAAGATAATTTCTCCATCTCAAGATCCAAGTATAAACTAGTAAGCATCTTACTTTAGCCACATCTGCAAAGTTTGTTTGCCATATAAGGTCACATATTTACAAATTCTGGGGATTAAAACCTGGAAATTTTTGGAGGACCATTATTCAGCCTACCACAATGACATAAACTTTTACTTTTTCAGTTAAATAAATTCTACAAATAACCCTCATTTTGTACTTATTTCATAGCTTCTAACTTGCAGAACAAGTAGAACAAAAATTTCCATTCCTTAGTCTTATGAGCAATGTTTATGATACCTTAGATTTTGCATCATCTAGAGAATGTGATATTTAATACAGTCTTAAATATCTTCATTTCCACCATCATAAACATTTAGGCAAAAAAGAGACAAAGTTCTAGTCTAATACAAACACAAAGTCATGGAATGTTCTAATGACTGGGAGGTTCTTTGGACTTAACAGTGAAGGATTCTGTTGTTTTCTAAAATCATGAAAGGGTTATAAGCATTATCTGGGTATAGATTTTTAATAGCCAAACTGTCTTGATAACTACATCGTTGTGGTAAGTTTTGAAATTGAGAAGTGTGAGCCCTCCAATGTTGTTCTTTTCTTTCAAGATTGCTTTGGCTATTCGAGCTTCCTTGTATTTCCATACGAATTTAAGGTCAGTTTATCAATTTCCACAAAGAGGTAACTGGGATTTTGATAGGGATTATAATATATTTATATATCAAATTTGGGAATATTGCTATTGTAACAATATTAACTCTTCCAATCCATAAACATGGGATTTCTCCCCATTTATTGTGTCTTAATTCTTTCAACAATGTTTTGTAGCTTTCATTTTACAAGTCTTAACTTCTTTTGCTAAATATATTCCTATGTATTTTATTCTTTTTTGATAATATTGTAAATGGAATTGTTTTCTTCGCTTAATTTTCAGATTGTTTATGGCTAGGATATAGAAATACAATTTATTTTTGTATGCTGATCTTATATTCTGCAACTTAGCTGAACTTATTTATGATTGCTAATAGGTTTCAGTGGATTCCTTAGGATAATCTATACATAAGACCATGTCATCTATAAATAGAAATACCTTACTTTTCTTACCTTTCAGGGTCATGTATTATAGTCCATATCCCCTGCATATGGATTGCAATGTTTTACACAGTTTTAGACATTTGAGATGTGTGTTAAATATTAATTTGGGGGATATTAGAGAACTCAAAGTAGATAGAAGTACTTAAAAAAGTAACCATCTCTGCCCAAGATGTTAGGATATACAGTCTTATTTTGTACACTTATTCCCTCTATAGATTAAACAATGTAGGTAAAGTACTTCCAGCTCCTCCCAAAATATGCTTTAAACTATATCAGATTCAAAGATGCCAAAATTTTATAACAGAAGAGCAAGTCTTCATCTCTGTAAGGGTGATAACACCTCTCTCATAGGGCTCTTACAAAAATTAAATGTATGCCAAGAGCCTAGTGTAATGCCTGGCACATAGTAAGTACTTAATAAATAGTAGCTAATAAGATAAATAGTGCTATAAGTGATAGCTGTAGTGAGGCTATTATTGTCTTTAAAAAACATCCAAATGTCTTCCCACAGACCCTTTGTGATCTGCCACTGATAATCTCTTCCATTCTATGTCTTGGTGCAATTCCACTCACACTGTATATTCAAGACACACTGACCTGCTTGAAGTCCCTTCAGGTGACATGGCTTTCACTTGCAGAATTTTGAGCATGTTATCCCTTCTAGTGGAACATGTTTCCTCCTTCTCCTAGCCAATCTAACTCCTGTCTTCTACTACCCTTCTGAGATTATACCTCTAAAACAAATATAAAGCTTTTCCTGCATGCTTCTTGCACTTACCCCTATTGTAGTGTTATGATAGCCTCTTGCCTATTTGCCATTTTAAGATAGAGGCTCTGAATTTTTTACTCCACTCCCCCACCTAGTGCCAGGACAGTGCACCTGACACAGTTGATGCTCAATTAAAGCCTGTTGAATAAATTGAAAGAATAAATATCTGAACTTGAATATTTCTAAACTCTAATCCCTGGAGAAATAGCACATGAAGTTTGTCAGGTCTCACTGTGAGTGGATTTATTAAATCCTTTCCCGAGGCAAGTTTCATAAGGAAGGAAGGAAGTGAGAAGAGGAGCACAAGAGGCCTCCAGAGCCTGGGACAGAACAGAAAACTCAAAACAGAGGCACAAAAGGAAACCTTGATTTACATCTACATCTCATTAGAACAAAGTCAATCACTGCAAAAATCTAAGCAGGGTATATATATATAGTACAACCTAAATTCTAGACTTAAGTTTCAGGTTTTTAGATGTCAGTTAAGTCCTAGTGGATACGACTGTATTAATAATAGCAGCTATAATCGGTGTGCCAACACTTAATTACATAATGCTAATTTTAGTGTCCAATATTGTAACAATACCTGTAAACATGGGTACAGATGGCTTCTCTGGTGGCATTAATGCTGGTTCTGTGGGAATCACAGGTATGCCTACAAAGAAACAAAGATTCTCTTTCTTAATCTGTATTTGCTCAAAGTGAGACCCGTAGAACTCGTACAGAGCTCTTTAGCTTTAAGGGAAAGGTTTCGGGAGAGAAAATAGGAAAGATATTAGAGGAAAGATTTATATGGTTGAGAAAGTAATTAGGAACAAAACAAAACTGTGGAAAGGGTATTGAAGAAGAATCTTATGAGAGTTTATTATCTGCCTAAAGCTTCTGTTCATAATCACTTGCCTCATAGAGAAAAGAATATGCAAGTGTTTCATTTTTCATAGTAAATTAAGCAAGGTTCACACTTACAGTCTCCTGGATACACGCATTTCAGGGTGACCTCATCAAGGATCATATTTTTAGGGCAGTAGGGCAAGCATCCTTCAACCCTTTACATAAAAAAAAAGCAAAAAAACTTTGAAATACAAAAAGAAAGAAACTGCATTTAACATATGCAACTAAGATACATTCTTCCCAAAATTCTTCTATCCCCTTGTCAAGCACCAAGGAGGGCTCCATTTGCTACCACTCCAACCTACTTCATTTCATAAAATCATAAGCTAGTAGATCATAAGGGAACGTCATTATGAATAAGGCAGACAGATGTGAAGGCAGAACATTCAAACTATATACTTATGGGGGGACATGCTAAGTCCATGTTCAATAAATCAGTGGAAATGTAGAAGAATAATTTATTGAGATTTTAACCTACATCTGTTGCAATGTTATTTCCCACTCCTATACTCCCTTCACATCCAGGCTGATTGACATACTCTTTGACAATCCTTGCAATGAGGATGGTTGCAAAATAAAACCAGCAATTTCAGTGGCCTTCCCTACCTACTATTAAACCCAAAACTCATGGAAAAGATATTAGAGATCTCTAGATTGAAGAAATGGCAGTGTGACATGGTTGCAGTTCTTTGAGAATGGGGAGGGGGAGGGGTAGAGGCTCAGTTCTCAATGGTATTAAGGCCCAAATTGTGGCGGTGGCCTGGGAGGAGATGGTTGTAGACCAGCCCGAAGAGACCCAGTTTCAAGCCCCAGGATGTCTGGTCTTGGTATGAATCCTGAGTCTTTGTGTGTAGCACAAAAGCCAAGGGAGAGTCTCAAATTTCAAGAAGCCATATTGTGGGCCAAAGACAGGAGGGGCCATCAGAATATCTTTCTTCTAGAGGAATGATGCCAAAATAAGGGCTAAGATTACATTCTCCTCTTGTCCAATTGGGGCTCAGAATCCAAATTATTCTAAATTCAAAGGAAATAAATGTAATCCTTTGGGTAGAACCATGTCTAATTACTATATACATATATACTGCAGAGAATTAATGCAAATATTGTTATAAAAAAGCTTGTTTATCTGCCTCTAGAATACCCTAGCAGTTTATAACAATATTTTTAACATTTTAAAAATATTTCCAATTGCTTCATCTGTAAATAATTTGGACTAAATTTTTTTAGTCCAAATTTTTAGTACAAATTTCCTTCAGGATGAAAGGCCTCTTTTCTTCAGGATGAAAACAAACTAAGTTGACACTACAGATAAGTGTTGCCACCAGAGGGCATTTGTTCATGGAGGCAGATCCAGGCAGCACTTTTTAAATAAGAAGAAAAGCTATTAATAATTTCTCTCTTTTTTTTTTTTTTTTTTTGTTTTGTTTTGTTTTGTTTTGTTTTGTTTTTTGAGACAGAGTCTCACTTTGTTGTCCAGGCTAGAGTGAGTGCCGTGGCGTCAGCCTAGCTCACAGCAACCTCAAACTCCTGGGCTTGAGTGATCCTTCTGCCTCAGCCTCCCGAGTAGCTGGGACTACAGGCATGTGCCACCATGCCCGGCTAATTTTTTATATATATATCAGTTGGCCAATTAATTTCTTTCTATTTATAGTAGAGACGGGGTCTCGCTCTTGCTCAGGCTGGTTTTGAACTCCTGACCTTGAGCAATCCGCCCGCCTCGGCCTCCCAAGAGCTAGGATTACAGGCGTGAGCCACAGCGCCCGGCCAATAATTTCTCTCTTAATGAGGCTTAATGAGACACATTTAATGATCTCTTGGATACTTCTTTCACAAATGATTTTTTTCCCACATAAACAGTTTAGCTTATATGACCATTTGTCTATTTCATAAAATGAATTTGAATAATAAAACTTTAACTAGTATATGATATTCCTACTCTAAACTGTGTGATGTGGGAGAAAAAAAGAAAAATTAAAGTTACTGGATCACTGAAAGACTAGGACTAGTTAGCTGTCATCAAATTAAGTCAATATCAAATTTTTTATGCAACTCAATTATTTTGTAGTTGTTTTATGCATGTTAAAAGCATAGCCAAACTCTTAAAATACTTTTCAAAAACCATTAACTTTTTTTTTTTTTTTTTTTTGAGACAGAGTCTCGCTTTGTTGTCCAGGCTAGAGTGAGTGCCGTGGCGTCAGCCTAGCTCACAGCAACCTCACACTCCTGGGCTTGAGCGAACCTTCTGCCTCAGCCTCCCGAGTAGCTGGGACTACAGGCATGGGCCACCATGCCCAGCTAATTTTTTTTTTTTTATATATATATCAGTTGGCCAATTAATTTCTTTCTATTTATAGTAGAGACGGGGTCTCGCTCTTGCTCAGGCTGGTTTAAAAACCATTAACTTTTTCCTTTAAAATACCTTCATAGTCACACACAGCATGTTTCTCTTTGTTTTGCCAACTAGCTGGTAATCTACTAAATTTCTAAGTGATAAATATAATGCCTCAGATGCAGAACTGTTCTTATAATAGGTATATAATAGGAATAACTGTATTTACATATGTGCTCTAGGGTATGCTACTTGGCATCTTTTCTCAGAAAAGTTCTCATTTTCACTAGATACTTTTATTTTTAACATTTGCTATGTGCCAGAAAGTACAATCATTTAGAACAAGGGTGGTGGTTCTGTTGGGACTTAGAGGAAGGGTACGGAAGCATGTTAAAGCCCCAGCTCAGTACCTGAGTCTCCCCTCCAGGCTGCAAGTACAAGGAACAATAATTAGGCATCTGGGCACAGGGGAAGTAGACAGGAGGTAGAAATAAAGGTGGAGATGGGAAACATCATGGCAGCGGTGAGGTTTCATCCTGAGTCTCTTCTTTGCATCCCAACCATATCCAAAGAGAAACTTAGGGACAGTTACAGACCAATAAATGGGAAATTTTGAGGATCTGGTTGCAGCCACCTCAGAAACTGGTAATGTCATTAGAAGTAATAAACCAGCCAAATGTCACTTCAGAATATAGCTCAATTTAATCCACTGTGCCTGGGCCTGCTGTGCCCTCTGCTTTCGTCCTTCCTTCTCCCATGCATTCCCCATTGCTAGTTGCTAAGCCTCTTATGGGACCACTATGGCACCCTCTCCTCCTGATGCTACCAGAAGAGGCAGGAAATGGATTTGTGAATGCAAGAAGTCCAACTGACTGGTGAAGACTTCTTTTCAGAAAAAAACAATTGGCTATTTTTAAGAAAATAGATATATCACTTTCTTCTCTCTGATACGCAACAGGGTATAGCAGTCCAAACACTGGCTCCACTGTATACAGACTGTATGGTGCAGGGCAAATTGTGTAACTTCTCTGTGCCTTGGTTTGTTTTCTCCTGTGAAAATGGGAACAATTAGATTACCCATTTTACAGTACTTAGTATAGTTTGTATAATAATGTAAATAGCTAAATGTTAGTTGATGTTATTCCTCTAGACTTCTTTCCTGTGTTGTCACTATCTACTTTTGTTTCTGTCTCCTTCCTAAAGACTGTGAGCTCCTTGAGAGAGGGACTGGGTCTTATTTATTGACATGCTCGGAACTTTTGTTCTGAGCCAATGTTCACCATAGAATAGAAGCTTTCAGTGTTTAATGTAAAATGATTCTCTTAAAAAATTCCCTCCTACAATTGATGCATTTCTCGGATCTTCTGCAAACTCTTATAAAAAAAAGAAAAAAGAAAAGAAAGAAAAAGTGGTTTACACTCTCTGTCTCATTTTGTTTCTTCCTATTCTCCAGGTTGCTAAATCCAATGAACAATTTTCCATATCAATTTAAAATCCTCAAAACCAAATTCCTGACTTTTCCTCCAAGCTGCTCCTTCTAACATTTTCCTTATCTCCATAAATGGCAACTTGGTCCTTCTATTATATCGAATTATTTGAAATTGCTGATATTTGGCCAGTTTGGGCTACAAAAATGGCAACTTCATATGGTTTCACTTAATTTCTGAGGCAAAAACTTGAGTCCTTAACTCCTCTTTCTCTCATAACTGATATTAAATCTGCTCACTTCTCATAACCTCCAGGGCCACCAGCCTCATCAGTCCCCTTTATCTCTTATATTACTAATCAATTTTGCCCTGTCCTTTCCCTTCACAATAGTCCATTCTCAATACAGTAGCCAAAGTAAGCTCTGTAAAACATAAATCAGATGTCACTCCTCTGCCTAAAATACACCCAGGTTGCCCATCTTGCCAGAGTAAAAGACAAAATCCTTACAACAGGCTATGAGGCCTTATCTGATCTGCTCACCACGATGATTCTCTGTTCTTATCCCCTAACTCTCTCAATTTAATTTATTTTGCTCTAACTAATGGGGCTAATGGCATCCTTAGTTATCCTCAAACACAACAAACACATTTCCACACCAGGACCTTCACATTGTTCTCAGATTAAAAGACTCTTCCCCAGATATCCCCATGGCCAGTCCTCTCACTCCCTTTGGGTCTCTGAGCAAAGAGATATCAGCTTATCAGGGTGTTATTCTCTGACCACGTATATTAATGGAAACACATATACACATGCCTTATGCTGTCTCCCTTACCATCCTTTATTTTACTCCAAAACACATATGACCATCTAAATGTTGCATTATATACCTATGTTTATATTTGCCTATTTTCTACTCAACCCAACAACATGTAAGCCCCATAAGGGAAGGTACTTGTGTATTTTGTTCAGTACTGTATCCCTTGTGGCAGGAAGAATTCTTGGCACATAGTCTAGACCATCAATAACTATTTCTTGATTTAAATGAAATAAATTCATGAATGAATATATAGCCAATACAAAGTTTTCTTGAGAATAGCTGATTTGAATCCCCCCCCCCAAAAAAAAAATTCACTGAGAACAGAATCTGCTAAAATTTGAATGTGATCATCAATCAGTAAACAATTACTTACGGTGGAAGAAATGTACACGCTAGGGCTTCAGGGTCACTACACGTTTTAAAACAGGGAGTGGCACAAGGTTCATACTTCCACTCACACATCCTCCTGTAAGGCACAGCTACCTGAATTTCTGAGAGAAAGTAAAGTTTAGATTGTGTACATTTTTAATTCACAGCTTGAAAACTAGCAACTTATGACATGAATCCTTCTAGTGTTTGACTCCTCTTTGACCATAATGCTATGAGAAGACAGACCTAAAAAAAAAGCATTGTAATTGTTTGGTGATCACATTTTGTACTCAGGTTAAATATCTAAATGTAAGTCTATCTTCCAATAATTTTTTTAAGAGAGGTTGGAGAAGGCTAAAGAAAACTCAAAATCTTCCTTTCACTATGTTTAGTGGGTTTTCATTGATCTTCATATCATAATAATACCAAACACTTGTTTGGAATTTGATATTTTGCAAAGTAATTTTTTGTCCATTACTCTATTTTATCTTGTCCATTATTCTATTTTATCCTGCAACAACCCTGTTGAGTAGGTATTATTTTAAATTTGTGAAGGAAGAAATTAAGGCTCATACCAGCCAAGTGACTTGCCAACTTCAAACAATTAGGACAATAGCAAGACCAAAAACACATTTCATGTTCTTGAATCTAAAGAGAATGTTCCATCTTTTTCTACTCACAATACTTAGCACGTTGCCTTGTAGATGGTAAGCATTGTTAAATAAAAAAGGATGGATTTGAATAATACATGCTTATAGTTATAAAGCCTCTCTTTATTGAAGATTTTTCTCCTGCAAACTCTGCTTATACTCTCCCCTTCCTGCAACATAGAGAAGTCCTTTGGTAGCAGTTCAAGGCTATTTCTGAACAAGAGACTCCATAAGGATAAAATTCAGGAAGGATGTATGTTTCTAGTACTTTGGATACAGAATTAAATTCCAAAGGCAAGCAAAATAAGTCTCTTTGGAAAGTACCTATGCAGCTAAAGACTGAAGTAACTGCTAAACTTGAGTTATTGGGCTCACAGAGAGAGAGGACTGGTTCCAAGAATAGAGTAGACTGACCCTTAGAGTTTCCTAGGTTTAGGAAGCCCACAAAGATCAGTTTCTGAGATTCTGATGATGCCATTGGCTAACGTTCTCTAAACCTCAGGTGGCATTGCTAGGTCTAGTTCTGAGAGAGCAGATTTCTAGAGTAGATAGAAAAGTTCAACTTTAAGTAAATTCATGTAAAAATATGACATCTACTCTTATGGAATGTTGTGTAAGCATGTCAGTGACTCTTTCTCAAGAGCACAGTGAAGGAGGACAGGTCCTTGGATGACCTTGGCTGACCCAGCTCTTTCCCTCCTACTTGCAGTTGTCAGAACAACTGGATAGAATGTTTCAATAATATGTCCTCTTGAGATCCAGAGGAACTATCTGGAACAGTGCAGTGGCCTCCATCCTCATCCCTCCAAGAACAGGATGTCCTGCAGAGTTTGTACTCAGTGATCCCGGTGGCACTCAGGGTATAAAATCCAGAGCAAAGTGCTTTTAGGGAGTCCTTCAGCTGTAGTGCAATATGAGAAACACACAGACAAGACTCCATTGCCCTGGGCAGCTTCCTGAGCCTTGCCGGACTGGCCCACCATAGGCCCTAGTCTTTTGTTGATTCTTGCTACCTACCTGTATGCAATGAAGTTGTTTCCCTGATTTGTTGTATAAGTGGTGAATCTCATTGGACTAGACCTAAGAATGCAAGTGTTAGAGGTATTAGGGCTTCTTTGGTTCTGCTTTGAGCCCCTTGCCAGAGCAATAATGCTTGCAGAACTTTGGCAGCTGAGTTTGTGCAAAATCTCTTGCCAGACTTAGGAACCTTTGAACACAGGAACTCTATTCTATAGGCAAAATTTTCAAGCTCAATTTGGATTTTCTAAAACCTAAAGATTAGAGAGGTTTGCAGAAATTTATCCACACTAGAAAAGGCAAATTCTTAGCTCTCTCAGACTGCTTTAGGAGGGTTAACTAGGATGAAACAATTTGTTTGGGAGACCCAAGGAAGATATCAAGCTCTAGATTTTGAAAACAAAGCATGACTTTTAAACATTGCACAAAGAAGTGAAGATTGCTTTATGAAACTCAGAAAATTCAATAGTGATAACCCTTTAAAAATCTCTAGAAATAAGATTAGGCTTCTCCTGAACTAGGGAAATCTGTCAGAGGTCAATGAAATCAGATACCCTTGCCTTCAAAGGACAGAGATAAACATGCTGCACTTATCACTAAGAATTAAATTAAGCAGAAGTTGTTTTCTAGGAAAGAAAAAATAGAATAAAACACTAGACAACCATGTGATATGGTTGGGCTCTGATTCCAAACTCCAGATAATTGTAATAATGGTAATAATTTGGGTAATAATAATAAAAAATGTTATTTAGGGTTGTTATAAGCAATTTCCATCAACTTATTTAATACTCACAGTAACCCTATGAAGTAGGCATTATTATTTCTCCCATTTAACAGATGAGTAAACTGGAACAGAGAGGTTAAGAAACTTACTTAAGGTCATCAATTCTATCTACTTATACACAGGAAGAATGGTTTTACAATTAAAAACTGATAAATATTCTCCATAATATAAATTTTCCTATGGATTCCTATTTTAATGATTTCAGGAAACATACCTTCTATACTGAAGCTACTTGAATGTTTAAATTCTTCAGAACCATCGTATTTTGATGCTTTGACGGTAGAATCTGTCACTGTGATGAAAAAGCCTTTTTTGCTGTATAACTCAAATGCACTATAACCAGGAATCCAGAGGCCCTGATGGTGGGAAAACGTTGCTCTCCGCTGAAAGGCTGAATTTGCCTCCCATAGTTTCAGACTGAGAGTGTCATCATCGTGGACATAGAGAAAGTAGTTTGGTCTTTCAGCAGATTCCAAGGAAACAAGTGCCAGTGCTGTAAAACATAGAGCAGTGTGTTTAACAACTCCCTGGATTTTCAGAAGGAAGATGAACACTGGCATTATAAAATGTATTTACAAAGTTCAAATATAGCACCACACAATTACCATAAATAATAAATGTCAATTTCAAAGATTTCAGATATGAATTAGGAACTCTCTAAAGGAAAACTAATTATTTAAATGCAGTGAATAACACTGCTATCTCAAAAAAAAATCAGTCTGGTTATTTCCATTTTTTCAATAATTTATTATGTCCTTGGGTTAAAAAAAAAAAAAGAAAAATCAATGAAGACCCCAGAATGTATAGTTTTATATAAGTAATCAAATGATTAATTGGACACATATTTGTATTTGCAAGCTCTAACACTTATAAATTCACAAAATGTACAAACAGCTAAATTAGATGATTATAAAAGAGTAAGAGGATAGAAAAATAGATCAATTTAGGTGTGCAACTGCATTTCAATATCACTGGGTTGTTAATGAGCAAATGTTCTTGCAAGAGATTTTACTGCATCAAGAAAAGACTATTTACTCAACATTTTTGTCTATTTCCCAAAAGATGATCAAATGGCTAATGAGCAATCAGGCTTTACAAAGCATTGGAGAATTAGCATCCTTTCTTATTATGTGCTTTGAAAATTTCCCTTATATTTGTAAAACTCATGATATAAAACTAATTGAGATTTTAAGTTGATTGTCTTAAACACTATTCAGATTTTTCTACTAAAAGCATTAGTTATTGTAAATCACAAAATGAAGAGCTCTCTCTAATTCAATATGATTTCAAAAGCATTTATTGTGTCCTAAAAACATAAGTTCCTCTGCTTCACACTAGAAGAGGTAAACAATAAAAGAAATTTTTATATGAGAAAAAAAACATATAACTAACATAAATTAGGATTTGACTGTGGTAAGGTGTTTTCAGAACTAAAAAAGGAGTTCTTTTCATAGGAAAGAATTTAACCAGAGAATTGGGAGATTTCTTATAGTAAGTGCAAGTTAAATCAGATTCATTTAGTCAATGAATATTTCCTAAGCTTATGCAACATGGCATTCATGGTTCTGGGTAGACTACATAGAAACAATGTAGCCTGAGCTTCACTGGATCCGAAGAGGAAACTATCACCTGTCAGAACAGGTACCAAGGAGATACAATAAGTTGAGATTTGCTCATGCAAACCAGTTAATGTAGGGCCAGGTTCTAGGTACTGACATATGAACCAGGACATATGAACCAAGACATACGAACCAGGACAGATAAGGCCAAGTAAGAATAACAGACTTTATGTAGACAGAGTGACTGTCTACTTTCTGATTTGGGTTCTTAATACTTAGTTTCTTTGATATCAAGTCACAATTTTTTCAAGTCACAAGAAAAAATTGTGACTTGATATCAAAGAAACTAAAATCCTTCAAATATTAGGAATTAAAATCCTTAAAATATTAGGAATCAGTAAATTGTTTTCCAGAATTTCAATTCAGTTCTGTGATTAATACTATGAAAATTTTAGTTGTGCTTTATTTGGCACCAAAAATTCAATCAAATAATTGCAGTTCTAATATATATATGCCAATAAAGAAATGATTTTATATGTTCAAAGGAGATAACTGGTTCATATGCCAATTTCATATTTTATTGTATATCTTTTAGGGCTGCAGTCCACAACCCCCAGGCTGTGGACCAGTACTGTTAGGAACAGCTTGTTAGGAACTGGGCTGCACAGCAGGAGGTGAGTGGTAGCCGCTCCCCATCACTGGCAATGTCTTCTCTCTCCACCCTCAAGTCCATGAAAAAAATCATCTTCTGGCCAAGCACGGTAGCTCACGCCTGTAATCCTAGCACTCTAAGAGGCCGAGGTGGGCGGATTGCTCGAGGTCAGGAGTTCGAAACCAGCCTGAGCAAGATTGAGACCCTGTCTCTATAAATAGAAAGAAATTAATTGGCCATTCTAATATATATAGAAAAAATTAGCCGGGCATGGCGGTGCATGCCTGTAGTCTCAGCTACTTGAGAGGCTGAGGCAGTAGGATTGCTTGAGCCCAGGAGTTTGAGGTTGCTGTGAGCTAGGCTGACGCCATGGCACTCACTCTAGCCTGGGCAACAAAGTGAGACTCTGTCTCCAAAAAAAAAAAAAATAAAAAAATCGTCTTCCATGGAACTGGTACCTGGTGCCAAAAACGTTGGGGACTGCTGCTAGGGCACTTAGAAAAATGACACAAACATATTAGATCCCTATTAATATTACTAAATGAATACATTAAAAAATATATGTGGAAAACTAAATTCTTATTTTCAATTATACTTACATGATGTCTTCTCTTTGAAAAGGCCTGGAGTAATCATAAAAATAAAAAATAAATTGCCATGAATACCACTTCTTGGCAAAGAGAAAATGCTTCTACTTGTCATATTGGCCCCCAGAACAAGGCCAGTCTGCCCATAACTTGCCAGCATATATGGTCCTTCTCCAAGTCCTAGTTAAATATAAGAGAATTATAAATTGACATTAGATTTTAAAATTTCAATGTGTCATTTCAAGGAAATAAATTTTAATAGCAAAAAACTCCAAACAATAGAGCAATTAAAAATTTATCACTAATAAAATAACTGATTTTTTTCAAAAAGCATCACTTAGAATAGTATAATTTAGTATTATGTATATATACATATATATTTATAATATGTAATTTTGAACATATATAAACATGACTATGTATACATATATGTGTGTGTGTTTATGTATATGTAAAGCAGAGCTGGAGAGGTTAACTTAAGCTTTCTGGATGGCAAATTTTATCACCTATATGAAGAAGTTTGTCTAGGTAACCTTCCAGCTCTAACATTCCAAGATTCTAATCTATCCTTAATAAATATAAGAAGTACAGTTGTGTCAATGGCCAAGTATTTTGATAATCTTCTAAAAAATCATCTCTCCTTAAGAGGCTGCATTGCATGAAAAAATAGTTCGTGACACGATATATTTTACTATTTTGAGAATTACTGAATTTCACCAATAAGGTATGTCTATAAAAAATAGAAAAGAAGATGAAGCTGAACAGAGAAGTCAAAGACCTTTTTATTTATGCTATCATTTCCCATACACTTCAATGGTTCCATATAAAGTGGAAAACATTTACTACAGTAAAAAACTATTTGGTCTAGAATAAAACCTGAAATTCAGTCAGAATAATTTTTCTGCAATGTTTACCTTATAAAGATGAGCATATAAATAACAAATACGTTCACTGATATCAAAATTAATTTTATGTGTTAGGTTTTATTATAATGAGGTCAGTTTACTTTCAACTCAATAGCTATGCCATTTAATGTTTTTTTAATATAACTAAGATATTATAAAACTGAATTTTCTTCTGAATCATCAAAAATTAAGTTACATAATTATGAGCTGTATACTTTTAACAGGTATGCATGTATGTTCATGTTGTTGGTTATGTAAAGTGTTGATATACATATGGTAGGTATTATCATAAACGATTCATCCTGCTGCTCTCAGTGTATTTCACTTTCCCTCTTTTCTCATTTTTATCTCAAGGACAATTGACAATTTCCCAGCCCACCCTAAGGAGGAAGAAAAGAAAAAGATTAGAAGAATATAAGGGCAAGATTTTTCCCATTAAGAACTGAAGATAAGGTCTGAATAAAGGGGAAGGGATGATTGGATTGGAGGGATGAGAAGTCTTCCAAGTAGGAAGGGGAATGAGAACCAAAATTTCCATCATGAGGACCAGGAGAAGAGCAGAGGGACTCAGAGGATAAGTTATCTTCAACTGTACTCCCTTCCACTAGCCCATCATCTGGGACACGTCACCATTTAGCAGCTGGGGACTCTTATAAGCCACGAGGAAAAGAGCTTCACTAGGGACTTTTGATACCCTGAGTAGAGATGAGGACTTGAAATAACTTTGTCCCCACACTGAGATGGAGCTGAGCAGGAACTGGAAATTTTTTCTATGAGCTTGGTATCACAGGACCTACCACCAATGCTACAAATGTATACTATGCACAGTGTTTCTCCAGGAGCCAAAATTTACAAGAACCAAAAAGCCAAAAAATTATATCAATAGTATCTACCACCTAATGGCTCATTTTCTAGGAAGGACAACAGTAGAGTGATATAAACTTCCAAGGTGCAAATATACTTCAATTTATAAATATGTAGATTCATATAAATATGTAAATAATGCATAAATAAGTCAATAAATATGTGAATTATAATGAGATACAATTCAAAATGGAGAAGACATATATACAACTACTATTGGAGGGCTTGAAGCACCCTCATGAATATTCAACATAAGAATGACAAAGGAGGTACCTAAACAAAATCTTCTCTCCCCTACTACATATGCCCCTTACTATAGTGATCTGAAGAGACATTTGTCATCTAAGAAATCCATTTGTATAAAAACATAATGCTTTCAAATTGACTCCCAGTTAATTGCTATCTTGCTTCTGAACTATTTTCACCAGCAACTGAGAGACAAAAATCATTGACCTTATCATTAATTTTCTGCAGGGAGAAGTATAATGTCACCATTTACTAAAAGCAATCATTTCCTGCAGTGATTCCTTAAACATAGAAATAAGCATATTCTATCTAATAAAAGCACTCTGAACTTAAAATTTGCATAACAACTTTTAGCAGGATATTGAAGTCCTTGCTCATTCATAGCAATAATAATAAAAAACTTTACATTTTTAGTAAATGCCATAGAAATGAAAAACAGATAAATTTGGGCTAAGGATTATTGAAATAATCTATCTCCTCTATGGTAACCTCTGAACTCCCTACTACTTTTTAAATTTTTCTTCCTATAGAATCATAATTATTTTTTTCTGTATTTGCTTTAAATTATATAAGTATCTTAATAATATGGTGTCTGGCATGTAGCAAATACATAAAAGGAGAAATATGTCAGCTATAAATGTCCAAAAAAGACTAGGTAAGTTTATAATAGTTGTGAAATTCTGGGGATGAAACAAATTAAGAATAATCATCTGAAACCATTTTCTTTTTATTATTACTGTCAACAATCTTCACAATTCTATATTCCTCTTCAGTTGTCTATCTGTTTCATTACTAGGAAGTTTGAAAGTAAGACTTTCCTTGCTTGGTATGTTGATGATTTCCCCCATTACTTTGATCATAAGAAATAAATTTTCCTGCCACTCCATCCAGACTGTGAGTGTCTCATGAAGTCCAAATGTCCCATGTTCACCCTCTGATATTATCAATACAGTATTACAAATGAAATTAGAAGAACTGGTTTGAAGAATTCTATAACACATTAGGAAAAAGAACCATTGCTGGAAATGCAGTGGACTTGCTGACAGAAAGTGAAATGTACCAAGTAGCAAGAGGTAGAGATTCAACATGCATAGAAAATTCTGCTTCTGGGTCCATGGGTCTGCAGAAAACATGCCAGATATCACAAAGGCACAGATGGAGATTTTCATAGCAGAATTGGGTGAGATAGGAATTTTTGAGTGAGAAAGTTATTGGAGCATTTTCTCAAGTTGATATCTGTGCACATTATATATAGCATGTGATAACAATGTGTGGTGATGATCCCTACACTAAAATGTGTTAACTGCACAGCCTGTAGGTCAAGCTCACTGGCTCTGAAGTTAAATTGTTTATAAATCCCAGTGTAACACATTTTTGATAAGTGACTCTGGGAGTTATTTAATCTCTCTGTGCTTCAATTTCCTTTGCAAAGTGTTGATAATAAAGCATATAAAATAAAATAATAACATTTTGAAGTTTAAATTATATGATATAGAGAAAATAGTGAACACAACAAAAGTTCTTGTTATTATCAGTATTATTACTGATTTTATTATTACTAGCCAATCGATTGCATTTTAATCATGGAATCCAAGAGATTGATAGAGAGAGAGGGAGAGAGGGAGAAAGAGTATATGTGTGTGTCTTTATAATATTGAACAGAAAAAGTGTTGAATTGTTCTCTTTTACTAAACTTCCATACATGTAACAAACAGCCAAAAGTTAAAATGCCCATTTTATTTTTAATTAATCATCTCTATTTCTTTAAAATTAACTAGCTGACAAATTTCTCCCTGAGAAATTTTGCTACCCCAAAGTGTCTTTGATTGGTTGCTTGGCCCAGATTTCCTATAATTATTACTCTAACTGACCCATCCATCACAGGTATAGAGTTTGTCCAGTTACTGACAAAATGACACCTCCTTACATCATCTCACTTGTCTGAATTAGGTTTTAGTGGCTGTGCCTTCCTTATTAAACAGACTTGACAAAAAGCAGACTCCAACCCTGCTATCTCCTGGCATTTTCACTGAGGATATAATTGTCTGTCTCCCCTTACATATGCCTTAGTTTTAGGCAAACTCTTAGACTTCTCATTGCAAATCTGGATGTTTAGTGAAGCTAGGAAGTTTTCATTATTATTATATCAAGTTCACATCCTGATAATATATAAATAATTATTTTTGCCTAGTAATGGCAAAATAAATTCCTTATGTTATTATCATTGGATTTATACCTTGTTTCTTTGATTTCCACAACATAATAAAAATTTGACCATAGTCAACCATGCTGTGCAACAGATCATCAGGACTAAAACTTTGTACCCTTTGACCACCATCTCCCCTTTCCCTATACACTACTCCAACCACCACCAATGTCTGGTAACCACCATTTTATTCTCTCTTCAACATTTTTAGATTCCATGTGTAAGTGAGATCATACAGTATTTGTCTCTGTGCCTGGATTATTTCACTTAGCATAATGTCTTCTAAGTTTATCGATGTTGCCAAAATTTTCTGTTTTTTTTAAAGGATGAATAGCTAAAAGGGAGAATTTTAAGTCTTCTCATCACAAAGAAATAAATATTTGAAGCAATGGATATGTTAATTAGCCTGATTTTATCTTTCACAGTGTATGCATGTATGAAAACACTACATTGTACCCCATAAATATATACATTATTTGTCAATTAAAAATAGAGGTAAATTTTTAAAAATATTGAACAATGCTCGTATTTGAAATAATGGTAAAATATATATATTTGGTGTATGTCTTTTATCATTTTTACCTAAAAAAAATTAACTATATTGATTCATTCTTGTCATTCAAAACTATTTATTGAGGGCCTCAAATGCTGAGGACTTAAATTATATATGCTTTTATTTTTCAGGGAATAAATCTTAACACAAATACTTAGAAATTTAGAAAAATGTTAAAAATTAAAGGCTTTTATGGAGTTATATACCAGTTATAAACTATGTATACTTTGTTTCAAACATAATTTGTTCAAAAAACTCTTAATCTGAAAATACATCTATAGAATACTATAGTGAATATAATATAGAATATAATATACTATATTCTTTATTGAAATGTTACATACCTTCATTGTAATATTCACAATCAAGTGCTAAAAGAAAAAAAGAATAAGTATTAAATTATATAAGAAGCTGACCACTTATCTGAATGTATGTAAGAACATTGCTATATGTTTATCAATAACTGTGTAAAAGAACATAGAATGGCATCATTATTTAGGAACTTCCTCTGAGCAAAGGAAATTCTTTAGTGTTGTGTTGTAATTAATTAAATTTCATATGATTATTTTAAAGGTGGGCAAATATATCTGCCAATCTAGAAATGACAATGGAAAGTGTTCAAATCTTAAGCTTTCTTCAGATGACTCACCACCTACACAAGTAAATTAGAAGTTTAAAGGGTCAAATCAGAAAGAAAGAAAATTCAAGGTGTTTTTTTAAAAAATATGTTTTTTATAATTGAAACAGTGAACCTCACAGACATAAAAGGATTGGAGTCATAAACAATTTCTCTAAGGATGGTATATAAATAATTTATATTCTAAATAGTACAGTGACAGCAGTCAAACACAGAACAGAAAAATTATCTCAGTGTTTTCTGTTTATAAATCTTTGATATACTATAATTTATGATTGGCAAAGTAACAAAATTTAGTCATTTTAAATTAATTCTATTTCCATGAGTTTTATGGTATTAGCTCTATGATAAAACAATAATTATCAATAACTAATAATTATTAAATAATTATTTGATAATAATTATTAAAATTAATAATTAACATATAAGGTTCACACATAAATGTTCTAAGCGAGGTACTCACAACAAACAGTAGATGATCTCCAGTGAATGGACAACCCTTCTTGACAACACTTGTATGCATACGCTGCTATACTAGTGCATAAACATTCACAATCCCCACCAAGATTACAGTTACATGTATCTTCATGGCAATTTTTGGCAAAAGAAGTAACATCAATCTGAAAATGAAGTGAAAGATGATTTAATTTCAATAAGTACTGACTATGATTAAAAGTCAACCCCTGTATAAGAAAACTAATTGGTATGTTTTCAAAATATATTATCAGCTTAACACTGCCACCTAGAGAGTTGTCATTATCTCTTTCTAGCAATGGTTAGGCATTACATCTAAAAAGCCAGGGGGAAGGGCATATCTCTAACCCTTCTTAGGGAGAGGCAAAGATATAAAATGTAACCAAAATGTAAAAAAAAAAAAAAAAACACCTTTTATCAGGTGGCGGGCAGGTGGGAAGGGGGAGGTGAGGATGGGTGTGTACTTACATACTAAGTGTGATGTGCACCACCTGGAGGATGGACACGCTTGAAGCTCTGACTCAACGGGGGCGGAAGGGGAGGCAAAGGCAATGTATGTAACCTTAACTATATTTGTACCCCCATAAAATGAAGAAATAAAAAGATTTTTTTTAAAAAAGCCAATGGGTAGCTAAATTATTTGTCCCAGGCAACTTAACATTATAAATATAGCAGTACCTCTCTATATTTGAGAATTTAGTAAAGTATTCATTTACCACATTGCGACAAGAAGCAAAAACATCGCTGTACAAAATGGAGCATTCTTTCTTGGCATAAGGAAACTTGTTTTGATGTGCCTCACAGGGTTTAATTGTTTCATTTGGATTTTCACACTGTTGAAAAAATTTAAGGGAGAAAAGAAAAGTTTTAAAGGAGTAATTTCTAAAGCTGAAATTGGAGTAATCTACCAACTCTGTCCATTACAATTGCATCTAATATATTCTGATCTTCTTAGACAGGATTTGCCTTAAGCATCTGCTCTCATCTAGTTCACTGTTAATTGTATATATAATTTTTGAAAGCAACTAAACAGAATATTAAAATCAAGGCAATATTAGAGATAAAATGGAGATAAATAATTTTTAAATTGTCTTAAATGCAGCATTTACATGACAAAAACTACATGAGCATGAACCTCTTTCCTTTAATTTTTACCTCTTTCATTTTTGTCACAATCATCTTCTAAGGAGTTGTATGTTCTCAAATCTCTACAGGATCAAATCCCATACACCCAGCAATTTGGCCTCTGCCTTCTCTAATCCATTTCCCTGAAACTGTCCTGGGAATAGTCCTCAATGACCTCCTCATTACTAAATATAAAGGCAACTTTTCAGCTATCTCACTTGATCTTTTGCTACCTTTGATTGTGTTTAATACTCTGCCCTTCATAAATGTCTCTCTTCATTTGGTTTTGGTGGCACAATTTTCTCCTAGGCTTCCTCTTACTACATTGGCTACTGTTCCCCAATCTCCTTCTCCTTTCCTCTTTTGAACAATTTAATCCTCAAACCTCTATTTTTCTCATTCTATATACAGTTGTGTCCCAAAAGTCACCTTACATAGGAAAAAAATGGGAAATTGTAGCTAAATGTACCTACAAAGTAGTCACAAAGGAAAAATTTATGAATATTTGAATATTTTGTAAATAAAAGTATAGGAAATTGTGTTTTCGAACATGCCTATCAATTAAAAAGAACAAGAAGCTAAAAAAGAGTAGAAGGAATAGTAGAACCAATTTCCAATTTGACTGTTTTCTGAATTAGTTCAACGTTTCTCAAAGTGTTTAACAGAACACTACTTTCTTGAGAATTAACAAATAAAAATATAGGTACTCTTAGTAAGTTTAGGAAATCCTGCAAGTACATCCTTCCTTTATAAGCATATATTACCTCAAGAAATCCTTCAAAAGAAAAATATAGCTAATTTAATTTATTCAACTGTTCCCAAGGTAGCCGACCATAAAGCCACCACCCCATACCCATCGCTTTTATTCACTTAACACTAATAACATGGCTGCCTTCATTTATTTATTGCTTTGAGGTGGCAACAGTTATACCATTCTTCAAAATGCAAATACATTAACAGCATTTTGCTATGGTGAGGAAAACATAAGAGAGAAGATATAAGTTTGAATGTTATCTATGCTATTTTCTGCCTCTATAATATTAGCTGTCATTTAACCTCTCTGAGCCTCAATTTCATCTATAACCTGAAGATAACATTCTTTACATCATAAGTTTGTCACAAAAATTACATGAGATGAATATGAAAGTAGTTCATCAACTGTGAATTACTAAAGGAAATTATGTAAAATAATGTTACCTAAATAAATTTTCCTCTGAGAATAAAATGTTTTAGTGGAAAAATATTCTAATTTTTTCTTTTTAGTTCTAATGTATGTATATTTAACTTACCTGTCCTAATGCCCAACTATCTCCAAACACCTGAGCATTTCTCACTTCCAAGTTATTAGATGTGGTCATATCATTTGAAGTACACTTGTCAAAGTTTCCACACAATCCTGATAGCCTGTTCTAAAGTAAGAGAAGATCACCAGGAAATATTCTAAATTCACTTTTTAATATTTAAGGATTCATATTCACTAAAACTTTTGAAAGATTTAGATTATATATCTAAGAATCTCCACAGCAACCATTTAAAAAATAAATTTGTGAAAAAAGTGGATATTCATACCTATTTAATTATGTTTAGTTTATTTTAAATTCTCAAAAATATTTTACCAACCCCCAATCCTATTTATCCACACTTACCAATATCTCAGCATTGCTACAACTAATAACATAAATAACTTAGAGAAGTATAATTCAAACACAACAGTATATATAAAATTTATGTGCACATATAACATTTTAATGATGAAAAGCCCACCACTGATACGTTTAAGATTTCTTCACACTATTAATGTTGAAACAAGAAAGATAATTTAGGTTGTTATGGGTTGGAAAATTGTTATTGCAATGTGCATGTAGACTATTAACATCAATGATACCGACTGGATTTTCTTAAAATAATGTCAAAAAATTTTACTCCCAGAGGAAGGAGGACTTGCAGCAACAATCTTCCAAAAACAATGGGACTCTTCCTTAAAATCTTGAATTTAAACATGCTGAATTCTCTCTTCAATACTGTAGAACAGAACGCATCCCTTCATTAATAGTGAAAGTAGGCTGCCTATGTCTCCAGCAAAGCAGACAATAAGCTAGGATTACAACTCCCATGGCTGCTTGCTACCATCCACCTTCTGTCCTCAGAAACTATATATATCCGAAGACAAATGGCCACTACTACCGGTAGTCATCCAAAAGCTGAAGCATCAGTGAGGGGAATGTATAAAAATAAATGGTTGACTTGTTTTCAAAAAATAACGGAAGAAAGATATATGATGAAGAATGGCAGAGAACATTAGTTGAAAAAGGATAACAATGAGTAAAAGTTATTTCAGATTCATCAAAGGAATATAAGATGCCAGCACCCCTAATAATAGATCTTTGGGCTTTATTCTCCCTAAAACTGAAAGATTATGGCTTCAACATACAATCAAATTCTAGATGTGCAGCATATTAAAATCTTTTTTAAAATGTAACTTTTCTATGTTTTTATGAGAATATGTTGTCATCTCAATTTTTCTCTAATTTGACACAAATTATATACACGAGTCTCAATTTCAATTTCAAATAAATTAGATTTTTGAGAAATATATCAATGTTTAAAAAAACCTTTAAGATATAAATGTAAAATATTTAATTGGATTTTAAATATTTTAAATAATAAGCATATTTAATAAAAATATTTAACAGAGGATAATACATAAAATAATTTAAAATATAATTGCCAAAAATTGTAAACAACTCAGATTGAATCTTCACCATGAGTGATAAACAAATCATGGTACACCCACACAACACAATACTACTTAGCAGTATAAAGGAGCAAACCATTAATTCCCACAACAATATGGATAAATATTAAACATATTTTGCCAAGTTGAAGAAGCCAGACTCAGGCAAAGGCAAAATTATAGCAGTGGAAAATATATTAGTTATTGCCAAGGATTTAGGGAGTAGAGATAGAGGTTGACAATAAAGAGTAAAAATGAGATAAATTTGGGAGTTAATAGATCTATTTTGTATAGAGTTGTGATGGTGGATACAGACTCCATGCAAAATCCATAGAACTAGACACTATAATAGTAAATCTTTTACAATTATTAAAATTACTATATGTAACTTATGAAAATATCCAGAATGTGGAGGCAAATATGGAAAACATTGTAAGAAGTGAACATAATTGCATTACAAACACATCACATAACCAACCCAAAGGGGATAAGAAGAAAGGAGCTGACCTAAGTAACTTTGGAAAACTGAATACTTTAAGAATAAAGTCAAAAAGACCTGTAGCACAAACTTGGGAAAGTTCTTTTTCACAGGAGTATGAGTTAGTAATTCTGAAAATATAATCTGGTTTTTAAAGGAAAACATCAATCATTTTCTTTCCATCAAACATCAAAAAGTAAATATAACTTCATTTATTACATCTCTTTTGGAGCTTAGGTTGACCTACCTTCCACTGTGGTCCAACTTTGATATGAATAGTTGTCTTCTTATCCCAAAGAATAGTGATATCTTTCTCTGGAAAGTACACCACTATGTAGTACCCAGCTTTCCAAAGCTGGTAGGTATGTTTACTTTCCAGAAAAAAACCTGATAGCTTCTTTGGGGGAAAAAAAGAAAAAAATGAATACCATGTTCTCTAACCAAAACGTATCAAATTAATAATTAAGTTAACATCTGCCAATAACTATGCTGTAGTAGTGCTGTTGATTGACCATGTCCTTTCTGAATTCTGTAAGAAAAGACAAAACAAATGCACAAAATAGGAAATACATAAAATTGATAACCAGACACAAAGTAGCAGAGGGGCTCGACATGGGTAAATGGAAGAAGGGAGAAGGTATTTCAGTTATTTATGGGGGAGTATGGACAAGGAAATGAACACAGAGGACATTAAAGGATATCCCTGCTGAATCAGAAATTCTACATCTATGAAGAAAAAGTATCACTGAGGACTAATAAGGTATGACCTTGAACCTTGCCTGCAAAGGAGAGACATTTGGTCTTGCTCATGTTTCTAAGTAGTTAATAATAGCATTAAATAGTTTACTGATTTCACCAAATAGTTTTTGAAAACCAGAATTATTGAGTTTGTTAAGAGATACTGCCTTCACAATCCAGCCAAAGAGAAGCCATAAAGTACTTCAAGGGAAAACGTGAAAGTTCTCAATTTAATAAAGAAAGAAAAAAAATCACATCCTGAGGTTGCTAAGATCTATTGTAAGAATGAATCTTCTATCTGTGAAATTGTGAAAAGGGGAAAAGAAATTCATGCTAGTTTTGCTCTTGTACCTCATATTGCAAAAATTACAGCCACAGTGCATGGTAAGTGCTTAGTTAAGATGGAAAAGGCATTCAATTTGTGTGTGGAAGACATGAAACATGGAACAGAAACGTGTTCCGATTGATTGGCAATTGACTTCGATACTATCCACAGTTGCAGGCATCCACTGGGTGTCTTGGAATGCATGCCCTGTGGATAGGGGGAACTGCCGTATGTATGTGGAAGAGAGAAAGGGTGGGGGCATGAATTACCATCAAAGGGACTTAGAAGGATTTCTTGCAAAAGGTGGGGTATGAACTGATCTACAAGAGGTTATGCATAGGAAGGTACAGAGGTTTGGGAAGAAGAATGGAGAAGAAATCCTTTAGAACAAAAGAAATGGCTTGAATAAAGGCTTAAAGTGGACAGGAAAGTGGAATATTTGTTCAGGACTAAGGGGAGCACCAAAAGGCTAGAGCATGGTGGATCATAGCCTGAGACCTTTTGTAACAGGTTACCCATACAGAATAGTTATCACATGTACAAAATGTAGTCAATAAAGGCTTCTGAACAACAAAGTGACAAACCATGTTTGTATAGTGAAAGAGAATAATTTATGTAGTAGAAAGGATACATGTAGAGAGAAATTAGAGATGGAACACACTTGCAAATTTTAGAGTACCTTTATCATAAAATGAGAATGTGCAATATTCTTTATAAGCAAGGGCTATATTCTAAACATGGTTATATGGAATCTGACCTTGAAATTAATTTGTATAATAAAGTGAGTCAAAAATGCATGGTTATATCAAGTAAGTAAAACAAATTTAGCCAAAGCAGAATAAAAATTATGAAGGAAATATGAAATTTTTTGGTTATTTTTCTCCTTCAAGTAGTAACAGAAGTATAGTTTGAAAATACTATACTACAGCAGATTTTGTAATAAATACTTCAAAGGGAAAATGAAATAAATGTAGTCATTACCATAAGGAGTTTTCTGTCTCCTAGAAAAAGGTCATGCTTAAAATAGGTGTGCAATATACTGTGTAGAACAGTATGTATTGTACATAACCATAGATATTGTTAACTGGCTCTACCTAAGCTTATATCCTTCTACTCCCTTCTAATCCCTGACCCTCATGGACTAAGTTTCAGCTAATGCTGGCCTTCTTTCTATTCTTCAAATTAACCTAAGCTTGTGCCCATCTCAAGTCCTGTGTGCTTGGTGCTTCTCCAGCTAGGAATTCTCTTCTCCCAGCTCTTGGCATAATTGCCTCACTCCCATCAGCTCTAAACCATATGCTTCCTCCTTAGTGAGGCCTCCTCTGATTGCCTTAGCAGAGCTCTCATCCCCAAGATGGGCTGGATTGGTGGGTATTTGGACAGTGGAATGGTAGAGTTTTATGCTCAGAAGTGGAGCCTACTTTGGGGCTTAATGCTCTGTAGTTGCCATCTTGAAATTCTAATAATTTTACCTTTGAATTAGTGTTTTGTCAATGAAGTCCAATGGGATAAAGAAGCACATGCCAGGCAGGGCCTTGACTCATATCTCCTTCTGTCCGCCTCCCTTCTAGGGATTGATTCACAGCTGCCTGTTTCCCTGCCACCACCCAGAGACCACTGTCTGCACTCACTCTAGGAGTACCCCTATGCCTAAGTGAACATGGCATTAAATGATTAAAAAAAAAAGACACATCAAGAAAGACCCTGAAAAAAAAAAGAAAGACAAAGACTTTTTTCCTGTTTTGAACAAGGGCTCCACATTTTCATTTTGCCCTAGGCTCCATAAATTGTGTAGCCTGCCCTGCCCCCAAGTCATTCTCTGCCATAGAACCTACTTTATTTTCATTGCACTTTTCAGTATCTTTTTATTTTGTGATTTGTCTTTGACTTTATTGTTTCTCTTCTCACAGTTTGGTTCTGCATCAGTTATCCTGGGATGCGAAAGCACATCTTTTCTACTTGTCTCTAGATATAGAATCCTTCACTTTTGTTTGACAGGGCAGTTTACTACAAGAAAAAAAATCTTCTTTTGTCAAAAAGAGTTGCCATACTCCTTACTTTTCAGATTAGTAATATTACTCATTAGAAAAGCGAAGTATTACAAATTATGCAAAATAGAGACCTCCTCTTCAGAAGAGAATTATTGCATTTTAAATAAACTCTAGTGATATTAAGAATAAGTTAGAAATATGGAGAAGTAAAACATTTGAAGTACAGCTCGAATAAATTAACAAATATTTATATATTATATGTTTGATAAAATTAGAATTGTGCATCCACATAAAAAATAACAGACTTTTTTTCTTCCCCTGGATGGGTAGTCTGTCTACCATAAAATAAATAGGATTTATTTTCACTATTCATGTTTGAGGAAAAAATATATCAATAGGAGATTTGTTAAGGTCAAACTATTTTTATAACTTTTCTTAATCTTACTTCATACTTCACAAGCTATATAAAGGAGATTCATCAACACCTACATACAGGTGAAAATTGGAAGTTGAAAGTTACACCAAGCTGTATTTAACACTTCAAAACTGTGTCAAACTGCCTATACAAGAGCATTTACTATTAATATTTCTTCTTTCAGTTTCTTTTAAATACCCTTGTTGTTAGAGTTCTTAGATAGAATCTTCACCTATAAATGAACATTTGGCTGATAGTTATGCCAAATTGCTATAATTATCTTAAAAACATGTCTGCATGACTGTAGAAACTCTCTTTCTCCCAAAGTTTGACTGCTGCCCAGTTGGTCTCCATGGTTCCGACTGAGACATAAACTATGTTCTAGGACAACAGTTTTCAAACTTTAGTGTGCACAAGAATTTCAGGTACCATTAAAAATGCCAATTACATTTTCAACCTCAGCCATTCTAGTTACTGAGGTGGGACCCAGAAATCAGCACTTATAACAACAATTCCAGATTTTAATGAAGAAGCTTACAGATTGAACTTAGAGAAACACTGTTCTACAAATCTCAGAAAATAGGTCACCTTTCAAAGGCCATTTTTTAGATCATGGACTTTTCAACTCCAAAATTTCTTGCCTATAGCATGAGGTTCAAATATCTTGTGTCATTCAAGAGCTTCCATAGTCTGGACCCAGCTCCCTTGTCTACTGCCCTTACCTCCATGCCCCCTGCATTACCGTTGGTCAGGACACTCCTCCCTAAATCTCTTTGCCACATCTTCCATCCACTTCCCATATATTGCGCTTCAACCAAACTAAACCACTCACAGTTATCCAAACATGCCGTTTCATCTTTCAACTCTACTCCTTTGAGAGTGATTATTCCTCTGTATCAATTGCCATCCTACTCCCTCTTCAATTGGCTAATTCCTACTCATCCTTTAAGACTCATCCCAAATCATTTCATCCAGAGCATGTCTTCTGAGCCTTCAAAAATAAGTAGGGTAAAGGAAGAGGAGAGAGCCATTTCTTGAAATCCATTATTTCATATTTTCATTTCAACCCCCATACAAACTTAAATAGATTCTAAAATCATTCCAAATTTAGGAAAATCTCCAGCTTGGACATATTAAGTAAATTTCCCCAGAGTGACACAACTAGCAAGTGATAGAACAGAGGTTCAAAAGTCAGTACAGACTAACTTTAAAGTCTACACTTTTAACAATCACCCTAAACATCTCAGGTTGCTTTAGGTGTTTTTCCCAGGAGTTCTCATTTTATCCTACCTAAAAAGCTGCTGTAGAATACCAATGCTATACATCCTTATTTATTAATATTCCTCACCTGAGTATAAATTCCTTAAAGGCAAGTACTATGTCTTTTCACTGTTGTAGCCTCAATGATTAGCACAAGTTTTGATACAGTGTAGACATTATGAATGAATGAATGAATGAATGAATTAATTAATTAATTAATTAAATTTATTCATTCTTTTAAATTAGGTTGGCTCCAAGTATAAAAAAATAAACTAGGGAGACAATGGTCCCAATTCTCACAGAACAGTGAGGAAAGACAACCTCACAAGTAATTTCACTGTAGTATGATGGATGTTCCAGCAGGGTACTTGAGGGCATGAGAAGGAGCTCCCTAAAGGAGATAAGACATATTACATAAGAACAAGTTAAATGAAAAGATAGATCCAGGTAGGAGCAATGACCTTCCCAAATAACTGATAAAAGCTCTGCATTCTGGAATGTGGGCTTGAAGCAGAATGTGATGAAAGGTGAGGCAGGAGAGGTGGGACAGCCAGACTGGCAAGGCCCTGTAAGGGCAATAGGAAGCCATCTGCAAATTTTGAATCACCAGAGTGACAGATTAAATTTCCATTTTAGAAAAACTATTCTGGTCGTGGTGTGTGAGAATGGATTAGAAAGGGAGAACTAGAGCTAGAAGCTGGGAGTCCAGTTTGGAAGCTATTGGAGTAATCAAGGCAATAGGTGATGGTTGCTAGGGCTGGAATTATGACCATGGGAATGAAGAGGAAAGAATAGGAATATGAAGTGTAGTATACATAATATATAAACAAAAGAGACTAGTCAAGTATGATTTCCTGAAGCCACATAAAATGACAAAGGAAAAACAATGTAGATTGTGTAACCACATACACAGAGAAGTACCCTAAATCACTTCTATTCTATTTTCAGGATCCTCAGGACAAGTTAAAATGATCCTAAAAAAAAATAATTCACTAACCTGTTTGTAAGGAGCATCATTCAGATAAATTTCAGTATCCCCAACTGAAATCAGAACACTTTTAGAACAGACAATATCGTTGTCGAAGCATTTCTTGTTCTGGGCAATGACAGATATATCTGAATCATCAGTACTCTGTAATGTAAAAATATTTTATTAATACAAGTATATATAATATATATAATTTTTAGCTATATTATTAAATCTTAAAGAAGATCAAGATTTACAATGGATTGCATTGGAATTGAAAAACAACTTAACTCTAAAATAAAGTAAAAATCATTTTTGTCTAATAATATAAACAATTTTATAGAAATATAGTAAGATAGCTCAATCTTTAAACACTCTAATATCTCTGTTAAAATTTTGTTCTAGTAAAGCCTTTTTCCATTTTATTGTTATAGCTCAAATATATCAACCATTATCATTTTCTTTATCAATAAACAACCAACAAGACAATATGTTACTTAGGTGAATCTTAAAGTAAATATTTTCATTTTAGATAACATGTCTTTTATTTTATTTTAAGGTGTTTTCTGTCTGAATAATTATTTAACTACAAATTAGAATTCAAATAGATACAAAACTCTGGTATGTGTTAGTAAATAAAATAATGCATATTATTTGAGTACTTGCTTTGAACTTTACATATGTTATCTCATTTAATTCCTACAATAACTTTTTAAATTCAGTATTATCTCCATTTTACATATCAGGAAACTGCTGTTAAGAAGGATTAATTAATTGTCCAAGGTCACTTCACTAAACAAGTTCAGAGATAGAGTTCAAATACTTAATCTGTTTCTTTCATTTTTATGCCACTTGTAAAGAAATTAGGAAGGGTCTAGCAATGGTTGAGGAGAAAAGTCAATTTTAGATTGTAAAGAACCTTTACTTTCAAAGAACATAATTTAGCTTCACATGCCCTAAATCTAACATTTTCACCACTATTTAGACCCATTTCCTTCAGCCACACCCCACTCCATCCACTAAAAACACCATCTCTAGAATTAAAGTTTCTAACTTTGTACCCCAGGTTTATGGATGGGCTTAGTTGGTTCTACAGAGCCTGGGAATTCATTATAAAATGTTGTTTGGAAGTATCTGCATTTTTTAAAATTTTTAATTGATAAATTATAATTGTATATATTTATGGGGTATAACATGATGCCATGCTATCATATATGTATACCATGTAAAATGATTAAATCAAGGTAACTAACATATTCAGCACCTCATATACTTATTATTTTTTAGGAAAAAAGTCCATGATTTTTGTTAAATTTTCAAAGTGGTTGTTTTCCCCCACAAAAGTTAAAAGCCACTGCTGTACGAACCATTTCACTCACTTGTCAGATGAGGGAATTTCATCAAAAGGAAAGGAAGGAATATGACATTTCTCTTTGGACTCAATGTCCAATTTTCAAAGGCCCACACACATTTCCTGAATCTTTTTCATATTGAGACATGGCTTTGTGTTTATTTTCATAGTGAGAAAAAGTCATTAAATGTTTAGAAATCATATAGGTCTTGATGAAAATTCTTCACACTTAGTTTTTCACATCATTACCAAATGAATATCTCTTACTTTGGCTAAATTCTTCCTATCTTGTTAATAATTACTTTAGCATAGTGCCTAGAGGATAGGCTTTTAGTGAATAGTGTTGATGGAATAATTGATGTCTCTCTCTGTAACCCATTATTCCTACATAAGTGTGGAGAGCTTTTGCTTCTTTTTAAACAAATCCTTTTGCAAAATATTACCTAAATTTTGAAAGGAGAATAATAAAGGTCATTAAGATGATTATAGCATTGTACTATTCAAAAAATAATGCCATACTTTTCTGACTTTCTGAATAATTTTCAAAGAAGAAAAAATATATAATTTAGGGTTTTGCTTTGCTCTTCCTCTTGGCAAGAGCTATTTAGATTAAGGGATGTGAAAAGCTGACTGAAAGGCTTTCTGTTGCCATTACATTTCTATTACTATTAATTAAAGTGCCTCAGTGTTAGCTTTATTCTTTGCATTAAATCTGAAATGTCAAGAAATATTCTATTCTGTATGGTTTGTCTTACAATAGCCTGTTATGCTGACAGTAATTTGAAACTATAGCAGTGTCTAAGCGTCACATTTCTACAATTTCCATTTCTAATGTATTTCAAGTTAATATTGGGTTTAGAAATGCTACAGAGTTGCTAGGCAACATAGTAAGTAATGATTACAAAGCTACAGGGAAAAGGTCAACATCAGTGTGTCGCATGGGTTCCTCAAAACCTCTTATTCTCAAGTATTAAAAGCTTTCATACAGAATATCCCCTCAAATGATTCTGAAACATAAACTGTCAGCACCTTTCAAGGTAACCTGTGAGATTATACTGGACATGTCAGTCTCAGCACCTGTGGGTAATTACCCCACAGGAAGTCCCTGCTGATACTGCAGCCTCAAGCAACCACAGTTTATGTCCCAAAGCAGTGCATTCATTGCTGAGCCAAAGGACTTTAACGCTGCCAGAAAAAAAAAAAAAAAAAACTCTAGCCAATTAGATTCTCTTTCAAATTTGAACCAGAAAATACTGATTTTAAAAAAATGTTTTGCAGTAAGGTAGAGTAGGGGCTGAACAAGTGAGAGCAAGCTGAACATAGGAGGAAGCAGAAACAATGACTGAACTGAAGCAAAAGTAGAGAAACGATACAGAAAAGAGAGTTAGACAAGCGGGCCTGAGTAAGCAGAAAATAGAGCAGTCACACAGAGATTGTCCCAGTTGAATGAATGACTTCAGAGTACCCAAGAATCTCTGCCACCTGGGAGACAAAACCACTCTTCAGTTGACAGCTCCTTGAGGTTCTTGGAGAGTTCCCCTGAGATGTTAGCTCCTTAGGGCTTTACGTGCAAATGACCACAGCACCCCCTATTGTTTGTTACTTCAAATAGCAAGCACTTAACCAGACTATCACTGAGAATGAAAACCACCTGCTTCACCACCAAGGAAATCTACTTGAAAACACACCAATATAAAGGAGAAGTGAGTTATAATGGATGGGGTGAAAGCACCAATGCTTCTGCCTTCCATGAAATGATGCTTCTCTGGTCAAAATCAGTACAGTTCCACAACAAAGCTTTTATTTTGCCTGCTGTTATGGCTTCTTGTTTATGAATGCCTCCCCTAAATGTAAAACAATCGAGAATAAGGCTAATGTTTTAGTAATTGTATCCTTAACACCTCTAGCATAGAGGCATAAGGTACAGACTTAAATATTTAATAAATGAATAAATAAATATTAAAAAGTAGAAAAATAAGCCGGGCGCGGTGGCTCACGCCTGTAATCCTAGCTCTCTGGGAGGCCGAGGCGGGTGGATTGCTCAAGGTCAGGAGTTCAAAACCAGCCTGACCAAGAGCGAGACCCTGTCTCTACTATAAATAGAAAAGAAATTAATTGGCCAACTAATATATAAAAAGAAAAAATTAGCTGGGCATGGTGGCGCATGCCTGTAGTCCCAGCTACTCGGGAGGCTGAGGCAGCAGGATTGCTTGAGCCCAGGAGTTTGAGGTTGCTGTGAGCCAGGCTGACGCCAGGGCACTCACTCTAGCCTGGGCAACAAAGGGAGACTCTGTCTCAAAAAAAAAAAAAAAAAGTAGAAAAATAATTACTAGAAAATCTATGCTTATATTATTAAAATGTTTTAGAAGGTTTTAATACATAAAGTCTGTCCTAGTCCATTTTGTGCCACCATAACATAATATCTGAGACTGGGTAACTTATAAAAAACAGAAATTTATTGGCTCCCAGTTCTAGAAGCTGGGAAGTCTAAAGTCAAGGTGCCAGCAGGTTCAGTGTCTGGTGAGACCATTCTCTTCTTCCAAGACAGCACCTTGCATGCTGCGTCCTCCAGAGGAGAGCAAAGTTGGATCCACACATGGCAGAAGGCAGAGGGACCAAGAGTGCAGGAGAGAACAAACCAACTCTGCAAGCCCTTTTTATAATGCCATTAACTATTCATGAGGACTCTGCCCTCATGACCTTAACATCTCCTTTTAGGTCCCACCTCTCAACACTGTCACCTTAAGGATTAAGTTTCCAACACACGAATTCTGTGGGACACATTCAAACCATACTATTCTATCCCTGGCCAAAATTCATGTGCTTCTTACATGTAAAATACATTCATTCCATTCCGAGAGCTCCCAAAGCCTCAGCTTGTTCCAGCATCAGTTTTAAAGTTTAAGTCCAAAGTCTCATCTACACATCATATGAGTAACTCAAGGTACGATTTGTTCTGAGGCAAATTCCCCTCCAGCTGTGAGACTGTGAGATCAAAACAAGCTACGTGCTTCCAAAATACAATGGTAGGACAGGCATAAAACAGATACTTCTGTTCCAAAAGGAAGAAATGTTTTAGGGTCTTAATTTGTTCCTTACTTCTGCAATTTCCTTTTTCATTCAATTTTATTCCCTTAACACATATTTAATTTCTTATTTGATTGATGTCATTATCTCTTGCAAAACTTCTCTAAAGTAAAAGATATTTTTATGGGAAGTAAATTTTATTTAGAATGGAATCCTCATCTGATTTTTACATGACAACCTGTCTTTCTTTCTCTTTCTTTCTTTCTTTCTTTCTTTCTTTCTTTCTTTCTTTCTTTCTTTCTTTCTTTCTTTCTTTCTGTCTGTTTGTCTTTC
This sequence comes from Microcebus murinus, assembly GCF_040939455.1. Lineage (NCBI taxonomy): Eukaryota > Metazoa > Chordata > Mammalia > Primates > Cheirogaleidae > Microcebus > Microcebus murinus. The sequence goes on from NC_134113.1 coordinate 36,922,930, forward strand.
TTTCTGTCTTTCTTTCTTGTCTTTCTTGCAAAAGTGCCATATTCTTTATAGTTACATATTCATATTCATTATACTCTTATTTGACAGATTGCTCTATCTAGTTCTGTTAATGTCTAGATCTTTATATTTGCCTATAGTGTAATGAATTTCCCTTGACTTCCTTTCCCCTCTATTTTAATTTTAATTCCCTATGGATGGATGCATGAATGGATGGATGGATGAATAAATGGAATGAATGAATGGATGGATAAATAAATAAATAAATATGTATATATATGGGGTCTGTTCCTTCAAGGTATGAGATCACAAGCAACTGAGAGTTTTTTGGAGGAGACCAAAATGAAAATACAGAACCTGCGAGGCCCAGTGTATTAAGAAAATCTTGGGAAAAGGAACCACCAGAAGAGACTGAGGAGTGGTCAGAAACAAAAGACTATGATCAGTAGAATTACATCAGAGATGACAAGGCAAGAGTGACTTCAAGAAAAAAAGAAGATCACAATTAAAAAGGTTTAATTGGATTTTGCATTTAAGTCATTGTTGACTCTTGTAAGTTGCAATTTTATATACATTTTGTGATGAAATAACTCTCCCCCATCAACCTAAGGTTCAAATAAACCCAGGCCTATGTCTATCTTTGCTCATCATTGTACCTTCCCTTCTCGGTACAGGGACTGACACATAGAAAGTACACATGAGAAATATTGAAGTGGAAAAATTATGCAAGTTATAAAAATTTGAGAGTATTGAAATTAGAAGATTTTTCAGAGGTTTAAGGAAACAGTGAATATTTGAAATATCACCCAAAGAGCATGCTGAAGAACCTAATCTAGAACAAATTATAGGAAGAATCCTAGTTGTGATTAGGGTTTATCATAGATTCATGGAAGTAGAGTTTGGCTCTGAAATCTGACAATTATGATATTACATTTCCAATTTTTGCTAAAGACATCCAGTGTTCTCTTTCTTTGAGTTTATAGCACAGGTCAAGATGATGTTTGATTTCTTATCTCTTTCTTTCTCTGAAAAAGTCTTACCACAACTAATACAATTATCACTTTTCGTCCTACATTTGTGTCAAGATGCTTAAAAATAATCTGCTATGGCATGTGCTATTTATAGTAAAGAGCAAATAGCCTCCAAAATGAATAAAATATCAGAGTGCCTGAATTTTTAAAGTTTAATAAGTATTTATTCAACAAAGTTATGGTAAGTACTTACTCTTTACCTAGAATTGGGTTACATTTAAAACCATACGATACAGACGTAAGAAAAATAACCTTAATATTTGTTCAAATGTGAGGATCAAGTTACATCATGCTTTTAAAATAAAATTGAGTAAATATTAATTTTTAAAAGTACAGTTGGAATATAAAAGAGAAATTTTTATGAATTAGATTACTAGATCTTTCTCAGGGCCCAAAGAAATAGAAGATAAATTTCACCAGATGAAAAGGTGTTACAAATAACAAAGATAAAGCCTGGAATTTATAATCAACACCAGAGGAAAGAAGCTGGTTGACAAGGAAGAAAAAATTCACAGAGGTGATTCCTGTCACTAAAAAATCAGCAAGTAAATAAATGGTGCTGGCAGCCATCTTTTCCTTCTTAACAGAAATACTGATTCTTCCAGAAAAAGGTAGGCTCTGTCATGGGAAATCTTGGCAGATAGAGTAATCAGAAACAAAATACTACTAAAGAAAAATTGAAGCAGAAAAGAATGCAAGCATGAGAAATTTACTATTAATATCTGGCATGATCATATTTTAAGACCATGGAAATTAAGTTGTAATGAATAATCTCTAGTTTATCTTTGGTATGCAATAATTATATGTTTTATGGTCAAAGAAAGTATTTTTTGGTTTATCATGTATGTTTTGGTCAGTTTGTCCTGAAACATTTTGGGGGCCTGATTCTGATTTTATTAATTTTAGTAAAATTACCCATTGTCATATAATAAGAATGTATTAGTATTGTTATAACTAATTATTAAGTTTTATTTTCTTCAAGTTACCAAATTAAATTCAGTAAAACTTTGGTTCTGAAGTCTATAGTTTGTAAACAAAGTTTCTTTTTAAAAGAACACTATAAAAGATTTTTTTAAAATTCTCCTTTTCCAAAAAGAAAGGTACATACAATTCTAGAACTTGAAAATTTAGACTTTTAATACTCTTTGTGTCTTATGCTTTCTAAATGAGCCCCAATGACAGATCTTCATCCAGATATTGAGTTAGTGATCCAAATTTCATTGCTGCTAAAAAATTGGAATAATGTTTCCTGTGACATGTTTCCTTATATACAGGCAAGTAATCTAATTAAAATTTGAAACTGAACATGACGTATCGTTTTAACAGAAAGATATGGTAGCAAATTAAGGTAAATGTAGGAAATCAGATTATAAAGGCTAAATGCCAAGTCGTAATGACTCTTGCCTATGAAATAGACTGACCCTGTTATGTTGCAGCACCAATAAAGAAATATTGCTACAATCACTCAGCATCAAACATATTGCTACAATCACTCAGCATCAAACACACGAATATACTTTCATCATGCCATGAATCAGTGTTAAGACAAATACTGTACTTGAAATATTTTCCACAATCACTATTTGAAGATATAATGGCAAATACTATGCTTTCTTGACTGCAAAAGGAAACAAAGCGTTAAGAAAAAGTCAGGCAGAAATACTAATAAGTAGTTATTGGGTTCCAAATGTCTCACATTCTGCAAAATGACTTGGAAAGGAAATAAAGAAATCTAAAGCATCACCCCTGCCATTAAAACTTTAGAATTTTCTTGTATAAATCTGTATTAATATGGAGTTTGTATAGCAGTTATATTTAAATTAGCACAGTTTGCATTTAATATTAATAGATACCAAAAATCGTCTTATTAAATGAATGAAATACATGCACAAGGGAGGATCATCACTGACACACATTGGAAAATGTTTTCGGAGATGGTGATCCATGCACAAGTTTTTAAATGCTTTTGGTAGACACATATAAATATTTTTCCATATACAAAATGAAAAATAAAGTTGGGCAGAATTTTTGTCTTACTAGTCAAAATGATACCATAAAAAACATCTTTAACTAACAGCAATGATATATTCAATGGGAACATGTCTTGTTTGACGTGATATTGTCAAAGAAACCTTGTTTTACCTGAATGTGACTTAAAGCTCACCTCTCAGAAGAAGAGGAGAATTTCAAAAATAATTAAAATGGGGGGGCGGAGCAAGATGGCGGACGAATAACACCGCCAGACAGAGGGTCTCTGCAGAAAAGACCGATTCTAGCAGAAACTAGAGGAAAGAAGCAAGAAGACGAGCATACAGCGGACAAGGGCCGGAAGGAGGGGTACCTGAGACCCCGGGAGACTCCACGGGAGGAGGCTGCGGAGGAGAACTGGAGGCTGAGACCACCGGAGCAGCCCGGAGACCAGCGGCAAGGGTAGGTAGATCGGCTGTTTCCCCTCCCCTGCATTCGGGACTGCTGGTGGGCTCCCCAGCGGGTGGAGAGACCTGCGGACATCAGCCCAGAGACTGCCGCCGCCTGCCAACGGTGAGCCTGTAGCAGACGTGGCACCAGGTTCCCAACTTCCTCCGGGCACCTCCGTGTGCACGGACCCGAGCCGCGCGGCAGGCGCCATATTGCCTCCTCCCCCGCTCCGCCGGCCCTACCCGCGGCTGCCCAGAGAGACAATACAGCCACCAGCCAGAGGCACCTCCAGGGAACGGGACCTTCCCTTTTGGGACCCCGCCCGCCCTCCCAGGTGCTGCTAGCACCGTGTTCCCAGGAAAACGGTGCCGACTCAGAGGCTGAGAGACATAGACCCAGCTTGGGCTCCCTGTGGGTGAATTAGGACCGGAAATCCTCTCCCTGGTGGGAATACAGTTTGAACTCTAGGACCCAGAGGTCGGACCTGCAGACCAGATCCCCTGCACCGAGGGCTAGCATTGCCCGGGGCACAGAAGGGTTATACGTGAACAGCCTACTGAGGGCTGTGTGCCTCCAGGGGCGGATCGGCGCACTAGAGAACAACCCTCCTCCCAGGAGGAGGCCGTGCGCCCAACCCAGGTGGCGTTCCTGTGCAGGGAACCTCCCCGCCGGCACCACAGTCCGGGGAGGCCTGGTGGCTTGTGGTCTGGCCTGCTGGCAGAGGCCCAGGAGTAGCTGCAGAGTTGGGGAGGGTGGAAAGAAGCGAGGCCTGCTGCAGACTGCGGGTCTCAGACAGCCCCACCCCCACACCCAAGCTGAGAACAGAACTTTGACCCCTGCTAACTGCCTGAGGGCAGGCTTATCCAACCCAGCTCCGCCCAGAAAACAGGCGGATCTCTACGAGAGCTGATAACAGGACTCAAAATCAACACCATAGCCTGTTCCTCCAAGCAAACGCCACCTACTGACAGGGACAGCATCTTGCACAGCCTTGCCACGGCATCCACTGACTCAATATACAGGGAGTGGTCCAATTTCACCCACAGGCACCACCTAACGCCTCAGAAACTAAACAAGGTGTGTGAATACCCAAACAATAACCTAAGGAAAGAAACAACAACTGATCGACATGGGAAGAAATCAGCGAAAGAACTCAGGAAATATGAAGAACCAAACGGAAAACACACCCCCAAGGAGGAGCACCAGCCCCCTAGAAACGGACACCGACCAAAATCAGGCAACCAATATGACAGAAAAGGAATTTCGTATGTGGATCATAAGAACACTCACCCAGCTGCAACAACAACTCAATAACCAACACCAAGAAAACACAAAAAACCTCCAAGATATGGAACAAAGGTTCAACAAAGAGATTGACACAGTGAAGAAAACTTTAACCGAAGTCCTGGAGATGAAGAATCAACTCAGAGAACTACAAAATACTGTGGAAAGTCTCAAGAACAGGGTAGATCAAGCAGAAGAAAGAATCTCAGAGCTTGAAGATAACACCTTCCAATTAAATAAATCAGTCACAGAAATAGAGCAGAGAAACAAGAGAAAAGACCAAAGCCTACAAGAGCTGTGGGATTATGTGAAAAAACCTAACGTGAGGGTCATAGGTTTAGCCGAAGGGGAGGAAGACAACACTCAAGGGCTGGACAAGCTTTTTGAAGATATAATAGAGGAAAATTTCCCAGGCCTTGCTCAAAATCTCGATATACAAGTTCAAGAAGCCCAGAGGACCCCTGGGAGATTCAATGCAAACAGGAAGACGTCACGTCATGCAGTCATCAGACTGACCAAAGTATCAACTAAAGAGGCCCTTCTAAGAGCTGTAAGACAAAAGAAGCAAGTGACATACAAGGGAAAGCCAATTCGAATAACATCAGACTTCTCTAATGAGACTTTACAAGCAAGGAGAGACTGGGGCCCCATTCTCACTCTTTTGAAACAAAACAATGCCCAGCCTAGAATATTATTCCCTGCAAAACTAAGCTTCATATTTGAAGGAGAAATAAAAACATTCTCAGACAAGCAAAGGCTCAGAGAATTCACCAAGACAAGACCAGCCCTACAAGAAGTACTTAAAACAGCGTTATGCACGGAACATCATAATAATAATCCACGGATATAAAAACAACCAAAACCCAAAGATATTAAAGGCCAGATATTACAATGGCTCAAGACAGAAATCATAGCAACAACATCCAACCCAACAGAATGATCAGTAATCTACCTTACCTATCAGTTCTCTCAATAAATGTGAATGGCTTAAACTCTCCACTCAAGAGACATAGGCTGGCTGAATGGATAAGAAAATACAGGCCAAGTATATGCTGTCTTCAGGAAACACATTTAACCTGCAAGGATGCACATAGACTAAAAATAAAAGGGTGGAGATCAATATTCCAAGCAAATAGAAGCCAAAAGAAGGCTGGTGTGGCAGTTCTAATTTCAGACGATTTAGTTTTTAAACCAACAAAAGTAGTAAAAGACAAAGAGGGTCATTATATAATGGTGAAGGGCACAGTCCAACAAGAAGAGATAACAATTTTAAATATATATGCACCCAACTTAGGTGCACCCAGATTCATAAAGCAAACCTTACTGGAGCTAAGCAAATGGATTAATAGCAACTCCATAATCGCCGGGGATTTCAACACCCCACTGACGGCACGAGACAGATCCTCCAAACAGAAAATTAATAAAGAAATAATGGACTTAAACAAAACTCTAGAACAATTGGGTCTGACAGACATCTACAGAACATTCTACCCAAAATCCACTGAATATACGTTCTTCTCATCAGCTCACGGGACATTCTCTAAGATTGACCATATCCTAGGACACAAAGAAAATCTCAAGAAATTTAAAAAAATAGAAATCATACCATGTACCTTCTCAGATCACAGTGGAATAAAACTAGAAATCAACCCTAACAGAAACTCACATTTCTACACAAAAACGTGGAAATCAAACAACCTCCTACTAAATGATTACTTCGTAAATGAAGAAATCAAGACGGAAATAAAAAACTTCTATGAAGAAAACGACAATGGAGAGACAAGTTATCAACTCCTCTGGGACACAGCTAAAGCAGTTCTGAGAGGAAAGTTTATCTCCATAAATGCCTATAACCAAAAGGCAAGAAGATCACAAATAGACAATCTAATGAAACGACTCAAAGAGCTGGAAAAAGAAGAACAGACCAACCCCAAACCCAGCAGAAGAAGTGAAATCAACAAGATCAAATCAGAACTAAACGAAATTGAAAACAGGAAAGCTATTCAGGAGATTAATAAAACAAAAAGTTGGTTCTTTGAAAAAATAAACAAGATTGACACGCCATTGGCTAAGCTAACGAAAAGCAGAAAAGAGAAATCTCTAATAAGCTCCATCAGGAATAAAAAAGGAGATATCACAACTGATCCCAAAGAGATACAAGATACAATTTATGAATACTACAAAAATCTTTATGCACACAAACTGGAAAATGTGGAGGAAATGGACAAATTTCTAGAAACACACAGCCTCCCTAGGCTCAACCAGGAAGAAATAGATTCCCTGAACAGACCAATCTCAACAGCTGAAATAGAAACAGCAATTAAAAATCTCCCTAAAAAGAAAAGTCCCGGTCCAGATGGCTTCACACCTGAATTTTACCATACTTACAAAGAAGAACTAGTACCTATCTTGCAGAAACTATTCCACAACATCGAGAAGAACGGAAACCTCCCCGACACCTTTTATGAAGCGAATATTACTCTGATACCAAAACCAGGAAAGGATGCAACAAAAAAAGAAAACCACAGACCAATATCCCTAATGAATATAGATGCAAAAATTTTCAACAAAATCTTAGCTAACCGAATCCAGACACTTATCAAAAAAATAATCCACCACGACCAAGTGGGCTTCATCCCAGGGATGCAGGGATGGTTCAACATACGTAAATCTATAAATGCAATTCACCACATCAACAGAAGCAAAAACAAAGACCACATGATCCTTTCAATAGATGCAGAAAAAGCTTTTGACAAAATTCAACACCCTTTCATGATACGAACACTTAAGAAAATAGGCATAGAAGGGACATACCTAAAAATGATACAAGCCATATATGACAGACCCATAGCCAACATCATACTGAATGGGGAAAGATTGAAATCATTCCCACTTAGAACTGGAACCAGACAAGGCTGCCCACTATCTCCACTTCTGTTCAACATAGTGCTGGAAGTCTTGGCTACAGCAATCAGACAGGAAAATGGAATCAAAGGTATCCAAATAGGGGCAGAAGAGATCAAACTTTCACTGTTTGCTGATGATATGATATTGTATCTAGAAAACCCCAAGGATTCAACCAAGAAACTCCTGGAACTGATCAATGAATTTAGTAAAGTCTCAGGATACAAAATCAATACACAGAAATCAAAGGCATTCATATACGCCAACAACAATCTAATTGAGAACCAAATCAAAGACTCAATTCCCTTCACAATAGCAACAAAGAAATTAAAGTACCTAGGAATATATTTAACCAAAGAGGTAAAAGACCTCTACAGGGAGAACTATGAAACACTGAGGAAGGAAATAGCAGAGGATGTAAACAGATGGAAATCCATACCATGCTCATGGATCGGCAGACTCAATATCATCAAAATGTCTATACTACCCAAACTGATCTACAGATTCAATGCAATACCTATTAAAATCCCATCAGCATTCTTCACAGATATAGAAAAAATAATTTTACGCTTCGTATGGAACCAAAGAAGACCCCGAATATCAAGAGCAATTCTAGGCAACAAAAACAAAATGGGAGGCATTAATATGCCAGATATCAAACTATACTACAAAGCTGTAGTAATTAAAACAATATGGTATTGGCACAAAAACAGGAATATTGACCAGTGGAACAGATGTGAGAATCCTGATATAAAACCATCCTCATATAGCCATCTCATCTTTGACAAAGCAGACAAAAACATACGCTGGGGAAAAGAATCCCTTTTCAATAAATGGTGCTGGGAAAACTGGATAGTCACCTGTAGAAGGCTAAAACAGGACCCACACCTTTCACCTCTCACAAAAACCAACTCACGCTGGATAACAGACTTAAACCTAAGATATGAAACTATTAGAACTCTAGAGGAAAAAGTTGGAAACACTCTCCTAGACATCGGCCTGGGCAAAGAGTTTATGAAGAAGACCCCAAAGGCAATCACAGCAGCAACAAAAATAAATAAATGGGACATGATCAAACTACAAAGCTTCTGCACAGCCAAAGAAATAGTCATGAAAGTAAACAGACAACCTACAGAATGGGAGAAAATTTTTGCATCCTATGCATCCGATAAGGGACTGATAACTAGAATATACTTAGAACTCACGAAAATTAGGAAGAAAAAATCAAATAACCCCATTAAAAAGTGGGCAAAGGACTTGAACAGAAATTTTTCTAAAGAAGACAGAAGAATGGCCAACAAACATATGAAGAAATGCTCAACATCTCTAATCATCAGGGAAATGCAAATCAAATCCACAATGAGATATCACTTAACCCCAGTGAGAATGGCCTTTATCAAAAAATCTCCAAACAATAAATGCTGGCGTGGTTGCGGAGAGAGAGGAACACTCCTACACTGCTGGTGGGACTGCAAACTAGTTCAACCTCTGTGGAAAGCAATATGGAGATACCTTAAAGCGATACAAGTGAATCTACCATTTGATCCAGCAATCCCATTGCTGGGCATCTACCCAAATGATCCAGTGACACTCTACAAAAAAGACACCTGCACTCGAATGTTTATAGCAGCACAATTCATAATTGCAAGGCTGTGGAAACAGCCCAAGTGCCCATCAATCAAAGAATGGATTAATAAAATGTGGTATATGTACACCATGGAGTACTATTCAGCTCTAAGAAACAATGGTGATATAGCACACCTTATATTTTCCTGGTTAGAGCTGGAACCCATACTACTAAGTGAAGTATCCCAAGAATGGAAAAACAAGCACCAGATATATTCTCCAGCAAACTGGTATTAACTGAGTAGCACCTAAGTGGACACATAGGTGCTACAGTAATAGGGTTTTGGGCAGGTGGGAGGGGGGAGGGGGCGGGTATATACATACATAGTGAGTGAGATGTGCACCATCTGGGGGATGGTCATGATGGAGACTCAGACTTTTGGGGGGAGGGGGGGAAATGGGCATTTATTGAAACCTTAAAATCTGTACCCCCATAATATACCAAAATAAAAAAAATATATATATAAAAAAAAATAATAATAATAATTAAAATCTTTTTTAAAGAAAAATTCTCTATATCTTTGCTACTCAAAATGTGGTCCATGGACATGGAGCACTAGCACTATCAAGGAGCCTATTAAAAAGGAAGAATCCAAACCTTACTGCAGTCCTATGGAAATAGAGTTCATATTTTGTTTTTTGTTTTGTTTTGGTTTTTTTGAGACAGAGCTAGAGTGCAATAGCGTCATCATAGCTCATTGCAACCTCAAACTCCTGGGATCTACATCCTCTTGCCTCAGCTTGCAGAGTAACTGCAGAGTCTATATTTTAACAATATCCCTAGGTGATGCACATGTACACTACAGTTTAAGAGGCATTGCACTAGATACTTAAAGTTGAAGACAGGTATATGCATTTATCACAAGTGTTGGATTTCTAGAACTAAAAAATTAAGTTTAAGCTTGTGGTCTCCACTTTCTAATTGAGACTGTTGAAAAAACCAAACAAGCAATTTTTCACCATTATAATTTAGCCATAATGGTGCTAGTCCCTAGGAGAAACCCCAAAGAAGTGTAACACATAGCTCTGGCATAAAATGATACATAATCTAGGTGAACACATATAAAATAATCAGAATATAATGAGCTGCTTAATATTCATGTGATAACTATAAGTACAATGGGATATAAGAAGAGGACAGATCAATGTGAGCTGGAAACATCACTCAGAGGAAGCACATGAAAGCAGATACAGAGAATACCCTGAGAAAGGACACAGAGGAGGGATGGAGCCAACAGAGACCTTTGAAAGACTGGCATTGGAATTTTGACTATGAGGCTGGTCATTGGAAGTCACTGTGGTTCTTAATAAGCAATGACATGATGACAGTATGATTTGGAGAGGATTAATAGAATAAAATAATATATTATTGTGGGGATGAACTTGAGTCAGAAAGATAGCTTAGAAGTTGAGGGTCAGAGCTGTACATGTCAATTTGGAACTCTTCAGTGTATAAGTGTGGTTAAGATTGTAGGCGTGGATGAATACACCAAGCATTGGGAGAAAAGGGTCTGAGCCCAGATCAGACATCCTATTCAGTCAATATTCAATAAACAACTATGTTCCCAGGATGGCGCTTCTCCCTTGGAAAACAGTGATAACTAAGCTTTGGTTCTTACTCTGAAGGAGCCAACTCAGTCATCTCTGGTCGGAGGCTTATGCAAGAAGAGGAAACAGAAAGAAAAAAGAAACCAGAGAGATTGAAAGACTCAAAGAGCACATTATCCAGAAAGTTAAAGGTGGAGGTGAGTTAAAATAGTGTCAGAGGCACTTAAATATCAAGGGAAATGAAGAGTTAAATTAAAATCAATCTGATACATATTGAGACTGCAGTATATTAGTTTATATGTTCAAATCTCTAAATTGTTGTCTACTTTTCCAAGCTTCTAAATTTATAATTTAAACCTCAGGAGATGAGAAGATTCTAATGTAAAACTGTTTGCTAAAACGAGACCTGTTCAGGGGATATCATAGAATGTATATTAATTATTGTGTCTCCCCTATGCTCCAAAAATAATCAAAACAACACAAGACCAAAAACCCTACAGGCAACTTGCCATCTCTATAATTATATGACTGCCAAATTCATTCCCAGGTATTTATTATTTAAAAAACTTAAAATTATTTGTAAAGGAGATTAAGACAAGTACCAATAGGGAAATTTAGTGGCTTAAAACAAAAGCAAGAACTTTGCTTAAGTTTTAGATTTTACTGTTCAGTTTTTTAAAAGAACTAATATAAAATAGAAATAATAGTCTGTTCACTTCACATAGGCCTGAAGAATAGGATCATATGCAAACCTCTAATAATATAAAAACCATGCACAGGAAAAAAACATGCATTAATCATAGGTTTGCTTGCTGGAGGAAAAATGTTATTTTGTTTATTCTTGTGTGACTTCTTTCTAAAGCTTATATTTTTCATTTAGAAGTTTAATTTTATGATCAGTGATGTCTAAATAAAATTTAAGTATACAGGCAATCTAAATGCATTCAATGTATAAGAAATTTTAAAAAGTTTATCACATGCATAAAGCCTGGAATTTACCAAAGCATATCATCAAAATAGCATTTCCAGAATTAAGCATAATGTCTTTTGATTGTCATAACCATAAAAAATACATAATCTAATGCATGGTTTAATGTGTTATATTTATACTCACCAAACCAAGTTAATAATAATAAAAATGGTTGACATTTATTGAACATTTGTTTTATATCAAGTGCTAAGTATTTTACATGTACTTACTTAATTCTCAGAACTACCTTAAGTGCTGGGTAAAATTATTTTTCTCATTTTTATAGTTGAGGAAACAGAGGTACAGAAAGTTAACAAATTAGCTCACCACTTATAAACGATAAAAGTTAAGAATGGGTTAAGGAAATTAGTTTAAAATCACTGTAACTTGTATAGGTTTTGTTAATGACAGACGAATTTTATATATTATGGAACACATAGTTGTTTTTTACATTGTCTTACACAAATGCAAATAAAAATAAGTAACTGTGACCTACCTTTATCAAAAAAACCTGACAATCGCTGATATAATCATATTCCAGTCCATCAAAAGAATGATAATGTCGGTCCCCATATATTGTGCACACTGCCGGGCAGGGATAATATGTGCAATTGAACATTCCTCGTCGACAAACACTATTAGAAAACAACATGAGTTAACTTTTTAAGAAACATGGCTCTAATGTTTTTCAAGTGGCATTAACATTGAAATGTTTGTATCAAAAGTATTCGTGAGCCAATAGCCTTTAAAAATATTGCCAATTCATTCTGATACTACCTTTACATTGACAAATTAGGCATACATTTACCACATTGTTTAAATAAATTATCAGATACCAAAACCAAGCCTAGAAATTGTGCCTGGGTTGCACAGAAAATAGACAACAAAATGAAAAACTAAACATAGGTCTGCTGGGAGCCATAGGGGAAAAATGCCATCTCCTATATTTGAGTTAGTTGAAATACATTAGACATGACATTGCTCATGAGTCTAGAATCTTTGTCCATATTGTAAGGAAATTATATTTCAAATCTTATTTTATGGTATTGCTTTGACTTATATCCAAACAGAAAAGCTTCCATTAAATGTCTTCTCTGTATAACATTTAGAACATTCTTATAAACTTGAGATATTTTTTCCTATTAAATTTTCAGATTCTCATATTTCACACATTTCTTCTGGACTAAACAAATATGCATAAAAATAATGGCATGGTCATTTTTTCCCCACCAATTCCTGAATGCCTTTAAAATCTTATTTACTTGACTTGGCTTGATTTGGTTTTTGCTGAAGTTTAGTCACACTAAGTAAATACAATAAGATAGTTGAAATTAATACAATTACTTAGGAACATTTTTGTGAAATAAATAGATATCATTACCAGGTGTAACACGGTGTAGCAATCACTTCTCCTGAGAGATATTCCCAATCTTTCCAGATACATGGACAGCTTTCAGGAACATAACACTTCCCTTTGTGCTCTGCCATTCTTCCAAATGAAGAAGTAAAATGCTATTTAGTATAAATTGCTAATTTCAGTTAAAAAGTTAAAAAAATCAGAAATCATATCATATTCAACACTATCATCTATATTTATTGTAGCTATCTAAAGTATATTCTATATGACCTACTGAGGAGTTGAATCCAGTCTTTCTCCCCCTTTCAACCACACAATACCTTGCATATCACAGTATTAAATAAATGCCAGGCAAATGATTCGAGGTGATATTTTTACCTTTTGTTATTCACTTAGTACAACTAAAGGGAGACAGAAGCCTAATTTCTAATAAAGTGAATTATTCTGAAACAAAAGTAAAGAGGAAGAGTCCCTTTCTTTAACATTTGCCACTTAAAGAGTCTGTGAAATCAAACAATTTTTTGATAAAATTGTAGATTATAAAATAGATAATATTTCCTATTACAGGATACAGAGAGCAATCAAAAGCTTCTCTCTGAGTACTTAGAGTTAAAACCATGAGAGTTTAGTTTAGGTGTGTTTTGAACTAAAAAACTATTATGTGAAGTGTTTCACATTGTTTATTATGAACATAAGTTTTGAATGTTGGCTTCCTTTTAAGTGTTATTTTCTTCTTGAAAGATTATCCCCTTCAAAAGTATCTAAAACTATGTATCAATATAAAAATTAAAATGTACACAAATGTATATTTTAATATAAAACTTAAATATAAATATAAAATTAAATATAAAAATTTTAATATAAAAATTAATCTCAGGGAAGATTAATTTTGGTAAATTATCAAAATATTTTAATAAAAAGATTAAAGAAATAAATATATATAACATATATTGCAATTCCTTTAATATAAATATTTTAATATTCTTAAAGTCTTTTTTCCAAAATAACATTAATAAATAATAACTTAAAATAGGATAATTAATCAATATTATAACAATAAATAAAAGATATGATAGTAATGAATTATAAATATAATAATTATTTAAATATATACTATAAGAATAAAATAAAACTAATGAAATAACATTACATGTAAAGATAATTTGTAACTATTTAAATAATGGTTTATTATTATGAATTAATGTATAAAATAATTTTTATTTAAAAATAAAACTAATTAATTATTTTAAAAGTAATGGAATAATAAAAATAAATAGCTACTAAATATAGATAAAATATATGAAGTTTTTCTGAATTTGCTAATTCTAAAGTATATAAAAAATCAAGGTAATAAAAATTAACAGAGAAGTCAGGAATCCTGAATTCTTGCCTCTTCTCTCAAACAGGAATAACCCCACGTAGCGCTCTGCTTTCCCTCACGTTCTTCTTACACACTACAGTAGTAATTCCGTATTCAATGCATATGCTGTCCCCCAGACTTCCAACCTCATTCAAGAGGACCATGAATATCTTGTTAATAGTTGTATCTCCATGATTAACACATAGAAGACATTCAATTATTGAGTAAAGTTCAATAAGTGAACTTATTTATATAAATGATGCATTATCTCATTTAGATTTCTTTCTTTCCGACCAACAACCCCCTAAATTCCATAACCTCTTACCTCAACCGTCCTAAACTTCTAGCCACTCTGAGCTTTGCATCTTTTTTCTGCCTGGAAAACCCTTCCCTTGTGTTCTGCCTGGCAAATGTCTACTCATCATTAAGACTCAATTCAGTGCAATATTTTCAATAAAATCATTTATGTCCCTCCCTCATAGATTCCCTCGACTTAGCAATTTATATAAACCTTTTTATTAGAGGGTTCATCACAATTAACTGTTAAGTACTTTATTAAATGTTTTATAGTGATAATCAGAATAATAACAAAAACTAACTTTCTGACTACTTACTATAGCGCAGGCACTATTCTAACCACTTTAATATGTCACTAACTCATTTTATCCTGGTGACATTCTCCTAGGTTAGATCCTATTATTATGTTATATATGTATTTTAGTACACCCTCATCCCTATAGCTTAAAACAACACCCTAAACATTAGATGCTGCATAAACTTTGATTATCCAATTGTTAAAGTGAGGGATATCTCACTGAAATGAACCACAATTCCTAAATACCCAGCCAAAGTAATGGTGTTAAGTAGTTATGCTAATAAGTTTTTTATAACTAATCAAAACTGGATGAAGGAAAAAGAAAGCTATAAATCACTGTAAATTACAGGCACATCTCAGAGATATTGTGGGTTTGGTTCCAGACCACCACAATAAAGTAGATGTCCCATTAAAGTAAGTCACCTGAACTTTTTTTAAAGTACGTATAAAAGTCATGTTCATACTATGCTATAGTCTATAAGTGTGCAATAGCATTGTGTCTAAAAATGTAAGTATCTTAATTTAAAAATGCTTCATTACTAAAAAATGCTAAAAGTCATCTGAGCCTTCAGTGAACCCTAATCTTTATGCTAGTGGAGGGTCTTGCCTCAATATTGATGGCTGCTAACAGACCAGGATGTTGGTTGCTGAAGGTTGGAGGGGCTGTGGCCATTTCATAAAATAAGACAATGAAGTTTGCTGCATTGCTTGACTCTTCCTTTCACAAAAGATTTCTCTGTAGCATGCGATGCTGTTTGATAGCATTTTACCCACAGTAGAATTTCTTTCAAAATTGGAAAAAAAAACCTCTCAAACTCTGTCACTGCTTTATCAGCTAAATTTATGTAATATTCTAAATCATTGTTGTCATTTCAACAATGCTCATAGCATCTGCACTAGGAGTAAATTCTATGTCAAGAAACCACTTCTATGCTCATCCATAAGAAGCAACTCCTCATCATTCGAGTTTTATCATGAAATTGAAACAATTTGGTCACATCTTCAGGCTCCACTTCCAATTCTTGTTCTCTTGCAATTTTCACCACATCTGCAGTTAGTTCCTCCACTGAAGCCTCGAACCCCTCAAAGGCACCCAGGAAGGTTGAATCAACTTCTTTCAAACTCCCGTGACTGTTAATATTTGAACTTCCTCTCATGAATCACAAATGTTTTTAATGGCATCTAAAATGGTGAATCCTTTCCAGAAAGTTTCTACTTTTACTTTGCCCAGATCCATCAGAGGAATCATTCATTATGGCACTTTATAGACTTACAAAAATATATTTCTTAAATAAGAAGACTTGAAAGTTGAAATGACTCCTTGATCCACAGGCTACACGATGCTTGTTGTGTTAGTAAGAAAACAACATTAATTTCCTGGTACATCTCCATCAGTGTCTTGGGTGACCAGGTGCATTGTCAATGAACAGTAATATTTTGAATGCAATCTTTTTTTCTGAGCAGTAGGTCTTAACAGTGGGCTTAAAATATTCAGTAAACCATGCTGTAAAAAAGAAGTGCTGTCTTCCAGGCTTTGTTCTTCCACTTATAGAGCACAGGCAGGGTAGATTTAGCATAGTTCTTAAATGTCCTAGGATTTTTGGAATAGAAAATGAGTATTGGCTTCAAATTAATGTCACCAGCTGCATTTATCAATTACAAAAAGACAGTCAGCCTATCCTTCGAAACTTTGAAGCCAGGCATTGATCTCCTCTCTAGCTATGAAAGTCCTGGATGGCATCTTCTGATATAAGGCTATCTCATCCACACTGAAAAATCTGTTGTTTAATGTAGCCACCTTCATCAATTATCTTTGCTAGATCTTGTGGATAACTTGCTGCAGCTTCCCCGTTGTACTTGCTGCTTCATCTTGCATGTTTATGGTATAGAGCTGTCTTTTATAGAGGTGTCATCTTTCCTCAAACTACATACAAACCTCTGCTAGCTTCAAACACTTTTTCTGCAGCTTCCTCGCCTCTCTCTGCCTTCGGAGACTTGAAGAGAGTTAGAGGCTTGCTCTGGCTTAGGCTTAAGGGAATGCTGTGGCTGGTTTGATCCAGATCACTAAAACTTTCTTCATATCAGCAATATGGCTGTTTCACTTTCTTATCATTTGTGTGTTCGCTGGAGTAGCACTTTTAATTTCCTTCAAGAACTTTTCCTTTGCATTCACAGCTTGGCTAACTGTTTAGTGCAAGAGGCCTACCCTTTGGCCTATCTCAGCTTTGGAAATACCTTCCTCACTAAGTTTAATCATTTCTAGCTTTTGATTTAAAGTGAGAGATGTGGGACTCTTCCTTTCACTTGAACACTTAGTGGCCATGACAGGATTATTAATTTGCCTCATTTCAATACTGTTGTGTCTCAGGAAACAGGGCAGCTCAAGGTGAGGGAGCAAGATGGGGAAGCAGCTGGAAGGTGAGGCAGTCAGAACACACACCATTTATTAAGTTCTCCATTTTATATGGGTGTAGTTTGTGACACCCCAAAACAATTGCAATAGTAATACCAAAGGTCACTGTTCACAGTGATCACAGATTACTATAACAAATATATTAATGGTCAAAAAATTTGAAATATTGTGAGGATCACCAAAATGTGACACAGAGACACAAGTGAGTACATGCTGTTGGAAAAGCAGAGCCAACAGACTTGATTGATGCAGAGTTGCCACAAATCTTCAATTTGTGAAAAATGCAACATGTGTAAAATGCAATAAAGTGAAGCACTATAAAATGAAATATGCCTGTATCTGCTTTAAGCAGGTTTAGGCAGAGGGATAAGTAATAAACAGTTTCTGATCACTTAGCATATAATTCATG
Source organism: Microcebus murinus (assembly GCF_040939455.1). NCBI lineage: Eukaryota > Metazoa > Chordata > Mammalia > Primates > Cheirogaleidae > Microcebus > Microcebus murinus. The sequence goes on from NC_134113.1 coordinate 36,940,842, forward strand.
TGCTGCATCTACTCAACAATCCAAGAAATAAATATTAGTATACCCATTTTATAAAGAGAAACTTGAGATTCCTAGTGGTTAAGTAACTTGCCCTGAGGTACCACAACTACTGAGGAGGGCCATTATTTGAAGTGATTTCTATCTGACTCTTTCCATTATACTATCTTCTATATCTTCAATCCATAGTGATTTCTAAGTTAGGGTTATGTGGTCCTTTAACAGTAAATAAACTTCTGGCACTATTAGGACCCCCATGAAAACAAGTGATATGCTATTGTGCCAAAATGAGCCAGACAAAGTCACAGAGAGGATAAGGCAAATCACGTTACCATAAATAGCTTTGTAATAAAATGTTCTCGTAGTCTGGGAATGGTGGCTCACGCCTGTAATCCTAGTGTTCTGGGAGGCTGAGATGGGAGGATCACTTGAGCTCAGGAGTTGGAGACCAGCCTGAGCAAGAGCAAGATTCCTTCTCTACAAAAAAATAGAAAACTTAGCCAGGTGTGGTGGTGCCCACCTGTAGTCCCAGCTACCTAGGAGGCTAAGGCAAGAGGATTGCTTGAGCTCAGGTGTTTGAGGTTGCAGTGAACTATGATGGCACTACTGTACTCTAGCCAAGGCAACAAAGCAAGACTTTGTCTCAAAAAAAAAAATACTCCTAATAAATTATTTTCAAATTAGTCAGAGGCCTCTAAGTCAATTCTAACTACATTTATTTCAATACAGTCAGAGAAGGTATGAGAAAATTTCTTTAAATTTTTATAATGGTCAGTAAAAAAACTGTCAAACTAAACATCAAGGATGAAAGTAAATAGATATAATTTTTAAAATAATAGCATCAAGTATAATACATAAAATAAAAATAGGGTATGGCTTTAATCAGCCATGTACCCTCAAGAATCATAATCAAATCAAATAAATCAAGCAATTGTTGTAGGTTTCCATTATTTTACCATAATAAAGGTTTTATTTCCCTTGTTCTTTCTAATAAAATGCCTTCCTTGCTTACCTGCTCTAAGAACTGATTTCTACCTGACTTTATTTTCCCATGCATGGGCACTTGTTCTTTTGTGACCTTCTTTTCTCTGCCTCCTATGCCCTTTCTTTTTAAAGAGATTAATAGCAATCCCAAGTTACCTGGCTCTTCAACCTATTCCAGATGGGGGCCACTTAGACAAATGCGATTCTCCTGGGAAATAAACCACAAGCCCTCTCTCTTCTTTGCTCATGGTTTATATGAGCCGATCCCAAGAATCCCTTTGTGTGAACATGTTCATTGAGGAAGAATGGGTGACCTGTTTGCCTGAGATGGCCCTCTCGCTGCACTGCCTCTATTCATTGCCAGATAATACGTGTGCCTGCAAGGAAGCCGATAGCCCCCAGATTCTGTGTTAGTCTTTTACATGTAGTAGGCATTTCTGCAACGGAAGGAAATTTACAAAGATAACAGCAGAGTATGCTGCCATAAAATAGTGGCTCATATTTATTGAGTACACACACACTACATCTCACAATTCCTGAGGCTTACAAGGAACTTGCCGAAAAATCACTCAGCTAACAGCAGCAGAGCCAGGATTTAGCTCTGATATGTGTGAAGCCAGAGCTTCCACTCTTACCCACTACTCTTTGTAGCCTCAGTACACCATTTTCTGTAATATTCATAACATAAAATAACTGGCATCACTAGTATAACTTCACACCAATGACAGCAAATGCGCAACAGAATATACAAAAGACATGCACTTCAGAGTGTTTGGAATGAAAAGTGACTAATTGTGCCACTTTTCCTAAAACTGCAGCTGAATCAGGGGAGAAATTCCAACTTCATCCAGAAATGAGTTCTCTCCGCAATTCAGTGTCTTTAATGATATGTCACAATGTTACATGAGCCTAGCAAAATAATTACAATAGTCTTCTAGCTACCAACCCAAAGTTAACCACCAGTCAGAACAATAATTTTGGCTATTTCTGTAAATAATGTTTTTAAGAGATCTTATGCTTTTGGCTATATCCTGAATGTTCCATATTATCAAGAAAAAGAACCTTACCCTGGAGCACAAACACAGCCACTTATACAGGGTGAGGATGGCGCACAAGTGAAGTTCATGGCTAGGTTTGCACATGTAGTCTCACAATTTACACCACCAGCTGGTAATTCAGGGTTAGGGAACCTGCAGTCGAAATACTCCTTTCCCTCTGGGCAGACATGAACTTCCAAGATAAAGCACAAAATGTTCTTAACGTTGTATTTCCTCCATAGGCGATCGTGTTGACATGCATTTGTCATCAAAACAAAATTCACCATAAAATATTTTACCAGTTATGATTAGATGCTCTTTGTGATTTTTTTTAGTTGATAAGCTTATAAACATTTTATAACTAGATTCTCTTTAATCACCAAAACTTCCAAAAACTATTTTGAGTTTGAAAACATTAGCTGCCTTCCATAAGACAATAACTAATTAGGATATAATTTTCTGAGGTCAAGAACAAGATATTTTGATTAATCTAAACATATATTGTCAATATTTATTTGAGGACTGAAAATACAGTATATTTAAACTTCTATAAAGCCACAATGAACACATGATACTTCTAGATCTTGCTTCCCCTCTGTGTCATTATTTACACCAATACTCACTATACTATAGAAGTGCAGAGTGAACATAATTATAGGTAGGGCAAGGTTACATATTCCTCCAGAAGGCTTTTAGGCTCTTAAAGATAAAAGAAGTGTCCTTATGTGGGGCCAAATGGATCGAATCCTGTGGATCCTCCGTGAAAGGACTAGCCACCTGGGTTTCCCTTCTCTAACTATGAGTAGCCCTGAAGCAAATAGGGCAAAACAGGGATGGCCTTATAGCTGCTGAATATGTATGATCCATAAAAATATCTTGCAAAGAAGCCCTAGACTAGCCTGAACCCTTGTAAAGTAAATCCAGGTCATATAATTGAAAGCTAATATATAATAATATAATAATATAAACCTGGCCATTTAAATAAATAACAAAGCAATAGCTCACTATTACTTTTATTGTCTTACATTCTTCCTGTCTCTTAAAAATCAATGAAAGCAAGTGTTCTTTAGCATTTGCCTAGAATTTCCCCATAGTAACTGAGAATTTCAGGCTCTTTATGTGATAAAAATAAGTAATAGATAGGGTCCTAACACATAGCATCGTAGAAAAGATACTAAAATGTAAAATGACATTCTAAAGAGAGATAGCAGATGTCATTTTATATGCGATTTTTAATTGATTCCTACTAGTTCCAGAGCCTGGCTACTCATAATGTAGCCCAGGAATCAGCAGCATTGACATCACCTTGCCCATTCATAGAAATTCAGAATTTCAGGCATTGCCCCTGACTTACTGAATCAGAATCTTTGTTTTAACAAGATCCCCAGATACGCATATGAAAATCTGAGACGTGCTGATTTAGAGTAGTTTCTCAATTTCCGTTACACAAATGGGTTACAACTGGTGCCTGGATGTATATCCCTAAAGCCCTTGGGGCACTTAAGGTGGTCCTGGGGTAAGCAGCCACCAGGCAGCAACCCTGGGGTGATGAGCTCTGCCAACTGGCAGCCTTATATTTCACCCCAGACTGCCCTACAAATATTACAATTCTCAATGTGGAAAAGTTAGGAAGCACTGGAGCGCTGTGTTGAGAAACATTTTCAATGCTGTATTCATGCCCATTGGCAAGGAGGGCTGTGAAGGATTGATGACTTCTGCCAGAATAGTGGGGGTAGCATCTGAGCTATTAATACAGTCTCCATGAGGGAAAACATCTTTTGAGATCTTACCAGTAGAGGGCGTTGCTAATTCATCACATTTCACAGTCCCATTCGAGCACTGGCTAGAAGTAAACAAAATTACTTTACAAAACCAGACTTCAGTGTTTTTCTGAATTTCAACAACAATCTAATGTGCAAGAATTGATTGAGTTCATATACAAATATTATTTTCCCCACAGATTATTTTATAAATAAGTATTGGCTTAGGTCCAATTGGAAGAGAGCTATTTCAATTCAACACATTTTTATCAAATACCCACAAGTATGGAGCATCGTGATAGGTGTGGGAGATACAATGATTGAAACTTGCCCAAGTGCTTATATCCTAGTAGGAGAGGAAGACATACAAATAAATAACATATGCAGCATGACCCATGAAACAGAAATGTTTAAGAGATAGAAGTATAACAAAGAAAAACGTTTTAAAATCTGTTGGCAAATGACATCAGGCAGTCAAAGGAGGTAAAGTCTGAACAATTTTGAAGAATGGATGGAGGTTATGATATGGATAAGGTAGATGGCTATAACACTGGAAACATGTACAAACCATGACAGGTTTAAACAGCATTCTATGTAGCAAAGTGTAATGCAGGAAGGGATAGGAGATGTCAATGGCCAAAGAGGCAGATGCCAGCTATTTAGATGCTGAGATTTTAGCCCTGAGATGAGCAACTGAAGACCTTAAAGAGAGAAGCGATGTAGTTGGTTTGAATCTTTCTAGCAACAACATTGAAGATAGAGTGGAGTCACAACTTAGGTTCTAAAGTCAGGGCATAAGGCAAGAACCACATACAGGCAAAATTAGCTTTGAAAATCCCTCAGGAAGATACACGATAGAGAAAAAAACACCAGTTCTCAATAACGCCAAGACAGTTTTTCCTTCGGCTTTGGACCAGAGAATGTGTTCTATATTTGAGCCCAGATGAAGCAGCTGACTCACGCATAAGGAACACATCACATGAAAAATATATTGCATGCTGTTTAACACTAGACTGACACTCAGAGGTGTGATTCACCACTGCGTGAATCACCTCTGATTAAGTTTACTCACGCTATGCAAGGTATCGAAGAACTGAAACAGGCAGGTCTCAGACCACAGAACCAGGTCGTTCATATCATAATCATTCTGAGACATAGGCTTTTTAAAACGAATGGCAGATGAGGTCACTATACTAATTGAATTTTTATTTTTCTCACTGAGAAGGGGTGGTTATTTTGTTTTTGCTAAGTTTACGTAAATAAATTTTAAAAAGATGTGACAACTTCGCAGAATAGAAAGAGGGTAAGATTAGAGGCAGGAAGACCAGCTAGAAAGGTCCAGGGAAGACAGGTGAGAGACATTACTAAGGCAATGGCAATGGAAAGGAAAGAATGGCTTTCAACCATGTGTAAAAAATAAAATCAAGTAAAATCCAAAGTTGTCAGGGATTTATTGGCTAGGTATGTCGAGCAGGAGGAAGGAGTCAGAAATGACTCTCAGATTTCTGGCTTGGGGAAATGTGTGGATATTAGTACCACCTACAAGAGAAAGACTCAAAAATTTGTTGCTTTTGTGTCTTGATGGGGCATGGGAAAAAGGGAAATGGAGATAACGATAAAGGTAAATTGAGCATAAACAATATTCTGCTGTGAATACAAAATAAGCTGCAGAGCGCAAGCACTGAAGAGCCAGATTGCCTGGGATCAAATCCCAGCTTTATTATGAAGTTGCTTAGCATCTGTGCCTCATTTTCCTCACCTGTGAATTGGGAAAAAGCAACGGTACCTATCTCTTAGGGTTGTAGTAATGAGTATTTTAGTGATATATATAAAACACAGAACGATCCCAGGACAATAGGAGGTGCACAGTAATGGTGAGATATCATTATTGTTATTACCATTATCCACTGTCTCTTATTATCTGTGGGCACCTACAGTGCAACAAAAAGAGGGAGATTAGGAAGTGAATATAAATAAATGTGGACTGCTGCACAGATACACCTGTATTTCTAACAGATAGGTTATAGCCAGAATGAATGTTATCCCATGAATAAATGTTATCTCACTGGTATTGAGGTCCCTGGGGAGAAGATATGATTACCTTCTTTTTTTTTTTTTGAGACAGAGTCTCACTTTGTTGCCCAGGCTAGAGTGAGTGCCGTGGCGTCAGCCTGGCTCACAGCAACCTCAATCTCCGGGGCTCAGCGATCCTTCTGCCTCAGCCTCCGGAGTAGCTGGGACTACAGGCATGCGCCACCATGCCCAACTAATTTTTTGTATATATATTTTTAGTTGGTCAATTAATTTATTTCTATTTTTGGTAGAGACGAGGTCTCGCTTAGGCTGGTTTCGAACTCCTGACCTTGAGCAATCCGCCCGCCTCGACCTCCCAAAGTGCTAGGATTACAGGCGTGAGCCACCACGCCTGGCCCTTGATTACCTTCTGTGTGGAACATTGTTCAAATCTATTTTAGAATTTTTTTGAGCCATAGCTGAATCACAAAACTATAACTGCTCAGTAATATTGTAGTATTTAAACACTCACCTCACCCCTAACTTCTAAGAACCAAAAATAATCAAAAGCCTTCCATTTCACTGTGTGACACAAATTTATACCACTTTTCTACAGTCATGAGAATAAAACTCAGGTGTTCCACATTGAAATGTAACATATGCATGTATCATGTACATATGAGGGTGTATATATGTAACATATACATATATGACTGTTACATATTTAAAGTTAAGTTACCTTTATTTTATAGATTTCAGAAGTCATATTTCAACTTACAGTTTTGGTTAAGAGATGATATTAATACACGTGTCATTTGCCAAGTACAATCCCCATCATTAAAACCTACCATAAGCCCGAGGGTGTCGGGATGAGCTCTCCAGGTTGATAAACGCTGCCCCTATAATGACACCGGCAGTGAAATCTATAAGGGAAAAAAAAGGTTAAGGAAATAAAGCAAGATACAAGTTTTTCCAAAAATCACTAAAATTAAAGCAGACCCTACGCTCTGCATTGGTCATTGTAAGGTACTCTAAGGTCGGCGTTATTCTATGAGACTGCCTGCAATCCTGGCATATCCAAATGACAAAAGCTGTTTAGATGTGAAGCGCAGCTTCCGATTTGTTTTCTAAAATACAACTCACAAACTGTGTTGTTTTAGTCACAAGAAAAGTCACTGAATGCACTTCAGAGAAACATAACTGACATATCATTTAGCCCTATGTGTAAAAGTCTTTGCGTCATGTCGGAATTGAGAAATGTGATTGCTAACAGACATTACAATCCTGCTACTAAAATTTGCCACATTACAGTGAAACATAAACTTTATTATTGATTTGGATATGATAAAAGCAGGTGGGAATAAACTTCAGGATCAACCATCAGATTTCTTAGCTCTTTCTGTAGCTAATTGTGAACATATACAAGGTCAAAAAAAAAAAGTAAAGACAATAAGAAATAGTTTTAAAAACAAGCATACAAGCATGAGGGTCCATTTAACCGATAAGAAGAAAAAGAGAGAAAAACTGGATGCTGTCAGCCCATTTCTGTGACTTACATGGGCACACAAAAGTTAAGTGTGTCTTCATAGAATTTGCCTTCGGGACAGTTACAGCCTTCCGCACAGTCATCATTGCACAGCTCCGGGGAAGAGAGAGAAATGCAGGAACGGCGGCAAAACGAGGAACAGTGATGGTACAACATGCCCTTCTGGCACACCACAGCTAAGAACAAAGGAGCACCACTTGAGAAAGATGTCCACAAGGCACAGAAATGTTTCATGCTTGTTTAGATTTCTATAATAGACATACATGATGAAGCAAAAGCTACCTTACATCACTAGACATGGAATATTACATAATTCTACAACAGAACACAGATAAATAAAACAACTCCCGGCCTCAGCAGAAGTATACCAGAAGAATAAAATTTCTATTTCAAAATATCTTCATGGGACATTTTATAACATTCTTTACTAACCTGTATCATAAATTTTTTAATATTTCTGTCCCGTATATGTTTGAATAAATTTCCTGTCCTTACATTTTAAATCTATATACTGCAATATTGTCATCATCTTCCTTATGGCATTGTTTAAACCTGAGTAAACCTTTAGTCTTCTACAAATAAGAAAAAATTTGAGTATCTTGATCCACACATAGTTATTAATGTTTGCCTTCTTAATCATGTTTGCACTTTTTCTAAACCCTTCCAATTTCTCTTTAGACCAAACTGAGCTCATTATGGTAGGCAAACTAAAATAATCTAAAAGCATACTTGTAAAAGCACATAGAAAATGCTGAATAAAACATAATTGAAGTTATTTTTGTATAATTGATCTTGTGAGAAAAAAAAAAAATGGGAGGACATTTTCAGACGCCTGGAGTGTAGATGCAAATAAAATCCAGAATGTGGAGTGGAAGAGGGGAGGATAGGTCCCGACAACTTTGGACCTTGGATTTAACACATGTGGGAATGGAAAATGACAGTTGGCCCTTTACAAGACAAGGAACTGAGAGACCCTTAACTTGGACTCTCAAAGAACAACACTCTCAGTTGAAATGAAAAACTAAAGCAGGGGTCAGCAATGTTTTCCTGCAAAGGGCCAAATGGAAAATATTTTTAGCTTTACAGACCATAAAGTCTCCATCTGAACTACTCAATTCTGCCCTCGTACCACAAAAGCAGCCATAGGCAACATGTAAACAGATGGGCATGGCTATATTTCAATAAATTTTATTCACAAAAACACAGAAGACCCCATGATTGTTGTTTGTCAACTCCCATCTAGAAGAAATCTGCTCATAGTATAGAAAGATGCCAGGAAGGCTTTTCTAACGCTGGATCTGTGATAAATTAATGTTGCCTCTAAGAAGTCAAAATCCTAGACTTATATCCTACACAGATTTTGTATATGAATTTATATTACTTTATTTACATTGTTTTTGTCTTAGACAAAGCTGAGCAATTAACATGAAAACTGGCCAATGATACCCCAGGAATAACTGCAAACCACTGGGGCAGTGAGGAGGTGGAGAAAGTGGTGTTCTCAAAACCCAAGTCACAAAAGATTTTAATGAGGGGGATGCATATAAAGATTAGCTAATAAAAAAATATAGAGAGAACACAAAGAAACAATCTCCCATGAATGAGAACAGCAGACACCATGACTGTGACAATTAGAGCCCCCAAAACTTGAGATAATAATTGCCTGTTGCATAAATCTATTTAACTACAAATCAGCTGTGTCACTGTATCACATAATGCTTTTCCATACTTTCCAATATGTAGATATGACATTTATTTCCATGATAAGGATATTTTCAAATTTTTCAAATTATTTCTGTTGCATATTTCAAAACATATAGTTATACTACTTTTGCTTATAACAAAAATAGTCAAAAGTTATTGGTCTTATCCAACATATCTTCAATCTTGAGAAATTATTCCATTTGTTTTTCATGTTTGTACATTATAAGACTATCTCAAATAACTTACATGCAATGTTGACCTTTCATTTAAAAACTAAATACGGTAATTACAAACACAAAGATCTCCAAAGTGTTGTGTCATGGTCTTTATCTGTGCCATGGTACTCACCACAGAATGAAACCTGGTCCCTAAAATGGATGGGAACACCACGCTGGCCGCAGAGATAGGCGTAGTGGGCAAGAGCGTTGCACAGGCAGGCGCTGCCACATCTGCATGCGTCGTGGCGGCACAGCTGGTAGTACAGCCCGGGGCTGACATAGACGTGGCAAGGAGCAAAGAGCTCCTGGTGGATGACATCACAGTGTGCTGCATACCCGACTAACAGAAAAAAGGGCCCATTAGCATCTCAATTGCTAGTCCAGATTTCACGGCTAAGTATCAAGTTCCAGAATTAACCAGTATCTTGCTTTCTTAGAAATGTACTATAGTGCATATTACTTTAAATAAGAGAACCAATAATTTAAGTTATACAGTGTTTGTTTGTTTATGTTTTTGGTAATATTGGGAATAGCATATTCAACAGTTTTTTAGCAAAAAAAAAAAATTATGTGTATTATACCTGAATAACATGAGTAACAGAAGGGTTGATAGAAGCAGTAGCCTCAATCACCCCATTGCATGAGGATCATCTTGGGAAACCTGCTATGAAGAATTGGAGAATATTGGGAAGCTTATTTCCAGACATCCACATATCACAAAAATGCTTCAATGTTGTGGATGTTAATGACAACTCTGTGAAATACACAATTATCCTGTAAGGGCTGAGAATCATCTCATTTCAATGGATTCCCTGAGGTGAACATGGCAGATGCAACGTAGTCATTGAATTCAATGTCTGCACAAAGCACAGTGCACTGGGCACAGTGTCAGGCAGATATTAGAAGCTCAATATTAGGAGCATGGATAAATCAGTAATGAATAGAAATTAGGGATTGGAACATATGCCACAGGCCATAAAATACAACTATCAAATTACTGAAGGAGGGGCATGGACTCTGTATAATCACTTCTTAAAATTCGTTGTTTTTTTTTACAAAACAAACCAGAGTCCACCTTTCTGAAGAAGGCTACATCTGTAGTTTCTTGATGTAGTGGACCCAGGTTACATGGGTTTCATCACAGATAAAATTAATCAATCTTTTCATTGTCATTGTCTTTGAAAGACAAGATAAGCTGTTGGAAATCAGAAATTTTTCACTACTAAGGAACTACACGGACCTTATTTTTTCAAATGTGTTAAACATATTTATTATTGGTAACAAAACCTATGATAATTGCCTAAGCATTACATTTTTGCATTAAGTATGCATATGTATTTGAAAACTGATGTCTGAGACTATAGCAGTGAACTGTTGACCTACATACTCTTAATCCCAAGGATCCTGAAAGAACATAGTAATACACCAAAGAGGCCTTTACTGTGTGCTCTAAGATTTGTAGATCAAATATATCCCCAGTGACATTAAGCAAAGGATAACTAAAGAAGATCCTCATGAAAAAAAAAAAGTCCTTTAGAATCCAGATCAGAGTTATAGACTTTTGTCTATTTATTTTCCTTTCTGTGAGGAGCTTTCTGAATTTTCCCATTAGAATTTTTTTTTTCAAAAAAAAAAAAAAATCACAATTCATGGCAAGGTTAAAAAAGGATAATATCTAAAATATATATCATATAAGACATCGGGTATGGGGAGAAAAGTGATGGAAAATAGAGCAAAATTATAGGTATTAAAGGAGATAACTAATGAACAAACTAGAGGGAAACTGAACTTATAAATTGAACTCTACTTCAACTTTTACATGCTATTAAAAAAAAAAATAAAGTCACTACAATATCCAAGAGAGCACCAAGAATATTAGAAACAAACCAAATAAGACTAGTTGAAGGAGGAGTCAATTATTAGAAAGTTGAGACAGAATGGAGGAAGGTTTTGTAAAATGGGAGTGAGATTAGAAGCAGTAAATCAGGCCGGGCGTGGTGGCTCACGCCTGTAATCCTAGCACTCTGGGAGGCCGAGGCGGGTGGATTGCTCGAGGTCCGGAGTTCGAAACCAGCCTGAGCAAGAGCGAGACCCCCGTCTCTACTATCAATAGAAAGAAATTAATTGGCCAACTAATATATATAGAAAATATCAGCCGGGTATGGTGGCGCATGCCTGTAGTCCCAGCTACTCGGGAAGCTGAGGCAGGAGGATTGCTTGAGCCCAGGAGTTTGAGGTTGCCGTGAGCAAGGCTGACACCACGGCACTCACTCTAGCCTGGGCAACAGAGTGAGACTCTGTCTCAAAAAAAAAAAGAAAAAAAGAAAAAGAAGTAGTAAATCATAGAGACCAAAAAACTCTAGTCTAGCCCTCTTGTTGTAGATAGGAAAAATGACCAAAGAAGTTAACAATCTTCTTCAAGTTTAAAAGCTAGCTTAGATTTAAAATAAAATAAAAAAGAACTAAAGAACTAAGAGCAAGATTATCTTATGTTCTTTCCAGTATACCAAAACTATACATTAATAATAAAAACCATATGATGACCAACAGAATCCTTCCACACAGCCACTATAAAAGCTAGAAATTGCACTGGCTTCTCATGAATGCTCAACAAATATTAGAAATGCATTTTTTAAAACGACATAAAAATAGTAAACTAGTCAAAAGAATTAAAAGAAAAATTAAAATCATAAGAATATTTAAGCATGAACATTAATATTTTTCATGAAGTGATTTTACAAATACATATATGTATCTTTTATTAGGATGTGTATTAGCATTTCGCATAGCTGCTTTAGCTTTAGTGAAAAAAAATGCAGTCAAAAATTCTTGGCATGTGAGTTGCACTGTCATTGCAAATCAGAAATCGGAAGCATGACCATCTCAAATTGTTGCTCACTTGATGGCACAAAGCCTCTTTGGGTCACTGGCTTTCTGCTTATAAAGCCATAATATGTGCTGTGACTAGGAACCTGTACAGAGATGATAATAAACACGAGAAGCCACTTGAGCTGTCATGCTATATAGAACTGATATTGAACATCTCAGGACTTTAACAGTTTTTTTAGAGTATTTCCAGAGGCTTTTCTTTAGTATTTAAAGACTCTAATAGCTCCAAAATGATAGCCTACATTTGGGAAGAAGGGATTTCTAGACACCTAAAATAAGTAAATTTATAAATGTAAAGTAGAAAATAGAATAGTTATTTTCAGTTTTTAAAAATAACTTAGGCTATATAAAAAGACATATATAAATGCATACATATATAAACATGGCATTGATTTTATCATAATGAAGAAAATCTGAATTTAAAATCATTATCTAATTTTTAAAAACTACAGAAATACATAGAACTTTTTCCTAAATTTACATGCAGAAAGGAAGACTTACTGTTTTGTTGATTAATGTTACAGGGGTCCACCATGGGGACATGAACAGGTGCAAAACAAGTCGTGGAAACTCTCCACGCATTTGCATGAAGCTGTGGTGTACCTTCTATCATGCCTGATGGAGAACTAGAGAGCAAAGATTATGTTTATCTTAGAGTCTCTCATTCATTTGTTCATACTCTTCAAATATTTAAATAAGAGGATACTATTTTTCTTAATGTATGAAGAAATCTTAGAGCTTTAAATTTTCTACCAGTTTTTTAAAAAAATGCAATAGTGTTAGCTTCTTTCTTCTTAGCTGTTACTGAGACTTTACATTGTGGACAAACGTGATTTGATTTAATCTTCACATCAGTCTTGTGAGGAAAACATCCTTCTCCCCATTTTATAGAGACAGCAAAGCAGAAGCTCGAGAAATATTAAATTTCACTAAGCTGATAAGTATTTAAGCCAAGTTCTCATTGACTTAACCACACAACACTCACACAACCAGAACTTTAATGTGTGTGTGATTTATGGTACATGTGGAGAGGTAGGGGTTGATGGTTCCCCTGATTTTTTTCCAGGATAAAGACAAATGTCCCAAAGAATAAATAGTCTCTGTTTCTGGTTCAATATTTAAATTTCCATTTTGAGGACCCATATATTGAGACCCATATTTTTTAATCCATCATGAGTGGATTAAAAAAGAAAAAAACAAAAAGAAATCAAGAGAAAATGGTATAAAAGGCACCTTCATCCATCTTTGCTCACTTCTTTAGTTTCTCAGCAAACTAAAAGGGAAGAGAAACATCTGTCTTTCCAAAGTTAGACTTATAAACCACAACAATGTTTAGGAGCCAAACACTGCAATTCCACCTCCAGCAGCCATCAAGATTTATTAATTCATCAGCCAACATTTATTGACAATCGCTACTGGACACTGTGCCAGACACTGTCAAAGCTACTTAGGGAGTCAGGTTGGAGTAAGTCTCCTGAAAGAAGCTTTTGACCACACCACCAGCCCTGACTGTGTTAATTGCTCCTACATGGCCAAGTGGAAGAGTAGGCTTTAGCTCTCTATAGTGTCCTAATAGATTAACTACTTCGGTTACCATTTAGCTCAAAAACAAAAGGAGCTGCCCAAGCTATTCCCTAATCACCCCCCATTTCTCCCTTCCCTCCTTTCCCTATTTCTCAATATCAAAACCATTCTAGAGGTGCAAAGAACTATAACAAACACCTAATGCAAAATATCATTTTGTTTAAATAAGAATTCTGAGACTTAAAGAAATTGCATGATTAGTGCTAGCTCTTTCTTCTCATTCTTTATCTCTCCTTCCTCTCTACCCTCCCTCCAAAGGATAATAAAACAGGTATGTAAGGGTGATAGGCGTAGTCAGGGTTCCCAGGAGGAACTGTCTTAAAGCTTGGCTCTCTTATTTCACTTAATTTACTTAAAACAATAAATATTAAAACAATAGGAGCTAAAATGTGGACCCATTTTATAAAATAATCTTTCAGTTCATAGTTGATTTACTATAGTAAGGCATATAACATAAATTTTAAAGTAATTATATTTTCTATTCCACTATATGTTCAGATTCAGATTAACCTTTGTGAAGCAAAGAATTTCAACCACTTAACTTGGAAAGCTAAACATTGTTCGGAAGTTATCTCTGACTCTGAAATATTATCCTGCACTCTTATCACACCTGAATGTTTATACAGGGAGGAGACTGGTGTCTTAGAAAGAGGCAGACGGTCCTGCCATCTGTTAAACGGTGACTGCTAACCCATTCTGATAAGAGAGAAAAAGAAAGCTTAACATCTTTTCTAAGCATCATGGCCAACCCACTTAATATTTTCTGTTTCACAAATGTGATAAAGATAAATAAAACAAAAAACTAAATGGCCTAAAAGCAAATTAGTCATACAAGAGACAAGATACAAAAAATTCTTTCTTGCAATTTTTAATTTGAAATGCCAGTTCCACTTGCCCATCCAAATTCTCTTCTTGATGCCCCATTAAAAGTCCTACCTCAGTTCAATTTAACTGCCCACCGTACATAAGATTCTATGCTGGTTCCTAAGAATACAAAGAACCAAGGACGTGACCCTTATTCTCCAAACTCTCACAGTTTTGTGTGGAAACCAGACAGCTAAACAATGAATTTTCATAGGTAACACATTGTCAGAATTAATTGTGTCTGGTAGGATATGAACCAGCTTTTTGAGGCAAATAGTGTCTGAATTGGGGTGAACAATAAATGGGAGCTCATAAGAAAGATTAGGAGAGGGGAAGAACCTCAAGCAGAAAGAGGAATGTGTGCAGAGTGTATTTAAAAAAAAAAAAGAAAGAAAGAAAAGCACGGTATGTGGAGTATGGATGGCTTCTCCATAAAATGTCCCACTGCCAATGTCCCTGGCTGCCCAGCCCACACTGCTTGCTCTAAACCCCTGCTGTGCTTCCAGCCACAACCACAAAGACCAACATCTCATTTTTGAAATTACCTCAGTATTTTTATATATGTTCTTGATTGATACCTTGTCTAACACTAAATATTTCTTTTTTTAACTATTTTTAAATTAAAGCATAGTTGATAAAAATTTTATATATTTAGAATGTACAACACGGTGTTTAGATATAGGTATATATTGTGAAATGCTTAAATCAAGCTACAGAACATTATCCATCACTTCACATTCTTATCATTTTTTGTTGTGAGAACACTTAATATCTACCCTCTTAGCAATTTTCATATATAAAAATACATGAATTATAGTCACTGTGATGGACAAAAGATCTCTCAAACTTATTCATCCTTCCTAGCTGAAACTTTATGCCCTTTGATCAACATCTTCCTACACTCACGCCCCTACCCCAAGCCCCTAGAAACCATCATTCTATTCTGCTTCTATAAGTTTGACTTTTTTAGATTCCACATACATTACTTAAAGGTCATTATGCCCTCCCAATCTGCCAGACAAGCTCCTTGAAGATGAGAACCATGTCATACTGCATAAATTGATCCCACCGTGCTTTTAGCACAATAACAGGTGCTCAAAGCATTTATACTAAATTATACACTGCTTCTTTTTACATGTAGGTTAAAAAAAGGCTTTGTCAACACAAGGGGTACAAATTTATTGTACTGTTTTTCTTCCGATGAAACACCAACTATCACAAAATCCGATTAGATTACAAAATGTTGCTTTAGAAGTATTATTAATACCAAATTATATCAATATTTTAAAGTATAATTTACTACCACTAATACAAAATGATATTGAGATTTTTTAAGACACTAACTTATCAAAAATAAAATATTGTTAAGCTTGATAAGTGGCAGAGGAGAGAAGAACAGGTAGCAATTAGCCCATAGGCTGAGACACATTGCCTAAATTCAAAGCCTACCAGTATATGTAAACTAAGTGACCTAGAATGATTTATTTGCCAGTTTAGGGCCTTGGATGGTTTCCTTCTCTATAAAATAAAGATACTAATCAGGGGATTTCTATACAATTTAAACATGGTGATCCTTGTAAAGCCCTTGGAACAGTGACTGCCAAGCCATTATTAGTTAAATAAACATTTTTAATGAATTTATATCCTCCAAATTACAAGTCATTAAATTATGTTAACTATACAGAAATCATACTTACAGAAAGTCATCCCTTATGTTGCCATTAAAAGTGCCACACAGACCTAAAGTTCTTCTTTTCCATGCACTAGTAAGCTGAATATAAATTCTTTCTCCATCTACAGCAAACAGAATCTTTAAACCAAATGTGGTTTTTAGAAGTATAAATAATGATGACAGAGTTTGAATTTCAACAATACCTGCAGGAAACAAACATACATAGAACAGCTTTGAGATTCACAGGGCATGTTCTGAAATGCTAGAGCACAACACTAGGACTCTCCTTCCAAGATACTGGGAAGAGTGGGAGGCAGGCTCATCGTTCCTGCTTGAGTTCCAGGGTCAATTTTTGCCACCTTGTGGCTGCTTTCTTTTTTACCATTTCCCTTCTCTCCCTCCTTCCTGGGTCTTCAGCAGATACTGTTGATAGATTGTCTGGTCAACATGGAATTTCATTTCACAAGCATCCCACAGGGAAAGGGAAGTCTTTAGATATTTGAATTCTGATTTCTTTTTCTTAACTTGTGTGTGTGTGTGTGTGTGTGTGTGTATGTGTGAATTTTCCCCAAAACTGGACATGATTCAATAGGAAGTGGCACTTCTCAAAAATTTTTCATTCCCTTGAGACTGTCAGCAAAAATGGGGAGCACAGAATCTGATAAACCCCATTTTATGAGACACCTTTAGAGACAAAAAACTTATGTCCCAAACTGAACTAATGGTTTTTGGCACCGGAAGGGTTGCTCTTCATTGCTTCTATATCCTTACTATAATCTCTCCAATCAATCTGGTCACCTACGCCATAAATCTGGGAATCTGATCACTCCATTCCCCCTTGGTACACTCCCCAACAACCCAAATCCAATCCATCACCAAGTTCAGACCACTTTTGTTCTAAATATTTTTTCTACCCATCTTCTTTCCACCTCTACTGTCACCGCCCTAGATCACCCCCCTCATTCCTTGTATGCCTTACTTTGTAATATCCGAACTGTCATCCATGCCTCCTGCCTACCATCTCTCAAAGAGACTTCCACACTGTTGTCATCCTAGTCTACCAAAAAACAACTCCTTAAAACTCACCGTTTATTTGCTTGAACCATACAAGATTTACATCTTTGTACATAAAAATGATCAAAAATGACAATTTCATATTTGATTCATGTCAAGTTCAACTTCCTTAGCATGGCATCTGAGTAGCATGAGCACATAATTTGTAATACTAATCAAGACATTTCTGAGAGTGAAAGAGAGTGTTATTAAGAACTGTACTGGAACACAGGCATAAACATGGCCTGTCCCAGGAAACCACAGTGTTTGATGCCTCATACATGAGGATGTAAGGCCTTCCCAGTTTCATCTTTACCCTCTTCCCCAATCTCATCTCTGGTTCTCCACTACCCTTTTCTTGCTATAGTAATGCCAAACTAGTTATAGTTCCTCCTAAACATACTGTACAATTAATTCTATACCTCCTTACTCAGTATGAAACACTTTCCCCATATCCTTCGACCCAGCAATTCCACACCTTTAAACACTCAATGAG
Organism: Microcebus murinus; assembly: GCF_040939455.1. Taxonomy (NCBI): domain Eukaryota; kingdom Metazoa; phylum Chordata; class Mammalia; order Primates; family Cheirogaleidae; genus Microcebus; species Microcebus murinus. Next base: position 36,958,659 of record NC_134113.1, read on the forward strand.
ACATCGCTTCCTTCAGAAAACATTCCTGACCATTCCTGTACCCACCCTCCCCAGGGCTGAGTGAGGTGCACCCTATTTAGACTCCCAAAGTCTTTATGTACATCTTTGAGGTTATCACATTTTATTGTTAAGTGATGGCTGTTTGCTTGTCTCTTTTCCCTTCCAGACCACTTGAGGTAAACCCAAGGTCTTATAAACATGGTGTTTCTATCTGTAGCTGATGACCTATTAATATATAGGCACTCAATAAATGTCAGACAATGGGAAGAGACTTCATTTAGGTTGTATTTGTTGTTGTTATTCTTGTTGTTCTTTATATAAAGAGAGTAACCATTAGCAATTGCTTCTTACCATTCAAATTGAAGCCTTGGTTAGGACTAGTGAGGATTTGTCCTCCCCTACTTAGGGTCACTTGTTTGTTAAAATCATCCTCCAGAATTAGAGTTACAGACTGAAGGCAAACCAAGCCAAGGTTCTGTATAAAAATAAAATTATCAGTGAAAGGAATGAGATAGAGATAGAACCATAGAAAGAGATAGGGAAGATGGGAGAGGGAGATGAAAAAAGGGGAGGGAGAGAAAAAAGGATAAAAAGAGTGCTTGTATATAAAAATTTCTGGTATATAGAAAGCTTGAGTATAGTAATATAATAAAGTAGCTATTACATAACCCATTTCATGTAGCTCTGTTCCTAATCAATATATCTTTACATAATACACTAAATATACCATATACATATGTTTATTTTATACAGAACATTAAATAAAAATGTTTTCAATACAGTGGCAATAATCGTTTTCAATAGCACAATAAGCACTTCTCCAAATTCATTTAGCTAGTATATTAAACATAAAATCAATAAAGAAAAGAACCAAGAGAATTAGAATTCTATATAGAAAGATAATTCAGACTTTCATATATTGCAAAGGAAAAAATCAAACTGGAAAAAAAATGCAAATAAAGCAGTTAAGAATTTTCCTTGGAAATAACCACTTTGTATTAGAATAAAACTAGAAAGTTAAAGATTTTTGGCAAAAGTTTGACAACCTGATTTAGAGTGATGAATAAAAGATATGATTTCTTTATTTACAAATTATTAATGAGTTTATTATTTGAAGAAAAGATCTAAAATAAATATTCTATGTTAATAAATTCATCATTTATGTTTAGAATGATATGAAACTTGTTCCCTATCAAAAATCATCTCTTTGAAATAGCTAGGTTAAAATAAACAAAATTTTAGATCCATTGTACAATCATGCATAAAATGTTCAAAAAACTATACATACTTTAAAAAAAGAAAATGCAATGAACTATGTAGTATTTTATCTAGTCTATATCTGTTTTCACATTTTAATATCTCTGAAATCAAGATGCATCACGTAATCAATGTATGTCACAGACATCACATAATCAATGTATGTCACAGAATAATTATCAGCACTTTTTCTTTCTTTTGTAATACATAGAATAATAGTGTATTTTAATATTATAATCAATGTTGTCTTGGTTTTGAAGAAAACAACTATCTCCGTTCATGTTACCATTCTTAATCTGATACGAAGTTTAAGTAAAAATAAATAAATACATATTCCTCTGGTTATTTTGAAATGTGATTCTTACCTGCTCACAGGGAGCTTTCTGTAAAGTAATTGTGAATTTATCTTTTCCAGTTCCTTTCACAAGGATGTACTGGCACATGCCAATAAAAGAATAATGTCGACCATCAAAAGTTGTAAAATGAGAATCACCCACAACTGAGCATTGAACTACCAAAATAAAAGGAAAGAAAAAATGGAGGAGATAAAGGAGGAATAATTTCGTGTTAATTCTTAAAAAGCAGGACTCAACACAGGGTAAATCATGCATCAAAAAGAACATCTAAAGTGTTTAAAATTTACTGGTTTCACTAGACTAAATTATATTATGTCATTTAATTTAATATTTATTAAATGATAGTTCTTTCAGATTTTATAATATTTACACTATTTAAATAAATTTTTATCAAAATTGCCTGCTCAAAGATATCAGTTATTCAATTTTCCATTTATCCTCTTAAAAATTGCATTTATACATTATTATATCCCTTGTCATATATCAGATGTCTTCATAAAAATTAGTGCTATCTTTCTCCTCAATTTAAAGAAAATTGAAACATTTTCTTTAAAAAGATTTTAAAAGATTACCTGGGCATTCTCACCAAGATTTATTGTTAAGAAAAAAAAAAAAAAAAGATTACCTGGGCAGTCATGCTCAGTGCAGTTCCAAACTCCACCAACACACACACTAAAGGAAATTATAAAAATATTAATCAACCAGTACAAGAAAGCTATATTAATGTTTTCATCCAGGTATTGATTAATGTACCAAAATATATCATGTTTATAGGTTCAGAATAGTCTGACTTGAAAAACACCTCTGCAAAAATTCAATTGACTGATAATTCGGGGCTAGCTAGCATATAAATTATTATCTACTGTGTGCCATCCATAAAAGTCCCTGGTAATAATGCAAATCATCAGACATTATAGAAAGAGAGGAGATTTCCTCTTACATAAGATAAATTCTGTCTTCCATCCTCACAAGTGAATTTTGGAGGACAGAAGCAAAGTCCCTAGAAGACAGGAACAAAAACAGCATCTAAAAATACAGTTAGTTTTCCAAGTGCATCTCAGTTATACACACTGACACCAAAGGGGAAAGAGCCTGAGGACATTTAAACCTCTGTTTCTTTTTTAGGACTGTCCTGGGAAGGATTTCATGTTTGCCTATGGTCTTAGTTAGCTAATTTAATATGGAATTCTAAATGTTTCTGATCATAGGCCAAAAATTGACAATATGGAGAATTACTTTGTAAAGTACTTAGTAGAGAAGTCCAGGAGCACCATCAAGTTCTAAGAGTAAAAGTATGTGCAAATTAATGATTACATATAAGAAAATGCAACAGATTCATTGTATGTATATAAGATTTTAGGGAATTACCCAGGTTAGTAATAAGAAACATCATGAAAGAAAATATAAATGCCCCTTCCCCAAGGAGTTTAAATAAAATGCAAACCATACTTCGGAATTTAGGGGAGGGAGGGAAATCAGTAATAAGTACATTCCTTTAAACATCTGTCATGGTAAAGTTGTCAGTTAGACAGGTGCCCAGAAATAATTGGCTGTACATTGATCACGTACCATTCAGTACATTCTTGCTCAATTTTTGAACCAACTGAATAAGCTAATCCATGAAAACTACAGGGGCAATTTTCCAAGGAGATGCAAGTCCCATTTTCCATGATGAGGCCTAAGAAATTTAGAGAAATTGAGAAAAATATAAGTCAAATTTTCAAAAAAAATAATAAAATTGTATTCCTTAAATATAATAACTGGACCAACTTTTGTTGAATATCTACTTTACACGAGGTGCTAGAAATACAAATTACTTTCAAGTAGATTACCACCAACCTGGTTCTCCGTCAGTAGCTACCTTATAAAGGTGTCCATTTCAGTGGCTTTCAACTTTCTTATCCCACAGTTTTCCATCAAAAACTCAAGATTGAACATATAGCATAAAGGCAACTAAAAAGTGTTTCCTCGCATTTAAGGAAAAAAGGGACAGAAGGACAGAGAAAGTATATTTTTGGTTTAGTTTTTGTTTATTTCAATATGAGTGAGATTTACACTACTGCCCCACAGATCACAAAGAGCTAGGCAGTGCTACTGAAATGTCCAGTAAAGTGGGACTGTGTTTGTTACTTCTGACAAGTAAAGGAGGTTGAACCAGTACTTAAAGCAATCATGTCAGTAAACATACTGTTTCATTCAGCTGACCTTTTTCCATAGTAAGACTTTATAGAAAAAAGCATTGACTTTTTATTTTTGGTGCATGGGTTGAAATTCGAGTGCAAACGTCTTATTTTGTCATTGGTCACAATCAGCTCAGGACTGGCACCAGTTTACCATACTTTTAGTAGCACTGACAGAACAACAGACTGAGGTCAACAGATCTGGTTCCAGGTAATCCCCATTCATACTAAGTTTATGACATTGGGAAAAATTCCTTAACATTTCTGCGATTCTATTTTTTTAATTTATAAAAATAAAAAGATTCGAGTAAATCCTCAATGTTTTTTATTAATGTCTACCAATATAGGAGATGGATTCCTAATTTTAAATCCTACCTCTATCTGGCTAGGTTATTTTTGATTTCAAATATTAAAACTACATCAAAAAACTATATCAGTACTAAAATCTTGTATTGGAAAAATGTGAAGGCTTTCACTCAAACTTGCTTTTATCTTTCAAAAAATGAAACTATATAAATCATTAAATATCATTAAATATTAAGAAAACAAACGATTTTCCATGGGTAACTTCAAGATTCTAGATTCCAAGTTTCCTGGGGGAAAAAAACACAAAGCATTGAGCCTTTTATTAACAAAAAGTAGCCATTCCTCCTAGTCACTTCATGGACCTAATACTACAAGGGCAGAAAATTGTAATAGGCCTAATGTCCTGGCAGAGGACACAAAATGAAGATGTGCTCCTTAGATCACTGGATTCTAGTTTAAGTTAGTCAGACATGGTTTCTTCATGAAGCACTTACCATCTGGGCAGTAACATCCATCAAGACAATGAAGATTGCTCCCAAGACATTGCTTCTCAAATGTGCAGGTTGGTGGGCAACAACTGATACAATCCCGATGGACAAAGCTATCATCACATTTATCAGCTAAAATGAGCAAACAGAGGAGCTGTAAGTCAATTTTATTCACCTCACTTTCAAAAAAGTTGTAATTTATTTTTTGCAAAAAATAACTGAATTGCAAAAAAACTTAATTTGCAAAAAAACAATTTTAATTGCAAAAATACACAGTTTTTGCATACTTGTTTCAAAAAGTATGCAAGTTCATAAATATAATTGCATTAATAACAAATCCTTGCAATTCATTAGTTTTGAGTATTATGGTAAGTTTTGAGTTCTAGGATAAACTTAACATAGTCGGGCATGGTGGCTCATGCCTGTAATCCCAGCAACAAGGGAAGCTCAGGTGGGAGGACTGTTTGAGCCTAAGAGTTCAAGCCTGCATGGAATTATGATCATGCCACCACACTCCCGGCTGGATGACAGATCATCTTTATAAAATAAAGCTGAGCACACTGGATCACGCCTGTAATCCTAGCACTCTGGGAGGCCCAGGTAGGAGGATCTCTTGAGGTCAGGAGTTTAAGACAAGCCTGAGCAAGAGTGAGACCCCGTCCCTACTAAAAATAGAAAAAATTATCCAGGCGTGGTGGTGTGCACCTGTAGTCCCAGCTTCTTGGGAGGCTGAAGCAGGAGGATAGCTTGAGCCCAGGAGTTTGAAGTTGCTATGAGCTAGGCTGACGCCACGGCGGCAGCACTCTAGCCCAGGCAACAGTGAGACTCTGTAAGAAAAGAGAAAGGAGAGGAGAGAGGGGGAGGGGAGGGGAGGGGAGGGGAGGGGAGGGGAGGAAAGGAGGAGAGGAGAGGAGAGGAGAGGAGAGGAGAGGAGAGGAGAGGAGAGGAGAGGAGAGGAGAGGAGAGGAGAGGAGAGGAGAGGAGAGGAGAGGAGAGGAGAGGAGAGGGGAGAGGAGAGATTAGCAAAAGTGCCAGGGCTTGGAAAATTAAAACAAAACAACATACTGCATGCTGGAAAGTCATCTCTCCAGTCTTGAATAGGGTAGCCAGCATGAGAACAGGCCCTAGCATATTCAGTGGCTGCTCGACAATAGGTTTCATCATCATCAGTTCTAGAAAGTGAAAATACAGAGCCAGAATCACAAACAAAATATTGACGGAAACCATACGTTTGAGCTTCTTCTGATCCCTAGAAATGCTGAGTGCATGATGGATATTCTGTTATTAATTGATGTAAGCATGTGTCTCTCATAATATATCTTATTATATAATATATACAATAATGCAGAAAACACATGAACCTGGGATTCCAGCTTAATAGGCCTAGATAAATTATCTTCATCAAAGTATTTCAATAATTTGGCCAATTTTCTTTTGGGCCAAGAGACTACTAAACTGAAGTGAATAAGATGTCTGTTTTAATTATGACATTCTTCCCAGAATTCTTGTATGTATTTTTTCACTGCCACACATAGCACTGCAAACCTTTTAGAATTTAACAAATCCCACTAAAACAGATAAAATTATATCACAACAAAAACATCAAATATGAAAATTGTTTGCAAGAGACTATGCTCTCGATTGTGCACATGCTGGAATAAAACCAATACCAATAATCTATAGCACTCAAAACTACTCTGGTAGTTCCTCAGCAGTCCTCACAATAAGATTCTAAAACGTTTATGAAAGATTGAATAAATACCATTTAACTTAAGATTTAAAAGAAGATTTCAAATTCCTTCAATTTTTAAATTACTAAAGTTCATTACTTTTATAATATTCCCCAAAGTAAATAATCTTTAATTATTTTCTTATAATCACTTTAGGAGCTCCCCCAAATAATAATTTCTTAGTAGAGGTCTGCCAATTCCCAAAGCAGATTAACAAGGCACCTATCAAGTAAGCAGGTTTATATCAAGGAAGTGGTCTTGGTTTTCAACCCAATCCAAACTCCAAATGGAACAGTTTACAAGATAATGATCTTAAGAATGTTGCATTTTGTGAACCTTAACATTTTCAGTATCTCTATTGTAAAAGCCACCTTCTCAAATTGCACTTATCCTGTGCTACTGTAATGGGAATCCATGCAGCTTATCTAGTCCAATTACATAAGCTATGGAAGGAAAAAAGAAAGGACTGAGCATATAAACTTCAGAAGCTCAGAAAATATTCTAAACCTACAAATAAGAAAAGTCTCTTCGAAAAGCGGTATAAGCTAAAATTGTTGAATCCTGGAAAGACGTTAAGTTTATGATTTAAATTATGTGCATTCTTTCCTACAATTAATGGTGCTTTTAAAAGTTAGCAAAGTAACTGAATATTGGTTTTACAAAGCAATGAAAACTATTACGAGAATACTTACCATTTATTAACTGTCTATGTTATTCTAGGACCTGTGCGAGGCACATTAATATACAGCACCTAATGAATATTCACAACAATTGGTCAAGAAAGAAATTATTATTATGCCAATTTGCTGATGGGAAAATAAGCTTATTTTTCCATTTTTGGATGTTAACTTTAATAAGGAAAACAGGCACTAAAGAATGGTGTTTTTTAAATCATTTGACTTCGGTGTGGCAAAATTATCATCATTTCCTTGCTGCTAGGTTTGGCATTCTTAGAAGCAAAAACAGTAGGGCATAATTTCAAGGGCAGGTATTGAATCATTCTTCAAGTTCCAAGTCAAATGTCATCTCTCTATAGAGCCTTTGTAGGCACTTCCTGATAAAGTTAGTAATTCTCTCCTCCACTTCCATAGCATTTTGCATTTTAGAACATGTGTCATTGCTAGAGTCCTGTTTCTCTGCCCTATTAGAATATGAGTTCCTAGCACAGAGACCAAGTCTAAATTGTTTGTTTATCCAAATTGTGGCACAATACTCAGCTCAGAAGAGATGCTCAAAATATGTGCATTGAATTGAATTCCATGAACTATTGTAACTCAAGCAGGAAATTAATTTGTGTTCAACCTATTCTCATTTTCATTCTCATGGTACAGGATCCTGTGGCACAGTCCCCTAACACAGGAAATGAAGAAAATCATTCATTTCCTATAGAATGGAAAAAAGAAGGTCTACCCTTGAGAGAAATATGGAGGAAGTAAAAGACTAACTCTGGTAGCTTCTTGCTTCCATTTCACCAATGCCCACTTACTCAACTATAATGTCCTTCTTCTGATATTACATGCCTGCTCTGCCCCCAAACCCAGCCTTTCCACTTCAAACTTCTCTCTTAAGGTATCAGCTGATTTCAGCAGGCACAAGGGATTTTTCGATCCTGCTGTTTATATTTTCCCTGGAGAAAGCATCAAAGTTTCAAAAGCAAAAATCTAAAGATATCAAAATTTGAAATTTGAAACACAATGTTAATTTTTCAATGATGAAATTTCAGATAAAGTGGGTATAGCAGAGACTGATTTTTGTCTCCAGTTCCTCCTTTTTCTTTTCAATATTAGAACTCCCAAGTTTTGCTGAGTAGGTGGCTGCCTAGCCAAAGACAACATTTCCAGATTCCTTTGCATCTAGAAATGGTCGTGTCTAAGTTCTGGCCAAATGATTAAAAGTAGGAGTGGGCATGACAGTTCCAGATCAAAATATGCCAGTCCTCTATTTCCTTTCTCCCTCTTTAAGGGCTAAAAGGAGATGATAGTGGTGAACTAGTTTAGGCCATGAAATTGAGAATAATACCATAGACCAAAGGAATGATGTAGCAACAAAATGTCTGAGTCATTCGAAAACTCATGGAGCAGACCCATAATGCCAAGCTAAGACCACTTACCACCTTGTATTTTTATATAAGAGAAATACAAACATGCAATTTAATTTAAGCCACTGTTACTTAAGCCGTTGAAGCAGCCAAACAATATCCTAAACTAACAAATCAAGAACAACTTTCTTGGAGCTACCAAGCAATACTTCATCTCAGCCTAGTTTAGAAATGGTGCTAAAGATGTTAATGATAAGGCAATTGAAAAGACTACTGGGGAATGGTCCAAGTCACTGTAGAATAAGAATAATTTTTAATTCTATATATGTGGCTAAATAAGAACCATGGCCTACCTACAGGTACCCACAAAAAAAAAAAAAGAAAGAAAGAAAGAAAGAAAAGAAACAAGAGTTATAACAAGTAGCTCTTAAATAAAAAATAAAACTAAATAGGAAATGAATTTTTTAAAAATATATAGTAAGGTCATTACCCCAATTTTAGGAAGAAGCAGAATTCTTTCAAAGTACCTATATTAATTCAGGAATCCCTAAATTTACAGACTAAACATATAAATCAAAGTATAACTGTACTCTACTCAAAATTAACAAATGTCACAAATAAGCTTATTTTAATATCTGGAAAATAACATTACATTCATTACTTTTGTAAAAATCTTGATTTAAAGAGGAATCACTATAAATAGCATAACTTCATACCACCTGAACCTTTCCTCTTTGTTCTCGCCTCTGATAAACTTAAATCTCTTAGCAATCAAGATGCCATTCAAGTGGTTTTATTTAACCAAAAACTAGTCTGGTTTTTTGCAAAAGAAGTTTCTACGTATCATTTATACTTCTTGGGATTCACAAAATATGAACACATACTAAAATTCCTCGAAGTATTCTTGAACATTCAAGATGGACAATCATATTCATTTGGTAATTTTTTGAAAGAAAAATAATAAAAAACTTAACATCAATAATGGGTAATTTATGGTAAGTTCTGCAATGATAAACATGGTATGATAAGTCTCACTGAATTTATTGCCTAGACAACCACCTCTTCTCTCTGTTCTTTTTGGGTTTTTTCCCTCAGTATTCTTAACCTGGGATAGAATTCAGGAGTCTAAGACCTTAGATAGGAAAAATGTTACATGTTTATATTCACTAATCTCCAACAGAAATTTAACATTTCCTTCAATTATGCATACAGGCAACACATCATGATGTTCTTAACAGTATCTGTGACTTTGTCACCAGCATGTCCCATATCTCATTTTTTCATATTTTCATTTCCCATTAATTGTTGCAGATTCATAAAGCATTGTTTGCATTCATCATTACATCAATTTTCAGCAGTTATTAGATCTGAAGTACATATAAAAAACAAATATATCAGAAATTAATTTCTTTTACTATTTTAACTATTTCATTACAATTAGTTTTCTTTGTAATCTTATGTGCTTTATTTCTGCATTTCAGAGATTGTTTGGGAAAAGAGTCTATAAATATCTATAGAATCCCAAAAGGGATTAGTAATACAAAAATGCTTAAGAGCCACTATATTTTGTTCATGCTGCTTATGTAAAACATTTACAACTACCATATGATCCAGCAATTCCACTACAGGGTGTATACTCAAAATAAATCAATATATCAAAGAGATATCTTCACCCCCATGTTTATTGCTCCACTATTCACATAGCCAAAATATGAAATCAACCTAAGTATCCATCAATGGATGAATGGACAAAGAAAATGTGTTATATACATACAATAGAATGTTATTCAGCCATAAAAAAAGAATAAAATCCTGTCATTTGCAACAACATGAATGGAACTAGAGGTCATTATGTTAAGTGAAATAAGCCAAGCACAGAAAGACAAATATCACATGTTCCCACTTGTATGTGGGAGCTAAAACAGCAAATCTCATTGAGACAGAGAGGTTACCAGAGGCCAGGAAGAGTAAGAAAAAGTGAGGGCTGAAGAGAGGTTGATTAACAGGTACAAATATACACTTAGATAGAAGAAATAAGACCTGTTGTTTAACAGATCAGTAGGGTGACTATAGTTAACATTAATCAATTGTAAATTTCAAAATAGCTAGAATAGAATAATATGAATGATCCTAGCATAAAGATGAATATTTAAGGTGATAATATCTCAATTACTCTGATTTTATTATATGAATGTATCAAATTATCACACATACTCCAAAAATATGTACAGCTATTACATATCAATTAAAAAAATTTAGCTGGGCTTGGTAGTTCCTGTCTGTAATCTCAGCACTTTAGGAGGCTGAGATGGGAGGATCACTTGAGGCCAGAAGTTCAAGACCATCCTGAGCAACATAATGAGACCCTCTGTCTTTACAAAAACTAAAAAAAATTATAATAGCTGAGTGTGGTGGCACATGCCTGTAGCCCCAGCTACTTGGGAAGCTAAGGCAGGAGGATCACTTGAGCCCAGCAGTTCAAAGTTGCAGTGAGCTATAATCATGCCACTGCACTCCAGCCTGGGCTACAGAGCAAGACCCTGACTCAAAAAACAAACAAACAAAAACAATAAAAAATTTAGACTGTACCTAAGCAGCAAGCTTTTAATAGCTGTTAGTAGTTTATGTTTTACATTTCCCCTTATATTTTGTGAACTGCTAAAATGGTTAAGTAACAGAAGTGGTTTTTGCTCTTCTTTTTGCATAAAGAAAATTTTATTATAAATATTAATCATTTCACTTACTTGCAAAGATCATTAACACAGCTGGCAATATATAAATATGGATCGATATATTCATGGCAGCTCAGAAAAGGAAACTGTAACAGTATTTGACACTTGAAGAAGATTGCCTATGCAAAGAAACATACCAGTCACTAGGACATATTTAATGCTATGTGTACTCTCTTTTCTTTTTTACAGATCTCTTTGCAAGACTATCTGTTCTTACAAGGAAAAAGAAGGTCATTTTTACTTATAAAGTTTAACCAGCATTTTTCTAACTACATATTTTTATGATGAGCATTGCATTTATGAAACTCATTACATTCACTATTTCTGAAATAGTGTTATTCCCTATTGTAATTACATTTCCTGGATTTAAAATTTTTAATTATTTTTGCACTAAAAAATGTTTAATGCTAAATATACAAATAATATACATGTATATTATATCCAAAATACCCAAATATTTCATATCAAATTTACCTCAAATGCTGGCATTCCACTGGAGCATGGATTTGGAAAATCTGAGGGTGTGGGTACACATTTGTTGTCATCTGGAGTTTGCACCAACCAACTATTCCCAAACATAGCAATGTCTTCTGTATAGTCTTCTATTGAACACAAACATATACACACAAATAGGTGTAACCATATCATTTTCCACAAACATAGACACAGTTCTTCAACATAAACTTTCTGGTCAAAAGGTTAAACTCAATAACACTATAATTACCAATATGATATTAGACAATAACATTATAAAAACAAACTCAGCAAAGTGTAAGTACCAAATAAAAGTACCATTGGAAAGGAAAAGCAAACTGTATCAAAACAACATGGGGAAGGATTAAAAGTGAGTAAGTAGGCCGGGCGCGGTAGCTCACGCCTGTAATCCTAGCACTCTGGGAGGCCGAGGCGGGCGGATTGCTCCAGGTTGGGAGTTCGAAACCATCCTGAGCGAGACCCCGTCTCTACTAAAAATAGAAATAAATTAATTGACCAACTAAAAATATATATACAAAAAATTAGCTGGGCATGGTGGTGCATGCCTGTAGTCCCAGCTACTTGGGAGGCTGAGGCAGGAGGATCGCTTGAGCTCAGGAGTTTGAGGTTGCTGTGAGCTAGCCTGACGCCAGGGCACTCACTCTAGCCAGGGCAACAAAAGTGAGACTCTGTCTCAAAAAAAAAAAAAAAAAGTGAGTAAGTATAACAAATACACCAATAACATGTTAGTCAGCCAATGTTCAGCTTGTGCTATATAGAGGAGAAAAAATATGCACAAAAATAAAAAACATAAATAAAAGTACAGGGTGACATTTTTCAGACAGCTCAGTCATTATATTTGACATTAGTCAAAACCTTATTAAAATTGTGTTCCATTTTGGCAGTCCACAGCAATAAAATATTTGTTAAGCCTTTGGAGAACTTACAGAGTACAGTCATATAGACAATGAAAGATTAGAAAAGACAGCTAAAGAAGAAAAGACTAAGAAGAGAATCAATTTCATCTAACTATGATGAACAGTGATTCTAAAACATGCACAAAAAAGAGCCCAATATTGAGAATCCTGAAGCTATCCCAGCATTATTCCCAGGCAAGATTCAGGAGCTAATATGTGGGCAGCAACAAATGTTTGGTGGTAAGCACTCTAGACTCTGGGCTCTACATCAAGTTTAAATTGTCTTTCAATGTAACCTAAGAACAAATTCAGGCCATGATACAAAAATTAATCCCGCCCCACATTCAGACAAAGGCTGAATCTCAAATCTCAAGGACTTGGCAGAACCGAACAAGATGACATCTTAAAGTTCCCTTTAAAACAGTTAGACTTCAGATTGGAGCTGTGAGTTCTTCGCCACCCAGATTTGCTTGGTCAGAGATGTACCACTGTTGACAATCTATAGCACCACTAGACTCCCAAATCTCAAGTCAAATGTTTACCATTCTGTCTGAGCATCAAGATAGGAAGATAATGTCTTTGTGCTATTACCAAATGCTCACTGGGAAGATTGTGGGAATTCATCATCTGTAAGAATGCTTTGCTCTTTTAGTGTTAAATTCCAAATTTTACTGTAGCCTGGCAGGTTTTGCATGATCTGGCCCCTGCACTCCCCCACCCCATACTCCTCCCATTCCCACCAGCCCCTTCTACATCTTCTGCACCTATTCTTGTTCAACCTGCTCCAGTCATACTGGCTTTGTGCTGTTCTTCACTCCAGCTCACTCCCACCTCAAAACACTTGTTCTTGCTTCTCCTCCTGCAAAATCACTCTTCCCTGAAATCTTCCCTCTGCTACTTGTCTTACTTCTTATAGGCCTCTACTTAATGTGACTCCTCAAAGAGGCCTTCCTTCTCTGCCCCACGATCTAGACTAGCACCAAACATACTTGTTCTATCACTCTTTATCTCCTTTCCCCACTTTTATTTTTTCATGGCTGCTATTGCTCACAAAAATTATATTTTAATTTGTTTTGTTGCTTTATTTATTTTTCCTTCCATGACAGTATGAACCACATGAAGGCAGAGAGCTCATCTCAGCTGTTCTACTACTGTATCCCTAGTTTAGTATCTGATATATAGTAAATGGTCAAAATATATTTGCTAAATAAGTGAATGAATAAATATAGGGGAGTTTGAAATATTTAGTAAATAGATTATTATAATCCTAGAGCTTTCAAATTTGTCTGGTCCACTTTGTTCTCGCTAATATCACTGGAAATGCTACACATTAAACAATCATGGGCTTGCTGAATATACTTATTTAAAAATGGAAAAACTGATGTACTTTTTAAAGTAAATTTATAGCCATATTACTTTTCAAAACATCATCATTTTTTAGAAGTTTAAAGAACCAAAAATATGTCCAAAGGCCCACCTATTTCAGTATTTATGCACAAATTTTAATGTTATTAAACCCTTAGAGTTCATCATAATTGCAGCTTTTGAACCTCATATTCAGCTATTTTTACTATATTGCATTAATAAAAGAGTCATTCTAGCTGCCTATTATGAGACTTTAAATCCATATCTCTTGGTGGTCTGGGAGCCTTCTAAATTAAAATTAAAATGCTTTATATAAAATATGCTCTAAGTAGAGTAATTTATTGTCCATATTGGGATACTTTTGAGTGTGAGAGGGAGGCCTATTAATTATTATGCTGGAAAAATGAGAGTAAACCAGGACTTCTAGGTCGGTGTGTAGCTAGATTAGCTAGATGTAGACATGAATTATAAGAACAGAATCCTCAACTAGACAACAAATTAAAATCTTCCTATGTGCGCAGAAATTCTGAAAAGTCTCATTTCTTTGTGAAGTCATCCTTGAAGGACGAGTGGGAATGCAGAGAGAAATATAATTTTAATCGCTGTTAAGAAATTATGCATTCAGAGGCATTCAATCAAACTATCTAATGCTCTCTGAAGATTTATCTAATCAGCAAAGTACAGGCTTGTCGCGCCCGCCTCGCCAGCAAGGAAGACGCGGCAACCGGAGTTCTTCTGACAGCGCTTTAATGGGGATTGCTTAACTGGTTACATGCGGAGGACTCCGAGGCGTTCTCGGCGGCTGCTTATAAAGGCAGTAAGGACACTGGGCATTGTCTGATTGGATAAGGCACTTGGAAGGGAGGAGACAAACTCTGCACATGCGCTGAGCACTTGTTTGTCAGACTAACAGCAGGGTTTGACCAGGAAGCGGGCGCCATCTTGGAATGGCGTTGCCACCGCGCCCCACACAGGCTGAGTTTCAAGAAAATACTAGGCTTCTTTCTTAAAGCTAAAGATAATACAGCTCATCTGTAGACATTTTCTTGCATTATTACAGCATAGGAGGAAACAGAAGTGCAGTTCCTTATCACAGTCCTACAAGTTGTTGTAAGTTAGGTTTTTTTTTTTTGTTTTTTGTTTTTCTGATCACTTTGCCTTACACTGTGCCTAAAGAGAGATTTCAGCACCTCTACCTGTTCAGCCATAATTCAGTTCAATTCTCCTGCCAGTCTTCCCCCACCTCTAATCTGCTAACGACTTTGTGTGTGCTCCCCCAGTTATCTCACTGTGAACAACCATTTTATGTTCCAGGTTATCGAAGTCTGTCTGGCCCTTAACTCAAATCCATGATCTGAGTCTCCCTGTGTCTAATAAGAGCAGATACTATTTTCTACTCTAACCACTATACCATGTTCCCTGGATGTCCCAGGGAAAGTTGCCCAAAGCAGTCTTTTCTAACCCTAAGACTGAGAATTGGATTAAGCATTATTTTTCATGAAGCTTTGATATAAAGAAAAAAATCCAATATTACCACCTGAGTGGTTCTGCCTGAGTATAAAACCCTACTTCTTAACACAGTCTCAAGATTCCAAATCTGTTAACCCTGCAATTTCAAATACTCAACTAGATGCAAAACACCATTTCATGATGATCCCAATACTATACATTTGTGTAATGCTCACAGACTTTCAACACTTGCATTTATATTTTCTCATTTAATACTCAGGCTGGGAAGCTCTCAGAATCATTATTATTATCTCCATTTCACATATGGGGAAATTGTTTCCTTAAAGCCCTGCTCTCCACTCTAGCTACTAGTAAGCTAATCCCGATGATGTATCATCTATCTTGAGCAAAATGTTTGCAGTTTAATAAGGGCTTCTTAAAGCAATGTAAAGACATTTCCAAAAGCTTTTATTTCAGCTCCATTATAGGTTTATTGGGGAATACTTGGAGGTGATTATAAATTTACTGAAATGTATTGAGGATAATCCATGTGCCAGGCACTGTATTGTTTTACATGGATTGCCTCATTTAATCCTTGCAACTCTATGAAGTAAGACTCTTATTGTATCACTAATCTTAAAAAGTTTAATAAATGGCAAAGCAGAATTTGAATTCCACAGTCTGAATCCAGAGCCCACACTCTAAGTAGTCCTTTAACCATCCCTTAAAACACAACATATGGACAACTCATTTTGATTATAATATAAAATATGTTATAATATAAATATAAAATATTTTATTATATAAAACAAAAAAACAGTATGTGGCACTTTACAGCTTCAAAGGCAACTGCTCACACACTTATCTAGGTATAGGCTTGGGAGCCAGTCAGATTTGTAATCCAGCCCGGATAGTATCATTTACAAGCTGTGTTACATTGGACACATCGCCTTGTGTTCTCGCTGTAAAATTTAAAAATACCACCCACTTTACAGGAGGTTGTGAGGATTCAGGATAATATAGCTATGTGCTTGTGTTAACTACTATTATAAATAGTATCAAGGTATATACTATTATTATTACTACTCTGTGAGTTCAGAATTAGTATATCCCTATTTTACAGCTGAAGAGACAGCATCAGAGCAATTATATGAGTTGCCTGAAATTACAAAACTTGTAAAAGTTGGAACAAATTTCAAAGCCAGGTCCACTGGCACTAAGAATAGTATTATTTTTTCATTGCACCTTTCTGTGTGGACCTATATCATGATTATGGCTTGTGATCCTCTTATTCTGTTGCCACTGCACACCAGTACATGAAATGAAACAGAACCCATTTGTAATAATTCACTGAAGTTAGTTTCATAGTTTAGATTTAGTAGATGATCAGGTAGGTACATAAAACCTTTCCAAGTTACTCTTACACTTTCTTGTTCACATTTTATTGTTTTTACAAAACAATTATTTGTCAGTTATTTAATTTACTTCTATTAAGACATGGA
The DNA here is from genome assembly GCF_040939455.1 of Microcebus murinus. Taxonomy (NCBI): domain Eukaryota; kingdom Metazoa; phylum Chordata; class Mammalia; order Primates; family Cheirogaleidae; genus Microcebus; species Microcebus murinus. The sequence continues at coordinate 36,975,453 of NC_134113.1, forward strand.
TGTAAAATAGCTTTTGGCCGAAAGTAGACATGTTTGACCAAAATGGATTTGAATCACTAGAATATAACCTACAAGAAAGGATGGATCTTTGTTTTATTTACTGATGTAATCCAGGTTCTTACAGCAGTAGACACATGGATGCCAAGCTCCTGACACAAAGCAAATGCTCAATTAATATTCATTATGTGACTTAGTGCTGCGTGTTAATTTAGCAGATATAAAGTAGCTCATGGTTTTCAATGACACAAAAATGTCTTTCTATTCAATGTTTACTTAAAAATCACTAAAGCAGGCAAGTGACAGCTACAAATTTTTCCAATCTGTGACAAGTCTTCTGGGTACAAACTGCTTGATAAGTAAAGAAAGAAGGCTTTAGAAAGTACCCACACATTTCTTCTGTTCCACTTACCTTGCTGAATTAGGAAATCATCAGATTGAATGCCATTATAATTTCCACATAGGCCACATGGTTTCCCTTTATGGTCTTCAGACAGTTTGAGGTAAATTCCAGATATTCCATCCCAAGCCAATGAAAACCCAAAGGTTGTTTTCACCAAAATGTAGTCTGCTAGTTTCTCAATGAAAACCTGTCCAATTGTCTGAGGCAATGTTAAACTTGAAAAATAGAACAAAGGTAATCTAAGAATGATGATGAAGATCAATTAGAGATGATGTATTTTTTTCTTGAAGCGGCTGAGATAATTAACAGACACATTACTCAAAAGTATGGAATGAACTATGCAGCAAGATTTCCAAAGCAACTATCCTATAGGAAATATCAACATTAAAAAAAAAAAAACTTCAGTATTGAAATAAAAAGACAACAAAATGATACTGTTCTCCCATATTGATTTAGATTTTATACCTACATTTAGATACTTTTTCAACCAACCAAAACACACAGCTACTAAATATCAGTGATTTTTTATAAATCTGGAAAATAACCTTGCCTATTTAGAATAGTTAGGGATTGAAGGTGTTTATTTTTGATCTATAAAGATAATCTAAAAATGCTGTTCAACAATTTTGAAGTAAGGACAAACAATGGTCAAAATATGTAGTCATATTTCTTGATCTCTGATTTTATTTAATTTTATTTTAAATGTGGCTATAAGGAAATAGGAGTTTCTATTTCCAAAATGTCACTTTGGCATAAGTCATTATTTTCTAAAAGAAAAATGCATAAAGATGATTAATTAAAATTTACATTTTTGATGCTGCAAAATACATTATCAGGGATATAACATGCCATGTTATACTGTATTGCATAGGAGTCATATTCATAATTTTTTAATTGGATACAATTTGATCTATTTAAATAAGGGTCATAGAATATTTAAGCTCATGATCCAGTATCTAATTTTTCCATTTTTCATAAGCACATGTACATATAAAGGACATGGGAGACATAAGGGAACTGAAGAAAACTTAACAATTGGACATTTTAAAAGCATAGTAAGTCACCTAGAATACTTTTTTAAAGAAGACTATTCTCCTTCCATCCATGAGTATTACAGAAAAGAGTAGGTACTAACAATTAAAGAAATTAGGGAAAAAACTCATTTCTATAAAGATAGCCATATCAAATAAAAACTATAAGCCATAATGCAAATATGGACAATGCAATATGGCAAATATAAGACAGGTGGTTAATAGTTATATTAATACATTTCTCTCAAAAATTTCAAATTAGTGAGCTCCTTTCCAGGAAATGTATGGCTACATGGAACAAAAACTATAAAACTGAACAAACTAGTTAACAAAGGGATAATCACCAAAGAAATAATTCATAATATCTATAACCATTTGCACAAAACTTTTTATAGATAATTATTTACAGGAAATGAGTTATAAGAATGGGAAAATTACTAAACATTTAAACTAGAGAATAAATAAAAAGACTCTAACCAGTGCCATAATATATTTTGACTAAAAATTATGAATATGAGGAATTTATAGAATGCCACTTGTTTTGAGTTTGCAAGTTTATGAAAACTATACTTGAAAAAAGTGAATCATGTTTTAAAAATATACTTCATAGTAATGGAATGCTAATTTTCTGGAATTATAATTGTTCTATCGTGGGTATTGTGGAGGGGGGCATTGGTCATTTGTCACTTGGTTATTTAGTCTCTTTCATAGTAAATTCAATTAAGTTTTTAAAAGGAAAGGTAGATAACTGTGATTATCCCGAAGTTTATAACAGAAGGATGCTAGTTGAGATGGGGAATGATAGTTAAAACTAAACAAACTCCGAAAAGTCAAAGAAAAACATACAACCTAGGCAGGAAACATTAAAATGCAAACTAAAATGAATGCACAGATTAACGCTGAAAAGTATTCAGGGATTCATTTTGTACCAAAACCCCTTATTTCACAGGTGAGAGAACTGAAATCTAGAGAGGTAAAGCTTAATGCACAGAGCCACACACATTTGATTTCACTTTGGCAAAGATTTCTCAAGCACTTGCTGTTAGTTAGGCCCTCGGCCAGTAACAGCATTAGTATAAATAATAAGAATATCATGCTTTTTCTATGATACAGACAGAAATTCTTATAGAAGTGCTTTCTCTGAATTAAAATTAAAGGATTGGTTTAATAAAGGATTAATATTCTTGAAAAGCTATGTGAATGGCATCTCTGTTTTACAAAACATAATAGTTTTTAAAGTGTCCATTGTATTACCCAAAATCCCATATAGAGAATCCTAAGTTACTATTTAAATTCAGCTCTAGGAAATACATGTATAAATGCATTATCTCCCTATTCAAATGCCTAAGCTTTATTTTATAGGAAAATGAGAAGTACAGAACCCAGCTGATCAAGAAAATAAGCCTCAGAGAGTGGGAGGAGCTGCTGTGGGTTGCCTGACTGTGACAAAGCTCCCTTGGTAGCCCTTCCGGCTGCCTCTGTAGGAATCGACAGAAAGAAAATGCAACATGGGTTGATAAGGCCATTATGCTGGAAAGAATCCCCATGCTTTAAACACTTGCTAGTGAATTCTGAATGATGGATAGAATTGTGCCATCCCACAATTAACTTCTTGTGGCATAACTCAGCCAGGAAACATTTAAAATTGAGTGTCTGTATAATTATTTAGATTGGAAGGTAGATTATTCCCCAGTTTTCTTAGTTCAAAATGTATAAAACCTTCCGCCAGATACATAAACATCCCCTTCCCCAAAACTCTCAGGTCATATGCTTGGCAGATAGGAAACCAGAAGTGGGCTCCTCTCTGATTCAAGGCCAGTCGTTTTTTGGTTCTGCGTCTGTCAAAACTTCAGCTGGAAATCTAAAGTGACACCCAAACCTCATTCACAGATCCTTGGAAAGAACTTCCAGAACCCTTTTTAATATAAAATAAAATAGATTTTTAAAGTTCCTGCTTTAAGGAAAAAAGAAGAGATATAAGAAAGAGCAAAAATAATCAGAGTTGAGCTATAAAGATATCTCTTGAACCTCTCAGAAACAAAATGTGATATTCTTATCTCCACCTGTATAAACATATTTGAATTCTGCACAAGTATTAGAAAGGTTAAAATGGTTATATTCCTGACCACATATTTGCCCTCAGAATCTACCCAAGTTTTGATATCTGTGTAGGATCATTTAAGGATATTGTTGAGGAAAAAATTCTCTCCTGCTACTCTCCACAATTCACTTCCAGTGTGAGATGTTCAAAAAGTCTATTAATCTGTGGTGTTATTTCCATTATATCATTTATTGTATCCTACCTGATTCCATTCTTTTTTATTTCATGACCATAAATTCGAATTTCCTCTTGGTTTGAAAAGAACAAGCTGATGGACCGATAACAAGAATACACTGAACCAAGGCATTTAGGACTATTATGAACCTTAAAGGGACAAAAACAAAAAGAAGGCATAGGAACAAAGAACAACAAGTAGTATCCATTTGAGCTACTAAAACCACAATGTATGTTTACAGTTCTATAGCATCATCGGTTCCATGACACTTTACACAGTTATACCTACATTTAGGATTTTTGAGAGAAAAGAAATATTTACCTCAGAAATTGGACAACAGAATTAATTTCCTAAAATACAAGTTAATCAGCATATATTTTACAATATCTGAATCATTACATGTTGGATGTATTAGAAGAGATTAGTTTTGATAGTAAAACTGTAGAGCACCACAAAGAAACACACTTGTCATTTTTATGTCTGTTTTTTTTTTTACCAGTTAGAGAATCATAAAACAGAGCTTCAAACGGAGCTCTACACAAAGCAATATTAAAGGCTGAAAAAGTGACCATGAACTCACTAAAAATAAAATTAAGTTTAAATTTATGTATTTATCCTAGATACTCTAGGGAAAAGAGATTGTTTTTCAAAAAGTTTATGGGAAAACTAGTTTACTAGTAAAAAAAAAAAAAGAAGAAAGAAAGGAAGAAAAGAAGAAGAGAGGAATAAAAGAAGAAAAGAGAAGAGGAATAGTAGATTTTTTTACCCCATACCAAAGGTGCAAAAAGTAAACTATAAATGATGAAACCATAAAATAACTAAAGGAAAACATAGATAACTCTACAGGTAGAAAAGAAGTTTCTAAGCATAAAAGTAATAAAAAATACCAATAATAGATTTTTAAATATTGTAGTAATCTAATGCATATTAACTTTATGCTTAATCAGTAAATTTTATTGATCACTATGTACCAACCATTGTTCTAGATTCTGGGGATACAGCAGTGAACAAAACAGACAAAAATATCTGCCCTCATGAAACTTATATATATTTGAGGAAGATAGTTAATGAAAAGTATACCTAAATATAACCAAAACATACACTATGTGAAATGACATTAAGGAAAAATATTAAGCAGGGAAAGGGAATACAGAGAGAGAGAGAGAGAGTGTGTGTGTGTGTGTGTGTGTGTATCAAAGGTTTAGGGGACAATTTCAGACTGAGTGGCCAAGGAAGGCCTCATGGAAAAGGTGAAGGAGTAGGAGAGCAAGCCATAGGGGATGTCTAGAAGACCATTCTAGGCAAAGAGAACAACAAGTACAAAAGCCTAAAGTAGGAGTATGCCTAAATGTTCTTAGAAGGAAGATACTTCTTTAGAGAAAGAAAATGGGGGGAAAATGCAGATGCTAATATTTGGGGGCTTATCTAATAAAACCAGAGGATCCCTGCTCGATCTCACACCAGACCAACAAACCCCCATCCATATATCCAGAATTTTCCAATCAGCTTTTACAGCCTTATTCTCAAATATGAACAAATATTCATGAATCATTAGTCATTTGATGAAAGTCTACAACATAAAGGACAAACAGCAAATAAAAGAAAAAAATCAAATAAATCAAAAACAATCCAGAAAAATAAGGAAACTTCTAAAAATCCACAATTGATATCTTCAGAGAGAAAAGTGAGTATATACCATGCATGAAACAGGAATAAAATGCTACTAAAACTAAAATTTGAAGAATAAAAATAAATAATTTGGTATTTACAATATGATAGGAGAAACTTTATAACCAAAGGAGAAAGGTTGGAAAATAAATATCTAAGAGTTGGCAAGAAATCTCCCAAAATGGGGGGGGGGGGGGACAAAACAATGGAAAATAGGCAAGAATCAACAAGAAAATTAAGTGATCACTCAGTTCAGGAGCTCTAATATATTAACTCTAATATAAAGACCCATCAAGTGTCCAGCACAAACAACAGGGGGAAAAATACATAATTATGAAATCTCAGAACTCTGAGGATAAAAAGATCTCAAAATTTCAGGGGGTGGGGAGGTTATATGCAAAATGATCAGAAAATGAGAGTGAATTGAGCTTCAAATTCTGAAAGTGATTTCTAAATTATAATCAATGTTTTAATTTTTTTTTTCCTATGCACACTTTCTAGGAAATAAACTTCCCCTTTCCAGGAACCAACTTGAAAATACAGTCAATTAAAACAAGTGAGTAAACAGAGAAAGAGGAAATGGGCCCCTGCTTAACAAGCACTACAGCTACTGGCCATATGTTCAGAGCACTCAGCAATCCTTTTAGAACCTATCTCCCTGGTCTGAACAAAATTGAAGGATCTCTAGACATTTGATGGCATTCAAGAAAGAGGAAAATCATGGGAGAGAACAAAATTCTCCAGCAGGATAATGAAAAGAAATCCCAAGTGTTACATGCACAGGACTCCTTGAAAGTAAGCAATCACAGCAGGAGACAGAAGACCTGGAAAAGGGATATCTCATGGGGGAAAAGGCTTGCTTAATGTATCTGACCATATTGAGAAGAGTTTTATGGTGATAGGGAGTTGGGAGGGAAAATTAATAAATGGAATAAAGAAAATGTAGTAAACAAAAAGTGAGACAACTGTCTACTCTAGAAAAATGTACAAGAAAAGAAATAAAAACATCATAAGCCATTGGGCTCAGTTCTAAACAATATTTACATAGTGACAATAATGTAAAAAAAACACACATTGATTCAAGCAAAAATTGTGTTATCACTGTAGTAGGAGATGTGAAGGGAAGGATATGTGTGAGTCTGTGTGTTAGGGGCAGGAAAGGTGATTTCTCATTTTCCATTGTAAGAAGTAAATGAATAACTTTGAAAAATAAAGGAGATAATGGCATATTTTGACATATAAGATAAAAGCCAGAAGAAACAGCTAAAATAATTGAAGTAATTGCCTCTGAAGAGCCAGACTTCAGCTGAAGTGGAGAGTAAAGGAAGGCAGGGACTATTTTCTGCTATATATGCCATGATGAAATCTTTTAAATTATGTGCATGTATCATATTCATAAAAATAAATGGAATTTAAAGAAAAAATATAATCAAGGTTATTAAAAGGATATATGCATAATGTTTATCAATATATCTTTTTAAATATTGATTTTTTATTATTTTTTATTATTTTTTTTATTTTGGCATATTATGGGGGTACAGATTTTAAGGTTTCAATAAATGCCCATTTCCCCCCCAAATATTGATTTTTTAAAAAATCTATATTTCCAAAATAAAACTGGTTAAATCATTTGAGGATTCCATGAATTGGAACAAATACAGCTAATAAGTTTTGTGTTTGTCAAGAGTATTTGACATGGAAGGTGGTTCTTGACATAATATAAATTGAAAATGTAGGGCAGAAAATTACACTTGCATAGTTTAAATTTTATAAATATGTATAAAATTCAGAGACAAAAGTGAAGAAAAATATATGAATCCATTAGCAATGCTAATTCTTGGCTGATAATTCTAATATCTTTCAGACCTCCAAATTTTCCAAATTTTCTACAAAAGAAGTGAACTACTTTTACAATCAGGGGGGAAGAGATGGCATTTAAAATAAATGAATTTATTGATTTGAAAACAAATCCTACTAACTAAAACCAGGTCGAGTAGAACCAGTATCTATTAACTCTGGAGGCATTGTTCAGCATTGTGCATTATTATCAAAGGAGAGATTATCTAGTTGACACCTTAGTCCTCAAAAGAGTGAGACCCTGGACAAGAACATTTCAATGAAAGAGTCAAAAGGTGTTCAAGTGATAACACTAGTGAGAGACTGGGGAAGTAAAGGACAATGACAAAACTGAGAACAGGAGCCCTGTGAGCACTGCAGACCCATTTCACTGACCTCCCTGTCTAAAGAGACCTCTAAACGTTTCTCTTTACACCCCATAAGTGAACTTCCAATACACCTCACTTCCTTTCTGAGTCACAGAATTTGTTGCTCTTATAAAGTTTCAGGGCCTACGTTTAATATTTGCATCACCTAAGAGAGGAGGAGAATTTGGGTAATTCCAACCTAAGTTAGAAGGGAGAGAATAACAGAGATTCAAAGACATTTTGACTATGGAGAGTTTTAGCTTCTAAATGGGACAGCACAGCAGTTCCTCGTAGTGCTTTGAGATTGCTGGAAATTCAGGGGAGGTTAGTGGGCAGGGAAAGAGTTCCCTGACTTCCTTACTTCAATGAGAACCACTCTATAGCTTGGATTTTGAGATGTCTTCCAGGAATTCATTTGAATCAAGAATTCTGCAACTAAGAACCAATTCACCAAGCTCAATTATATATTATAGTATCAATCTATTAATACCTAGCAATCAGCTGCCTGTCTCCACAGACTATAGTCTCTGCTTATGTAACTCATGTACTCCATTTCATAAATGTTAGCCTCCAGTTCATACTGAAGGTGGCATTTTTAAAAATTAAATCAGGCGGACATCTCACTGGAAGTGTCAAGAAGGAAGGAAGTATGAGTAATATGGTTAGTGCCTAAACCTAATCCCTCTGCAAAATGATCAAATAAAACTTGAAAAACAGGAATATTGGCTAAAAACATCCATCATATGGACACTTCTGCATTGCTTATAAGTCCTTCCCACATGGATCCAAACCCTATTTCTCCCCAGTCCAAGGCCTCATCTTGATAGAATTATTCTCATTATAAGCTACAAATTAGGTTCATCCCATTTAGAGCCAAGAGCTCTCCTTCCCCATTCAGAGTTCTAAGTATTCATTCTATAATTATTATGTTTCCCATCATTTGTCCAGTACTTTTAAAATACACATTCTTCCAGAAATAATGTTTTAAGTTAATTATGTCCCGGGATCACCTACCCATACAGTGTACCGAGGCTCCAAACTACCACAATCCTTTGCGAAAATATAAGAACAGTTTCCTGGGAAGTAATAGTAGATGCCATCAAATGTTTCAAAGTGATACTGTCCCCAGGTTTTGCAAATCCCGTCCCTGCCATTGCCCATGTTTGGGACTGAAAAGAAAAAGGATAATGTTTAGTGGAATAAAATAAACCACACATTTTTCTATCAACATTCAGTCATGTAAAGTAATTCTAATTTTTGTTAAAATAAATATTTTCTTCTTTGGTGGCCTATATCACAGAAATAAATAACTAACACAAAATTACCCATTGCTCTGAAAACATCAGACTCTCCTGAAGAAAAACAGGGTCTCCAAGTAGTTGTGAAATAAGAACTTATGTTAGAAACTTCCTTAATTTTTATTTCGAAAGGAAGACTCCAAAAGAAAGAATGGTTAGGAAAAATGATGCATACAGTAAAAGAAGGTGTTTGTGATAAAGCAAATAAAGTGGCTCAGAAAAGAAAGAAATGTCATGACTTAGTGGAGGCAGCATTAGAGTGTTCCAGTCTTTCAAAAATATCTTTATGGTATCCACGGAGAAAAATAACCACTGACCAAAAAAATCACATTTCTGTCTGGGATCTGGGGGTGGGGAGCATTAGTCATTCAAAATGTGCTGGCATGTAGGAATTCAGCACCTCAAACTGGCTAGATTTCAAGTAATTTTCATCTTAAATCATACAACTTTATCTGCTCTTGTCATCATGCCTACTTTTTTCTTACCTTATAGATAGCCTTCTATTCAATTCTTATTTTCTAGACCCCTTCACTTTACAATGACATTAAAATCAATAATATGTATGAGCACTCAATAAGTGTAAAACATTTTTATATACTCTTCGGGGAGCAGAAAGATAAGGGACAATTTTCGTGTCTTTTCTTTTTATAATTTTCACCTAAATATATTAGCCTTGGCCAACTTTGGATTTTTCAGGAAAAACACAGTGATTCATTATGCAAGCAGTCTTCCCTGATGGTATAGCTTACCTCTGTTGCAATTTTCATAGCGTCTGGTACTTTCCTTTGTAGCACATGTTGCAAGTTTAATTATTGTGTATTGAGTATTGGTCCCCTCCTCTAGACTACAACCTCCAAGAAGCAGGGACATATCTAAATTATTCACCATTGTATCCACAGTGCCTAGCCTAGGGCCTAGGAGATGCTCAATAAATATTGGTTAAACAAATGAATATTTATTGATCATTGTTGACATAGAATCCTATCTTAGACACTGTGAATAAAAATTTTTCCTAAAAAATTCTCTTGCCCATGAAGAATTTTCAATACTACTTCTATTTTGTGAGTAAAAGGCTCATTGAATTCAAAGTCAAAAAAGAATGAGTGCCTCACCAAAATGAATCTAATTGATAAAGCAAAAGAGAGATTAATGAGAACCTGGTTTCAATAGGTTATTGCTATATTAAGTGGGAAAAAATGCCTTAGGAAATAGTAGAGATCAATGAGAAGAGAAATGGGCACATCTATTTTTCTTTTACATTGTTTCTAAATTACATCAAATTACTGAGAATGAATCGTGGGCTCTTTAGTGACTATACAATATGATTGTCCCAACTCCCAATGGATGAACTCTACTAAAGCAAATTATTCCTTAATGTTCTCTTCAGTATTTCATAATTCTCTCATAAATATCCCTGAAACTTACCGATCTGGCACCTTGTCCCAAGAGCCTGAAATATTTGACAGTCACATATACCAGCCTTAGAACAGAAAGCTCCATTAAGGCATTCATAAGGACAAGAACCTGAGGGACAAAAAAAAAGTTATCTTCTGGCATGCATCAGTTCTTATAAGCATAATATGTCAAGCTCTAGCTAGGACTAACTGTAACCCTATTAACTTAAACAGAACCCTGGGCCTTTTGCCCTACTGAGCTAAAGAACTAAACCCATCAAGTCTCTATCTACTTCATTTCATTATGTGCGCTGTGAAGCAAGAAAGACAGGCTTTCACATCTCAAACTACCCGGAGAGCAAAGGTTAGCCTCTTTCCAGCAATTGAAAGGTCAAGTTCCCATGTAAGGAATCCCTGTCCCAGATGATGAGACCCAGAAACACACAAGCTGCAGATGATTCCGTTGACAGAGTTTGGCACTGGCTGCACATCCGATCAGCTCCTTGTCCAGGAGCAAGCACTGTATTAAAAAATAGTACCTATCATTAACTTGAGGGATCAGGCAAAGTACGAAACTCAAAAGGAAACAACCACTTTTAAAGAGAATTAAACATTTCATTTGTAGTTTGTGTATTAATCCTCAGGCTTAATTACAAATTACACATTCTTTGAAACCTATGCTTAATTTTGATGAGGCAGAGGCCAAAGTCACTGCTGGTTGTCACCAAAAAATATTCTTTCTTTCATGGAAAGAAAAATTGTCCCAATGGATTATGTTAAAAAGAGGAAGCAAGTAACTATGAACTCTAAGCCTAATTTTGCCATCATTCCCTGAGTGGGTTGTAAAAGTGCAAATGAATCACAGTGAAAAATTTTCCGCTAATAAGGAAAGGACAAGAAGCAACTGGCAAAACTCAAGCAGGAAGAATTTAAGTTAACACATCAGGAGAATTAGAGAACATCTTTGAGTCACCATAAAGTATTACTAAAGAAGTTGGACCTCTCTGGAATATGTCAAGTTCATGGAAGATACTTATCTGATAATTTAACCACAGTTCAGCCAAGATTTAGAAAAAACCCCTATGATTCCTTTCTATCTTAAGATCCATTATCTAAAATGTCTCTTTACTTTCAAAAACATACATATCACCAAGTATATCTTAAGTGAGAAAAAATGAGCTGCTTTAGCTTAGACCATAAATATAGGTGAAAATTTTTTTTCATAAGCTCAAATGCAGTTTTTTCCCCCTAAGGTAAAGTTTATCTTAGATCACAGTCTTTCATTTTTCCAATGAATACATGTCTAAATATTTAGTAAACAAATGTATCTCTTTCAAAAAAGTATTTACAGTCCTGTTTTTTCTCCTGAAAACAAATATCAAACCCAAACTGATAAAAATTATTAGCATTTTAAACACAACAATAGGAATTTCTGTTTCATAGTTACCACTCAAATTACACTTCAAACTAACAGCATTCTGCTTAATGGAATTGTCAAGGAAAAACTAAGGATCTCAAGGAAAACTAAGGATGAGAAGGAATCGAGGAACAAGTAATTGATTCAGGAAAAAAAAAAAAAAGCTTCTATTACCCAGTGATACCTTCCCTGGTCATGTAGTTATCAGTTTTGTCTAAATGTTTAGCCCTGGTTATTTCCAAAAATGATTCAAGTTTCTATATGAAGTGAACTTAAATTATTACAAAGTATTATTAACACCCTGGCTAGGTTTCCTTCATATGGAATATGGAAGCAATAATGAGTTGATTCAATATAGCCCCCAAAAAGATCTTTTGAAAAGCAAAAGCATAGGTATAAACACTGACCTTTTATTTTGCTCTCACCCCAATTAATAGCTTCATGGAAAAAATATCTTGGAGAAGTTGCTTCAAACTTTGAATGAAAGAAAGGAATTCAAGATAGTTACTTAATTCAAGCCAAACATGCAAATTGGAAAATCTGGAAAATAGCTACAAATACAGAAATTATAAAGTGCTGACTTTATATTTCCTTGGGTTACTGAGGCTGTCTCCATGGAGCAGAAAGGGCTCCTCTGATGCTGTGGTTGGAAGACCTCATTTCAAGCCTTGCTTTTGCCTCTTAAGTGGCTTTGACAAGCCATTTACCTTTTAAGTTCGCTGTCTGCACTTCCCTTTCTCCTCCCCCTGTCCATCACATGCCTTGTGAAAGGAGCCTGGTTGGAGTCTGCTCTTTGGATTAACTGATTGCTTTGCCAGCAGAAGTAGCAGTTTTCTGACACTTCCAGGTGCAGATAGGTGTGGAAAAAAATGCCTGGGGCTGATGGACCAGAAAGACAGCGGTGTCCTGCCTGCCAGCACACCAATCTGCAAAGATTCCATCCACAGAAGCATCTGCTGTTTCACTGTCAATGTGTCACCTTCAGTCTCCAAAGAGCTGATACCTTAAAGTTCATAGAACATCTGAATATATCTTTTTGCAGAGTCCAAGGTAGTGGTTAAGAGCATGACTTTTAGAAGCAGAGCTGGATTAGAGTCCTGACTATTACTTTGTTTTAGGCAAGTTTCCTAACCTCTTAGTACCTCTGTTTGTTTACTCAGCTGTAAAATGAGAACCAACACCTACTTAATTGTGTAGTTATGTTAATGAATTAAAACAATGTATGTAAAGCTTTCAGCATAGTGCCTCACAAAGAAAATTAACAATAAAAAGATTGATATTAATCTAAGCAATCCAAATGAAACCTTAAGATTTATAAAGGTCAGTATGGCTTAATGGCAAATAATTGGGGATTACTAAAACTATCAGTTATAGATTTTTATTCCAACTCAATGACAATTGAGTACATGATCGCTAAATATCCTTTCCAATAGTAATTACACGTTCAGCAGAATAAACACACCCAAAATTTGCCACGTAATTGTCAGATTAAGTAGCAGATGATGTTAGAAAAACTGGAGAAGCTTGAAGAATAAGAAGGAAGGGGAGATGAGCACGTGACTTAGGAAAAAGTCATTTCTCAGCAGACTCTGGTCTCCCTCATCCACGTCAAGTTTTATTTTGGTAATTTCCATCTCAGTAATTTTTCTGTTAACGGGAAAACTACCCCCACACTATATGAAAGGACTCTCACATTCTCTCACCATTTGAAGATGTTCCTGAACTCTGTCCCACATCACGGCTTCAAGTCCATTGTTTTCTATCCTCAATACACCCAGGTTTTACCCTCACTGCTCATTCTCCCATTTGTGTCCTTGCCTTTATCCTCAAACTAAGTTAGACTCACAACAGTCACTCCCTTGACTTCCCCAATAAAACAAGCCTCATTCTCTCTTCAGCCATGCTGTTTCTGGCTGCCTAAATCTAACACAGCCATTTATATTACTGATACCAAAATCTTTCTACTTTGGTTCCAGAATGGTTTAAGCCAATCCCTTTAGTGGAAACCAATCATCCCTGCTGCTCACCAGAAATGTATAGTGACTTCAACCCTGCCTCAGACAGGCTTATAACTTTGAACAAATTCTTCGACCTGCTCAACCTCAGTTTCCAAACCTGTAAAATGAAATAACAGTCACTGCCTAACAGAATTATGACAATTAATGAAATGATATACCAAGAATAGTGACAGGCACGTAATCAGGGTTGTAAGCAATGATACCTGTTTTTATTATTAGGCAAAAGCTCCATATATTGGATAACACTAGATCGAGGTAAAAATACATAATTTGTTTTTTGCTCCATATCCTCTCACTCAACTCAATACACACATCCTTTATGGAAATGAGAGTGACTACCTAGCACACTAGCTTCCTGATTGGCATCGCATCCTATTTACCCCAGCGTCCCATGCATCATAATATCTTTCACCAATGATAAGATGTGATGCACTGCTTCTATTATTTTCTTAATACATATTTGAACTTAGAATGATATCTTACCTTTATAATTGGAAGCATTTTTATTTTTTATGTCATATAAATAATGGCAAATAATTGATGGTGTCTTACAGTCAATGAAACAATTGCACAGAAATGACTTCTTTACATGCCTATTTCTCTAGACACAGAGTTTCTAAATCACAAGCACTGCTATGCTATTCTTGTTTATATCTCTAGCATTATTCCAGGTATGTCATCAACAAATACCAATTGAACGGAAAAAAGACATTGTTCAAATGGGAATCTGCCTCCCTAGAGTGTTTAGAGCCATAACGGTAGCAGACTCTGTTGGTGCCCCTCCCACATCCTCTCAGCCCATCTCCGAATTCACCCCTGAATTCATCTGGTTTTCTGTGCACCTTGACAGCCTCCAACTGCAAGCACCAACTTCTTTCTGTCTCTGCCTCAGGTTAGAGTGCTAGCAGTAAAGACTATAGGAAGTGACTTCCAGGGCATTTAAGGGCCCCTGAAAGGCCTCCCTCACGAAAGAGAAAGAGGAGGCAGTAGATAAATAGCCCAGCTTCCCCATCTCTTGCAGAAATGATTCTAGTACACATTCTACATGGTTCCTCAGGGGGTCCCCATAAGACTGAGTCCCAGATGCCTGTGGCAGAAAGCCCCTCATTAATACACCTGTGTTGGATTTTCTCCCTTCCTCATCTCACCTTCCTCACTCCCTCACTTTTGCACTTCCCAAATAAATGACCTGCACCTAAGTCTATGTCTCAGTGCCTACTTTCAGAAGAAGAAATTTTGAAATGTAACATGAATGCAAAAAATCCAGACAGTATGTGCATATAATCACATAACTGATAAAAGAGTACAGCCCATTCTTCTTCCTTCTTAATTATTAACATATCTCCACAGGAGATATGCCAGTTTTCATTTTACAGTTGAG
Source organism: Microcebus murinus (assembly GCF_040939455.1). NCBI lineage: Eukaryota > Metazoa > Chordata > Mammalia > Primates > Cheirogaleidae > Microcebus > Microcebus murinus. Next base: position 36,990,540 of record NC_134113.1, read on the forward strand.
TAAACAGAGGCACTAAGAGGTTAGGAAACTTGCCTAAGACAAAGTCATTACATAGTTAGGACTCTAATCCAGCTTGGTTCTAAAAGTCATGCTCTTAACCACTACCTTGGGCTCTGCAAAAAGATATATTCAGATGTCCTATGAACTTTAAGGTATCAGCTCTTTGGAGACTGAAGGTGACACACTGACAGTGAAACAGCAGATGCTTCTGTGGATGGAATCTTTGCAGATTGGTGTGCTGGCAGGCAGGACACCGCTGTCTTTCTGGTCCATCAGCCCCAGGCATTTTTTTCCACACCTATCTGTACCTGGAAGTGTCAGAAAACTGCTACTTCTGCTGGCAAAGCAATCAGTTAATCCAAAGAGCAGACTCCAACCAGGCTCCTTTCACAAGGGAAATATTGTCTTTAGGTCGGAAATCACTGCAGCACACAGATGCACCATTTGCAGAATTCTCTGTCTACTCTTTCCTTAGTCACCTCATTGCCGTCGTATTTCTCAAGCCTTATGTGCAAAATTATCTGTTCATCAGTGCTCTGTTTTCCTAGAGCAAGGAAGTGAATCTATGGACCAGAATAGCCTAATAACACATGAAATTCCAAACCCAAACTGCACAGAGCATGATTATGACTCCATTGCCCTTCTCTCATATTTCTTCTTTTAAAATTTGTTCAAAAAATAAATGATTCTGATGCATGTTCTCTAGCTACAGGAATTGGAAGTGCAAGTTTCCCATTCTTCATTCTTCCTAAAAGGGAAATCAAGGCAAGGTAAGTGTGTTACCTTGTTTATAAACAGAAGGGAATCATTAACATAACTCCTTTGGGAAAAGTTATACAAATCCTAAGAACATCTGAATGGACAACAGTATAACCCTGCCCATAGGGCACTTTATGTGACATCTTTGGGGTATATTTCACAGATTCCTCAATCTAGTGGGTTCACCAAAATGCAGTTTTTCTCAAAATCAAATTTTCTACTAAGTCATACAGATGTCCTTTTGTGGTTAATATAGTCTACTGGCAAACATGTACAAAAAATTTCTCAGAGAAAAATCATTGTAACCACTTTGCATGATTCGTAAATATTTAAGTATACCAAACACTCTTTTTAAGAAGAATAGTGTTTCTATTCCATAGATAATCCTTTGCCCATTCCGATACAAAAAAGGTCTCTACTTTTAATAAAAAATAAATTAGTTCTGCCTTCTAAACAGTCACAAGAGCATATCAAATCTGTCTTCCATTTATCTACTAATTCTCTTCAATTAATACCACAAAATATACAAATAAATGCTAGTAGAAACTGCAACTCACCATTTGTCAAAGGCTTCCGTAAATATTTAAACTGTTTGCTATATAATAACTCAAATCACATTACTTTCTAAACAAATGCCTGTACTAAGTTAGGATTCTCTATTTTATTATCTATATTTTATAGAGAAATATTGTTTTCCAATCCATCCAACTGAAGATTCTAACTGTAGTTTGAAGAAATTGCAATTATGTTATACAATGTCTTTAAAAAGGCCCAGGTAAGAAGGTCTCCTCAAATGTAGGGCTATCCTGCTCCTCCAAAAAAAAAGTTACTATCCAAAGACACCCACAGTTTAGATTTATCAGAGAATATAAAAGCTGTCTGTCAGGACACCAGAACATATGGGATGCCCTTTTGTAGTATTTAACTCATATCATTTACAGCTTTCTCTTCCCCTTTTTCCGTGTATTTGTACTGTTGTCATTGTCTTAACTGATATTATGCTTAATTTTAAACCAATTCTAATTTTCTGGCAAGTAGATGAGATTAAATCCCCCATAGGGGTATTCAACCCTGCCAGTAGGTAACTGAAGCAAATAGCAAAAAATGTATTTCACTTGCAACAAGTCAGTGTGACCTGAGCATGAATTTGAGGGTCGTACAAAAGCAGTAGAGAAGTTACTTTGCTTCCTCCTCTTCCTTCCCATCTTGTTTTTAGCATTTTATTCCCCTCCACAAAGGTCTCATTGTTGAAGTGACAGCAGAGTCCAAAGCAGATGGATTATTTCTCTGCCTCTCTCTCCGTCTGAGGCATAACCTACCTGTGCTGCTAAAAGAGCTCTTTTCTGTCGATTTTCATTAAACTCGTTTCTGGAAGAAAACAAAAAGAACTTGTATAGTCAAAGGCCCCTAAGCAACCTGAACAAGCCTTTCCCAAGAGAGAGCTGGTGCTTTCCTCCTGATTTCCATCTCTTTATCAAAGAGGTCTTTCTTGGTGTAACATTTAAAAGGTCCCCCTCCCCTTTGGGGAGGGGTGAGATTTGGGTGGTGGCACCGTCTCATTTTACAAAATTCGGGAGTGTCCCCAGATTTCTCCAGTCTCTGATGTAAACTGAATTTTAGGAAGGAACTTTGAGATAGAAAAATAAACAAAATAGTGTAACATTGTAGCACCAACCCACATAATATTTTCTCCACGTGACTTGGTAAATCTGGCAAGGTTGGCATTTACCAAGAACACATCCACTTTTTTCAAACATAATACTTAATCCTCTCCTGTTACATGTCATAAAGGGCAGATGAACATTAACGTGAGTAAGGATATCAAGCTGTAACTTATCAAAATCAAATGGATAATAATTCAGTACATTTGTTTTATGGTGTTTTCTGTTTTGTATTATTTTTATCAATAAAAACCTTATTTTAAAAAAATCAAAATGGTCAATAGAATTCTGCTTTTCATTAAGCAGATCAGTTTAGTCCAGAACATGATTTTCATTATTTAATACTAGAACCATTTTATGCTTTTTATCATTAAAAACTGTTTTACTCAATGTTGAGAATACAGCAGATTTATAATCAATAAGTATATTAATAATAATATAAAGGAGGATATTATTGAAAATAACTTCTTTACAAACCTTGAAGGTGAAAGTAATGTCCCTTTGGTACATACAGTTATTGGACACCACCAAGAACTCATCTTATAATTAAAATAAAAGTAAATAGTTTTGCTTCATAAATAAGGACATGAATGCCTGATCATTTTTAACTTGTGGAAATGTTTTTAAAAACTGTATTTCATGGCTTTTTGGTAAAATTTCATTTTTTTCCCAAAAGCAGATATAGTCATCTGCTGAATTTTGTTCATTCCCATTAATTTAATGTTTTAGAGGACATAAAGAACAAGAAATACTCACTTTGATGTTTCTGTCAAGATAGATGATGCACAAATATATTCTGCCAGAGAAAAATACATATGTATATATAAGAATGAAAAAAATTAACCAACCATTTTGGTCACATGTTCTAGTTATTTAACAAATCATTTTAACCTAAATTCTAAAACTTAGATTGAATTTTTGTTAGTTATTTTGCATTTTTAAGAAAATTTTGATCAGCAAATTCCTTGTAAGACGTTGGAGTACCTGATAAGCCAAAAAGAATGGACAATGTACATGGATTTACATGGAGACATAAGACAATTGAACTGGCACCAAACTTGGAATCAGAGATCCACGTTTTAGTTCTGGTCCTACTACTTAGTATTATGTCAAGCTTAAGCAAGATACCAAACACACCACAAATTGTGTTAGACAAATTGATCTCCAAAGTCTTCTCCAGCCCTCAAGATTCTATGACATCTTTCTCCTGGGGCTTCCAGTCACTTCTGGAATTGGAAGATAGTATCTTTGATCTCTCTAGTCTTTCACACTTCAGTAATTTCTCCCATATCCCTTATAAGCACCAAAACATACAGACCTTTTTAGGGATTAAAAATTAACAACTGGATGTAAATAAATGCTTTCCCCATTTTGATAAGTGTGATAAAGTGCTTATCTGTTAGAGATATATAGGCATGTATTTCATTAATTTAAAATACTCCAAGAAAAGAAGTGTAGGAAGGCAAAACAAGTTCATCAAAATGATGATAGCTATGGAACCTGGGTGAGAGAGTACAGGGTGGTTTCTTATATCATTTTAATCTTGTGCATGTTTGAAATTTTTCTACAATAAAAAACAAAACCAAATAGCAAAAAAAATTAATTTATAAATAAAATCACTATAAAAATAATTGAAAATCAATTCTTAGCCTCAAATGTTAAAGTCATTCTCAAAATATCTTTTTACCATTCTTTGGGTTGATGACACAAAGAGAGTTTAAGTACTCAATTTCTCTTTATCGGTTATAAAGTTTCAAATGTTTAAATTACACATGGACAACTATTTTAAATCATCTTTTAGACGAGAAAAAGTTAGACTCAGAGCTTCTTCCAATACAACTGTATATCATGATAAAAGCATCATTTAAACTAGCCATTAAAAAGACTAAAAATGAAAACTTAAAAGGTCCAAATTACCTACATTGTTAAGAATTTTCAAAAACACAGTCTTATTATTTAGTACATACCCATAATAGTGATTTCAAAGTGCTTCACAGTATAAGGGGAAACTACTTATATAAGTTGTAAGAGAAAATAAAATACAATAAATAATAAATTAAGGTAAAAATTTAAGGTCTTACCTTGTAATGAAAACAGCAGTGTATGAAGCAAGAATATATTCCAAGGTATCATTAAATTGAATTTTCTCACAATGTTCATTTCAGTGTAGCCTTTCTCCCTGAAACGTAACCAAAGTGTTGGTCTTTACTATGATGGCATCTTAGAAGTACATGTATTTATAAGGTGCTCAAATTCTAACAAATATAGATATGCAATAAGGTAGTTCAAAAAGGAATGCCAGCCTTTCCAACTACATACAGCATCTGAAGCTTTAGAACTTGCAGGCAACCCTTTGGCTGAGTCTCTCATTAGTAATGCATGGCAGCTTCTTACCTGAGCCCGTATTAGTTACACCCTCACCTGCACATCATACGCCTTTTTCCTCCATATTAACCTTTTATAACTTCTAAAGACAGCAGAAGCATTAAGAAAAATACCTTTGATATATCCTGAAGCAGTAAGAGATAACCATTATTCCAAATTGTTGATCTATCCTCTGTGTTTTAGAATTTTATTCACAAAATAATTACTGTCCCTTGAAAAAAAGTGAAATAAAATCCTATCAATCTTTCCTAGAATATCTAGATGTTCTTTAGGAATTAAAGAATTAAAGATTTTCTTTAGGAATTAAAAATTGCACTAAAACTATGTGCATATATTTTCAACTCAAGTCCTATTACAGTGTAATCGAAGTTGACATGTTCATGGGCCCACAGATCTTTCTGTTAAACATTCTGCTACAAAAGTAACAATTTAAAAAAAAAAATGATATTCTAATTCATGACTTTAGAAACAAAATAAAGCAACTTGCCTAGCCCTGAAAACCTTCCCTTCACACCCCGTTTTTCCATCCTCTATAGCAAGTACTCAATTAAACAACAAAGATCTTTCTCCAGCAGTAGGAGCACTCTTCTTTGGAAAGGATTGACTGCCTAGGTTGGCATCAGAGAAGAGCTCTAATGTTTCATAATGAACACCATAGAGATGATTTAAGCCCACAAATTAGTGAAAGCCACGATTATATAATGGGCGCATGTTTTCCATAGCAGAGGCCATGCATTACCTGCACTGTCATCAGACTCATTTAACACACGGGCGTACAGTAGTAAGGAATGTCTAACCACACAGGAACTAGCATGAGACAAAAAAGCACAGCAATTTTTTACACATCCTATAGTACCCAGACACCTCTTTTGCAATGACTTTTCTGTGAAGTATCCTTGACCTCATAACATGTTGCATGGCCCAATATCCATTTCCCTGTTTGTTTCCCAAATTCAATAATCATTTACTCTTGCTCTACATGATCATAATTTCTTTCCATTGTATAAATAATAGCCAATTTTATGAGCCAACAGGTGTTTGCCTATAAAGGAAAAAAGATTAAGCATGAAAACACACATAAATTTCACTAAATTTATAAAGTAGCTTTGTGCCTATATACACTCACACATACACACACAAGTATGCAGACATGCTCATACTCATTTTGAATTTGTAATGGGTAGGTTTAAATAATTTAAGTATAATATGTGTGTAGTAACATTTATTGAAAAGTTACTAATCTACTACTATTGAACTAATTAGATAATCATATAACTCTAAACAGATAATTAACTTAATTATTTATAGTTACAGTTTAAATCTTGGTCCAAAAATATGTATCTTCTCAAGTACACTCAAACTCTAAAAAAGTTCTAGATGCTTAAGAAGATGTGAATATAGAATAAATTAAAACGTTAAGATTGAAATATGTTTAGAAGACAATAATTTTGTCCCCAAAGAAATTCTTTAAATTAAGACAAGCAATTTTGTTTATGCAGAATGTTTATTGACTCTTTTTGGAGAGGATTGAAATAGACATAATAAGTCCCCTCCTTAATTTACAATAGTTTCTCTTTTTTTTTTTTTTTTTTTTTTTTGAGACAGTCTCACTCTGTTACCTGGGCTAGAGTGCATGGTGTCAGACTAACTCACAGCAACCTCAAACTCCTGGGCTCAAGCAATCCTCTGCCTCAGCCTCCCAAATAGCTGGGACTACAAGCATATGCCACCATGCCCGGCTAATTTTTTCTATATATTTTTAGTTGGCCAATTAATTTCTTTCTATTTTTAGTAGAGATAGGGTCTTGCTCTTGCTCAGGCTGGTTTCGAACTCCTGACCTAGAGCGATCCACCTGCCTTGGCCTCCCAGAGTGCTAGGATTACAGGCGCGAGCCACTGCGCCCAGCCTACAATAGTTTCTCTTGACTTCACAGTTTCCCATATAACTCAACCTATAATACGAAAGATCTATAAATCATACTTCAAGATTATTTTTCCTAATCTAACTGCCTTTTTTTCTTTGAACTTAAAAATTTTCATAAGTGACACACATATGGAAAAGTCCAAAATGTAAACCAAAGTTAAATTTCACAGTTCAATGAAATAAACATTTTGATAATACTGTTATTTCTAACACTACTAAAACTTGGTTAAGAAAGGGTCAGTAAACAGCAACATAAAGTCATGTGAAAAAAGTATGGGTTTCTGATATAAACTTTGATATTTTATGTACTTAAAAGGTAGTAACTCTGAATTTTTTTCATCTCAAATTTATACAGTATCTTTAAATTTTTGATACGAAAGCATCATAGCCATTTTCACTGAAGAAAGTTGAAATTTCCAAGGCTATCTCACCTGACATTTTTATTACTATTTTTTGTTTTGAACTATATGCATTTGAAAACTGTAAGTTGTTTTATTTAGAAAAAAAAAACAGCAGAATTTATAATAATCCTCAGCGTGGCCATTTTTTTATAGATAGAAGTTTAGTGTATGTCCTCTCTCTGCCCCTCTTCCATTCAGGCTCACAGTAGAAAAGAGGTTAGAAAAGAAGAATGAACAATAGCAAAGAAAGCAATAAGAAAAATCCCAAGTTCTTTTTCAACTAACTACATTATGAACTCATTACATGAAATGGTAGTCTGCATGAAAATGAGCAAAATAGACTTCCATGAATAGCTACAATAGAACAGAGAGTTTAGAAGAAAGATTAGACCCCGAGTTACAAAAAAAGGAATTTATGACTGTTGCTACATGTAATTATTACTGTCAAAATTTAGTTGACAGCTTTTATATTTCTTTCTATCCTGACAAAGGAACTTTAGCAAAAAGTGAGTCAGCTACCAGCTTGTGAAGAGATATTAAGTTCATAAGAAGTCTGAAACAATGACATAATGCAAGCAATAAGCAGTTCCCTTTCTGCTACAAAAGCACTGCACATTTTCCCACATGGAATATGATCTTTAGAAAGTTGACACCTGACAGCCTGTTGGCGTCAACATACCATATTAAAAACTAGCAAGAATTGGAAAATTTGTGCCTTATAGAATATGTGTCAATGATAACAAAGGGGTATTTTTAATCAAGTTCATCTTTGAGCAAAGTTGATTTCTTTTCTGATTTATATAATACTAGTTTTTCATTAATTGAGATCAAATCTAAAGTTGATAACATTTGACACTCACGATATCACATTCTACTAGTGAAATGCAATAATTCTCTACTTGTTTTACTAAACCTAACACATTTCAGGTTCAGTGATTTTATCCAGAGTTTATGTTATCACTGAGCCAGCAAAATGAATCCTACATCTTTAAGATAATTTTTACCACTCTGAATATAACTGCCTTATTATAAGATAGTTCATAGTATTCTATCCATGCTTTTAAGATGTGTGTTGCTTGACACTTTCTGGGAGGATGTTTCATATAATTTAATTTAGAAGAGACATGTATCTTAGCTTTTCTGAATAAGGACATCATTGTGTTTCATAAGCAGTGTCTGTGTTAGTCACGATTTCAATTTAAAACGTACCCTTAGAAATTAACATGTTATATTTTACAGAGACATTCATTTTTCAACTTGCTATGGTGCCACTGATTTGCAACATCTAATTGATATCTTGCAAGAAGTAATGTTCCTCCAATTAAAGTGTCCCATTTTAGCATTGAGTTCAAGATATAAGACCAATAAGTTCTGCTGTTCTCTTCATTCTCTGAACTACTATACCACTTTGCATTTGCTTTACAGTGCAATAGATAATGAACTATATAATAATAAAAATGAAGTTGATTTCTCGTGTTTCCAATTCCAGTTTATATCTTCAATCATTTTTATGCACTTATTTTAGAGTCGTTGGGGAGAATGTTATTTTAATTTCTTGAGGTGGGTGGTGGTGGTTCCAATCCTGTTGTTTGTCATTTGCTTCTCTCACTTACAGTAGATTCCCTCATGGGTTTTATAATTTTGAATTTGGGTCCATGTCTAACAGGGTGTTTTCTATGGGAATCCTTAACTGCCAGGGTTGAGAATATGTACCTTCAAAAAAGATTTTGTACTACTTCTAACAAGTGCTTCAGGGAATTTCATGATAATTTCTCAGCTGGAAGGTTCCCAGACCACAGAGTATGAGTTCAAATCCCAAACTCAAAGTGAAGGAAAGCCAAGTCCAATTTCTGCTTTGTTTTGACCCCTAGTGATATCCCTTACATCCTTGTGAACTCACCCTACCATTTACATGACTGACTATATTATTTTATTCAGCATTTCCAAGTATTTTATAGTTGGCAAATTTTTAGATCATCTAATCTGCCATATTGCCAAAAACAAAACCACGAACCAGCAATAATTACATGCTTTTATTTTCTATCTAGGTACTTTTTATACTTTCTCAGTATAATTACATCTCACTTTCTTAGCTTAATTACAAACAAAATTATTTAAAGCATACTACTGTAAATTCATAAAGTGTGTCAAAACATCTGATGCTTGAATAAAATTATTAAAATTATAAAACAAAACTTGTCATATCCCTAAATGTCACTATTAGATGACTTCATACAACACCAAGATTCCAAGTTGGACACGTGACAACCTGATTCATGATAATAGCCACTGCAACCACTCTGGGGTATCAAACATCAACTTATCATTGTTTACTTCCCCTAAATTGGCAAGATTAATATAGAAAAACTTCCTTTGGAGATATGGCATTGTTGTGAGTTTCAGCACAGCAAAATTAGTATGAAAACATAACTTGGAAGAAACTAAGCCCTTCATTGTGATTTGAGGATCAGATAAAATTTGAGCAGCCCCCCCAAAAATGTAATGTTTCCCCCTTATCTTGACATGACTTCTTCCCCTGCTCCCAGCCTGCATTAGTCTTACTGAGTTACATGCAAATTGTTATCATTATCTCCCCAAAGCTGCAATGAAAATATACTAGTTCCCTTGGAAGGTTATCTTCAGTCTTCTCTTCTAACATGGTAAGTTTATCAGTTTTACTTAGAATACAATGGTGGTTCTCAAACTGTGGTTTGTATAAGAATTACTTTGCAAGCATATTAGAAGCACAGATTCCCAAACCTGCTTCCAGTACATCCCATATTTTCTGATCAAGTCTAAGGGGATTAGGCATCTGTATTGTGATAAAGAGAGAATCTAGCTTTGGGAAAATTAAACCAAACTAGTAGGAAAAAGTTTATTCTATTAGGAAAAAGAAGTGCAGGCAAATTACAAATACAAGGGCACTGAGAAACTCCACTGGAGGGGAAAGAAACAGGAGATGAAAAAAATTAAGGGGAGAGTGTAGGCCAGCCTCACTGTCCACTACTGAGCAGTTTCTTGTTTGAGAAGATGGAGTAGATACTGTATTTAATTTTCTACTCTTCCCTCCCTCCTTATGAAAAGAAACTCCCACTCATAGTCTCTCTCCACTGGCAGCACATCTTTAGATTCTCACTATAATATGTGGAATAATGTGATGTCCATGTCTTTCCCAGAACCTGTGAATTTTATCTTATATGACAAAATAGGCAAAACAAATATGATTAAGGATTTTGAGATGGGGAGATTATCCTGGATTATACATGAGGGTTCAACGCAATCACAAGGATCCTTCTAAGAGAGGGAGAGTGAAAAAAAGATTTGAAGATGGAAGAAGTAGTCAGAAGCCAAGTGGGCAGATACTAGAAGACAAAAAAGGCAAGGGAATGGGTGCTCCTTTAGGGCTTCCAGAAGAAATGCATTCCTTCCAGCATCTTGATGTTAGCCCAGTGAATCCCATTTCAGACTTCTGATATCCAGGCCTATAAGTTTCTGTTGTTTTAAGCCACTAAATCTGTGATAATCTATTACAGCAGCAATAGGAAACTAATGCAGACACACTCTCTGGCCACCAGGGATAGACACTTGACTATAAGCAAAATAATACATAGGTTATCCTAGAACTAACCCAATTATCTTTCTTAAGTATTGAAATAGAAAATGACAGATAAAATTCACACACTGTCACATGGTTGTGAGCTCTGGAGCTTTGTGGTCAGGCAGAATTGGAGATGGGGGCTATTTTTCAATCATACACATGCTGTTAATTAAGCAAAATAAGCTATATTACAGAGAGAAGTAGGAGAATGGGACAGAAACAAGTGATAGTTTCCATGACTACATCTATCCAGTAACTACTGGTTCTGTGTCTCTGGAGAGAATCTTGACTATTAAATATCCTTCTACTAAAGGGTACTATGAATTAGATGAGGGACTACTACTTTGCAGTTCCAAAATCATCCATTTATATATAGAAAAAAGTGGAGAACTAGGATACATATGTACACAATAAATTATATTTTCCCAGAAAAACCTTCTGGAAGGGTACTAGAAGAGTACAGGAGAGACGCAAGTTGTGAGTAAGAACCCCAAGAGAAACAGAAATGAGGCACCGTGAAATGGTCTCAATACCACCAAGCATTCTAAGTCCAGCTCACTTTTCTGCTATCAGGAGTCAGACCCAGAAGAACCTATAAGTTAGACTTCTATTACAGTACTTCATTGGTGGGAGTCAGGGCAACTTTAATGACACAGAGAAGTTGTGACAAGTTTGGAGATCTGTCAGACTCCCTTTTGTCACAGAGTGGCTTGGGGCTGGAGGCTTTCATCTAAGAGCCAGGTGGTGGTATGCAGAAAGCAGCAGGCAGGAATACCCTTGAATAGATTAGATTTTTATTCCCAGTTCTTCATTCATTGCCTCCCTGATATAGAATTACATGCCTTCACTTTTCTATGTACTTTTAGAATACCTCCCACTGGAGCACACATATATTTTCCCTGCCCATTAATGTTTGAATTGGCCAAGTGACTCTTTCTGACCAAAGTAATGTTAGCAGACACTACTGGAGCAGAGGTTTTAAATGTGCTTGAGAGTTATTGATTGTTCTCTTGCACTTATGCTATCCACAAGAAGAAGAATATGTGCTGGGTAGCCACTAGTCCAAAGAAAATCCAGAATCCAGTCTGAAACAGCCTCAAAGAGCTGGCTCACATGGGGAAGAAAAATAATTCACCAGGCGTCGAAGAAAGCGTCCAGTCCCTCCATCCTTTATAGGTTACGCCTGGGGGCGACTACTTCTGGGAAAACAGAGGGGAGGTGGTGCAGGATTGTGGCATTTCTAAAGACAAACAGGCACTTATACCCCTGCACTTTCCTGCCAGAACAAAGCTAATTCTCATTTCTCTTCTAGATTAAATTTAAACATTCTCTCTTCCTTCACCATCAAGGTGTTCAGCCTTCTCTGTGACATATCATCCATACCCCTGCCATTGTGCTCATCATGACATAATAAACATTTATTTCTGTATGGGTCTTTCTCACCTGCTATGGATTTTTGAGGACACAGGGCATATTTCTAATCTCTTCTTTTCCTCATTGCTTAACACAGTATCTTGAAAATATTTGTTGACTCGATAAATTAATGCATGCCTCTGTTACAAGACCCTTGAGTAAGAAGAATTGTCAAAGCCTCTTCTTGTTCAGTGTTTTAGTGCATGGCCTTACTCCAGCAGACCAGGCTAACTCCTCCATGTGGGTGAATCTAAGCATTGCCCTCCACAGGTCAAGCTAATATATTTGAGCTTGTAAAATGTCATCTTCCAAGTTAGTGAGCCATGGAGTCCTGGATGAGGGCTCTCAGGCATTGACAAATATCCATTCCTTTGTATTATGAATTCAGGTCACAGTTACAATAGCTTTGAAGATGAGGAAGAAGGAAGACTACACCAAGCGGTGGATAAATCACAGAACTTGTCTTCATAGAGAAAGGCAGAACATTAAATATTTTCTTCCTACCTCCCCCTGTTTCTCCAGAGTCATATTTATTTGTGGAAATGTAAACCTAAGGCAGAGCACTATTTCACATCTCAGGAAATTGAGCTCCTGATCTTAACTGCTCTTTGGCACTTACTATTCAATTAATTTATATTCCTATTTATCTTTCATGTATATACATGTCACTTCTTCCAGATTTATGGGTGGTTGAGAGCTGTGATCCTGAGTTTGTATGTCCCCACAGGCCCACATGCAGTGTTGGTCATAGATTAATGCTTAATAAATATCACTGGTGGTGATAATGATGATGCTGGTGATCATCTCCCTCTCCTTAGGCTTGTAGAGCTTGGTGGGCAGGATCGGAGCTCAGGCTGGAGTGTGATGGGAAATGAGATTAGAAGGGAGGCAGAGTCCAGATCATAGAAAGTCTTGCTTTCCATGCTAACTTGTGTGGAGTTGATCCTGTAGGCCACTGAGATCCATTAGAGGTTCCAGTGTCCATTTTTTTTAAAAAAAGTTCTCTGAGAGTAACGTGATACATTTCAGAATCCAACATCAGGTTACTTCCTAGTTTGAGTTAAAGTACTTTCATCTTCACACAAATATATCACAAAGACCTCTCCTCTCCATATAGACAAGAAAGGACAGAAACTCCTAGAAGAAAGGCAGAGATAAAAAGCCAGGAGATCACAAGAATTATAAATGAGTATAGGTTCCAGGATACTTACTATGGGTAAAACACAATGTTATATGGTGTTAAGCTTATAAAAATAAAATTTACATAAATCATCTATTGAACTAATTTAATGGGCACTATAATTCTAGGCAGAAGAAATAGAGAAATGAATAAGATAGCCTCTCTCTTCAAAGGTTACAAGCCAGTCAAGGAAACAATGATAAAAATCATTATAAAGTCCAGGCGTGGTGGTTCACAACTATAATCCTAGCACTTTGGGAGGCTGAGGTGTGAAGATCACTTGACGTCAGGAGTTTGAGACCAACCTGAGCAGGAGCGAGACCTCATCTCTACAAAAAATAGAAAAATTAGTTGGGCATGGTGGTGCACACCTGTAGTCCCAGCTTCTTACGAGGCTGAGGCAGGAGGATCATTTGAGACCAGGAGTTTGAGGTTGCAGCAAGTTCTGATGATGCCAGTGTACTTTAGCCCCAGCGACAGAGCAAGACCCTATCCCAAAAGAAATTTTAAAGAAGTATTTAACTGCAATTGTGGGGAGTGTTATTAAAGAAAAATACAAGATGCCCTAAAAGAGTCTCACAGGAAAGGGGAGAGTCCAGAAGCTCTTCTAGTAAAAGGTTACTTTTAAATTGAGAACTGGAGTTAGCCAGAGAGAACAAAGATTTTACCAAGCAAAGAAAATTGCTTATGTGTATGCCTTAGGGTGGAAAAGTCTTGATAGATTTGAGGAAGTAAAAGAACTAGTGCAGCTGGAGTAGAGTAAGCTGAGGAGGGAATGGTGCAAGGTTGGGATGTGAGTACAGCAAAGGGAGGTCATTCAAGTGCTTTGGGCCACTGTCAGAATTTTGGACTTCATCCCAAGAATAGAAGCTAATGGAAAGTTTAAAGCAAAGAAGTAACACTAACAGAATTGTTTGTGTGTATGCATACATACACATATACAAATAAACATACATACACATACATATTATAGCTTCTATATACATGTTCCTTTTTAATTTTAAGATCACTCCGTATTTAAGGAGAACAAAAGTAAATAGAGGAAAATAGCCACAGGAAACCACTGTAGTCCACAAGAGATGATAGCAATTTGGTCTAGGATGGAAGGTATGGAATTGACAAAGGAGACCAATTTAAGAAACATTTTGGAAATAAAGTAAGAGAATTTGCTAGTTAACCAGACATGGAGCATGAAAGGAAGGATGATGTAAAGGATCACCTTTTCTAGCGCAATGGAGTGCATAGTAATATCATTTACTGAGATAGGAAACATTAGAGAAAATGCAGGCTTGAAAAGATGAGAAGTCCATGGAGAATTGTTTGTTTATTTATTTAGAGGGATACAAGTAGTTATTTAAAAACTGATAGGATACCACAGAGAGGGAGATACTGAAGACACAGATGTAAGAAGATAGAATACTCAAGAGAAAACTTGAGTTTTCTTGAGCAGTAGACAAGCCTTCTCTCAAAGAGCTTCTAATCTGGGGGTGATAGAAGTCAAGTATATGTAACAGGGAGAATTTTTTAATATGTTAATAATGTGTTTTTCTATTTTTCAATATCATGTGTATAGCCTTCCCCCATGCATCTTCCGTGAGTATTCAGATGATGTCAGCCAGAAAACAAAGAAGAAAAAAGGAAAATATAATCCTTAGCTTCAAACATATAAAATACAATTTTTTGCCTGTAAAAGGACGGTAAATTTGAAAGCAAAGCTTTTTCCAAGAAGTAAGAAAAATATTTTTATACTACTTATTGGTAAGCAAAGAGAGGGCCTGAGTTCATCTCTCCCAGACAGCCCTCAGGCGCCACCAGTAGCCTCTGTCGGAATGCTGTGAAAGGGGCTGAGACTCTGGCTTCAGAAAGAATCACCTCCATAGCAGAAGTTTGCAGGTTGGAGTGTGTGGCCAGGGATTTCACAGAAAGACTTCAAGGGGTTCCTCTAAGCCAGTGAGAGCTGCTCTAGAGGCTGGAATCATCAAATAACGAGAAGAACAAAGAGCTACAGTGGCTTCCACCAGCCGTTGCAGACATCAGCAGAGCACTAGGGATGCGACCAATTGTATAGCAGAGGTCATTAGCCCAAGAAGAAGCCCAGATCAGCCACCCACAGCAGAGACCAGCACAGAGAACACTATCCAGACCTAAGATCCAGTCTCCTGAGGACAAACAAGGACAAGTGAGCCACTCTCCACCTTCCACACCTATATGTCAGCAGGGAAAGGGGCCAAAATTATGAAAGACATTTACCTAAGTCATCCAAATAGAGCAGTAGTCATAAGGCCAACTACAGAAAAAAATAAAATAAAATGAAAACTAATTTTTCATTGCACATCTGAATGTGGTGTGAATAAATCTGAGGCCCCAGTACATTCATAAATAGCAAGACTATTACATCAACAATGTGAGACGCCATGCAAGGTGTGTAGTTGAACAGCTACAGCATTTTAGAAGATAGGACTGAGACGCAGTTTATCCATCCCTGGGAAAATTACATCCACGACATGTTGAACAGAGGGGACAAACTACACAATGGTTGTGGGGAGGGGGCTGCAGTTCAGTGCTCACAGACACACCAAGGCCTCTACTCACTGTCCTATCCCCATACCTCCACCTGCATATCAAACACCAGGGATACTTCCAGAGTCCACCTCCAGACTCTACCTCATTTATTAGTAGAGAAAGTGCCAGGTTGAGTTCCCAATAATTGAAGGACTAAACCAACCTTCAAAGATGATTTTTGCATACTCAGCTGGGCTGGGCAGGGCAGGCATGAACAGGCATGAGAATCTATGCCTGTTGTTAAATGACACAATTCTCAAGGAATTCTCCTTTTTGTCATGTCCAGTGATATCCTGGTAAATGTTTAAGAACCAGCTTTGAGGAACAGGGAAGGACCCCAATTTGTAGTGTTTACAGATTTCCATGGTATAAATATTCCCATCATGGCTAATCTTGAACTACCTATGGGATTTCAACTGGGTCACAAAATTCATGCAAATTTAATAATTGGCTTTCACCAGCCAGTAGTAACTGCCTCCAGCACACCACTGTGACCCAGTTAAAGGGCCGTGATAGGGCATTATCTATATCAAATCTAATTTGAGTTGGCACTCAAAACTGGTGAGTTTTTCCTGCACTTCTACCTGAGTAATACACATTGTGATCTTCAAAAAGATAGTACATTTGCAAGTCAAATATTAGGTTAAATTAAATCACATAAGCTTCATTCTACTAATCAGCCTTTCTATTTTATTTTTATTTAAGCTAGCTTATGTCTAGGAAATTGATTTCCCTTTAACATGAGCTTATATTTTATAATGTAATTTTTCTTTAGTTGTGCTAGGAATCTGCCATTAACAGGTTACTTGTTGCAACTACAGAAAGGCCCTCTGCTGGCTCACTTCTGAAAGTCAATGTGCACACTCTGGAGCAGTTGAACATTCTTTTCCCTGCCTTGCCAAGCTGAGCCAACTGCAAATTCTGTCTTAAAATACCATTAAGATAAGAACGGCCTGTTTCTGGTAGATTTCATTGTTGATGTATGAGACTTGTCAGTTTATAAACCATATAATGTGGTATTATTCCAAAGATTAGTTATAATAGCCTACAGAAACTTTTATAAACATCAAGCTCCTTTTTAAAAATTATATTCTGAGATACAGAAACAGGGGGGTCCACTTGCTGGACATATTCAAAAGAATTACATTAAAAAGAAAAAGAAAGGTTTTGTAACATATTTTCTAAATAGCAGGGTTAAGCCAAATGCTTTTTGAGATGAAATCTGAAAGGGTAAAACAATTTAAAAGGCCTATTATTTCACTGTTATTTTAATCTGACTCAAACATGATATATTTCTCTGGTTTGTTGCTTATACTACTTTGCCAGTTTGGAGTTTGTTTTTTCTCTCATTTCTAGTGGGAAAATGAGCAAGAGTTTATTTATTTTTGTAATTTTTAAGATTTAGCAAAAATCTGGGCAAAGTAAATCAATATTACTTTCATAATCAGAAAAAAATAAATATAAGTACTATATTCAAATATAATTTTAGAGTACCCTCTGGTATAATTTTATAAAATGGAAAAGTTTTTCTCATTTGATCAACAAATAGTTATTATGATAGTGTTTTCAGATTATTCTTTCTACAATTTAAAATTTGTCATAGCTCAAGAAATCTAGGACATAATATTCTGATTATGTTTCTAGCTGGGGCAATTAGAAATGAATGTTTTTATTTTCCTTATATGAATCAGTCTTAAATTACTCTTGGTGACTTATGGTGACTCTATTGGGGTGATTTAAATTTGCAATTAAAAGGTCTTGCTTCGTTGTTGGGGTGGATGGTAGTTGCTGGTTGCAAGTATCAAAAATTAATTCTGGCCAAGTCAAGCAAAAAGGGGAATTATCAGAAGGTTGGTTATTGGAGATCCCATAGAACTAATAGGAAGGCTAAAGAATCATGATTAGTAAAATAAATTTTAGGTTATCACCTAAGATAAATGAATTCCAACTGTTTCATATTTCTTTACAAAAACTCTGCTGAAGATTTGCCATCCCTCGAGCACCTGACTAGGTCACATGCCTAACCTTTGGTTATACAGAAGGAGTTTCTAGGGACTCCT
Source organism: Microcebus murinus (assembly GCF_040939455.1). NCBI lineage: Eukaryota > Metazoa > Chordata > Mammalia > Primates > Cheirogaleidae > Microcebus > Microcebus murinus. The sequence continues at coordinate 37,008,483 of NC_134113.1, forward strand.
CGGCTTCCTTTATTAGCTTTCCAAGATTCCATAGAGTTGGAAGAATATAATTCCCAAATGAAAATCAGTGCTGTCAGGAAGAGGCAGCTAAAACAACAAAAGTTCACTACACTGCTTACTCAATTTTGTTCTGCATCACCACAAACTCCAACAATACAAGAGAAAGACCACTACCTCTCTGGGTTTTAGTTTTTGCTTTTGTAAAATGAGAAAGATATATCAGATGACTTCAAGCTTCCTGTATTTCACATTCATGATTACGACTTAGGCAGACATTGAAGCTACCTTTGGAAAATGCTTGCATCTAGACAACAGGGTCTTTCCTAACCCTGGTTGTTCTCAGGCCTCACCATTCCTCTCTGTTTTACTCAAATCTTAGAGAACATCTGTAGCTTTTTTGGCTCTTGCATATGCACAGCAGCCTCCAGAACTCAGTGGCTCTCACTTGGAGAACTTAAAAATCAAACACATTTTTCTCCTGGATAAGTCACGTTGTCTGAAACATGGCATTTCATTCGTCAAAGAGTAGATGTTCCCAGAAACGTGTGTCAGGTTAAGAATAAGGTTCTCTAGATTATTTTCTGTTTAAAATGAAGTTCTGAAGTTCCTTTTACAAAAATAAGAATTATTTATCTTAACAAAGAAAAGGCCTGGTGCTCCATCTAGAGGACATTTTATATTTTCCACTTTCAAGAGCTTAGGGAACCTATTAGAGATGTCCAGTCCTTCAAATCTTGCTGCAATAATTCTACCCACAATTTTCTAAAACTCAAATTATTTTTTAAGAAATATTTTGAATTTGCCTATCCTACGTAAGAATGAAGAAGATGTTTCCCTCATCTCCCAAGATTATCTAAGTAACAATTTTTTTTTCATTTATGAAGTATTTGGGTACATTCTATGTACTGATTGTGTTTACTTCTCCAAGTTTTATGGTTTAAAAAATTAAATATGATTTCAAACAACCACTTACTAGGTTTTTAATTATTTTTATCAATTATCAGAAGCTTTTCTTTTTAATTTGATAGATATTCCCCCCAGTTAAAAATATAATAAAACATTGGACAAAAATATACACATTCTTTTTCACTCAGAATTACACAGCATTTTCCTTCAAAAAGACCTGCCTGTTAATAGAGCATGCTATTTTTATTTTTAGTGACCAGAGTTGCAGTTGAGTAATGCTTCACAGCATCTTGGAAAGACTGCCTTTTTATGTAAATTCTAGGACCTTATTTTAGTGAAGGCAATGTTTCCAGCATGGAAATGTACTTTTTACCATATGGAGTGCACACACAGCCTCTATTTTCCCACAAAATTCTGTGAGAAAGTCCGGTCATATGGTGAGAGCTGAGAAAGGCAGTTAGGAATAAGGGGTGGGAGAGAATCTGTGTGGGCGGGGGTCCCTGGTTGATCTTGGACTGTGGCCATCTCAGTCAGGGCCGTGTAGCCGACCTTGGCTGGACATCAGGCAGGAGCCCTCTCCTTACTGCACTGGTTTTGTCAGAGGTAGAGAACCAACTGCACACAGCAAAGTGTGAGAACGGAAACAATCGCCAAGCAGAAAGTTTTGCTCTGGGGTCTGACTTGTCATTCTGGTCTCATCAAAAAGTTTACCATATGTCCTGTGGGTCTCCATAAGTGACAAAATAATGTATCCAGACTTCCAAGACACACAAGCCAGGGAAGTAGATTTTTTTTCTCATAGAAGAAAAAAGCAAAATGAGAAAAAAAAAAAGGGCAGGGGTCAGAGTGTCTTGATATCTCTTTCACTAATAATTTGTTACATATTCTTGAGAAGAAATGACGGTTCTTCTAAGAGATGCCTAATGTAATAACTTGTATATGAATATGGATTTCTTGCAAGCAAATCTGAATGAAATTTCATTTAGAATTCCTTCAATGAAATGTAAATCTCATCAAATGTGCCACAGCATTTAAAGCTGGTGCAGCAGTCTCTACTTCCTCTCTGGCCAAGTGCACACAGATCAGGATAATGTGCCCAAGGTCAAAGAGCTAGGGAGTGACAAACCTGAGACCAGAACTCATACTTGCTGCTCTCAAGCCCAGCCCCTACTCTTTCTATTACAATGTAATCTTTATAAAATTAGTTTAAAGTGGAAGTCTTTACAGAACCAGTTGTCAATAAAATCTCAATATCTTGTCTCAATAAGAGGCCAACTATTTGAATGTTGCATTCTTATTTTGAAGGACAAATAACAAACAGAACAAAACTTTGTAAAAATGTAACCATATTTGGTAATTTTGAGTAAATGTGAATATATTAAGAAACATATTAAATGGTTTATAAAAATTCACTTAGCTCTTTCCTGCCCTGTTCCAAAACAGTATCTGGACAGTATCCAATAATTTTAACCACAATATAAAAACAAACTTGAGGATGTCCTATGGCCAGGTTTGATCTATCCTAGAAGGTAAAGAGAGAGTGGTCTAAAGCCTGTGGGATACACTATTCCTGTCTCTTCCCAGCCCACTCCCCTACAATAACAGAAACTCTACCTAATCAGAGAATTGGCCTCCCTGAGGTAGAGATGCTGGCCTTTCCCTGTTAGCTGCAGGCTAAGATTCCTCTGCACCACCCTGGGAAAAGTATGAACTACAAAGTAAAGGAAAAACTATTTTTAAAAAGGAACTACTAAGAATACTAACATTAAACAAAACTTGGATTCACTCTCAAACTGAGATGTAAGCGTTGGCTTTGCCTACAGTTTTGGCAAAAGATAATGTCATGAATTGAGTCTTCCAAACTGCAAAGATTGATTTGATATCAATGATGCCATGATGTCCAAAAGAAGAGATAGACATCAGCTTTATTTTCTTGTGGTTCTTTAAATTTCTTTTTATTACTTCTAAGCATTAAAATATTTTAAAATTGTACTAGTTGAAGTCTGCATTTTACTGGACTGGGTAAGGTCTTTCACGTATCCATCAAGATGCAGGGCATATCATGTCCCCAAAAAAATGACTCGACAAATATCAGTGTATGCATAAAGCAGCCTAATAAGTCATATCCAAATACAACTGCAATGAAAATAATTGCTATTAATGCCATTATATACCAAAATAAATCATAAAAGCAACAGCAATGCTGTTGTCCAAATTGAAAAAGCAGAGTCTACATTTAAGCCAGCTACAAAAATGATGCCAGAGATGCTGTGGCCAGCGCTGGCAGGAGGCAGGATCAGGACCCCCTTTCAACCTATGTCCCCAACTTCCAATCATCCAAGCTATACTGAAGGTATAGCTGAGCCTCAGGACGTAGTACAAATCAGTTTTTGATAAGTTCTTTCTACTACATTCAGCTGTTTTCTTTCTTTTCAGAGCTTCCTCTCATATTGCTAACTGACTTCTTAGTTTCACTTTGAATTATTCCTGAGCAAAAAAGACCACCCTGGAGAAAAATGTGACTCCAAAGATCTGCTGTCCCATAATGTGGTCCAAGTGCATCAAACAGGGTTCTCAAACCTAGCCTGCACATTTAGAATTACACTGGAAGCCCCATCCAGATCAATGAAATCCTACTTTCGAGGTATGGAACCCAGAAATAAGCATTTTGTTTTTTAAGCTTCTAATGCAGCTTTGTTGAGTGGAGACACTCTCTGGCCAACATTCAATGATATGAGTTTTGCAATCCATCTCTTTTGGTCTTCCAGACAAATATAGTTTCAGAAGCCTTCTGGAAATTCACTTCTTCAAAGAAATGAATTAATACTAACCAACTTTTGCTAAAGTAAGCAGGAGAAGTTAAAGAAAGAAAGAAATCCAGCCTCATTCTTATGAGACTTAACCAACTTCCCAGCTGCTGGGTCTTCTTTGGTCAATGGGTCAAAGATTGTATTCTCTTTGTTTTGCTCAGAGGCATACTTGCTGTTCATACTTAAAAGAAAATAAACATTAAGTTAAAGACAATGTTGAGTAAAAAGATTATTCCACTGAGATTCACAAAATCTGGATCATGTTTAGCAGTTAATAGTCATGGGACATGAGACCTTGAACTTATCACTCCGTGTCTCATTTTCCCATCAGAAAAATGGAATAATATGCTTCCTTTTTCCAAGCTATTAATCTGAGTATCTATTTATGATTCATTAATCAAAATGCCTTAAAAGATACATTGTTCTCCACATTGTAAAAATAGTGGGGTAGACTTTTTCTCTATGTACTCACACAAAGACATTAGATTTAGAGAGATCAAATTACAAAATCCCCAGAAGATGAAAAACAGATAAAATAATTAAAGCAGTGCTGTGGGAAAGCTTCACACAAACTAAAATACTGAAAGGTCTATGGAGGATCAATTGTTTATGATCCTGTTCTCTAGAGACCAAAATTCTTTGGATACACCAGATGGTTTTATTTATATAACAAAAGTTCAGCTCCAGTGAGGTGCTGCTTACAAATTCACACGCAAATAAAAGACTCGGCATTTATATATTTGTACATATCCTTGCTCAGAAGAGAGAGTTTTCTTTGTTCCTTATGGACCTTTGAACAAGTTTTATATTTACAGTGTTAAAGAGAAGGTCCACTTCTTTTTAAAGGAACAGCAACAGCCTCCCAATATAGCAAAGTAATCCACTGAACATAAAATTTAGTTCAGGAAAGTTTCAGACTTCTGTGGATCTCCTGTATCCAAGTACATGACAAATCTCACTTAATTCACTCTTTGATGTTCACATACAAATTCTATCTCTCCAAATAGCATTACTGAAAATGAAAAAGAAACCTCAGCCCTCTCCCCAACAGAATATTTCAAGCTGCATCCTGTGTCAACTCCTGGCACTGAGTCAGCCTTGTCCGCCCAATTTAGAGCACATGGCAGTGATCCAACTCATTGTGGCTGTTTGTGGTCCCCAGATCAAGTTTCAAAAAAGAAGGGGCAGCAATCCGGTGACCTTCTCAAGATAGTAGAGAACAACTCTGTTCATGACTGACACCTGATCTTTCTGCTAACATTAGCTCCTAATCAAAGATGGTGCCAAGATTGCATCCAACACCAGCCCACAAACCTTTCCGTCCTCCTTCAAGAGGTATGGAGCATCCTGTCACCCGCTGAGTTTCAGTTTTGGAATGCCTTTCCCTTTCAGATCCAGAGAAGTTTGGTTTTATCGACATTTCAAATAAAGCTCAACGCCTGTCTTAATTGAGCTTTCCAGTTATTTATAGTGTGTGTCTATTTACTATTCCTCCTTGTTACACCTAGTGAGGCTCAATGTGATTCGTAATAAAGACGTGGTTATAACATTCTAAAACTAACAACCTGAAAACATTCACATTATGATTGAAGGAACTCATCTACTTGGAATCTTTTTTATGTGCTTCTTTCAACCTGTCATTCTTTCCTAAAAATGTGAGCATCACTCTTCCTGGGCTCCAAGTCATCCTTCCACTCTGCTTCCGCTGGATCTTCAGGACTGGCTCAGGCAGAGACACAAACGGGGACTCAGCAAGGTCTAAAGAAGTATGTTTTACCTTCCACACCAGGCCCCTTTTGTCTTACTTGACCAAATACTAAGTATCAGAATGAAAAAAACAAGCTTGCCGCTTCCCTAAATAGTCCCTAAATCAGGAAGCTATTCTTAATCCTAAAGGGCCTTTAGGGAATGCTGTTCTTTACTGACCCCCCACCTTTTACAAAAAAGTCCATGTTGAGGCCTAAAGATTCTTGGGGCTCTGAATGTGTTCAAAGTAACCATTGGCTTCACCCCAGCTCCCAGTTTACACATAACATTAATATATGATTTGAATTAGTAGAGTTCTGAGTTTTCCATACAGAATTTTATCTTATTTCTATCTCCATAAACAAACAATCTTTGAAGCTAGATAAAATGAGAAAAGAGGATGGAATTATTCCACCCTGCCTTGTTTGTTTCCATAAGGGTTCTAACCAAAAGGAAAAGATGAGTCATTCAGCATCATTCCCTACTTGGTGCTTTGCACTCCGTGCTATTGTAACCAAAAGAGGGCAGCACTCCATGGGTTTTGAATTCAAAGGAAGCAAAACGTCCCTTTTTAATTGAACTCGTAAGCAGGTGGGATACAGAAATGAATAAGACACAGCTCCAAACATGCAGGTGCAGGAAAGAAAACCCTTGGGGACAGCACTTAGAACATTGCTAAGTGCTGGGGAGTGGTGAAAGATAAGTCTGAAAATAAAGAATGGGATGAGATTGTGAGGGTTCCTTGACTATCAGGCATTTATTCTTTATTTGGGATGCAAGGAGGAGCCACTCAAAGTTTTTGAACAAGTGAATAATATGATTAGAACACTGTTTGGGAAGATACATCTGAAAGGATGTATTAGAGAGATTGAAAGAGGGTGAGACCAAAGGGCAGAGGGAAAAACAGACAGGAAAAGACATGTAAGAAGTGACGAAGATCTACACCAGAGGGATGGAAGTGAGAAGGGAAGTGGGGGACTAACGGGAGAGACACTGCAAAGTAGGAACGATGTCTTTAATGAAGTAGATACGAGGAGAAAGGGATCAAGATAAGCTCAAAGTTTGATGTCTGAGAGCTGGGCATATGGTAGTGCTTTTAACCAAAATTAGGAAGACAGGAAAAAATAACTGTTTTGGAAACAGAGGTAGTGAATTTGATTTTGAAAACATTCTCTTTTCAGGAAAAGTGAGCATTACTATGCTGTCAAGATAGAAGGAGTGCAGGATGGAAACATAGAAAGGATATGACAACAAGAACTATCTTGGAAAGAAGAAGTAGCCCTAAATGTGTACTCTACCCTCTTTGCTCTGTATGCCTGAAAGCCCAATGCTGAATACATGGCCCACTTGCAGATACCGTGTTGGGCCTTGATGGCCTGTGTTTCTATGTCTTCTTGGCTTCATCTGCTTGTCCTTATTTGTCTCTTTATTCTAATTTTTTTTATATTTATATCTTGTGGTAGTGCCACCTCAAATCTTTTTATGAATAAATTGGGATAAGCAGAGTTAATCAATCCTGATTATTACATTGTTTTATGTAAACTTTAAGACATAGCCATCTTCAGTAAGCACAAAGGATCCTTATGTGAAATGCTTATCACTAACATTTACTAAAAACCAATGTGCGAGGCACTAAAGTAAAAGTTTTATGCCCATCATTTCATGTAATGCTATGATTAATAAAACATTATGGGTCATTCCATTATTATCTCATTTTACAGATGATAACATTGAGACACAATGAGATTAATATCATATTAACTGACATAGCAGAGCTTACATTATACCCAGGCAGTTTGACCTGAGAGTCAATGGACCTAAACACTATGCCTACTTCCTCTCTGTCCAGATTGCCCTCATCAACATAACCTCATTCTCCTGGTTCTTCTCTATATGTTGATGTTCCACTTTAGGATGCCCTTTTCTCCTGTTGAAAGAACACTGAGCTACAGAGGCAGTGTCTTGAATCAGGAAACTGTTGCCTTGATAGAGAGAATACAAATTAGTAGCTTTGAGAAAGGCACATTACTTCATTTTCCTGAAAGTGAATTAAATCTATCTCTGAGCCCCTACACATAAGAGTAGAGGAGTGACAGTTCAATACCTGTCATTTGGGAGACTCAATTTCTCCTTCCATAAAATCACACAAAAATCCTGGACTTACGAGATGCCAGAAAGAGAGAGAGAGAGAGAGAGAGAGAGAGAGAGAGAGAGAGAGAGAGAGAGAGAGAGAGAGAGGGAGGCCAAGCAGCCACATATACTTCTGGTTCTCCAGATGCCTGTTACTCCTTGGAATGTGAAAGTAGCAGTTTGCAGGCTCAGCATGGCCACCAAATCTCCTTACTAAATTAGAAATAATACCTACAGGATAAAACCAAACCTTGATAGAGCCAAACCTGGACCCTCCGGCATATTCCACTTGCAGGATAGAGAGGCCTCTCCTGTCTTCAGTCTTGTCAAATGCCACAGTTCTTGAGGAGGACACTCCTTCTCTCACAGAACCCTTGGCTACCTAGGGAATCCCTCAGGAACAACTAAGTGAACAGTGAGAGCAGTTTGTGTATTTTATGGACAGCAGCACTGTCCATGATTCATGCTCAATGGAGAGCTGCTGCTTCAACCAAGATGTTCCTAATCAAGGATGGGATCCAAGGGTTGGCAAAATTGGCCAGACTTTATGCAATCATCTAAGCAACTGGATGCCATGGCCATATTTTTACACCCTCTTGAGCCAAAGCCAATGGTCTGTCCACCTGGTCTAACAATAATTTCTTATTCAGCTTTGCCTCCATTAGAGTAAAGAAACTTGGGAATCTCTTGCCTCATAGATACCCAAAATGTAGATCAAGGTCTTTTATGTCTCTGCATATACCAAAGCCATGATACAAGTCCTCACTTAGATACTCCTTATTCACTTTAGAGTTCTCAACATTACTGAAAGTGACAAGGCACTTATTTTACTTTTCAAAGTACATAATGCTGGGCTTGTGAAAAAGGCATTGAATGAAGCTTTTCCCTCCCTTACCACCCTCGGGCTACAGGCCTCATAGAGATCAATAATGACTTCCTTAAACAAACTCAAATTTGGTTAAATGAAACATGGCCCATTTCATTTATCAGTCAAACATCAAGGGTGAGCTGTAATTAAGCGTCTGACTCCATTTTTGACGTTTGACTCCTGATAGCTTTCAAGTCTCCCCATCTGCACTTCTCCTTTCCTCCCACATGTGGGCATGCTAATAAGAAAACTCAAGTGCTTGCTCCTTTGGCCCAAGCAGGAAGTTCAAACCATGTAAGCCTGCTCCAGTGAGTTGTTACTTTACCCCAACCCCAGCCCCTAATCACAATATAAGCCAAGCCATCTCCTTCTCCCTGCTTTCTCCAGCTATTTTCAGACCCGCCTGAGAGCTCACCTTGCTCTCTTTAGAAAGCCTCACTGTGTGAGTAGTAAACCTTTTCCTATTTACAGCAGTTTCAATAGCATACCCTAATTATCCACTGAGATTGAAGTCTTACCTAAAATTTTCATACTAGGTAGAGAGAAGTAGCTTTTAAAACACAAATGTGCAAATGCAAAAAGATAAAGATAAATGAAAGATTTATAAAGTTAAATATTACTTCTGCTTCTGGCAAAGTTAGAGTACCAGGGACCAAATTTAGCTCAACTACAACAACCAAAAAAAATTAAAAACCTGTATAAAATATATGAAACAATGGCTTTCAGGCAACATCAAACTAAGAGAGGAGAAACAGTGTGGTGAGCATTTCCACTGCCTCAGCCTACTGCTTATGTAGGGCAGGAGAACCAAGGCATAGTCCAGCAAGCTCTTTAAGTTGAGGAGACAGCTGAGAGATGGAGGAGGCCAAGGCAACTAGAGACTACAAGGCAGCGTGCTGAAGAATAAAGAGCTACACAGCTCCAGAGATCTACAGAAGGTCCCTCTTGAGTCTTCAGTTGACCGTTGATTAGTGCATGCATTTAAGTATACACTACCTGAGGCTGGCAAAAAAAGGAAAAGAAAAAAAAAAAAAACATCAGAAAGAAACTGAAAGAACAATCTCCAAAACCCACTAGAGTGTAGAACTCCAGAAATAGTTCATGTTTCCATAAGACACGATGGAAAACCTGACAGGTTTCAGTCTGAAATGTCTGTTCTTGGCACACTCATGGCCAAAAAATGACCAGACATGCCAAAGTTAGGCAAGCATGAAAGTGAGATTTATTGAGGAAAGAAAGATAGGATTATAAGGCAAGAGCAGATTCAGTTTTACTGATTAAGTTTACTTTATTTTGAAAAACTTTTCCAGGTATTCTACTTGCTTTGTTTTTTTGTTTTTGTTTTTTTTACCATTTTTTAACTTTATTCATTCTTGGCATTTATAAAGGATAAATTAAATGTCCAGCACCTTGGTAAGTATGATGAGAGGGTAACACATGAATAAAGAAGATTAATTAATCCATACCTTCATAGTTTATTTAGTTATTTCTTCTCTTATTGTTGAGTTTTGACAGTATATTTTAATTTAGATGAGCAAAACCCATAAAAAATTAATAAATTAGGCTTCATCTAAATTAAAATATTTTGTTCTATGAAATACATTGTCCAGAGAATGAAAGGACAAGCTTTAGATTAGAAAAAATATATATATAACTGATAAGGGTCTTGTATACAGAATATAAAAGAAACTGTCAAAACTCAACAATAAGAGAAGAAATAACTCAATAAATTATGAGCAGAAAATCTGAATAGACACCTCACCAAAGAGATATATTGATGGCACATAATCATATGAAAATATTTTCAACATCACTAGTCATTAGAGAAATGTAAATTAAACTTACAATGAGTTACCACTACACATAGACTAAAACAGCTAAAAGAAAAAAACTGACAAACTAACTGCAGGCAAGGATGCAGAGCAACTGGAACTCTCATACATTGCTATTGGAAAGGTAATGGTATAACCACTCTGGAAAATAGTTTGGCAATTTCTTATAAAGTTAAACATGCACTTACCATGTGACCCAACCATCCTCTCCTACATATTTACTCTAGAGAAATGAAAACATACGTTCATACGACAATCTACATGTTAATGTTTACAGTAGCATTACTCATAATTCCCCCAAAATTACAAATAACCCAAATGTTCTTCAGCAAATGAACAGATAAGAAAATTGTGGTGATCCATAAAATGGAATACTACTCAGCAATAAAAAGGAATGAACTATTGTTATACACGATAAAAGGATGAATCTCAGATGCATTATGCTAAGTGATAGACTCTAGATCCAAATATTATATACCATATGATTTAATTTAGGGCATGTTCTGGAAAAGGCAAAACTATAAGGACAGAAAAAAGATCCATGATTACTAAGCATCAAGAATAGAAGAAGATTGGCTGGGCATGGTGGCTCACGCCTGTAATCCTAGCTCTCTGGGAGGTCGAGGCGGGTGGATTGCTCGAGGTCAGGAGTTTGAAACCAGCCTGAGCAAGAGCGAGAACCCGTCTCTACTATAAATAGAAAGAAATTAATTGGCCAACTAATACATATAGAAAAAATTAGCCGGGCATAGTGGCGCATGCCTGTAGTCCCAGCTACTTGGGAGGCTGAGGCAGCAGGATTGCTTGAGCCCAGGAGTTTGAGGTTGCTGTGAGCTAGGCTGACACCATGGCACTCATTCTAGCCTGGGCAACAAAGTGAGACTCTGTCTAAAAAAAAAAAAAAAAAAAAAAAAGAATAGAAGAAGAGTTTGACTACAATGGGACATCATAAGGAAAGATTTGGGGGTGATGAAACCTATTTATTCTGATTGTAGTCATGAGTACATGACACTATGCATTCTTACAACTCATAGAACTTTGTAACAAGAAAGAAATTAAGTTTTACACTACGTAAATTTAAAACAAAAACTAAATGCAATAAAATAGGTTAGTACTATGGAATGTTTGACCTCAATTATAAAGAGAAAGCAATGAATTTTAAGCAGAAGGGTGACACAATCAATCTTATATTTCAAGATTCCCTGGATAAGTTAGAGCAGAGGAAAAGGGACAAGAATGCTGAACTGAAGGAAAGAAGGACAAGAAGAAGCAACTGCAACAATCTAGACATATAGTAATGAGTGACCTACTGTGAGGTCTGTGAGAATGAACATGGAGGGATGAAAGAGAAGGAGAGAATGAAAATATCAAAAGGACATGGCTTTAGGAAAAATGAAAAGGAAAGAATCAAAGGTTACTCACAGGCTTCAAATCAAGTGACTAAGCCAATAATAGTATTATTTGCCCCCCCCCCCAAAAAAAGATAATCTGAAATAATACACAGTTTGGTGGGGCAGAAAATGAGCTATCCTATGAAAAAAGCCTAGCAGGCAAAGAAAACCATAGCTTAGATCTCTGAAGTACAGAATGAGTTGAGGGGGTTGAGTCATAAATCTAGAGATGATATCTGAAACTTTGGAGAAGAACAAATTGCCACAGTTCACAGAAAGGAAAGGAATGGAAATAACGAAGAAGAAAGGAAGGAGAGGAGGATTACAGAACCCTAATTAACATCTGCTACAGATACATATAAATATTCATTTTTCTAATTGTTTAGAGAAGGTTATATTCACCAAACTAGAGGCTGACTTTTCAACTTCTATTCCCCTGTCCACTTACAGAAGAGCTAATAACTTCCAAGATAAGGCACTTGGCATTGAGGATCATGATGAAGATGCCCTACTTGAAAACATTCAGCAAAATCTATTAAACAATATCCTTCAAGTTGGCCAGGAGTCACTGCCAAAATAAAGTTACTTATTAACTCCCAAAGTAACTCATATTTTTCCAGAACAAACTTACTACAGGCTTTGCTCCATGCTTTTTAACTTCATATTTTCGTAGCTATGACTCTTGTTGGTGACATGGTACAAACTGATTTGGAACATTAAATGCCATCTGCAGTCGACCTTTATCATTTTCATATCTCAATTCCCCTCTATTTACTCTGAGACTCCCCTCAAAATTAGAACAATTTAAATAATGAAACATGACATACCCTGGTTGACCTATACTTGGACAAATTGTCCTCCAAGAATGCTTGCTTCATTATATAAATCAATGTTTACTCCTTCCAGGCTATAATTTAAAAAAAAAATCTCTTATAGAGTCAAAGGCTGTTGCTAAGTCAACAAAAGAAAAAAACGACAGTAGAATGAGCTGAACATTTATGTGGTGGAGGAGCCTTCTCCTTATTAGGGTTGAAAAGAGTTTGTAAAGGATTGTGAGAGATAATTCTCAAGTGACTAGGGTCTACGTTCACTTGCTCAAGCTAAAAAGCACTTATTTTGCTTTTTTTTTTTTTTCACTAGGTAGTGAGATGCTAAAGTAAAACAACTCTGAGTTTTCCTGCTGTTGATTTTTTTGAGAACAAGGAAAGCAGTATTTGCCAGGTAAGACATTACGTGGTAGAGGTGTAAAGTTATGCTTCACCATCATTTGTAGCTTAACTAGAGACAAGTAAAATAGTAAAAGACAGAAAATCAGATGATTACACTTTCCAAATAATTCTTGGCCAGATGAATATTCCCTAGAAGAAAAAGAAAAATCTATAATTAGCAAAAAAAAAAAAAAAGCTTAAAATTAATTATAAGATTATATTATCCCAAATTAATACCAATCTCTATTGCTCTTACTTTGGTTCTTAATATTTCTTTCCTTGTTTAATGAAACTGACTCAGTTTATTGCCCTGTTTCAAGACTGGCTCCCTTCCACTCAGTCTTCTATAAAGCATTCTTCCAAAACGCAAATCTGGTTATATTACTCTTGATTTAAATAAAGACTTCCAGTTACTCTTTCAAAAAATCAAAACCAAACTTTTCAGCCTCTTACACAGCCACCTCCCAGTCCAACTCTAGTCCCATCTTTGGACAGTTTCCACCTACCCACCACTCTGAGTAGCACACCTTTCACTCTACTAAAGCTAAATCACTCACCATTCACTGGAAAAGCTATTCCAATTCCATGACTGTTATCAGGGAAAGGACTAGAATGAGAAGAACAAAGCTTCAGGCACAAAGTTTAAAAGAATGCCAAAAAACTCAGTAATCAAGATAAATATTTTAATATAATATTCTCAAAAATTAAAATAAATGTAAAAATTCATGATAAAATATTAAAATTTTAAATAAAAATAGTATCAGTTATTTTTTCTTGAAATTCATTCTGCTTAGGAAAGTCTTACTTACATTTAAAGACTAACTTAAATATTTCTTCCCAGAGGGGACTCTCCTGCCTTCCCAGAGCACAGCATTTTTCTATGCCCTTTGACTCTATCGCCATTTAACTCCTCTCTAATTTTGTCTTTTAATGTACTTGCTCTCTCCTTTGAACTATGAGAGCTTTTAAACCATCTCTGCATCCCAGAGACTGACATACATTATAGGAGTTTCACAAATATCTACTGTATGAGTAAATAGATTGGTTACAGTAAGTACGGAGTAAGACACAGAATTTGGAATCAGAAGCAAATTCCAATTCCACATCCACAACACACACATTTACCAATTTTATGGAGCTGGTAAATCTCTGAGTCTCAGTTTCCCTCTCTTTGGAATGGAAATGAAATTACTTCCACAGGGCTTTTGGAAGCCGGGTATTTATCAAATTTTTAAAGACAGGTCAAACAAAGCAAACATTTATTCATTCACTCGAAATGAAGAAGATAAAGAGAGAAAAGACAATGTGGTTTACCCAGCAACAAGAACTACATCTTTGAGAATAGAAGTAGGAAAAGCATCAAGTATACTGCTTGGGAACTGCAAGTGGTTCAGTGTGGATTCATGTAAAGAGTGACTGAGCCATGAGAGGATGAGACAGGAAAAACAAAGTAGGTAGAGCCTAAGCCATGGATGAGGCTCTTGTCTGTTACTCCATCTAAGGCATCTTAACTCTATCCAGGAATATATGGAAAAACTGAGTCAACCCTGAATTAACAAGAATGAGTTTCTGCCAAAATTGCAAATGGGGTTACAGAGTTTAGTTGAATTTGGCTATAGAGAAAAAAAGGAAAATTAAGCCACTGCACATTAAAGTTTGCAAACTATTATCTATTTCGAATGTACCATAAAGTGATATTTTAAAAGGAAATTATAGGAGGGTTAGAAAGAAAGAAATGCTTAAGATATTAGGGAAGTAGTGATTTGGCAACAGATTGCAAGGGCATAAGGAGGTTATTGATAGTGAGATATTTAGGTTAGAAGTATAATGCATGAATAGAAATACCAGCATTTAAGATTTTTCTAATATAAAATGGACACCAAATCATCTGGCCTTAATGCTAGTCTCTTTCCTCAAACACCAGCATTATAGCTTTATCCAAACATTGTATAGGCCTCAAATGTTGCCTTTCGTGTCTTTTTTGCACATAGCAATTAAGAAGAAAGAATGAAAGAAAGAAAGGCAGGGAGGAAAAGAGGGAGAAAGGGAAAAAGGGAGAGAAGGAAGAAAGGAGAGAAAGAAGGCTGAAGGGAGGAAGGGAAGGAAGTAAAAGAATAAAAGCTGTTAAACTACACAGTGCATGTTATCTTCAGTATCTCAAAAAAGATGAATATCACTGATGAAAAGCATTTTCCGAACAAAGAAGAAAGTGTATGAAAATATATAAATAGAAATGGGGTACCACTAATTCAGCAAAGCTTGCATTTGGAAAGAAAGCACGTTACCACCATCTGTCTCTCAAGTCACGAATGGCTTTACAGTAGGAAGGCGTATATCAGTCAGGGTCCTGACAGAAAACAGATGGCAGGATCAGAAGGAATGAAGAGGGTTTGATGAAGGGACTGTCTACAAAGGTATGGGTGGAATTAAGGGAAACAAGCAAGTATTGATAAAGCACCTCAGGACTAGCAACAGTGGAATCTATCAACACCTCTAAGCCTGAAAGGGCAAGAGAGGGAGCAGTTACCAGAATCCAGGGGAAGCTAGAGCTGGAGCTCTAGGAAAAGGCTGTGACAGCTGGATGGGAACTGTGACTTTGAGGAATGGGGCCACTGCCTTAGGCCGGAAGGGCAGGAACCAAACTCTCTCTCCCAGTCTCTGATCCCCTGCTGGTGCATTCCATGGACTGAACTCAAATGGAAGCCAGAAGCAATGGAGCTCAGTTGACACTACAAGTAGAGGTCAGCATGACACAAAAAGCAGGGTGGCTAGTGCAGGGGAAGTGGAGGAGAATAGAAGTTACTGGGGGTGAGGTGAGGGCACAAATGGAGAATATCCGGTTAGTTCTCTGATGGTAGAAACTCTTTGTTTCTGTACATACATACAGATCTCTGTACATACATCCCACCACCACTACCTCATCACTCTGCTGACATCAGATATAATGCTTGGCACATAGCTGGCCTTGATAAATGCTTAATGACTAAAGAACATAATGGCATATATATTGTTGACAAAAATTAGAATAAAACATGGAGAAAAGATCAGAGCATTGGAGAGAAGCAAAGTACATCTAATCTCATTCTCTTTGGATCCTCTTTCCAGTTTCACAAATTTCTGAGGAATCCTAGAAGAAAAAATAGCAGAAAGACTGGAGAGAAGAGAGATCTTTCACATTTTTTAAGGACCTACCTCGGACAGGCCTCTTTCTCTAGTCTCCCACACAAGGGGAAAGCACTATATCGTGAGATGATTTTCTAAATTTATTCATTTCAACACCATTTCCACATTTCATTTAATCCCAGTCCCCCTCCATCCCTGGATACCCTATCTATTCCTTTCAATTAATCTTCATTGAATATCCTCTTCATGCCAAGAAATGTTCCCCTTATTTTTTTCCTCCTCTATGTTAATGCATAATATCATTGTGTATTTATTTGCTCTTTGCTTTATAATGGTCTTGTTTTTTAGATATATGCACCCTAAAATAGTACCCTGAAGGAGAAGTGAGAAGGAATCTAACAAATTTAAAATATACTACAAGACATATGTTGCATAAATGACATCTCCTTATTCTTCACAACTGATTGGCAATATAGAGATTGTTAATCTCTGCTTATAAAGAAACTGAAGACAGCCAATTTTCATAAAGCTACACAGTGAAGCCAAGATTTCATGGGCCACATTCTTGTGTGGGGAGGGAACACATCTCACAAACTCCCACCTTCAATCTTCCAATCCCCATCTTTCATCATTTGTGATAAGATGGCCTTTAATGGCCCCAATTCTTCATAACCTCCCCCCCACACACACATCCATAGCCTTTGCCATGTGACTTCACAGTTCCTCCCTTTGAAGAGGGAATACTAGCAACATAACATAACCAAAAGCTTGGAAAGTGCCTGCAACAATTGGATTTGCTCTCCTGCTCCTGTGTCATTGCCATGAAAACATTACCCAAGTTGGCCCACTGATCACAGGAGGAGAATGAGAGACAGAAAACGAAGCCAAGTCAACCCAGCCAACTACTGCCTAAACCAGTTGACTTCCAGAAACATGAGCAAGCCCAGATGACCTCAATGGAGTCACCTAGCTAAGCCCAGTTGAGATCACCCAACCTTCAGCTGACCTACAGATCTAAATAGTTCCTGTTTAAACAATAACAAAAACTCTGATTTCAAAATGCCTGCTCCTTCCTCCAGTATACCCCATTATTCTTAGGCCAGATACTAACTTACCCTCTGATCTCAGAAACATTGACCTCTTTGAAATTCAATTCTCCATTATAAATGAGGGACTGAATTTCTCTTATAATGGTCTCCAAATATTTAAGTTCTAATATTCTATGATTTTTTAAATTTTATTTTACAGAGGATTCTGACATTCCATTATTGTTTCCTTTTCCTTATTCTTCTCTCTAAATGATAATACAATGATACATAACAGAATCTCATAAACTATTTGTTCCTTGGTTCATTCATTTAACACACTTACCATATGCTGGGCATAAGAACAACTATATGTTGAGCATAAGACAAAGCTCTGTCGTCAGAAACTTATAATTATGTAAATAAAAGTTAATTATGATAAATAAGATAAAAACACCTTTCAAAATTTTTTTCATACTAAGTTATTGCTTTTATTCACAGGTAGATAATTACGATGTATCCAGGCTCTATTTTTTTTTTTTTTTGGAGAGAATATATTTAACAGGAAGAGGGCTCAGTGAACAAATAATCATCTTTCAATGGATTATTAATTTTCCTCCTTATTAGCACTGTCTGTGCCAGCCCACCATTTAGGAGTTCCACCCCATGCACTCAGCAGCTAGCTCTATGCAGTTCTCAAGACACTCAACAGCCTTTCTCCATGAGGATAGGGGCATGGGACACATGAGTCATAGGGACCCACCCTATGATGGTGTGTTGTTATGGACTGAATTTTGTGCCCCCCACACAAATGTGTGTTGGAGTACTAACCCCAAGTACTTCAGAATGTGACATTATTTGGAGACGGTGTCTTTACAGAGATGATTAAGTCAAAATGAGACCATAAGGGTGGGTCCTAATCCAATATTAGGACTGGTGTCCTTACGGAAGGGGAAATTTGGACTCAGAGACAGACATGCACGAAGTGAGGTGACATAAAGAGACATAGGGAGATGGCAGCCATCTACAAGCCAAGCAGACAGGCGTGGACCAGATCCTACCCTCACAGCCCCCAGAAGAAACCCACCCTGCCAACACCTTGCTGTTGGGCTTCTAGCCTCCCAAACAGACAATAAATAAGCCACTAGTTTGTGTTATTTTTTTATGGTAGTCCTAGAGAACTAATGCAGGTGTCCTTGTGTACACTTGCCATATACTCTAGTCACATGGAGATTCACTTAATAAAAAGGAATGCATTGTGTATTTGAAAACTGAATTTGCCTATAATCAAGACACCATCTCTATAATTAGAGAAGTGCATCTGTTTTTATGACACTGCAGTTTCAGTGGTACTTGAGCAGTGATAAAAACATGACTGTGGCTTTGTGATTGACATTTCACAAAGGAAGGGGATAAATGTCTATTTAATAAACTACTTTTGAGGAATAAGAATTTTCCTATCACCTTAGAATGGTAATTCCAAACTCACAAGAAGTCAAACCCATAAAATCATAATAAAATTTCTTTTCATAATTTTGTATTCATTCAACTTGTAACTCTGGAACTGTGGCATATGTGCTGGGGAAGTGAATTGTTAATAGGAAGATAAGAATTTCTGTTCTTAGTTATAGGAATTTATTTAAATTGTAGCATTGGCAAGGCTTTTGTTTTGAAGAGCTTCACCAAAGCAAATCCATCAGTTCTGAAGTCAGATTTCTATTAACATATGCTAATTTTAAATGAAGAACATACTTGAAATTGCTTTTCTCACAACTTCATGAATCCATGCATGACTATAGGAAAGCAGATATTTACTTGCCATCTTCATAAACTTCCATCATTGCCAGATGACTTTAATATTTGAATCTCTCCATATGTCCTAACTTAAAAAGCGCCCTCTTCCCCGAAACGTGCTCCTCCTGCTGCCTTGCACATTTCTGCTAATGGTAGCATTATTCTTTCAGTTGCCCAGGCAAGAACTTAATTATGAGGGATACCCTTCTCTTCCCACATATTCAGTTAGTTATTGAGTCCTACAATGTTTCATGAAGCGGCTATATATGCAAAGCAGCCCCAAATGCAGGAGTCAAAAAACCAAAGATGGGGCAAACAAATCCAGTTTGGTGGTATGGGTGTTTTATTGGGAAACTTGCAGACAGTGGGCAGCCACAAGACAGGTAGATCTCTGTGCTGTTACTTCCAGACTCAGGACTTATATACTATAGGGAAAGGGGTACACATGCTTCAGAGAGAATGGGTAGGAATTTGCTAAGGGCAGAGTTTAAGTATGCATTTATGATCTTTTTTTTTTTTTTTTTTTTTTTTCTGAGACATAGCCTCACTATGTTGGCTGGGCTAGAATGCTGTGGCGTCAGCCTAGCTCACAGCAACCTCAAACTCCTGGGCTCAAGCAATCCTTCTGCCTCAGCCTCCCGAGTAGCTGGCACTACAGGCATGTGCCACCATGCCCGGCTAAGTTTTTGTATATATTTTTAGTTGGCCAATTAATTTCTTTCTATCTTTAGTAGAGATGGGGTCTTGCTCTTGCTCAGGCTGGTTTCAAACTCCTGACCTTGAGCGATATGCCCAACTTGGCCTCCCAGAGTGCTAGGATTACAGGTGTGAGCCACCGTGCCCAGCCCATTTATGATCTTTGATCTAAGGGCTGGGTAAGTACAGGATCTTACAAAAGGAACAATAGATAAACTGTAAATCTTAGTGGCATTCCCAGAACTGGGGTTAATCAGAAGTCAACAGGGTGGATTAGCATCCAAGATGGAGTTACTTTAGCTTCCACATACAGATTCTATAATTGTGCTTTCTTTGACAAGCCACCATCTCATTTCAAATTCACTTGCCCATCCTATTAAAGCAGCCTGTTAAGTGTATCCTATCTCCAAAATTTTTCTCTTTAAGCTAGCCTTGCCTTGTTTAATGTCCCTTAGTCCAATGGCATTTAAATTACTCTTCTACTCAAAAATTTTGGAAGGTTCTACATTTCTTAACAATAATATTCAACATTGAATGAATTGTTTAATAATTTATATCCCACTTCTCTCCCTTTATCTCCTCTTACTCTCCTCCTACTTCTATTTATGATTTGTACATGTACCACTTTTTCACCTTTTTCCACACTTTTCTTCATAACTTTCTTTTTACTCAGAATGCCCTTACCTGCTATCTCTGCCATTCTACCAATTCTGCAAGGTCCATTTCAAAGATAACCTTTTCTTTTTCTGAAATCTGATATAGCCACACAATCTCATACCCTAAACGTTTGGGTCCAATGAATTTCTGAATTTAGAATCTTTTAGAATTTATATGTGTACATACCATTTATCATATAACATCCCCAGCAGAGTCTTATCTGTCTCCTGAGATGAACTACATTAATTTTTCTGCAATAAAACTTATAAATAATATCACACTAAGAGGGGTATAAAAATACCATAATAAGCTTCATGTCAGTTGAAGTCAGAATTTGCAATCAGAGGCATTTGCCACAAACTTACTTTTTAAAAACTCAGTTTTCAGAACTTCAAAGATTTTAGAATTGTGGATAAGGGTTTGTGAGCCTGTCATACTTTCCTCATACTTAAAATGCTAAAGATTTACTGATTTCTACTCATTTTATATTTATTTATAGCTATCATACAAGAAGAAATTATTATTGGCCAGGTACTATACTAAATATTTTATATGCATGCATCAACAAGGAACCTACCAGAAAAACAGAAACCACTTTAAGAATTTACAACAGGGAATTGCTCATACAAGTGACTGGAGAAACTGAGAACCAAACAGAAAAGAGTAAGATAACCAGAGAGCAGAAATAGCAGGAAGCCACTGCCATCCCTAGGACGGAGAGAAAAAAGAGGTGATGCTGTAGGAGCCCAGCAGCTAGGGACACCTAAAGGAAGCAAGAAGCAAGGTGAGTCTGTGCAGCAGGAGCTGTCAAGATTCCAGTTCTTTCCAATTTG
This sequence comes from Microcebus murinus, assembly GCF_040939455.1. Classification (NCBI taxonomy): domain Eukaryota; kingdom Metazoa; phylum Chordata; class Mammalia; order Primates; family Cheirogaleidae; genus Microcebus; species Microcebus murinus. Next base: position 37,029,502 of record NC_134113.1, read on the forward strand.
TCCTATATATTCAGTGCAATTCTGCTCAAAATTCCAGCAAGTTATTTTGTGGATATTGACAAACTAATTCTAAAATTTATATGGGAGGCAAAAGACCTAGAATAGCCAACATAATATTAAAAGAGAAGAACAAAGTTAGAGGACTGACACTACCCAGCTTCATGACTTACCATAAAATGAAAGTAATCACGACAGTATGCTGTTGGCAAAAAAAAGAAAAAAAGAAAGAAAAAAAGGACAAGTAGATCAATGGAACAGAAAGAGAGCCTAAAAATAGACCCATAAATATAGTCAGCTGATCTTGACAAAGGAGCAAAGACAATACAATGGAGTAAAAATAATCTATCTTTTCGACAAATGGTACTGCAGGTACTGGAACAACTGGACATTCACATGTAAAAAACAAAAAAACAAATCTAGACACAGACCTTACACCCTTCACAAAAATTAACTGAAAATGAATGGTAGACCTAAAGGTAAAATGCAAAACTATAAAACTCCTTGAATATAACATAGAAGAAAACCTAGATGACCTTGTGCAAGGCAATAACTGGTTTAGATACAACATCAAAGGCATAATCCATGAAACAAAGAATTGATAAGCTGAACTTCATTAAAATTTAAAACTTCTGCTCTGTGAAAGACAATATCAAGAGAATGAGAAGACAGGCCACAGACTGGGAGGAAATATTTGCAAAAGACACGTCTAATAAATGATTGTTATCCAAAATACGCAAAGAAATATTAAAACTCAATAGTAAGAAAACAATCCAATTAAAAATGGGCCAAAGACCTTAACACATACTTCACCAAAAAAAGATACAAGATGCCAAATAAGCATATGAAAAGATCTTACACATCATCTTAAATTTGCCACAGGAAAGTGCAAACTAAAACAATAATGTGATACCATAATATATCAGTAGAATGGTCAAAATCCAGAGCAATACCAAATGCTGGCAAGGATATGGAGCAACAGAACTCTCTCTCTCATTCATTGCAACCTTTTTGTAAGACAGTTTGGCAGTTTCTTAAAAAACTAAACATACTTTTACCATATGATCCAGCAATTACACTTTTTGGTATTTAACCACAGGAGCTGAAAACTTATATCCACACAAAAACCTGTACACAAATGTTTATAAAAGATTCATTCATAATTGCTCAAACTTGGAAGCAACCAAGATACTCTTCATTAAGTGAATGGATTAATAAAGTGTAGTTTATCCAGACAATGGAATATTATTCAGAACTCTTAAAATGTAAATTGAAGCACAAAAAAAAGTTTAAAGAGTTTGTTTGAGCAAACAATGATTCATAAATCAGGCAGCTTCAAATCAAAAGTAGAAGTGGTTTGGAAACCACTTCCCAAAGAGGGAACACAGGAAGGAAGCTTTTATAGGATGAACTCTGGAAGTAAAGCAAAAAAAGCAAACAAACCAAATATTGATTGGTTATACTTATACAGTTGGTGTATTTGGTCTTTCCTGCTGTAAAGTCCCTGGTTATATAACTATAAATTAGTCGGTGACTTCTGATTGATTGAGCTTAAGTTTTATTTTTCTTTAATGTAGGCATTTAACAAAAAATAGCCCAAGTTAATATTTTGCTAATGTTTGCAAATCAAGCAACTTAATTTGCAAGTAATTAAAGTAATCTTATAAGACCTTGTCTGCTTTGTCTTATAAGACCTTGTCAGCTTTGTCTGCTCAGGAACTCTCCAGGCCTAGTCTCCACTTTAACAGCATTAGATAGAAATGATCTATCAAGCCATGAAAAGACATGGAGGAGACTTAAAAGCATATTACTAAGTGAAAGAAGCCAATCTGAAACAACTACATATTGTATGATCCTCACTATGTGACAGGCAAAGCTATGTAAACAATAAAAAAGATCCATAGCTTCCAGGAGTTGGGGGATGTACAGCAGAGCACAGAGGGATTTTAGGGCAGTGAAAATACTCTATGACATTACAATGGTGGAAACATGTCACATACCTTGCTACAAACTCATGGAATGTACAACACCAAGAGTGAACCCTGAGGAACACTATGGACTTGGGTGATTATGACATGTCAGTGTAGGGTCACCCATTGTAACAAACATACTACTCTGGTGGGAGATGTTGATAAAGGGAGAGGCTATGCATGTATGGGGCCAGGGGGACTACAGACTGGATGTATCCCCCCAAAATTCTTATGCTGAAACCCTCACCTCCAATGTGATGGTATCAAAAGGTGGAGCTTGGGGGGGGGGGGCAATTAGGTCTTGAAGATGGAGCCCTCATGAATAGCATTCATACTCTTATAAAAGAGACCCCAGAGAGCTCCCTCACTCCTTCTACCATGTGAAGACACAATAAAAAGATGGCTATCTATGAACCAGGAAGCAGGCCCTCACCAGACACCAAGTCTGCTGGGCTTCCCAAGATCTATGAGAACTTCTAGAACTATGAGAAGTAAATTTATGTTGTCTGTAAGTCACAGAGAGTATGGTATTTGTTATAGCAGCCCAGAAGGACTAAGACAGGGGTTATATGGGAAATATCTATACCTTTCTCTCAATTTTTCTATGAACTTAAAGCTACTATAAAAAATAAAGTATTTAAATTTTATTTTAAAAGATGATGACAAAGTTTGGATTTTTGCAACAGGGGATTGGGTTTCTTACCTATCCTCAAATTCTAGGAACACTCAAAGGTCATCTGTGACTATAAATTTCCTAAAACCCACAGACTATTTTACTCTTGAGTTCTGCAGCACTTTTGGATGAGTGCCCCTTCCAGTTCCAGTTATTTATTTGCATCTACTTTGTCATTAGGTTTAGAACATACTGTGCCTTTGTCGCTATTTGTTCTAGGACCTCTGGCCTTTCAGCTTCAAGCTGGAATTTGGGGGGGGGGGGAGGAATCTTAGCCTCTTCTTTGCAAAGAATGAAGCAAAAACTGATTGGGTCTCTGCTTTTTTTTTTCCCCCTCATGTCTTAAGACCTCATTCACCTCATCATCAAACTGGGCTACTTTGGATTGGGCTCCAACAGAATTGAAAAATAAGGGAAACTGTTTTCTCTGTTCTTCGCTACCAAACTCCCAACCCCCAGGAGCTCCTACTCTTTACAACATTCCACCTTTCATTGCTCCTCTCTGACATGGAACCTAATATGCTCAGGTGACCCTGTTCCTTCCTGCCCTAGGAGAAATCAGTCTACTTTCACAAATTCTCATTGATGGTGCCAGATGACTCCTACATGGAATGTACTATTCTTGACTGCGTAAAAAGGATGGAAATCAGAAACTTGAACTTAAGCCCCAGATCTATTACAACTTAAACTTGGGGGGCAGTTATTTGACCTGTCTGACCTTAATTTCCTGGTCCAAAAAATAAGAATGGCAACAATAAATACCATACACGGTTGTAAAGAGAATTAACTATGGTAATACCTGTAGAGTGAACTGCAAAATGCTAGACAAGTGAATGCTTAGATATTATTGTTGGGTTCTACAAGGCACAGAAGTCCATGCATTTTAAGTTAATGGTATTTTTTAAATGTCTTCTAAGTTGAAGAGCCAGTCACATTCACAGTGACATTAAGGACTGATTGACTGCTTCCTCCACCTATCCCCACCATAATTCCCTCTGCTCTGGAGCATTTACAACCCATAAAGAGTTCATCTATAAGGAGACAGTGACTATCTGAAAGTCCAGTTCCATGCTCCAGAACAGCAATACTAATTCAAGTATGAATACTCCCACAGATTTTTTTTGGATAGAATTCTGCTTTTAATGTCTCCAGAGAAACTGATATTTAGACTTTAGAGAAATTTCAAGATTTGTTTTGGCCTATCCTTTCTCACAAAGACATTGAAATTATTTTGTTATGATTCCTATTATCTATTATTTCAGCCATGGAAAGTTCCAGAGTTAAATAATTAAGCATTATTTTGTCTTTTTTTTTTTTTGTCATTTCTTTAAGATACAGATACAAGCATAATTTTCCAGAAACAGCTTTTTAAAGAAATAAAAAGCATCTATTTCTACTGGCTTTCTATGCCTTTCTTTTTCTAGACTTACACTGGGCTAGATATGAGCTTCAGAGAATCTGCACACTTCCCTAATTATATAAAATAGTTGTGTGTACCCATCTTTCTGGGGAAAGGGCTCTTGCTTTTTAGTCATGATTCTTGACTGGCCAAAAGTGAACAATGACTATACGGCCCCTTACTGAGAACTAATCACAATGAATGTCTGTGAACTTTAGACCTACTTCTGAGTTTTCTTTTGTCTACTACAAGGCTTCAGATCTTCCTTTCTCCAGTAATTGTAACATTTGTTTTCTGTCTTAGAAATAGCAAAAATCCAATGACTGGCACATCACCCACTGCCCAGATGAAAGATAAATGCAGATGGATGAATCCTGAACATTGCCCTTTGATCTCCCAGCCTGCTGGGGTATCTCTCTGGAGTTTCCTTTACAGGACAGTTTGGAAGTATCTTTTGAACAGCTTCATTTTTTCATTTTTATTGGATAAAAAATTACATTCTGTTCAGCACAGAACACATTATTCTGTCATAGCTGCATAGAAAGAAAAGCATTTTCAAAATGAATATCACATAAAGGATAGATATAATTCTTGAAAGAAGTTTGGCTCAATAAGGTAAACAGAAAAAAAATATTCTGGAGAGATTTATAGGGAACAATGACCTCTGATCATGCAGGACTCTATTTGAGAGAGAGCAAACTCCTTTATATAATTATTGACTTGTTGTTGTTGTTGTTGTTTGCATCAGACAGTTTATTAAGAGAAGCACAAAATGGCAGAGTATGTTGGATACCTTTGAATACACAGAAGAAATAGACACCTTTGTCTCTGGCCAAATTAGTGATGTTCTAAGTGTAAATTAGCACCTTTTAGAGTACCATTAACTATTTTAGCATAGAAGAACTTCTAGATATAGAAATAGTACACCTGAATAACATACTACATGAGCAGCTTACCCTTTCAATAAAGTCAGGATCACTATGCTATAAATAATATAGTAACTAATGCAACTTTGAGTACATATTTACTGCCCATGTTCTGCCTTCTTGATGCAGTCAAGAGCAACTAACACACTGTATCATACAAGGTGGACCTGAGTCAAACTTCCTCTCCCGCTCCAAATAAACCCTGAAGTGAGCTTCTAACAGCACTGCTTAGCTTGAGGCTCAAGAGTTCTCCTGACTATCCAACAATGCACAAATTTTGTTCCAGGTATTATACACAGCCCTATACCACTCCAGAAGGTAGAGAACAAACAATGAAGAATGGGAGAAATGAAGGTTGGTAAGGGAAAGAGAGAAAGAACACTTTTTCAATTAATGGGAGAGAAAAATGTACCTATCAACAGGGATTACTTTAAACAGAGGTAGGTCAAGCACTAACTTCTAGGTTGTGATTTGAGGGTTTAGAGAAAAGCTTTTGCTATTCATTCCCCCTTTTCCAATCAAATTCAGGTCCACAGTCCCTTATTAGGAACCCAAGAAACCAGACAGATGTAATTTGGAATTTGGAATTTTGTGGCTTCAAAAAAGTTAATAGACCTTATATCATGTAACACCCATAGTGGGGTATGGGGCAGCACCCCATTATCAAATACATTAATATTTCTACTGCAAAACGTACGAATATTCACATTAAATGTGAAAACAAAGACTGCTTATGTCAATGCATATCACATTTGTACCCAATTAGGTCAGATCAGCCTCTATCATCCAATGGCTTTCCCAAGGTGGAACGCTGCTATGGTAGTTCATCCCAGCCCATCTTTCCTGCCTCTCACACATATGCCTTCCCATAAGAATCAAAGAGTGCCTGAGTGGTCCCAAGTTCCCCAAATTTAATTTTAATGTTTAAATAAAAACAGGTCCAGTTCCCATCCAATACAGAGTGGGAAACCCCCTCCTCTGTCACTCTCATTGTATCTCCAAGTCTTCTCCAACTTGTTCCTTCTGCTAGAGTCCCATCCTCATACATATCCAGCTCTGGATGGCTGTTTCATTTTCTCTGCCTCATGTGACCCAGCTATAGAACACAGTCCCTTTTCCTTAGTGTCCAATGCAAACAAAGCAAGATGAAGATAGAGAGGAGGAGAGAGATATGGAAGATGTTAAGCTTGTAAAATGAATGAGACATGGCTTTACTAGGGAGCAGGAAGTGAGGAAGAAACATTACCCTCCCGGCTTGGGTAAGAGGTTAGGGATTAGTAGTTTCTGCTAATACAGATACCACTTTGTTTCAACCAAAATATTTCACATTCAATGAAAGAATTTTACTGAAGATACAGGAAAAGCGGCGAGGAGTTTATATCTCAGCACAACACAGAAAATGAATGAAATTTTTAAATTTAAGATTCCTCATCCATTCCCACCACTCAGAACTATGTTTCTTCAAAGCATTTGAGATTCTAGCCATGATGCTGGGGCTCCTCTCCATATATCTGTGCTGCCCAATACAGTAACCACTCGTCACATGTGGCTACTGAGCACTTGAAATTTGGCTAGTCCAAACTGGGATGTGCTGTCTATGTAAAATACATTACTAAAATTAATTTTACTTGTTTCTTTCTGATTTTTAAATGTAGCTACCAGAAAATTTAAACTTCTATGTGACAAATATTGTGTTTTTATTGGATAGTGCTGATCTGAGTCTTTTTCAAATCTTCTTCTCAGGAGTCTCTCTCCTCTCTTGGTCTTTTTTCAGAAACTCAAAAGTTCTTCCATTCAGTATACTATGCAAGCAGTCTATCCTATATTTGCCAAGCCTAAGAGGAAGAAGAGGGTGAGGAGGGAGTGTAGAAGACAGTTTCCTATTTCATTCTCAGAATGGCCATTAGGGTGGTTTCTCAAGTATAATCTATCATCTCCCAAAAATGAATTCTGCTGCTGACTTTAAAATATAATAATATTCTTTCTACTCCAAACATATATAGAAAAACATATTTATCAATCAGGAACTTTACAGAACTATGTAGAATATGACTAACCTGAAATTCTTAACTTTTTGCCTTTTTGTTGAACCAACATGAAAAATCTTAAATGTTGGCTGATTCTTTATTTGAGTCTCAGAGATCCCAGAGACAAGACTGGGAAGGAAAGCAAAAGGAGATTGACACCCTTTAAGGAGATTTATCTCAGGCACAGAAATGCCTGATGAAACAAGTCTGCCTATTGTTAGAAAATATCTCTTTGTTCACTCCTTCAATGGGTACTAAGCACCTTCTAGGATGACAGTGCTGAGTGCTGAGCAGTAGGTAGTCAGAATATTCAAGTTCTCTGGAGGCAGTATCCTCCCAAGTACAGAAAATGCCAACAGATAAAACCACCTGATTTTCTGTATTTCCATAGTTGAACATTGTCACCTTCTGATGATTTTATCTTCGTGGTTAAAAAATGAGTCATGTTAATAGTCACATTTTCATTAGAGGAGAAAAATAAAGATAAGACACTACAGATATTAAAGTTACACAAATAAGGTAAAAGATAAGAAAAAGAGCAAGATAATTCCACAGCTTTTATTTCCATAGCAAATAAAAAATACCTTGCCTTTCTTTCCTTGAAATCACCACCCTACTTTATATAGTCTAAGAACAATGTGCCAGAGATCCTTCCTTAGGAAAAAAAAAAAAAGGTAGAAGAATAAAAAGATCACCAATCTTCAATACACTTCTGTAAGAGCTATAGAAATATTATCCATAAGACTCCTTATGAGTCTTGGGGAGCAAACCATATTTTATTAACAATGACCAGGATTTAATTCAATCTTTGTACACTATTTTTCTGAAGGTAAATTTAGTAAGTTAGGTGAACTCAAAGTTGTTCCATGTACATTTACTTCATACATGTAGGGGGGGTCACCCAATTACTAAAATTATTGATGTTCATACATATTCTTAGGGATACCAGTTCTTCGTTTTTAATTAGTCAGAATTTCACATTATTTAGATACTCAAATTCACATTGAATAAATAGTAATGACACTAGCCAACACTACATATTTTCTATAAGCTAGGCACTATTCTAAGCACTTTACATATATTGACATTCGATTCTTACTATAACAATAAGAGGTAGGTATAATTATTAGCCATATTTTATATATGAAGAGACTGAAGCACAGAGAAATTACCTAACTTGCCCAAGGTCACCAGTTAGTGGCAGAGCCAGAGCGATCCCAAGTCAGTTAGTCTTAGAGTCCTCATTTTTCAACATTCTGTTCTGCTTTTTAATAAAATGATAATAATAAATGACCTTTTGTTTAAGTCACGATGGTAAGACTCTCTGAAATCTTACATCTCTGACAAAACTGAGCACAAATAGTTAACAAAGCAGGCATCAAAATCAATCCGCTTCAAAATTAAACTGCAGGTACAGTCACCGAGAATGATCCATATAAGCCAGTAATTTACCTCTGAACATCATATGTGGTTGTATTGACCCTAAAGTTGAAATAAAGAGAACTGTTGATAAAACTGAAAAATAATTTTAAAAATGTGACAGAGATGCCACAGGAAGAGCAGTCTATGGTAGCATGGAGGAGATCAGTGCTAGAGTCCAGGTAAGAAATGATGCAGGAGCTGACCAGAGACATAGCTTGCCCAACCATCCTGGCGAGAAGGAAGGGGAGAGATAGGGGAGACAGGAGGGGGACAAAGTGCAGGTGAATTTCAGTGAGAGATGCCTGGAGCCTACTGGGGACCTTATTGAAGAAAATTGCGAGGCAGAGAAGAAAGAGGATAAAGGGGAAAAAAGATATCAGTAAGGACCAAACCCGGGGAGGCTCAGAGACAGGCGAAGGCCTAAGCGGAAAGTCCCTTTCTCCCTCTCACAATCCTTCAGTGGTCAGCAGGCTTTCGAGTTACTGGTAAGCTTTTACACCCCCATAAACACAAGCACTGCGGCAACCACGGAATTGTGGGGAGAACTTGCATATCCCAGAGCTTGGACACTCCATGTGGGGTTCCCTTCCAAGGAGAGTGAGCCCAGAGGCCGGAGAGCCAGCTTTGTTCCAATCGCTCTTATCGCTCCCTGCCCTGCCCCACCCACTGCAACCAGGAGAGTACTTTGACCCGAGAATTTGGCCACCGGCCCCTTTTCCCTAACTGGCACGTCCTGCAGTCTGAGGTGTCCACGAGACTGGGGCCCATGCCTCTCCTCTTGGGGACCCGCAGGGGACCTGGGTCCCCAATCTCGGAGCTCCCTACCTGCCAACATTTTGCCGGAGACGCACGCCAAAAGGTCAGACATGCAGGCTGGATCCGGTGCACCCAGGACTTGAGCAGGTCACTTGGGGACACAAGGGAGGTTTAGGAGCTGGACTTGGAAGGTGAGGGAGCCCACATGGGCGGAACTGACGAGAGAAAACTGTGGGGGGTCCGCGAAGTGGGGAACTGGAGAAGTGCCCATCCCCTCCACAGGAAAGCCATACTGTCAGATTAGGGCAGGCGGGGAAGATCCCAGCCCAAGGCGCCATAGCAACCTAGCGCAGCAAGTGCAGGACCTCAGGGCACAGGCCACACGACAGGGGTGGAGTTCACTCGCCACAGTGAGTGTGGGAAGTGCGGCCCCTCGGTCACAAGCAACCTTCCTCGCAGCGGCTCCCCCTAGTGGTCGGGAAGATGATCTCTGAGCCCTGCTGAAGCTTTGCAAAGCCTTCCAGACTTGCACAACCTAACTGCACCCAGCCTCACCCCTGTATCCACCTCTGCTGTGAGGGAGAGCAAGCAACCCCCAGGAGCTACAAGGCCCTTCCCAAAGCTCAAGGCATTCAAGGTCTCCACTTAAGGGACCAGAGCTTCTCACAAGCACAAAAGGGCATCTCTGCAGTTGGCTCTCTCCTGCAAGATTCAACCCCTGTCAGGGAGAGCAGCTCCATAGCTCATTACAGCATCTACCAACTCAATCAAACAGGACATGACAGATTCTTACAGGTATCACCCACTATCTCGGAGATTAAGCGGGGGAGGGATCCCAATAAAATTCAAACTGCTTTGAAGAGAGGAAGACAGCAGGACAGAAGCAACCCAAGGAGACACTGCTTTTGGGGAGAGAAACAAAAGTTATAAACAGCTCTATCTGTGAGGGGTTTCCCTCCTCCACTGCAGAGCTCTGGGCTGATCAGGGAGCTGCTCAGAGTCTGCGCAGGGACATTCCAGTGGAGAGCTAGTGCTTGCCAATCCCAGGCTTCTGCAACTAACTCCATTCTGATAATTCTGGTGCATAGAGCCAGATCTACACAGGACCCAGCCTCCCAGCAATAGCTTTTGTGTGATTCCCACCAAACTGGGCAGGAAACAGATGCTCCCCTGGGTAGTTCCCTATGACTGAGGGCTGAGCATGCCTCCTCCTGGGCATGGGAGCCAAATCAGGAGCCCCAGACACCACAGGCACCACTTGGGGAGCCTGGGGCAACTTCATCAGTGGGTTCTAGGTGTGTGTGGGGGAAACCTGGGCCAAAGAGCAGTGATGGCTCACCTACAGGGGACTCTAAGTCATTGAGACTGCACAACAGGGAATCAGCAGTCCCAATGCTGGTGGAACAATCCCCCCATAAGGGTTGCTCTGACCTTGATATCCCCAGAGCCAGCTCTGAAGCTCTCGCCATGCCTGAGTCAGAGGCTCTTCCCCTGTAGCTACAGGGCCCTAACAGGCCTGTGACTCTACCCCTGAGACTTCAGAATTGTGACTTGCCCCAAAGACCCCATTACTGAGTTTCCACCACTACCACTGAGCCAGCAGAACCTCCCTGAGGTGCAACACTTCACTAAGGACTCCCCAACCCTGAACAGCCATCACTTCTGGACTTGGTTTGAGAGAGTCCCAAGCAAAAGAGAACATGTGTCCTGCAATCTCATTACCCAGGGCTGAGAGAAAGGGAGCCAGATGAGAAAAAAACAGCAAAAGAACCCTGGCAACATGAAAAAACAAAATAGATGGACATCCCCCCCCCCAAGGAAACACAACAGAGCTACTGTAGTGGATCCCACCAACAAGAAAATTCCCAAATGAGAGAAATGGAATTCAGAATATAGATGGCAAATAAGATTAATGGAACAGAAAAGAATACTGAAAACCAACAAAGGGAAGCCAAAAAAATATTTCAGGAAATCAATGAAAAAGTCACTAGAGAGCTAGACAACATAAGAAAGGACACAATATAACTTAAAGAAATGAAAGAGTCATTTGGGGAATTTCAAAACACAGCAGAAAGCTTTAACAACAGGCTAAACCAAGGAGAAGAAAGAATCTCAGAGCTTGAAGAAAAGGCTCTCGAGATAACCCAGTCATTTCAAGAGACAAAGAAAAGTATAAAAAAGTCTGAGCAATCACTAAGAGAGATATGTGACTATATGAAGCAAACTAACATTTGAATTATAGGTATCTCTGAGGGAAGAGAAGAAAGAACTAAAAGCATGGAAAACCTATTTTATTGATGAAAACTTCCCTGGTATCACCAGAAATTCAGACATACCAATACAAGGTAGAAATTGAACACTGGGAAGATTCGTAGGAAATAGGGCATCGCCAAGACACATAGTAATTAACTTGGCCAAAGTCAAAATGAGAACTTCTTTGAGTGGACCCCCAGTGGGAAACTGGTGAACCATTTCTCTAAGGCTAGACAAAATGGACTCAATGATCCCATAGGTCGTCAGGATGTTCATAGGCTCCCCTCCTCCATACAAAGTGATAATGGACCCTCTTTGTAGCAGAGATAACCCAGCAAGTAAGCAAAGTACTACATCTAGAATAGAAATTTCATGTGTCCTGGAATTGATGCAGGAAAATGGGATAGGCTATTGACACTTGTCCTCCTTCGGATAAGGGTAGCCCTCAGAAGCAGGCTTAAGTTAAATCCCTAAGAGATAGTTTATGAGAGACCCTTCCTAGCACACTGTAGTAAGTATGGTAATATAATCACGAGTAAGGAAAACAGTAAAGCAATATGTCAAATGAGTGGGGCAGGTACTAACCATTATGCATAAGTTTGTTCTTTCAGGGTCCCCACCCCAGTTGGAAACAGACAAGTGGAATGGACCCTATGAAGTTCCTCTAACAACTCACACCTTGTTGAAATTGTCAAACGTAAAAGCTTGGGTCCATTATATCATACCAAAGTAAAGAGGTATCCCGAGGTTGGAGCAAGATGGCGGACGAATAACACCGCCAGACAGAGTGTCTCTACAGAAAAGACAGATTCTAGCAGAAATTAGAGGAAAGAAGCAAGAAGATGAGCATACAGCGGACGGGCCAGAAGGAGGGGTACCTGAGACTCCGGGAGACTCCACGAGGGAGGAGGCTGTGGAAGACAACTGGAGGCTGAGACCACCGGAGCAGCCCGGAGACCAGCGGCAAGGGTAGATGGATTTGCTGTTTCCCCTCCCCTGCATTTTGGACTGCTGGTGGGCTCCCCAGCGGGTGGAGAGACCTGCGGACATCAGCCCAGAGACGGCCGCCACCAACCAGCGGTGAGCCTGTAGCAGACGTGGCACCAGGTTCCCAACTTCCTCCGGGCACCTCCATGTGCACAGACCCGAGCCGTGCGGCAGGCGCCATATTGCCTCCTCCTCCCCTCCGCCGACCCTACCCGCGGCTGCCCAGAGAGACAATACAGCAACCAGCCAGAGGCACCTCCAGGGAACGGGACCTTCCCTTTTGGGACCCTACAGCTGACTCAGGGGAACTCAGACTGTGAGCTCCCTACCCGCCCACCCTCCCAGGTGCTGCTGGCACCGTGTTCCCAGGAGAACGGTGCCGACTCAGAGGCTGAGAGACATAGACCCAGCTTGGGCTCCCTGTGGGTGAATTGGGACCGGAAATCGTCTCCCTGGTGGGGATACAGTTTGAACTCTGGGACCCAGAGGTCGGACCTGCAGACCAGATCCCCTGCACCGAGGACTAGCATTGCCTGGGGCACAGAAGGGTTATATGTGAACAGCCTACTGAGGTGTGTGTGCCTCCAGGGGCGGATCGGCATCCTAGAAGGCAACCCTCCTCCCAGGAGGAGGCCGTGTGCCCAGCCCAGGTGGCGTTCCTGTGCAGGGAACCTCCTCGCCGGCATTACAGTCCGGGGAAGCCTGGTGGCTTGGGTTCTGGCCTGCTGGCAGAGGCCCAGTAGTAGCTGCAGAGTTGGGCAGGGTGGAAAGAAGCGAGGCCTGCTCCAGACTGCGGGTCTCAGACAGCCCCACCCCCACATGCAGACTTTCTGGCTGAGCGGGACCATTCCAGCCCCGCCCTGACAGCTTTCCCTGGAAGCATAGAACAGAACTTTGACCCCTGCTAACGGCCTGAGGGCAGGCTTACCCAACCAAGCTCCGCCCAGAACAAGAGCAGATAACAGGACATAAAATCGACAGCATAGCCTGTCCCTCCAAGCAAACGCCACCTACTGACAGGGACGGCAACTTGCACAGCCTCTCCACGGCACCTACTGACTCAATATACAGGGAGTGGTCCAATTTCACCCACAGACACCACCTAACGCCTCAGAAACTAAACAAGGTGTGTGAATACCCAAACAATAACTTAAGGAAAGAAACAACAACTGATTGACATGGGAAGAAATCAGCGAAAGAACTCAGGAAATGTTAAGAACCAAACGGAAAACACACCCCCAAAGAGGAGCACCAGCCCCCTAGAAACGAACACCGACCAAAATCAGGCAACCAATATGACAGAAGAGGAATTTCGTATGTGGATCATAAGAACACTCACCCAGCTGCAACAACAACTCAATAACCAACACAAAGAAACCACAAAAAGCCTCCAAGATATGGGAAAAGAAATAGACACAATGAAGAAAAGTGTAACCGAACTCCTGGAAATGAAGAATCAATTCAAGGAACTACAAAATACAGTGGAAAGTCTCAAGAACAGGGTAGCTCAAACAGAAGAAAGAATCTCAGAGCTTGAAGATAACACCCTCCAATTAAATAAATCAGTCACAGAAATAGAGCAGAGAAACAAGAGAAAAGAGCAAAGCCTACAAGAGCTGTGGGATTATATGAAGAAACCTAATGTGAGGGTCATAGGGTTACAAGAAGGGGAAGAAGACAACACTCAAGGGTTGGACAAGTTATTTGAAGATATAATAGAGGAAAATTTCCCAGGCCTTGCTCAAAATCTTGATATACAAGTTCAAGAAGCTCAGAGGACCCCTGGGAGATTCAACACAACCAGGAAGACATCACGACATGCAGTCATCAGACTGACCAAAGTATCAACTAAAGAGGCCCTTCTAAGAGCTGTAAGACAGAAGAAGCAAGTAACAAACAAGGGAAAGCCAATTCGAATAACATCAGACTTCTCTAATGAGACTTTACAAGCAAGGAGAGACTGGGGCCCCATTCTCACTCTTCTGAAACAAAACAATGCCCAGCCTAGAATATTATTCCCTGTAAAACTAAGCTTCGTATATGAAGGAGAAATAAAAACATTCTCAGACAAGCAAAGGCTCAGAGAATTCACCAAGACAAGACCAGCCCTACAAGAAGTACTTAAAACAGCGTTATGCACGGAACATCATAATAATAACCCACGGATATAAAAACAACCAAAACCCAAAGATATTAAAGGCCAGATATTACAATGGCTCAAGACAGAAATCATAGCAACAACATCCAACCCAACAGAATGAACAGTAATCTACCTTACCTATCAGTTCTCTCAATAAATGTGAATGGCTTAAACTCTCCACTCAAGAGACATAGGCTGGCTGAATGGATAAGAAAATACAGGCCAAGTATATGCTGTCTTCAGGAAACACATCTAACCTGCAAGGATGCATATAGACTAAAAATAAAAGGGTGGAGATGAATAGTCCAAGCAAATAGAAGCCAAAAGAAGGCTGGTGTGGCAGTTCTAATTTCAGACGATTTAGTTTTTAAACCAACAAAAGTAGTGAAAGACAAAGAGGGTCATTATATAATGGTGAAGGGCACAGTCCAACAAGAAGAGATAACAATTTTAAATATATATGCACCCAACTTAGGTGCACCCAGATTCATAAAGCAAACCTTACTGGAGCTAAGCAAATGGATTAATAGCAACTCCATAATCGCCGGGGATTTCAACACCCCACTGACGGCACGAGACAGATCCTCCAAACAGAAAATTAATAAAGAAATAATGGACTTAAACAAAACTCTAGAACAATTGGGTCTGACAGACATCTACAGAACATTCTACCCAAAATCCACTGAATATACGTTCTTCTCATCAGCTCACGGGACATTCTCTAAGATTGACCATATCCTAGGACACAAAGAAAATCTCAAGAAATTTAAAAAAATAGAAATCATACCATGTACCTTCTCAGATCACAGTGGAATAAAACTAGAAATCAACCCTAACAGAAACTCACATTTCTACACAAAAACGTGGAAATTAAACAACCTCCTACTAAATGATTACTTCGTAAATGAAGAAATCAAGACGGAAATAAAAAACTTCTATAAAGAAAACGACAATGGAGAGACAAGTTATCAACTCCTCTGGGACACAGCTAAAGCAGTTCTGAGAGGAAAGTTTATCTCCATAAATGCCTATAACCAAAAGGCAAGAAGATCACAAATAGACAATCTAATGAAACGACTCAAAGAGCTGGAAAAAGAAGAACAGACCAACCCCAAACCCAGCAGAAGAAGTGAAATCAACAAGATCAAATCAGAACTAAACGAAATTGAAAACAGGAAAGCTATTCAGGAGATTAATAAAACAAAAAGTTGGTTCTTTGAAAAAATAAACAAGATTGACACGCCATTGGCTAAGCTAACGAAAAGCAGAAAAGAGAAATCTCTAATAAGCTCCATCAGGAATAAAAAAGGAGATATCACAACTGATCCCAAAGAGATACAAGATACAATTTATGAATACTACAAAAATCTTTATGCACAAAAACTGGAAAATGTGGAGGAAATGGACAAATTTCTAGAAACACACAGCCTCCCTAGGCTCAACCAGGAAGAAATAGATTCCCTGAACAGACCAATCTCAACAGCTGAAATAGAAACAGCAATTAAAAATCTCCCTAAAAAGAAAAGTCCCGGTCCAGATGGCTTCACACCTGAATTTTACCATACTTACAAAGAAGAACTAGTACCTATCTTGCAGAAACTATTCCACAACATCGAGAAGAATGGAAACCTCCCCGACACCTTTTATGAAGCGAATATTACTCTGATACCAAAACCAGGAAAGGATGCAACAAAAAAAGAAAACTACAGACCAATATCCCTAATGAATATAGATGCAAAAATTTTCAACAAAATCTTAGCTAACCGAATCCAGACACTTATCAAAAAAATAATCCACCACGACCAAGTGGGCTTCATCCCAGGGATGCAGGGATGGTTCAACATACGTAAATCTATAAATGCAATTCACCACATCAACAGAAGCAAAAACAAAGACCACATGATTCTTTCAATAGATGCAGAAAAAGCTTTTGACAAAATTCAACACCCTTTCATGATACGAACACTTAAGAAAATAGGCATAGAAGGGACATACCTAAAAATGATACAAGCCATATATGACAGACCCATAGCCAACATCATACTGAATGGGGAAAGATTGAAATCATTCCCACTTAGAACTGGAACCAGACAAGGCTGCCCACTATCTCCACTTTTGTTCAACATAGTGCTGGAAGTCTTGGCTACAGCAATCAGACAGGAAAATGGAATCAAAGGTATCCAAATAGGGGCAGAAGAGATCAAACTTTCACTGTTTGCTGATGATATGATATTGTATCTAGAAAACCCCAAGGATTCAACCAAGAAACTCCTGAAACTGATCAATGAATTTAGTAAAGTCTCAGGATACAAAATTAATACACAGAAATCAGAGGCATTCATATACGCCAACAACAATCTAATTGAGAACCAAATCAAAGACTCAATTCCCTTCACAATAGCAACAAAGAAATTAAAGTACCTAGGAATATATTTAACCAAAGAGGTAAAAGACCTCTACAGGGAGAACTATGAAACACTGAGGAAGGAAATAGCAGAGGATGTAAACAGATGGAAATCCATACCATGCTCGTGGATCGACAGACTCAATATCATCAAAATGTCTATACTACCCAAACTGATCTACAGATTCAATGCAATACCTATTAAAATCCCATCAGCATTCTTCACAGATATAGAAAAAATAATTTTACGCTTCGTATGGAACCAAAGAAGACCCCGAATATCAAGAGCAATTCTAGGCAACAAAAACAAAATGGGAGGCATTAATATGCCAGATATCAAACTATACTACAAAGCTGTAGTAATTAAAACAATATGGTATTGGCACAAAAACAGGAATATTGACCAGTGGAACAGATGTGAGAATCCTGATATAAAACCATCCTCATATAGCCATCTCATCTTTGACAAAGCAGACAAAAACATACGCTGGGGAAAAGAATCCCTCTTCAATAAATGGTGCTGGGAAAACTGGATAGCCACCTGTCGAAGGCTAAAACAGGACCCACACCTTTCACCTCTCACAAAAACCAACTCACGCTGGATAACAGACTTAAACCTAAGATATGAAACTATTAGAACTCTAGAGGAAAAAGTTGGAAACACTCTCCTAGACATCGGCCTGGGCAAAGAGTTTATGAAGAAGTCCCCAAAGGCAATCACAGCAGCAACAAAAATAAATAAATGGGACATGATCAAACTACAAAGCTTCTGCACAGCCAAAGAAATAGTCATGAAAGTAAACAGACAACCTACAGAATGGGAGAAAATTTTTGCATCCTATGCATCCGATAAGGGACTGATAACTAGAATATACTTAGAACTCACGAAAATTAGGAAGAAAAAATCAAATAACCCCATTAAAAAGTGGGCAAAGGACTTGAACAGAAATTTTTCTAAAGAAGACAGAAGAATGGCCAACAAACATATGAAGAAATGCTCAACATCTCTAATCATCAGGGAAATGCAAATCAAAACCACAATGAGATATCACTTAACCCCAGTGAGAATGGCCTTTATCAAAAAATCTCCAAACAATAAATGCTGGCGTGGTTGCGGAGAGAGAGGAACACTCCTACACTGCTGGTGGGACTGCAAACTAGTTCAACCTCTGTGGAAAGCAATATGGAGATACCTTAAAGCGATACAAGTGAATCTACCATTTGATCCAGCAATCCCATTGCTGGGCATCTACCCAAATGATCCAGTGACACTCTACAAAAAAGACACCTGCACTCGAATGTTTATAGCAGCACAATTCATAATTGCAAGGCTGTGGAAACAGCCCAAGTGCCCATCAATCAAAGAATGGATTAATAAAATGTGGTATATGTACACCATGGAGTACTATTCAGCTCTAAGAAACAATGGTGATATAGCACACCTTATATTTTCCTGGTTAGAGCTGGAACCCATACTACTAAGTGAAGTATCCCAAGAATGGAAAAACAAGCACCAGATATATTCTCCAGCAAACTGGTATTAACTGAGTAGCACCTAAGTGGACACATAGGTGCTACAGTAATAGGGTATTGGGCAGGTGGGAGGGGGGAGGGGGGCGGGTATATACATACATAGTGAGTGAGATGTGCACCATCTGGGGGATGGTCATGATGGAGACTCAGACTTTTGGGGGGAGGGGGGGAAATGGGCATTTATTGAAACCTTAAAATCTGTACCCCCATAATATACCAAAATAAAAAAAATAATTAAAAAAAAAAAAAAAAAAAAAAAAAAGAAATCAACCCTAACAGAAACTCACACTTCTACACAAAAACATGGAAATTAAACAACCTCCTACTAAATGTTTACTTCGTAAATGAAGAAATCAAGACGGAAATAAAAAAGTTCTATGAAGAAAACGACAATGGAGAGACAAGTTATCAACTCCTCTGGGACACAGCTAAAGCAGTTCTGAGAGGAAAGTTTATCTCCATAAATGCCTATAACCAAAAGACAAGAAGATCACAAATAGACAATCTAATGAAATGACTGAAAGAGCTGGAAAAAGAAGAACAGACCAACTCCCAACCCAGCAGAAGAAGTGAAATCAACAAGATCAAATCAGAACTAAACGAAATTGAAAACAGGGAAGCTATTCAGGAGATTAATAAAACAAAAACTTGGTTCTTTGAAAAAATAAACAAAATTGACACACCATTGGCTAAGCTAACGAAAAGCAGAAAAGAGAAATCTCTAATAAGCTCCATCAGGATTAAAAAAGGAGATATCACAACTGATCCCAAAGAGATACAGGATACAATTTATGAATACTACAAAAATCTTTAAGCACACAAACTAGAAAATGTGGAGGAAATGGACAAATTTCTAGAAACACACAGCCTCCCTAGGCTCAACCAGGAAGAAATAGATTCCCTGAACAGACCAATCTCAACAGCTGAAATAGAAACAGCAATTAAAAATCTCCCTAAAAAGAAATGTCCTGGTCCCGATGGCTTCATACCTGAATTTTACCACACTTATAAAGAACTAGTACCTATCTTGCAGAAACTATTCCACAACATCGAGAAGAACGGAAACCTCCCCGACACCTTTTATGAAGCGAATATTACTCTGATACCAAAACCAGGAAAGGATGCAACAAAAAAAGAAAACTACAGATCAATATCCCTAATGAATATAGATGCAAAAATTTTCAACAAAATCTTAGCTAACCGAATCCAGACACTTATCAAAAAAATAATCCACCACGACCAAGTGGGCTTCATCCCAGGGATGCAGGGATGGTTCAACATATGTAAATCTATAAATGCAATTCACCACATAAACAGAAGCAAAAACAAAGACCACATGATTCTTTCAATAGATGCAGAAAAAGCTTTTGACAAAATTCAACACCCTTTCATGATACGAACACGTAAGAAAATAGGCATAGAAGGGACATACCTAAAAATGATACAAGCCATATATGACAGACCCATAGCCAACATCATACTGAATGGGGAAAGATTGAAATCATTCCCACTTAGAACTGGAACCAGACAAGGCTGCCCACTATCTCCACTTCTGTTCAACATAGTGCTGGAAGTCTTGGCTACAGCAATCAGACAGGAAAATGGAATCAAAGGTATCCAAATAGGGGCAGAAGAGATCAAACTTTCACTGTTTGCTGATGATATGATATTGTATCTAGAAAACCCCAAAGATTCAACCAAGAAACTCCTGGAACTGATCAATGAATTTAGTAAAGTCTCAGGATACAAAATCAATACACAGAAATCAGAGGCATTCATATATGCCAACAACAATCTAATTGAGAACCAAATCAAAGACTCAATTCCCTTCACAATAGCAACAAAGAAATTAAAGTACCTAGGAATATACTTAACCAAGGAGGTAAAAGACCTCTACAGGGAGAACTATGAAACACTGAGGAAGGAAATAGCAGAGGATGTAAACAGATGGAAATCCATACCATGCTCGTGGATCGGCAGACTCAATATCATCAAAATTTCTATACTACCCAAACTGATCTACAGATTCAATGCAATACCTATTAAAATCCCATCAGCATTCTTCACAGATATAGAAAAAATACTTTTACGCTTCGTATGGAACCAAAGAAGACCCCGAATATCAAGAGCAATTCTAGGCAACAAAAACAAAATGGGAGGCATTAATATGCCAGATATCAAACTATACTACAAAGCTGTAGTAATTAAAACAAACTGGTATTGGCACAAAAATAGGAATATTGACCAGTGGAACAGATGTGAGGATCCTGATATAAAACCATCCTCATATAGCCATCTAATCTTTGACGAAGCAGACAAAAACATACGCTGGGGAAAAGAATCACTTTTCAATAAATGGTGCTGGGAAAACTGGATAGCCACCTGCAGAAGGCTAAAACAGGACCCACACCTTTCACCTCTCACAAAAACCAACTCAGTCTGGATAACAGACTTAAACCTAAGGTATGAAACTATTAGTATTCTAGAGGAAAAAGTTGGAAACACTCTCCTAGACATTGGCCTGGGCAAAGAGTTTATGAAGAAGTCCCCAAAGGCAATCACAGCAGCAACAAAAATAAATAAATGGGACATGATCAAACTACAAAGCTTCTGCACAGCCAAAGAAATAGTCATGAAAGTAAATAGACAACCTACAGAATGGGAGAAAATTTTTGCATCCTATGCATCCGATAAGGGACTGATAACTAGAATATACTTAGAACTCACGAAAATCAGGAAGAAAAAATCAAATAACCCCATTAAAAAGTGGGCAAAGGACTTGAACAGAAACTTTTCTAAAGAAGACAGAAGAATGGCCAACAAACATATGAAAAAATGCTCAACATCCCTAATCATCAGGGAAATGCAAATCAAAACCACAATGAGATATCACTTAACCCCAGTGTGAATGGCCTTTATCAAAAAATCTCCAAACAATAAATGCTGGCGTGGTTGCGGAGAGAGAGGAACACTCCTACACTGCTGGTGGGACTGCAAACTAGTTCAACCTCTGTGGAAAACAATATGGAGATACCTTAAAGCGATACAAGTGAATCTACCATTTGATCCAGTAATCCCATTGCTGGGCATCTACCCAAATGATCCAATGACACTCTACAAAAAAGACACCTGCACTTGAATGTTTATAGCAGCACAATTCATAATTGCAAGGCTGTGGAAACAGCCCAAGTTCCCATCAATCCAAGAATGGATTAATAAAATGTGGTATATGTATACCATGGAGTACTATTCAGCTCTAAGAAACAATGGTGATATAGCACACCTTATATTTTCCTGGTTAGAGCTGGAACCCATACTACTAAGTGAAGTATCCCAAGAATGGAAAAACAAGCGCCAGATATATTCTCCAGCAAACTGGTATTAACTGAGTAGCACCTAAGTGGACACATAGGTACTACAGTAATAGGGTATTGGGCAGGTGGGAGGGGGGAGGGGGGCGGGCATATACATACATAATGAGTGAGATGTGCACCATCTGGGGGATGGTCATGATGGAGACTCAGACTTTTGGGGGGGGGAATGGGCATTTATTGAAACCTTAAAATCTGTACCCCCATAATATGCCGAAATAAAAAAAAAAGCGAATAAAAAATAAATAAATAAATAAATAAATAGGAAAAAAAAAAAAAGGAGATATCCCATGGAAGAAGAGGACAAAGCTCTCAGTAGAAGCACCAGCCTTTAGGCAATCTAAAGAATCTGTTTAAGGAAAAAGGAAAATGTTGATATTTTTGCTAACTTTTCTTTGATTACTTGTTCTGTCTATAGAATGGAAAGACAACTTCTTAGTGAGGATTTCCCTGGGCTGTCGCCTCTTCTGTTGATCTGTCTTGCTGCTGGGTTTGCCATCCTAAATCTTGTTTGGTGTAAGTATTTCTGTATATGATTTCTAAATTTGAAGAAGCAAATAGACTTTATATTTTCTTTACATTGGCTTTTATTGATTGAAAATGTTAATTTACCTAGTGTCTTTCAGTGTTGGAATAATTAGACTACTAAAGTAATTGATGTTCGTATAATTTATCTGGTAGCAAAAGCTCTCATAGGCAGTTTTTGAAATATGAGAGATAAAAAAATCTCTCACTATTCCCATTCCTATCCTTCTGAAGAACATGTGTTCCTATCATCACATAATGATAATAAAAAGGAGGAAAAAGATGAGAAGAATATAACACTATTAATTATGTTGTACTTGCCATGTGCCAAGCACTATGCTAAAATCTCAGAGTATTTCATCTAATTCTTAAAACAGCTTGATTAGAGAGGTTCTACAGCAATCACTATTTTACAGACAAGGAAACTAAGAATATGAAATAAGAAAATAATCTTATTAATCAAGTGGCAGGCTTTGTTGTTTTTTCACCTAGTATAATTATACTTCTAAGCCTGTCTTTCTAACAGAAAGAAAGGAGCCTTTTCCCAAAGTCAAGTTTCTGTAAAGATCTCCTATATGCTGTGAGGAACTCCTACACTTTGAATTACAAGCTACACATCTGTATAATTGAGTGTGTAATTGCCCAGAAAAGTGATATCTAACTTAATTTTATCATCTCTGAGAAGGAACCCCAAATTTATTTATAAACCATAATACTCCTTTGGATTAATATCAGAACATGTGGAACTCCTTATATTTTGTTAAGCCTATTATTTTACATCCTCTTTCTAAAAGATTTGAGACGCTAAGATGATCATGCTTCCCAAAGAACAGAAACGCAGATTAGAGCTCCATTTTTACCAGCATGAACCAGGTCTTATTCCAGATCCTGAATTCTAATGGGGAAGTCCCAGTCATCACAGCAGTACCGTAAAAGATCAGTTATGTTCCCCAAGACCAGATTCCAGTGACTACCCTGGCATCAGATTGTGACATTAATAAATTTAGAAACATGAGACAAGAATGCCTCACATACAGTCCCAGCTCGCTGTTAATTTGTGATGGGACTTTAAATAAGCCATTTAACTTCTCCCCATTTGCGTCCTCATCTGTAAAATCAGGATTAAAAATAAATTCTCAGAATTTTGTCAGCATTAATTATTGTTTTGAAAGCATATTAAGGTCTAAGCACTGAACAGAATAATGTTAAAACATCCAAATCAGTATCCTGATTTGTTTGGGGTCAAATATCTAATTTGGCAAAAGATTTTGATGAATTCTCAACAAGTTCATCAAAGTACTGTCTAGGCAGGTTAAAGTGACCTCTTTGTAACACCATACCAAAGTCTTTCATCGTGTAAACAACAAAATAAGTGTTCACAATGGACTGCGCCCAAAGCACATATAAGTGCACTAGATGATAACTGAATACTGAGTAAAACATCAATTTGGTGAAATGGTTTTTTCTTTGATATGTAGAACTCCTTCATAACATAAAATTATAGTAACCACTGGCATTTCATTGTAAATATCACATGGAAGCTTTTGGAGAGCTACAACTGACTTCATAGAATAAAATTTGAGAGATTAAATATTTCTTACTGATTATATATTAAACAACTCTGTCTTGTTGTCCTAAAGGAGAATAGCCTTTCTGCATTAGTAAAGTCTAATTTCTGAAACTTACGGGAAATACACACTTTTTTCCTGTGGGTGGGGGCATTAATCTAGCCAACGGATATCTATTTAATACTATCATGGGCCAAGTAATATTCTAGTTACTGTGAGTACAATAGCAAACAAAATGGATGACAACTCTGACCCTTGTGGAGTTTACATTCTAGTGGAATGGGAGGAGAGACAGAAAAATAAAAAACAAGTGTAAATAAATAAAATACATGGTATATCAGATGCTGACAGATATTATTTCTAAAAAACTGGAGGAAAATGACAGAGATGATGAGATAACTGGAAGATTTGGAATGGATGAAGTTAGTAGTTTTATTTATTTATTTTTGTTTTATTTTTTCAAATTTATACACACACACACACACACACACACACACACACACCAAAGTTAGTAGTTTTATACACAGTGGTCAGGAAAGGGCCCCTCTGGCAGGAGACATTTGAAAAAGACTTGTGTGTACCCTTGTTTGTGGCTATCTAGAGAAAATGTGTTCCATGTAGAGGAACATGTGGTTAAAATAACAGGTTCATATAAAGGAATTCATGGAAGAAACACCTTCTGGCAAATCAGCCTAGGAAATTCTTAGCCTTTCTCTTTAGTCTTCCTGCACCCAGTCAGCACCCCTTTACTCCTAAGGCAAAAATCACAACAGAAATTGTAGAATTCATCTGGCCACTCCCTTCTCATCCTTTCATCATCCTCAGTAGTATACAACCAAAATTTGCTTCACTCTAGTCCATTGGCTGCCATTTCCTTTGATAACATCTACCCTCATCTGTCCTCACCCTGGCCTGCTCTCGCTGACTTAGAGCCTCTAATATTCTTCAACACATTTCTGCATTGGCTCCATTCCAATTCCCAACTCTTCAAGTTGCCATTGAATGCACAGTTCTGACATTTAGCGCATGCAATTCAACCAAAGTTTTAGATTAAATTGGCCTGCTTCAGCATCTATATCTAAGACAAATGTTAATATGTTTTCTCTACATTTTCATTGGAAGTATTTGTCTAATTTTAGGGGGAATATATCATCAGAACAGATGCATTCCCAACTGGCTGGAATCCAGCTATTTCCAAGCACAGAACATGATGGTGAGTGACTCCTTCAATAAGAAGTGTTTTGGGGAAAAAAAAATTGGCAGTAGCTTTATAATGATTGAATGAGGAAAAAACTGAATACAAAGACACTAGTTAAGAAGAACAAGCATGACATAGGATTTGGACAAGGGTAGTAATAGCTGGAGTTGGAAGGGGAAAAGGAGATAGAATATTGCAAAGGAAAAATAGGCAAGACTTAGGAGGAAAGGAATGAAGATGAATCAAAAATAACTTCATTATTTTAAGCCATGACCAAAATGGAGAAATTGAGAGGATATGCTTGTTTTGAAAAACAATTTTTATAGTGTCATAGAAGTTAAGAGAACAAAGTAAGAGTTTCAAGGCAATGAGGGAAATCAATAAGGCAAATGTTGTGGGCAAGTCAAAAAATGAGTCAGTAATAAAAGGTTTTTAGATGTGTTTCCCGAAAGATCACTGGGGACTATGAAGAAGATTCCAGGAAAGTGGCAGGGCTAAATTCAGACCTCAAGGAAATAAATGAGAAAGCATTGAGTAAGTAGAGGTGAGAAGTAAGTATTTTAAGGAAGTTTGGAAGTGAAGAAAAAGTAAAAAAAAAAAAAATTAGATAATGATTCAAGATGTCAAAGGTGAGAAAGGGTCACACCATCCTCATTACAAAGTAACATATAAAATGTAAAATAATGTCTCTTACTAGTATTAGGAGTCATTTTTAACCTTAAAGGTCAATATATTCTGGCCAGGAATGGTGGCTCACACCTGTAATCTTAGTACTCTGTGAGGCCAAGGCAGGAGGATCACTTGAGGCCAGGAGTTTAAAACCAGTCAGAGCAAGAGTGAGACCCCATCTCTACAAATATAGAAAAATTAGTGAGCATGGTGGTGCATACCTGTAGTCCCAGCTTGTTGGGAGGCTGAGGTAGGAAGATCACCTTAGCCCAGGAGTTTGAGGTTGGAGTGGGCCATGATGATTCCACTACACTCTAGCCTGGGTGGCAGAATGACAGCCTGTCTCTAAAAAAAAAAGTCAATGTATTCTGAAAGGAACTGGCACAATTTCTTCCTGTTAACACCTGTTGGTTTGGTATGTTATTGCATAATAGTTGATTACATAGATGCTGTCTCAGAAACATAGAAAAATACATGTAAAACTCAAAAAGACTGAGGTTCTGACAAGTTGTGTCCACACCTTTCTATTCTGTAAATGAAGGTTTTTTTGTTCAATGTGAAAGTGAGACACAGAGAAAAGGGTTTTTAATTCAAGGTTCATACCCTCTCTTCTGAGGGCATATTTATAAAACTAATTGCTTTATAAAATCCAGAGGGCAAGCAAGGATTCGAGTTGCAGAGCAACTAATAGACTTCTGCATTTGGCAAGTTGGTTTCTCCAAGTCATAGAAATGAAAACAAAGCATATATGAAAAATGACTGTCCTACTGTTATTTGAGTGTTTGCATATTGTTACCCATAAAGGAGCAGAAACGCAGTGTCAGACTTGTGCATACTCAGAAAGGTAAAAGATAGCATCTCGGGAATGAGACTAGAGAAATGTGACTCATTTCTTTTGTTCCTTGCCAAGCTTACCTTGACATTTACTTCTATAAACATAGTCAGCAAAGACTATGCAAAGAAATTATCTTCTGAATCTACATCTGGATTTTTTCTTGGCTGCCACATCCTAACCAGCTAGGAGAACTTTCCTCTCTTCTACTCAACAATAATGCTAATAATTAGCAACATAATGTACCTTGTATCGTATCTTACTTCAAACTTTTTCCTTGACTGCTAGTCTCATTTTCTTTTTGCCCTAACACTGTCAAATGAAAAAAGATAATTATTTTTGCCTTTCATTGATTATCCTGGTATGTCATGATGGCCAGGGAAAGGGAACACTGGAACACTTAAAATTATTTGGTGTCGGGATGACTGTATTTCTTTTTTTACTTATACATTAGAATGTTATCCTAGAACTAAGTTCGGAAGGTAGAAGTGCATATGTATATCAATCCTAACTGGGATCTCTTGTTTTGTTTTGTTTTTTTCTTTTTGGTTACCTACACAACTCAAAGGAAAAGATTAGATTTGGCAATTGTTTCATTTTTTGTTGTGTTTTTTTTCTTAATCAACTCAAAATGATTCAAATGAGATACTTTGAGCTTCAGATGAATTTGAGGCCTGAATTATTTACATCAGTTGTATGATGATTTTGCATTCGTCTCTTTCTTATGTTTACAAAATCACATTCTGAAACTAAACACAAATCATAAGTGTGTGTCACTCCATATACTCTCAGTGCATTTCTTGCATTCTTACTCCTCAGCAACTCAGGCACACCTCCAATTACTGGAACTCAATACAAATTGTTCCTGCTTACGATTATGAAAGGATAAAAGGATTGTCCACTAGTCCCACATAAACCCACAGAGAACCTCCCATTATAGATTTATACTATCCTGTCATCCTCATAATATCAGTTAAGCTTCCTTAGCCTAAATATTATATTATAATTTTAGATGATCCACATGATACAAAAGGAAGAGTTTTAGTGTCAATTATTCTATTTACTTGGCCAATTAGAAAACCAAACAAGATAATTCAAGCTGCTATTATGGTTTGGAGTTTTTTACTCTGTTTAGTGGTTGGTTTGTTGATTTTTATCTAAATTGTTTGAATCTACTTTGTGTTGTATAGATTCTCCTCTTTGGAAAGGCATTAGACTTCTATAAAATAGTTTCAAAGGATGAGGAGGTTTTTGCAGATATTTAATGTCTACACTTGCAGTGTGATAGAGAAAAGTTTTTTTCCCAGAATATCTGAAAGAGGAATTTAAGGGGCAAGAGTCTGCTTAAAAGGTAGGCATAGTAGTAGTCTTAAGCTATATACACACAGAAATTATTCTGTTGTTTTAGATTAAGTATTTCTTTGAGGTGGTTTTAGAAGTTGTCATGAGTTGGTTCCTGAGCCAGATATTTGCTACACCTGGTTTGTTGTGAAGTGTTTTCAGCAACAATTCTTGTAATGGAATGAGGAAAGCAGGACAGGGCAGAGTGAGAGGTTGGACTGCAATGTGGTTGCAACAGAGGCCTCAGCCCATCTCACAGGGTTCTCTAAAACTGAGATGTTCCCCCTGACCTGCGCTGAATTGAAGCAAAGAGCTAGGATTTTGTCACTCCTCCCCCTTCCCACCTCATCCCAATCAACTTGTCATAGGAAATACACACGGGGATATAAATTTGCACACCCTAAAAAGTTTCTTGGGAAGGAATCAGCTGTGAACCCTTGACAGATAACACTTCTGGCCCTTGGGGGAATGAGGGTCTTGGTTCTGAAGGCTGATTCTAGAGTACTTACCACTACATGGGTGAAGAATGAAGATTGTAGGGAGGCAAATGCCTTCCCCATACAGTTTTTTGGTTCTACTGGTCTAAGGACCCAAACCTGCAGACAAATTCATGAAGATTTTTTAAAAGTTTGTGGGTTTTTTGTTTTTTAAAAAAATGTTTATTTTTAATTATTATAGGTACATAATGGTTGTTTATTTTCACAGGGTACATGTGATATTTTGATGTAGGCATACAAGATGAATTAATCAAACCACAGTAATTGAGGTATCCAACACCTCAAGCACTTATCATTTCTTTGTGTTAGGAACATTCCAATTCTACTCTTAAGTTATTTTAAAGTATACTCTAACTTATTGTTGATGATAGTCAAATATTGTTCATTCTATCTAACTATATTTTTGTACCTATTAACCATCCCCACTTTATCCCTTCCTCCCTGCTACCCTTTCCAGCCTCTGGTAACCATCTTTCTACTCTCTGTCTCCATGAGATCAATTGTTTTTAATATTTAACTCCCACAAATGAGTAAGAACATGTGAGATTTGTCTGTGTTTGGCTTATTTCACTTAATGTAATGTTCTCCAGTTCCATTCATGTTGTTTCAAATGGCAGGATTGCATTCCTTTTGTGTCTATATAATATTCCATTGTGTATATATGTACCACAATTTCTTTATCAATTCATCTGTTGATGGACACTTATGTTGATTCTATATGTTGGCTACTGTGAATAGTGGTACAATAAAAACTTGTGTTTTTACGTTGATAGAAAAGTCATTTTACCCAATTATAAATCTAAAACTTCTCTTTGGCAGTAATAACTCATATTGAAACACATTTTCTTAGAATAAAACTTTAGTTTCTTAAATTAGTATTTCTCAAACTGAGATGTTTGGAGAAATCTCCAAGGGAAGGCAGATCCATAGGATATTTTTTGCAAGGAGTTTGTACATTATTCAAGAATAGGAAAGACTGTAAATAGGGTTAATATCTGGGCTCAAGAATAAGAGAGAGCTGAATTCAAATCCCTCATGTGTTATTGCTTGCTAATTGTGTTGACATTAGGGAAATAATTAAGTTTTTAAATACCTTATGCTGTCATTCACAAGGTTTTGGTAAAGATTAAATAAAATAACCCAGCTAGGATTCAGCATAATGCCTGGTATATTTAGAAATACTAAATAAATGGCATATATTGCCATTATGTCACTAAGTCTTGCAGTCGCTTTGATATAACTTGACACACATCTTTTTTACATTACCTAAAAGAAAGTGCTCATAAGAAGAAAATTAAAAAAAAAAAAAATCTGTCACCATTGCTATCCCATCCTATAATTGGCCAAATGTGGTGGTGAGATAATTAAGCTAAAGATACAAGTCCAAAGAAATCCAGCATTTTCAAACTCTTTTTTGCTCCAGGAAAAAAAAATGGGTAAAAAGTCCAGAGAGCTTCATTTAACAAGATCAAAAGAATTGAAGTATTTGCTTCATAAATGAAGACAAACTACTTTAAAACAAAAAAAAGGGGAAAAAATCAAACAAAAATCAACCTTAGTCTCTAAAGGCAACTGGTAAAAAGATATATATATATTAATTGTACAAAATCATGAATCTTAGGAAGTTTTGGACACATAATAAGCGTTCAATAGATATTCCTTAAACTATATCATGTGAATAGAGTGAACATGATCTTGTTTACTAAATAGTAATTTAAAAATAGAAAAACGTAATGAATATCTACCATGCACAAAAATATGTATTAAGAGTTGAAAGAACAGAGATTAAAAAAAGGCATAGTTTCTACCTTTAAGAAGCTCACTATTTAGGTATGAGAATGCCGTGTCTAGAAATCAGTAGACTACAGTGACAGAGTACATGGGAGGCACAGGGAAGAGACCACTAGCTCTGACGGGAAGGGTCAAGTTTAGGCTGTTAGACATTTTCCTATAACCAATAGCAAGACAGCAAAGGCTTATAAGCAGAGGGGTGACATTGTTTGAATTTGCTATTTTTAAAAATTCACTTATTCAATAATTTTTTAATGTCTGTGTTTGCTGTTGCCAGGTACTGTATTAGTGGGCAAAATAGACAATCCCTGCCACTGTGGTTATAACATTTGCAGCAGACTGCAGGGTGAACTGAAGCCAGGTTGAAGTTGGTGGCAAAGAGACCAGCTAGCAAGCTGTTCCCTTTATCTTGTGCAGAAATGATGAAGAGAATAGATTTAAGAGGGAGCCAGGAGACAGTCCTGCGTTCTTTACAGAACTCAGAATCATATTTCACTTGCCCTAGGAAGATACACTCCCAAAGCCCTGCAACCCTAATTCCAAAGTCTTGGATTCTGTGGCTGTCAGCTGGGTCAAAAGGTCAGTCCCTCAGTGCTGTTTCCTCTCTTCTTCCCACTGTCTTTTCTAGAGTATAAACAATGACGCTCCTCAAATTCCCATCAGATAGGAAATTGTGATTCCAGGGAAATGGGCCAAATTAGCCAGCTTCCTCTTTGTGAGCAGGCCTCTTCTCAATAAATAAAATTCTATTTACTTTGAAACCAGAAACCTTGCTTAATATCCAATATCAATAGCAAAGGGCAATCTTTCTACTTTTCTTGAGATGATGAGATCTACTTTTCTTAGATTTGAAAAATCAAATCTAAGATTAACTATGTCTCAAGACAAGAGTTTTAGGACCTCTCTCAGTCAGAATCTGCCTGATAAAAATGACTTTTTCAGGTTACTATTTTTAGCCTTCATCTTTTTCCTACCAAAATATGTTCTCACTAGTACAAAATGTTAGCTCACATGCAATAAGAGTCATCTCTCCCCAATTCTGTTATTAGTAAAAATAACTCCACCCAAATAAAGCAAATGATATCTGAGTGTTTGAAATGATGTCAATTAAACCATATTTCATATTTCTCTAAAGGATAATTATGTCAAATGACTGTGGTAGAGACTTACTACTTGAGCTCTTATTTACTATACTGTTGTAAATGTAGTGAATTTAGAGTTTGTTTATAATTAAACACTTTGAGTACATGAGATTCATTGTCCCTGTCACCTTCCTAAGCCATCAAGGGAGGGAAGAGGACACTATAATCCTTCTGTCCTCCTCCCAGCTCTGCCAGATCATCCAGATCAGCAAACACTGTAGTTTCCCATGTTTGAAAAATCATTTAGCATCTCTGTCTCAATCATGACTCACAGCTGATGGCAACTAAAAAAGGACCTTTCTATAGACTTGTACGATCATGGAGCTAAATCTAGGAGTACACAACATGGGTATCTTTGCAGCATAATTCCCTCCAATTTCCATCATCTGAGCCTGCCAGGCTCCTAAACTAGACAGCAACTTGGGATGTTCCTACAGCTCCAATAATAGAGAAGCTGCATTATTCCACCCCCACTTTAAGGGAAAGTAAAAAATATCCCACATGAGATATGAATAGCACCCAGGCAAGAGGTTCACCACTGGCAGTGATGAAACAAGTTTGACAGTACTGCCCAGGCTCCCTGAAGGAGAGAGTTTTAAAGCTGTGCTTTGAAGAAAGGAGAATATTTTGAAAAAAGAGAGAAAAAAAAAAGCAGCAGTAGGAAGGGCATTTGAGGGAAAATATGAGCAAGGAATAAAGGTAAGAAAGCACAATATGTATCCAAGGAAACCTGTAAAATCCAATTGGCTTCAACTGGGTACATGGATGCTAATAAAACAGAGCTAGATAGAAAAGGCAGCTTTAATTAATTTGTGGATTGTTCTAGGTCCTAGAGAAAGAAACTTGAATTTAATTTAGTAGACTCTTGGAAGCAAATGATGTTTTGAAGAAGAAAAAATAGGATCAGATGCTTTAGGAAGATTATTCTGGCAAGAGAAAGGAGAAGCAGGAGGTACGAAAACATCAGGTGGCTATTTCAGGCAAATTGCACTCAAAGCCTGAGTTAAAGTGAAAGCATTGGGAAAGAAATGAGACAAAAGAGTGAAGAGAATTAGAAATTAGGAGGAATTAGGTTCTACAGGACTAAGCTTCTAACTATGACTGCAGAATAAAAAGAAGTAGGAGTTAAGGATTACTCCAACTTCGCAAACCTGAATTAATTGAATAATAATGCCATTAGTGAAAAATAATTAATGCCATTAATGAAAAAAACAGAGTCTGAAACAAGTCTTGTTTTAGAGAACACATGATGAGTTTTATTATACATATTTTTAAGTCACCCATAGATATTATTGCTTCTATTTTATAGATGGTAATAGGATAGTAACTAAGATTCAAAAGTAAAAGCGATTGTGTCAGATACTTCTCATTTGTCACCCCAGATACTGTCAGCCCCATTTATCTCTGAGGCCCTTGTCCAATTGGTCCACTTGAACCTTTACCTTAATGACCAACTCCGAATGGGCTCCAACAGGCTTACCCGACAGCATGAACTTCATGCCAGTGGATCACTTTGTATCTCCTATCCTGTAGCTTCCTTGTCAACACTGAGTCACAAGACCCTGCCTCACTTGCTCATGATGCACACAGGCATAAACCAAGTTCAGGGCAGCTAACACTTTATGGAAGAATCCTTTGAGCAATGGGAGATGAGCATTCATGGATAAATTCTTCTTTCCAAGATGTACCGTCCAGAGATACAGTAGTTAATATGGCCTCTTAGAAGAAGGCCCCTCAAGACTGAGTAGTCAGATACATTTGATACCAAGTGGTACCCAGGCCAGCTCAGAAGATATCCTCTTTTGGTTCTCACTGCTTCCCTGTCTCATTCTCCTTTTCACTCACACCAGCTTTCCTGGGATTGCATTCCCTAATAAAAAAAAAATTCACTAATAACAAATTGTGTATTACCTAATAAAAAAATTCACTAATTTCCCTAATACAAAATTTTTCAAACTTAACCTTTTGCCTCAGGCTTTGTTTTCTTGGGTACCTAGTCTAAGAAAGTAAAGCCCTAATGAAGATTTATTGGTTGTATATTTTATAAGCATTTCTAGTCATTAAGATTGATGTGGTGGTCATCAGTGCTATTCCAGTTATCTTAGGCACGTGGTACATTTGTACTTTTCTCATCCTTTGAAGCTGGATGTGGCCACTCGTGAGTGGCTCTGGCTAATAATGAAATATAATTTGAAAAGATGTGGGTCAATTCAAGTTCTAAAAGCTTTAAAAGCCAGCGTATAGTGTTCTGGGTACCCATACAAAAAAAAATGAACTCTTCTTAATCCAAACCTGTCTAAACATCCATCCAAAAAATCACATGGATAAACAAGGATAGCAAGTAAAATTTCTCACAATGCATGTTTACAACATAACTCAGAGACAAAATAAGCTACTATGAACTTCAAATTGAATGAAAAAGCACATGAGTAGAGATATTAATGTTTGGGAAACCAGAGTTCCTTTTTACAAATGGAAAAGAAGATGCAAATATGGAATAGAGGAAGGTAAGGAAGACCCCTTGTTTTTTGATTTAAAATAGAGGTACCAATATGAACTCATTTTTTTACTTTGATACATTTCTAGCTATGACCGCTGGAAGGGCCTAGAGGCAACAATAGCCTAGTAGCAATAAACGCATGTCATTTTAGATTTTTGTTTTTGAATACCATCCCACACTCAATCTTCTTAAAGAAATTAATGATTCTAAATAGGGTACTACAAGATGAGCCTGGAGCATTGTGATGCATCATAAAACACAGAGGAGCTCAAAGAATGATGGACACAAGTCAGAAAGATACAAGAGCTGTCATAGAACTAAATTTGGGATAATTTGAGCATCAGAAAGAATAATGATAACAGTAAATTATATGTATTTTAAAAAAAGAATCCATGTGTCTGAAGTGATACTAAAGAAGGTGGGGGAGAAAATTTTTACAGAGGGAATGTCAGCTAATAAATATGGAAGGAATGTTAGATTTAGAAAACCTTTATGCAATCACTGATGTAATAATTGATTCAAGCAAAAGTCATCAATGGATGCTAAAACCATTGGGTAAAAATTTAAGACACAGGATATTCACACATTCTCAAATTATCCTCCACATAGATTGCTGTAAATTTCATAGAGAAAAAAGTAATTTAACAATGGAAAAGTCCAGCAAATGTCACTTTAGCCAGGTAATCAAACTCCACAGCACCAATTGGGGACAAACTGACAAATGTGTGTCTCTCAATATTATTCACAGTGCTTAGAATCATTAATGTTAAAAAACTGGATATGTATTCCACCCACTTGCCACTACAGGAAGAACAATTATTCAAAATTATTTCAGAATAATTAATCAGAAGTACTGCAAAATTCAAATGGCATAATGTATTTGAAAGGGAAGCAAGTCAATATACCAAAAATCAAGTATTCTAAAGCCAATTCACTAAAAGCAATTATGTAAATGACTAAATTGAAAAATAAATTCATTTGCCAACTTCTTGATATTAGCAACTTACAAAAGGCTTGTCTCTTCAATTTAAATAGCATTTCACTGAGTTTGAGATAATTTGTTACAGTGGCAATATGAAACTAATACAGCCACTCTAGACCAGTCGGTTCACAACTAATCCACAAGCTAACACCAGAGCAAGCCCAGCCAATTCAGGCAGATGATAAGCCATCTTATTCAATATAAATTGCTATAAAATTTATAAACAGTTAAAAGACACATATTTTTGGCAAATTGAAATACTTGGGCCAGGCAAGGCAGCTCATGACT
Source organism: Microcebus murinus (assembly GCF_040939455.1). Lineage (NCBI taxonomy): Eukaryota > Metazoa > Chordata > Mammalia > Primates > Cheirogaleidae > Microcebus > Microcebus murinus. Next base: position 37,064,693 of record NC_134113.1, read on the forward strand.
ATAATAAGCCCAGAGTTTTGGGAGGCTGAGGTAGGAGGATCACTTGAGGCCAGGAGTTCAAGATCAACCTGGGCAACATAGTGAGAACAAAAAAATAAAAATAATTAGCCTTGAGTGATGGCACAAGCCTGTTGCCCCAGATACTTGGGAGGCTGAGGAGGATCATCTAAGCCAAGGAATTCGAGTCTGCTGTGAGCTATGATTGTGCCACTGCACTACAGCCTGGGCAGCAGAGCAAAATCCTGTCGCTAAAAAGAATAAAAGAAAGAAACATTTGGTAAACTTGTCAAATTGGTAATTCAACAAGATTTTTTAGCAAATTAACCAAAGTAAGAGAAAATGCTTCAAAAACATTATTTTCCTTATAGTGCTTATAAATGTCATCATACATTTTACTGCTGAATTGATAAAACTAAGTAGGATAGGCACAACAAATAAAAAGTGTAATGCCCACTGTTGCATTGCCTTCTGTACAGTAATGATTAGTGATTAATTAAATATAGCCAAAGCAGTTATAAAGTATGAAATAATTCAATCCAAAGCATCATACCTTATGAGGACTAGTGAGGCAGGGAATATGGGATTGTGTGCCTACACATGCATGCATGTTTCAGAAGATAGCTGCAAAAGGCTTCAACTCCTATATTAATGTACCAGTTGCCTGAAAATCTAGGAATGTGCATCAGTTTAGGAAATATATGGAGAAGAAGGCAAGAGAAGGAATTACTAAAAATATATTAAGAAAAGAAGAGGAAAGGGGAGTAGAGTGGACACTCAATCTCTAGGGAGATAAATAAGCACAAAGGTGATTGTCAATCCATTGAGAAATAAACCTAAACCAGATTACCAGTCTAGCGACATGGGACCTTGAACATAGCCTATAAAGACCAAGATACAGCGGTGTCAGCATGAGGTGGTCCCTGGTAATGTAAAGGCCACCCTGTCCCAAATGAAGATAGGAAGAAATGATGATTTCATGAGAAGATGAAGCTGCCAGAGCTGAAGAATCTTCCATCATCATCTCATGAGTAAATGTGGCACACATTTGGTAACATCTGAGTATAACATCTGAAGGAGGCACCCCAGCCTTGGCATCAACAAATGTTTCAGTCAATACACTGCAGCAGTTAAGATTTGTATCTATTCATCCTCGTGGATCTTGGAATTATTCCCTCTTATTCTTAATGATATCATATGATATTTGGTCTTACAATTAACTCTGAAAAGATCCCCCAAAATAATCTGCTCATGTTTTGATGGAAATGTTTTTATCTGCAAATGGTTGATACTTTTTCCCAGTATCTTTTGGAACCAAACTTTCCGTAATTTCCAGTGGGTACACTGTCAGGGATTGACAGCAAAGTTCTAGCGCTGGAAAAGTAAACTTTTCCACAAACCACCTTCAGAAATAGTTATTTAAATGTAGTCATGCCATGGATACCAATTTACCACTTTTTATACAGAATCATAGGATCTGGGTAGATAAAGGAGACTGGTGGGGAGAGACAAGATTTGGGAAAATAGGAAGAAAAAAGTTATGGAAAATTATTACTATTTGTATTAACATCAAGATTCACGATACTTGCAGTCCTTAATATATATTTAAACATTTATGTGGGCTGGGCTAAAAATACTAACAATTTTTACTCCTCAGAAAAGGTCTTAATTAGAACAATTTGGATACTACCCAAGAACAATGGTAATATGTGATACAAACATAAAAATCTGTTGATTATCTTGAAATAACATCTTCTTAATTGATCTTATTATTTATATTTCCCTTAGAAATTTAACTAGTACATAAGAAACTTTTCCAAAACAGCTAGTTATGTGACCCTAGGCATGTAACCTAACTTCTCTGGGCCTTAACTCTAAAATGAAGGATGAACCCTAGGATCTCTTCTACCTCTAGAATTATATGATTGAGTGATAATTAAATTAATTTTGATGTGACGTCTTCACCACAGATGTTTTAAACTCACATTTACCTCTATTGCATATGTTCTTACAGTAGTTTTAAATAAATTTTACCCAAAGACAGGAAATTGCTAACGTAGTCACGAATTCTTTTCTTGGCATTTTTTTTTAATTTTAGTCTTTATTTTATACCATGTTTTGGTTCGTAACAAAAAATTATAAATTGAGCAGATTTTTTAAAAGACTGATGATACACAATCAGTACTAAAGTTTTGTGTGGCATAATTTATAGTCATTTATAATAAAGCCTTGCACTTAAAATGTACCTGAACAGCTCTCCACCACCCCCCACAAGCCTGCTCTTTCCCCACTGACCCAAGGCATGTCTTTTAACTGTTAAGTGTATCCTTGGCCCTAACCAGCTGAGCAAGTAGGGTCTTTCCCCAGATTAAGTAAGTGCTTGCTACCAGACACAGCACAGAGCATGCCCCTCTTGGCATCTCTAATTTAATTGGTGTTAGGCAGAGCCCAAGTATCAACTTTTTTTTTTTTTTCCGAGACATGGTCTCACTCTGTCACCCAGGCTAGAGTACAGTGGCAAGATCATAGCTCACTGCAACCTCAAACTCCTGGGCTCAAGTGATCCTCCTACGTCAACCTCCTAAGTAGCCAGGACTATAGGCACGTGCCACCATGCCCGGCTAATTTTTCTAATTTTTGTAGAGACGGGGCCTCGCCATGTTGCTCAGGCTGATCTTGAACTTTCAACCTCAAACAATCCTCCTACCGCCTTGGCCTCCCAAAGTTCTAGGATTACAGGCGTGAGCCACCACACCCAGTCCCACCTATCAATTTTTAAAACTCCCAGGTGATTCTAATGAGCAATGAGTGTTGAGAAGTAGAAAAGCTTGAATGAAGCTCGTGGCTTTCGTAAGCACTCCCTCTCCCCCAAACATCTGGAACAGGGAAGAGATGTGAGGTTGGGACACTTCTTGCTGGATCCTGGCCCCACCACAAATCTGCTGCATTTGGATATTCAAATGGCTCTCTTGTCTCCTGTATTAGTTTGTAAGCTGCTTTCAGTTTCCTTGCTTCATATACCTCTGTTTCCCTCACAGCACCTGACATAATGCGTCACACCTAATAGTACTTCATGACTTCTTTTCAGATTGAAATAGAAATGAATACTGGGAATTCTGACCTTTGCAGCCCAACTTTAGCAGGTGATCAGAATAAATCAATAGAGAAAGTATCGAGTTATCTCCTGTATGAAGTAAATTAAATTTTAAAATCCCTTGGCACAAAATGTCAATCACATTTGAAATAGTACTGATAAATAGGCAAAAGTTTCTAGCTATTAGGTGTCTGGAATATAATAGCATCCTCAAACCAGTTACATAATTATAGGCCCATTTTTCTTTTTTAAACAGTTATATGAATGTTTGCAAAAGTGTGCACATGTTGCTAATACTAACTGTATTTCCATATCGTTCAGCTATTACTAAGTGTCTAAATGAAGAAAGTCATTCAATAAATATTCATTGAATGTCAACTATGTGCAAGGCACTCTGCTGGGTGGTAAGGATGTAGTAGCGACAAGACAGCTTTTATGGAGCTTATGTTCTGGCACATTTTCGTCATGGGGTCAAGGTAGAGACATTTGAGCTGAGCACTGAAGAATTAATAGGAATGAGCTATGGGAAGAGACGGGAGAACATTCTGGCATAGGGAACAGCAAGTGAGAAAACCCTACAGACAGGAATATGAAGCCTACAAGAAAGCAAAAGAAAGGCCTTCTGACTTGAGCTCACAGAGCAAAGAGTGGTAAGAGATGATTCTGGTGAGGAAGTCGGTCAGTAGGACCTTATGAAAAGTTTTGGCATTTACCTTAAGAAACAGCAGGAAACCGTAACAGCTGAGGAGGTACACGGTCAGACTTACGTCTTTCAAAGCACCCTGACTACAATGATGATGCAATTGGGAGTAGGGGAAAATTAAAGAGGAAAGACCACCAAGAAAGCTATTCTAGTAGTCAAGGTAAAAGAGACCGTATCTCCAACTAGCAGGGTGACTGTGGAGAGTAAGGGAAGTAAATAGTTTGAGAATTATTTAATGCTAAAATCAATAGAGCTTAGATATAAGGGCCAAGGGGGAAAAGTAATAAAATCTGAGCCCCAGTCCTCTGGCTTGGACCACCAGGCAACTACACACTGGTGCAGTTCACACAAGGGACACAGGAAAAAGTCTATCACTGGGGGGAAAGTACTAAGGCCATTTGAGAGAAAATAAAGCGAAAAATTATATAACAATAGCTCTGTTCCTGCCACTGTTTCAGGCATGCTAGATAGATAGATAATAGGTAGAGAGAGAGAGACAGAGAAAGACAAGCAGAGAGAGAGAGAGAGAGAGAGATTAGTTTCCCAAAGCCTCATAGAAAATGCATGAGATAGATTCTATACATTCCCCAGTTTACTGGTGAGGAAACAGAGGCACAGTGAATTAGGCCCTCAACCACTCACTATGTTCAGCAACTTACTTGTATTGAGTTTGAGGTGTCCAGGAGGCATCTGAGTAGATTTATCAACTAGTGGATTCATAGGTCTGGAATTAATAGAAATCTGGATTGGAAACATTGTTACATAAGAGAACATAAGATTATGTTTCAGAATTAAGAACATTACTTGATTCAATTGATCCTTGGAGGCTAAACACTCTCCAGAAAAAAAAAAAAATGTGAAATGTAGCAGATTAATTTTGGAGCCCTCCCCAAAGGGTTTTCTGTTTAATTATGGTGAAGACATCAATACCGGCATTTTACCTACAGCAGCTTCCCCGATTTACAGCTATGGTTGTGGGGCTCAGATAAACATGGATTCCAATCTCAAGTTTCCCTTATAACTAGTTCTGTGCCCTTGGAAAAATTGCTGTACCAGTGTGAAGCTCAGTTTCTTCATCTATTCAATGAAGATCTTTGAAAACACCAACAACAACAAAAACTTCTTTCACTCTTATTATAATAAATAGGTGACATAAGATACATACCTGACCAGGTATTGTATTATAAAACTGTTGCCTATTATACTATCCCTCTACATGGCCTCCTGGTGAAGATGTTATAACAAGGCTATAATGTAAATATTCTTTCTATTTTACAGTAATTGAATTACGGTGCAGTTGTAAGAGAACATACACTGAAAAGGAGGAAAGAAATCAGTCTCCACTCAGCTTTCTATTTCTGGCATGAGCCTTAACATCAGAAGGGAGGGTGTTGGGGAGAGTGGGGAGGTGTGTGATTACCTTGATTCTTACACTCAAATATTCAGAGTATTTAGAATTCTTTGTGTTAAAAGACTGGATATGTATTCCACCCACTTAACTGCCACAAAAAGAACTTAGAGGCATGAGGCCTGTACTAACTTGTACCACACCATTTTATTTGAACTGGTAACATCAACCTTTCATGTAGGAGGAGCAAGCAGGATTTGTTAAAAAGAGAGAGTAGGAGATTCTGCAGGAACTTTCTAATGCTTTTAAAGCAAACATTTGAATCACAGCAAGAGAAACTCACTGTTTAAAATTGGGGCTTTTCATTTTACCTTTCATTGAATTTTTATTCACAGCATGCTGGAATTGTAAAATCTTCATCAAATTCTTATTTAAATGCTTGATAAGTGCTGAGAACCCAGTACTATAGGAATATAGGGATTTTTTTTTAAAATAGAAAAAATTCCGGATATCAAAGGAGATACCATGCTAGAGAGGGGAATTAACATATATATTTTTTTTAAAGTCTTAATAAGTGAAAAGAATTTTGTTAAAGTGTACTAGAATTTTTTCCATTTGAAATGGGAAACACAGAGAGGGAAAAAGTGAAAGTAGAGGAAATGGATAAACAAAAGTAGGAAAACATTTATTCATTAAGATGAATAAACCTTAGCACAATGACTACGGCCAGTCTGAATCATTCTTCCTTTGCATAAACATTCTAGAGTTGTAAGAATGGCTCACACCCCCAACATCAGCTTGAGGGATAAAGAAAAGAGATTAATTTCTGTAAAATACTGAGCTTCTTACCAGTTTCCCATAACACCTGAACACAGGTTAACAGAGTGAATTCATTCAAATACTTTCCAGCAATTTGAAAAACAATGTATTTTTAAAACTTGAAATCAAATTATATGGGCCCATATGGGCCTCCACTGTTAATAAGTTTTATTTGAACTACATTTTTAAAGTAACAATACTTGCTACCAGTTGGATGCTAAAGTTCTGAGTACTTGAACAAACTTTCAGTGTCCGTCAACCTTCCAGTTGCAAGTAGGAGGGATTTCTGCCATGGGGAATTTCTGCCATGGGCCATTTCAGGCCATGAGGAATCTAGCCCCAGAGAAAAAGAAAATTGGCAGGAGCCATGTGTGTAGTTGATCTTTTCAGAGCTGACCTTTGATTAATAAATTATTCCCATCAAGGTGAAAGCATCAGCAATAATAGTCACAGATCACAAGCCACAGGGCAAACCCATCAGAATTGCCAGCTTCTTCTCTGCGAAGTGATTAGAACCAAACCACTGATCATTCCAACTGAGTGTGCATCCAGAGGTTCTTGTCAAAGGAAGAATTATCCTACAGAGGGAAAAAAACAAAGTCATCTTGAGCCATTTAATGTTAATATTAACTTTTAAATGTTTTCTACCTCAACCTGGCGTTGCAGGATGTATTGTAAATGCCTCATAAACCTCTCATTTCCATTAAACCATTTTCAGCAGAGCAGCCAACTACCATGACTTCTAGGTTTGCTCTCTTATCACTGCTGCAGGTCCTGCCCGCATGTCTCATTAGGGGGGCACTGGCCATGGCTTCACCCATTAAACGCTGCATTTCTAGAGCTCCTTTATCTAAAGGTCTGGGAGCCCTACGAGAAAAAATATCCTTATACACTTTCTACAGAAAAGGAAAAGAGCAGCGGTGAAACACTTAAAATATCAAACAGTGGGTATAAATCACTCAGTACCTCATCCCCTTTTTGCTGATGTAAAGTCCATTTCCATGGCAACGGGGATTAGAAATAGCAACCTATGAAAAACACTGAGTTTATTGGAGCACATGGAAGTTTTAGTTTGGTTTTCAGCCAAATCTTGAAAAAACAAATCTTTGACTAATACCTACATGCTATTTTTATCACTTTTGAGAAGCAATGTTTGAATTATGGATTAAGGGGAAATCATTTTTTTCCACTTAATAAAGACAATCAAAAACAACATGAGCTAATTTGGGGGGTAGGGAATGTTAAAAGGCACTCCTTGGTTGTCCCCCCAATTTTCTATCTCTACTATGCCTAATATAGATGTATGACAACAAAATAATCTGTCCTGTTTTAGAGATTTAGTTGCAGATTGGACCCTGGTTTTTAAACTGATATCTATCTCCAAACATGTAATCTCCAGACTGTTTTTATTCACAGACAAAAGAAATTTACCTTAGATATGGAGAGAGGCCTAATAATACTTTATTCTATAAATTAGATGCCTCCCTGTGTTTGATTATTAAACTGCTTCTTTAATAAGCAGTAAATCATAAAGCTCAAAGATTCGTGTTCGGATCTGTGGTCAGGAAGGTAAGAGTGTGATGAGAATAGAACCCATTAAGGGTGGACATCTCTTCCCTCCCATCATTCCCATCTTCAATCACTCATCCATCAAGGACTATCGCAAAGCTCACCTCTTCTGTGAAGCCCTCCAGGTTTACAATACATAGTTGATCCTCATTATTCACCTACTCGCTAAAACCCGCAAATCAATACTCAACCATATTTCTAAGGTCATTCACAGAAATGTGTACAATGGCACATTCCTAGCTGAGGCCAAACAAAGTACTACTGTCATCTTGTTTCAGCTCTCATATTATAAAAAAGTGTCCTTTTCTTGATCTATGTAATGCCATGTTTTTAGCATTTTTGTGCTTTTGTTAGTGATTTTGCTGCTTAAAATGGCTCCTAAGCATAGTGCTGAAGTTCTATCTAGTGATCCTGAGTACAAAGAGGTTGTGATGTGCCTTACAGAGAAAATATGTGAGTTCGATAAGCTTCACCCAGACATGAATGATAGTGCTGTTGGCCATGAGTTCAATGTTAATGAATCTACAATGTGTATTAAATAAGGTGTCTTTAAACAGAAACACACATAGAAGAAGGTTATGCATTAATCAGTTGGCAAAACTGTTATAACCAGAGGGTCACAGGAACGTAACCCTTATTTCCCCTAGGAGCAATGCTTAATTGCCGAAGCAATTAGCTTCAGTATTCCCCGATTCAGTGCTTATGGCAACTTTGTAGAACATAACTACCATGAAAAATGACAATTGACTGTAGATGAAACTCATATTGCTATTTTAAGCTTGTCTGTACTCCCTCGTTAGCCCCTTATTATGCATGGCTTTATATTTTAACTGTTAGTATTATACTGTCTACCTCTTTGTTAGGTACTTTTTTATAAATAATAAAATAATATCAGTTCTCAGTGATTGAGTTGCCACTTTGTGACAGTCAGGGTATGGAGTGCTTTACAAACATTATCTATCCCATTTGTGGGTGACTCATCTCCCAAATTAAATGGCAAGTTCATTTTATTCAGAGACTTCACCATTTTTGAATGCATAATATTGTCTACCACACAGACAGGCCCATAAAACTTGCTGAAAGGCCGGGTGCGGTGGCTCACGCCTGTAATCCTAGCACTCTGGGAGGCCGAGGCGGGTGGATTGCTCAAGGTCAGGAGTTCAAAACCAGCCTGAGCAAGACCCCGTCTCTACTATAAAAAAAAAAGAAAATAGAAAGAAATTAATTGACCAACTAATATATATAGAAAAAATTAGCCGGGCATGGTGTCACATGCCTGTAGTCCCAGCTACACGGGAGGCTAAGGCAGCAGGATTGCTTGAGCCCAAGAGTTTGAGGTTGCTGTGAGCTAGGCTGACGCCACGGCACTCACTCTAGCCTGGGCAACAAAGTGAGACTCTGTCTCAAAAAAAAAAAAAAGCTTGCTGAAAAATTGAGATGGTTTTGCTGTTTTCATGCTTATCACACATTTCATTAGGTGAATATTTTTGGAAAATAACATCATTTAAGTAACTTTTCCATCATGACTAATGATTAAATTGATAATCATATTTCTCATCCCTATTATGTGTTGAGCACTCACGATTTTCAAGCACTGTGGTTAGTGCTTTATATATATAATCTCATTTTAACTATTAAAACCACCATATAAAAAATACATAGAAAATTTAAATAACATTCTAAAATCACAGCTCCTAAGGAATAGACTTAGATTTGAAGGCAGACGTTCTTACCAATTTCAAGTATGGGCTCTCTTAAAATAAGAAAGTTTCTTAAATTCCCTGTAGAAGACCAAGAATAATAATAATAATAATTAAAACTTAAAATGTTTACTGTGGGCAAGTGCTATCTAAGCAACTTGCATAGATTGATTGATTTAATCCTCAGAATAGCTTATGAACTTGATGGCATTATTATCTTCCTTTTACAGGCAAAGACACGAGCCCTGAAAAATTGAAATAACTTGTACTAGGTCACACAGCTAGATAGTAATTAGCAAAGCCAGGATTCAAACACAAGTATTCTATCTCCAGAACCTAGTCTCATAACCATTCCACAATACTGCCTTCAACCCATGGATATACTTTCTGAATCTGTTGCCAAAATAACAAGACAACTCTGAACTTATTAAAGACGTCAAGTAAATTTATATCTCATTAACCATAAAGGCAGCAATAGATGTTTGAAAAATAGGAGTAAGATAGTGTAAGAGATATGTTGTTTATTCTACAGACTATGGTTGGGGGACATGTGCTTAAACACAGTCCTGGGCCCTTCACCTCTGGCTGAGACATGCTTCAAACTGAACAGAACCTCCCAGAACCAGGAAAGCTGACCACAGTTATTGGCACTTTCACAATTCTGCCGTAAGACGGACCCAAGCTTGACTCAACTCCAGCATTTACTAGCTATGGGATGTTAGACAACTAGCTCACCTTCCTGAGTCTCATTTTTCCACCCTGTCTCCAAAATGATTACAATACTGTCCAGCTCATAGACTTGTTATGAGAAATAAGATAAAATACACAAGGAACACAGCACAGCAGATCATGGACAATCAATAAAGACAGGTTCCATACCCCAAGAGACCTTTACTCCTCCTCCACCAGATTAGGGCACTTCGAGATCAAGTTTCACTTAGATGGAAAAGGAGCTCACCTTTTGAATCCTGAGATTTCAACTGCTAGCCACTATAGCCACATTTCCATAGAAATAGCCTTATCCAACCAGAGAAAGAAAGCACAACCCAGAAAACCAAGACCAAGAGCCTGATGAAGTAGCATAATGTGGTGGTTAAGATCTAATTTTGGAATTAAAGCAGCTGAGTTTTAATCCAAAACATAATTCTGGCTGGCTTTATAGCCTTGTGTATATTACAAAATTGGCCTGATCCTTGCATTTTTTTTTTTGTCTGCAAAATAGAGTCATTGTAATGATTATCAAGCTAATGTTTCTACAATCCTGGGACATGGTAAGTGGTCATGTTCCAGTAACAGTGGCTATGCATCTGCCATTGTATTCTGCCCTTGAACAGACACCTACAGCCCACCACATGCACCCCCATCCTCTCTCAGGGGCTTTCAGGATGGCTAGATGATAGATGCCCATAGGTGATCCATTCTTGAGGAAAGCTGCACTCAGTGTCCCTTTCCCTGGGTTCCCAGGTCCTCAGCAGCCATGGGAGCCCTTTCAACCCCTTCCTATCTTTATAAGTCCACTCCCTTCATAGCCTCCTCTCTCCAGCTGCTTCTGCATGCAACCATTCCCTTCCCCCAACCTCACATCTAATTTTTGGAGGTAAAAATATGGCTTTGTAAACAAGAAGCAAAATCTTTCTGTGTCACACTTAGGCTAGAGATTTTTTTTGAGTATTTGTTTCTGCTTCCACTGTGGACCCAGAGTATTTCCAGGATACCAATGATCAAGTAAAGAAGGTAAATCTATAGGAAATAAAGATATATATCCCTGCCACACACACACACACAATCACACAATCACATATACTCTATCAATATAAGAGCCTGCTATGTGCTAGCCACAAATTCTAGATGCTGGGATACAGTCCCCACCCTCTAGAGCTTATATTCTAATGGGAAGAATAGACAGTAAGCAAGGAAACAAATAATTTAATGTATTTATGTATTTATTCATTGTTTCTCTTCCCCACAAAATAATATATAATGTATAAATTATTTTTATGGAGAGGTAATATGATAATGTGGTGACCATATTTCCTCATGGAAAAAATAATAATAGCTAATACTTATATAATGTGAAGTTACAGAGCACTGTTTTAAGTGCTTCACACATTAATTAATTAATTTAATATTCACAATGACTCTCTGAAGTAGGCCCTATCATTCTCCCCAGTTTACAGAAGAGTAAACTCAAGTACAGAGAGGTTCTAAGACTTCCCCATGGGATGGAATAGAACATATGCACTAGATCTATGTCCAGATACTATGTCCAAATACTGTGGATTTTATTTGCTGAGATACTACATCTGGCAACAGTAGTTGGAGCTACTTCATGCCTAGATTCACAGTAACTCACAGTCACTTCCAGGATCCATCTGATTTTTGTGGGGCCCAGGTTCATGAATTAAATGAAGACATAACGGGGACCATAGTTCCTGCATCTTTTAGGTCTTTAAGAATGCCCTTGATCTCAGCCATCCCCTTCCCCGATTCTACAATATTTACTACTTGGCCAGGGTAGGGATGCGATTTCATAGGCTTCTAGGTGGCCTTTCTCATGACAGCTCAAGGAACCAATGTATGGGCTTCTGCCAATTTCTAAGTATTACTATGTGTGTTGTAGTTATACATTTAAGTACCAGGAAAATGGCTAGCAAGTGGATTTGTGAACATAATGGATTCATCATGAGCTGAATCTGAGCCACCATTTTATTTATTACCTGGTCCCTATACACTCCACTGTAATGTGGGCCCAGGATAATTCTTCAGGTCCATGAAGATCAATGGCAACTCAGACATACGTTTAACAATCCAACAACCCTCAAAACTTTCCCCAATGTAGTGTGACCCAAATAGATTGCCACAGGTCTCTGTAGGGATGAATTGGAGAAATCTTTACTTGATACATTTGCCGTGGTGTATAGACTCCATTCTTATGGAGAACTCAGACTCTCCTTCATTCGGATCAGGTTCAGAAACTGACTTTTTATTGGGACAGCTGCCCTCTGCCTTCCGATCATCTATTCTTGATTGTATATACCAGGAAATACCCTTGTTGGATGCCCACCTGTCTTGCCCCTGAGGATACCATGTTCTATTAGTCCTCTCCATAGCTCTTCAAGGGTTGGATCCCGTGGTTGACATTCCAAAAACTTGTTGCTCATTATGGTAATTAATCCCATCTTGAATCTGGCAGTTAAGTGATACCACCTGACCTCTATTATTATCGTTTGGCATTTTTCTCATGCCAAATGCTACCAGTAAGACTATAACAGCATCTCCAACTGTCAGCATCTTCTGACCTAGAGAGGAGAGCTACCTATGAGCTTCTCAGTAGCATGGGTGTTTTTCTCACCAGCATATTTCTTGTCACTTTGGTAAACACAAAGACCCTTTTGCAAACAAAGTCAGCTGCTGTGTTTTCCAGCCCTAGCGTCATTCCCTGTAATATACTCCTCTGAACCTTTTGACCTCTGTGTCCATGGTCTGCCACATTTCTACTTTACTTACTGTTAACCATCACTTTTTCTAAGGTAGCAGTGAGTTAGCATGATCTCGCTGGGTTCTTGCCAAGGTCTAAAATCCAGTATCACAAGAGGGTGCTCCCATATAATAAAACCTTAAATGTTCTTTCCTTGCTTTCCTAGCATGTATGCCCTTCCATTGACAGTCATGTGACTAGTCCCTGTCACTCCTTTGGAATGTAGCTCCTTTCCTCACTTAGCGGGCCCAGTACTTCTTCCCCAGCTGGACTATGTTGTAAATTGATACTAGTTATCAATTTGGAGGCCCGCAGGGAGGTGAGGATTGATGGTAGAGGAGAGGAGAGCTTGACATATTGCATGGGTGAAAGCTTCGACATCATTTTCTGTTGGGGATGGGGTCAGAAGACAGGGGAAGAGGAATAGCCTCTAATAGGGAAAAGTGAGCCACTTTTGCAGGACCACAGGGTTCAGAAGAATCTGGGGTTTCAAGATTTTAACGTGCATTAACTCAGATGTCCCAATTCCAAGTCTCAGGGTCCCAGTCCATCCCAGCCAGAGTCCTAACTTTGGCATAGTAGACTTGCTGGGGCTAAGAATTCTCTCCAGAGTTCTACTTTTAATACTAGCTTTTTCTGCTCCCCTGCTGCAGAAGATAAGTCTCTTTATAAGCTGCCAAAAGGTTTTTCCTCTGACTTTCACACATCAATTCGTATTGAAGTAATCACCTTTAGTTGCTAATTTATCCACCTGAGTTTTTCATATTCTTTCTCTAGTGCCTCAATGGCACTAAGTAAGAGCCATATGATTCTATTTACCATATAAGCACAACTTCTGAAAAGCCTGAGTTATGACACCCAGTTGAGCATTCTCTTGAGAGAGTATTACTTCCAGGTTTACCACCTGTGAAAATTTTAACAATTTCACCCCCAAGATACATCAGTGACTCTCAGTGCCACCCACCCCTTGGCCACCACGAATGGAATCCTAATTGCTAGCAAGGGGTCCAGCTCCCAGAATCCCAGTGTTAACTTTCCTTCTTTGGACCATTCATAACCATACTGTCTTAAGTAGGCTTTTCAAGGAAATAGATTCTGAGATGAAGATGATTTTTATGCATAAAGTTTATTGAGAAGGTTATGCAAGCAAAATCTGTGAGGAGTAAAGGAATTTAGGATTGGGCAAAGAGAGTAACAGAGCTGCAATGCAGTCACAACAAAGACCTCAGTCAATCTCATGGAAAGTTCTGGAGTTGGAATGGCCCTGCAGAATTACCCCATAATTGGGACAAGGGGACCAAGCTTTTCATCCCACCACCACTCTTACATCTAAGACACACCACAGGTTAGCTGCCCCATTGATAGATGGTTCTTTCCATCTGAGAGCAATTTTCATAGAGGGATCCAGCTAAGATCCATAAGCTACCAACACTCAGAAACCAGGAAAATAGTGCCTTAATCTTTAAAGGGCATCTGAGAAATTCCCCAAAGCATACCAACAATGTATTCCAGTTATTTATTTACATGTAACTCTGATACTCAAGTCCTACCTTTCCTGAGAATCCCTTCCTCCTCCAGCCCTGCCTCCTGATGGATGACTCTGGTGCCAGCTACCTGTCAGACACTCTAAATATTGCTTTCTTAAAGGATCTTTATTGTTGTCTACAATAGAAACATAATAGCCATAAACATTTATTGAACGTGTACCATGTACCAGATAGTTGACTCACATTTTATATGTATTAGCTCATTAATCTTCAAAGAAACCCTATAAAAAATAGAAATTGCCTCATAGGGTCAATGTGAGAATTATATATTATTATGTGCATAAAGAAGGTAGCATAAATGACTACACGTGGCAAGCACTCACTTACTTTTAACTTTTATGGATAATGATTTTACAGAAGTGGAAACTGAGATGCAAAGAGCTTTGAGGCTCTTACTCAAAGTCACAGAGCTATTTACTGAGCAACAACATAAACCTAAACAGTCAGACCTTGAAGTCTTTTCACTTTAACTCTACATAATAATGCCTATCTTCTTTTCCTCCATATGGGACCTCACCAAATCTGTTTCTGTGACCTGTGCCATACACTAAGGTTCCAGGGTTTTCTCCACACCTAATACTAGGTATTGTTTTTCCAGAACCTTCTCACCCATTAAGTGATTAAAATTTCCTTTTAACACTCTCCCAGTTTGCCCTACTTTGCTGTTGCCAATGTTTCTACACTTGCCGAAATTCACTATCCATGTTTCTCTGTACATTGCTTCCTCTCCAGTCAATAGTCTTTCTTTTTTTTTTTGTCCTAAAAGTGACCTCTTTGATTTTTTCCTCTTTTCAAGGCATATTTTTGCCTCTACGTTTAAGCGAACTCAAGTGGACACTGAGAAAGTGTTCTTGAAAAAAAATAATCTATTCTTGGTATGTCTCTTCTTCTCTTCTTAACTCGTTGGACTCTGGCTACCATGCCTATCACCCCCGTCTCAAATGCTCCCATGAATCTCCTATTTACCAAACCTAGTCGTATTTTTGGAATATTTTTCTTTTGCCCTCTGGCTAGCAGTTGACACCATCATCCACATCCCTTTTAAAACACTCTTCCTTCTCTCTGAATTACTGGTACCTCAGATAGAAACTGGCAAAATCCCCTTGCCCTGAACCACTTCTTGCCTTATTGATTGAAAATTATTGCGAACTGACAATGCACTGCTAGGCACTTTGGATAGAATAACAAGCAAAACCAGACACAGTTTCTGTCTCTTAGATTATACTGTGACTAAGACAGACATTGAACAAATAGACGCAATAATAACTGTGCCAAGTGCTTTGAAGGAGAGGTACATGGCATCATACAGTGAAAGGAAAAAGTCAGGAATTAGGGAAAGCTTCCTTGGGAAAAGAATCCTTGAGCAGATATCTGAAGGATGTATTAACATTAAGGAGGGAAAGAAGAGAGGGAGGAGCATTACCAGAGTAACAGCATCCACAAAATCTGGGGCAGGAGGGAACATGGTAAGTACAAGGCCATATTGGAGGACTAGGGCATATTGTGATATAAATTTATGATAGAAATGTAGATTGTAACCATTCCACTAATGGCCTCGTATATCATGGTCACAAGTTTTTACTCAATTCTAAGAGCAATAGGAAACTGTTGAATATTTCTAAGCAGAGGATGGGAGTCGATCATTCTGACTATATGATTACAATATGAGTAATAAACTGCAGGAAGACAGAGTGGCCAAAGATAGACCAACTATGAAACCCTAACATAGGTGATGCTATTTTGAGCTTGGGTATTGACATTGATATGGGGAAAAAAAATAAACATTTTCAAGAGATATTTAGTAGGTAAGATTTGGAGGACTTGGTGAGGACTGGGCATAGGAAGTAAAGGAAGAGAAATGAGGCATGAATGATGCCTCAATTTCTGGCTTGTCTAACTGGATAAAGGAGGACATCATTTCAAACAGGGAATGATGGGAAAGGAGCATGATGGGGGAAAGGAGAGAGATTATGTGCTTGTGTTTATTCTCAGACATATTAAGTTGCCTTTGAGAAATACCAAATTATCAACTGGCTAAACATGTTTATAGTACAGGGGAATTATCTGGGCTGGAAATAGAAATTTGACAGCCATCTGCTTACAGATAGAAATTTAAGTAGATATTAAAAGAAAATGTAGCCTGTGAGCAAGCCCTGAGGAACTCCACAACTTGTTAACCTATAGAAAAGAACAACCTGCAAAGAGGCAGAAAAGGATAACTAGAGGAAAAGAGGAAAACCAGAAGCATTTTCAGGCCCTGAAACTACAGAAATAAAATATCTCAAGAAGAAAGGTCAACAGTACCAAATCTGCTAAAAGACCAAGTAAGGTACAAACTGAAAATGTCCTTAGATTGGAGACATGTCCATCATTGATGATCATAATGATAGCTGATTTTGGTACAGAATGGAAACCAAATAAGAATGGATTAGGCCAGGCACAGTGGCTCACGCCTGTAATCCTAGCACTCTGGGAGGCTGAGGCAGGAAGATCACTCGAGGTCAGGAGTTCGAGACAAGCCTGAGCAAGAGTAAGATCCTGTCTCTACTAAAAAAATAGAAAGAAATTAGAGCTGGACAACTAAAAATATATAGAAAAAATTAGCCAGGCATGGTGGCACATGCCTGTAGTCGCAGCTACTTGGGAGGCTGAGGCAGTAGGATTGCTTGAGCCCAGGAGTTTGAGGTTGCTGTGAGTGAGGCTGATGCCATGGCACTCTAGCCAGGGCAACAGAGTCAGACTCTGTCTCAAAAAAAAAAAAAAAAAAAAGAGAGAGAGAGAGTGGATTAATAATTAAATGGGCCATAAGGAAATGCCACTAGGATGGCCAATATCAAAAAGACAAACAGTATGTGTTGGCAAGGATGCAGAGAAACTGGAACCTTTATATATTGCTGGTGGGATTGAAGAAAGGTGCAGCCACTTTGGAAAACAGTTTGGTAGTTAGCTTTTCAAAATGTCAAAGATAGTTACCATAAGACTCAGCAAATTCTATATTTAGGCATAAACCCAAGAGAAATGAACATTTATGTCCATGCAGAAACTTGTACATGAATGTACATAGAAACATTATTCATAATAGCTAAAAACACCTCATGCCCAACAACTGATAAACAAAATATAATATGTCCATACGATAGAATATTATTCAGCCATAAAAAGGAATAAAGTATTGATTCATACAATAATATAGATGAACCTTAAAATATTATTCTAAGTGAAAGAAACCAAACACAAAAGACCACATATAGTATGATTTTATAGAAAAAATATACAAACCCATAGAGACAGACAGTATATTAGTGGTTTCCAGGGTCTAGGGGGAGCGGGGAATGGGGAGTGACAGCTAACTGGTACAAAGTTTCTTTTTGCTGATGAAAATGTTCTAAAATGGATTATGGTTATGGTCACACAACTCTGTGAATATACTAAAAACCACTGAATATTACACTTTAAAATGGTGAATTTTATGCTATGTGAGTTATAGCTCAACAAAGCTAATTAAAGAGGATAATTAATTAATTAAAGGTCTTACTTTCTAAATCAATAAATGTTTTTAAATCTTTTCCTTATATTATAAAAAAAAAAGGGAGTCAAGAAGTCACATTATCTATGAAGAATATAGGGTAATAGCTGAAGGGTAGGGAAGAGACAAGTACCTCTACAGCATTTTGCTTTATTAGTTTCAAGATCTCTTTAGTATTTCAATATAGAAGAGGACATTTAAGATACTAAACAGCTGTATTCAAACAGATCCTCAGTGTGAAAGTACCCCTAGGGATGCGGGCAATAACTATATAATGTTTTCAATTTTCTAAAGAAAAATTTTAAAATAATACTCACTTGCTTTTTCTTTTCTAGAATTAGAAAGTACACATAAATTTGGAGAACCAATGGAGCAGTCTTATACGCCCAGAGATACTGCATTTCTTATCCTGCATCCCATCCTGGCACCTTGAACCATTCAATCACTCTCCAAGGCCAATTATAACACTGAAATTCTAAGTGACACCAACTTTGAATTTTGAAGTCCTGATATCCCTCTACCTTTTGAGGTAACAGAACTTCATAGACACCTTTTTATTGCTGGCAATTATTTGCCTACCCTTTGACTGATTCTCTTTAATACTACATTTTGTTCTCCAGACTGAAATTCCCTGTCCACAGCAGTTGCTTGGGCAATTCTCACAGCCCAGGAGCAAGTATAATTTCTGATCTCATCTCTTCCCCCAGTCTGTGTCCTTTCTTAGTTAACCAGTCATTCCCAGATGAACCCCAGGATCTAATTAATGATATTTTATGCTCAATTACTTAAACTCAAAAACTCTATGATATCTTGGACTTCTCTCTCATTGTCCACAATCAGTGAGTCAGTCACTATAGTAGTCATTTCCTGTTTGCTAAAATTCGGATCTCCCCAACTACAGACACAGAACAACTGCAATGCACAATTCCATGAGGTTAGGCAGGACCATGTTATTTCCTTAGGTCAATAATGTGATAGCAAAAGTGATCTTCCAAAAAAAGGATTTAATTGCCAGTGCCTGACTTTTTGGCTCACTCTTCTCCTGTCACAGTGATCATAAAAGTACTTGTTGATATGAATGAGTAATAAGATCAAAGCATCCTGTAATGCTGAGCCAACACACGAAGAGCAACTGCTCTACAGAGTCATCTAAACCTGTAGAGTGGCTGGTACAAAGGTAGTGAGTTATTTCACTTGATTGTTCACAGTCAGTTACAGATTGAACTCCCTGTTCTACTACTTTCCCCCTCCTCACTACTGTGCTTGACTAGTCTTAAAAAATAAAATAAAATAAACCCGCAGAGTGCTTTGCATAAACAGGAAATGCATTTTTGTTGTTTCAAGAACCTGAGACTTGAGGTTTCCTTGTTAATAAAACATAACATGGTCTGATATAGTCACCAAGTTCTATCTAATTAAATATATACGAATATATTTATTGTAGCTTCCAGTGATGAGAGAAAGATAGAAACATCCCCAATATTACCAATAAAGCATTAGTTAAACAAATTATGGTACAAAGGAAGAATGTGCAGCCACTGAGGGAAAACATGTAATGTCACTGAAAGGTGTCCAACATATACTGTTACAATGAAAAAAAAGTTGCAAAGCAGCATATATATAATGCTGTTAAAAGCATTATATATAATGCTGTTAATCTCTGTTAAAAGAAAATATATATACATATGCATTCATTATGTATCCTCACATAAACACAATATGTACATAAAAGTACAAATATAGTATATAGTCTATTGATATTATTATATGCAGAGGAAAACTCTAGAAGAGATTTAACAAACTGAAATTGAATTACAGGACATTTTTGCCCTTTAATTAATAAGTTTTCTGCTCCAGGACATTGGTCTGAGCAAACATTTTTGTGTAAGACCTCAAAAGCACAGGTAACCAAAGCAAAGCTGGACAAATAGGATTACATCAAGCTAAAAAGCTTCAGCACAGCAAAAAAAACAATGTGAAGAGACAACCCACAGAATGGGAGAAAATACTTGCACACTATCTATCTGACAAGGGATTAATAGCCAGAATATATAAGGAGCCCAAACAATTCAACAACAAAAAAACAAATAATCCAGTTAAAAATGGGCAAACGATCTGAATAGACATTTCTAAAAAGAAGACATACAAATGGCTACCAGATATATGAAAAAATGTTCAACATCACTAATTCTCAGAGAAATGCATATCAAAATCACAATGAGACATCCATCATCTCACCCCAGTTAAAATGGCTTATATAAAAAAGATGGAGAATAATGCATGCTGATGAAGATGTGGAAGGGGAACCCTCATTCACTGTTGGTGGGGATGTAAATTAGTATAACCATGATGGAAAACAGTATGGAGGCTCCTTAGAAAACTAAAAATAGAACTTCCATATGATCCACTGGGTATATATCCAAAGAAAGGAAATCATTATGTCAAAGAGATATCTGCATTCTCATGTTTATTGCAGCACTCTGCACAACAGCCAAAATATGGAATCAACCTAAGTGCCATCAATGGATAATTGGATAAAGAAGAAAATGTGGTATATATATATATATACCACATTTTATATGATATATATATACCACATTTTCTTTACTTGGATAAAGAAAATATATGTGTATAAAATATATATATATATATATACCACATTTTCTTTATCCAAGTAACCACCATATATATATATATATATATATAATGCAATATTATCCAGCTATAAAAAAAAATGAAATCCTGTTATTTGCATCAACATGAATAGAACTGGAGGCCATTATGTTAAGTGAAATAAGCCAAGCACAGAAAGACAAATATATGTTTCATTCATATGTGGGAACTAAAAAAATTAATCTCATGAAAATAGAGAGTAAATTGGTGGTTACTCCAGGCCCGGAAGGGGAGGGGTGAAGGAGGGAAGAAGAGAGGTTGATTGATGTGTATAAATAGGCAGATAGAAGAAATAATACCTAGTGTGCTACAGATCAGTAGGGTGATTATCATTTAAAGTAATATACTTTACATTTCAGAGTAGCTGGAAGAGAATAATTCAAATGTTTCTAGCATAAGGAAAAGACAAATATTTAAGGTGATACATCTCCCAATTACACTGAACTGACCTTTGCAAATTATATGAATGTATTATATTATCCCATGTATTCTAAAAATATGTACATCCATTATGTATCAGTAAAAAATTAATTGGTAAACAAATAGTATATTTCTGTCTCGATGGAATTTTTTTAACAAGGATCACACTTTGCTTTTATAAACAGAAAAATATATTAATCTAATGTTTTTAATATGGCATTCATGTCTTGCTCTTCTTTTTTTTTTTCTGTGCCAGGAATTTTAGCAGGGATCTGAAGTAAAATCAACAGACTCACACAGTAGTAAATAAAAAGTGTTAAAATGATCTTGGCTTTTAAAACCTAAGTAAGAACATAGTGTTTTGGTTCATTTGGGTTTTTTTTTTCTTTTCATTCCATTTGTTTAAAAATACATATTCACCAGAAGAGAACAACTATGATGTTCCACCTGTTTATTTTCATCCCTGAATTCAAGACAACTCAAAATTACATTGTTGATATATTCAGTGCTTTCAATGCCACCTTATTTAGTTGTACGGTTGATTGTTGAAAATTCTTCTTTGCTAGACTATCTGAAATATACGCATTCCATTTGCTTTTGGCATCCAACATTGCAATGCTGCTGCTTAATATTTTAATCAAGCCCCAGCTTCAGGCAAAGGAAGAATTCACCACACAGCTGATAGCTCAAGGTCTAAAGTTAATTTTTTTAAATGTAAATTTTTAACAAAATATTAGAATAGATTTATGAGGTAACAATTGATTCATTTTAATTTTCAGTATAACTTTAATTTGCCAAATGTATGGGGCAGCTCTCTTTTATTAAGAATCAATATTCTCAGTTACTATAAATTTAGCAAATAGGAGAAATGAATGCAATTTTATATACTTTATCAATGATGATGTTTTTAGTAGTTCAATCTAAACACTAATGTATGGAGGCCTTATTTATGATTTAAACTACTAACCTCATAAGAAGTCCATATTGAAAAAGGGGTTATAATGGGATATAAAAAATTATTTTACTTGTCCATATTGGTACAACCATTGAACTATTTTATAAAACATCTCAGCCCAGAGACACAAAAACAGGGTCAGTAGTCAGATTGCCTAGGTTCAAATTCCAGCTATGTCATTCACTAGTCATGTGACTTCAGGCAAGCTACCCTACTCATTTACATGAAAAATGAGGGTAATAATTGTATCTAATCACAGGGTTATTGTGAAGATGAAAGGGGAAAATCCAAGTACACCAGTAAGCAAGGTACCTGTTATTCGGCAATAATTCAATTAATGTTAGTTACCTGCTGCCATTAGTACTGTTGATAATGACATTGATATTGAAGTTGCTGCTACTCTGTTTTATCGTATGTTGAATTTTTTTATTGGATGTTATTAGGAATATATCTCTTGATGGTAGGGTCCATCCAGCAAAAATCTTTAAAAAATCAATTAAAAGCCTAATTTTCTGATCAAATTTTTATTTTTCCAGTTTTCCCACTTAGGTTAATAAAGTCTGCAATGATCCTAATGGAAAAAACAAATATCTTGCTAAATTTTTGAAAGATAGTGCTACAGTTTCATTTTACTAAAATTTGAGTTTATTCTTGGTTTACTGTAGAAATAAAATAACATGGATCAGAATTGAACAAGATAAATCAGAACCTTAGTAAGTTGTTTTTCTAATTCTTAAGAATTATGGTGATTGTGCTAACCTAATATACACACACATACTCATACTAATATATAGATCTCATTTTTAAATTATTACAATAATAAACTAGAGGTAATAAATTTCTTATGATAAGTCAGAAAATCACATTAGCTGTAAGATACCCATATTCGACAACATTCTTTCCCAGAAGTCCATTTTACACATATTTTGTTCTTCAAAGGATGCATTTTTTTACCTGCCTCATTATATCTTCATTACTCTGTCAGACATGTTTTCACAAAAATTTTAATAAAATGAGTTTAAAGAATATCTATGGTCTTTGAGGGGAAAATTTTATACTGTCAACTATTGTTTCTCAAACTGACCCTTGGAAGTTTTTTCAGGAGTCTGAGACTTCTCTGTATGTTCTTTTTAAATGTCATGTGTTTTCTTTGATGTTAAAGTAATATAATTAAAAAAGAGATTGTGGATCATTTGAACAATCTTAAAACTGAATACTGCCGCTCAATTTTTCAGTTTGTATTAGTGCTTATATTTATGATTATACTGTCAACAAGGAGTGCTTTGTCACTGCTTAGTGAGAAAATAACAGAAATTGACCTAATAGCTAAATGATGAATCTGTGCCAAGTCAAGACAAAATGACATCATAACAGGCAGTTAAAAATTTCCTTATAGTACAACTTTTTTTAAAAGGTGGTAAAACTGAGTCATCATAAAATTTATTATATTATAGTCATACCAAACTCAAAGGATTCTATGCTGTAATAGTCCATATTCATAAAACAAATGACAATTGTTCATCAGCAAAACATCATCTATCACATTAAATTAGTGTCTCTAATTTATATTTTATCGGTTTTATAGTTTTGTACCTTTGCATTACTTTTATTATCATAGAGGAACCATACACTATATAAAAACATAGCTTCATGTTTTCACATATTTAAATAATATTATAATAAAAATAGTCTGAGCAGTCCTTAGAAACTTTTTGAAATGCTTTTAATAAAATATTCTAATTTCTATAGCGGTATAGGTTTTTATTATTTCATTTGTATTGGGCTTTAAAATGTCTTTTTCAGACCTGTTTTTCCTGCTGCTTATTAAATGTCAAACACTGTTGTAATTGCTTTTCATATATTCATTTGTTTGTTCATCATAACAATCCTTCAAGGTAAGTTTACTGTATAGATGAGGAAGTTAAGGTATAGTATGGATAAGAAACTGTCTACAGTCCTCAAGCAAGTAAGTGATAGAGTAGGGACTCAAACCCAAGTATTCTGTGTCCAGGGCCCATATGCTTAACCTCTGAATTATACTGCCTCTAATTTTATATGCTATTTATGATGTAATTCCCCTGAAGTTACTCAAATACTTTAAATGAATTTCTCAAAATTTTTACCCTTTAATGGTATTTAAGGGGAAAAAAACACACATTTGATTGTTGCTTTAAAAATTTCATTAGTCTTACTTTTCAGAAATAATTTCTCTCCAACTTCCTGGCATTTCCTAAAATTGTTCCCTGGAAGTAAAAGCACTGCTTCTTTTGGAAATGACCACTTATTTGAGCACATCTTTGCCCCAGCAATGTTCATCTATAGTGTCCTGGGATATTGCCCAAACCACTCTGAGGGTAAATAAGGTTAAATTTAAAGGGATTTCAGAGTCAATTATAAATAGTTTAATTTAAAAAGGTGGTAAAATGAAGGGGAAATGCAAGCATTGAGTGGAGGAATTTATGGTGATGAACAAATTCAAAATCATTACAATGAAGATTTGGAGAGTCCTGCAGCTAATATGTCAACTCATCAGTCCGAGTCACATTAGGAAATGGGAAGCAAACTCAAGTTAGGCAATCTGTAGAAAGTCTAATGAAGGAACCCTTTCCAAAGGAGTGTAGGAGATCTAGGGAAATCACAAGGGACAGTGCAGTGCCTACCCGCTATGACCAAGAAGATGTCTTTACCATTCTAAGCCTGAAGGGTGTAGGAAAGAAATGGTTAACCAAACACAAAAAGATAGAGTCCCACAAAGGGAGCCACCTGAGCAAAGTCACAATCTTTGGTAGAAGGAACCTCCCAGACTATGGCGACCCCTCAGAGAGACAGCAAAGAAATAAAGACCTGATCTCTCTCTCCTCCCTCCCTTCAGCTCTTGCTGAGGCTCCCATTGGCCAAGCCAGATCAGAAACCAAGGAAACAAGGCAGCCCACTAAAGCAGCACATACTCTCAAGTTCCTGGGGCACAGAGCAGGGTGGAGAACAGTGGACAGGGGATCTGGAAGGGGAAGCAGAAAGTATCCAGTACCAACACTGTAGTTAATGTTAATATTTGATATTCAATCATCAACC
Organism: Microcebus murinus; assembly: GCF_040939455.1. Taxonomy (NCBI): domain Eukaryota; kingdom Metazoa; phylum Chordata; class Mammalia; order Primates; family Cheirogaleidae; genus Microcebus; species Microcebus murinus. The sequence continues at coordinate 37,089,594 of NC_134113.1, forward strand.
CAAGCTAATTTATCACCAAATAGTTTTTCTCTAAAGGGCTTTATATCTAGCAATTTTCCTTCATTTCAGATATCAGAGAAAGTTCTTTTTCAGTAATTCCTTGTTTATCCTCCTCAGTCACCCTCCCAGTGAAAAACTTCCAGGCCACCTCATCTGAAATTGTAAACCCTTGATACTATTTATTCCCTTCTGTTTTATTCACTTCTTCATTCGTAGTGCTTAGGGACAGGTAGGGTAAAAAGAGGTTCCCCAAATGTCTTATTAGTAACTAATTGTTTACTAGCTGTGTGGCCCTGGATAAGCTACTTAACCTCTCTATGCATCAATTGTGGTTAAAGCCAATAAATGAAGCAAACAGAAAGAATGCCTGGCTTCCTCTTTCTTTACAGGTATATTGAAAGCAGAAATTTGTCAAGTAGAATCAGTCTGTATCAATTATAATTATTTAAGCAAATTTGAATTTTGATGAGGTTCTCTCTCATTTGAAAGCAGGTGATAATGACCATACTGTTACACATGTTTCTTAATTTATTCTTGTTTAAACTTTCTTTAAAATAAAAAAGCTATAAGTTTTTTAGTACAACTCAAAAAGATATAGTTTTGCAAAACTTAATGACCTAATTTTCTCAGCAAAAAATATCATTAACCAAACTTAATATAGTATGTCTAATATTCAAGAATTAAAAGTTTTTACCACCACAGGATTATAAGAGATTTAATACGGAGACTATGGTGATTTCCATGCTGAGGTCTTATGTTCTTTAAGAACAACTTACAGACATTTAACATATATGAGACAAGAAAAACACAAAAAAATTAACTATTTTTCAATAGTTTAATAATTTCTTCTCTGCTGAATTATATATATATACATATATATATATATGGATATATATATATGCCAAACTATTATCCTAAACTATTAAAAATAAAATACATTCTTTACTTAAATAAGATACTTGATTATTATCAGCCAAGGATAACAAAACAACTATTAAACTAAAATTACTGTTTTATGAAACACCATTTTTCTTAGAAATATTTGTGTGATTATATACATTTCAATAGAGTGAATCTTCTTATAGAAAGATGAATTGACACAAATTTTACACTAGTGTTATTTGTGATATCCATTCAGAAAAATAATTTGAAACAAGTGTGGATTTACAAAATTTCCTAAAGAGTGAATAATTATTATTTTTTAAATTCAGAAACTCACACAATTTTCTTTCTTTCTTTTGGCTATGAAAAAATTTCAACCACTAGACATCTTATTACAGTTTTCTTTTCTTCTCTTTTTTATTCTTGTTCTTTCCAATAAGCATAATCAGAATTAATTAAACAAATTGATTAAATTATTATGATGATGATAGTGGCCTGTTTTCATTTCTCCCATTCTTACAACCCTTCCTAACTTTATTATTACTATAGAAACATTAAGGACTGTTAATTGAATCAGAAAATTCATGACAGTTTTAGAACATTTTGTACCCTTATTTCTATCAATTATTACCAGTTTAATCCTGCCTTAAGATTATGGCATGGCTTCATGCATGCATGCATTGCTTCTTTGTAAAGCACTGTTCCAGGTATGGTAGGTCTGCAATGAATATGACAGATGTCTCACCTCCCATTCTCACTGTTATGCCTTCTTCCTTCCTCATTGGTTCAATGAAAATAATAATAGTGACCATTTATTGAACACTTATTAGGTGAAACTCACCATAATGTGTGCTTAACAGAATTATCTATTTAATTCTCATAACCCTACCTGACAAGTAAAAGGCAAGTGTGGTCCGATTCATCTCTTAGCTCTACCATTTACTAGCTGTGTTTCTTTGGCAAGTACTGTAACCTCTCTAGACCTCAATTTCTTTGTCTATATAGTCTGATAGAATTTAGTAATCTTACCACAATGACACAGCAGCCAAGAGACTGAGTGAGGATCTCTAAACCCTCACCTGACTCTGTGGATGTCCAAGGGAGGTTTCAACTGTATTAACTTCCAATTTGCAACAGATTTTGCCCTCTCAGAAAAAAATCACAATACAAAGAGAAGAAAAAGTTGCCTTCTGAATGAAGCTAAGGTAGCTCTTCTAAACAGCCTAGTTTATTTGAGTACAATATTGGAGGTAGATATTAAAGATTTTCAAATAACTTATTGGCAGGAGAAGAGGGAAGAAAAATGGCAGAATATTTAGAGTTATAACAGAAGTGAACAATATGGTAGCAAGAAATTTTTATTTGCTATTTACTCACCTCTCATAACACAGGTACTATTAGACCCTTGTCACAACATGCAGAAAGAAAAGAGCAAACTTTCTGGAATTGATCATCAGACAGACAAGTTATTCAGCCTAGACTAAAACAAGCATAGTCATAGCATAAGTCTTGCTTTTTTGCCAGTTTTGGTTGCCTTGAACCAGCATTTTAGCATTTAAAGAATAGTAATCAGTCACATTTTAAAGCCATTGATGAAATTTCTTATTTCTTACCAGTTTGTGGATCACAGTAAATGTGGATATTATGCTCAGTTTTAAAAGGTAAAAGGTGATTTTACTTCTAGAGACATATTTTTTCCACATTATTTCTATAGGAAAATAATTTATGGAACTCTGAATGTTGGCCAACACTGTATTACATTTAAATACCTCTATATTAAATTAAAGCATTTTTTCTCAACAAAACATTGAGTTTTTTCCTAAGGATTTGAAGATCATGAACTATGTATTTCCAAAGTACTTACTTAGAAACTGCTCAATATTACATACATATTTTTAAAACAACTAAGCAAAAAAACAAGGAGTTCCATGGAAGAACAATAAAATATAGATGATTTTGTTCTCTTCCTTGATAAACATAACAGTAGCAATGCATGGTGGGGAAAATGTGATCCTCACTTGATAAAATGGGTTTACATAGCTGGAGTATATAAGTGATGTCATCAAGAAGTAAACACAAGTCAGCCAAACACATGAGGATATTATTTGGAGCATTTTTGCTTGTATATGTTCACATAACATTTCAGCTGTGTAATGCTAGACTTTAACTTATGCATATCTGTGGGACAGAGGAATCTCTCAAAGAATGAAGAGAGACTTTATTCAAAAGTGTGCAGTGGAAAATTAGTTCTCACAATGGGCTTCCTTTACAGAAAACCACTGGGTTAGCAGTATGTATTCCATCACACATGGTTTTCTAGGATTTGAGTCAGCTGTTCCAACTATGAATAACAATTAGAGCACTGTGCAACAATAATTGCTTGCTGTGGCACTAATCAAAGCAAAATCCCGACCTCACCCCTACTCCTGAAGCCCTATCCCTCTTTCCCCCCACAACGTACAAACAATTTTTAAACAAAAGGATGTGAATGGCAGGATTATGATTTCTTTGACTACCATGTCAGTGTTCATGAACAATGTTTCAGCATGGGAAAATGAAAGGAAGCCACATTTGGAGCAACATAATAATGTAACAACTTCTAGCAGATGGACCCATGACATTTGGATAGAGAAAGAAGAGAACAAAGTCTGCTTGGAAAGAATTTTACATAGTTCAAGATTCCACTTTTGAAGTGAACAAAGAAGATAAAGATTTTGATCAATATAATAATAAATTTTGAGCCTGGAATGAATAAAAGTATCCTCTATACATATAAAAATACATTCTGGGTGAAGAGCTCATGTAAGGGATATAATCAAGAAATAAGCAAACAAAGCCTTTCATTCTACTGGGAAGATAATGATTTTATTGGGGGCATTAATATCTGAAGTAGTCAATCATTAGGACAAAATCAGTTGGGAAAATGATTTGGCAGTGTCCACTAAAACCAACATAGGCTGCTCCATGACCCAGTAATTCTGCTTCTGGGTGTATAAAAGGCATACAATGTTCATCAACGATATGTACATCAATGATGTGTACAGTGATATTCATAGCCTTGTTTGTAGTAGGAAAAAAAATACAGGAAACAACCAAACATCCATTCAAGAATAGAATGGATAAATAGTGGTATATCTACACAATGAAGAACTAAAGTATAACAATGAATGAGCTTTTCTTACACACTGCTCTGGGCATCTTGCACATCCTGGGCATCTTTCTTACACACACTGGGCATCTTGCACACCCTTTTCACGGCACCTACTGACTCATTATACAGGGAGTGGTCGAATCTCACCCACAGACAGCACCTATCGTCTCAGAAACTGAACAAGGTGTGTGAATACCCAAACGAAAACCTAAAGGAAAGAATCAACAACTGATCGACATAGGAAGAAATCAGTGAAGGAAATCCAGAAATATAAAGAACCAAACGGAAAACACCCCCCCAAAGAGGAGCACCAGCCCCCTAGAAACAGACACCAACCAAAATCAGGCAACCAAATTGACAGAAGAGGAATTTCGAATGTGGATCATCAGAAAATTCAATGACCTGCAAGAACAACTCATTAACCAACATAAAGAAACCACAAAAAGCCTCCAGGATCTGGAACAAAAGTTCACTAAAGAAATAGACACAATGAAGAAATGCTTAACCGAACTCCTGGAAATGAAGAATCAATTCAGGGAACTACAAAATACAGTGGAAAGTCTTAAGAACAGGGTAGATCAAACAGAAGAAAGAATCTCAGAGATTGAAGATAACACCCTCCAACTAAATAAAACCATCACACAGATAGAGCAGAGAAACAAGAGAAAAGAGCAAAGCCTACAAGAGATGTGGGATTATGTGAAGAAACCTAATGTGAAGGTCATAGGGTTACCAGAAGGGGAAGAAGACAACACCCAAGGGTTGGACAAGCTATTTGAAGATATAATAGAGAAAAATTTCCCAGGAATTGCTCCAAATCTTGATATACAAGTTCAAGAAGCTCAGAGGACCCCTGGGAGATTCAATGCAAACAGGAAGACGTCACGACATGCAGTCATCAGACTGACCAAAATATCAACTAAAGAGGCCCTTTTAAGAGCTGTAAGACGAAAGAAGCAAGTGACATACAAGGGAAAGCCAATTCGAATAACATCAGACTTCTCTAATGAGACTTTACAAGCAAGGAGAGACTGGGGCCCCATTCTCACTCTTCTGAAACAAAACAATGCCCAGCCTAGAATCTTATTCCCTGCAAAACTAAGCTTCGTATATGAAGGAGAAATAAAGACATTCTCAGACAAGCAAAGTCTCAGAGAATTCACCAAGACAAGACCAGCCCTACAAGAAGTACTCAAAACAGTGTTATGCATGGAACACCATAATAAAAACTCATGAATATAAAAACAACCAAAACCCAAAGATTAAAGGCCAGATAATACAATGGTTCAAGAGAGAAATCAAAGCAACAACATCCAACCCAACAGAATGAACACTAATCTACCTTACCTATCAGTTCTCTCAATAAATGTGAATGGCTTAAACTCTCCACTCAAGAGACATAGGCTGGCTGAATGGATAAGAAAATACAGCCCAATTATATGCTGTCTTCAGGAAACACATCTAACATGCAAGGATGCATATAGACTAAAAGTAAAAGGGTAGAGATCAGTATTCCAGGCTAGTGGAAGCCAAAAGAAGGCTGGCGTGGCAGTTCTAATTTCAGACGATTTAGTTTTTAAACCAACAAAAGTAGTGAAAGACAAAGAGGGTCATTATATAATGGTGAAGGGCACAGTTCAACAAGAAGAGATAACAATTTTAAATATATATGCACCCAACTTAGGTGCACCCAGATTCATAAAGCAAACCTTACTGGATCTAAGCAAATGGATTAATAGCAACTCCATAATCACCAGAGACTTCAACACCCCCACTGATGGCACGAGACAGATCCTCCAAACAGAAAATTAATAAAGAAATAATGGACTTAAACAAAACTCTAGAACAATTGGGTCTGACTGACATTTACAGAACATTCTACCCAAAATCCACTGAATATACATTCTTCTCATCAGCTCACAGGATATTCTCTAAGATTGACCATACCCTGGATACAAAGTAAACTTCAAGAAATTTAAAAAAATAGAAATCATACCATGTATCTTCTCAGATCACAGTGGAATAAAAGTAGAAATCAACCATAACAGAAACTCATATTTCTACACAAAAACGTGGAAATCAAACAACCTCCTACTAAATGATTACTTCATAAATGAAGAAATCAAGATGGAAATTAAAAAATTCTATGAAGAAAATGACAATGGAGAGACAATTTATCAGCTCCTCTGGGACACAGCTAAAGAAGTTCTGAGAGGAAATTTCATCTCCATAAATGCCTATAACCAAAAGTCAAAAAGATCACAAATAGACAATCTAATGAAATGACTCAAAGATCTGGAAAAAGAAGAACAGACCAGCCCCAAACCCAGCAGAAGAAATGAAATCAACAACATCAAATAAGAACTAAACGTAATTGAAAACAGGGAAGCTATTCAGGAGATTAATAAAACAAAAAATAAACAAAAATAACCTATTAAAAAGTGGGTAAATGACATAAACAGAAACTTTTCTAAAGAAGACAGAAGAATGGCCAACAAACATATGAAAAAATGCTCAACATCTCTAATCATCAGGGAAATGCAAATCAAAGCCACAATGGGATATCACTTAACTGCAGTGAGAATGACCTTTATCAAAAAGTCTCCAAATAACAAATGCTGGTGTGGATGCAGAGAGAGAGGAACATTCCTACACTGCTGGTGGGACTGCAAACTAGTTCAGCCTCTGTGGAAAGCAATATGGAGATACCTTAAAGTGATACAAGTGAATCTACCATTTGATCCAGCAATCCCATTGCCGGGCATCTACCCAAAAGATCCAATGACACTCTACAAAAAAGACACCTGCACTCGAATGTTTATAGCAGCACAATTCATCATTGCAAGGCTGTGGAAACAGCCCAAGTGCCCATCAATCCAAGAATGGATTAATAAAATGTGGTATATGTCTACCATGAAGTACTATTCAGCTCTAAGAAACAATGGTGATATAGCACATCTTATATTTTCCCGGTTAGAGCTGGAACCCATACTACTGAGTGAAGTATCCCAAGAATGGAAAAACAAGCACCAGATATATTCTCCAGCAAACTGGTATTAACTGAGTAGCACCTAAGTGGACACATAGGTACTACAGTAATAGGGTATTGGGCAGGGGAGAGGGGGCGGGTATATACATACATAATGAGTGAGATTTGTACCATCTGGGGGATCGTCATGCTGGAAACTTAGACTTGTGGGGGGAGGGGGAATGGGGGCATTTATTGAAACCTTAAAATCTGTACCCCCATAATATGCCGAAATAAAAAACAAAAAAGAAAAAAGCAGCATTCTTTAGTAAAAGTGAGAATAGAATTGGTAAGATGGGGTCACAATGATATTAAAAAAAAAAAAAAAAACTTCAAAAACCTGAGAATGGCACTCTGGGAGGCCGAGGCGGGCGGATTGCTCAAGGTCAGGAGTTCGAAACCAGCCTGAGCAAGACCCCGTCTCTACCATAAAAATAGAAAGAAATTAATTGGCCAACTAATATATATAATATAAAAAAATCAGCCAGGCATGGTGGCTCGTGCCTGTAGTCCCAGCTACTCGGGAGGCTGAGGCAGGAGGATCGCTTGAGCCCAGGAGTTTGAGGTTGCTGTGAGCTAGGCTGACACCACGGCACTCATTCTAACCTAGGCAAGAAAGCGAGACTCTGTCTCAAAAAAAAAAAAAAAAAAAAAAAAAACCTGAGAATGGGACAGACTCAAACCAGAGATACAAAATATTGCCAATGTCTTCACTCCCATGTTCATTACAACACTGTTCACAATGGCCAAGATATTGAATCAACCTAGACATATACAAATGGCTGAATGAATACACAAAATATGCCATATGTATATAACACTATTCAGGTTTTTTGAATTAATTTATGTTTTTATTTCAGCATATTATGGGGGTACAAATGTTAAGGTTACATATATTGCCCATGCCCCCCCATCTCGAGTCAGAGCTTCAAGCATGACCATCCCCCAAAAGTTGCATATCTCACTCATTATGTTTGTATATACCCGTCCTCTCCTCCCCCCTCCCACCTGCCCGACACCTGATAAATGTTATTCCTATATGTCCACTTAGGTGTTGATCCGTTAATACCAATTTGCTGGTGAGTACATGTGGTGCTTGTTTTTCCATTCTTGAGATACTTCACTTAGTAAAATAGGTTCCAGCTCTATCCAGGAAAATACAAGAGGTGCTATATCACCATTGTTTCTTAAAGCTGAATAGTACTCCATGGTATACATATACCACATTTTATTAATCCACTTATGTATTGATGGGCACTTGGGTTGTTTCCACAACTTTGCAATTGTGAATTGTGCTGCTATAAATATTCGAGTGCAGGTGTCTTTTTTGTAGAGTGTCATTTGATTTTTTGGGTAGATGCTCAGTAGTGGAATTGCTGGATCAAATGGTAGATCTACTTGTAATGCTTTAAGGTCTCTCCATATTGCTTTCCACAGAGGTTGAACTAGTTTTCAGTCCCACCAGCAGTGTAGAAGTGTTCCTATCTCTTCACATCCATGCCAACATTTATCTTTTGGGGACTCTTTGATAAAGGCCATTCTTATTAGAGATAAGTGATATCTCATTGCAGTTTTAATTTGCATTTCCCTGATAATTAGAGATGTTGAGCATTTTTTCATATCTTTGTTGGCCATTATTCTGTCTTCCTTTGAAAAATTTCTGTTCATGTCCTTTGCCTACTTTTTGATAGGGTTGTTTGATTTTTCCTTGCTGATTTTCCTGAGTTCTAACTAGACCCTAGTTATCAGCCCTTTATCAGATGTGTAGCTTGCGAAAATTTTCTCCCATTCTGTGGGTTGTCTGTTTGCTCTCTTGACAGTTTCTTTGGCTGTGCAGAAGCTTTTTAATTTGATCAGGTCCCATTTATTTATTTTTGTTGCTGCTGTGATTGCCTTTGGGGTCTTCTTCATAAATTCTTTGGCTAGGCCAATGTCTATAAGAGTATTTTCAATGTTTTCCTCTAGAATTCTAATAGTTTCACATCTAAAATTCAAGTCTGTTACCCAGCGTGAGTTGGTTTTTGTGAGAGGTGAAAGGTGTGGGTCCTGTTTTAGTCTTCTACATGTGGCTATCCATTTTTCCCAGCACCGTTTATTGAATAAGTATTCTTTCCCCCAGTACATGTTTTTGTCTGCTTTGTCGAAGATTAGATGGCTATATGAGGATGGTTTTATATTTGGGTTCTCTGTTGTGTACCACTGGTCAATGTCCCTGTTCTTGTGCCAATGACAAGCTGTTTTAATTAGTATATCCTTGTAGTATAGTTTGAAGTCTGGTAAATTGATACCTCCTATTTTGTTTTTATTGCCTAGGATTGATTTTGCTATATGAGGTCTTCTCTGTTTCCATAAGAAGCATAAAATTATTTTTTCTTTATCTGTGAAAAATGATGATGGTATTTTAATAGGGATTGCACTGACTCTGTAGGTCACTTTGAGTAGTATAGACATTTTAACAATGTTGATTCTGCTGACTCATGAGTATGGTATGTTCTTCTACCTATTGACATCCTCTGCTATTTCCTTTTCAGTGTTTCATAGTTCTCCCTGTAGAGGTCTTTTACCTCCTTAGTTAAATATATTCCTAGGTACTTTATTTTCTTTGTTGCTATTTTGAAGGGAATTGAGTCTTATCAAGTACTGAAATTGAAACAGCATTAAAAAACCTTCCTAAAAAGAAAAGTCCTAGACCAGATGGTTTCACACCCGAATTTTACCACACCTAAAAAGAAGAACTGGTGCCTATCCTGCAGAAATTATTCCACAAAATCGAGAAGGATGGAATTCTCCCCAACACATTTTATGAAGCAAACATAACCCTGATACCAAAACCAGGAAAGGATGCAACAAAAAAAGAAAACTACAGACCAATATCCCTCATGAATATAGATGCAAAAATTCTCAACAAAATCCTAGCCAATTGAATCCAGGTGCTTGTCAAGAAAATAATCCATCACAACCAAGTGGGCTCATCCCAGGGATACAGGGATGGTTCAACATACACAAATCTATAACTGTAACTCACCATATAAACAGAAGCAAAAACAAAGACTATATGATCCTCTCAATAGACGCAGAAAAAGCATTTGACAAAATTCAACACCCTTTTATGATAAGAACGCTCAACAAAATAGGAATAGATGGGGCTTACCTAAAAATTATACAAGCCATATATGACAAACCCACAGCCAATATCATACTGAATGGGGAAAAATTGAAATCATTCCTACTTAGAACTGGAACAAGACAAGGTTGCCCACTATCTCCACTTCTGTTCAACATAGTGCTGGAAGTCCTTGCTACAGCAATCAGACAAGACAGCAGAATTAAGGGTGTCCAATGGGAACAGAAGAGATCAAACTCTCACTCTTTGCTGATGACATGATATTACACCTAGAAAACCCCAAAGATTCAACCAAGAGACTCCCTGAATTGATAAATTAATTTAGTCAAGTCTCAGGATACAAAATCAATACACAGAATCAGAGGCATTCATATACGCCAACAACAAAGTGAGAACCAAATCAAAGACTCTATTCAGGTCTTAAAAAGAGGAAAATCCTGTCATTTTCAACATCATGGATGAATCTGCAGGACATTATTTTAAGTGAAATAAGCCAGTCACAGAGGGACAAATGCCACATGATCTCACTTTTATGTGGAATCTAAGAAAGTTGGACTAACAGAAACAGATAGTGAAATGGTTGTTGCCAGGAGTTGGAGAGGAGAGTGGTGGTGGAGATGTTGGTCAAAGGATACAAAGTTTCAGCTAGATATGAGTAATAAATTCAAAAGATCTATTGTACAACATGGTGATTGTAGTTAATAACAAAGTATTATATTCTTGAAAATTACTGAGAGTAGATTTTGTGTTCCCACCCCCCAAAAAAAGTAGTTGAGATAATGCATATGTTAATTAGCATGATTTAGCCTTTCCATTGTGTATATATATTTCCAAGCAACATTTTGTACGTGATAAGTATATATAATTTTTATTTGTCAATTAAAGATAAATATATAAATAAATATTGCCAAGCAGTGGTGAGGTCCCAGGGTCCCAGCTATGATCTGAATCATGACTGTTATGGTACCAAACCACAAGCTTATGTGATCTCCAGCAGCACTTTGAATCTCTGAGCTAATCTTATAATGACTCTTTACAATTATTTTTAAGATCTCAGGTGTAGAGAAAAGACAGATGGTTAGACTGATCGAGGTATGAGTTTTTTGCAGCATTGGTGCAAAGGAAGGACTCAGCTTCAAAAGACAGAAACCCAACTCAAACTAGCTTAAAGACAAGAAGATTTATTTGGCTATATCATTGGAAATTTCAAAGTATAGGCGGTTCAAGGGGGTCAACCATTGTCATTGGCAACCTGCTTTTTCTTCTCCATTTCTTAACTCTGTTTTCCTCTCTGTTAGCTTCTTTTGGGGGCAAGTTTTTCCTTACTGGTAGCAAAGGAGAACACTTGAATCTTAATCCATTGTTACAGTTGCCATCTCCCTAAAAGAAGAGCACATCTTTCCCATTAGCTTCAGAAATTATTATATGAATGACAATACAGTAGGTTGTACCTTCTTGGATCACAGACTCATCCCTAAGTCAGTCATTGTGGTGCAGGAAATAGAGTACTCTGATAGGCCATCCCTGGAACTGGTAGGTGAGATCAGTCTTCTTCAAACCACATGGACTAACAGCATAGAAGCCAGTTTTTTTTCTTTCTGAAAAAAAATTGAAAATAAAGAATAGAAAGATACAAGGCTGGAAAAACAGAAAGAGAAAAAAAAAAGGAAAACTCAAAAAAGCATATAATTTGTCCTCATTCATTTTTGTAAGTATCTGTTTGCATTTAAACATTGTCTTTTAACATTCAGCTATAACCTTATGATTTTCACATTTTCAAATACCCAAACTTAATCTTACACTTTTTGCTTTCTTATCTACACATCCCCATCATTCTATTCCTGGCTTCACATCTGCTCTTCATCTGCACTGACAATACTTATTAATCCTCACCTCTCTTAAATCCTTCATTGACCAAAATTGTTTCAATACTTAAAAAACAAAGCCGTTTTAGTGTTTCAATGAATTCAATTAATGTATTAATTATTCTCAAAATGATGACGAGGAGAGTATGAAACTTCATTCTCAAAATGTCTCAAATACAAGGTTGTGATATAAAGTAAAATATGCAGCTATTCTGCATACATGTATTACTCCACACACATTTTAGCTAAGATATGTTGACAATCTAAATGGAATTGACATTAAACTTGGGAATACAAATCGGACCCAGGTGCCTTCTGTTTAAAACCCTTTAATATTTTCCATTGTTCTGAAGGAAAATCCAAACACCTTAACGTGGCACAGCCCTGCTACCTGCTTGCGGTGTCATATTCTGCCGTGAGCTCTCTCCACTGCAGCCTTGCTGGCCTTCCTTTAGTTCTTCTTGCCTGCGGGCAACCTCCCACCACAGAGCTACCGCATATTTCCTCATCTTTTCCTGGTAAGTTTTTTTCTCTCGATCCTGCTCAAAGTTCCAATTTTCAGAGAAGCCTTCTCTGATCTCTGTGGTCACATCAACACACCCATTAATTTTCCATTTTCATAACACTGTACTGGGTATTTCTCTTCACTATGCTTTGCCACTGCTGTGGCTTCACAGTTGTTTGTTTGTGTGATTACTTGATTATAGTCTGTCATACTCACTATGTTATAAATGCCAAGATAGAGACTCTGTCTAGTTTCACTCACTATTGTATCTCTAGTAGCCAATGCATTGCTTTGCACATTGTTGGTGCTCAATACAGTGATTATATATTGAATGAATCAATGTATTTATTTATTATTTCTTGACATTAAAAAAAAAAAAAACAACTCTTTTCAGTTGCTCCCTTGGCTTCCCAAGAAAGAAGAAAGAATATAAGATAAACTAAAAGAATGTTCCCTGAATTCAGGATTTCACTTCGGGAATAAGAAAAACGACAACTATATATTTATTAATATTTATTTTTTAAACATTGTTTGTTTGTATATGTTTGTCTGGTTTTTTTTTCCAAGTCATGTTTTGGGAGACAACATGCTAAGTGATAGGCTTATCATCCGTCCACTCTCACCAGGGAGTTATTCACAATAGAAAAATAAAAATTCATGCATAATAAAAATTCTAGACCTTGGACACTGCTTAGCCTTGTCTAATTACGTGCAGTATAGTTGTCTGTCTGATAGCAGATGCTATATATATCTTGGCATCAAGATTATTGTTTATATATTACTGATTCTCCATGAAAAACATCTCCTCATTTTGTACCCTAGAGGACTCATTATCTCTCCAAGGGCAGATGGAAATTTATATATAAAAATTGATAATGGCCCTCTTTGCAAAATTAAAGATGTTGGCCAACTCCTTCTTTGGCAGCTGTCCAATTTGCATAATTGCATTTGCCTTTCTAAATTTCCCCTGAAGCATCAGTTGAATAAGGTTTTCCTTTGCATTTGCATTTTGAAAGGCTTAATTGTGCTGCATTAAACAGCTGCCCGCAACTGCAGCCTCAGACCTGACTAATACTGGTGAACTTTCTGTATGTTGACAAATCACTTTGATAATTTTCCAATCAAAGGAAAACCATTAGTATTCACGGGTTTATATAAGCAAAATATTTAGATTTTGTCCAATGTCAGTTAGCTGCAGTGAACATTCCTAAGGTAACTTTCCTACAATTCTGCTCAATATGAGTTTAACAACACATTTGATAAGGCTTGCTTACTAAGGATTATGCTTACAATGGCATTACACATAACAGTCAGGGAAGCAGAGTGTGAGTAGGTTTTATTATTATTATTATTATTATTTCAGGATATTATGGGAGTGGAGATATAAACATTTTGGTTACATGTTATGACTTTGCCACACCCAAACCATGATTTGAGACATGCCCTTTCCCCCACTACAATGCTCACTGTATCCATTAGTATCCACTGTACCCAAACCCCTGAACCCCCAAAGAATATTACTACTGTGTGAGCACCTTAATGTTGATCAATTAGTGCCAATTTGATGGCGAGTACATGTGGTGCCTATTCTTCCATTCTTGTGATACCTCACTTTGGAGGATGGGCTCAAGCTCTATCCAGGAAAATATAAGAGGTGCTAGATCACCATCTTTTTTTTTTTAGTTGAGTAGTATTCCATTGTATACATATACCATATTTTATGAATCCACTCATGGATTGATGGGCACTCAGGTTGTTTCCACATCCTTGCAATAGTGAATTGTGCTCCCATAAACATTCAAGTGCAGATGTCTATATTATAGAATGATTTTTGTTCCTTTGAGCAGACGCCTAATAGTGCTATTGCTGGATCAAATGGTATTTCTATCTTTAGCTCTTTGAGGTATCTCCAAATTCTTTTCCACAGAGGTTGCACTAATTTGCAATCATATCAGCAGTGTAAGAGTGTTCCTATCTCTCCACATTCTCACCAGCATTCGTTGCTTTGAGATTGTTTGATAAAGGCCAATCTCACTGGGGTTAGGTGATATCTCATTGTGGTTTTGATACACATTTCCCTAATGATTAGAGATGTTGAGCATTTTAATATGTTTGCTGGCCATTATTCTGTCTTCTTTTGAGAAGTTTCTGTTCATGTCCTTTGCCCATTTATTGAGGGGGTTGTTTTATTTTTTCTTATTGATTTTTTTGAGTTCTAGATAGACTCTTGTTATCAGCCCTTTATCAGATGTATAGAGAGCAAATATTTTCTCCCATTCTGTGGGATGTCTATTCACTCTAATGATAGTTTCCTTGACTGTGCAAAAGCTTTTTAATTTGATCAGGCCCCATTTATTTATTTTTGTGGCTGCTGTGATTGTTTTGGGGGTCTTCTTCATAAATTCATTGCCTGTGCTGATGTCTGAAATAGTCTTCCCTACATTTTCTTTTAAGATTCTTAAGTTTTCATGCTTTAGGTTTAAGTCTATTACCCATTGTGAATTGATTCTTATAAGAGGTGAGAAGTGGGGATCCAGTTTTAATCTTCTGCATGTAGTTATCCAGTTTTCCCCAACATCATTTATTGAAAAGAGATTCTTTTCCTCAGTGTATACTTTTGTCTGCTTTGTCAAAGATTAGATGAGAATATCCAGATGGTTTCATCTCTGGATTCTCAGTCCATCCTGTTCCAAAGGTCTAGGTCTCTGTTCTTGTGCCAGTAACGTATTGTTTTAGTTACTATAGCCTTGTAGTACAGCTTAAGGTCTGATAGACTAATAACTCCCAGTTTGTTCTTTTTGCTTAAGATTGCATTGGCTATACGAGACCTTCTCTGATTCCATACAAAGTATAGAATTATTTTTCTAGATCTGTAAAGAATGATGATGGTACTTTGATAGGGATTGGATTAATTCTGTAGATCACTTTAGGTAGTATGGACATTTTAACAATGTTGATTCTACCAATCATGAGCAAGGTAGATTTTTCAATCTGTTTACATCTTCTAAAATTTCTTTTCTTAGTGTTTTGTAGTTCTCTTTGTATATGTCTCTCATCCCTTTCATCAAATGTATTCCTAAATATTTAATTTTCTTTGAGGCTATTGTAAAAGCCTCATTTTTTTAATTTTTCAGATATTTTTTATCTGAATTTAAACTTGACTATTATTGGTATATATGAATGCCTCTGATTTGTGTGTATTGATTCTGTATCCTGAGACTTTACTGAATTCATTTATCAATTCCAGGAGTCTCTTGGTTGAATCCTTGGGGCTTTCTAGATGTAGTATCATATCATCAGCAAAGAGTAAGAGTTTGATCTCTTTTGCTCCTATTTGGATACCCTTAATTCCCCTCTCTTGTCTAATTGCTCTAGCAAGGACTTCCAGCACTATGTTGAAGAGAGGTGGAGACAGTAGGCAACCTTGTCTGGTTCCAGCTCTAAGTGGGAATGGTTTCAATTTTTCCCCATTCAGTATGATATTGGCTGTGGGTTTATTGTATATGGCTTTGATAATTTTAAGGCATGTCCTGTCAATACCTATTTTGCTAAGACATTTTATCATAAATATTTGCTGGATTTTGTCAAATGCTTTTTGTGCATCTATTGAGAGAATCATATGGTCTTTCTTCTTGCTTTTATTTATGAAGTGAATAGCATTTATAGATTTGCATATGTTTAACAAGCCTTGCATCTCTGGTATAAAGCCCACCTGATCATGTTGAATTGTTTTTTTGATATGCTGTTGGATTCAATTTGCTAAAATTTTGTTGAGGATTTTTACATCTATATTCATGAGGGATATTGATCTGTAGTTTTCTTTGTGTGTGTGTGTCCTATCCTGGCTTTGGTATCAAGGTGATATTGGCTTCATAGAATGAATTAGGGAGGATACTATCTTTCTCAATATTGTGGAATGATTTCTGTAGTATAGGTATGAGTTCTTCTTTGTATATTTGGCACAACTGGGAAGTGTAGCCATCTGGTCTGGGACTTTTCCTTTTTGGAACGTTTTTAATTGCTGCTCCAATTTCTGTGTTTGATATTGGTCTGTTCAGGAATTCTATTTCCTCCTGGGTGAACTTAGGAAGGTTGCATGTTTCCAGGAATTTGTCCATTTCCTCCACATATGTAGTTTTGGGGCATATAGGTTTTTATAGTATTCAAAAATAATGTTTTGTATTTCCACGGTGTCTGTTGTGACCTCTCCTTTTTCATTTTCTAATTGAGTTTATTAGAGTCCTTTCCTTTCAAGTTCTTGTCAATCTGGCAAGAGGGCTGTCAATTTTGTGTATATTTTTGAAAACCAGCTTTTGGTTTTGTTGATCTTCTGTATAGTTCTTTTATTCTCAATTCCATTTAGTTCTGCTTTGATCTTAGTTATTTCTTTTCTTCTGCTAGAATTGGAATTGATTTGCTCTTCCTTTTCCAATTCCTTGAGACTATTTATTAGATTGTTGATTTTTGAGCTTTCTGGTTTTTAGATGTGAGCATTTAATGCTATTAGTTTTCCTTTCAGGAAAGCTTTGTTATAACCCACAGATTTTGATCACTTGTGTCCTCATTGTCATTTAGTTCAAAGAATCTTTCAATTTCTCTCTGTATTTCTTTCTTGATCCCATAGTTATTCAACAACAGATTATTTAATTTCCATGACTTTGTGAAGTGGCGAGTATTTCTGTTGGAATTGAACTCTAATTTTATACCACTATGATTTGAGAAGATACACAGTATAATTTCTAAATTTTTTTATTTTTTTGAGGTCTGATTCATGGCCTAGTATGTGATCAATTTTGGAGAAAGTTCCATGACCTGGTACAAAGAACGAATATTTGGCTTTATTTAGGTGGAATAGTCTGTAGAGGTCTGTCAGACCCTTTTGTTCTAGGCTCTGCTTAAGTCCATTATTTGTTTATTTTTTGTTTGGAAGATCTGTCCAGTTCATTCATTGGGGTGTTGAAGTCCCCTGCTACTATGGCATTATTGTTTATCATGCTATTTAGATTGAACAGAGTTTGCTTTACGTATCTGGGAGCTCCTGAGTTGCATGCATAAATATTAATAATTGTTAATTCTTCTTGTTGGATCTTCCCTTTTGCCTTTATATAGTGGCTATCTTTGTCCTTTCTTACTTTTGCTATTTTAAAGCTTATGTTATCTGAAAAAAGTATAGCTACCCCTGCTTTCTTTTGACTTCCATTTGCCTGGAGGATTATTTCCAACCCTTCACCTTGAGCTTGAAAGCATCTTTGTGAGTTAGATGTATTTCCTATAGACAGCAGATACTAGGCTTATGGAGTTTTATCCACTCTGTCAGTCTATGTCTCTTCAGAGGACAATTTAAATCATTCACATTTATTGAGAGGATTGATATTTGAGGTAGATTTCTGCTCATATTGTTGGGTGAATTCCTATTGTTTTACTCCTTGAGCCATCATGGAGTCCAAGTTTTAGACTTTAACTCTTGAGTGATTTTACTTTGGAGAGTACCTAATGCACTGTTCAGTGTGTAATGCAGGTCTGAGTACTTCCTGTAGAGCTGGTCTAGTCTTTGCAAATTCCATCAATGATTGCTTGTCTGAGGTTTTTATTTCTCCCTCATAGATAAAGCTTAATTTTGCTGGGAAGAGAATTCTAGGTTGGCCATTATTCTGTTTTAGAAGATTAAGGATAGGCACCCAGTCCCTTCTGGCTTGTAAAGTTTCAGTTGAGAAGTCTGCAGTTAGTCTGATAGGTTTTCCTTTGTAGGTTATCTGCTGTTGTTGCCTCACTGCTCGAAGGATTGTTCATTTTGTGTTTATTTTGGTCAGCCTAATAACTAAATGATGTGGTGATTGGCTTTTCACATTGAGTCTCCCAGGAGTTCTGTGTGCGTCTTGTATCTGGATATCTAGATTTCAATTTGTTTAGCACATAGACATTATCTTCAAGTTCTGAGATTCTTTCCTCTGCATGATCCATTCTGTTCTTGAGGCTTTCCACTGTGTTTTAAAGTTCCTTGAAAGCCTCCTTCATTTCCAAGATTTCTGTTTGGTTTTTCTGTAGTATTTCAATTTCTTTAGAGAATTTTTCATTAATTTCCTGTATTGTTTTTGTGGCTTCTTTATGTTAGGTTTCTATTTTCTCTTCAATTCCATTGAGTTTTCTTACAATCCATATTTAGAATTCTTCCTCTGTCAATTTATTCATATCATGTAATTTGGTATCTATTGATGGATATCAAATATTTTCCTTTGGGAGTGTCTTTTCTCTCTGATCTTTTAAGTTTCCTGTGTTCTTTCACTGATTCTTCCTCATCAGGCTACTTTGTCAATAACTGGGGGTGCTGAAGCTGGTTTATGGCTTTAACTCCAAGTCCCTGAAGGGACGTTCCTTGACAGTGCTGGGGAGATGCACTCGAGTCCTGTATTGCCTTAGAGGTGTTTTAGCCTGCTGGGTTGTCTCTGACCTGTTGTCTTCACCTCTTGCCAAAGGAGATTAGTGAGTTTGGACTCTTGCTTAGTCTCCCAGGTGGTGAATCACTCTTGTGTGTGTGACTCTGCTGCCCTCCACTAGTTTGAGATGGAAGGCACTGTGATGGAAGGGTTATGGGCTTACCCTCTCTTTTGTTGCTTGCAGCTTGTGTGAAGAAGTTGATTATCGAGGTATTCCAATACCTTTGTATTAGGCTGTAAACCCCCAAATGGGGTATACAAGTGCCCCAGTCTTTGGGAAATGTCTTGTCACTTCCAAGGGTTACTTGAGCCCTGTTGCCACTTTAGGTGGGGTAAGAAGAGCAACATGTACCTGCAAGCCTAAGAGCATATACTTCTATGGTTGCTTGGTCTGCTGCTAGGGGAGAGCTGCTAATGTTTTATTCAGGGCTCTTTCATCACACTTATGAGGTAACTCCAGGTAGGAAGAGTCAATTGGTGCAATTGCTAAAGATTCTGGCCAAGATTTTCCTTCCCGGACCACAAGCCCCAAAGCTGGCAGTGAAAGGCCCAAACTAGCCTAAAGGCCCAAACTAGCCTAAAGGCCAAAACTAGCCTAACCAGCTTTTCGCTTCTGTAACTATGCTTGCTCTTAGGTAATTAAGACCCCTACCCCTCCCTTTTTCTTTCTTTTTTTCTTTTTTCCCGTAAGTATCGGTTGCAAGTTCTCGGAATTGGGTAGTGGTCGTGCAACTGGTTCTGCAAGATGGAGCTACTAGAATTTCCCCACCCTAAACTTCCCGGCCACCTGCGTGTGGTCTCGCCCCATAAAAACCCTAAGCTTGAGAGCTTCGGCGCGGCAGCTTCCCCATCTCGGTAATGCTGCTAGCCCCTGCACTGCGCTAGAAATAAATCCTCTTGCTCTCTTGCATCAAGCCTCTAGACTCTGAGTCTTTTTGGGCAGTCATCTCTCTCCCAAACGGGCTATACATTTCTACGGCCCAACAGCAGCAGCCTGGGCCCCAAGGGTGAGCCCTAGAGTTATGCTCTTATCAGATGATCAAAACCAACCCACTGGACTAAATCAACAGTCTCCCCCCTTTTGTTTAGTTCCAAGGTCCCACAGATTCATGCCAATCACCCAGAGAAAGTGACTTTTCTCCTTTCTCCCTGCCTCCAAGGGCAGAGTCTGTCCCGCCCGGCTAGGGGAGGGGTGTTGCTTGAGGCTTCTGCACTTCCCAGCCCAGAAAATCTCTTCTCTCCTTTCTCCACTCTTCCAAGGGTGGGGTCTGCCCTGCCAGAGAGGAAGTCAAGCATATGGGCAGAGGTAGAAGCACCTCTTGAGGCCACCCTGTGTCTCATCCCAGAAAGCAGCTACTCCACCCTGAAGGAAGGAATCTGTCCCTTTGGCATGAAATACTAGTGGCTGGGCTGGAGGCATAGGGGCTCCTGAGGCTGCCGAGGGTCTCAGCCCAGAGAGCAGCCTCTCCTCCCCTTCAATGGTGGGGCCGTCCTGCCAGCATGAGAAAAGGTAAGCGGCTTCTCTCCTTACGCCCCTCTTCCAAGGGTGGAGCCTGCTCTGCTGGGCAGGGCAGGGGCGGCTGGGGCAGGGGCACCGCCAGAGACTGTTGCCTGGGCTTGCCCTGCTGGGCTAGAGAAGGAGTAGTGCCCAGAACCACAATGAGCCACAGCATTTTTAGGCTATGGACCCCCAAAATGGTGGCTGCCCACCCACAGAGAGCCAGCATTAGAGGTGACTGCTCAGGGGGACAGCGGGTGCTGGGTTTGGCAGGCTGTCTCAATGAGCCACCCACTGTCCCCACTGCTTCCCTGACGCACTGACTCACATCAGTCCAGTAGGAGAGATCTGTACTCTGTCCCACCCTGTGCCAGCTGAATCTTTGGAGATTTCCAAGGGCAGAGCCTCCCTTTCCGTGTTCACCTCCCTTGTTCTGGTCCTGGCAACTGCCAAAGGTGAGGTGCCTGTCTCCAAACTCCCTCCTGTGGACCTGGGAAGTGTCCACTCAGACCAGTCACTCCCCTGCCCAGTGTGGACCTAGCACTGAGCCCTGAAGAGTTCAGAATGTTTCCTGCTTTTGTCTCTTCTCCACACAGCCTGTCTTCCACAACTGTGCCACAACTTTGCACTGACTTCAGGCGCTTCCCTTCCTGAATGGGTGTGGAGGTTGGTAGAGGAAGAGTCATCCTCCTGTGGGTCAGATCTCACTGCCCCAGCCGACTGACGGGCACAGCATCCCATGCTCTATTCCCTATTGTATATTTCACACTCTTCAGACTGTGTGGTCGATTCTCCAACTCACCTTTTTTTTTTTTCAGTGCTGCTTATCCTGCACTGCTTCTCTGAAGATTCATGATGCTGTTCCTGTGGAAGAGTGATCCACTTGTGTGTAGCTGTCCACGTTCTTCACCTCCTACACTGGGAGCAGAGAGCCAGGAGGTTGCCACTGATCCGCCACTTTTTTGTGGGGGTAGGTTTTATTTCTCTTACAACCACCAAACACTCTAATGTAATGTCATCTAATCTCCAATGTAAATAAACTAGAGGTCTGAAGTGGAGAAGAGCCTTTCATTCTCCAAGGTCTATTATGCCAATAGAGAACTTCTGAGAAAGCAACCAGATGTCATTCCTAACGTAAGGTTGACTGAAGTTGGTGCATAGGATCAAACTTCCCAGACCTTAGCCAATCTCTCCCCCTGAATTTTTTTTAAGACTGAGGACAAAGGAGTTGAGAGTATTGTGACAATGCTATTTAAATAATGGACTGTGGGATCTAAACTAGAAAATGATAACAAAAGGATGAAGAAGGGCTAAACCAAGAGCCACTTAGGTAGCCTGGAACAAAAGTTCAGCACTGGATGGTGACTAAGAATCCTTTCAGATGTTCTAGGTTAGGAGGTTTTTTATTCGTTCAAGAAATATTCACTGTCTGAAGAACTTACACTGGATCAGGCACTTACTCTGGATCTGCAAGTGCTAGAAATATTGAAGCGTGACAGTGGTTTTCTCTGTACTCATGGAAATTACTAATAGGGAAGTAAATCAAACATTAGTTAAATGATTACATGAAATAGACATTTAATTCTATTGTAACATATGTGCTTTGAATAAATAAATAAAACAGAATGCTAGGAGAGTCTTATCTGATATGAGAGGCTTATGGAAGGCTTATTTGAAAAAATGAGGCTTAAGCTGAGAACTGAAAGAGAAGTGAGAGCTAACAAGATGAAGAATGAGAGAAGAATGTTTCTAGTAAAGGAAACAGTATTGTGAGATGTTCTGTGAGCCCATTTGCAAAACTGCAGAAGAAAAAATAATCAATGCCACTGGATGCAGGAATTGGGAAAATAGTAGAGGGAACATCAGCTGGGAACATAGGTAGGAGCCAAACCATAGAGCCCTTGATGGCTACTTTCATTATTTTGTTCTCTATCTAAAACAATAATGGGAAGTCCCTGAAGTGAGGGAGTCAGACATAGAGAGGATATAATAGACTCAAAATTACATTTGAAAATACTGCTCTAGCCACAGTATAGTAAACTGATGACAGGAGGAGGAGTGGATATGGGGAAAACAATAGAATGACTTTGCAGAAGTCCAGGCCAGAGGAAATGGAAGTGTGGGCTAGAGTAGTGGCAGCATAAAAGGAGAGAAGTGAATAGATTCACAGATATCTAGGAGATAAATTTGACAAGATTTATTTGTTCATTGATGGAGTTTAGATACATTAAATTTAAGACACCTAAGTAGAAATATTGAATAGGTAGTTGAGTGTAAGGGTCAAGAACTCAGAGGTCTTATCCAAGGGTATAAATTTGGGAATTACTAGCCAATTTATGAAAATTGACCCATAGATATCAAAAATACTATCTAGAAGAGAGAATGTGTGGTAGGCACAGAGATGTATCACTCAGATCTCCCTCCAAAAAAGGATTTGATCCCCAGATTGACTGAGAATGAGATCAGCAGACAGCCTCCAGCTCTCAGCTCTTTCAGGGTCTGCCTTAATGAGAGAGCCTCCTCACAGGACCTCATTTCTTTTCTGGGCAACCCACATCTGGTGAATGAGCAAGGCAGGAGTGTGAAGGCCCTGTCACTTCAATTTGATGTGAGATAAGCCCAAGAGCCAGAATCAGCTATTTGGTTGGCCAAAGTTTGTTAACCCTATGTTCAACCTCTTTCTCATCTCTTCACCTTCCTTCCACAGGTATTACTTTGTAATAAACATCTTGCACCCCAAACTCTATCTCAATGACATCTAATCTAGGGAAGCTAAATCTATAACACAGTATAAAATGAAAAGTGGAAAGAGCTTAGAACCATCTGCAAAGTAACAGAGGAGGGAATGCTAGAAAGTAAGAAGGAAAACCTGGATAGCATGGCGTCTTGGGAGCCAAAATAAACACATTTCAAAAAGCAAAGAGTGGGCAAGAGTGCTGGGAGATTAGAAAAAATTACTGGATAACGTCCACTGGATTTCAATCATGGAGGTCATTGGTGACCTTAGCCAAAGTTGTTTTGGTGCAGTGCCAGGAACAACTGCCAAATCAGAGAAGGTTAAGAAGTGAGTTAGAAGTAAGAAAATGGACTCACCATATAATGAGAGCTCCTTAGAAAATTTAGATTGAAAGAATTGGGAAACATAGAAAAGAGTCTGAAGGAAAATGTGTGAATTAAGAAAAGGTTGTTTTTAACCTGGAAAAGATATGAAAATGTTTATACATAATAGGAAATAATACAATTGAGAAGGACATGTTGAATAAATAGCAGAGTAGGGTAGGAGTTGATAATGTAAGGTTGTGAAAAGGCCAAGGGGGTGCGACACAAAGCACAGGTGGAGACATTGGTCTTAAATGAGAAGAAGGATGCTTCCTATACTAAAATAGGAGGGAAAGAGAAGAACATGAGTCCAGATGGACCTGTATGAATTTGGTTGCAGGAAGCTGAGGGAGTTCCCATCTGATGCCTTCTATTTTCTTCAGGCAGTAGGAGGTGAAGTCATCTGCTGAGAATGAGGAGGAGTTAAGAATATTCGAAGTTTTAATAGAATGTAGAACATATAAAACAATTGGTGCAGCAATTGGCACTGCTGGGTAACTTTTTGTGGCAGTGCCAGACTGTTCAGAGGTAGGCATAGGGAAGACAGATAGACACATTCATCCAGAGTTGGGCATTTGTTAGAAAAAATTTTAAAAAAAATTTAAGACAGCAGGGAAAGAGAGTTGAGAGTATTGGTGAGGGTGTTACTCAAATATTGGATTGTGGGATCTAAACTAGACAATGATAACAAAAGGACAAAGAAAGATGAAAAGGTGGGAGCTGATGGACTGGCGGAAAACAAATGATTCAGTGTATTAGAGAAATGCTTCTCAAGATTTGGGGATCTTGTTAACAGGCAGACTATGATTTAAGTCCGGATGGGGATCTGGGACTCTGCATTTCTAACAAGTTCCCTGGTAATGCTGGTACTTCTGGTCTGAGGACGAGACTTGGAGTAGCAAGGCATTAAAAGTTCAAATAGGGTCAAAAAAGTAGTTTTGAATTTGAAAAAGAGAGAGAGAGAGAAAACAGAAGCTGCTATTAGATCAGTAGGGTTGTTGTCGCTGGACTCTGAGCAATGTTAAATGGGATTCGATGAAGGACACTGTATACCACTACTAAGAAGGCTCCCTCTGATGCTGTTGTCCCTCACATCTGTACGAAATATCCCTATTTATGAAGTCACCTGAATGACTCTCTGTCCTGTCTCCCTGAACAAGTCTAACTAAAGGAGATGCCTTGATGATCCTGGTCAGCTAGGTTGGAGCTCAGCAATAGTAACAGCAATAATTTACAGCACCACTACTGGGGATGCAGAAAAGACTGAAGTAGTTTTTAAGAATAACTCTATTGGAGTTAGAATTTTAAGATAAACTCCCCACACATCCCAGGAGCCCCAAAAGACAGAGTAGGCCAATCCATAATAAAAAAAAACATTAGAGTGTTTTGGTCTTTAAGCATATATGAAAAATAAGAAGGGTAAATGGAAACTATTAGGACTTCTAGAAAGAAAAACCTTGCTCTGACTTAAGAGAAACTCAGGTCTAGAGAATTCAGAAGGAATTATCTCCTCTCAGGGTCAGGTGATATGGATGAGCCCACAAAAATCTATTTTTCTATCCCTTCCTATTAACCAAACCTTCTAAAGAAATTGTAATTTGACTTCTAGTTCCTAAGCAAACAGCTAAAGATGTCCTCTTTTAGAGGGATCAAATGCTGAGTGAGATCAACCCTCAGGGCTTATATTCCAGCAACAACAAAAATAATTAATGAAAATAATATTTGCAATTCAGGGTAAATTGATCCAACTCAGGCTTAGGAGAAAAAACAAGATTTGATAAAACAAAAATAATATTTAATTTTATTATTAAACTTTAATTGTGCCTGATGTTTGATATTCTTTCAATTTTGTCCCATATAATGACTGTTCCTTGGAAATGTAGTCAATAAATAATAGTAAATATTTGTTTTGAAGAAAGAGCTCTACCAATAACAATTGAACAGAAAAACAGGCTAAAACCACAATTTCAAAACCACACCTTCAAAAATTAAACTCTCTGGACCAAATACAAGCCCTCTTACCTGCTTATTATTTATATATACTCTAAGTGACAAGTATATATAAGTAATAAGTCATAGCGTAATAAGTTTTCTGGCAAAGTATTCAGGAAGTATTAAGCAGCATTGTGTAAACTGACATTTTAACCCTGAAATCTATGAGATGACAAGTAGCATACACATAAAAGGGTTTACTTGCTCTTCAATAATAGCAATATTGCATTAACCTGAATAAACAAGAAATACAGTCACTTCTGGCCCCATGACCCACTAGCAAGGCAAACATGAAAAGCAATTGGTTTTCCTGATGCTCCACAAATCACAAGAACCAGGAAAATGCTCATTTCATGCTTACCCTTACAAAAGCTCTGCATTTTTGGACAGAAGTCACTATTTAGCACAAATCAGACATATAACTTTGAGAAGTATGAGAATGCTAAAAACTGGCCACAGCTTCCTCTGGGAAGAATATCTGTGGCAGACAGGCAGAAGGAGCTTATTAGCTAGATTTTTACATGCATACAAAATCTGATTCTCAAAACTACTCAGTTCAATGTAGGAAGAAAAGCTTGTCAGTATCATCAAATGAGTTAGTTCTTTCTTGATGAGTTAGAGAGATCTAACCTTGACAGAAGAGTAGACATTTTACATTCTCAGTGCTGTTACTCATTGTATAATGGCATTCACTCGATTCCAGGGAATCCCCTGATACGAAGTTTTATATGTCATGTTTATGTGGAAAAAAATTCTCTAAGGGCATAAGTCTGACCTAGATGGGACTACTTGCAGGCTTAGGTTTGGTAGATTTGGAAGTTTTGTGACCATGGAGATAGAAGAAAAAAACGTGCACTAGAAAGAAAAAACATAGAATGTTCTCACTCTCTCTCTCTCCCCCTCTCTCAAAATATCTCTCTCTCTCTCTCTCTCTCTCTCTCTCTCTCTCTCTCTCTCTCTCTCTCTCTCTCATCCACTATTCAAAATAAGGACTATGTTTTCAGTTTTGGTGGTTTTGATTTTTTTAACTTCTTAATAAATTACCTGGTGTTTTAGCTCAGAATGTACTCAGAATAGAAATCACAAATTAAAATACCTAAAGGAGTTAGGCAGATACAACAAAGGAGTGAAGTCATTTCTGTCAAGTTTAACAAAATACGCAGTGGTGAGGACTTGGCAAGTTGCAGAGCACATGACCCACTGAAGGGTCTTAGTATTTACTCACCTCCAGTCAGTTGTCATATACAGAAATGCAGACCTAGTGTTGCCAGATGTTACAAATTTTCAAGGCAAACTGTAAATCTGAATTTTTATGTGCTGTCTCCTGGATTTAAAATCTGGCAATGATTCAAACATTGTTTGGAAATGTGTGGGGACTTCTAATCGAGATGGTTTAGTGAGTTCATAAATTACCACGCCCTCTCTGTTCTAAACATGCAGCCACGATTGGAAATATATAAAAAGATAAAAGCATTATGACATTAGCTGGGTACAAAATCAAGATAAACATCTCCATGGACCAGAAACAGAACAGAAAGCCGAGGCAGTGAGCAAGGCTCCGAGAGATGAGTGGCCAGAACTGGGCACCCTGCCTGAAGCTGCAGCTGGGTTGGGACTTCCAAAAACATGTAGGAGGCTTAAAAAACAATCACTTGCTGCTAGGGACTGTGCTTTATTGGGAAATGTTGGATCTGGGAAAGGAGAAAAAAAAAGACATAGTCTTGAGACCAACAACTAAACCAAAGACCCCTTAGCTCCATAAATATGCCTGCACTATCCCCAAATACATATCAGGAACCCACAAACAACTCTACAGATTTTATAGACATTGCTTACCAAACTTGTATGATAATACCTGAATCATACACATTTTTTCATTCATCTACCCCATCATTTGTTCAAAAACTATTTCTTGAGCAGCTTCTACATGGCCAGCAGTTTTCTAGGTGCTAGAGAAAAATGAGTGAACAAGGTCCCCTCCCTATTGAGTTTACATTCTAGCTGAGGGGGAGGGACTAGTGTGGGAAACAGATCACAAATAAAAAAGTAAATAAATAATATGTACGAGGGTAAACTGCTAGCAAGAAAAATAAATTAAAGTAAATGGAGAAAGAAGAGCATGGACAGAGAAGGAAGGGTGCAATTTTATAAAGAGTGCCAGAGAAGCCCTAGTGAGAATGTGATGTTTGAGGGAGCCAGCTATGCAGATATGTGGGAGACAAGCGTCCCAGCAGATGGTACAGGAAGTTCAAAGGCTTTATGGCAGGAACATGCTTGGTAGGCTCAAGGAGTACTAGCAAAAGACTAGTGTGGCAGAAGGGGAGTGAGCAGGGAGAAGAGTACTGGGAGCAAAAGTTGGAATTGGAGCAGAAGGCCAGATCACATTGAGTTTTCGAGGCCATTTAAAAGTCTCTGGCTTTTACTCCCAGTGAAGTAAGAGGCCACTGGGTGGTTTTGAGGAGAAGAGAAATGTAATGCAGCTCATGTATTGAAAAGATCACTGTGACAGCCTTGGTGAGAAAAGACTGGAGTGAAGGATGGGCAGCATGGAAAAAGGCAAGGAGACAAATTAAAAGCCTATTCAAGGGATCCAGACCAGAGTTGGGCTTGGACCAGGGTGGAAGCAGTGGAAGTCATGAGAAGTTGTTGAAATCGGAATATATGTTGAAGATAGTGACAAAAGGATTGTCATTAGAGCAGATGGGGAGTGTAAAAGAAATAAGTCAACAGTAACGTCAAATATTTTCTTGTTTTAGAAAACAGGTTTCACTATATTGCCCAAGCTGGAGTGCAGTGGCTATTCATAGGCATTGTCATAGCTTACTGCAACCTCAAACTCTTGGGCTCAAGTGATCCTCCTGCCTCAGCCTCCAGAGCAGCTGGGTCTACAGGCATGTGCCACCATGCCCAGCTATGACTCCACAATTTTTGGCCTCCACAGCGGTAATAACGATATTGCCATTTACTGAGATTGGAAAGTATGTAGAGAGGTGAGGCTTGAGGTTGGAAGTTGGGTGAGAGTCAGAGTTGAAAGTGTTGGACGTGTTAAGTCTGTGGTATATAGAAGATATCCAAGTGCAAATATCAAGTAGGATCCCAAGGGAGAGGTCCAAGTAATGGATAGAAATTTAGGAGTCATCAGTGGAATAATAGAATTTAAATCCATGAGACTAGATGAGATCAGAAGAAAGGGAAAGCATGTCTGAGTCATTCCAAGTAGCACCTTCCAACCATGCAATTTGAGAAGAACTTAACAAAAAGTCTATTTAAATGGTGTGGCCAAGTTTAGATTAAAGGATAATAATGCACTACCCCAACAGCAGGCAGCCTGAAGGGTCCAGGGGAGGAAGGAGTTACTGGGAATTCAGAGAAGGCAGTGGAGTGCAGATGCCCACCCCCCCCAACAAGAACTATAACCTTTAGCCAAGGGTGGGGGACAACCCAGCAGCAAGGAGGCAAGAAGAATAATACCCCACCCCACTCTCTTCCCAACCTCCAACAGGAAGTCAAGGGCAGGGGAATCTATTGATACAGTGTGCTCAAGTCACCTTTCAGGGCATAAATCAAGGAAGAACAAGGGCAAAAGGAAATGTGGAGAGGCAAATGGAAGAGATCCAGCACAGCAGATGAAGAAGAAAAAAGGCCCAAGAACTGAGCCCTGGGGATTCCAGTTTTAAATGTCAAACAGATGACAAGTGTGGCAGGCAGAATTGTAAGATGGGTCCTGGGATTTCCAGCCCTTGATGTTCGTGCTCTGTGTAATTCCCACCCCTTGAGTGTGGGCAGGATCCATGACTTGCTTCTAGACAATAGAATATGGTGAAGGTGAAGGGATTTTAAGATGTCATTAAGGTCCAAATCAACTTGTTTTGAGTTAATCAAAAAGGAGATTATCCTGGTGGGCCTCACTCAATCAAGCAAACGGTCCTAAAAAGGGGGTTGAGGGGGTGCTGTGTTCTCCTATGGTCCGGATACAGTGTCCAGCCATGCCAGAAAGCCCATCTGGCATGTGCTTGATCTCTAGAACCCAAGAGTGGTCTTCAGCCAACATCCCCCCAAAAGCTGGAACCTCAGTCACACGTCCACAAGAAAATGCTTCTGCCATTGACCTGAGTGCTCTCAGAAGCAGAATCCTCTCCAGTTAAGCCTCCAGGTGAGAATGGGGTCCAGCAGTCTTGTGTGATCTAGTTAAGCTATGCCCTGACTCCTGACCCACAGAAGCTGTGAGATAATATACGAGTGTTGTTTGAAGCTGATAAATTTGTAGTAATTGCTTACACGATAGAAAACAAATTTAAGACCGAGAGGAAGAACCAGTGAGAAAAACAGGAGAACCACAGAAGTGGCATCCCAGATGTAAATTGAAGAAAATATTTCAAGAAGGGAGATATCAGTTGTGTCAAATGCTTCTGATAGTTTAAGTCAAATAATGACAGAAAACTGATCATTAGAATTTAATAGCATGGAGGTAACTTGTGACTTTAACAGGTAAATGAGAACAAAAGCCTGATTAAAATGTATCCAAGAACGCATCCGATAAGGGGCTGATAACTAGAATATACTTGGAGCTCACAAAAATCAGCAAGAAAAAATCAAATAACCCCATTAAAAAGTGGGCAGAGGACTTGAACAGAAATTTTTCTAAAGAAGACAGAAGAATGGCCAACAAACATATGAAAAAATGCTCAACATCTCTAATCATCAGGGAAATGCAAATCAAAACCACAATGAGATATCACTAACTCCAGTGAGAATGGCCTTTATCAAAAAGTCTCCAAACAATAAATGCTGGCATGGTTGCGGAGAGAGAGGAACACTCCTACACTGCTGGTGGGACTGCAAACTAGTTCAGCCTCTGTGGAAAGCAATATGGAGATACCTTAAAGCGACACAAGTGAATCTACCATTTGATCCAGCAATCCCATTGCTGGGCATCTACCCAAAGGATCCAATGACACTCTACAGAAAAGACACCTGCACTCGAATATTTATAGCAGCACAATTCATAATTGCAAGGCTGTAGAAATAGCCCAAGTGCCCATCAATCCAAGAATGGATGAATAAAATGTGGTATATGTATACCATGGAGTACTATTCAGCTCTAAGAAACAATGGTGATATAGCACATCTTATATTTTCCTGGTTAGAGCTGGAACCCATACTATTAAGTGAAGTTTCCCAAGAATGGAAAAACAAGCACCACATATACTCACCAGCAAACTGGTATTAACTGAGTAGCACCTAAGTGGACACATAGGAACTACAGTAATAGGGTATTGGGCAGGGGGGAAGGAGGCGGGGGCAGGTATATACATACATAATGAGTGAGATGTGCACCATCTGGGGGATGGTCATGCTGGAAACTCAGACTTGTGGGGGGAGGAAGGGAATGGGCATTTATTGAAACCTTAAAATCTGTACCTCCAGGCCAGGCACGGTGACTCACGCCTGTAATCCTAGCACTCTGGGACGCCAAGGTGGGCGGATTGCTCCAGGTCAGGAGTTCAAAACCAGCCTGAACAAGAGCGAGACCTCGTCTCTACTATATATAGAAAGAAATTAATTGGCCAACTAATATATATAGAAAAAATTAGCCGGGCATGGTGGCGCATGCCTGTAGTCCCAGCTACTCGGGAGGCTGAGGCAGGAGGATCGCTTGAGCCCAGGAGTTTGAGGCTGCTGTGAGCTAGGCTGATGCCATGGCACTCACTCTAGCCTGGGCAACAAAGTGAGACTCTGTCTCAAAAAAAAAAAAAAAAAAAAAAAATCTGTACCCCCATAATATGCCGAAATAAAAAAAAGAAAAAAAAAACCATAAAAAAATGGATCCAAGAGAGAATGAAGAGGGGAAAAAAGTGCACAGGCAACCCATAAATATATACAACTATTATATACCCATAATAATTAAAACTTTAAAAATTTAAAAGTACTATGTACCTTGTTTATGCACATCTTAAAAGTTTTAACAACTTTTTTAAAAAGTGAGCTGCTGATCGTGTAAATTTTTCAGTAAGTTTTGCAATCATGAGGAATAGAGAAATGTGGCATTAGCTAGAGGAGACTGTGGGTTCCAAGGAGGATCTCAATAATGATACAGGAAAAAGAAGGAGAATTTGCTGGAGTTACGTCCTTACATAGGCAAGAGGGGATAGGAATTAGTGTAAAAGTGGAATTAGACATGAATAGGAACACGGATAGTTTACTGATAACAATAAGAGGGAAGTCAGATTCTTTGGGCCCAGATACCAACACTAAATAAAAATAGTGTAAGAATAATCTCACTCAAACATATATGCAAATATTCTAAATAAAATGCTAGAAAGCTAAATTCACCTATGTGGGTTTTTTAACATTTTGGAGGAAATGTAAACATAGCATAAAATTCATCCTTTTGGAGTGTACAATTCAGCAGTTTTTAATATAGCCACAAAGTTGTGCAATCATTACAACTTCCAGAATATTTTCATCACCCCAACAGGAAATCTCATATCCATTAGCAATCACTCCCAGGCACCTGTAAGTCACTGGTCTTCCTGCTATCTCTATGGATTTACCTATTCTGGACATTTAATATAAGTGAAATCATATGATATTGGACCTTTTGTGACTGGTTTCTTTCATTTAGCACAGTGTTTCCAAGGTTCATCCATGTTGTAGCAAGTGTCAGTACTTTGGTCCCTTTTATTACTGAATAATATTGCATTATAGGGATACACCACTTTTTTTTTACCCATTTATCAGTTGGTGGACATTTGGGTTGTTTCCATTTTGAGGCTATTATGAATAATAAAAAGCTGCTATAAACTTTGAAGTACAAGTTTTTGTGTAGCTATGGTTTTGGGTTTCTTGGATAGATCCCTAGAAATAAAACTGCTGGATCATTTGATAACTCTATGTGTAACTTTTCAAAAAACTGCCAAACTCTTTTACAAAGAGGCTGCACCATTTTACCTTCCCACGAGATATAAATGAGGTTCAAATTTCTCTACATTGTCATCAACACTTTTTATTGCCCACTGATTTTATTATAGCCAACCTCATGGTGTAAAGTGGCATATCATTGTGTTTTTGATTTGCATTTGCCTCAGTAGGGAATGATTCTGAACATCTTTTCATGTACTTATTGGCCATTTGTATGTCTGTTTAGAGAAAATTTAAATCCTTTGCCCATTTTTAATTCAATTATTTTCCTTTTTATTGTTGAGTTATAAGGGCTTTTCACTTGTTCTAGATATTAGTCCTTTATCAGATTTGATATTTGATTTGCAAATATTTTCTCCTATTCTGTGATTTATCTTATCCCTTTCTTGATAATGTTCTTTGAAGCTCAAAAGTTTTTAATTTGATGCAGTCCAATTCTTTTTCTTTTGTCACTTGTGTGCTTTTGGTGTCACATCTAAGAAACCATTGCTGCGTCCCAGGTCAAAGATTTACTCTTATGTTTTCTTCTAAGAGTTTTATGGTTTTAGCTCTTATATTTTGTTTATTGATCCACTTTTGAGTTAATTTTTGCATATTTTGTAAGGTAGGGTTCCAATGTCTTTCTTTTACATGTGGATATCATTTATTGAAAAGCATATGTTGAAAAGACTATTCTTTATTGAGTTGTCTTGGCATTCTTATCAAAAATCAATTACTCTTAAATGCAGGGGGTTATTTCTAGACTCTAAATCCGATTCCATTGATCATATGTCCATTCTTATGCCCACACTCTACTGCCTTAATTACTGTAGCTTTGTAGTAAATTTAGAAATCAGGAAATGTGAGTCCTTGAACCTTGTTCTTTTTTAAGATTGCTTTGGCTACTCTGGGACCTTTGCTTTTACATATAAATTTTAGGATCAGTTTGTCAATTTCTTTTTTTTAAAAAAGGCATTTGTAATTTTGTTAGGAATGTTATTGAACCTGCAGATGAGCTTGGCAGGTGGCCCATCTTGATATTAAATCTTCAATCTATGAGCAAAAGTTATCTTTCCATTTATTTAGCTCTTCCTTAATTTCTTTTTTTTTTTATTTCGGCATATTATGGGGGCACAGATTTTAAGGTTTCAATAAATGCCCATTTCCCCTGCTCCCCCCACAAGTCTGTGTCTCCAGCATGACCATCCCCTAGATGGTGCACATCTCTCTCATTATATATGTATATACCCACCCAACTCCGCCCTCCTCCCTGCCCAATACCCTATTACTGCAGTACCTATGTGACCACTTAGGTGCTGTTCAGTTAATACCAATTTGCTGGTGAGTATATGTGGTGCTTGTTTTTCCATTCTTGGGAAACTTCACTTAATAGTATGGGTTCCAGCTCTAACCAGGAAAATATAAGAAGTGCTATGTCACCATTGTTTCTTAGAGCTGAATAGTACTCCATGGTATACATATACCACATTTTATTCATCCATTCTTGGATTGATGGGCACTTGGGCTGTTTCCACAGCCTTGCAATGATGAATGTGCTGCTATAAACATTCGAGTACAGGTGTCTTTTTTGTAGAGTGTCATTGGATCTTTTGGGTAGATGCCCAGCAATGGGATTGCTGGATCAAATGGTAGATTCACTTATATCGCTTTAAGGTATCTCTATATTACTTTCCACAGAGGTTGAACTAATTTGCAGTCCCACCAGCAGTGTAGGAGTATAGAATTTTTTAATTTCCATCTTGATTTCTTCATTTATGAAGTAATCATTTAGTAGGAGGTTGTTTAATTTCCACGTTTCTGTGTAGAAATGTGAGTTTCTGTTAGGGTTGATTTCTACTTTTAATCCACTGTGATCTGGGAAGGTACATGGTATGATTTCTATTTTTTTTAATTTCTTGAGATTTACTTTGTGTCCTAGGATATGGTCAATCTTAGAGAATGTCCCGTGAGCTGATGAGAAGAACATATATTCAGTGGACTGGGGGTAGAATGTCCTGTAGATGTCAGTCAGACCCAATTGTTCTAGAGTTTTGTTTAAGTCCATTATTTCTTTATTAATTTTCTGTTTGGAGGATCTGTCTTGTGCCATCAGTGGGGTGTTGAAATCTCCGGTGATTATGGAGTTGCTATTAATCCATTTGTTTAGATCCAGTAAGGTTTGCTTTATGAAACTGGGTGCACCTAAGTTGGGTGCATATATATTTAAAATTATTATCTCTTCTTGTTGAAGTGTGCCCTTCACCATTATATAATGACCCTCTTTGTCTTTCACTACTTTTGTTGGTTTAAAAACTAAATCATCTGAAATTAGAACTGCCACGCCAGCCTTCTTTTGGCTTCCACTTGCTTGGAATACTGATCTTCACTCTTTTACTTTTAGTCTATATGCATCCTTGCAGGTTAGATGTGTTTCCTGAAAACAGCATATACTTGGCCTGTATTTTCTTATCCATTCAGCCAGCCTATGTCTCTTGAGTGGAGAGTTTAAGCCATTCACATTTATTGAGAGAACTGATAGGTAATGTAGATTACTGTTCATTCTGTTGGGTTGGATGTTGTTGCTTTGATTTCTCTCTTGAGCCATTGTATTATCTGGCCTTTAATCTTTGGGTTTTGGTTGTTTTTATATTTGTGAGTTTTTATTATGGTGTTCCGTGTGTAACACTGATTTGAGTACTTCTTGTAGGGCTGGTCTTGTCTTGGTGAATTCTCTGAGACTTTGCTTGTCTGAGAATGTCTTTATTTCTCCTTCATATATGAAGCTTAGTTTTGCAGGGAATAAGATTCTAGGCTGGGCATTGTTTTGTTTCAGAAGAGTGAGAATGGGGCCCCAGTCTCTCCTTGCTTGTAAAGTCCATTAGAGAAGTCTGGTGTTATTCGAATTGGCTTTCCCTTGTATGTCACTTGCTTCTTTCATCTTACAGCTCTTAAAAGGGCCTCTTTAGTTGATATTTTGGTCAGTCAGATGACTGCATGTCGTGATGTCTTCCTGTTTGCATTGAATCTCCCAGGGGTCCTCTGAGCTTCTTGAACTTGTATATCGAGATTTGGAGCAAGGCCTGGGAAATTTTCCTATATTATATCTTCAAATAGCTCGTCCAACCCTTGGGTGTTGTCCTCTTCCCCTTCTGATAACCCTATGACCCTCACATTAGGTTTCTTCACATAATCCCACAGCTCTTGTAGGCTTTGCTCTTTTGTCTTGTTTCTCTGCTCTATCTCTGTGATGGTTTTATTTAGTTGGAGGGTGTTATCTTCAATCTCTGAGATTCTTTCTTCTGTTTGATCTACCCTGTTCTTGAGACTTTCCACTGTATTTTGTAGTTCCCTGAATTGATTCTTCATTTCTAGGAGTTTGGTTACACTTTTCTTCATTGTGTCTATTTCTTTTTCCAGGTCCTGGAGGCTTTTTGTGGTTTCTTTGTGTTGGTTATTGAGTTGTTGTTGCAGCTGGGTGAGTGTTCTTATGATCCACATACAAAATTCCTCTTCTGTCATTTTAGTTGCCTGATTTGGGTTGGTGTCCGTTTCTAGGGGGCTGGTGCTCCTCTTTGGGGGTGTGTTTTCCATTTGGCTCTTCATATTTCCTGAGTTCCTTCGCTGATTTCTTCCCATGTCAATCAGTTGTTGTTTCTTTCCTTTAGGTTTTTGTTTGCGTATTCACACACCTTGTTTAGTTTCTGAGGCATTAGGTGGTGTCTGTGGGTGAGAGTCGACCACTCCCTGTATAATGAGTCAGTGGGTGCTGTGAAAAGGCTATGCAGGATGCCGTCCCCGTCAGTAGGTGGCGCTTGCTTGAAGGAACAGGCTACGCTGTTGTTTTTGTGTTCTATTATCAGCTCTTGTTCTGGGCGGAGCTGGGTTGGGTAAGCCTGCCCTCAGGCACCACCAATGTTGTTAGCAGGGGTCAAGGTTCTGTTCTCGGCTTCCAAGAAAAGCTGTCAGGGCGGGGCTGGAATGGTCCCGCTCAGCCAGAAAATCTGCGTGTGGGGGTGGGGCTGTCTGAGACCCGCAGTCTGGAGTGGGCCTCGCTTCTTTCCACCCTCCCCAACTCCGCAGCTACTCCTGGGCCTCTGCCAGCAGGCCAGACCACACGCCACCAGGCCTCCCTGGATTGTGATGCCGGCAGGGAGGTTCCCTGCGCAGGAAAGCCACCTGCGCTGGGCGCAAGGCCTCCCTTTGGGGGCAGGGTTGCCCTCTAGGAGGCTGATCTGCCCCTGCAGGCACACACACCTCAGCAGGCTGTTCACAAATATCCCTTCTGTGCCCCGGGCAATGCTAGACCTCGGTGCATGGGATCTGGTCTGCAGGTCCGACCTCTGGGTCCCAGATTTCAAACTGTATCCCCACCAGGGAGAGGAGTTCCGGTCCCAATTCACCCACAGGGAGCCCAAGCTGGGTCTGTGTCTCTCAGCCTCTGAGTCTGCACAGTTCTCCTGGGAACACTGTGCCAGCAGCACCTGGGAGGGCTAGCGGGTAGGGAGCTCACAGTCTGAGTTCCCCTTAGTCAGCTGTAGGGTCCCAAAAGGGAAGGTCCCGTTCCCTGGAGGTGCCTCCGGCTGGTGGCTGTATTGTCTCTCTGGGCAGCTGTGGGTAGGGTTGGCGGAGGGGGGGAGGAGGCAATATGGCGCCTGCCGCGCGGCTCGGGTCTGTGCACAAGGAGGTGCCCTGAGGGATTTGGGAGTCTTGAGACTGCTACAGGCTCACCGCTAGCTGGCAGCGGCCGTCTCCGGGCTGGTGTCTGCAGGTCTCTCCACCCGCTGGGGAGCCCACCAGCAGTCCCAAATGCAGGGAACGGGAAAGGTGATTTATCCACCTACCCTTCCCACTGGTCTCCGGGCTGCTCCGGTGGTCTCAGCTTCCAGTTCTCCTCTGCAGCCTCCTCCCGTGGTGTCTCCCGGAGTCTCAGGTACCCCTCTTCCGGCCCTCTTCTGCTGTATGCTCGCCTTCTTTCTTTTTTCTAATTTCTGCTAGAACCTGTCTTTTCTGCAGAGACACTCTGGAGGTGTTTCTTGTCCGACATCTTGATCCTCTCTCTCTCTTCCTTAATTTCTTTAAAAATATTTTTTTAGTTTTCAGTTTATAAATCTTATACTTTGTTTATTTGCTTTATCTTATATATTTTATTATTTCTGATGCTACTATAGATGGAATTGTTTTTCAACTTCCTCTTTGAATGTTTGTTGCTGGTGTAGAGAAATACAATTGATTTTTGTATGTTGACCTTACTGAATTTGCTTATTAATTCCAACAGGATTTTTTTGTGTATTCCTTATGATTTTGGGTATACAATATCATGTCATCTGTGTATATAGTTTTACTTCTTCCTTTCCAATATGTGTACATTTTATTTCTTTTTCTTGCTTAATTGTCCTGGCTAGAACCTCTAGTACAATATTGAATAGAAGTGAACCATGTATTTTTTAAAATTCATAATCATACATGGCTTACTCTCAAAATTTTAAAGCTATTCAATATAATATATATTAAAGTAGTATATTGAATGAGAAATTTCAAATGATCATTTCAATATATTTATATAAGAAACATGTCATGATGCTATGTACCAGATAGTTTTAAGCACTTTAAAAGTATTAACTCATTGAATCTTTTTTTTTTCTGAGGCAGAGTCTCACTCTGTTGCCCCAGCTAGAGTACTGTGCCATCAGCCTAGCTGATAGCAACTTCAAACTCCTGAGCTCAAGCAATCCTCCTGCCTCAGCTTCCCGAATAGCTGGGACTACTAATTTTTTCTATGTATTTTCAGTTGGCCAATGAATTTCATTCTATTTTTAATAGAGACAGGGTCTCACTCTTGCTCAGGCTGGTCCCGAACTCCTGACCTTGAGCGATCCACCCGCATCGACCTTCCAGAGTGCTAAAATTACAGGCGTGAGCCACCACACCCAGCCAACTCATTGAATCTTTACAACAATACTATGCTTTAGATACTGTCAGTCCCTATATTGCACATGAGGAAACCGAGCCACTTAATTTATCCAATGTGACACAGCAGTTAAGTAACAGTGCTGGAATTTAAACCTAGCCAGATTGGTCCAGAGTCCTAGCTCTTAAACACTTAGAATGTTGAGTCACATATATATAGTTAGTCATCAAGTAGCTTAATGATGGAACTTGAGAAGCATTCCTTTAAATGTCAGGAAAAAGACAATGTTCCCCACTACTGCTACTTCTATTGAACATTTTACTGTAGGTTCTAGTAAATGCAAGCCAATAAAATTTTTTAGTATAATAATTAGAAAGAAAGAGACCTAACTATCACTATTGGTGAAAAATATGCTTGCCTACACAGAAAATTCAATAGCCTCTATATTCAGCCATTAGAATTTTAAAAGAGCAGATTT
Source organism: Microcebus murinus (assembly GCF_040939455.1). NCBI lineage: Eukaryota > Metazoa > Chordata > Mammalia > Primates > Cheirogaleidae > Microcebus > Microcebus murinus. Next base: position 37,128,458 of record NC_134113.1, read on the forward strand.
ATGGATAAAAGAGTTGTATACAAAAATAGGTGACATATGCCTAAGCACCAGCAGTAATCCACTAGATAATACAACAGAAAAAATATTACAGTACTATAGGATATCTAGGAATAAATATAACAAAAGATACACATGTGGAGAATGAAGTTTTTTGAGAAAAGAGAGTATACTAGTATGACTATAGTCTAGGGTTTATACAGGAGGAATTCACAGAAAGGAATTAGGCCTTATTAAAGAGGTTTGAATATGTACTCCATAGAAAATTGTTGAGCAAGAAAGTGGCAAAATTATTGTAATGATTAGAGACATTTAATTTGAGACAAATCCAGTGGAACCCATTAGTCTAAGGAGCCCAGAAAATGTGCTGCTGGTATTCAGTTGTAAACACCTCCTTATGTGGAGATTTTTACAGTCGGACCATTATCAAAGAAGAGCAATGTACTGTCACAGCCCAAACAAAAGAAAAATCAGTATTTTAGATCTGATTGCTTTTCCTGTACAGTAAAACTGAAGAGCAGAAAACACTGCTGCAGTGCTGCTTGTCAGGCAAACTCTGTTTGGCCTTCATATTTTCAATATGAGGTCAAATGATGGAATCTTGAGTCATCCAGTGGCCTGGGTGATGACCAGTTCTCTCTAATGACTAATTTTGGCATTTAGAAAAAGGCTAAAAATACGCCTGTGATCATATGCAGAGTGCAGTAATTTAAAAAAAATGAGACTATGCGCCAGTTTCAGAAAATTTTAATGAAACTGCGATAATAAGAGACAATAGCTGAGCATGGTGGCTCACACCTATAATCCTAGCACTCTGGGAGGCTGAGGTGGGCGGATTGCTTGAAGTCAGGAGATCGAAACCAGCCTGAGCAAGAGCGAGACCCCATCTCTACTAGAAATAGAAAGAAATTAATTGGCCAACTAATACATATATAGAAAAACTTAGCCGGGCATGGTGGCACATGCCTGTAGTCCCAGCTACTCGGGAGGCTGAGGCAGCAGGATTGCTTGAGCCCAGGAGTTTGAGGTTGCTGTGAGCTAGGCTGATGCCACGGCACTCACTCTAGCCTGGGCAACAAAGTGTGACTCTGTCTCAAAAAAAAAAAAAAAAAAAAAAGAGAGAGAGACAATAGCTCTATGGATTAAATCACAAATTAAGAATATTTTAACATCAAATTCTAATGTTAATATGGCACTATATAGGGAGTATAAATCCCCAAGTCACCTATTTTTGCTAAACATAATCAGGCCCTTATCTTTTAAACTTCTCCATAGCATTTTCATTCACCAAATATTTACTGGGCACCTGCTAAATATCAGGCACTGTGCTAAGTCCAAGGAATTCAGCAGAGAACAAAGCAAGTGCAGCACCAACCATTTCAAACTAGACATCCCCGCCTGAAGTCCACATTGTTATAAACTCCTCCTAAGCTCCCAAGATACCACTGTCTGGAGTTTCCCCTTCTCCCTTCATCATTGTCTCCTTCACTGGCTCCTTTTCTTTTGCTTTTCTCTTAAATGTGGTTTGTCCCCAATTCTCAGCCTTCTTTTCTTCTTTCTCAGTGCTCTCCTAGAGAAATCTCATTGACTCCCATTTTTCTATTTCATTTACATGGCAAAATCACGTACGAATATAGACAGATATAGATTACCATGTGTCGAGCCCTGTTATTACCACTTTACTGCTATTAATTCATGTAATTCTCTTAACAACCATTTGAGGTAGATATTATTATTTTACCCTTTTTCCAGATGAAGACACAAAAATCACAAACTGGTTGAGAACGTGGCAAAACTAGAGTTTGAACCAAGGCAGACCATGACCTAAACCACTATGCTAAGCACACTCCCATGTCTTCACCTATCACCTACGTGTGGATATTCCCCCAATATAGATTATTAAATCGTAACTTTCTATATTCAGGCTCATATTTTCTAATGGCTATAAGATATCTGTACTTTAACTTTCCACACACAAGTCAGAATCGGTGTGCTTGCTATGGTCTGAATGTTTGTGTACTCCTAAAATTCTTATGTTGAAATCCTAATCCCCAAGGTAATGGTATTAGGAAGTGAGTGAGGTCTTTAGGAAAGTGATTGGGTCATGAGGGAAGAGCCCTCAGGAATGGGTTTACTGCCCTGGTGCCCTCACAAAAGAGTGTCCAGAGAGCTGCCTTGCCCCTTCCACCATGTGAGGACACACCCTTTACGCACCAGGAAACAAGCCCCAACGAGGCACAGAATCTGCTGGTGCCTTAATCTTAGACTTCTCAGCCTTCAGAACTGTGAGAAATAAATTTCTGCTGTTTATAAGTTACCTCATTTCTGTTATATTTGTTATCGTAGCCAGAATAGACTAAGACAACACTCAATTCCTCTAATTCCTTTTCTTTCGTCCTCCACATTACACATTTAGATTCTCTTCCATTTCCTCTTATAACAGCCTCCCAACAGGTCTCCCTTCCCCGGCAGCAGCTCTCAAAGTATGATCCAAGAACATCTAGGGATTTCTGAGACCCTCTCAGGGGTTCACAAGGTCAAATTTATTTTCATAATAATACTAAGATATTTTTTGCCTTTTTACTGTGTTGACATTTACACTAATGGTGCAAAAAACAATGGTGGTAAAACTGCTGACAACTTGGCATAAATAGAACAGTGGAAGCAGACTATAGCAAAGTACTGTTGTATTCTTCACCACCATTCACTACCAGTTTAAATTTTTAAAAGGCAGATTTGTTAAAGAATATCTGTGATGAAGCAGCAAAAGGTATCAATTTTTCAAAATCTTGAGTACACAGCTTTTAAATATTCTGTAAGAGGAAATGGAAAGTATATATAAAGCTTTCTGGACATACAGTGTTTGCCACAAAGAAAAACAATTGTGTGAGTGAGTTGTAAGCAGAACTAGCAACTTTTTTCATGGAATCTTAGCAAAAGATGATATTTATCCTAATTAGGATATTTAAAAAATTAGAATGTTGAAAATCTTACACCTGATGATGTAAGCCAGATTGCTTACCAATACTTAAAGATTTTTCTCTTGAGGTCAGTGATGATATTAACACATGTAATTTTTTTGTGTTATATACTAAAATGTGTCAACATTTGGAAGATCTACATAACTTAGAAAACCAATATTTTTCCAAACCACCAGTGCATTATGTTACAAAATTATACATGGGTAAAAGATTCATTCAAAATGCAAGATAGATCAGTGGATTTGAATGCACCATAGTAACAAATATGGTTTCGGATTCTACATTGCAATCAAGCTTTTATAAAACTACCACTTACTGAGTTTTGATTTACAGACACTCTAAGCTTGGGTTCCTCAGCTATCACACAAACCCACTCCATGCATACACTTGGGCCCTTTGTATCTCCCCACCATGGGACTTGGGGAGCAAAGGTAACCGATGCAAACATGATGCTAATACTGACTGTTGTGCTATCAGTAATGACCCAGGAATTTTCTGCCAGCATCCATGAAACGGTAGCAGGCTAATTTGTAAGCTTGTAAATGAGGCAAAAATCTCAGACTCTTCACAGTTCTCAACAGATAATGAATGATGAGAAATTCATTTAACTAAGTGAAGTGATTATGTGAGCCAATCCTGAGGAATAGATTAAAATGATTAGCATAGAGATGGTCTAAGGAAGGCATTATATACAGGTACTAGGCAGCTAAGGTGTTTTAGCATGAGTATAGATGAAAAAAATGTTCTCTTAATAAAATAAATCCAAGTAGTATGCCAACTGCCAATGTAGAATTTGAACTAGACTGAGTACTTACCATGAAGAAGGTATTGTGATAAGGATTCTATTAAACCCCTTTTACAAGTGAATAAGGCAATTATAATAGCCATTAATATTTATATAATAATACTTGCTATGTGAACAGCTTTAAATACATTAACTTGCTAAACATGCATAAAGTAAATACTATTATCACCTGTCTTAGTTCAGTAGCTATCACAGAATGCCATAGGCTGAGTGGCTTTAACATCAAACATTTATTGCTCACCATTCTGGAGGCTGAGAGGTCGAAGGTTAAGGCATCAGCAGATGCAGTATCTAATGCCCAGTTAGTAGACAGCTGGGTTTTCCTTGTATCTTCACATGGTCTAGAGAGCAAGCTTTAGTTTCTTTCTCTTCTCATGAGGATACTAATCCCATCACTGGGGTGCCACACTCATGACCCCTCATATACCTACCTCCTAATACCAAACTGCAGGTTAGAATCTTAGCATATGAAATTTAAGTGGACACAAACATGCAATCCACAATATCACCCTTTTACCAATAAAGAAACTAAGACATCTAAAGATCAAGTAACTTGCTTGAGGTCACAACAAACCACAAACAAGTAAATGGTAGAGGTAGGACTTGACCCTAGGAATTCTTTCTCCCAGAGACTGTATTCTAAACCATTACCCTATACTACCTTTTAGGTAAGGCATATACAATTATTACACCCATTTCACAGCAATGTAAAGATATATAGCAAAATCAAGTCACTTACCCCGAGCCATAAATCTAGTAAGTGATGAAACTAAGACTTCTCTGCTAAATATTAAAAAAAAAATAGAGTATTTAGTCAATTATATCAACTCAATTAGTAGACTTAGTTTGGTTCTTTTCAACTAATCTTTTTGTGGTTCTGACGTAAAGGGATTCCTTTAGAGATTGTTACATAAGGAGCCTGATTCACACTTACATGGAACTTGTGGTTATTATCCTCATGACCAAATGAGGTAAGCAAGGCCTTACAGGACAGACTCACTTAACTTAGAACTCTTTGACTGAGAATGACAGAAACCGAACTAAAAACTCAATGTCCACAACAAGTGGAACCAGGGCCTCACATTTCTCTCTCTCTCTCTCTCTCTCTCTCTCTCTCTCTCTCTCTCTCTCTCTCTCTCTCTCTCTCTCTCTCTCTCTCTTTCATCTCTGCTCCTCTCTGATCATTCTCACGGATTTTCTCCATGAAGCTGGAATTATGTCTGCTATCGTCTCCAGACTCACTTCTTACTAGCTTCACCACCAAAAAGAGAAAAAGATTTCCCTGATTCCAGTTCAAATATACCCAAGAAAGGACACCACTTAGCCTGGTTTGAGTCATTCTTTCACTTTATGACCAATCCCTGTGAGCAACAAGTTAATATGCTAGTATAATCCAGGTCTCTTGTCTATCCCTGTAAGGGGACAGCTTTGGAAGAACGAGTCAGGAAACAATGATTGATTGTCCCTTCTATGACCACATGGTTGTAGCTGGAGAAGAGCTATTCCCCAAAAGAAGTAGACAGAGAAGGGAGACAGTGGTCTCAGACAAACAAGCATAGATCTTCACACTATCTGAACAGAGACTCTTTCTGGTTGGTTTTGGCACCCTTTACATTTGAAACACATCTTGGAATTCAGCACATAATTCAATTCAGAAGAAGGCTGGGTTTCATTTCTTTATTTATGAATATCTTGAGTTCCTTCAATGAGGAACTCAATGAGGCAGTAATCTCCTTAGGGAAGGGGACTGCATTCATATATTTTCTTGGAATTTTCATATACTTAGCAAATTCCAGTTGAAAAAAAATCTAGCCAACTTTCCTTGCGACACTATAAATGTGAAAAACTTTTGTTTAAGGTAGCAGTAGTTTTGGGGAAATTGTCATTATTTGAAATTCTTCCCCTTTGATTCACAGCTGACCCAAAGCTTTGCTAGCAAGGAGATGGTCCCCACACCGTTTTGTCTTCACCGTACTAACAGCTCGCTGTCACTAACAGCTCAGCATAGTTGAATGAAATGTCCATTGATTTCTGACTTTGTGATGGTACTTAACACATTCCATGTTTTTTAATATTTAGGTTACACTCTTACCATGGCCATTTTTAAAACTTAAAATAGTGTCTACTATGTTTTAAGCACTTGGTTAGGTGTTTTTATATATCTTAGCTAATTCAACAGTTAGCTTTTATACACACACACACACACACACACACACACAAATACAGTTAATGATTGAAGAAGCTAAGGTCTAGAGAGATTGAAGATGTACCCAAAATCATGACCCTTGTATGTTGTGAAGCCAGAGTTCCCAACCGGGTCTGTCTGACTTCCAAGGCTGCCTTATGTACTATTTGGCTAGAAAAATCACAAGCTAATTGCATTCCTAGCTATTGCACAGTTAATATTTCCTTTGCAAGACATTCGTGTGCATTCAGTGAGGGCAGAAATATTCACCTCCTAACATAGTGACACTTTCCCCTCCACACATCCAGCATGGAATTTCCAAACACTCAAAATCATCCTCCCATTAAGCCACTTGTTTAGAAAAGTCCTCATCTTGAACACTTTGGACTGTCAAGAACCAGGGGCAAGTTTGCATTCTCATGATACAGAAATGATTTTCTAAAATTATCTTCAGGAATGAAATCATAACAAAGATTTTGGATGGTGAGGGAAGAAACTCTTTTTTTTTTTAATTTTGTTTTTACTTACCAAAGAGATTTTTGTCATATATTCTAAAAACCTCATTTGGGGCAGAAATCAAACAAGGCCAGCCTCAGCCATAAAAAAAAAAAAAGAAAAAAGATGTGAGAGCAATAATCTCCTGCCAGCCGACAACTTTGTGCATGTCAGTTATGTGTCAGCACCTCTCCTTCTGGTAGCAAAGTCAGTACAGTCACCAAGAAAGGCAAAAGAAAAAAATCTTAACTCAGACACACGAGCCCAGAGGAGCGACTGAAGAGAATGACGAAACGGTGCCAATAGGCAGAATAATTGTGGGTAAGAAGGGAGTCGGATGGTCTGAACACAAAGCTCTGCTTTTATTTCACTCTCATGATGTGGAATCATGTGAGGTAAAACACATTTGTTAAAAAGGGAAGACGTATCCCCTTTCTTAACTTGAGTAAACATAGTCTGAATCCAACAACATTATATCACAGAGAGAAATGATTCCTTAAATTTTCCTCTGGGACCAACAGGCCAAAGGAGTTCAAACAGTGCATTGTTGGGTCAATTTTTTTCTTTCTTCTCTTTTCTGAAAAAAAGTTAAAGTGGACCAGCTGATGTCACTGACATACCTTGATACTCCTGAGGAAGAGGAGATAAAACAAATACAATTAAATTGGCATTTTCTAGACTTTACCAGGTGGCTGAAAAAGTATTCTTCCTAGTAAATTGGAGACAATTCATAGTGTAACTGTTAATGGAAGGAAAGCCCTGTGATAACTTAAAGAAATGTACAAGCAGTAATACATGTGTAATGATTTTCATATTTTTGTTCTTTATATATTCTTATTTATCTGAATATTCAGCTTCATAGAATAGCATGTGGTCTGTATGCGGTATATATGTATATATCTAATTTTAATAATTTTATGTTGCTTGGAGAAAGGAAAATTATTTTTTTTATGTATGGTTTGGGGTTTGGGATACATATGTGTGTGTGTGTGTTTGTAAGGCATTTTTTAAAAAAGAAAACTTTCATGCATCCACACAATATTTTAGGAAATATAATGAAAAAAATTGTGTGTACCAGAACAACAATAAAAGATAAAATTCCAGGAAATTAACATAACATAAAACATGCCAAATCTACATGGAGATATTTTTTAAAACACTAAGAAATGGAACGAGAAAAGATTAAGAGAAGTAGAAAGGCATAGCATGTTCTTGGATAGACGGACTCAGTATAATTAGAATACCAATTTTCTCTACTATGATTTATATAATTAACATAATCTTATTAAAATAACCATAGGATTTTTTTCAAATGAGCAAGCTGATTCCAAAGTTGATATATAAAATTAACAAGCAAAACAGAACAATCTGAAAAAGAAGTATAAAATGAAGGAACTAGACTTATCAGGTATTCATAAAATATTCTAAAACTATAATAATTAAAACAAATTTTACCTGAACATAACTAAACAGGGAGATCAGTGGAACACTAAGAGAAGCCCAGAATTAGACCGAAATATCTACCAGAATTTAGTGTATAATAAAATGGCATTACAAACTGTGGGGAAAAGATAGATTCATACATGGTGTTGCCAAACTGGGCAGTCATTTTAAAAACAAGTTTTTTCTATCTATAACACCTTTACACAAAATAAATTTCAGATTGTATTATAAAATTATAAAAAAATGTAAAAAATAATATACAAAAGTTTTAGAAGAAATGATGAATTTTTTAAAAATGTGATCTTATAAGAGACTTCTTACACATGACTCAAAACCAGAAGGCATAATAGAACAAGTAAACACAATTATAAGAAAGGAAAAATTTCTAAATGGCAAAAACTATCATAAGCAAAATAAAAAGATAAATGACAGGTTTAGAAAATATATTTTTAACAAGTATCACAAAAGGGGTATATTAAGGACTCACACAAATAAATAGCAAACCCATCTACACAATAGAAAAAAAAATAGGAAAGAGTATAAATAGTTCATAGAAAAGGAAAAGAAGTAAAAATGAGAGAAATGCAAATAAACTTCACACAGAAATATCATTTTTCACCTAGCAGATAAGATCTAAGTTTTATTGCATATTCTGTTGGCAAGTATATTGACAACAGGCACTTTAGTGTATGTTGACAGGAGTAGATATTGGTAAAATTTCTTTGAAGTGTAATTTAGCAATGTCTATCAAAGGTACCAATATGCATACTTTTTACCTACCAAAGATTATACTACAGCTTTACTCACACACACGTGTGGAATATGAAAGCATAAGGTTATACATTACAGCTTTTTTTAAAATTGGGAACTATTGAACACAGCACAATAGAGGCTGGTAAAATCAAATTTAGTACATCCATTTCATCATGATTACTTCATAGAACTCTTAACACCAAAGAAACAAGGCAAAACATATCCACATCATATATGTGGTGACCTTTAATCCCAGTTTCCAAAGCAGTCTGAATTTATGCATCTTGTCCTGACATTCCATCCAATTGACACTGCCTTTTACTCTCAAAAGTGACCTGTCCCTGTAATAAATAATTTGGTTGCTACAATGGAGGGAATGTTTATGTCCCTCCCAAATTCGCATGTTGAGATTCTAACTCCCTAAGTGATATGAGGAGGTGAGGTCTTTGGGAGGTAATTAGGCAACCAGGGTGGAGCCTTCATGAATGGGATTAGTGCCCTTATAAAAAGAACCCCAAAGAGCTGGCTTGTCCTCTGTCTGCCATGTGAGGATACAAGAAGGCAGCAGTCTGCAACCCAGAAGATGGTTCTCAACAGAACCCAACCATGCTGGCATCCTGATCTCATACTCTAGCCTCTTACCCTGAGAAATAAATTTCTGTTGTTTATAAGTCACCCAGTCTATAGTAACTTGTTATAGCAGCCCAAACTGACTAAGACTGTCATTCTAGGGATACTTCTTCTTGGAAGTGAGGGAAGGGCTTGGGGTGATGCAGGGAGCAGGATGTGAGGTTAGATGAAGAGAAAGGGAAGGAAGAGACTTGATGCCTCCTGACCAACCTGATACTGTCCAATTCTTTTCCTTTTGCCCTATCAAGGCTGTAAGCTATAGATGGTGAGTCTCCGGAGCCAGACAGCCTGGGTTCAAATCCTGTCTCCACAGTTTACTATCTACATGACATTGCCCAATTCCTTAACTTCTTTCTGTCTTAGGATCCTCATCTGTAAATTAGGAATACTAGTACCCATCTCGTTAGGGCTATTGAAAGGATTAGATGAAAATAATGTATATAAGGCACTTAAAACAGACCCTGGACCGGGCATGGTGGCTCACACCTGTAATCCTAGCACTTCGGGAGGCCGAGGTATGCAGATCTATGCAGGAGTACCAGACCAGCCTGAGCAAGAGCAAGACCCCATCTCTACTAAAAAAATAGAAAGAAATTAGCTGGACAACTTAAAATATATAGAAAAAATTAGCCAGGCATGGTGGCGTATGCCTGTAGTCCCAGCCACTTCGGAGGCTGAGGCAGGATAGCCTGAGCTCAGGAGTTTGAGGTAGCTGTGAGCTAGGCTGACGCCACAGCACTCTAGCCCAGGCAACAGAGTGAGACTCTGTCTCAAAAAAATCAGAGTCTGACACCTAGAAAGCACTAGAGATGCATTAGCTATTACTATGATTCGTGGTGCTTCTGGGTGGCAACCACATCTAGAACTTAACAAAATCAATGCATATAGAAAGGCTTAACCACTAAAATAAATCACAATGAAGATCGACCTATAAACTGGATTCACTCATACAATTTTTCATCAAACACATTTAAGGCTCTGAACTAAGCTCTAGGAGTATAAAATTATAAAAAACACAGTAGGAAACTAAGGCAAATTCATATAGAGTCCACATGTATAAGATGAAACTATTCATTTTATTATAAGATTTATTACTTATGGCTTTTTTAAACTTGATTAAATTCAGCAAAGAAAAAATAAATGGTCTAGTTGCCAGTAAGTTTGTTAATCTCTTGATTATCTGACAATCTTAATAAAAATTCGAACAGAATAGAAACCTATTAATATAGGCCAATTAGCTAATACTGAACAATAAAAGAGAAGTTAAATGTATTCTTTTTATTTTATTTTATTTCAGCATATTATAGGAGTAAAAATGTTTAGGTTACATATTGCATTTGCCCCACCCTAGTCGAGCTTCAAGTGTGTCCATTCCCCAGACTGCACACATTAGGTGTGAATATACCCATCCCCTCCTCCCCGTCCCACCTGCCTGACACCCGATGAATGTTACTACTAAATGTGCACAAAAGTGTTGATGATCAAGAACCAAGACCTTTGGAACCAGGATGGGCTCAGGTTTGAAATTGGTTCTGTCATTCTCCATGTGTAACCTTGGGCATGATACCTAAACTTTCTATTCATTAATTCTTCATATTTAAAATGAGTAGCACTAGATGCCTATTTTAAATGGTGTTCTGAAGATTAAATGTAAGGCATTTACCTAGTGTTCAGCATATAATAAAGGCTCAATAAATATTTTCTAGCATCATTATTACTACTTCTCTGAATTTAAATAAGCAGTACTTATTTTTCTATCCATGTTACATCTTTGCCACCTGATTTGTCTCCATTTTTCTACAAACAAATAAGACTAAACAAAATTTGTTCTTTGTAGAATATCGAATGTTTTCTAAAATGCATTTTCAAAAAAACAACAGTGCCTTGTTGATATTTCTCATAATAAAAGTATAAACTATTAAATAACTCCCCTCAGAGAGTTACATAGTCGTCTCTTTGTTTAGGTGATTTCTAGACTTCCTATTTAGGCAAGGCCTTGATCTAGAAGACATAACTTTTTATAATCTGGCTATGATGACACAGCATGACTGATGGAGCTATAAACAGACTCCCTCCGCCTCCCCCACGAACCATGTTTCTGTAGGATGAGCGCCCAGTTGGTGGGAACTCACTTGTAAAAGACAACGTGAAACTAGTTTCTTCAGCACACATCTGTAGCACCAAAACTTTTCAGCTACACGCCATCTCCCTTATAAAAATGTTTCAAGCCAAAAGAAAACTTTTGCTAAGTTATCTACATTTATAGGCATTTGATTTGTCACTTTAGAGTACTAATATTGAAAGTAACTTAAATTGCAGGCACACTCTTCTAAAAATTTAAAAAGAAACAAAAATTGATGAAGCGCTGATATACTTACTAAAGTGAATATTAGGAATTTCAACGTCACATGTTCTAACAGGGGGAAAAACATGTTTAAGAACTAAAAAGATTAACTGAGAACTGACCTCTAAGGCAGGTATTTTGGTAGTGTTTTAATGTCAGTTAGCTTAAGAAACAAAGTCAAGTATTTGTTTCTCATAGTTGCTAGGCAACATATTGGGTTTGATTTGGTTTCCAGTCATTTTAAAAAACAGTGCCATGATTATAATAGCAATAAAACAGTATTATCTTTTTTCAATTCAATATTAAAATACTTAAGAACAGTTGGCTTTGATGGGGTCATTATTACTTAACATTTTGTTTTCATTGTTTCCATATCCTTATTCCAGAATCCTGGAACCATGTACTTTGCTCTTAAAAGAATAACTTATGTTTTAATTGTGCATTATGCTGTATTTCTACTTTAGATATTTACATAAAATTTAAGATACTGAACTTCATAGACTTTTCTCTAAGTTTCTCCACACTCTGATCAACATATTTCTGAATCATCAATATATTTTCTTTTTTATTATTTTTTTATTTCAGCATATTATGGGGCTACAAATGTTTGGGTTACATATATTGCCTTTGCTCTACCTGAATCAGAGCTTCAAGCATGCCCACCTCCCACCCATTAGGTGTGAATATACTCATCCCCTCTTCCCTCCCCATGCAAATAAAAGGAACCTGATCATTTTTTTTGTCTTTTTATATTCTTTTTCTTTTTCTTCCTTTTATTTCATCATATTATGGGGGTACAAATATTGTTAGGGTTACAAATATTGCCCCTGCCCCCTCCTTCCCCCACCCCATGCGCCAGAGATTCAAGCATGTCCAATCCCCCAGTGGTGCGCACTGCACCCATTATGTAAGTATACACCCTTCTCCTCCTCCCCCCCTCCCACCTGCCCACCACCCGATAAAAAGTTTTTTTTCTTTTTTGTTTGTTTGTTTTGACATTTTGCATTGTATATCTTTGCCTCTCCCTAAGAAGGGTTAGAGTTATGCCCTTCCCTTCCAAAATGCTCCCCACATCCAGGACCTGATCAATTTAAAAAGTTTCTGCACAGCCAAGAAAACTATCACAAGAGCAAACAGACAACCTACAGAATGGGAGAAAATATTAGCAACACATCTGATAAAGGGCTGATAACTAGAATCTATATAGAACTCAGGAAAATCAGCAAGAAAAAAATCAAACAACCCCATTAAAAAGTAGGCAAAGGACATGAACAGAAACTTTTCAAAAGAAGACAGACTAATGGCCAACAAACATATGAAAAAATATATTTTCTTTTTGAGAAGGGAGCAGGATGTACCTTAGAGAGATCATCACTCAAAATAGTTAAAATGTTGCTTCTGAAAGCAGTAAACTTCAGATGTTAAAAAAAACACTAATACCCTAACCAAGCTGGAAATATTATTTATAATTAGTATTAAGGTATTTTTGTGACTTTTAACATAGATGCTATCTTTGTTTTCTCATAAAGTTAATATACTTTTTAATGATTTTTTTTAAAAGTCAGACACTATAAAGGAGTACAAAATAAAAAGTAACATCCCTCTTCCTAACCTTCCTTCCCCTTCAATCCTACTCCCCAGGAATGATAGCAGCTAATAATTTCATGTGATGACTATATATATTTTTAAATTCTGCTTGGAAATGTGTATTAGATTTTGACACTCAACTCACTTAGAGCTTGAGTGAACTCTTTGTAACCACCCAACAAAGTATAAAAAAATAGAAAAAGAAAGAAAAGAAAAATTTTTCAGGAAAAATACTGAATGCCTGGACCCAAACCTTTCCCTTCCAGCTCTTCCCTGGGAATAACTCTCCCCATTTCTGGCCAACACACACACACAATCAAAGGACACAGCTAACTTGCTGTATTGGATGGGAATTTCTGGATGTAAGTTTTTAAAAGGTTAACGTATCTAAAGCAGTTTCCCAATTCTTAGCTTAGTCTAAGTTTAATGTACCGAACAGTTAATATCCTCTCTCTCTCTCTCCCTCTGCTTCTCTTTCTTTCATTCTGTCATTTCTGTATTTCTATTACTTTTCTCTTTTTTATTGTTTGTTTGTACTTCACATAAAAGTTTGAAGGGTTGGAATGAACTGGGCCTCTTAGAGGTACAGGAATCTTACTCTAGGTACATGCTCAAGCTAAAGCTGCACCAAGAAATTGTTAACAAGAGTGCTTCTCACACACACACACACACCTTCTCTTCTGGGTCCTGTCCTCCAGGGTGCAGTTTTCTGGGTACTTCAAACAATTTCCATCCTCCAGCTGAGGATGAGGTACTATTCTTAGATCCATTTTTAGCCTCACAAGAATGGGAATTCTGTACTCTCTCTCTCTTATACACACACACACACACACACACACACACACACACACACACACACAGGACCTTTGCCATAAGCTGTTTCTCCAAACTGTTCCTCAGCAACCACACTCCACACTCTGAATTCAAACAGTCCTGGGTTTCAGCTTATTGCTTGTCATCAACACATTTTAGGGTGCCGGCCCAGCTCATGCCCTCTTCTCTGAGAGCTGCCTCTTCTCTCTCTAATCCCAGCTATTTATATCACATGACTTCATTCCTCCTTGGCTAAGCTGATTGGATCAGAGGTGGACATCTGACCCTCGGGCTTGTCCCCTCAGATCCACTCACCTGAGCACTTGAACTAAGAGTCCCAGAACTGAGAATCAGCAGGAGCTAAAAAGATTCTGTCCTGTCAGGAGCTAGGGCTGGCATTTGGGTGGTAATTGTGCTAATGAGGAAGCAGAAAGAACCTGACTTGGGAGAGAAGGCAAAATAACAGACATTTAGAAATAAGCAGCTACACAAAGCCATGTGACAAGAAAACAAAAACAAGACAAAGAAGATAAAAGAAAACAAGTCCTTCTTAATTTCTGACTACTTTCCATTTTTTCATGAAGTACATATTCATCTTCTAACTGTGAATCCTGTATGATAGATCAGAATCTGTATAATAAACTCATGTTGGTTTAAGCTAGCTTGACAGGGCTTTTATGTTTTACAACCAAAAAAAAAAAAAACAACAACAACAACAAAAAACCCTGACTACGGTCTCCCTTACTCTCTTATCTTTTTCTTGTTTTTTTTTTTTTTCTTTTCATTTTTCTTCTCAGCTTTCCCTGACCCAAAAAATAATGCCATCTGGACGTTTTCCCTTAATCTTTGAATCATGCCACAAAATTGTATGGCATATAGTCAATAAATGTTGATAGACTTTTATAGCAACAGAACATAAAAATAATAGGATCAATTGCACAATGCAATATAAGTTTCCGTTTTTGAGTGTGAAATTTGAGGTACCACACCAATGTCTTTACAGTTATTAGCTCTTTTCTTACAGCAGCCATTCAAAGTGAAAGCTTTTGGTCCTTCTTATAGGTGAGAAAATAGAAGTCTGAAAACTATGTAGAATGATGCTACCCATAGACACACAGCTAACAAGCTGAAGAGTCTGGGTTATAACCCCAGATTATGTGGTTCTCAAATAAACTCTCTGCTATACCAAGTCCATATAGTTCAATATAATTCATTTTTAAATAAAATGTACACAGACTTAGAAAGACCAGTCTCCCATTGAAGACCTCACAAAAAAAATGTGCAAGAAATGATAAAAAGCAAGAAGTCTTTGTCCTTTACAGGGGTTTCCTGCTGCTAAAGCCAAAGAAACAATGTTGCAACACAGCAACAAGAATAATGGAATGACTGAATTCTGCGCAGTAGGGGAAACAGTGGACATCTCTTTGTTCCTATTTCAGTGTTAAAACAGAGTATGAAACTCTCTCCCACCTCATCAGCCTATCAGAGGACATGCAGAACAAGAAGACTGGGTAAGGAGAAATGCACCTCAGCAATCCCTGGGGAGAGGAGACTGCATTTTACTTACAGAGCCTGTCTATTCTGAAAGCTCCATAAGAGCAGGAACCCTGTGCTGTAAGTGCCTGGCACAGTGCCTGGCATATGTGAGGAGCTCAATAAATGCTGGTGAATGAATAAGCTCTAACTTCTATAAGTTTCAACAGTTGCACAAATGCTGGTGGTCCTAAGTAGGAAGACAAATATAATGGATGCTGACTACAATTGAAAAGAAAAAAATCTAAGCAAGTACTGATGGAAAGACTGATAGATAATCCTCTGTAAGTGGGAAGGAGCCGGGGATGTTTCTAACAATGCAAAGTAACCATTCAGACACAAACAAGATTGGAAGGTGAATTGGCACAAAACCCAGAGGAGAGTCAGTGAATGACAGAGAATCAGGAGAATCGATTTAGAAAGGAAAAAAAAAGAAAAATCAATGCATTTCACTTGGTGACACCTTTATAAAGATTTGCCTGTATTCCAGCAGGAAAGGTTGGAAGTTAATGCTGTGAATACATAGTATGTCACTTAATGATGATGATAATATAATAATGTCATTGTAGCTAGATTTTATTCAGGACTTACTAGAATAATTTAAGCAAATTTATGCATTCAAACTTTGAATACTAACAATAACCCTCTTGGGTGGCCACTATTATTGTTCCTACTTTCGCAGGTAAAGAAACAGAAATTCTAGAAGACAAAGCAATTTCCTCAAGGTGAAAGTTAGTGAGTGATAAAGCCAAGTTTCTAGCTCATGCCATGGGACTTCAGGGTCCATGTTTATGACCACTATACTACACCACTCTTAGCCTATGTAAACTGTACATAGTCTATTCTTCAGTGTGGTTTCGGTCATTTTTAATTCATTATATTGTCATTATAGACTTCTGTGTTTAAAAGAAGGAACCCCTTTCAAGTACTGTTATAGATCATATCTGGATCCACTAGACCCCACTTGACATTTGTAGACTGATTTGGTAGCCAGAACTTCTGGCCATTCCCTACCTTTAACCACTTAGGACTTGCCCCTCATCCATGACTACAGGGCCTGAAAATAAACCAGAGGCAAGAAGTTATTGCCTTTAAAGTCATTACGTTTAACAAGCCTTTAAAATTCCTCTAGACCTGCTTCTGATCCTCTCTCACTGCCAATGACGATTATACCTCATTTTCAATTCATGCCTGTTTAAACCTTTCTAAGCTCTTGCTTTTAAAAGATAGATACATAGATAACAACCTGTCTAGTATTTTTTATTCTCTTCTTCTCTTTGGCAACCAGGCTTTTGGCTTTTGAACTTGAGTTAGCAGTTAAGTTTCAATGCTATGTACTCTTTTAGTTTTGTTATACATACTAATTTTATGTGTTTGGGTTTTTTGTGTTTTTTTTTTTTTTTGCTTGGTTTGGTTTCTTTCTTTCTTTTTTTCCCCCATTTTTTCTGTTCATATATGACCCATTCTCCCATTTAGGCAGCATTTTAGGTAGTTTAGAACAAAGAACAAAAATGTCATAATTTTTTACTTTTGAGTTTCCAGGACCTGGGCTTGGGAACTTCAAAAGCAGCTAAATAAAGAGCTCAGGAAAGGAAGTCAGCAAGATAGTGGGGTAAGAGGTCCCCCATTCATATCCCTCCACAACAACAATAATTTGGCAGGCATCAATGTACAAAAGTGCCTTCTGGGAGCTTTGGGATTTAGGTAGGAGACTGCATAACCCTGGTTCAGCTCAAGAACAAGGAGGGCTGTTTTGAGAATGCAGGCCTATGCCCAAGGCAGGCTCACTGACCAGTGTGCCAACTACAAACCCAGAAACAGCCCCATCCCCCTATGGCTTCAGCTAGAGCCCTCCTTAGCCATGGTCCTGCAACCACCAGCACTATCTGCCGAAGGAATACAGGAACAGCCATGCCTATCCATGCCCCCAGTAATAGGCCTGCTGTTTGTGGATCCAAATGCAGATTTTGAAGTGGTCCTGTGATCCTTCTCCAGCCCCACTCTACCACCAGTCCAGAATCAGTTCTGTTTACACAGGGACCCAAAAGGAGCCATACCTGTCCATGTACCCAATAAAAGGCCCATCAGCCGTGGACCTGACTGTATATCCTGAAGCAGCTCTGTGACCTGCCTCTAGCCCTTCTCCCAGTTCTGCCTGCTCAGGGACCTAGTAATGTCAGTACATGCGCTGGTAGCAGGCCCACTGACCTCAGTCCTAGCTATGGATCCTGAAGTGGTTCTAAGGCTCAGTTCCTACCCTACTCTGCCATGCTCCAAGAGTATTTTTGCTCACCTCTGTCCCAACTGCAAACCCTGAAACATCCCTGTGACCTGGCTTCAGCCTCACACTATCATAGTCCCAGAGGCAGTCCTGCCCCCCCCCCCCCCAGAAATCCACTCAGGGACCCAGTGGGAGCCACATACACCACACCCCTAATAATAGGCCCACTGTCTGTAAAATGAACTGCAGACCCAAAGCAGCCCCATGACCTGGCTCTAGTCCTGCTCAACCATAATATCAGAGGCAATTTTGTTCCATTGGGGATTTACCAGGAACCACCCATGCTCACACCTCTGGTAATATACTTGCCAACCATGGACCCAACTACAGACCTGGCAAAAGCCACATGAACTGGCTATAGCACCAAGTAACTGTGAGCCTGGGAGCAGCCCATCAGTCCAAGGAGAAGGCAGGATAAGGTCTTTAACCACTGAAACCAATCTGTAAAGACAGAAAGAGGTGTGTTCCTTCAAATACACATTAATGCAAGACTACATGGATCATGAAGAATCTGGCAAACATGACACTACCAAAGAAAACTAACAAATCTCCACCAACTGATAGCAAAGAAACAGAGATCTACAAATTGACTAAAAAAGAATTCAAAATACTAGCCATAAGAAAGTTCAACAAGCTTCAAGAGGACAGCTAAACAAGTCAATAATATGAGAAAACCAATACATGAGCAAAATAAGAAGTTCAACAAAAAGATAGAAGTCATAAAAAAAAGAACCAAACAGAAATCTGGAGCTGAATAATAAATGAATAAAACGAAAAATGCAATAGAAAGCATTCAAAGCTATGATTTGAATGATTGTGTCTCCCCCAAATTCATACCCTGAAATCCTAATCCCAAAGGCTATAGTATTAGGAGGTGAGGTCTTTGGGAGACAATTAGGTCATGAAGGCAGAGCCCTCATGAATGGGATCAGTGTCTTTATAAAAGAGAACCCAGAGAGATCCTTTGTCCCTTTTACCATGTGAGGACATAATGAGAAGGTGCCATCTATGAACCAAAAAGCAAACCCTCTCGAGATACTAAATCTGCCAGTACCTTTATCTTGGACTTCCCCCCTTCAGATCTGTGAGAAGTAAATTTCTATTGTTTATAACCTACCCAGTTTATGGTATTTCATTATAGCATCACAAAGAGACTAAGACAATATAGAAGGAATGTAACACAACATAACAGAGGCCACATATGACAAGCCCACAGCTAACAATATACTCAACACTGAAAAACTAAAAGCTTTTCCTCTAAGATCATGACAAGAAAAGGATGTCTTCTCTCACCATTTCTATTCAACATCATACTGCTATAAGTCCTAGCCAAAACAAGTTGGTCAAGAAAAAGAAATAAAAGATATTCAAATTGAAAAAAAAGAAGTAAAATTGTCTTTATTTGTAGATGACATCCTGCAACTTAACTGAATTCATTTATTAGTTCTAACAGAAAAGCCTAAAGACTTCACCAAAAAATTGTTATAACTAATAAAGAAATTCAGCAAAGTTGTCGAACACAAAATTAACATGCCAGATGATCCAGCAATCCCACTTCTGGGCTTATATCCAAAGGAAGTAAAACCACTATTTCAAAGAGATATCTGCATTCTCATGTTCATTGCAGCATTATTCACAATAGATAAGATATGGAAATAACCTGTGTCCATTGAAGATTGAATAAAGAAAACAGCATATATAGAGAGGATATATACACACATACACACACATAAAATATATGGAATATTATTCAGCTTTAAAAAAAAAGACAATCCTGCCATTTGTGACAACATGGATGAACCTGGAGGACATTATGAACATTATACCAAGTGAAATAAGCCAGACACAAAAAGACAAATACTGCATGATTGTACTTACATGTGGAATCTAAAAAAGTTGAACTCCTAGAAACAGAAAGTAAATAAGTAGTTACCAGGGGCGGGGGGGGGGGAGGGGGGAATGGTTAGATATTGGTCAAAGGACACAAACTTTCAATTATAAGATGAATAAATTGAGGAAGTCTAATGCATACCATGGTGACTATAATTAATATTAATAATAATACATTGTATACTTGAAATTTGTTAGGAGTGGACCTTAAGTGTTCTCCACAAAAGAAAAGGTAACTATGTGAAGTGATGGATATGTTAGTTAGCTTGATTGTAGTAATCATTTCACAACATCATGTTGTAAGCCTTAAATTTATACAGTTTTTATCAGACACTCATACCTTAATAAAACTGGGAGAGAATAATTCAGGGTGTAAATATATGCTATTAATAATATCATTGTGAGCTCATATTATCAGTTAGAGGCAGTATTTATGACTGTCATTGGAAACCATATTTTAGAATGGTAATGGAAGAAAAGAAACACAGAAAATGCAAGCAAAGAACTTGGACTCTGGGTCTGAAGGGCAGTCCTATGCCCTAACATTATTCAAAACCAAATCCAGGGTTTGGGGTAGGAGAGTAGGAGAAATAGAGAGTGACAGAGTTGAAGTCCCTGTTCTCAGATAATACTCAAGAAAACAGGGAGGTTCTGAGCTTCTAGAGCTTAATAATGCCAGGCCCAGTGAAGTAATACTGGCCGGCTGCAGGGAATGTATAGGCAGAGACAGGGTAAGACAGCTCATGGAGATCCGATGGCCCCTAGTGGGAGGACTAACAATCAAACATTTCCCAAGACAGTTCAGCAGCAACCTGTAAGGATTGATACACAGGACCAGATAGAAAATATCTATCTCAGAACATTCCCGGATGAACTAGTCAAAACAATCCAGCTCAGATGTAAAACCTCAGATCCCCTCACACTATATAAACAGTGCTTGAAATTGGCTACAAGTTTGGGGAAAGGGATGGTGAAACCCTGAATTAACTGAGATAACATTTCAGCCACTGTATGTAACAAGTGTTCACAATGAATATTAATTTCAATCACAGAAAGATTATACAAGTTATCTTTTTTACACATGTGATTGTGAATTGATACTGTTACTGTTATAACTCAGCTTTTTAAATTCATTCATTTATGAACTGCGATTACTACTTTGGGGCATTGTTCCTTCCTCCCAACTCTCGGATTTAACTGCGAGAGAATAATTCAGGGTATAAATATATGCTATTAATAATATCATTGTGAGCTCATATTATCAGTTAGAGGCAGTATCAGTTAACGGCCTGGCTAATTAAACTTTGTCTTATTGTGGGACCATCCCATTGACTTCTAGACTTCTGATATGCATGCAGATTTGAAGCATAGATTTGGTGTGTGTGTTTCACCTTAATTCCAATTTGAGACAATCCTCTAGCTTTTGACAATCCAGCCTACATCCACAGGCTTTGAGCAAGGCCGTCCTAATCTCCCCAGGCCTGCTCCAGATATGCCCCACGTTCTGACTCCACCTTGTGTAGGCGAGATGCCTTAACTAGTTTCCTTCTGCCACACATCTGCAAAAATAAATCTTCAAAAAATAAAAATCTTCATCTTGTTGCAGATTTTGACCTGTGTAACCAAAGGAAACTTTCTTAACTTCTGCATATTTTCCTTCACATACCTTTCAAATGCAAATATTTAATAATAGCTATAGCTCCATGTTGCTGAAATATACAAATATATTTAATGTTTTTCAGTAAAATAATATATATATTTTTAGACAGAGTCTTGCTCTATTGTCCTGTGGAGGCTAGAGTGCCGTGGTATCAGCCTAGTTCACAGCAAACTCAAACTCCTGCGCTCAAGTGATCCTTCTGCCTCAGCCTTCCAAATAGCTGGGACTGCTGGCATGCAACACAACACCCAGCTAATTTTTTTTTCTATTTTTAGTTATCCGGCTAGATTCTTTCTATTTTTAGTAGAGACAGGGTCTCACTCTCGTGGAGGCTGGTCTCAAACTCAAGCAATCCTCCCACTTCAGCCTCCCAGAGTGCTAGGATTACAGGTGTGAGCCACCACGCCCAGCCTTCAATAAAATAAAAGTCCATTTTCCTTTAGAACACATTGTTGGTTTTTTTGTTTTTTTTCTTTTTTGACACAGGGTTTTACTCTGTTGCCCTGGCTAGAATGCCACAGCGTTAGCCTAGCTCACAGCAACCTCAAACTCCTAGGCTCAAGTGATCCTTCTGCCTCAGCCTCCCGAGAAGCTGGGACTACAGGCATGCGCCACCATGCCCGGCTAATTTTTTCTATATTTGCTAGAGACAGGTCTCGCTCTTGCCTCTTGCTCAAGCTGGTCTCGAACTCCTGAGCTCAAATGATTCGCACCTGCCTTGGCCTCCCAGAGTGCTACGATTACAGGCATGCGCCACCATGTCCAGCCTAGAACACATTTTTAATATTAAAGTTGGTACAGGATAGGTGAACATTTTGGGATACCAGATTTTCAGAAAGACTCAAATATTTAAGGTTAAAAGCATTGATTTGTTTCTCTTGGATTTGTGGTAAAGCAGTGGATGCTTTTTCTATATGGTCTTAAAATTTGGTTTCCTGATCTCTTCATCCTAATATTTTCAATGAAGACTATACTAGGATTTGAAGCCACATAAAACAAATCGAAAAGCCTATCTAAAAGTTCATTGGTTTACCCTGTGATCAGTTAAGTTTCTTCCCAGTAATGATCTCTCACCTTTGGGAAAAGGAAAAGCATTATTGTGTCTTGTGTTAGTTTTCTAGAGTTGGCATAACACAATACCACAAGCTGAGTGGCTTAAACAACAGAAATTTATTTACTCACAGTTCTAGAGGCCAGAAGTCTAAGATCAAGGTGTCAGAGGGCTCGGTTTTCTCTGAGGCCTCTCCCCTTGGCTTGCCGACAGCCACCTTCTTGCTGTGTCTTCACTGGGTCTGTCCTTTATGCACACAAATTCTAGTGTTTCTTTGTATTCAAGATTTCCTCTTCTTATAAGAACGCCAGTCAGATTGGATGAAGACCCACCCTAGCAGCCTCATTTTGACTTAATCACCTCTTTAAAGGTCTTATCTCCAAACATAGTCACATTCCGAGGTACTGGAGCTTGGGCTTCGGCATATGAATTTGGGAGGAACACAATTTAGCCTGTAACACTTGCCTTCTCTAAAATTAGACTAAGAGCAATAACCAAAAAAGAAAAGAAAAAAAAAGCAGTCTTTTAGGAAACAGATTATTCTAGGGTTCATAAAATGTTTCAGGAAGCCGTACAGTATCTTTTAGATTAATGAGTTCCTATAGAATATACAGAAACATTATATCATTTCTGAACTATAAGAGTCTGTGCAGCTTCCTAAGAACTCTCAGAGCCATGAAATGCTTTATATCTTGGGAACATCTGCATCGTTTAAAATTATGTTTACTTTGAGCATTGTATGTTAGAGAATCCAATATGTGCTCTACCATATAAACTCTCCTTAGATTTCTTTTGTCTCTCAGGCTGTTTTGCTATTGTTTCATTCACTTTTGCCCTGGGCTCCAATTTCCAGAAGTGGGAACTACTTTTTCTAAAATATGCGTAACGTTCCTAGGGATTAATAAAGGTTGATTGGTAGAAAATGTGCCCTTTCTGATTCTATGCTTGAACATCAATTCATGATTTCTTCAAGGCCAAATTCTTGTCACTGACCTCACTCCAGTGAAGGTCTGGCCCCAGGGAGAGGCTCCATGTATTCAGTGAGGTCATGCCCAGACCGTGGCATCCACATTTGCCTCTCAAGGCTTGAGAACAATGTATGGGCGCCACAGGGCACCAGTATAACCAAACCTTTGTTAGACAACAGAATCATTTCTGTGCAAAATGATTCACTGGAGAGTAACATTTTACTTTTATTTTCTTCAAAAACTTTTTTCTCAATGTTTCTGATACAAAAACAGCTAAATAATTATTTTTTGAATTCTTATTGCTTGCTCTGTGTTTCATGCTAATAAATGACTGTAATTCCATCAGATTATATATAATGACATTGCACAAAAAATGTATGTGCTAATATCGAAGGTATAGTTATTTAAAATACAAATAAATAAAAGACTTACCAGGCATCTGACTTTCTACATAGTGAATGGAAATTTTACTTTGTCATTCTCTGAAGCCCCTGAATTTTTTATAAATGACTTGACAAATTTAATTTACTTTTCTCCTTGTTGACCACATGTCAGGAAAGTGGATTATGGGGATATAATATTAATATATTTGGGCATTGGCAGCATTGCTGCAAAAGAATAATACTGTACATATTTAAGGCCAGTATCCAAATATTCTGCAAAGTTGAACCACATAAATATAGAACAGCCTCACACTTTACACCAGTCACTACATAGTTGGGAAACTATGCATCAGTTAAACAAAGAAATTAAACACATAGGGCCTGCTACATTTAAATATTTAAGTGCAATATTTTAAACAAATCATATCACTGTAGCCCAGAGGATTTCCAAGGCAAAAAGTAAATTATGAAACTTTTATAAAACACCTTTTTTTTCCTTGAGAGTTTGAACTCACACAATAATGCTTTTCATTTCTGCACTTTCTCCAAATGTTTTTCACTTCTTAGAGGCTACATTGTTTTGTAAGAATAAATTGTAGGTTTTCCAAAGAGCCTCTCCCTCCCACTCAGCTGCCCTGAGGGAGTAACGAGCCTCTGCACACAACTTATTTTCATTCCCCTCACCCCAAAAATGATCAAATAAGGACTGTTTGCCCATCAGCATTTCTAGGGCAGGAGGCTCTGACAAGTGCAGCATCTCTTCTCGTTCCTGCTCTGGCAAGTCCAAAGAAAAAGATTATTTAATGCACATCAACCATGTTAGAATTGGGGCTCCAACAATTACAAAGACATACAAGATGAATGTACAATTATAAGATATTGGAAAGTGGATCCATCGAATGTCTCTGGAATTCTGCCGCTAACAATTGAGAAAAATTCAACAAATACTACAGAATCGGGACAATCTCTTTTCAGAATCTGGCCCTTCTTGCCACCAAAATAGACATTTGTTGGCTGCACGATTCTCAGCATCCTGGTTCAAATAAGGATATTTCATATTACATATTCTTTACTATTTTGGAGTTGCCATGGCAGAGAAGAGAAGAGATATTTTTGTTGATGGAATGTCTCTTAACAGAGCTCCTTATTTTGGCCTTCCTGACTTTCTGACGCAGTTTTCAGATCAACTTTAAAGTACTGCCATGACTTTCTCTTATTTTTTTTTAACTATTTGAAATAATCAACATTCCAGCATCCCAGAAACAGTAAAAGATACATTATTGTGCAAATAGGCAGATGATCAGCATGTAAAGATATGGAGTTCAGACGAAAAGAATGGATGATCTGTCAGAATTGTAATGAGCTCTTTAATTTTCAGTTCAAACTCCTCCCTGTCTTTTCTCAGCATCCCTTTCGCTTTCTTTCCATTAACCTTTGTCTTCTAGTTATTCATTGCTGCCTTATCATTTCAAAACAGATTAGTGTATTAGATTGGGCTAGATTATGCTGTAATTTTTTTTTAAGAAATTAGTGGCTTAAGATAACAAGTTTTCCTTTTTTACACACACTAGATATTATTTATGGGTCAGTGGGGGCTTTGTTCTGTGTTACCCTCCCTCTGGGAATCAGGTTTTTGGAAAAGCCTCCATTTAGAAAGGGACTAATGCACTATGGCCTGTGGACTGAATCTGGACTGCTACCTGATTTTTGTATGACCCAGCAACTAAGAATGGTTTTTACATTTTTAAAGAGTTGAAAGTGTGTTTTTTTTTTTTAAAGAATAATATCTTTTGGCATGTAGAAATTGTATGAAATTCAAATTTCAGTGTTTATTAATGAAGTATTATTGGAATACAGTCATGCTCATTCATTAATGTATTGCCTATGGCTGTTTTCTCACTGCAGTGACAGAATTGAGTAGTTGTTAACAGAGATCATAGGGCCTAAATTATTTATTATTTTATCATTGAAAGAAAAAGTTTGCCAGACCTTGAACTAGAGCATGGCTGGCCACCATGCCAACAGTAAAAGAGAAAATGTCAAATTATTCACTGACTTCAGGGCTTCCACAGGAAGTGATACATAGACTGCCACTCACCATTTATTGTGCAAGGCGAATCACGTGGCTACATAGAACTTAAGCAAAGGTGCAGGGAAATGCAATCCTACCAGGTGCGCAGGAGATGAAGTAAAAAACAAAAAAATGTTGATGCCCAGCACTAAAGACAACCATAATGTTTTTTAAAGATTAGAGAATAATTCATTATAGTACATGGTAAATAGATTCTCTATTTTACTAACAATCTACAGGTTGTTCTAGAAAAGATAGCAAATTAACAAAACTACCTCCCCTAAAACCAAACTCTGAAGATGTCACAGAAATGAGATAAAAGTTAAGGAATCCCAGAACTTTACACCAAAATGATGAGAAGCTTTTCGGGAGAGAAGGTAACATTGGGGCCTGATGTAAGTGGGAGAAGGGTGTTGAGAGTAAACGGCAGCCTAATGCAGAAGATTGAGAGGCATTGACAGAGCTGGCTGAAAGGCTAGCGAAGAGATTTCTAATGGTGTCTATTTTATTTCCACAACATTACCCTAAGATGCTGTTGCCCATTTCTTTGTAAAACAGAGCCAGCCTAGAACCAACAGAATGGGGGAGAATAGCATGAGTTAGCACAGGAGCTCAGCGGAGGTTAGGATGAAAAACTATAATGCAGGCCAGCTAGATGCTCCCTGCACATTCCCATCCCTCATTTCTTTACCCTTTTTCTACCCATCTACCCCTCCTCCAATCCCCCGTGTATTTATAATTACAGCTGAAAGAGACAGTTCCTTAAAAAGATCTGTGCCCAGGGAAGGGTCCCAGGACTGGAGCACTTGAGGGGAAACGGAAAGGGATAGAGGACCACGTGAATAAAAGTGGCCCAGACCAGAGGTTCTCCATCCTGGGATCATTTCCCTTCCCTCACTTGGAGAAGTATAAGCTAGGCCTTCTTAAATTACACAAAAGAAGGGAAATAAATGTAAACAACTATAAATACAGAACAGGTTGAAGTTATGAATAATAATATACCAATACATATGAAAAAGTTGTATAAAGTTGATACATTTAATTTGAAATTAAAATGCAAATGGAAAACTTGAATAATAAATTAACTACCATTAAATAAATTGAAATATTAAACAAAGACCTCCTCAAAGCCCACCAAAAAAATCAAACAAATAAAGCCCCAGGTTCAAATGATTTTATGTGTGTGCCTCCACAATTTCATGTAAGAGGTCATTCTGTCCATCTAAAAATTATTTCAAATAATAAAAAACTAACATTTTTAATACTCCAAATTCAAACAAGAATGCTAAAAAAAATGATAATTTTAGTAGATCAATAAAACCATTTGATAAATTTAACATATATATGCAGAAAAGGCTAAGAACAGTATCTCAGTACAGTATTCAATAAATTACATGAGATATTCAGCACTTTATTATAAAATAGGCTTTGTGTTAGATGATTTTTCTAGATTGTAGGCTACTGTAAGTATTCTGAGCATGCTTAATTAAGCTAGGCTAGGCTAAGCTATGGTGTTGGTAGGTTAGCTGTATTTAATTGACTTTTGACTTATGATATTTTCAACTTATTATACAATGGGTTTATCAGGACATAGTTACATTGTAAGTCAAGGAGAATCTGTACTGGAGGTCTTACCAAAAAAATAAAACTAGAGGCTGGGTGCGGTGGCTCACGCCTGTAATCCTAGCACTCTGGGAGGCTGAGGCAGGCGTATTGCTCGAAGTCAGGAGTACGAAACCAACCTTAGCAAGAGCGGGACCCCGTCTCTACTATAAATAGAAAGAAATTAATTGGCCAACTAATATATATATATATAAAATTAGCCGGGCATGGTGGCACATGCCTGTAGTCCCAGCTACTCGGGAGGCTGAGGCAGTAGGATTGCTTGAGCCCAGGAGTTTGAGGTTGCTGTGAGCTAGGCTGACGGCACGGCACTCACTCTAACCTGGGCAACAAGGCGAGACTCTGTCTCAAAAATAAATAAATAAATTAAATAAAACTAGCAAAAATGGAAATGAGGATTACAAAAGAAGGAAGAGATTATTAGAATGGGGAAAAAAAGTAATATCCAGCTATATGCTGCCTATAAGTGACAATTTTAACTATAAATATGCTGTCAAGATGAAAGTAATTGGATGTACAAACATACATCATATAAATTGTATAAGAAGTATAAGAAGACTAAAGAGCCATATTAATATCTGTTCAAATAGACTCCAAGATAAAGACCATTACCAGAAACAGAGATCACAATTATTAAAAGCTTGATTCATCAGTAATACATAATAATCATAAATGTACATGCAAATACTAAAGCTTCAAAAGTCATGAAACAATAATTCACAAAATTAAGTAGAAAAGTAAACGCAGTCATAATTGGAGATTTTAACAGCCTTCTTTCAACAATTGATTGAATAAGTAGACAAATAAAGCAAAAATGTAGAATTGAATAACAGTATCAGCATATAAATATATAATAAATATCTTGACCTGAAGATATTTATAGAACACTATTCCTAACAAGAGCACAAACATATTCTTTACAAATGCACATGGAACATTGACCAAGATAGAACATATTCTGGGCTCTAAAATAAGAATTAATGAATATAAATACATTTAAAGGAGCTGGGCACAGTGGTAAACTCCTATAGTTCCACCTACTCAGAGGAAGAGAGTTGCTTGAGCCTAGGAGTGAGTCCAGTCTGGACAAAATAGTGAGATCTCATCTTACAAATAAATAAATAAATACATAAATTTAAAAGACTGAAACAGTTTGTTCAGTCTGTCCTGAACAGTTTGTTCTCTAATCACAATGAAAGTAATTTAGAAAGGAATAAGAATAAAATATGAAAAATACAAAAATAATTAGAAATTAAACAGCATACTTTTAATTACATGTCAATGAAGAAATCACATCCAAAGGACACAAGAGCATGTTTGCAAAGGCTCCCACTAACCAAAGATGGAACAATTTAAGCATCAGAAAGAATAAAGACTGCAATTTAGTAAAACACAAGAACATGAAAGAATCGACAACGAATTCATAAGTTAAAAAGGGGAAGGAGATGAAGATCAAGGCAAAATAAAACTCATTAGATACCATGGAAAGCTGCTAGGGTACCAAATCTTTAGCCTGCAAGTTAATAATAAAAGGGAAATAATTAAGCACTTATCCTTCCTTTCTTGTATGAGCTGTATTTCAGGGTCACCAAATATCCTCGATGTATGAGAAAAGGTCATTCATCAAACATATCAGCTAATAAATGCAGATGAAATTGCAGAATTAGAAAATTGCTACTTGTAAACCCTTGTCAACCTAAATAACAGAAAGGGGGACTCTCTCAAAGGAAATGATGTTTATCTGGGAATAGACATTGCAATGGGAATACATGTGGATAGTAAACTATATGCATATTCAGGGAGATAAAGGAAGATAAATATTTCTGAAGGAAAAATGAGGAAGATTACATAATTGTTTTGAGATAATTATCCTTGGCTACAAGTATCAATAACAGAGATGACACCGTTCCAAGGTTAGACAGACAGTTGCTGGGCAGATGTCCTTGTAGAAGTATTTTTTTTTTTATAAAGTGGCAATGGCCTTTGTGCAAGGTTATGATTTTTACAGAGTGTTTTGTGATATTTATTGTTATCAGGCATGAGTGCATGAGAAACTTCCCCTCATGGTCTTCCCTTGCTCTATTTATTAGGTTTTCTTAAAACTTATTATTCCATAAAATTTAGGGAGTACAAGTGGTTTTTGTTATGTGGATAAATTGTAGCATGTGAAAGTCAGAGCTTTTTTCAGTGTATTCATCACCGGAATAGCATACATTGTTCTCAATATGTAGATTTTTATCCCTTACCCCTCTTTCACCCTCCCCTCTTCTTAGTTTCCAATGTCCATTACTACTTTTTATGACTGTTATACATCCTTCATTTAGCTCCCACTTTTAAATGAGAACATGTGTTATCTGCTTTTCCATTTCTAAGATACTTCACTTAGGATAATGGTCTCCAGTTCCATCCAAGTTGCTGTGAAAGACATTATTTCATTCCTTTTTATAGCTTAGTAGCACTCCATGGTATATATATTCCACATTTTCTATATCTACTCATCAGTTGATGGGCACTTAGGTTGATTTCATTTCCTTGCAATTGTGAATTGTGCTGTGATAAACATTTGGTTGTAGGTGTCAGTTTTATAAGATGACTTTTTTTCATTTGGGAAATCCCTCACTAGAGGGATTGTTGGATCAAATGGTAGGACTACTTTTAGTTCTTTGAGAAATCTCTATACTACTTTTCATAAGCATTTGTACAAGTTTACATTCCCACCTACAGTGTGTGTTTCCTTTTCAATGCAACAATACCAACATCTATTGTTTTTTGATTTTTTAAATAATGGAGATTCTAACAGGGGTAATGTAGTATTTCACTGTGGTTTTAATTTGCATTTCCTTGATAATTAGTGATGTTAAGCATTTTTTTTCATGTGTTTGTTTTCCATTTGTCTATCTTCTTTTGAGAAGAATCTGTTTATGTATTTTGTTCACTTTTTGATGGGGTTATTTACTCTTTTTTGCTGATTTATTTGAGTTCTTTGTAGATTCTGGATATTAGAGATATTAGACCCTTTTTGGATGCCTAGTTTGTGAATACTTTTCTCATTCTGTAGGTTGTCTATTTACTCTGTTGATTATTTCTTTTGCTGTGGAGAAACTTTTTAGTTTAATGAAGTCCCATTCATTTATTTTTGTTGTTGCTATATTTGCTTTTAGGGTCTTACTCACAATTCTTTGCATAGGCCAATGTCTAGAAGAGTTTTTCCTACATTTTTTTCTATAATTTTTATGGTTTCAGGTCTTATATTTTAGTCTTTAATGCATCTTGAGTTAATTTTTTTATATAGTGAGAGATAAAGATCTAGTTTCATTCTTCTCCATGTGGTTATCCACCATTTGGAAAGGACCCAAATAAGCTCAATTAGAAATAAAAATGGACACATTACAACTGATACCACAGAAATGCAAAATATCATCTTTAACTACTGTGAAAACCTCTACACACACAAACTAGAAAATCTAGAGGAAATGGATACATTGTTTTGATATACATGACCTCCCAAGTTGAATCAGGAAGAAATAGAAATCCAGAACATATTAATAATGAGAAATGAGATTGAAACAGTAATAAAAACTCCCAACAACAACAACTACAAAAAAACAGACAAAACAGAGTCACAGACAAATTTTACCAGACCTATAAAGAATTGGCACCCACTGTACTGAAACTATTCCATAATATCGAGAATGAGGGAATCCCCCCTAACTCATTCTACACAAAAAGCCAGTATCACCCCAATACAAAAGCCAGGAAAGGACACAACAAAGAAAGAAAACTTCAGACCAATATCCCTATGAATCTAGATGCAAAAATCCTTAACAAAACAGCAAACCGAATTCAACAGCACATCACAAAAATACTCCACCATAATCCAGTGGGCTTCACCTGAGGTATGCAAGGATATATGCAAATCAATAAATATGATCCACTAAGTAAATAGAATTAAAAACAAAGACCATATGATCATCTCAATAGATGCAGAAAAAGTATTCAATAAAATCTAGTACCCTCCATGATAAAAACCCTTAACAACAAACTAGAAAAAGAAGGAACATGCCTCAAAATAATAAAAACTATATATGACAAGTCCACAACCAAAATTATGTTGAATGGGGAAAAGTTAAAAGCATTTCTCCTAAGAACAAGAATAACCTAAGGAAGTTCACAGTCACCACTTCTATTCAACATAGTACTGGAAGCCCTAGCCAGAGCAATCAGGCAAAAGAAAGAGATAAAGGGCATCCAAATGGGAAAAGAGGAGGTCAAGCTATCCCTATTTGCCAATGATATGATCTTATACCTAGGGAACCCTAAAAACTCCACCAAAGACTCCTAGAATTGATAAATAAATTCAGTAAAGGTTCAGGTTACAAAATTAATGTATACAAATCAATAGCATATCTATATACTAATAATAGTCAAGCAAAGAAGAAATCAATAACTTGATACTATTTACAGTAGCAACAAAGAAAATAAAGTTTTTAGGGATATACTTAACCAAGAAGGTGAAAGATCTCTACAAGGAGAACTATAAAACACTGATGAAAGAAAATCAGAGATGACATAAACAAGTAGGAAAACATCCCATGCTCAGGTATTGGAATAATCAACATCATTAAAATCTACATGCTGCCCAAAGTGATTTACAGATTCAACACAATTCACATCAATATTCCAAAATCATTTCTCATGGATCTAGAAAAAATAATCCTAAACTTATGTAGAACCAAAAATGACAGCAAATAGCCAAAGCAATCCTAAGCACAAAGAGCAAATCTAGAGGCATCACATTACCTGACTTCAAATAATACTACAAGGCTAGAGCAATCAAAACAGCATGGTATTGGTATAAAGGTAGACACACAGACCAATGGAACAGAATAGAGAACCCAGAAATAAAACCATGTAGCTATGACCAACAGATTTCTGACAAAGCAGACAAAAACATACACTGGTGGTGTTAGGGTTCTTAACACCAGTGACTCCATTTTGATTCAGATAACTTTCACATCCCAATGAACTAATTGATTCAGGCAATAGTAATCAATAGATTATAATACCATTAGATTAATCATTGATGGGAAACTACAAAATGAAGAGGTCAGACCATCAACATTTGAACTTATGGAGCAATCTTAATGATCCTAAAAGTAAAATAGCCTGGCATTCTATGTCTCCTGATGAGATGTAATAGAAAATAGTACATGTGTAGGAAATACAAGGATCATCTATGATCTATTCTGACCAAAATGATTTGAACCTAATTCTAAATTTTCTTATTTAAATTCCAGTTTACAGAAAATACTGCAGATAGAGAAACAAGTTAAGTGGCACCACAAGAAGAAATCTGCCAAATCCAGAAGTCCTCATGCCTCCTGGTCTAGTGAAGAACAAGTCAATGGCATGAAAAACCAAATGAGAAAGGACAATTTTACATTAACAGTAACCTAAAAGACATAACCAAATGCAGTGAGAGTTCCTTGCTTGGATCCTAATTCAAACCAAATACAAAAAGATATTTTTAGAGAGTTGTGGAAATTTGAACATGAACTAGATATTAAATTATAATAAAATGCATATTAGTAATTATTAAGATGTGATAATGACACTTAGGATTATATAAGAAAAAAGTGGTTATATAAAAAAAGTCTTGCCCTTTTTTCAAATGAATATTGACATCTTTAGGAGTCAAAATGACACTATCCTGGGATTTGCTTTGAAATGCCCCAGTAAAAATAATTGGAGGATAGATGAAGCAAGTTTGTCATAATGTTGATAGTTGTTAAATTTGTGGACAATTTTTCATAATAAAAACCTTAAAAGAAAAAATAAAGACCTAATATCATAAAAGTACCAATCTCTGCAAATTGGTTTATAAAGCCAAAGCTATTATGATCAAAATTGCAAATGGATTCTTAATGGTATTTAACAAGATCACTCTAAAATTTACATGGACATTCGAAGGGTCACATAGAGCCAAGACAGTTGTATAAAAGAATATCTGCCTAGCAAATTTAGAAACCTATCATAATGATATAGCAATAAAAACACTTGGTTATTGGCATGAACAAAGATAAATCACACAGAGTCAAGGGACTAGAAGATGTCTCACTTAAATATAGATTCTTAATCTATGGCAGAGCCAACTTTACAGAAGGGGGTGAAAGGATGAACTATTCAGTAAATGGCACTAGGAAAATTGGTACTCTAACCCAAAAGATCAAAAGTCACTTTATGAAAAAGACACCTGCACTCGAATGTTTATAGCAGCACAATTCACAATTGCAAAGCTATGGAAACAACCCAAGTGCCCATCAATTCATGAGTGGATTAATAAAATGTGGTATATGTATACCATGGAGTACTACTCAGCTTTAAGAAACAATGGTGATATAGCACCTCTTGTATATTCCTGGATAGAGCTGGAACCCATTCTACTAAGTGAAGTATTTCAAGAATGGAAAAACCAGCACCACATGTACTCACCAGCAAATTGATATTAACGGATCAACACCTAAGTGGACATATAGGAGTAACATTTATTGGGTGTCAGGAGGGTCGGAGGGGGAAGGAGGGGATGAGTGTATACAACCACAAGGAGTAAGATGTGCAACGTTTGGGGGATGGACATGCTTGAAGCTCTTACTCAAGGGGGGAGGGGGGCATAGGCAATATAAGTAACCTTAACACTTGTACCCCCATAATATGCTAAAATAAAAATAAAAATTAATTAATTAATTTAAAAAAATTGGTAATCTAGTCCTACTCCAAAATTAAATCAAATCTAGGTGGATTAAAAACTTACAGATGGAAGACAAAACTATAGAACTTTTAGGAGACATATGTAATGGTATGATAACAAATAGATCATTATTTATTTATATATGTTGGGAACCTCCAAGTATTTTCAAATTCATGAGCAACCAACAAATTTTTTTTGGCAAAGGGTCATCTCTCTGTCTAGGTTTAAGAAGTGGGTTTCATCCTTGAAGTCATACTGAGAGCACCCAGTTCAGTTCTGGAAGATACCTAGCAGCAAAGTATCCCCCTTGGCAAAAAGGCAGCCCAATGCCCACAGCAGGGCTAATGACACAGGCATGAAAATTGGTTCTTAAATTCTGAAAAGCTCGATAATTATGGTGATTTTTATGTAGAAAAGTGAAGGAGCTCTGATATTTTCTTTCTCCAATATGAAATAATATCTGTAACTTTACACATTCAACTGACCTTTTTAAGAAACACATTGTCATCCACATTATTTTCATGTACTTTGTTTTTTGTTATTTTTTTAATTAAGATCTGCACAGTGATGTGTGTTCAAAGTCTTTCAGAATTCAATTTAAATATCATTTATGTAGCAGTTCTATCCTTCCCTTCCCTCCCAGGATTAATATTATCATAATTGAATCTTTTCTCACCCTTCTGAGACTCACCTGAATCAGCCTGTTTGTGCATAACGATCCCAAGAGAAAGGTTTAGCACTTCTGGACCATTTTCATTTCTCATTTGGAAGTAATAGGATAAGTGCCACAGACAGAAAAGAAGCAGAGAATATTGATAAAATGTGTTGAGAACTATCATTTTAAATACAATGCCAGGGAATTCTTCATTAGGAAATTTTTGAGTAAAGTAAAAAATTATAAAATATTTTGGGAAGGAAGCAAGGGCTTCAACTCTGACATCCCTGGCATGTTCAAGATTCTACAAGATGGTTACACTCCTGGAGAAAAGCAATCAAGGGTAAAGGATATGGAGATTTGCTGAAGGAAATGATGGGGGCTCTGGTTGTTGCATGGGGCATTATGTCAATTAAGAACTTTGAGTTTATTCTACATGAGATGGAAGGCCATTGGAAGTTTTTGTGCAGAGGAGTAATATGTTCTAATTTATGTTTTTACCAGATTATTCCAGCTGCTATGTTGAGAATAGACTATAAGCATCAAGGACCAAATCCAAAAGATCATTTTAGTAGATTCTTTCAATAATCCAGGGAAGAGATTATGGTAGCTTGAATCAATATGGCAGCAGAAGTGGCAAGAAATAGTCAAATTCTGGATATATGTTGAAGGCAGAAGCAATGGGCTTTGTTGACAAAACAGATGTGTGGCATGAGGGAAAGATCAAAGTCAAGGATGAATTCAAAGCTTTAACCTAAAGGCAACTGAGGCTTAGGATCATTATTCTAAGAATCTGCTTTTGTATGTCATGTAGTGATTTCTTCAGTGATTACAGAGGCCAGAAGGATGTGTTCTCTCCCACTTAATCAGACACCTTAATACCCAATGATGTCTCTGCTTCTGCTGCATACTTGCTCTGCTCAGGGATTCTTCTTCAGGTAGCCAGTACACTGTAAACATACAAAGGGCTAAAAGGTTAACAGAGAACACTAGATAGCCTACTTAGTGAAAGTTTTAAAATGGAAGTTAAGACCAATTCTAAAACAGCAAGTTTTATTTCTAGGGTGTCTTCAGGCCCTTGTTTGAAATAAAATATCTGGGCTAACTAATAACTTTCCTCCTAATTAGAGAATTTCTTGTGGTTTGTTAGTGTTGTTGGATTTCACATTTAGTTTTGAATTTGAAGTTGGGCTCCAACTTACTAAGGCTATTATTATATAAAATGAATGTGAAAAATCTAGGATGTTCATGTATATAAACATGTATGTTAAATAGGTAACAAAGCCTCCCCTTCATCTTCTTCACCCTATTCCTAACCTTTAACCCTCAATATTGTAAAGGATAAGTTTGGTGCAGAAAATTTTAACACCTACTTAACAGTTCTCAGTGTTTAGTGCACATAAGAATTATTTAGGTTGGCTTGATAAAGGTGCAGATTTCCAGATCTCACTCCCAGAGTCTAAGATTCAGTAGATTTGTAGCAAATCCCAGACCTCCCAGATGAATTTGCCAGAGTATGATATGAGAAACATACATTTTGGTCATGCAGTACAAGACGGGGAGGAGAAACACTGGCCCAGGGGGACAGTACTAAATAGAAACAATGTAAAAGGCCATAGCAAACTCTGAGAAAAAAATAATCCTAAAACATCCACTTTGGATGCAGCAGCTGAACCTAATATCGATTCTGCTTATATTTGATAGTTGGACTGTTTTTTTGAGACAGAGTCTCACTCTGTTGCCCGGGTTGGAATGGCATGGCATCAGTCTAGCTCACAGCAACCTCAAACTCCTGGTGTCAGGTGATCCTCCTGCCTCAGCCTCCCAAGTAGCTGGGACTACAGACACATGCCACCATGCCCGGCTGATTTTTCCTATTTTTTAGTAGAGACAGGGTCTTGTTCTTGCTCAGGTTGGTCTTAAACTCTTGAAATCAAATGACGCACCCGCCTCAGCCTCCCAGAGTGCCAGGATTACAGGTGTGAGCCACTGCGCCCAGCCTAGACTGTGTTATGTGAGAACTTTGGGGTTGGCCTGACCACTGTCTGAAGGTATGAGAAACCTCACAACTCATTATTACTAATTATGTAATCTTAGTCAAAGTACTTCATCTTTCTGAATTTCCTGGTCTGTAAATTGAGAAAAATAATGCCTAATTCATCATACTGTATAAATTGAGATAATGTTATTAAAGCATTTAGGATTATATATAATACTTGGTAAACACTCAATGTTGATTATCATTATTAGAGGTATACGTAATATAAAAGGCATATAAAGTATGACTCAGGAGCTGGGTACACACACACACATATAGTCATGCAACATTATTTAATTCTATTCTTATCAACAAACAAGCCATGAAACCTCAGGGTCTCTTTTGTAGATGAAAGAACTTTCTTTTCAAAACTCACATTCTTTACCATTGTTTGTTATATTTTATAGAGGAATAATAATAACTTATATTAATTTATAAAGATTAAAAAGTTCTTACAGTTCCATCTGTGATTACAGCCTCCTAAAAATAGGGACAAGGTCTATGTGGTTCTCCTTATGTATATAGTACCTTCATATGTATCATATACAACAAGGAACTTCATGGATGGCCTTAGTAATGTTTTTCTTCTTAAATATTTATAAAAATTGCATTCATTTGGGTTATTAATTGATTAACAAGCTAATTTGAACAATTCACAAGCAAAAGAGATTTGTTTCCAAATTTCTAATTCATGTACTATTAATAATAGGGATAATTTAAAAAGCGAATAAAACCAAGCAAAGGACATAATTAGTGATTTGGTCATGGCCTTTAAATCAGAACCTTACTGCAGCCTTGAAAAATGAGAAAAGTAATGACTCACTTGAGAGTGTTCTTGCTTTTGTACCAAAAGGTCCAAGCGTCACAACCCAACATGTGTTATTTCCAGTGGCTGGAGACCTTCAAAGAATTAGAGATGGATGATGTAGAAAGATTGCAGGGAATGGAATTTAGAAACACACTTCCATGAAGTTAAGAAGTACAAGGCTGGAAACCCTGAAAAGGCTCCAGTTAATGCCTGGATTGGATGTGGCAGGTGTAAGGAACCTGCTATGGGTTCCTACCAGGTTCATCTCCAAGTAGGTTAAGGGATGGCATCAAAAGTACAAATCCCTACAACTATGAGAAGTAACAAACCTGCTACTAGCATACACTTAAATATAAGTGATAGCTATTTTGTTGAGTAACATTGATTTATGTGAGCCTGATCTTCCTTCTTCAATCCTCCCAAACTAAAGAGAATGATTTAGATGACAGAGGTATGCTTCCCTCCTTCAGTACGTCCATCTCCGGTTCTCAGAGGAAGTAAGGCATGTTCCTCAGATCCCTGCCCCATCACCATCAGATCCTCGGTCCACATCCTCCATCACCTCAAAGCTGGCTCCTGAACCCTCCTTTAGAGAACCCCTAAGAAACTGCTGTTTGCTATTTTATCAATAGCGACTTCTGTGATGTCATGATTACTACTGAGGTTTTATTCTGCAGAATCTTACCTGAAGGAACTCAGACACTAACCTTATCCCCCATTCCCCATTCATTAGAAAAGCTCTCAAAGTCCCATCTCCCTTAGTCTGTGTCCAGGCATCATATCAATAAATCACTGTGCTTACTCTTGTGGGATCTCTCTTTTGCCATAACGATCCTGGCATATTAATTGGCTTGAGGGAGACACATACACTTACACACGACCACTGCCACCACCATTGCTTGGGCTACCCAAAGGGGCTGTTAACTTCCAGCAGACTTGCTCTCTGTACCTGCCCCAACTCCATTTTCAGAGAGGTGGATTGCCAAAAACAGAGAAAACTTTCCTGCTCATATGCCACACCTTCCGTTTATTCCAGAGATAGTACCAGATATTTGTGAATTCCTAAAACTCTGGAGAATCCCTGCATACCTGAGTTAGAGATTTCACACCAGCTTTCCCTCCCTGTCCCAATGTCCCATTAAGTCTAGAAAGTTTTTCTTGGATTTACATCCCACTCACCAACACTTTTGGCTTAGCACCTGATGAAGGCCACCAAATGAAAGGACATTGCTAATTAAAGTCTCTTATTCTTGCCATTTGCACTTCTGTCAGAGAAAATTTTAAAAGGATCATATTTGCTAAAAATAAATACAAATTATGTTTTTGTCTATTGTTCCTTTGTTCCCAATAGTTTCTGAAAGAAGAGACATTGTTCTATTAGAACCTACTTCACTTCACTGTTAGCACCTACTGGTGTACTTTCTCATGCACTTCAATATCTAGAGAGCAATAGACCCAAGCAGTCTTTCATCACAAGGCAATCTTGTTTGGAAGATTGGACAAGTTAGTTGAGCTTCCGTTTCTATATCTGCAAAAAGGGAATAGATTCTTACCACACAGGGTATTGTGGGGATTATAAAGTGAATGTGAAATCACTTAGTACCTTAAAAGTATCATAAATATGTAAATTTGTGTAATGAAATTTTATTTATTTAGTTAGTTATCTATTTATTTTGAGACAGAGTCTCACTTTGTTGGCCAGGCTAGAGTGAGTGCCATGGCGTCAGCCTAGCTCACAGCAACCTCAATCTTCTGGGCTCAAGTGATCCTACTGCCTCAGCCTCCCGAGTAGCTGGGACTACAGGCATGCGCCACCATGCCCGGCTAATTTTTTTTTTTTTTTTGTATATATATTTTTAGTTCGCCAATTAATTTCTTTCCATTTTTAGTAGAGACAGAGTCTCGCTCAGGCTGGTTTCAAACTCCTGACCTTGAGCAATCCGCCTGCCTTGTCCTCCCGGAGTGCTAGGATGACAGGTATGAGCCACCACGCCTGGCCCTGTAATGAAATTTTAATTGGATTAGCAATTTAAAGTCTCCTAGTTGGGTGT
The DNA here is from genome assembly GCF_040939455.1 of Microcebus murinus. Lineage (NCBI taxonomy): Eukaryota > Metazoa > Chordata > Mammalia > Primates > Cheirogaleidae > Microcebus > Microcebus murinus. Next base: position 37,168,251 of record NC_134113.1, read on the forward strand.
CCTGGTTTCCTTAGTTAGGTCTCATTGATTACAAGTAATATAAGCCATAAGCTTAAGAGAAATGGAAAAATGTTTTTTAAGAGTACCACAGCATCTTTGTGTCTTAAAAAACAAAAACAAAAGAAAAAAAAAAAACTAGAGCAGGAAAACAGCAGAGCCATGGAAGACAGACAGCCTTCAGAGGGCCTCACTCTTGCCCTTTTCTGTCTGTGCTCTTCCAGGACCCACATGGTCCCTTTTAGAACATGCTGTGAGCACATGAGGCCCCAGAGTTCTCTGCTTCCAGTGCACATGAATTTGTTTCCAAGGAGTGCACTAGCCTCTTCCCTGGGTCTGTCTTCCCAAGAGTAGAGTGTTTCACAGGTGTGCCCCTCTGGTCCCAAAACATGGTCAAGTGGTAGCTATATGTGGAGATTGTGGATGGTACTTGGATGGAACCCTGAGGTATCCATGTACCTGCAATGTGTGGCCCTTAGTGGTACTTGATGGAAAAAGGAAAAGCCACATACGGTATCTCCTCTCAAAAGTCACTTTCCATTGTAGAATTCTGAGGTGTCACAGAAGTTAACATTTTCAAAAATCACCCCCAGGTTGTTATAAAGTATATTTGTCAAGATAAGAAGATTAAAATATCTTATTTAACAATTTGCTTTCTTAATTTATGCCTTTCCCATATTTAAACACACACTACAAGGGCCACCATTTGTACTCTTGCTCCTGGTTTCATTAATATTAGGCATAAGCCAGCTTTTCTTTTGCAAAGGCAATCTGTATTCCCAGCTCCAAGGTAAAAAGAAATAGGCTCAGTCACAAGCAGAAAATAAACTCTAGTCTCTCAAACTTGATGCTAAATTCCTAGGAGTCAGATTGGTTCAGTTCAGGTTGAGGAGGGGAGGAAGGTTCCAATCCTTGAACCAATCAATTGAGTACTTTGGAAGTGGGTCTTTTCACAGAAATAAGACTATTCAGAGAGGGACATATCCCTGCAGTAGAATGGGCAATTCACAGAGAAATTCAGTGGGTAGATTCTGTACTGAATATCCAACTGCAGGCAAAATAAATGCAATTTTTATTTCTCTTATTTCAAGAGGAAAAATTGGTAGAAATATGGAAAGTCAATATATTCCAATTGGAAGAAAAATTATACCATGCTTTCTTAGTCTTTTTTACAGTTGGCCTTAAAAGAAACAATTAATACAAATTATAGTGAAGAAGAAATTTCTGTTAAAGAGAAGTTAAGGTTTTTAACATGTTACTCAATCCTCATCTTCATATATTTTCAAAAGTAATCAATGCGTTAATACAGGTCTACTACTTTTTTTCCTTATTAGAAAATCAGGCTGAAGTGTTTTAAAAACATTCCATTGACTTGTTCTTCCAAATCTCCTTTGTTAAAAAGGAAAAAAAGAAGTAACAAACCTAATAAGGTATACAATGTTTCATTAAAAAACACTTGCCAAGCCTTCTAGCTATAGCAGAATGAATACAGTTCATAATTGAGAACTCTAAATGTCCTATTTGAAAAAATACAAAGGACTGGAAACTAGTATTTGCTTTGGATACAAGAAAAACATGTAGAGTGACATTGTTGCAATAACATAATCTCCATGTGACAATATCAAATATGAAAGGAATGAGAAAGTATATTTTCAACCTTTTCTGAAAGAAAAGAAAATCTCATCAAACGAATAAAGGCATACATTGTCATTATTTCCATGTATGTTTCTTCACCTCAAATAACCCTAATGTTACCGTTTATACTTAAACTGAAAGGCCCATCCATTATACCCAAGTCTGAAGCTTAACCTCCTCTACACTTTATGCAGACAAAACTTCTGCTGATCTCATTTGGCTCCCTAGACAATATACAACCGTCCAGGAGTCATCAGCAATTCTAAACAAAGGCATTATTTGCTCAGGAGCAACAGTGGGTCCATAATTATCTATCTAGGAGAGGCTTATGAGGCATAATCTAGTTACAATGGGACATAGAAATGTGGTCTTAAAATGTTTTTGCTTGGATATACAATTAAAGAATACTTAAATACTATGAAGTTGGTAAGGATGTAAATTAGTACAACCTCTATGGAAAATAGTATGGAGATTTCTCAAAATACTAGAAGTAGATCTACCATTCAATACAGCAAACCCACTACTGAGTATCTACCCAAAGGAAAAGAACTCATTATATCAAAAAGATATCTGTACTTGTATGTTTATTGCAGCACAATTTACTAGCAAAGACATGGAATAAACCTAAGTGTTCATCAGTCAATGAATGGACAAAGAAAATGTGGTATATATACATATACCAAGGAATACTACTCAGCCCTAAAAAAGAATGAAATAATGTCTCTTGCAGTAACTTGGATGGAACTGGAGGCCATTATTCTAAGTGAAGTAACACAGAAATGGAAAATCAAATGCCACGTGTTCTCATGTATAAATGGAAACTAAGCTATGGGTTGTATGGAGTGAAATAATAGTCACCACAGACTCCATGATGGGAGATTGTGGGGTGAGGGATGAAAAATTACCTTATGGGTACAATTTACACTAGTCATGTAATGAAACACTAAAAGTCTAGACTTTACCACTACACAATATATCCATGTAAATGCACTTATACTCCCTAAATCTATTGAAATAATTAATACTATGAAGTCCCTCAAACATTTTAAAATCTAAATATCAAAATTTTTTCTTCATAAGTATAAATAGTAGTAGCAAAAGATGCAATTCCAACATTATGTATATTTTGACATTAAAAAAAAGGTTATACTACTCCTTTAAATGTATCAAAAAGAATGTAAATCCTAGAGTGATTTGAAACCATCATTATTTATTTTTAAAAAATGTGAGAAGGTTTTTTTCTTTGACAGCTCCTTTTGCTCCTTGAATTCATATTTCCTTTTCACTTCCCTCATAGAAGTATATGTTAATGTAATATATTTTGCACTTTTAGCCTCATACTGATCACCTCCATCATATTTCTTTGCAACAAAACTATGTATATAAATTGAAATTATGTAAATTACCACAATGATTTAAGTGTTTCATTAAAAGTCATCTAGTCATCATGAGTATTAGCCATCAATTATTGCAAACATCATAAAGTATTGCCCATTTGCAGTATGGTGAGGTCAGAGATGAAAGCAACATAGTAGATCTTTTGAAGTCAAGGTGGAAGAAGGACAATTGTGAAAGGAAAGGCAGCAAAAGAAAATTACAATGACCTTGACCATGGGGAAATTCTCATGTAGATCAATTTTTTAAAAGAATAAACATGAAAGTTTAATATTAACACCCTTAAAGTTATGTGTCCAAGTACTCCCTTGGGAAATCTTCTTGTAGACCAGGAATGTGCCTACTTTGGTTTGAAGCTCTTTAGGCTAGATGAATTTACTGAAGGCTACATTTGTACAATAAGAACATTCCTTTTACTTAGATTGTTTGTTCCAATAAAAAAAAAAAACTAAAACTTTCTAAAGATGTTTTTATTCAACACTGATGGAAATCTATTTCAAAACATTATTATTTTTATTTGGACTTGCTTGAGAGGGAATTAGTAGAAGTTAATGATGAACAAAAACTGTCTTCCTGTCACATCTACTCCTCATAGCCACCTCTAGTCATTAGTTTGGACTACAGAGGCAGGTGGTTCTTTCAACCCTCTGGAGGTCCTAAATTACTCAATGACTAGTCAACTTAGATCGCTGGCCACTAAGGGAGAGAGCTTCTCTAAGGAAAGCTGCATTCTCTTTCATCTGTGTTTGCAAATAGACTCAGCCCATATATGTCTCAAAAATTTTACAGAAAGAAGGAAAGAAGCAGCCAATACATTCCAACATCTTGAATTTTTTTAACCTTTTCTTATAAAGCTATGGCTTCCATGAACATTTGCTCTGTTTTCTAAGTTATTGCAAATGACAGCTTTCCAAATATTTTTCTGCTGTATAATAATGGTGGACAGCTTTCCAGATGGTAATAACTATGTTCTTGTACCCACTACCTGACCACTCAGTCAATGCCTCTTTTAGGTTGCCAAAACCTGTATTTTTTAAGATACAGATTCACTTGCTATAATAGAACCCCAAAATAACAGTGGTTTAAACAAAATAGTTTCTTCTCACATAACACTCTAGGTTTAAGAAGACCTGTGCTGATATAGTAGCTCCATGATATTGGGGACCCAGGCTACTGTTGTCTTATCGCTCTACTGTCCTAAGCAGTTGCCCTCATCAAAGAAGGTTCAGCATCACATCTGCATCCCAGGCAGTAGGAAGAAGAAAAGATATATAGGTAAGGATGTATCTCTTCCTTTTAAGGATATGACCAGAGGTTGCATACAATGCTTATACTCATATCCATTCCCAAATGCTTAATCATATAGCCACACCATCCTGCAAGGAAGGCTGAGAAATGTCATTTGGTGGGTGGCCATGTGTCCCAGCTAAAAATTCAACCACATGGAAATGGAAAGAGATTGGAAATACTGGAGGACAAGTAGCAGGCTCTATTTGCTACAAGGTCTGTCAGAAAAGTTATATACATTGCCTCTACAGTGCCAAAGAAGGCATTTGAACTACTTCTCTGTGTTAACTGCAATCACAATAGCTGTCACCTCTTCAGGTCATGTGATATTATCTGTTCAATGATTGTTTTCTGTTTAGACTGGCTAAGAATTACCCTTCAAATAATGATTCAAACTGTGTGGGATGGCTACATATTATATCCAAAGAACCGCCGAAAGCAGATAGATCAATCTTTTTTCAGAAGAACCAGGCCTGCTCAAAAGAACACTGAAGAAAATACTCATTTTTCTCAAGCTTTTCTTTGAATTGGACTATCACATCCAGAAGGCAGTTTTCCTCTTTCACTTCCTTCCTTTCTTTCTTTCTCTCCTTCTTCTTCCCCTTAGGTTCATATCTAACGAATGCTATGAAGCACCTTCTTTGTGCCAGGAACTTTCATATACTATCCTACTTAAGCTATATAAGAACAATGTGAGTTATATATTGCTATTCCCGATATATAAACAAGAAAATTGAGACTTAGAGTTTACTATCTCAAGATCACATCAGTAAGTTATACAAGCACCATTTGATTCTAATTATATCTCCCCACTATACTAGGATAGTGGCTTATTAGCAACTTCCAGGAGGCCCTACATCTCTGTTGCAGCCAGAGGTCAGACAGACAGGTGATATGCCTGACCAAGTAGCTTTTTGCAAGAGTGTCAAGCATTGCAATCCAATACGTAAGAGAAACTAATAAGTGTAGCTGGTTTAAAGAGCAATTATAGACCACATGGCAGGTACTGCCGGCTGTCACCTGATATGGGTGCATTCCTTCTTCCTTAGTAATCAAGCCTCCAATTTATCTGAACACAAAGCTAGCCAACTTCCCTTGCACCTAGGTATGGCCAGCATAAGCAGAATTTTTTTATACACAATATGATGGAGAATATTCTTAAAGGGAAAAAGCATGATCTTCTTTTACTATCTATGAAGATTGGAATATAAACATGATTTTGGAACCTGTTATGGGTTAAATTGTTACAACCTCCCTCCCACAAAAAAAAAAAAAAAGAAAAAAGGAAGAAAGAAATAAAAAAGATGTTGAAGTCCTAACCCCCAGTACTTGTGAATGTGAATTTATTTGAAAATAAGGTTTTTATAGATTTAATTGAGTTAAGGTGAGGTCATTAGGGTGGGACTTAATCCAATATGACTGGAAATATAAGAGGAAAATTTAAACACACATACAGGGAGAATGGCATGTGAAGGCACAGAGACAGGCATGGAGGGAAGACGATGTAGAGACACACAAAGAGAAAATAGTCATGTGATGACAGGGGCAGAGGTCAGAGTGTTGGATGGATCTACCAGGCAAGGAACATCAAGGAGTGCCAGCAAAGAGCAGAAGCTAGAAGGGGCAAGGAAATATTCTCTCCTCCATCCTTCAGAGAGAGCATCGCCATGCCAATATCTTGATTTTGAACTTTTTAGCCTCCAGAACTATGAGACAATAAACCTCTGTTATTCTGAACCACCCACTTTGTGGTGCTTCATGACAGAAGCCCTAGGAAATTAATCCAGAGCTCAAGCAGCCATGGGCTTGCTAAGAGTTGGCATGCCATGGATGTCAGAACACGAGATAGAAGGAGCCAGGGGCCTTGATGACTTCATGGAATAGAGATCTGGACTACCTGTCTGAGGAGTTTTACATGACAGAGAAACATGTATGAATCTTAAAGCAATTGCTACTAGAGGTGTCTATAACACACAGATGAACCTAATTCTGATGCAAGCCATATATTAATATCTCTCTTACTAGGTACCAAAAAGGCGGTGGCACTTAATTCTAGCCTGCATTTAATATTCTGATTCTCCAGAATTTTCTCAGTAGAGATAGTTGGAAATTTGGTAAAGCTAATTATATGTTATAGCCTTGCCAAAGAAGACAGTAAAATTAAGGTAGTTCTTTAGGATTGCTTGGAACTGGAGGCAACTGCCTCCAAGGTTGAAATTATTGGTTATGAGGATTTAAAACATCATAATGTGCTGCCTAGCTGGGGTTAGAGACCATGAGTGAGAGGTGGTAATGACCCAGAAGATAGCAGTTTCCTCTGTTTAGAAACCTTTGATGTAGGCCGGTGCGGTGGCTCAGGCCTGTAACCCTAGCACTCTGGGAGGCCAAGGTGGGCGGATTGCTCGAGGTCAGGAGTTTGAAACCAGCCTGAGTGAGTCCCCATGTCTACTATAAATAGAAAGAAAGTAATTGGCCAACTAATATATACAGAAAAAATTAGCCGGGCATGGTGGCACATGCGTGTAGTCCCAGCTACTCGGGAGGCTGAGGCAGGAGGATTGCTTGAGCCCAGGAGTTTGAGGTTACTATGAGCTAGGCTGATGCCACGGCACTCACTCTAGCCTGGGCAACAAAGTGAGACTCTGTCTCAAAAAATAAAATAAAATAAAATAAAATAAAACAAAACCTTTGATGTACAGTTTGAGTTGAAGTTGTCAGTGTGCCCTTCAGTCAGTTAGTGTGCATTGTACACATTAGGTGTGAATTTATCAAGCTGTACAAAAGCAAATTACGGAACCAAAATGTATGTAATTAAATATTAAATAAATAAATAAAATTTAAAAATAAAAATCTTTGATCATACTGCAAGAGCATGGGGCAGGCTACAAATTTCATTTCAAGTCAGCTCTGAACCTGCTGAGTAGACACTATGGGCAAAGCTCACCCTCCTGAGTAAGAAAAATTTATGAACAAGAAGTTGCCATTAAATTTAAGTGGCAGACATGTCCACGAAATATTATGGCATTTTGATCCCTTTATGAATCTTGTGATAGATGAATGTGTAGGGATCACAACTAGTGGGCAATGGGATAATATTGGAATGTTAGTAATACAAGGAAATATTATCATCATATTAGAAGCCTTGGAAAAAGCATAAATAATGGCTGTGTTCAGCAGATAAATCAATTACTCCCACATGTCCCCTCTCCAAATGGCCTGTTTTTCTATGATGTAAAAATCCAGTCATGTACATTCTTCATATTGAACAGTTTTATTAAATTAAAAAAAAACCACAAAACTCTAATGACTCCCAAGATCAGTTCCCAAATCCTTGGATCTATGTATAAAGTTCTTCATCATTTGGTTCCAATCCACATTTCTAGCTATTTCATTCCAAGAACCCCTTTTCAATGTGTTCTCTTTCTGGAGCCTCATGGGGCCATTCACTGTTTCCCTCAACATATCCTGCACTTTCACCCTCAGTGTCTTTGCTTTAGCTATTTCCTGCCCTCCAATGCCTTTCTTTTCCTCTTCATCCAGCACATTCTTATCACTCTTTGAGACCTAGCTCAAACATAATTACACTTGTGAAGCTTTCATGACTCACTTGCCTAGGAGACAATTACTCTCTCATTTTACTATGCTTTGCCATTACATTATATCCTAATTATTTGTTTGCATATCTGCCTTTGTGCTGAGACAGAGAGCTCCTTGAAAGCCACCCCTAATATTCTGGTGCTTAAACAGAATTGGCAAAAATGCAAAGAGTCCACGATGCAGCATTTAAAGCCATTATAGCAATAGTTTGTACTGTATTCTATCTTGCCACATTAATGTTTTCCTTCTGCATTGATCCCTTAGCAGTGAAATCTTCTATTTTGCCACTCTAGGACCCAGATACAGGAGAAAACATCCCTATGCAAGGTTAATAACCTTAGCTGTAAGAAGGGCCCAATATTGTATACCCAAGTACACAAAAGATCTTTAGAGAAATTTTCAATCCCATGTACATTTTCAGGGAAATGCATGGTTTCATCAGTTACTTTACACTTACCAATATAAGCTACTTTTAGTCATCATATTCCAAACTCAATTCATTTCCTTAGGAAGCAAAGCAGCCTATTTTTTTCTCTATTAACAGAGTGCTTTTTGGTAACCAAAATTTGACACATAATAATGTTAAACACAATTTCTAGTAACTTCAAAATAAAGTTCCAAAATGAACACAACAGAGTTTAGGATCTCTTGGTAGAGAACTCATCAGGGGACTATAAAAGAACCTTTTCTTTTCTTTTCTTTTCTTTTCTTTTCTTTTCTTTTCTTTTCTTTTCTTTTCTTTTCTTTTCGTCTTTCCTTTTCCTTTACTTTCTTCTTTTTTCTTTCTTTCTTCCTTCTTTCCTTACTCTCCTTCTCTCTTCCTTTCCTTCATACTTTGTGGTCTCTATGAAATGGTTTCATAGCATAATAAAAAATATATTTTAGAAAGCTCTGTGAGGTTACATGGAATACACCAAATAGTTGTTAGCCCAAAATTAAACAGATTGAATATTGCAGTTAAATAAACATAACCCATTACCATAACCAATGGGTAGATGACCCATTATTAGAACTGACAAGGGATACCAATTTTCAATGGGACATGGCTTATTCAACAACTATTTCCTGAACACAATACTATGTTGGACATGGGAAAGGTAACACAAAGTTAATTTTATAAATTTTGAGAATCTCCCAGAAATATTCCAGTTAATAGCAGGAAAAAAAGAGGGAAGGGAGCTAGCTTCTGACAATAGACTCATCCATGGGAATGGGGCAGACATTCAGACTCAGCTCAGCCACAGATGCTAGGAGAGGGCGACACTCAGTATCTGGAATATTGCAACAAACAAGAGAGGGAAGCCTAGGAAAGTTGTCCTTCAGGTGCCCTTTACAAGGAAGTAGGAACACTCTTACCCATGAGATGTCTAATGACTATAGTCCAGTTTCCCAAGAGTTTACAGAAAAAGCAAAGAGAGTCATTAAATCAGGTCAGTAGTACCAGTGAAGTCAGACAACTGATGCAGCCGTAGTCTAGGTCTCTACTACCAGGAAGAGCAAGGCAAAATATCAGATTTTCAGGGACTAAAAGACAAGTTACATACAGTGATACAGGCCCGTGGTATCAAGGTAGATGACCCATTATTAGAACTGAGGCACAAAGTCAGAAGCCAACTTAAGAGCAAAAATCATGAGGCTGCATCACAGAATTCTTTAGATGACTCTTGCCTCTCTTCAATATTAGCCCTGAAGGCTAGAGTGAGGTTGAGTATGCTTTGGGGTTCAAGTGCAATGAACAGCAGAGAGGAGAGTACAGGGACAAATCCAGCAAATGACGCTGAGAATTTGTCCCTGTCTTTATAATGTACACTGCAAGACAGAAAGGGGGAGGAGGTAGATCGTACCTAAGAGGAAACATGAGTTACTGTTTTATCAGAGTAAGACTTCTTGGATACTGAGTTGGCAAAAACAAAATCTGTTTCCTTCTACAAGTTTCAGCACATTACTGTTGCCTAATGAATAAAGAGTAAGAAAATGATGGCATGTTTTCTGAGAGATTTAAGTAATAGATCCATTCAAAATCATTAGCTAATTGGGATTCATGTTGACTTTATTATATTGGATAGAATTAAAGCTTCACAGTTTATTGAAAGTTCTAAATGAACTTTGGACTGATGATTGAATTTAATGTGGTTATGAACTTTGCTCTCTCTTAAATTCCCTCTGTCTTTCTCTTCTTAATGTAACCTAGAATTATTAAGCTATAAGCAAATATCTATAACTTGTAGTATACATCAAGTGCTTTAAGAACTTGCGGCCTATTCTTTCGAGTACTACAAGGTCAATTAAGCTAACTAATGACACCAAAAATAAAGACATATTTGTGGTCAAACTCATGACCATTGGCCATCACACCCAGGAGTAGAGAATGGATTCATTCTATGATAGCAACCACCATACCCTGGGAATATAATTCCAAAATAATCCCCAGCTTCCCTTTATAGCCATTATGGATTTCATTGTTAGCTAATGGCTTAAATTTTAGTCCTCTATTCAGAACAATTTTTTTTTTTTCAAAATCATAGCTTCTTTTCTAACTGTGAGTTGAGACCCAGAAAAGGGTTATAAAATCATTTAATTGTGCTGGGACCAGAATTTTTAATTAAATAGAAGACAATAAAATAGAACTGAAGAGCAGAGAAGACAAGCAAAGGAAAGAAAAAAAATTTTGGTTTAGTGGGGTGTGTGTGTGTGTGCACACTAGGTTCCAATATTAACTATATTTCTTTCTGTGGATTACAGTTTAAAAATAGGTAAGACATAAACATAGAAATAGATATATGAAATAAATAGCTGGCTTACTTTCTGCAAAATACTGTAACTGAGCCCTATTTGGGAGACACCTTACTCTATAATATTAATGGGCATCTACAAAAATACAATCATAATACTAATGGCCATTTTTTGACAACAGGGATAACTAAAGTTAAAACAGAAAGAATGAGTTACCTAAATATTCATGTAAAGTCTAAAAGACAAACTCAACACTTAAGCTAATCTTCTCCAAACTTAATTTTCTTATGTTAAAAAAAATTGGGGACCAGGCACAGTGGCTCATACCTATAATCCTAGCACTTTGGGAGGCTGAGAAGGGAGGATCACTTAAGATCAGAAGTTTGAGACCAGCCTGAGCAATATAGTGAGACCCTCGTCTCAATAGGAAATTTTTTAAAAAATTAGCCAAGTGCCTATAGCTCCAGTGACTTGGGAGGCTGAAGCAGTAGGATCACTTGAGCCTAGGAGTTCAAAACTGCAGTGATCTTGATCACACCACTGCACTCCAGTCTGGGCAACAGAGCAAGATCCTGTCTCAAAAAAATTAAAAAAAATTAAGGATTATTTAAAAGAATAGTCAAGTTCTCAAACTACTTGACTCTGTTCTATTCTATTCTGTTACTATTCTGTTCTACCAACCCCAAATCTGAGTATAGTCATTCATTTTCTTCCAATTCTAATATCAGATGTTTTTCATACAGAATATTTACATCTTCCTTATTTTCAGAAATCTTCTTTTTCCACTATAAGATGAATCCCCATTCAACAAGGAAAATATAGAAGAAAGAAAAATCACTCTTAAGCCCACCATTTAAAGCAAATAGTGAATATTTTTCTAAGCAGGATGAATTCTACAATACTTTCAGAAAGATTAATTTATAAGGGTAAGTTTAGAGATCACACTATATAGGGTCTTTTATTTGACTTATTTTTATATCTTTAAGTTATATAAATATACTTCCTATTAAAATGAAGAGCAAATCAGGATAGCATTGCAGTGTCAGCCTTTGTGTTGGCAGAAATATCCACTGATATTTTCGAGTAGGGGATGAATGCTAGAATTCCTTTTAAACAGATTATCAGCTGCATCATTCTCTTCTGATCTCCCACTTACTAGTGGGGATCTTCCATTTTCCCTGCCCAGCCACAGAATGGAAAGAGATCAGAAAGGAATTCTTACAGGGAGGCATTTTGACCCTCCACTCCCATTCTGTTCAAACTCCAGTTTAAAGATAGAAATGAAATCCAAGCAGGGTGTGGTGGCACTGTGGGATGTGAGTTTGGCTAGAGCCTGAGCATTGTTATCTCATCTGTTTAACCCATTCCCTGAGCTCGCAAAGTCCTATCTCTGATTCATTCCTTCTCAACCCTCTGAACCTTGTACAGAAAGAGCTGGCATTTGAGAACTGAATCAGAATGCCAAGCATCATCTAAATCCGGAGTTCTTACTATGGTCCATAAAATCCTTTATCATCAGGCCTCTGTCCAGCTCTATGATTTCCTGTCCTGCAAAATTCCTCTTCTTTGTGCCACCCTCCTTGCTGACTTCAAACAGATCCTGCACGTTCCTGCTACACAAGCTGTTCCCCCTGCCTGCAAAGCTTGTTTCTTAGGGTTCTGCATGGCCTAATTCAGAACCTTGCTCTCTACCTCTGGACCTAAAACTTTCCTGCCCCATCACTCTATATCCTATGTCTCCTGCTCTATTTGTCTTCAAAGCACTTATTATTCCCAAGGTTATTTCTATTTGTTTATTATCTGCCTCCCTCCACAAGAATATAAGCTCCATGAGGGCAGCAATTTTGTTTTTTGCATTGCTGTATCTCTAGCACCTAACACAATGCTTAATAAGCAGTCAGTAAATATTTGTCATTTAAATGAATGGGTCTAGCCAGGAAAAAAAAAAGCCAAGTGTTGACTCACTATGGAGGTAAGCAGTGTCAAGCAGGGTAGACATCAAATTCTAAAGATCAGATGATGACCAAAAGTCCAATAATCAGCCCTTCTGTTCTTCCTGTAAGTGATTTAGTGCTCTTCTGCCCATAGCCACAGGAATAAAATAATAAGAATTCCTGCGCTAAGCCTGTGGAATATTTCCAAGCACTGCTCAGCACTACTTAATCGGACCCTCCTTTCTCTTCAGGTGCCCTTTTTCCATTTTATTTTGGCTTTGAATCCAGATTTCCTCTCTTCACCCTAGTGACTCAGTTTGGACCAGGCCCGGATGTGGCAGTTCCCACGACAATGCTTCTAGTATGCACTTCTGCTTTAAGATCCTGTAAGCAAACAGCCTGACCACCTCCCCCCCCACCACCCAGCCAGTGCAGGCCTTCAGGACACTGCTGACCCCATCCCACCCTTAAACCCAGCCCCTCCTCTCCCCACTTCCAGCTTCACTAGAGAGAACAGCCATTTCTCACTGGCTGCTACCGTGCCCGGGGACTTACCACTCTACTTGTCAGTTGTATGAGCCAATAAATTACCTTTTTAAATCAAAACTATCTGAATAATTTCAGTTGCATCTGAAAGAGTACTAATTCATATAGTGACAAATCCAGCGATTATAGGGATGGAACTTACAAGCAGTAAGTTGTAAACTCTTGTAAACAGATGTTTGGGAACGTCTTTGATCTAGTAAGGAAAAATATAAAGAGAGTTCATCCGGTTCGAAACAGAATCTCAGTGAAATTCATGGGTAGGAGGGTCAATTCCTTTAGAGTTGTGGTCCTCAACCCTGCGGCTGCAGACTGGCACCAGTCCATGGCCTGTTAGGAACCAGGCCATACAGCAGGAGGTGAGCGGTGGCAGGCAAGAGCAAGCAAAGCTTCATCTGCATTTACAGCCTTTCCCGTTGCTTGCATCACTGACAGAGCTCTGCCTCCTGTCAGAGCAGCGGCAGCATTAGATTCTCATAGGAGCAGGAACCGTACTGTAAACTGTGCATGCCAGGGATCTAGGTTGCGGCTCCTTATGACAATCTAATGCCTGATGATCTGAGGGGGAGCTGAGGTGGTGATGCTAGTGCTGGGGAGCTGCTGCAAATACAGATTATCATTTTAGCAGAGAGGTTTGACTGCACAATAAATGTTATGCGCTTGAATCATCCTGAAACCATTCCCCCAGCATCCAGCCCCAGATCAATGGAAAAATTGTCTTCCATGAAACCCGGCCCAGGTGCCAAAAAGGCTGGGTACTGCTGTGAGAAAGGGAACCGGCATTGGCCCCAGCAGTGCTGCTAACTATGCTTAACTGCAAAACTGGGATACAAACTAGGTGTCTGGGAGAAATGCTCACTCATCTAGACTAGGTTCACTTGGCAATGATTGGGGAATTGTGGGTGTAGATTATTGGCAGGCTAACAGCTATCAAGAGGTTTAAAGGGACGAGGTTAATTCTAGAGCCCACCACTGATTGTGACTTAGTGCCGCCAACAGACTTCCTTAACTCTTGGTTTGACTGAAATGTCAGTATAAATATGTTTGGTTTTTGGGGCCAGATCTGGCTGAGAAAACTTTGTCTGATTAAAGAAGACAGTCTAAAACTTGATAGAATTATTTTAAGTGTGGCTATAAGTCAACAGCAGTAATCCACAGGAGTGGTTCCCCAATCTCGCTGGGTATGAAAAGTACTAGAAAAACTTCTGAAAACACAGATTTCAAGATTCCAAGTTTTCAAGTTCAAAAATCCCAAGATAAAGTCTAGGAATTGCTTGATGTTGTTAACAAGTATTCCCAGATTTGCAGAAGCAGAGGCATTTATGGTACTGCCATGCCATTAATTTAGTTTATAGGCAATGTGTATAAATTGATCATTTTTACTCTTTGCTTATGAGAAGACATGCAGTATTCTTGTTAGAACAATTTTTTTTGTTGTTTGTTTGTTTGTTTTGTTTTCGAGACAGAGTCTTGCTCTGTTGCCCGAGCTAGAGTCCCATGGCATCAGCCTAGCTCACAGCAACCTCAAACTCCTGGGCTCAAACAATCCTCCTGTCTTAGCCTCCTGAGTAACTGGGACTACAGGCAGGTGCCACCATGCCCAGTTAATCTTTCATATATATATATATATATATATATATATATATATATGTATGTATGTATAATTTTTTTTTAGTTGTCCAGCTAATTTCTTTGTATTTTTAGTAGAGACAGGGTCTCGCTCTTGCTCAGGCTGATCTCAAACTCCTGACCTTGAATGATCCTCACTCCTGCACCTCCCAGAGTGCTAGGATTACAGGCATGAGCCACTGTGCCAGCCTAGAACAATGTTTTTTTTTAATGACATTTGAAAACCAGCACAAAAAGCAAAACATGAGAATTAATAGACTGAAGCTAAGGTAGGTCAGACAGGCAATAGATGAGACCCAGAGTCTAACAAGACCAACCTGAATGAGATGGCCTATATAGGTGATGCCCATAAAATATGAAACCCTTCAGACAAGAGAATGAATTCTTTGCATGTTCAGTGGTAGTAGACACACTGTGGAAGACCTATCAAGAAAATCCCAGTATCGGAGGTATTTGTCAACAGGTACCAGGCAGAAGTCCAGGCAGGGACAAAATCAATATCAGGGAAGTCTAACAACAGTCTTCCAGTCAACTGTACCTCCAGGAGAGCAAGGACCTTCTCTGATGGATCCTCTTCCATTCCACAACTCCTAACCAATTTCTGTCATTTGGTGCATCCTCAGTAATTAGTTGTTGAGTGAATGAATTATAAATCAACAAAGATTTTTTTTTTTCATTTGAAGAGCAACAAAACCCAACAAAACTATTATCATCAAGAAATGGTTTCTCCATCTCTTCCTTTGGATGACTTCATTCTCAGATCACCAGAACCTCTCAGGGCTACATGCTCTCTCCATCACAACCAGCAGGAAAAGGGAGACATTTTTCACACACAGGAATTAGGAGGGAAACGTATAATATATTGCATTACTTCTGCTTAGAACATGCACCATTTTTGAGCCAATCACTGGAATTAAGGTAATGTAAAGTTCTGATTATTTGAACTCTCTTGGAGAATGGCGATGGGTCAGCTAGCTTCACAGTAATCAACTGTGCTGAGCAGCAGAGGGGGCATTCCCCAAAGGGTAAATCTGTTAAAGTTATTTCCTAGGAGTGTGACTGAGCATTGGGCTCCATAAACACTAAATGTTCACTACAAAGACGTCGCAGGCCAAGGTACGAGGGTGCCACCCTGAGTCAGGTGGTCTTGCAGCAAGAACCCAGGCATGGGGTCTAGACATGGCTCAAGTTCCTGGGAGCACTGATGGGAGTAAGGCAATGCTAGAGTACTTGGACTGGGGTGACCAAAGATGTATGACTCAGTCATGAGCCAACGTTATTAGGAACTGTTACTAAAACTAAGGAGAGGGGCAAGACCTCAGGTAATGTTAAAGTGACACCAGCCCCAAGACTGATTTAATATTAAGCTCTCAATTGTTTCCTTAAATAAGAATACGGGTTTGGGTGAAGTCAAGGATGTGGTAGCGTTCAGAGATGAATTAGAGGATGTAGGAGTATTTAAGATGCTAAATGTAGAAAGTTCAGAGTAATAGTAAGCTTCAGAGCATCACCATGGGGATCCATTTATTATTCTCTTTCTCTCCTAGGTCTTCAATATCTTCTCCAGTACTAGCACTTTACCTTTAATCAAGCATTGGACTCTTATATTAAACTGCAGATTGGATTCATCTACTAAGATATGCCACAAGCACCCCAACTTTAACTTCCGACTTCATCTCCCACCTCTCCTTGCCCCAACCAATTCTATATTTTCCTCCAAACCTGTTTTTTTCCTGTTTTGCTAGTCTCAGTCAATAGCACCTAATCCAAGCCCAAAACCTGTCCATCAGATCTCGTTCTCTATTTCCCTCTCTCTCTATTTCTGTTTCTCCTTTTATCTAATCAATCATCAAATCTTATGCCTCCTATATATTGCTTGACTCCATTCCCTTCCCTTGGACAGTTGCCCTGATTCAGGCTCTCATCCTCTTTTGTGTAGAGTAAGTACTTCAATTGCCCCCTAACTAGATTCCCTACTTTGAGGTACACACTCCTAAAAACCTCAGTCCACATAGTTCTGTGTTCCTACAGCATTACGTGCCTGCTTCCTACTTTACATTTACAATATCATACTGCAATCATGGGTTTATGTGTCTGTCCCACTATTGACCAAATCAATAGACACTAGTAGTATCTATTGAACCAAATCACACAATGTTTATACACATACAAGCAATACTGGCTCCATAAATACTTCCAACTCTCTGCTAATCAAATGACCATACACAAAACATCATTATCAGTGCCTTGCTTTCAGAGCATTGTGTGAACAGTTTTGTCTTGGCACTTATAACACAATAGATTAGATTTTTTCTGAATTAGAAGTAAATGTTGAATTTCTATAAGTAAATTAGAATAGAGTATATAAATAGATTCGATTTTTTCTGAATTAGAAGTAAATGTTGAATTTATATAAGTAAATTAGAATAGAGTATATAAATAAATTTGAATAGAGATAATTCTACTTTATTGGAATCTTTTGCTGAGGCTACACTTTCATCAGCAATTTACAGATGCAAATGGCCTACAGTTCTGTAATAAGCATATTATATCTGTGAAGATGAAAGACAGCATTCCAAGGTTGGGCTGTCCCCCTTAATTATAATTATAGATAGCCTACTTTGTACCATTATTCTGGAGAAGACTCAGAAGAACTTTGGGTGTCAATTTAAAAACTCTACCACAATTGTAATGTAAGTAATCAATCAGAAACTCTAAGTAGATACAGCAATTCCAAGTAGACACAGTAGCATTCTTACTATGAGCCAACAATGAAACTTCTTCTGAATTTATGGATTAATAGTCTTAGTTATATGTAATCATTTTGGCTCACCTACTTAAATGATACTTTGATTATGTAAGATTCTGCAATTTCAAAGTATGTTTCTAGGTTACCATGTGTGTGTATCATTGTTTTGATTGCGATGTATGACCTGCTTTAACTATTCAAACAAGAGACATTATATAATGTGTTTATAGGTATATGCTTCATAGTAAAATTTCTTAGATGAATCTATGATAGGCTCTAATTTTAATAATGATATTTTTTGAATGTGCTGCCTCCTTTCTCTTCTTTGCAAGAAAGTTTCTGTATTGAAAATATAGAAATTTTATCATTTTAAAAAGGTAAAAGTACCTATTATTATTTATACATTTTTAGATACTGACTAATGTCCCTTTTAAAGTAATATTTCTGTCCTTTTCAAAAGGTGTCATATTAGTCAACAATGTTTACCTTGTAACTCCAGTGGATAACTTAGAAGTAATATTGATAAACTTGCTTAAGACACAGCCTTGGTGCTCTATGATGGAAAGACTCTAGGTGATGAATGCTTTACAGAAACAAATGTTCTGAAGTTTAACCAAAGGATCAGGGGAAAAAAAGGAGGAAAGAAATATAACTGCACAAGTTGGAGATAATATTATTTTCAGAGGTATATTTCAGAAGTAACCAAATATACAAAATGCATTATTAACTCATTTAAAAAGATTTAATGCTTGGCTGTTTGAAAATAATACACACTCTTGTGATTACTTTGTAAAAGTTCATTAAACTGTTTAATGATGTATGCACTTTTCTCTATGTATGCTCTACTTAACTTTAAAAAGCTTACTTAAAAAATGCACAACCTCTAACACATTTAATAGGCACCTAAGATGATAAAAATTCTAAAGTATCAATACAAAAAAACCTCATTATTCTTTATCTTTTCTTCAATACGAATCTCTTTAATTCATAAAACAAGCTCACTCATTCATGACAAGAACTGCCCATTTCCACTGATGATCCATACTTCTTTTGCATGTGTTAAAAATTAAATGAAGATAAAATTTATAAAGGCAAGACCTCTGTCACTTTCAAATGGTATGCTCTAATAAGTCCTAGAAATTCTAATTACTTAATGTTTACATATACCTTACTAGACATGCAGCACCAGGTTGAAGATATATTAGAGCTTAATCTGTAAAGATGTAGACCTTGGCCTTTTAGATATGTAATAATATAGTGACTTTTACTGATGCATATTATGTTACACTATGTTGTGTGTGTGTGTGTGTGAGTGTGAAAAAGAGAGAGAGACTGGCTTTTTTTCCCAATGAGTCAGTGATATTAGGTCAGTAAAATTAGCATTCTTATCTTACTCATTCTGTAGAAACAAGTTCACATACCAATGGGTGTGTGTACTGACACTGGTGAGGCCTTCACCCAAAAAGCATATAAATTTTATTAATTATTCCAGTAAGTATGTAACAAATATTCAATGGCAATGAGTCTTTCCCTCACTTTATTATTATTATTATTATTATTATTAGCAATGGAGTCTCACTATGTTGCCCAAGCTGGTCTCAAACTCCTGGGCAGAAGCAATCCTCCCCAGATATGTGCCATCACGCCTCACTTATTTTTTACAAGAGCATGTGATTATCTGCATCCGGTATTCAGCATTTTATGTGCCATAGGAATACAGATGAGAATATTGCAATTTGGGGTTAAAATGGAGTGTCACAAACTGACAGATTGCAAAGCAAATCACATCTAGCAGGTATATTTTGTTTGACAAACGCAATGTTTTTAAAAATTACTTAATTCCCACCATTAAATGATTGGAAGATTTTGTTTAAAAGATCTAGACTTGGAGATTCTCTTGACAATCATAAAATCTGGAAATACTGGACTCATGTTGGACTCATATAACCATATGGACTGAGGTAAGTACAACTACTTCCTTTAAACTGGATGTAAACTCTTCAGTTCAAAGACTGTCTCCATGCTACACACAGTCTGCTTCATCATTTACATTACCTGCCTGGTTCCTACAGACATTTCAGGTTATAATTCCTGGTTTTCATAAAGAGTATAATGTAATTATCTGGTAAACTGGTTAATTAAAATTTTATTTTCCCCTCCTACTGTGGAGGATATTGATACCCTTAACTAAGATATTCTATTTATTGCTTTCAAACTGATCCTTTGTAAGTGCTTTATGACCCTTTAAACAAAATAAAACAAAATCTTTTTTATTTGTTGTTTTAAAACTAGAAAATCAATCAACTCAATGGATTATCAGCTGCTTTTTAAAAATATTTTTTTAATTCAAATTTCTGTATAATTATTTATCCCTGCCCTAGAAAAACAGTCTCAATGATAGCTTAACATATAACATTATCCTTATATTCAAATCATGGCATATTTTCACGAAGGTAGCCCAAGATCAAGGCACATAGCTATCAATTTATGGAAGTATTTGTGTGTGTATAGATATCCTGCCTTTTATTTGTTTAAAAGTGATGTTTCTATAAAAGCAATTTTGGGGGGTTTTCCCTTGAAGCATGCAGGAAAATTTCTTGATTTTAAATGATGGAGAAATATAAAGAAAACTTTCTCTTTTTTCATTGATATTCAGTGCTATTATTATGTTCACTATAAACTTTTCCTATTTATTCAAACATTAGATGCAGAAGGAAAGTGGCATAAATGAATATTCCACTACATGTCCATCTTTTATGGCAACTTGGCACTCAGAAACTTTGTAAAACAATCTGCTGAAAGACAGATATAATATTCAAGTTTTACCTTGAGGCAATTGCCTAAAAATGAGTTAGGAACAAGGTTTTGCATGGAAACATTGAGGCATCCTTAGCTAATGTTAGTGGATGCAGCCTACTATATTTAAAAGTGAGGCATTTAATTTTTGTCTCCTTATAAGGATGGAAGAAATTGACCTCCAATTTTTTTATTAATATCTTCAAGAACCATTTAATGTGCATAGAATGGGAGATATATGTTTATATGCTGAATAAATATTTATCAAATGGAACATTTTATAAGTTATATAACATAAAAATTATCGTAGTTATACAAGTTATACATTACTAACTTTCCTTGAGAAATTATGTTCTTTCTTCGAAACAGTAAATTTGCCTTTAAAAAAAACTCTGTGCCAAGGAAAGCTTTGGAAAAGAATTTGAGAAATTTATCATTTATTACCTACTACCTCCAACAAAGGTGGTGCTACCACCCACCTTCAGCAGCCTTCAGTTGTTCACCCAGGAATAGGGATGAGGGTGTATACGTAATGCTCTACAATCCTTCACCCATCCCCTATTCCATCTATATTTTATGCTTTGGATTGTGAGATGGAATGTAGAATGTAGCCAGAGTACAGAAATAATTTATCCATTCTCTGTAGGGAACTGAATTTGTGACTTAGAGCTCTAACCAGCTGAGTCAACAGGCTAGGGACAGATAATGCTGTTTACACAGGCAGTGCACAGTTCAATTTTCCCTTCAAACTAGATCATCCCAGTTCTCCTACCATCTCTCCCACCATTTTTCAATGCTCTCATTAGCTATGCTTTCTCAATATAAAATAGCATGAGGTCTTCTTTTTATATCCTCAGAGTACGAAAACTCACTGTCTTCAACCACATCTGGGGCTTCAACCACATTTGTACTTTTCTACAAATACATATGTCACTTTAGCCTCCTCGCCATAGTTAACATGGTTTACCCACTCTTAGCTACAGACCCGAACATGCGACACCCAGGAATAGGGAAGACAGATTATCAGAAGGGCCTGTGATAACTTTTTGCATAAATGCTGTTCTCCCTGTATAACACATTACTATCTTATGGATAGAGAGTTATATATCTTTATGGATCATAGTATATGCAACATGCTTAAACATGTTTGCTGAATTAATAAAGCAGCACAGGGAAATCTTGGGGCTTAGAGTGGTTCCCAAATTTTAGTGTATAAAAGAAATTACCTGGAGGGTTTTTTAAACATATTTCTGAGCTCCATCCCCAGTTTCTAATTCAAAAAGTTGGACAATGTCCCCAAATTTGCATTTTTAACCAGTTCCCAGGTGATGTTGATGCCGTAAATCCACTACACATTGAGAATGACTAGTTTAGACCAAAGGTGAACTGTTGTTACAACTGTAAGGTACTCTATTCGTGTATGCAACAAAGTAAACATTTTTCTCTACCTTTAGCCTAGTTATTGTATCCACATATGAAAGATAGAAATGCTACCTAAGATTTAACATGAATGCAGCAAGCTATAAGATAAACTGATTTCTTATAACTATACGAGGAAATCTATTTAGTTATTATTTAACAGTAATGATTGTGCTAACCAGTCGGGGAGGAAAATGAGAGTCTAAAAGAGGGGAAACTGGAGGGTGTTTCTGGGAACAGCAAGGGTGGAGTTGCCAGTGGCAAAAACAGGGCAGTTCTGCTCAGAAGTTATGCTGCCTGGCAGCTCCAAAAGTGTGAGCCTGAATTTTCTCCTCTCTCAAAAAACAGGACACAGCTGCTCTGCCATCTCCCCGATTATCTCTCCTCCAAAGAGGGTTCTTAGTTTAAGCTCTCTCCATTCTGTAGGGAAGGAATGAATCATGTGCTTCTCTGCTATTTTCCCTAAGCTTAAATATAATTTAAGAAAGGTGATTTCTAATGCCATTTGCTCAGTCCAAAATGCCATAGCAATGTACCAGCGTCAACAAGAAGTGATCCAGTTAGAAGTCTAAAGAAGAACATTTCTAAAATCAATGTTAGAGATTAATTTACTTTCATGGCAAAGAAGGCAAGTGCACATCCAATGAGAATTTAATGTAGCAAGCAGCAAAAAGGGATCAGTGGAATCAAGCAATTAAAATGCCCATATTTAGACAAGAACAATTTCTTCTTTTATATAATATTTAGAAAAAGGTCTCCAGTTTTAGGTAGAGTTCAATGTTCCTTAACTTTAAATTGCTTCTTCATGTTGCAAGTGGAAGTGTTCCTCTGTGTAACGTGAGAATATTCTTTTACAGTTGGATATAATACCCAGATTAGCAGCATCAGCATTTTATCCTTACGAAGGATCAAGGCTTTCAATAAAAGCTGAGGGAAGCAACTCCTGTGTACCTACCTTCAAAACGAAAAGGTGCTTCAGCCTTCTTTTACTAAGCTCTTTGCTAGCTACATACAAAATACTGCCTTTTGGCAATCTGTCCTTTCTCCTCCTGGTGTCATTTAACTTCCTCTTTTTTTAATCCTCCTTTTTCTTGTAAACTGGGAATTGGGTCTAAGAGCTTGATTAGATTTAGGCTAGACATTTTTGGCACAGATACTTCATATGACACTGTAATAGAATGACTACACCAGGAACCACATGTTTTCTACTTGTCTATCTGTGACACTAGGCTTGATCACTGTGTTAAGTAATCACATATCGCCATTGGAAAGGTGATGTTTTTTCCCGCCTTTGTAATTCACAAGTAACCTGTGAGTTAATACTTGGGCATACTATGTGGATACCCTCCTCCCCATAGCTTCTTACCTAATGATTTTGGCTTCTATTGATTATCTTTGCCTGATCCAAATATCTCATTAGAGGTTCCAAGATGATGATTTTTCTAATTCTATTATTTCTTCCATATTAATGAGCTGACATTCTTTTGTGGAAAAAAAAAAAAGAACTTTCACACATTAACTGGTTTCAACAGTTCTTTCAAAAAATGACGTGATAAATAATTTCTTACCTATTTCCAGAATAAGATGCTGACAAATGTGACCTCCACTGGTAGCAAACGAGTTTCTCTCTCTCTCTGTCTCCCTCTCTCTCTTTCTCTCTGCTCAGAACTCATGGGTTTTTATTTATTCAATGTTTTATGATCATGTAGTTATTCTTTTGAGATGTTTAATTTGTTCCGAATTTGGTCAATGGAAGCTGCCTCAAGCTGGTTCCTGTGTTTGAGGACTTTCTTGCTTCCTGGCACAAGATATTGCAGGATCTATTTTTACCCAACCGCCTCAGACTTGGAATTAGCCATTTCTTTAAGGAAGCCTGGTTCCTTTAGAGACATTTCCAATTCAAATTTAACATTACATGAATTTTTTTCTTAAATAATTTGATTTCATATTCGTGCATCATCCTTTTCTTACACTGAAAATCTTTTTCAAAAACTATACAAAAACGGTTTAAAAATTAGAATACCAATATTATTACTAGCAATAAAAATTATTAAGAGATATTTAAGTTTTCTTAACATTTCTAAATGTTCTTTTACTCTTTAGATTGCATCTCACTAAGGACGCACAGAGTATTACATTCAAAATTCACTGGAAATAAGGTTTTAACTCGGTGTAGTTATGTTTGCAATTTGATATATAGTATGGTTTATTTGTTTTTGCTTTCAATTTTAGAGTTTTTTTCTTTTTAAATTAATCTTGTGTTTTTAATATGTAAAATATTTACATGATTCAAAACCACAACTATGTAAAAAGACATGCTTAGATTTCTAAGTCTCACATCACTGCCTTTACCCTCCAACCCATTCTAGAACCACTCCATAGATAACCACTTTTTTCAGTTCCTTGTTATACTTCCAGGGTTTCTTTGTGCAAAAATAAATAAAATATATTCACTTAGATTTTTTTATTTACCTGTATATCATGGAAATCTTCCTCATTCTTTTATTATTATTATTATTTTATTTTTATTTTTTAGCCAGCTAGAGTGTAGTGGGATGATCATAGCTCACTGCAACCTCAAATTCCTGGGCTCAAACGATCCTCCTGCCTCAGCCTTCCAAGTAGTTAGGACTATATAGGTGACCATTACCACACCCAGCTAATTTTTGTAATTTTTTTGTAGAGATAGCATTTCACTCTTGCTCAGGCTGGTCTCAAACTCCTGGCCTCAAGCAATCCTCCCACCTCGGCCTCCCTAAGTGCTAGGATTATGGGCATGAGCCACCATGCCTGGCCTGCATTCTTTTTATAACTACTTCAAGATCAAATGTGGCAATATTATAGTTTATTCACCAACAAGTCTCCAGAGTTGATCCCTAGAAGTAGGATTATTGGGTCAAAGGACAAATAAAAATATAATTTTTATGAATACGATTCTGGGTTTTTTATTTTTAGCTTTCCAGAAAATCCTGATAATCAACCAGGTTTGGTAACCAATAACCCAAATTTCAGTCACTATAGTATACTGTTTTAATCAAAGTGACAAGTTATAACTGAGCCTCTACCTTGAGCTGAGCATTATGGGAGACTACAAGTATTCTCCTCCTGCCCTCAATGAGTTACTAAAAGAAGTTATCTTGCCCTAACCTCCTTACGGAGACAAGGTTAACCTGCAAAGGAAACAATTAGACCATATTAAATGTAGGTATTACTCTTACTATCAGAGTTCCCATAATAGGAACTGGATATGCAGTATTTGATAGTTTTTATACTTTACATCACTTGGAGTGCTAAGGATTGTAATTTAATTATGATCTTGAACCAATACTATCTTTATGGAGGAAAAATTGTTCTCAATAGCAAAGATTTTCAACATGGACATGACCCATTAGTGGGCTGTGAAATCAATTCAGTGTGTAGTAAACTATATGAAATAGAATAAAAATTATCAGAGTGCATCACAGGTACTAAGGGTAAGTACACTTTTATGCAAATATTTTTATCTATAAACACACATTTGTAAGAGTAAATGTGATATAAAATTAATTTCTTAAGGTGAACTGTGATCAAAAAGTTTTAGAAACACAACTGTATAGGACAGGAGCAATTTTCTTTGAGTACTGGCTACTCAATTTTCATGTTTAGCATTAGATGTATATACTGCTACAATTTAATTTTAAGGTCTATAAATATACTTATTTAGGTCTGCTATTAAACAACAGGTTTTGCTTAGTGATATTTTTCGGTTTTGATTTTAAAAATGTATTTTTATCTTATAATAATAAAATATATTTAAAGCAGAAATGACAAACTGGCAGCAAAATCTTCTCAGAAGCAAATTTTGGGCCAAAACAATGTGCTTTGTTTGTTCAATCATTTTATTTTTATTTTATTTAGCTAGTAGAGTACAGTTGGCCCTCCATACCCAAAGATTCAACCAACCAAGGATCAAAAATATTAGCAGGGAGAAAAACAAAAAATAACAATACAACAATAAATAATAACAAATTAAAAAACAATAGAACATAACAACTATTTACATATCATTTACATTATATTAGGTATTATAAGTAACTAGACATGATTTAAAGTATACCAAAGGATATGCATAGGTTATATGCAAATACTATACCATTTTATATAAGGGATTTGAGCATCTGCAGATTTTAATATTTGCAAGGGTCCAGGAACAAATCCTCCTATCCCTACCTCAAATACTGCAGAGGGACTGTATTTTAAATTTAGTTTTTAACACTCAAAAATAAGAAAATTTCACTTAAAATTTTGGATTTCTGTTTTCTCTTGGAAAAAAAATAGTTTGACAACTCTGAACCATCCAGAAAGTGCTGTAGACAGGTTGTCTCCTCCCCGGCTTGCCATCGTCTCACTATTACATCCCAACTCTGAGGCTGTTGCTTGCACTTACTGCCTTACCCTTGGCCTGTCCCCCTCATTTATATTACTTATGCAGTCTGATAGGCCACTCCTGCCTCAACTATGAAGTAGAGATAATAGCTATACTCACCTCATAGAATTTTTGTGAGAAACAAATGCTTAGATTCATGTGTAGTGTTTAGAACAGGACCTCCATAAATATTATTCATTGTTACTAGGGTCAGGTTGCAGAGCATATTGAAACCATAAAATTGATAATTTAGGTAAAGGGTTTTTAGGCTATGACAATGGTACAATGAAACTCTCAAGTTAGGGTACAGTGCCAAGCTTAATGCTGTATAATAAATATCTGGGAGGCTCTTTCTGAGAGGTCTGAAAACTATGAGTAAAACAACCCAGAGTTCTTAAGTAGCACATTATTAATATTTGGTGTTATAAATTCATAAAGTGATGTGTCTACCTACTTATCATATGTGACCTCATTTTAAGCACCAGCTTTTCCCTCACAGTTACATTTGCTCAAATAATCCACTTGCTCAATAATCCACTTGCTCAATAATCACATTTCTATTTCCTCCTCGGTGCACAATTTCTGGACCAGCTGCCCTCATAGGCCTGAAACCATCTTTATCTGAGCTATGAGAATCTTGAGGAAACAGGTTATTCATTTGTGTATGTTCAGCCCCAAAGTTTCCATATGGCAGTAGAAGATATTTCATAAACATTGCTGTAATTGTATTGAATTCATTTAAAGGAAATATGGCCTAACCAATTGGAAATTTAATAGCAAATTCCTTCCAGACTCAGCTTCCACATAGAACTTCTGATAATCTTCCTTGTGTTTCTATATGAAATTAAGTCACTATAATATGATAGATGAGTTATCAGGTATCACATATAAAAATACAGAACACCTAGTTAAATTAGAATTTCATATAAACAACAAATATTTTTAGTATAAGTATGTACCATGAAATACTTGGGAAATAAGTATACTAAAAAGTTTATTTACTTTTGTCTGAAATCTAAGTTTAATGGCATGTCCTGTATTATATTGGGCAACCCTACGTAAAAGGCACTTTTATCTTTGCATACACTTAATGTTTACTAATGTATGTCATTTATGCATATTCAGACACTTGAAATAATAGTGAACATGCATAAATGACATACATTAGTCTCAAAACTTAACCTTTCAGGCACTCTTTCTCAGGAAGCTATCAGAAGATGTGATCCTCCAAAATGACAGAATAAACTAAGGAAGCAGAAAGCCATAGAATGTGAGAAACAGATCCCCAGGAATGCTAATGGTAGAACCCCTGGGATGATAGCTGTGCCTCTGGTATAACTGGTACCCAGTCCAGATTGGAGCAAGACAGAAGGCTCTAGGAGAGAAGATTTCAGGAAAATGAAAATGAAAAGAACACTTGGTTCATCAGAAGCCATCAAGAAGTTGAAAATAACACAATATTTTATTCATCTAAAAGTATTGAGATACTTGGGTAATGGGGCAAGAGTTGGGTTTGAATTAGTAAAAGGAACACACTAGTTCATACCATATGATGCTAATATTCAATTATTTTGTCCTATGAAAGTGTCAATTTCATATGGTTCAATTTAGTAGACAGCTAAGGAATAAAAAAAATCATAAAAATTATCTTCAGGGAAAAAAGTTGTGCAGAAAAAGAAATATAATAATAAGCACTAAACATAGCTCAGTTGTGATTAGCATTTTCATCCTCATAATCATGTAAACAGGCCTGGCACAGTGGCACCTCACACCTGTAATCACAGCACTTTGAGAGGCTGGGGTGGGAGGACTGCTTGAGGCCAGGAGTTTGAAACCTGGGCAACACAGCAAGACCCTATCTCTACAAAAAAAAAATTTAAAGAATTAGCTGGGCATAGTGCGCAAGCCCAGGAGTTGCAGGTTGCAGTGACCTATGATCACTGACCTATGACAGAACAAGCCCCTGTCTCTAAGACATTGAATATTGATCTAGTCAAAATAAAAGTATAATGATATTGCTAGTCTGAGCATTCAAAAGAAATTTCTGTGTGTAATAAATGTGAGAAAGATAAAATCAGAGTTAAATTTTCATCTTTAAACGTGGCAAATCCATAAGTAAAGCCTGAATCTAAAAATTCAGGAAATAGCAATATAAGTTTCTTACTAACGTATGAAGCTTGATACCCAAGGAATAAACTGAAAGAATTTAAAATAGTTACCTCCAGGCTGGCAATTGCAATAATTCAACCAAGAGATAACAAATAAGGATCCTAAAATAGTAGGAAAGGGGGTGGAGAAAGAGGAATGAGAGATATTAAGAACCTTGTATGGAGAGTTATTGTTAATTAGAACACCAGATTTTGGCAGGGCGCGGTGGCTCACGCCTGTAATCCTAACACTCTGGGCGGCTGGGGCGAGCGGATTGCTCGAGGTCAGGAGTTCAAAACCAGCCTGAGCAAGACCCCATCTCTACTATAAATAGAAAAAAATCAATTGGCCAACTAATATATACAGAAAAAATTAGCCAGGCATCATGGAGCATGCCTGTAGTACCAGCTACTCAGGAGGCTGAGGCAGCAGGATTGCTTGAGTCCAGGAGTTTGAGGTTGCTGTGAGCTAGGCTGACACCATGCCACTCTAGCCCAGGCAACAGAACGAGACTCTGTCTCAAAAAAAAAAAAAAAAAAAAGAACACCAGATTTTTAGCTTGGGCCATGAGACAGATGATGTTATTCACCAAGTCAGGAAAAATAAGAAGAAGAACAAATATGAGAATAAGGGAATACAGTAGAACACATCTTACACTTGAGGTACATGGAGGACAAATGCATGAGAATACCAAACAAAAAAGCAGAAGAATGTGGTCTGGAGCTTAGGAGTAAAACATCATTTGGAGTAACAGATATGGCTCCACCACACTGTGGTTGGCTCGAGGGTAGGAAGAAACCCATCTTACTGACCTATGTAGCCCAAGAATCTACCACAAATAGTGCCTGGCATATTCATTCATGCATGCATTTACTCAATGCATATCTACCACCAATATCTGCCAGGTGTAGTTCTAGGCACTGATATTTAGTAGGCACTTAACAAATGCTTGCTAAATGAATTACCTACTGCTCCTGTAGCATCTAGTCTATCTACCTGTACACACTGTGAATTCCTAGAGAGCAGGAATTTATTTTCCATGTCTTTGTAGTCTTAGTACCTGGCATAGGGCCTAGCATAGAGTAGGCACACAATCAATATGTTTTGAATTGAATTGAATACCTAAATAATATGATTAAATTTCCTGCAGACTGTAATCTGATAAACAAACTAATTAAATGCATGTTTTTATGGGATAATAAAAATGTGTTTTTTTGGGAACCATTGAGGTTTGACATGCAAAAATTTATGAGCCCAATGTCATTAAAAGTGATAAGTTCAAAAAAGCAAACACTTTATATTATGGATGACTCAGATCATATTTATGGAACGATAAGATTAAAAGAAAGCTTTTAAGACCAAAGTTGCCATGATGTTGCTTTCTGTTGTATGTAGCTCTGTACTTCCTCATGTGATAGTCATCGGAATCTGCCAGACTGTTCACTTCTTGTGTAATGCCAAGGTTAACTGGGCAAATGAGTTTTAAAAATAGAAATGGGTTTACAGTAGAATTATAGAGCTGTAATCATTCAAAATGTTTGTTTCACTTCTCATGATCCATCCAACAATACTTAAAGCTCTAGATGGATGGTCAACTCCTCTGTTAAAATTTTTAACCCCTCTTGAGATTCAGGAGAGCAAACTAAGAGTAAATACTGGCCAGGCACGGTGGTTCACGCCTGTAATCCTAGCACTCTGGGAGGCTGAGGCAGGCAGATTGCTCGAGGTCAGGAGTTCAAAACCAGCCTGAGCAAGAGCAAGACCCCGTCTCTACTAAAATAGAAAGAAATCAATTGGCCAAATAATATGTATAGAAAAAATTAGCCGGGCATCATGGCGCATGCCTGTAGTCCCAGCTACTCAGGAGGCTGAGGCAGCAGGATTGCTTGAGTCCAGGAGTTTGAGGTTGCTGTGAGCTAGGTTGACGCCACGGCACTTGTTCTAGCCTAGGCAACAAAGTGAGACTCTGTCTCAAAAAAAAGCATAAATACTGTTTTTTTTTTTTTTTTTTTTAATTATTTTTTTTTATTTTGGCATATTATGGGGGTACAGATTTTAAGGTTTCAATAAATGCCCATTTCCCCCCCTCCCCCCAAAAGTCTGAGTCTCCATCATGACCATCCCCCAGATGGTGCACATCTCACCCACTATGTATGTATATACCCGCCCCCCTCCCCCCTCCCACCTGCCCAATACCCTATTACTGTAGCACCTATGTGTCCACTTAGGTGCTACTCAGTTAATACCAGTTTGCTGGAGAATATATCTGGTGCTTGTTTTTCCATTCTTGGGATACTTCACTTAGTAGTATGGGTTCCAGCTCTAACCAGGAAAATATAAGGTGTGCTATATCACCATTGTTTCTTAGAGCTGAATAGTACTCCATGGTGTACATATACCACATTTTATTAATCCATTCTTTGATTGATGGGCACTTGGGCTGTTTCCACAGCCTTGCAATTATGAATTGTGCTGCTATAAACATTCGAGTGCAGGTGTCTTTTTTGTAGAGTGTCACTGGATCATTTGGGTAGATGCCCAGCAATGGGATTGCTGGATCAAATGGTAGATTCACTTGTATCACTTTAAGATATCTCCATATTGCTTTCCACAGAGGTTGAACTAGTTTGCAGTCCCACCAGCAGTGTAGGAGTGTTCCTCTCTCTCCGCAACCACGCCAGCATTTATTGTTTGGAGATTTTTTGATAAAGGCCATTCTCACTGGGGTTAAGTGATATCTCATTGTGGTTTTGATTTGCATTTCCCTGATGATTAGAGATGTTGAGCATTTCTTCATATGTTTGTTGGCCATTCTTCTGTCTTCTTTAGAAAAATTTCTGTTCAAGTCCTTTGCCCACTTTTTAATGGGGTTATTTGATTTTTTCTTCCTAATTTTCGTGAGTTCTAAGTATATTCTAGTTATCAGTCCCTTATCGGATGCATAGGATGCAAAAATTTTCTCCCATTCTGTAGGTTGTCTGTTTACTTTCATGACTATTTCTTTGGCTGTGCAGAAGCTTTGTAGTTTGATCATGTCCCATTTATTTATTTTTGTTGCTGCTGTGATTGCCTTTGGGGACTTCTTCATAAACTCTTTGCCCAGGCCGATGTCTAGGAGAGTGTTTCCAACTTTTTCCTCTAGAGTTCTAATAGTTTCATATCTTAGGTTTAAGTCTGTTATCCAGCGTGAGTTGGTTTTTGTGAGAGGTGAAAGGTGTGGGTCCTGTTTTAGCCTTCTACAGGTGGCTATCCAGTTTTCCCAGCACCATTTATTGAAGAGGGATTCTTTTCCCCAGCGTATGTTTTTGTCTGCTTTGTCAAAGATGAGACGGCTATATGAGGATGGTTTTATATCAGGATTCTCACATCTGTTCCACTGGTCAATATTCCTGTTTTTGTGCCAATACCATATTGTTTTAATTACTACAGCTTTGTAGTATAGTTTAATATCTGGCATATTAATGCCTCCCATTTTGTTTTTGTTGCCTAGAATTGCTCTTGATATTCGGGGTCTTCTTTGGTTCCATACGAAGCGTAAAATTATTTTTTCTATATCTGTGAAGAATGCTGATGGGATTCGAAAAGCAGAAAAGAGAAATCTCTAATAAGCTCCATCAGGAATGAAAAAGGAGATATCACAACTGATCCCAAAGAGATACAAGATACAATTTATGAATACTACAAAAATCTTTATGCACACAAACTGGAAAATGTGGAGGAAATGGACAAATTTCTAGAAACACACAGCCTCCCTAGGCTCAACCAGGAAGAAATAGATTCCCTGAACAGACCAATCTCAACAGCTGAAATAGAAACAGCAATTAAAAATCTCCCTAAAAAGAAAAGTCCCAGTCCAGATGGCTTCACACCTGAATTTTACCATACTTACAAAGAAGAACTAGTACCTATCTTGCAGAAACTATTCCACAACATCGAGAAGAACGGAAACCTCCCCGACACCTTTTATGAAGCGAATATTACTCTGATACCAAAACCAGGAAAGGATGCAACAAAAAAAGAAAACTACAGACCAATATCCCTAATGAATATAGATGCAAAAATTTTCAACAAAATCTTAGCTAACCGAATCCAGACACTTATCAAAAAAATAATCCACCACGACCAAGTGGGCTTCATCCCAGGGATGCAGGGATGGTTCAACATACGTAAATCTATAAATGCAATTCACCACATAAACAGAAGCAAAAACAAAGACCACATGATTCTTTCAATAGATGCAGAAAAAGCTTTTGACAAAATTCAACACCCTTTCATGATACGAACACTTAAGAAAATAGGCATAGAAGGGACATACCTAAAAATGATACAAGCCATATATGACAGACCCGTAGCCAACATCATACTGAATGGGGAAAGACTGAAATCATTCCCACTTAGAACTGGAACCAGACAAGGCTGCCCACTATCTCCACTTCTATTCAACATAGTGCTGGAAGTCTTGGCTACAGCAATCAGACAGGAAAATGGAATCAAAGGTATCCAAATAGGGGCAGAAGAGATCAAACTTTCACTGTTTGCTGATGATATGATATTGTATCTAGAAAACCCCAAGGATTCAACCAAGAAACTCCTGGAACTGATCAATGAATTTAGTAAAGTCTCAGGATACAAAATTAATACACAGAAATCAGAGGCATTCATATACGCCAACAACAATCTAATTGAGAACCAAATCAAAGACTCAATTCCCTTCACAATAGCAACAAAGAAATTAAAGTACCTAGGAATATATTTAACCAAAGAGGTAAAAGACCTCTACAGGGAGAACTATGAAACACTGAGGAAGGAAATAGCAGAGGATGTAAACAGATGGAAATCCATACCATGCTCGTGGATCGGCAGACTCAATATCGTCAAAATGTCTATACTACCCAAACTGATCTACAGATTCAATGCAATACCTATAAATACTGTTTTTGTCTGCACCTCGCAGATTGGCCACTAATGCCTAGTCTGGATGTAGTAGGTGATAGGATCTAATGAAAAGGATTGATCCAAATTTGTTATCATTAGAAAAGAATGATTTTTGTAAATAATTTAATTAATTAATTAATTAATTAATTAATTTTTAGAAACAGTGTCTGGCTCTGTCACTCAGCCTGGAGTGCAGTGGCATGATCATAGCTCACTGCGGCCTTGAACTCCTGAGCTCAAGAGATCCTCCTGCCTCAGCCCCCTAGATAGCTAGGATTAGAGGCAAGTGCACCACTACACCCAGCTATTTTTTTCTTTTTTTGTTAACGATGAGGTCTTGCTATGTTGCTCGGCCTGGTCTCTGAACTCCCAGCCTCAAGGGATCCTCTGGCCTCAGTCTCCCAAAGTGCTGGGATTACACGTGTGAGCCACCACATCAAGCACAAATAAAATTTAAATGGAGTTTTCAAGAAGATTATCTGGTACTAAAAAGGAAAAAGAATACTCTAAGAAGAAATAATATCTTATTCGAGGACACCAAACTGTCAAAGCAAAGAGGAGGAAGTGATTATACTTAAATCATTGATAAGGCCATGCTTTATAGTGAGTGAAATTTCCAGCTATTAAAATATTATAGGTCGGGTCTGGGCGCAGTGGCTCATGTCTATAATCCTAACATTCTGGGAGACCGAGGCAAGAGGATCACTTGAGCTCAAGAGTTGAGACCACCCTGAGCAAGAGCAAGACCCCATCTCTACTAAAAATAGAAAAAATTAGCCGGGCATGGTGGCTCATGCCTATAGTCCCAGCTACTCCAGAGGCTGAGGCAGGAGGCTGAGGCAGAGGCTGAGCCCAGGAGTTTGAGGTTTCAGTGAGCTATAATGACACTACTGCACTCTAGTCAGGACCACAGAGTGAAACTCTGCCTCAAAAAAACAAAAAATCAAAATCAGAGCTTGGGGCTCTTTCTTAGTGTTTCCCTTCCAGGGCATCAGAGCACGAAGACTAGGGCTGGCCCAGAATGGCAGAAGCCTAATCAGCTAGCTGCCTTCTCCCTCACTTATTTTTATTCTATGTGACCAGAATTAGATCTAAAATGTGAGATTGTATATTAGATGGTGATTTGGCCTAAGGTCATTTAAACCCAACTAGATTAGAGAAATGACTGCTTTCTAAAACTATAGCTCACTATATCCTATTTCTCTGTAAGGAGTTTAGAGTCAAAGTGCTAATTTTGCTTTGCTTTTCCATTGTTTCTTTGCATATCCCTGCCACAGGAACTTCTTGGAGGAGTGTTGAAGTAGGATTAGTATATTTGTGCCCTGGCCAAAACACCCTCAATGTAACAAAATTTTAACAAAGCATGATGAAAAAGGAAAACAAAATTAGAATGCATTTTCTTATTGGCTCGGGCTGTGTAATGTTACTGAGATTATCTCTTTACAGGTTTGTCTCCTCCACTAGACTATTAGTTTCCTAAGGACAAGGATTGTTTGGGGTCTATTTTATATTCCTAGGGTATAACACAGAGCCAGGCACATAGTTAGCCCTCAGATGTTTGTTGAGAGGGACTATTTGTCCAGTGCCAGTTGTATAATTAGAATTTCTTTCATTCTTCCAGAGTTAGGAACAAAGCTGCAGTGACCGGCTGCTATTTTGAGATGCTGACTATCACGGAAATTTTCCCGACCTGCTTTGTTGGGGTAGCCCAGCCACAAGAGCTGTAGACCATGTAAAAACTGAATCTTTTTGTAAAACTTTGGAGCACTGAATGTGAGGCAATGCAAGGAATGCCAAATTGGAAGTATTCTAATCTTGGCTCTACTACTTATCTACTACTGTGGGAAAGCCATTTCATCTCTCAGGAACCTTAATTTCCTCCTCTGTCCATTCAGGAGTTTGTATTAAATTATCCCTAAATTCCCTCCCAGCAATAACATCCACATTAAATTCATCTTTGTAGTCCCAAAACAATGCTGGACTCATAATATGTGCTTAATATTTATTAGTTGAATTAGAATGAAGTTGCCCCAGGGTCTCTAAAACATTGTTTTACAATGTTTTAGTTCAAACCTAACATAGCTTTCAATGTTAAGTTAAATTTAAATAGTTTTAGGGATGCCAAATATTTAGAGGCTTCTGGAGGAGATAAAAAAGAAAAGAAAAAAAAGGAAAGGAATAAAAAATTAAAAATAAATAAATAGTTTTAGGGAAAAGCAGTTTCTTTTCCCCTTTTTCTTTTATTCAGCTTATATAAAAACACACACAGTGAGAAAATCACAGTAAGTCAACTTATACTTTTAAAAATCTGGGTTGATAAATTTTACCTTTAATTGTGAGAAAAAGATTCTCTAAGACAGTGACATTTCAGGGAAAAAGGAATTTTATTTTTTATTTATTTATTTATTTATTGTGGTATACTCAAATACAAATTTATTAGCAAGGAAAACTAGAAACTTGCAAGGAAACTTTATATTAGTTTATTTTATACTTGACATAAAAATAAAAAGTGTTGTTATGGAGGCTTGTGTAGGTTGTACATGTATCTCAAGAAGTTTTAGAGGCACACAATAAATTATTCAAAATTGATAATTGAAAAAGCACCAGTTTTACTTACATAACAAAACATATTCCCTCAAAGACTTTATTGAAAATTTTCCTTTTAGTTTACTTGTAGTTATTAGATGAATTTAAAAGTAATATAACTATTCTTACTTTTTAAAAAAAATCTATAATTCATACTTTTCAATAAATCAGACTTTCTTCTAACAATCAATAAAATTAGTGTGGTTTTACATATTTATTTGATTACACACAAAAGTGTACTGAGCTCTATCTGAATAAGGAATAAAGTTTAATGGTCACTGTTAACATATTGAGGTTGAGCACTTATACCAGTATCTCCACAGTGTTACCTGCTAGAGTAGTACATCATCATGATTACTAGGACGAAGGACTGATGTTTTTGACTGCATACCACTGACAGGCACCTTGCATTATCTCATTTAATCCTCTGAACAATTCTGTAATTGTCATCATCTTCATTTTTAAAATGAGAAAATAAATGCTTTAAGAAGTTATTACTTGCTGTTGGGCCTGGCATAGACTGAGTCAATAAAGAGATGCCACCTTGAAAAACAACAACAAAAAAAGTTATTACTTACCCCAGAGAAAATAATGGAATTCCATCCCAATATGTCAAATATCAAAGACCAAGTATACTCCTAACCACCATACTATATTAACATTGTTATATTAACTGCCTCACATAATGCTTTGAAGAATTCTTCAATTTGTGTGAATGTAAGTTCATCATAAAGCTTTCTATGAAACTCAGCTAACAGGGTAACCATTTAAGGATAAAAAGGTCAATATCTGCCCAAGATCCTTGAGTTACCAAAAAACGCTTTCATTTCTAATATGAATTTACCATTTCTTGTGATAACCAAACTACAGGTATAAAGAATCATTGTATCATTGGTAAGGGACACTATTAATCTTTAATATTTCTGATAATATCAACCACAAAACAACTGTGGTTTGGTATTTCTTCATGGTAGATACTTATATCAAAACTTTGATAGTTAACAATGTATTGAGTTTACCCAAAACTTTATACCACACAGATTCTCAGACATTGCTTTGCTGAGTAACCATTTGAAGATATTTGTCAATGAAGCTACTTAAAAAGATTGCAAAAATATACATTTATAATACACCTTCATATAGCTAAAAGATTAACCACTCCAAATGAACTAAACAACCATTGTGTCCCTATAATCATTCATGTAGTCTGATGATTATTCAACAAGTATTTACTGATTGATCTCATGCTTGGACCTCAAACTTCTGTTGTCCAATTCCATTTTTTGGTAACTTTCTAAAGAAGGGTGACTCAAACTATGCATTGTTTATAAAAGAATATTTGTAAAATTCCTTAAAAACAACAGAAAAGGATTGGTTAAATAAAATACAGTACATGGAATGATATTCATGTACTGTTGACCTATATTCATTGACATGAAAAGATATCCATGATATAAGGTTAAATGAAAAAAGCAGTTATGAAACTGTATGTATAATGTAATCCCATTTTTGATTTTTAAAAAAATAAACCTGCAGATGATGAGCAAGATGACAGAATAGGAAATCCCCAGTTTATGCCTCCTCCCTTATCCCAAAACAATTATTTGGCTGCTATCCACAGATGAAAGTGCCTTGGCAACAACTTTAGGATTCAGGTTGGATGTCGCAAAAGCTTAATGAAGCCCAAGCCCAAGGATGTTTATGTTGAGAAAACAGGCCACACCAAGTGGCAGACTCAATAACCATGGACCCAGCTATGGACAAGAAGCACCCCTGTCTCCCTGTGAACTTGACTTCAGTCACACTTGGCCATAGTCCTGCCAGTAGCCCCTTTCACCAAGGGACTAGCAAAAAAGGAGCAATGCCTGTCTGTGCCACTGGTAACTGTCCAGCCAATCTTGGACCCAACTAAAGTCCATGAAGCAGCCCAGTGAACCAGCTCTAGTTCTGCTCTACTGCAGTCCCACAAGCAGTCCTACTCACTCTGAGACCCATCCAGGGATCCAACAGAAGCTCACTCAAGGACCCAGTTGGAGCCATACCCAACTGTGCCCCTAGGGATAGGTTTGTTATCTGTGGACCCAACTGCAAACTTAGAAGTGGCCCCATGACCTGGCTCCAGCCCTGTTTGACCATGGTCAAAAAGGCAGTCCCATCTGCTCAGTAACAGGCCTGCCAATAGTGGACCTAACAGCAGACCTAGCAGCAAGTACCTGACAAAACTCTTCAGAAGAAAAGAGTAAGAAGAAACAATAGGATATATGAGGAGAGATGATGGAGAAATAGAAAAAGACAATAGGATATGTGAGGAGAGATGACGGAGAAATAGAAAGAGACAGAAATATAAAAGGAAAGGAGGAGGGAAAGAGAGAGAAAAAGAAGGGAAGAAAGGAAAGGCAAAAAAGGAGGGAAGGGAGACAGGGGATGAAGAACAAAGAAAGGGAAGTAAAGATGCAGAGAGGGAAGAGGATGGAGGGAATCAAGTGTAAAATAGCCCCATCACTCCAAAATATTAGTTTTTTCTTATTCTATTGTCTTCTTTTATATCTCTTACCCAGGCAAGAGGAAACATTAGTCTTCAGAATTAAGGTGCTGGCATACCAGAAATCTTTACAATTGAAAAAACATTTAAAAAAAAAAAAAAGTATGTCTTTCCTGTCTTCTTTTGCTACCATAAGTATGAATAAAACATATACAGGCTTCTATATATTTAGTTACTCCAATAACTACAAAATAGGTATAAAAAAGAATGAAATGAAGGTCATAGCTATAGAATTGCATATATAATAATAAAATAATATATAAAGGTAAAATTCAAAGCATGAATCTGAAAGTAATAAAAAATGAAAGAAATTAAAAATAAAAATTAAAGGAAATACATATAGTATACCCATAGAATACTATAAGCAATGCATGTATGTATGTATATTAGAAGTGAGAGGGATTGTGAATCAGAGAAGTAAAGATATATATGATGAGTGTGATAATATTGGAGATATAAATGAAAGTAATTAATGAAAGTCTAGTTTGAGAAAACTGGAAGTATCTGAAGTCCAATAAGTAGAAGAAGAAAACACGGTCACTCTATTAGTGACTGAAAAGCGTATGGAAGAATTTAAAAAATGGAAAATAAAATGGAAAGAGTGAGACTAGGATAACATGGAGAATACTTAAGAAAAAATGGAAAGCTGATAGAGTATGAGAAATAATGTGTTTGGGATAAGAAATCCAATGACTATCATGTACCTAGCAAGGCAAAGCAGCTTAGAGAAATTTTATAAAATGTGCCTCGTCTCTCAGACTCTCTACATGATCCTGACAGCCTGGCATTCTTAACAAAACAAACAAGCAACAAACTCATGAGCTTAATTTAGCATGGCTCATTTTTCAAGAATCTTTAGTTGTTCCTAGTGATCACCAAATTCTTCTTAAAACTTCCATTTATTTTATCATTGTTTTTTTTTTTTAATTTCAGCATAATACAAGGGTACAAATGTTTAGGTTACATATATTACCTTTGCCCCACCTGAATCAATTGTCTTTCCTAGTGATTTACTCAGGA
The DNA here is from genome assembly GCF_040939455.1 of Microcebus murinus. Lineage (NCBI taxonomy): Eukaryota > Metazoa > Chordata > Mammalia > Primates > Cheirogaleidae > Microcebus > Microcebus murinus. The sequence continues at coordinate 37,207,601 of NC_134113.1, forward strand.
GTGATGTATGATTTACTGATGTATAGTTACTAGGGATATGTGAAAATACATCTAGTAAGCTGATCACTGTAAAAAGCAAATCTGTTCAATTAATGCAATTAGGCAGTGTGATAAATGAGAATTTTTATCAAAATTAGACCTGCTCAACCATCATCCACTAGGAAAATGTTCTTCCAGTTGTTTACACCCCACGCAATCATTAAGTTTTATCTATTTCTGGCCCCTCTGCTTCATCTGTACTGTCATTGCCCTAGCAGAGGCTGTCCTCAACTGTCGCCTCAGAAATGCACCAGTCTTGTGTCCTTTGATCTGTCCAGTAGTTTAGGGGAGTAAATAGTATCTGGGGTTTGATTTCCAATAGACCACACAAGCAGTTTGTTTGACTCATGCCGTGCTTTAAAAATATTAAATTAGTTGTTGATATTTAAAGACTAAAAAACTTATATTGTTGTCTCTCTTAAAGAATTGGGAGTTCTGGCAACATTTGCCCACATTTGACAGGCTCTGCTGTCACCACTGTGCAATAGTCCTCATCTGATCTGCTCTATTCAATGGGCCCTCATGCCACCTTCCTGGCCCCTGTGGGCCTCAGTAATTGCTACTTCTGCTTCAGATGATGGTGAGCCATTGACGAACTGTTAGCAGTGGAGTAATATCATTGGATATTTGGGCCAAAAAGATCATTCTGGAAGAAAAGTAGAGGTCAGATTCTGGGGCATAGGAAAGAGAGTGTCATAAGAAATGAATCTGCAAATTCTAGAGCAACAATGGGGCTGTGTTTAGGACAGGAGAACAAACACATCACATCTGTGAACTCTAATCTGATAGGATAAGATCTAAACCCCTTAGCATGGCCTAAAAGATTCTTCATGACCTATTTCCTGTCTATCTTTCCAACCATATCTCTTGCCAATTCTTCCTGCCAAAAAAGCATGTATGCTTCATCGATTTCAAATTACTTTCACTTTCAGAAGTGTGGTTTACTTTTCTTTGTGCTTTTTCCTCTGTTTCTCTGCATGGAGTATCCTTGCTAACTAACACTGCATCACTCTCAAACACCTCACTCAATTTCCTTTTGAGTAGTTACTTAGCTTAAATGTCACCTCCTCCTGGAAGCCCCCCCCTTCCCCACACCTCCCCTCTCCCTTGCCATCAGGGATATATGTCTCTTCAATAGTTTCCTAAAGCATTAAGTAGATCTCAGTCATTAACTAAAATAAAGACTGTAAGAGGGCCGGGCGCGGTAGTTCATGTTTGTAATCCTAGCACTCTGGAAGGCCAAGGCGGGTGGATCGCTCAAGGTCAGGAGTTCAAAACCAGCCTGAGCAAGAGTGAGACCCCATCTCTACTAAAAATAGAAAGAAATTAACTGGCCAACTAAAAATATATAGAAAAAATTAGCCAGGTATGGTGGGGCATGCCTGTAGCCCCAGCTACTCGGAAGGCTAAGGCAGAAGGATTGCTTGAGCCCAGGAGTTTGAGGCTGCTGTGAGCTAGGCTGATGTCATGGCACTCTAGCCCGGGCAACAGAGTGAGACTCTGTCTCAAAAAAAAAAAAAAAAAGACTGTAAGAGGAGAAAAAAGTATATGTGAGGAGATATTGAGTTCCATTTCTCGTGTGTTATCCTTAAATATTTCATGTCAGTAGGCAATTGTATAAATAGTTATTAGTTGTGGAACTTAGGCCTTGAGGTGAGGATCTGAGAAAAATTATGTAGAGAGAAAAAAAAAAGAGAGCTAAAACAAATTGTAGGTAGAGAGAAAAAAAAGAGGTTTATGAAAGGAGTCTGAAAAGTAATTAGAGAGTTAGGAGGAAAACCAGAAGAAAGTGGTGTCATGGAAGATGGGGGAGGAGGGAATTGCAAGAAAGAGGAAGTACTCAGCATGTTCAAATACCACAAAATGTCCTTTGGATTTAAGGCTAATATTAGTGCTCATCCTGATAAAACCAGTTCTTAAAGGAATGGTTGTGGAATCAAACTTGAGTGGATTGAGGAAGTGGAAACCATGAATGTAAAGTACTCTATCAGGACTATTTTATTTATAGATTGAGGAACAGACACAAGAGGAATATGGGCTCAAGGGAAGATTTTTTTGTATGAGCTATTTATTGGCTTATTTCATAGGGGAGCTATTGGCATTCTGAGAAGGGTAATTTGTTGTTGGTTGGAGAATTTCCACACATTGCAAGTTATCTAGCATCTTGCTACTCTCCTCCCCACTAAATCACAGTAGTGCTCCACAACCACTTTGATAACCAAAAATACCAATGTACAAATGCCTCTGAGGACATGGCATTGACCCTACTAGAGAATCACAGCAGTCTCCTTACAATAGGTTCTTTTTATCCCTGAACATTTTATTATGGGAAATTTCAAACGGTAAAATTGAAACAATAATAAAATAAACACTTGGATATCTGTTACTAAATTAAGAAAGTTAAATTTTGCCAAATTTGCTGATCTACTTAATGTGTGTTTGTATTTATTTTTTATTTCATTGAACCATTTAAAAGATACTTGTCAATATCACAATGGCACTTCACATATGCATCTCCTTAAATTAAGGACAGATTCCTATATAATCACATTATCACATCTTAGAACATAAAAAAACATAAATAACAAAAATTCTTTAATATCATCTGAAACAACAATCCATATTCAAATTTTTCCAATAATCAATTATAAATAACTCATTATAACTGATTATTATTATAATCAATTATAATATATGTTCTTCTATCTACCATATTTCTTGTAAAGTGATATTTGATCTAAAAGGCCTGGTTAGAGTTGGGGTATTCATTTTTGGTAAAAATACAGATAAGGCCAAGGGTCATAATGGAGTTTGTTCTACTATTAATGGTGCTATGTTGATCATGGAATTGAGTTGTTGCCAACAATATATTGTTGACTGCAGAGAATGAATGTATAAAGTGTTATAATTTTAGCACTAACACAGGGTTTGGTACATAGTGGGTACAAGAAGGGGCTTATAAATATTTGTGTAATGAATGAATGACAAACTGATGTTAAGTGACAGCTAACAAAATAAAGTTGGATTTTGACATACAAGTTCTAGAATACTGGGTTACATATAAATCTAGCTGAGGAAAAAAATGAGTGTTTATCCTTTAAAGTTTGAAATCATGTTTTATAATTAGCATGTAATTTTCTGGTCATCTTTATTATTATGTCAGTGTTCGCAACCATATCCTGATGTCATTTGCTTGTGAAGACTAAAATGTTAGGAAATATATCCTATAGAGAAAACACCTGGTAGAAGAAAATATATTGGAGAAATAAAATGTTAATAGCAATAATATTATCAGGCAAGATTCTTTTGTTGCCAGCATAGGAGCTGACTGTGGTTTTAAGCAAAAATATGAATTTGTTGGGAGGATATGACATAGCTCCCTAATTTGAAAGAAAAGCAAAACAACAACAACAACAAAAAAAACAACTGAGAAGTATAGGAACCAAAGTAGGTGATGAGTGAAATATTAGACAGTCTCTTCAGGACATCATCATCTAGACAAATCAATTTTGTTTGTTAAATGCTCAGGTGAACTAATCTGATTGACTTAAATGAAATTATGTCACTTTTTTTTTGTTGTTATTGTTACCTGACATCTGAACACTTTTCAATTTAGGGGAAATTCCTATTTTGTGAGTCTTGTTGGGAGGAAGGACCGTATCACCTGTTACAGAAGCTGAATGGGGTTAGACATTCTCTCTTCCAGTCCTTCAGCAGCTAGAGCTTGGATATCTAGGCTTAACCAACTGGGCATTCATGCCAAAGACTGAATTTGGAGAGAACGTTGCAAGCTGCAGGAAGAGTTCATGATTGCTATCAGTAGTGATAGTGGAAGGGTCAGCAAACTTCATCTGTAAAGGGCTAGGTGGTAAAAAGTTGAGATACTCCATGACACATACAGTCTCTTAAGTCCCATATTCATCTTTGCTTAACACCCTTAAAGCCATGAAAACCATTCTTAGCTCACCAGCAGCCCTCTGGCTGCAGTCATTTATCTGAAATCTTGACTGGGGCTAAAGGATCTTCTTCTTAGAAGGCTCACTTGCTTGGCAGTGGGTCCCTCCATAAAGTCGTCTAAATGTCTTCGGACTTGGCAGTTCAATTCCCCCAGGGCAAGTGATTCAACAGAGTGATAGAGCAACCAAGATTGTAGCCACAGTGTCTTTTATGAACTAATCTTGCAAATAATAGATCATCACTTAGATTATATGCAATATTATATTGCAATATGCGAAAGCACTATACACAGGAAGTGAAAATCACTGGGGGATTGGAGACTCTTTACCAATCCTCTTTACACTCTTGGAGACTCATTACCATAGCTATTATGACAATTACTATCTGGTCTTGGTGGCACCAACAATGTTATTCTATCAGTTTTCATATGGTGTGATCTTCACTATGTTTGTTATTGCCTGCCTTACAATTTGTCCCCGCTCATTGTTGGGGTTTATTCTCCATCCTTCCCACTGCTTCTGGAACCATTCAACAGTGTTTCCATAAATGTCTTTTCTGCATATCCAAGTGTGGTAGATAGAATTCTAAGATGACTCCCAAGATTCTTGTTCCTTGTGTACACACCATGTATCTCCCCTCCTCTTATGTGTGGGAGAAGCTGTGAATATTATGGATTTCACTCCATTAGGTTATGCTATACAATGTGACAAAGGTGAAAGAATTTTACTTAGGGACTCAAACCAGTTGATTTTGAGTTAATCTAAAGCATTTTTTTTTTTGGCTAATTTGTAATATAGCAATAGAAAACTAATACAAATAAGCAGTTCAGTTTCTGTTATTTGCAATTTAAGGAATCCTTAAATTACTCCTCCTAAAACCTTCTCAGTTTCCAAGAAGTTGGAGTAAGAGCATAAAATTGTGCTGGTCCTACAGAAAACAGTATGATGGTGACTCAAAAAATTTAAAACTATAATGGCCTTATAATTCAACAATCCCACTTCTGGATATGTACCCAAAAGGAGTAAAAGCAAGGACTTGAACAGATATTTGTAATACCTGTATTTATAGCAGCATTATTCACAAGGGCCTGAAGGTGGAAGTAAACTAAATGTCCATCAATGGATGAAAGGATAAACAAAATGTGGTGCATACATATACATAATCAGAAGGAAATTCTGACATGTTACAACACAGATGAACCTTGAAGACATTATGCTAAGTGAAATAAGCTAGTCACAAAAGGACAAATACTGGGTGATTCCAGTCATATGAAGTACTTAGAGTAGTCAAATTCATAGATACAGAAAATGGAATGGTAATTGTCAGGGACTAGGAAAGAATGAAGAGGTATTGTTTAATGGATACAGTCTGAGTTTTGCAAGACGAAAATGTCTGTGGATGGATGTTGGCAATGGTTGCACAAAGTTGTGGATATACTTAATGCCACTGAGCTCTACATTTAAAATGGTTAAAATAGTAAATCTTATGTTATATATACCTGTGTTTTACCACAATTCAAAAAATAAGTAATTAAAATGTGTAAAAAAAAGGAGATTACCCTGAGTAGACCTGAGTTAGTCACGAAAAGCTCCTAAGAAAAGGACTGAGCCCTTCCTGGATGAAGATTCTCCTCCTGGCCTGGAAAAACAAATGCTGAAGTGCCTATGGAGGGGGTCACATGGTAAAGACCTGAGAGCAGCCTTCAGGAGCTGAGAGCAGTCTCTGGCTGACAACCAGGGAGTAAATGAGACCTCAGTTCTACAACTACAAGAAACTGAATACTGCCAACAACCAGGGCGCATGAAGCTCAGATGAGAATGCACCTGGCCAACACCTTGATTTCAGCCTCTTAAGACCCTGAGCAAAAACATGCTGTACTCCTTACCCATGAAAACTATGGGTTAGAAAATTTGTGTTGTTTTAAGCCTTTAAGTTTGTGGTAATTTGAAATGTAGCAATAAAAAACTAATACAAATAAGCAGTTCAGTTTCTATTATTTGCAATCAAGAACCCAGATTTGTTCATGTCTAATGTTGACCAGGGAACAAGTTGATGGGTAGGACCAAGACTGTGCAATGAAAGAAATAATCCCTTCTTCCCTAGAAATAAATGTTTTCTGTAAATTCCCAAGAAACTTTGGGGTCATTTAGCCTAGGCAGACCACTTGCCTAAAGCATAACGAGGGACAATCCAGTAGGACATGTCTAATGCTCCAAGATGCTACCAGAATGAACAGATGAGCATAGTGAAAAAGTATTATAGCAGGACATTCCTCATCATCCCATTAGCTTACCTCTACAACTCCAGCTGACATTCAAGCCAGCCTTTCAAATAGAAAAAGTCGTCGTCCATTCTAGTCTAAAAATATGAGGGTTTCAACAGCTTGTCATTGCACTGATGACTTTTCAGTCTCTGAGAAATTTCTTCTGAAATGAGATAGGCCATATTTTAGACCTTATTAACAAGCTCTTAATTCTCAGTTTAGGTCAAGAATTGTCTGCTAATAACAAGAATGAGTCACAGGATTAATGTTTAGGGAAGAGAGAAAAGTTTCAAAGATAAATTAAGCTTTCTTTACATTTCACCTGGGGCTATCTGAGCTACTCCAAATAATTCTTTGTGACACTTTTTAAAAACCTTCAATCATTCCCATCATTATTTTTATGATAAATATGTCCTCAAGTTCCTATAGAAGACTTGGTGATTAGGTTACTCTCTATTTCTCCAATTTTGTATCCTGTTATGACTTTCTTGTTGCTTTGTGTTCTGATACTACTAAACTGTTTCTCTTCCTGCCTTTATGAATATAAAATCTACCCCTACACACACACACACACACACACACACACACACACACACACACACCCAGGACATACATACATCATGTTTATGACTAGCTAATTCCTACTCTTCCTTGAGGATGAGTTCACGTATCATTACCTTCTCAAAGATTTCCCTGAGAGGCCACTCCTATCTGCCTCTTCCCGTAACCCCTAAAGGTATCCTCATCCGTGCACACCCTGCATTCTTCTATCTATCATATCTCCCTTCCCTTACCCTGTAAGGTAAAATATACAAACACTGCTTGTAACAGGAATGGGCACTTGGTAAATTCTTTATAAGTATTTAGCTCTTACCTTGTATTAAAATTATCTGTTTTAGTATCAGTTTCCTTCACTAAACTGTACTCCTTAACCTAAAGGACAATGTTTTATTCATTTCTTTAACTTTGAAGCAAAGCATGAGAAAGATTTGACACACCGTTGTGGGCTTTGAAGATGGAGGGGCCCATGTGTAAAAAACAGAGGCCTCCAATATTGGAGAGTGACCCCCAGCAGACAGCTAGTAAGAAAACAGAGACCTCACTCGTGCAACTGCAAGGAACTGAATTCTGTCAACAACCTGAATGAGACTGGATGCAGATTCTTACCCAGAGCCTCCAGATAAAAGCCCAGCCCAGCTGACACCTTGCTTTTGGCCTGTGAGACTCTGAGCATACAATCCAGCTAAATCCACCCATACTTTTGACTTAGAGAACTGTGAGAGAATAAGTGGGTATTGTTTTAGTATGCTTACAGCAGCAATAGAAAAAGAATGCAAGCCCTCAATACATACCAAATATATGTAAGGCTCTTTACATATGTACTGGGAATGCATCTCACTTAAAGATTCCTCAAGGTCATCTTCCCTGATTTTTTCTAAAGAACTTAGTTTCACCTTTACCACCTGGCCAGTGGGGAATTCAATATCAGTCATTCTTAGTGATCTTTTACCTCCACCAGAGTTGCATGTCAAGTTTCTGAGATCATACATATGTAGTCATCAGTTGCATTTGCACATGAGTTAATGCTGGAACATCTATCCTAGACTTCGTGATCGCTTCAACTCTCTTCTCCAACATTCAAGTTCCAGCCAGGGACAGATTTACTGTGAAACTTCAGGGCCTCTCATTTGAATGGACCCGTTCCAAGTCCCTGTGCTTGAGTATTTGTCATTTAAAATCCTTTTTCTTAAAAAAAAGAAACTTGTATAGATATCAGGTCCCAGAAAACCTGGATACACCCTCAAAGCAGATCTTTCCTGATTAACTAATTAAACTAGTCCCTTTTCCCCCTAACTGCCAATAACTTCAGACATTGTCTTTTGTTCTTTCTTGTGCTAATTTTTTCCATCACTACAGTTAACAATATCTTAATTCATTCATTTTTAAATGTGTTTTCTGTTCTTACTCACTGGAATGTAAGCTCATTGATAGTAGATACTTCATATCATTCATTCCTGTATCCCCAGAACCAAGAATAATGATTGACATATAATAATAGGTGCCAACCAATACGTATTTACCAACCTCAGATCCACCAAACTGTTACAATCCAGCCAGCTCAGCTATGTTTGGCTAGTGGGAGTCCCAGGCCAATGTTCCAGTCTCTCTGAAGCAGCCATTCATTTTGAGATCTTGTCACATTCTGGGGGTACTTCCAGGGATCAGGGAGCAAATCCCTACTGTTCAAGAGACCCATAGAATTTCTCCTCCTTTTGAGCCTTGGTGTCACCTTTTATTCTTAGTGAAGTCTTTCTTTCCCATGGCAGCACCCAAGGTTGGCTTGGGTGAACCCCTCTGCTTGGTTCCCCTTTTTCTACCCTAAATAAAAATAACATTCCATGATATTATGAATCAACATTTTTGTAATGTGATAATGAAAGCAAATTTAGAAAATGGTGCTATTTTTACTGATCTATAATACTATGCAAATGTAACTTTAATAAGTTTCTAGCAACCTCATACACTAATTCCAATCAGATTATTAGCCCTAAACTCTTATTGAATAGTGATTTGGCGGTGGCTATTTCAAGTTAGGAAGGAAAGTGTTTTGAAAGCAACTTCTGCTTTCTTCCCTGCCACAAACATGCCCTTAGACAAGAAAGCAGAATTGCTATCAGCTTAAATGAGGGAAGGAAAAGACAAATACAAGAAAACAAAATCTCAATCTTTTTCTTTCTCACATACATTATTCAGTCTTTAAGACAACCACATGAAGCTGATATCACTCCTACCTGCCCAAATTGAACACAGTCAGCAATATTACCAGTGATACTGTGTTTGTCATCACTGCATGTTTTTGTTCTCACTAATACCTCACTCTGACTGTTTTTGCACTCTGGCCTATGGAGGAATTTAGAAGATTTTCCTAGGATTTGATTTGAAGGACAATTGACTGGATCCCTCATCTAAATAACAGTGTCCCAAGTTGGAGCTCATGCAGCTAAACTCACCTTCCAGATGCTGGAGAAGCTTTCATCTTATAATTTTTCCTTGTAATTTCACTGCTATGGAGCATGCCTCTTAGTTCCAAAGTTCCTTTCAGAGTTTTCTCCCAGAGCATATAATTTTTCCTTGTAATTTCACTGCTATGGAGCATGCCTCTTAGTTCCAAAGTTCCTTTCAGAGTTTTCTCCCAGAGCACATAGATACTTTCATATAAATTCACCTTCCAATGGCTTGCCTTGATACCCTGAGGCATATGTGCCATTAAGGCCCTTCCTATAACTTTCACCAAATTAATCATAATTATTATTACACATGGTAATTAAAGTCATTCAGTTTCCCAAAGTATGGGACATGTAGACTAGTAGTACATGAGGTAATATTAGGTAGCTGTAACATTAAAATAACAATGAAAATTTTCCACTTTAAAAAATTTATTCTCTTTTAAGTATCATTTAATCTTTCTGATTATGCTAAGTAGAAAAGTTTTAGGTTGATGATAATATGTCCAATGCTTACCAATCTTCCTTTTTTAACAAATTGAGAGTAGGGCTTGGGCTCAGATCTTTGACAGGCAACCTAAATAGAATGTTTTTTTTTTATTGTATTTGTTTATAAAATCTTTTATCAATTTAAATGTTTTCCACTTACCAAAGCAATATAATGTTTCCTTTAAAATAAATGTAGTTAAGTGTTTTATAAAAGGTTAAAGAAAATATTAAACAAATAATAGTATTTGTGATTCTTGGATCTGGCAAAAAAATTGTGATGCAGTTTTAGAAACATTAAATGAAGTAATTCATATGAATGGCCATGTGATGTTCTGACACTGAACATGACACAAGTTGGAGTCATGTGCAGTGGAGGTGAGTTTTCATCTCTTTAGCAATATGCCTGAATTTTGGACTGTTGCCAGACACTCATCTAATTCCTAGTCTGGGGGGACCAGAGAAGCTCTGCAGAAATATCAGCCACAGCTTATACTTTTTAGGGTTAGGTTCTTGAGATGAAGCCAGATGTGGCAGAAAATTTACCCTGAAGTACTAGGAGTGAGCTAACTCTCAGAGTAGTGGAAGGAAACATTGGGTCTGGGAGTGAGACCCACCCTGTAAACCAGAGGTGAGGCAAACAAAGGGTTAGATGCTATGATCTAGAAATCAGGATTGATCCACAAATGGAGTCTGAAGCAAATTAGTGAGGTTCAGTGTTGGTTCTGGTCAACTTCCTGAGTGGAACTGAATAGTTTATGAGGCTAGCAGACTGTAAACTTTTCTTGAGGTTCTTATTATAAAAGAACCTGAAAGAAATTGTCGTACAATGGAAGAGAGCTTAGCCCAGGTGTAGAATATAGCAGATAAGATCAAAATGTCTCGTTGAATATTCTATTCTTAAGTGTATAAATGAAAATTAGAATCACAGGTTTAAATTAGGGATGAGGAGAACATAAACATTTGAGCTAAAAGTATTTATTAATATCTTATGTACATTTTTGAACAAAAGTATAGTTCCAATTATATAATAAAAGTTAAGGGGGAAAAAATTCACTGCCCAGAAAGTTGGTTTATAGAAAATTTTAGTGTGCTACACCATATTAGTGATATATATCTACACTATTTTATAAAGAATGTAAAGGCAGTCTGGTATGGTGGCTCATGCCTGTAATCCTAGGACTCTGAGAGGCTGAGGTAGGTGGATCACTGAGCTCAGGAGTTTGAGACCAGCCTGAGCAACAGCGAGACCCCGTCTCTACTAAAAATAGAAAGAAATTAGCTGGACAACTAAAAATATATAGAAAAAATTAGCCAGGCATAGTGGCACATGCCTGTAGTCCCAGCTACTTGAGAGGCTAAGGAATAAGGATTGCTTGAACCCAGGATTTTGAGGTTGCTATGAGATAGGCGGATGCCACAGCACTCTAGCCCAGGCAACAGAGAATCTGTCTCAAAGAAAAAAAAAAAAAGAATGTAAAGTCTGGCAACACAGTAAGCTATAAATTAAACAAGTAAGGAAACAACTTAGATCTCTAAAGTTCTTAAGTCTTTATAACAGAGACTTCTTTTTACATGTAAAAAACGTTTCTTATCAAATGGCTATTAACCAATCTTTTAGTGAACTGAGATTTTATTTTTTTAGCGTGGGTTGACTTTAAAATCCAAATATGATTTACTTAGCCTTTTCTTGTCCTTTGTTCACATATTGCATGGTGATCAACTACATTTTCATGTTTAGGTTTACCATTCTAAGTTCCACTTGATAGGAATAAATCTCCATATTACATAGGTTGGTACTAAGCTAAGGCCTTGCACACACATACTTTTGTGCCTATGTTCTTATATTCTGTCATTGTTTTGCTAATAACAAACATGACTATAAATGTAGTATCATATCATGTTGTATGAGACAGAGAAAGTACAAGCAAGCAGGAAAAAAATCTAAGCTTGTATATGAGCATTTCAAATAAATTTATGGTGTAATTAAAAATGTTTACATTGATTATAATGAACAAGTAAATTAATGGTTAGTAAGGAATATCTGTAGTGTAATTTAACTTTGAAAAAGATGTGTACAGACTTCATTCTGACAACCTGTGCATGTAATAAACAAAGATCTCAATATGATTAATGATATGCTAAAGAAAAAAAACCCAGCAAACTAGTAAGTATAGTTTCATTTGCACCTTCTATTTTAAGGCTTATTTTGCCTTAAGGGAGCTGAAATGTATCCTTACATCCCAATCTACTAGATGCCATTAGTTAAGTGAAAATATTTACCTTTCAATTTCTTCTTCTGCTTAGACAAATCTTTAATTTCATTCAGCTACTAAGGTAATATGAAGCGATTGCTTTGTGTGTTTTAATAAAGTTTTGTCTGTTCTGGAATTAGCCATAGGTCTTCAGTATCATTAATTTCAATAACTATTTTTTTAAAAATCCTCCCTAAAAAGACAAAGAAGGTAGCAGTTTAAGAATACTTCCAATTAGATTAACACAGGGCTTCCTTGCTGATGTTATACCCTTACAGCTCTGGAAGAAGGAAAATGAAACTTAGTGAAATTTGCATATTAACAGCCTAGTTTTTTTTTTGTTTTGTTTTGACTGATAGCCTTTCGGAACTGGACTTAAATATTTATGTTTTATTAATAAGCCACTGTTTTATTTATTAATTTTACAGCCTGAAATAAGTGCTTGAATCAGAAACATTGTCCTTTCCACCAAACTCTTCTTGCCCAAATTAAAACTTGGATACCTATCTATTTTCCAAGAGTGCTTTTAAAAGCTACTAAACAGACCATAACATTCATGGAAGATAATAAGGATAGGCTATCAGGTTTTTTAGGTAGACAGAAAAGCTGGCAAGGTATCCTAAAATTCCTTTCTTTAATTCTGAGAGCTGTATTCTGTGGATAGGGATTTTGAATTTTAGAGCTCTTTTTTCAGCACCTAACACCATCATTATTCAAAGGTCTGGTATTATCATTAACATATTTTATGAACACACAGTTTAATGCATGTTATCCTCATTTTCTATTTCTACAATATTCAGAGGAATTATTTTTATCTGATTCTGTTACTACTATCTTAGCAATTGTGGGTTAGAAAATTGTCTTACAGGCAGGTAGTTTCCTGTTACTCACTTATTTTATTTCTCAACATGATAGCCTGCAATGTAGTTTACTTGAAAAGGCATCATACTGAGAATAAGAAAAGCTTAATTGTTCATAGCCCTATCCCTGCACCTAGAACAATGCCACACTCAGAGTAGGTGCATAATATTTGCTGAATAAATCCTAATCCTGCTTCTGGGTAAAATTAAGTAAATTAATTACTTCTTTGGGGATTCAGTCTAGACGAGCCCTGAACTTCCATGGTAAGATTTCATGACTTTATTTTGGCTCTAAAAAATACTGGATAACAACAATGGAGTGTTTAGGAAAATACCAATTGGTAGAGAATGCAGATACAGCGCTCTTAAGACATCAGCATTACAAATCCTGCGTGCGCGTGTGTGGTCATACAAGGCAAAGTTAAAAAGTCTTTTTTTTTATGACGATAATAAATTACAAAGTCTTTTTTGAGCATGTACCCTCAAGAGGTAGTTCAAATAAACGTCATTTTTTTCATTGTATCTTCAGTGCCTAGTACAGTTACTGCCTCATAGTAAGTATTCAATAAATAGTGGTTGACTTAATTGCGTTTATTAACATTCCGTTTGAAGTTTAGACACTGCTGAGTCTTAACCCCTCCTTAGAAAGCAATGAAGCTGCAATCAGAAATCCCTTAAAAGGTAAGAACCAGTAACAAGGCTGAGCTAAAGTACCAAGCAGGCTTAAAGGACTTAAGGAAGGAGAAAGGACCCAAAATAAGCGTGAGAGAAAAAACCAAAACAATAACAAACAAACATAAGAGGAAAGACCTTTCTACGTGGGGGTTGGCAGGAAGCCACCGCAATTACTGCAGGTCAACCCTGGTCCATAGGTGGTCACCTCTGTAACCACCACCAAAGACTTCGACTACACAGACCCCGCATTTGCAAGGTTCCTATCAATACTAAGATGCCGAAGTTCAACTGAGTTCCTCAGGAACAGCAACCACAAGCAACTAATTCATGGCCTATCCTCCATTCCATTCAAATAACGCAGCCAATAGGAAAATCCTCCACCCTGAGCAAACGACTCCGCGTAGCAGAGACAGACCTGGAGGCAGGTCGGCCCAGTAGCTCCTTCCAACCCCACTTCTGGCCTCCAGAACCCTGGGAGCCCTCAGCAGGGCAGGACAACCTTCCTTCCCTGCCTCCTCCCTTCCAGGTTGGTCCCAGCCCCCGCAGCCCGAGCAGACCCGGCCACACCCGCTTCCCTCCGGTGGCCCGGCCACCCCCGCCGCAGTTCGCGGGAGCTCTCTTCCTGGGGCGGGCGCGGGCCTAGGGCGCATGCGCACTGGTCGAAGGGCGCCTCCCTGCCCGGATCTCGCGAAGTTACGTTAGATTGGCCGCCGGTGACGGGTGGCCGTGCAGGGGGCGGGAGGGCTTCTGTGGTAGGAAGGGAGGTCCGCTTGGGCCGGGCGCGCCGCCCCAGTGCTCTGTGGGATACTGGAAGTCTCGAGCGTCTCCTCCCGGTTCCCAGCCCTCCGCTGGCCCACACTCATAGAAACAGACACACACCCCCTGCCTCGCCTCTGTTCCCTCTCCGCCTCCCTCCTCCCCCCCTCGCGATAAGAAGACCCGGCGGCTGGAGAGGGGATGAAGATGGCGGACGCGAAGCAGAAGCGGAACGAGCAGCTGAAGCGCTGGATTGGCTCCGAGACGGACCTCGAGCCTCCGGTGGTGAAGCGCCAGAAGACCAAGGTGAAGTTCGACGATGGCGCCGTCTTCCTGGCTGCTTGCTCCAGCGGCGACACGGACGAGGTGCTCAAGCTGCTGCACCGCGGCGCCGACATCAATTACGCCAATGTGGACGGACTTACTGCCCTGCACCAGGTTTGTGCACCCCGCCGCCGGCTCTCCTGACCCTGAGGGTCCTCCTCGGCCTCCGGCCTGGGCCTGCTCTCCGCTCTCGGCCTCCTGAGGCTGGGGGCGGCAGGAGACTCCCTGCTGCGGGATGAGGGGGCGGTTTCCCAACGGGGAGGGAGGGAGAGAACTGGTGGAGGGAGGGCGCTGGGTTTGGGGCCCCCTTCAGAGCAGTTGCTGTTGGAGTTGGGAACCGGGTGATTTCCGGGGCATGGGGGAAAAGAGACTGTAATCGTCTTGGGGCCCCAGGGCCATTTGTGGATGTGTGTCTGGGATTTGGGGTCGGGACAGGGAAGGGTTGTAGTGGGGTTGTGTCTGGGCCCCCCTGTCAGCGATCAGTTTGGGGGACGGATGCTGAAGAAAACAAGGGGCGTTAGGGAAGCTTGGGCGGCTGGACGTCTTTGGCTTGTAGGTGGGCATTGGATTTGTTGCACTTTTTAGGACTTGGTTACAGATGATGATGATAATAATAGTAATCAAGAGCCCTGAGCCGAATGCCCTGAACGAACGATTTCCTGTTTTCTTCTTTATTACTCTTAGTGACTCGGGAGGGGAAAACGGGTTGTAATTAGCTAATCTGCACCGGCTGACAAGGAGGAGATGGAAGTGGGCAGAGTAAGAGAGCATTCTAAAGGGCTTGCCCACCTCCGGACCGGAACGTATTGAGTCTGGTACTCTTAAGAGTTTGCCGCAGTGTCAGAGATCCTTGAGCCCCAGGTCCTGGGGTGTGCACTGTAGTTAGAAAGAGAAGAATTAACAAGAGACACTCTTTTCAAAACCGGTTACCGAGCTCTGATTTTTCTTTTAGTGGGGGGTGGGAAAAAAGAGAGCTGGTCACAAACTTTTCTCAAAATGGATGCTTTGTGCATGTTAAAGTTTTATAGTAGTGTGATTGGGATCTCCCAATGTTAGCCAAATAAGGAGAAACTGTTGGCAATCCAGAGATAATGTTGCTTTGCCTTTAACAGGCCAAAAGCAACACAACCACGTAGAGTTCTGCAAAAAAAAGCAGTGTTAAAAGTGGTGGTAATAGGTGACTAGACAGACAATTTACGTTTTTTTAGTGGGCAACTTGGAATTAATTACTAGAAAACGGCTTTACAGCAATAGCTTCTCCTTACAATGAAAAGACTTTTAAGCTATCTCAAAGTTGCCTTGGTTGTTGTATGTGGAAGAATGTAGCTTTATTTTGAATAATACTGCAGCAAAAACTTTTTGGGGAGGTTGAAAACTTAAGGCTTTATAGTTCATGAATATTAACTTGATTTTTTAAAAGAGGTGTGTGGTGGCATTTTTCCTTTTACGCCTTCCTGTTTAAGTGATGACCATTTTAAGCTTTATTTAATCAAGTTCTTATATCAAATTTGGCATATAGCCTTTGTTTACAAAGTTGACTGAATGGATTGAAATGACTGACAAATTGCAGGACAAATCTGGAATTCAGAATGTGGCACCCAGTAAAAATAGAGCATGGTCTTTAGCTCTTTCTCCGTTTCATTAGATTCTCTAATGCATAGCAAAGTTTTTATTTGGCTGAACTTTAAGGCATGCTGTGCTTTAATTCTGGATTCTAAGAACATGTTGAGAATGAAACTTTTAGCATTAAAAATGGTAATGTAATTATGTAAGATGAAGAATCTTCAAGTTTCTTTCAAGTGTGATTTACACGTTAGTGCGAAATTTATTCTGAAAGACAGTTACTACTGTATGTCTGAGGTCAGGATAATTGGATAATGGTTCACATCAATATGTTTTATTAAAATTATTAAATAGAAATTTAAAGTTACTACTGTTGTGGAGGAACCCAACTGTATTAGCTTGGAGGAAGAGGAAAATTTGTAATACCTATATTAATGTAATACTGGTTTATGTAGGAAGAGGCGTTACATTTAGCGGGCTTCTTGAGATCTCTTTTTCTCCTGTCAGTTTGCACATGTTGCAAGAATTGTCAGACTTACCAAAGTCGTCTTGATTAATTGATTACAGTGGTTAATTTAGCATTGTGTAGATATAGTCTTTATTGGGTATTTTGTTTTAGTTGACAAGCACTTAAGCAGGAGTTTCTGAGTTTATGCCATTTACATAATATCTTTTTGTAATTATCTGCACATTCCTTAAATCAGTGAAGTCAAAATATTGAGCGTTACAATTTTTATTATGTTTTCTTCACTCTCATTTCTCCTTTGTCAACTCTCATACTTTTTTCCCATTGTGACTATGAGAACAAGGAGTTGACTTTGGGCAAATTTAGGGCTACAGATAGTGAAAGGTGATAAATAAAACTTGTCTTTAAAAAAACACAAGAAAATGTTAACCTTTTAACCTGTTGAAATGCTGAAATTTTAACCTGTTGAATGCTGCTTTTTAAAAATAGTTAAATTATAGAAACTATAATAAAATGACCCCCCTGATTTGTTTAATGGTTTGTGAATAGTTTCTTTAATTTCAACTTTCAAAAGATTGCAGAATACCTCAAATGTTTTTACCAGATTAATTATTGGTTAGTTTTTTTTGAATATTTATTTACTTTTTTAGTTTTGAGCAAGTTACCTAAATTTCATTGTGGGGGGGGGGAAGTTTTAGGAAATTCACAACACACCTATATACTTCTTACTCTGATATTTTGCTTCCATTTTTAATATAAACAGCTTATACTTAAAAGTTTATTAATTAGTTGAAGGTACTCTCTCATTCAAGGTTGTAAAAGATATTCAGTCTGCAGCGTTTTTGTGTGTGTAGAAATAAGTCATCCATATTGGCAAAAAAGCAATGTTTCCTATCTCGGTCTCTAGAATAGTCCTTCTTTTCCCCCACGCCCCACAGCTAGAAATAGTACAAAGGTACAGATTTCTGATTTTTCTAGAACTGTGTCTCAAGTAGAATTTAATTTTTATCAATGGGCAATAATGAGCTTCTTATTTTGTAACTACCTGTTAGAGTTTTATAGTATGTGATTGTATCTGTATTTTGGCATATTTTATAAAGATTTTAGGAGGTTAATAGGATTATATATAGAATGCCTTATTGCTGGTTCTTACGGATACTGATTCATACAATGCAGGACTCAGATGGCTTCCAACAGTTTTGAGTTTTAGCCTTTTGATTTTAACCTTAAACCTTATATCTCCTTGCTCTGTGCCATTGACTTCCAAGTCAATTTCCAGTTCTCTCTTTCTGCAGAGCTCCATTCCCTCATTTCCATTTTTATTCTGATTATGTGTTGATTTAAA
Organism: Microcebus murinus; assembly: GCF_040939455.1. Lineage (NCBI taxonomy): Eukaryota > Metazoa > Chordata > Mammalia > Primates > Cheirogaleidae > Microcebus > Microcebus murinus. The sequence goes on from NC_134113.1 coordinate 37,225,595, forward strand.
ATGAAATATTATTAAATATATTAAAATATGTTTTTGAGTAGTACTATAGTAAATACAGGCTCACCCCTTTTGCCATAGAATGGCAACTAGTAAGTATACGTTAATCTTTGTGATTTCTTGAAAGGATTTCTTATTGTTCAGACATCGATTTTCATAGTTGTAAATCAGTTTCATAGTCTACTTTTATCACTTAATATTGGTTTAGACATACCTTTTTTTATATTTTTAGTCTTTGCCAGCATTCTTTTTCAGTCTGAATATTATTAATTCAGTTGTTACTTGTACATGATTGTCAGGAATTTCTTTAAATTCAGCCTAAAACAAAACATTTTTTCTCACCAAGCCTTCTCTTCTCATTGATGGCCCTGTTTCTGTTAATGATATCATTAATCTCTATATCAAATTAAATATTTTAGTTACTGTTCACTCATTCCCCTTATCTACATATAATCCGATCAATCTTCTAGCTCAGTCTTTTCTTCACAATCACTTTTGCATCAGTTCTTTTCCTTGCCACTCTTATTATCAACCTAGTTCATACCTTTGTTATTTTTAATCCCTAGAATATAATAATATCTTAATTATTTTCCCTGCTTCTGTCCTCTCCCTGTTCAATTCAGCATTCATATTGCTATATCATATTAATCTTTTAACAATTTCACTTTTTAATTGTGTCACTCTTGTCCTTAAATTTAGATTTAAAACATTTCATCATATAGCTTGTGCTTGATATATCACCGTTGAGTTGTATCCTTTTACTTTATGGAAGTTGCTTAACTTGCTTCCATTTGAAGTAGATCATCTTTATTTCCATGCCTTTAGCCATACTTTTTATTCTTCCTTCCTTCTTTGCCAATCAAAATCCTAGTCATTGTTTAGGATTCAACCCAATTGCCAGCAAAAAGGGATTTCTGTCCTTTGAACGTGTATAATACTATATGGACTGGAGAGGCATTCTTTTCTCTGGAGTACTCAATGTACCTTACATTCTGCCTCTCATCTACTGATAAAACACTTCTTACAAATAGTGTTTGTAAGTTTATCTTCCCTGGCAGGCTATGAGGATCCAGTCTTCCACATTTTTATATTTCCAGAGCCTGGCACATAGTAGGTGCTCACTAAAGGTTATCGAATTTTATATTTTACCTCATATCATAGATACGAAGTTTTACAGTTATTTGTGTGTTGTATGATACATCTTTGAAACCTTCACATCCAGATACTTAGAATATTGTTCTTGGACATAATAGAACTTGTGTGTTTACAAAACAAATGAAAAATGTTGTGGGTTTTCAAGGCATATTTTTTCAATATCTTGCGATTTAAAAAAATTCTAATATCAACCTCGTTTCTATTAAAATATCTGAAAGCAGTTTAAACCTTGGTTGATTGATAGAAAATGTTATATCCAGTTGAGTCATTAATTACCTACCTCATAAGAGGCTGAGCTAGGTCCTATAGAGGAATACAAAGTAGAATTAGTTCCATGTTCTGTGCTATTAGAATTTAAAATAAAAAGTTTTCCTTTTACTTTTCAATATAGACAGACTTGAGAATTAAATCCTTTTGCTCTTAAAATACAAATTTGACTCTTCTAAGGGAGCCATTGAAGCTTCTTTGTAAAATATGTGATATTCCTTGTCAGAAAAGGAATACTTTGTGTAATCTTTTCTCCTTAAGATGTAAAGTGCATCTGGAAGCAATTAATTTTCAATTGCTTGTTAGAGAATAGTTTAATTGCTGTATATGATAAATATGAATATAAAGTTTATAGTTTATAGCTGTTTATCATTTTTTGATGGGGAATATTAATATCTTGGAAGAACCTATTGTATCACTTATAAATAGTATTAAAGTTTGTGTTTAAAAGAATGTACTATGTAAGTTATTTTTCTGTATAATTTTGTCTTTAGAAAAGCTGTAACACTTTATGCTGATGGCTCTCAAAACTTTTTATTGAAATCATCCTATATACCTTTAAAAAAATACCTAAACAAATAAAAAAAAAGCCTCCCAACCTCAAACTGGCTGCTTACTTCCTACAAATAAATGGACAACCCTAACCATATATGGGGCGTGCTGGTAGGGCACCACTGCCTACTGCTGCTGTTATAATGCTTTTTCTGCAGTTGCTGCCTTTGTGCTTCCTGGCAACAGTTTTGTGGTTTGTCTTTGAGGTGTCATAACCAAGACCATCTTTCATGTGCTTCAGCTACAAGCTGTGACTGAGCATTTTCTATATAGCTAGGTAGAAAGAAACAGTGGATGGAATAGAGGAAATTTTTTTTCATTATCCATTTGTTACTATATTTTACAAATACGTTCACATAAGAAAAGTGCTGGTATTTAAAAAAAGAATCTTGTTGGATGATTTTTTGAAGATAATTGTTTAGAAATCTTTTATTAGGGGGAGGGATAAAACAATGTTTTGTTACTACTGTAACATGTTACTTCTTGACACTTTATGAAGTGACTATTTTCAGTGCCTCTGTGCCTGCATAAAAATTGCCATCTTTTACTCCACCTTTATTTTGAAAGTTTATGAAGTTCCATGATCATGTTGAAAAGATAGGTATTTGTATTTTGGTGTATACCCCTTTGAAAGGCTGAAGACCTCTAATAGTCATTTTGGGTTTATTTTGAGGTGGAGTTGGATATATAGTAGCCATGACTTAATCACAGTGTTTTGTTAAGGAGAGGTGCTTTTACAAATAATATTTAATTCTCACAGTGTCCTTTTTCTCTTACTCAAGGTTACCAACATAATAAATGGCAAAGCTGGGATTCTAATGCAGATCTGTTTGATTCCGAAGCCCAAACTTAACACTCTGCTAGGTATCTTCTTTTAAGTCTGAATGAAAAAACATTCCTAAATCTTTCACTTATTATGGTGGTGATTAGTAATTGGAGATTTCTCTGTAAGTTAAGCAGAAAATTAAAAGAAAAACCACATACGTGTAATTTTTTCTTCATCTATTTTTGTTTTAGCTAGCCAACACTTTAAAGACCTTTCTATGGTAATTGAAATCCAGTAGTACTATATCTAAATTAATCTCAGAACCCAGAATTGTCCTCAATTTTAGGAACTGCCAAGATTGTTTTAGACTGACCATTATGTGCTTAATACAACAGCAGCAACAAAAACACTCCATTTTTTAGGACATAGAGTTTAGTCTTTAAATGGTTAGATTTTTCTTTATCCTATAAAAGTTTAAATTATTGCTTTAGGCATTTTTATATATTCATTTACAATAAAATTTTTAAAAAACATGCACATATTTGACTCCTTAGAGATAAATTATAGGCAAGTTCATACCTGGGATATTATAAAAAGAAGTCACTTAAGTACCCTTAAGGTAGGGACTTTGATTCATTTTTCTTTAAATCCCCTGTGTTACTGTATGTTATTTAGCAGGTACACAATAAATGTGTATTGATTTTTAAAAAATTAAATACAGTGTAAACTGTTTTGAAGAGCAGAGTTCATAGAAAACAAAATGAGGACAATTTGAGTAAATATGACAGTACTAACATTAAAAATGTTCTAATAAAACTTTTATAATACTTATATAAAGGTAGGCATTACTATAGTCAAAATTTATCAGGATCATATATTTATTTTTGAAATGGAATATATTACTGGTTAATAGAAGTAGAATGTTGCTGAGTTTAAGTAATTGACTTTAAAAATGAGTTTCTTTAAACAAATCCTTGCTGTTTTAATCACAATATTTTTTTCTAAATAACATTTCACTATAGATCCCTCTATGTCAGGATTTTCTGACCTTATTAGTATTTTGGTTATTTATCTTTTCATTGTTGTGCTGGCTAACCATAAAAAGACAAACTTGAGTTCACATTATTGCCCTAAGTGTGTGTGTACAACTCAAATACTCTTTTATGGGTGGAGACATTCCACGTTGTCATGTGTTATATTGGCATTTCTGAAATAACATTCAGTAGAAACCATGGAAAGAAGTGAAAGCATTCCTCAGCTGTCACGTTTTTAGTAATCTATTTAAATGTGTTAACGTGTGTTGAGTGAGATATTCTGCAGGGAGAGCCTCACTTAATAAAAAGCTTTTCTTTAACTTGATATTAACTCATATTTGAGCTGACATTACTTTTTTTTCTTGGTTTAACAAGATCTCTAACAATAAAATCATAAGGTTGTAGAAAGTTTGTGCCATTTTCTAAAAACTACATAGTGCAAAGGAGATTAAATTTTGTGTGATGTTAATTGACACCCTCTTAAATGTTAGTAACCATGTGGGAAAATGTAAGTTGTTTTTTTTTTTTTTTTTTTTTTTTGAGACAGTCTCACTCTCTCTGCAACCCCATACTCCTGGGCTCAAGCGATCCTTCTGCCTTAGCCTCCTGAGTAGCTGGGACTACAGGCATGGGCCACCATGCCCGGCTAATATTGTACTATTTTTGTAAGAGATGGGTCTCACTCTTGTTCAGGCTGGTCTTGAACTCCTGAGCTCAAGCAGTCCACCTGCCTTGGCCAACCAGAGTACTAGGATTACAGGCGTGAGCCACCACACCTGGCCAAGAAAGTGTATTTGCATGGACATACTGTTAAAACATAATAAATACATACCCCAGTTACCTTTACTTAGTAGTAAATATACTAAAGTTATATATTAGCCTTTGGAATTATTTTAGGTGGTTATAAACTTATTTCAGTATTTATGCTCTTGCTTGGAATATTTCTAGGGCTCTTCTGTTGGAGCTTCAGCTCTAGAACATTCTTTTAAATATCTTCAGTGTTGAGATGTATTTCTTCTTTCAGGAGAGCTTTTTAATGTTGAAAATGTCATTTGGAGATGTGTCTGGTAAACAAGGTAGATCAAGATAGTAATAATGATTAATAAATACTGTCAGTGATTAAATGATATTTTCTAAACTTATTCTTAATTTGAACGTGATTATAAAGAGGCCATCTTGGATTTTAGTTAACACTGTTTATATTGTCTGGATTTGAATATGCTTCAGAATTTCTTTATGATTAACCTGATATACTCTGTTCGTGCTCTAGATTTTGCATAAAACAGATCAGCGTTATAGCTTGTGAACTTGATCTTTTTTGTGGACATGTGTGTTTTCCACAGAAGATTTTAATGCTGTTTTTCTAGATCATGATACTGTATTTTATTAAGAGCTATTGTTTTTCTCAAAGATATGTTAATTTGTATAGTTTTTTATTTTTATTTTTTATGAGACAGGGTCTCACTCTTGCTCAGACTGGTCTCGAACTCCTGAGCTCAAATGATCTACCCTCCTCCTCGGCCTCCCAGAGTGCTAGGATTACAGGCATGAGCCACCACGACTGGCTTCAATTTGTATAGTTTTTTAAAAAGATTTAGACAGATGACATGTTTAGCAATTTCTATATCCTTTCTTAGTACATGCGACAGTTTGCATAAAAACTTTGCATCATATTCAGATTTTTTCCTTTTAAAATGTCTGTTGCTGTTTAATTCTTTCACTCATCATTTTTTACAGTAAAATGTCTTTATATTTCTGATCTTCTCAGTATTTTTATTTATCTTGTGATATACATACATGAAAATGCTATAAGTAATTATTAAGTCTTCATTGTCTTATATCCTGGCTTTTATAGGATTTTCTCCGTCTCCTTTTTATTTTTAAACATAGCTTACTCTCAGGTTTGTTTACTGTTGTATGTACATTGTATCCTAAATGAAAATCATTTAAAATTTTAAGAATAATGATTTAAATAATTAAAACACTGTAGAAAAATATAAAAGAAATTAAATGCAATCCAAATTTGCAGGATGGGAGGTAACCTCATTTAAAACTTTAACTCCCATTTATACATCTTTATACAAGTATGTAATTTTCTGTAAATGGGATCATACTTAATTTTCTGGTTTATAATCTTTTAAAAAAATTACATATTTTTAGAAATGTTTCTGTGTTAATATAGATTTTTTCCCTTTTAATGGTTACATAGTATTCTACTATATGTGTGTGTATGAATGCACATGTACATCCCCAAATTTATTTTCCTAGTCTTTTGGTGATGAACATTTAATATATTTTTCTACTCTCTCATAATGTGGTGAATATTATACTATGTACATCTTTACTCATCACATTGTGTTCTTAAGATTGTTTCTTAGATCTCTCACCTGAAATTTCATGTTTTGGTCAAAATAACATGCTGCTGGGTTTTTTTTGTTGTTGTTGTTTTTTTTTTAACATGCTGTTTTGATGCTTGTTTATGCAAAAGACATTTTCAGTATAGGTTCTAGTGTACTGAATATGGAAAACTAACCTTGAACGTACTCCTGCTGACACACGTCTGTTACATTAATGTGATGATGTTATCCCCTATAAGACACCCATAGGAAAGTTGTTTTATTGCTTTATTACTCTGTGTGTTTGTGTGTGTGTGTGAGTGAATAAGATTTATTGTATTTCACTCAGAGAAGCAGTTGGGGAATAGAAAATATAAAAATAGTATTCTTCCTTTTTTCTTTACATAAGATTTAGTTCTAACATTCAAAAGTTTTGAAGTATGTAATTTATTAAAAATATTAAACAATGTTTGTAGTCTTCATTTATGTGATTTGTTAGTCATTTAAATTAGGGATTAACTCATTCATACAAACATACAGATCATTATTTACATATACCCAGCACAGTATTAATCTCTTAAACTATGGTCACTCCCTTTTTGTGTGTACATATAATTTAGGTGGCAGCATGAGCAAATGATAAAAATTTTAGTAAGTGCTAGAGTAAAGAAACAGGGAGAGAGGAAGGTTATTACTAGGAGGACTTAACCCAGTATGTCAGAAAAGACATGTGTGAGAAAGCTATTTAAGTTATAGGTAATTTATCAACCAATGTTTTGAGCCTTTTATGACCCTATTCCCTCCTGGTTTGTCTTCTGAATGCCCTTGTTGAGTTTTCTTTTTTGATCTGTTTCTTTATTAAAAATGAATATTTCTTAGCTTCTTATATGTCTCTTTTTCCCCTATACTGTTCATTCCTATAGTTATAACTGTTTTCTTTTTATATGATCTGTATCTTATTTTTGATATCATCAATCTTCCATATACTAAACTAGTATATCTCAGGACCAGTTTCTGTTTTTACCTTCACGTCTTACATACAGTTCATCTTTCCTACCACACATTCACCTGAAGAAGAAACTATACTAGCTTTTATATGTTTGTTTAACAAATATTAAAGGCCCGCTCTGTGCCTCACACTAGTAAGTACTGGGGGAATACACTTTTGAGCAAAACATGTACCAACAGGACCCTCATAGTGCTGACAGTAAAATGAAATTACTTAGCTATCAGAGAGATGCAAATCAAAACCACAATGAGATACCTAGTTCACACCTACTAGATGGCTATAATATAAAAGAGAGATAATAACAAGTAGTAACTAGGATATTGTATTAGTCCATTTTCTGTTGCTTATAACAGTACTGAAACTGGATAATTTATAAAGAAAAGGAATTTATTTCTTACAGTTAAGGAGGCTAAGAAGTTCAAATTTGAGGAGCTACATCTGGTGAGAGACTTCTTGCTGGTGGAGACTATGCAAGGTCCCAAGGCAGCACTGGTATCATATGGCTTGGGGACTGAGTGTGCCAGCATGCTCAGATCTCTCTTCCCCTTATAAAGCCACCAGTTCTACTCCCATGATAACCCATTAATCCATTAACCCTTTAATTTGTTAATCCATAAATAGATTAATCCATTCTGTCCTCTTGGTCTAATCACTTCCCAAAGGCCCCACCTTTCAACATTGCCACAACTGGGGATCAGGTTTCAACATGAGTTTTGGAGGAGATATTCAGACCATAACAGATATGGAGAAATTGGAACCTGTACTGCTGGTGGTAATATAAGATGTTGCAGCCATTTTCAAAATAGTGTGGCATTTCCTCAAAAGGTGTTAAGCATATAGTTACCACAGGACCCAGCAATTCTCCTAGGTATATACCCAAGAGAATTGAAAACATAGCTATACAAAAACTTGTATATTAATGTTCACAGAAGCATTATTCACAGTAGCTACAAAATGGAAACAACACAAATCTCTTACCAGCTGTTGAATAGATAAAGTGGTAAATTTTGTCACTGGAATCAGTGGAATATTATTCAGCAATAAAAAGGAATGAAATACTGATAACTGCTACAAAAATGAATCTTAAAAACATGTTAAGTGAAAGAAACCAATCACAAAAAAGCATGTTATATGATTCAATTTATATGAAATGTCCATAAGAGGCAAATCTATGAAGACGGAAGGCAGATAAATTGTTGTAGAGGCTGGAGGTGTTGAGAGGAATTGATGAGTACCTGCTAATGCGTATGCCTTTTTTATAGGGTGGCAAAAATATTCTAAAATTGTGCCGATGGTTGTACAACTCTGAATATACTAAGACCCATTTATTTGGACACTTTAAATGGGTTATTGTATGGTAATGAACTGTATCAAACTTATTTTTTTTAATGAAATTATATATTTATCAGTGTTCACTACTAAAAATTGAGGCACTGGCAGTGGCAGAGTAATTATCTTTTATCAGTCCCCAGCTGTATTCAAGGCTTGGTATTAGTCACTGTATTTATGATGGTGAACAAGACAGCCGATATTGTCCCACCCTAACATAGCTTGCAGTATGCTGGAGTGTATAGGTAAATATATAGGCAATTATAAATTTACATCAGTTATGTGTAATGATATGTAATAGTTGTAATACAGAGGCTATGGAAGTTTCCAACTCACCTAGATTTGGTTGGGGGAGGGAGAAGGCTTTCTGGATAAAGTTGATGTTTGAGCTGCTGAGTGATGAGTAGAAGTCAGCCAAGGTTGTGAGAGAGGTAAGGGTATGGGAAGCTATTTCAGAGAGGGAATAGCATGTGTGGAGAACTGGAGGTGAACAGAAGTGTTGAAGGATTTTAATCGGGTTAAATGAGCCAATCGCATTTTCTCTTTAAGAAAAATGACTTTGGCTACAGTGTGGAGAATGCACTGAAAGGAGGACAAGGCTGGAGGTAGGCAGATAGTTTAGGCAGTTGAATAGTCTGAGAGAGATGACTGTGATATGAACTAGCTTAGTGGCAGACTGGAAAATAGTAGATGGACTTAAAATATCTGTGCACATACACTTGTGACATTTGTTTACATGTGTTTAAGATATAGGTATGATTGGCCTGAGGGAATAAGAGTAAAAGATGTGCATGCACTTGGCTTTTGGTTTGGACAACTAGGTGAATGGAGGTGCTTTTCACAGCATGCAGTAAATATTTATTGTGTACTTACTATATAGGTCAGCAGAATATTGATACTGCAGAATGATGTTGAGGGAGATAGATAAGTAAAGAAATTAAAATCAAATGTGAAATATATGCTAAAGGATATATAGGATGTTGTGCTAGCATGGAGAATGAGTGGCTTAACTATAAATAATATATTGAAATCGTGCTTGGAGTTCCTTTTTTGTCTTAGATTTAGTCTGTTCTCTTCGGTATCTCTGGTTCCCTGGAAATGTGAAGACCAAGTAGAAAACAATTTATGAAGGTTTAGGAAAACCACAGGATAAGGATTCATGCTTAGATTTTTTTAGAGTTTCAGTGAACTACTAAAAATACTTGCAAAATTTGTTTATTTTTCTGAATTTTTCAGTTTGGAAATGAATTAAGAACTTTTAAGTAAAGGCAGATTTACTTTTACGATATTGCTGTATATGGGGGATGGGTAGGGGTGTATGTTTTCAGGAGCATGGGGAGTGGAGCACAGAACTGTTGGAGAGGAATAAAGGAGTGGTAGTAGTAATAATCTACAAATCTTTTATTGCCTGAAATAATGCACTATGAAAATAAGGTCATAGGTTAAAATGGTAGGTGAGAGTACATTTTCTCAGACCATGTTGGATTTTTCTAAGAATTATACAGTTAAATAATTCCTTTAACACTCTCTAACTTCTCTCAGTTTCTAAATTTACTAAGTGGTGTTTTCAGGGAAAATAAGGGACATATAACTGACAAACTTATACTTTGATACACTTTTCTTATGCCTAATATATTTTAATATTTTCCTTTTTTGCTCAAAATATTACCAAACTTGCTTTGAGTATTTGATTGATTGTAGTTTTTTTGCATATTAATGTTTTTTAAATTTGCACAGTTATTGAGGAAACTAGCAGATGTATAAAAAGATTGTGTGTTATTTTGACCTTGAGGAAGCATCATTAGACTTTTTTCAGCTTAAATGAAATAGAAAATGGTTATTATATACCATTTCCTAAGTTAAACTCTAATTCTGAAAACTACATCTTTTTCCTTTTCAACCCACTATTGACACTTAGAGCCAATCTTATGTGTGGGAATATGTGTGTGTTTATGTGTGAAATGAACTGATAGTATATAAATTGTTCTCTCTCTAAAAACAAATAAAAAAGTTAATTGTAAGACAGTATGTATGGTATGAGCCCATTGGGGGCAGGGGTATTATTTGCATAGGAAGAAAATCTGGTAAATTATTAATATCTCAACTGTTAACAGTAATTGTCTCTGGAAGGGAAATAGAGATTTTGAATTATTTCATCTTTGAATGTTTTACAACAAGCAGGAAAAAAAAGAATCTGAACTGGAGAAAAGGCCTAAATGGCTACTTCCTGTAATGTTTTAAGGATTAAATATAGAAACACTGACATAATGAGTTTTAGTTTGCTAGTCTTTTAGGCTACTTATGGAATCTGTGTATGGGGTTAAGTATTTCTTTATAATGCTTGCCTTTTCTCTGAACATTGTATTTCATAAGGAATGATTTCTTGAGAAAGTGATGGACACCTTAGGAGTTTTTAAGGCAAGTAATTAAAGGAATTCTAGGTAAAGTTTAGATGTATGTTGTAGCCTTTGGCAAGTGGATTACAGAAAGTTCAGTGAAAAGATAACTACAATTACCAAAAATGCAAATAGTTTTTTGAAGGATAAAGGGATTTGAAAGATAAAATTTGGATTTCAGAATTTTCTGTAATCCCAGTAGGAGATATATAGAGGAAAGATCTAGAAAAACAATTTTTATACAATGAGCTCTTTTGCCCTGATCTGTATGAATATAAAAAGCATTTGATGATGAATATCCATTTTAAGAATGAATTGAAAAACAGCCTCAAATCTCCAAGAATAGAATCAGGAATGTTGAAGCCCAGAGTTGTATATGAATTTTGTGAGAATATTTTTGAAGACAGTATGAAAAGAACTTTTGAAAGTCATAACCAGAGCGAGAATAGGAAGAAGGAAGGCACCTGATGGAGTGGCGTTTAATGTACATACACATTTGTTTATATGTACATTCTTTTAAAATGGTCTTCTAGTCTAGAATGGCAAAATTCTGATATTCATTGTTAAACAGATAGTTTTGAAAGAGATTGTGTTCATCAGTAGATGCTAGCTTGAGTTTTCTGAAAATAGGTTATATTGACCTATCTTTATTTCTTTTTTTGTCAAGGTTTGTAAATTTAAATAAGGGAAATATTGCAAACTGAATATAGCTTGATTTTTTAGTAAAGCTCTTGGAAAGACTCTTTTATATCTTTGTAATTAATATGACAAAAATCTGGCGTGAATATTATCAGGATTAAGCAGGACTCACAGCTAGTCAGGCATCCTCAAACTGTGGCCCTCGGGCCACATGTGGGTATGTTTGCCTGTTTTTTTTTTTTTTTTTTTTTTTTTTTTGAGACAGAGTCTCGCTTGTTGCCCAGGCTATAGTGAGTGCCGTGGCGTCAGCTTAGCTCACAGCAACCTCAAACTCCTGGGCTCAAGTAATCCTTCTGCCTCAGCCTCCCGAGTAGCTGGGACTACAGGCATGTGCCACCATGCCCGGCTAATTTATATATATATATATATTAGTTGGCCAATTAATTTCTTTCTATTTTATAGTAGAGACGGGGTCTCGCTCGTGCTCAGGCTGGTTTCGAACTCCTGACCTCGAGCAATCCGCCCGCCTCGGCCTCCCAGAGTGCTAGGATTACAGGCGTGAGCCACCGCGCCCGGCCTGCCTGTTTGTTTTTTTACTTCAAAATAAGGTATGTGCAGTATGCATAGGAATTTGTTCATAGTGTTTTTTAAACTGTAGTCCGGCCCTCCAACAGTCTGAGGGACAGTGAACTGGCCTCCTGTTTAAAAAGTTTGAGGATCCTTGAGCTAGATGAACTACTATGTATATATTTTAATACGTACACACACTCACATGCGCACGTCAACTTGCTGATCAATCAGTCAGTGTCAACCCAGAAGGAAGACTAAAGTAGTGGTCCTTGTCCTATTTAACATTTTAGTAGATAAAGCTGTGGAAGCTAGAGAGAACTTCAAAAGCATAAAATAGTGGGTTTTAAATAATAAGATGAAAAGATAATACAAAATATTACAAAAGTAATACAAATAATTTTAGGAAAAGAGTGGCATTGTTATACATATTTGCAAATGTCATTAATGTCTTGCTTAAGACAGCTGGAATCTCATACCTATTTCTGCATCTAGCCTATTGTAATGTCACATATTTAGTCCCTGGAAAACTGCAGTATACAATTGTAAGATAATGAGAGAACTAACCATGTAGACTTCCTATAAAGTTTTAAGAGAACCACTGAGCTAAATAAAGGGATATACTATGTTCATGGCTTGGAAGACTAGTGTTGTTCTCCCCAGATCAATCACAGGATTCAACATAAGTCCAACCAAAATCTCAGCTGTGTGTTTGTTTTTTGTTTGTGTAGAAAATGAAAAATTGATATATAAATAAAAGAGGCCAGGCATAGCCACGTCAACCTTAAGAATAAGGTGAGAAGACTGACTGACTTTGATGGACCTTTAGACTTCTCATTACATCATAGTAATTAAGACAGTGTGGTATTAATGCAAGATTAGACAACAAACTAAAGGATCAGATTAGAGTCTGGAAAAAGATCCAGACAGACATGGACACTTGATTTATGATTTATGATAAAGGTGACATTTCAGAAAAGTGAGGAAAAGACAGTTTTGTCAACAATGGACCTATCCATGTGGGTAAAAAGGTAATGTTGACATCCCCCATACCTCATATTATACACAAAAATAAATTCCAAATGGATTGTAGATTTAAATGGTGAAACACAAAATAATAGATATTCTCGAAGGTGACATATGAGAATATCTTTATAATCTTGGGTTAGGGAAAAAATTTTTTAAACAAAAAATTATTAACCTTAAGGAAAAGATGTGTGTGTATGTGTGTTAAACTACAAGTCAACTAAAAAAATACACAGATATGTCGCAAAAGAAAATATTCAAATGGTAATAAATGTACAAAAAAATGTTCAGTCTCATTCCTCGGGGAAATGCAAATTAATACCACAAATAAGATGTTGTTACACATCCACTGTAATGGCTAAAATTGACTGATAATACCAAATACTGGGAATGATGTAGAGAAACTAGAATTTTCATATACTCTGGCATAACAAATATGTGAGATTTCAAATGTGTTCAAATATATTAAAATTTGTTTATCTCTTGCTGGGTTATACATATATAATAGCAGTGGGAACATTTACTCTGGATTAATACACATTTTAAAGCTAAAATTTCACAAGAGACTGCTATGGGTTTTTTTTGTTAAACTGATTCATTATAAAAATGTTAAAATTTGTATTTATAGATGATAGATGTTCTCTTACACTGATTAGTTGGTGATTGTACTATCATTATTTAGAAACGTTTATTGAGTGCCTTATATGTGTCAGGCTTGGTGCTAGGAGCTAGGGAATACAGAGATTCGCAAAATAAGACCCTGCTGTCATTAACTAAACATATCAATACAAGTTGTAGTAAGTAGTTTGAAGGAAAAGTATAAAATGTTGTAAGGCAACAAAAAGTTTTGAGAGTTTGGATGGAGTTTCTGTGGAAGTGATAATTGAGATGAGAACTGAATGATGAATAGATGTAACTTGATAAAGTTAGTAGAGGCTAGAGATACAATAGATTCTTGCTGGAAGGTGGAGAAAATAGATTCTGACCAGAGCAAAGGACATATAAAAAGCCTTTCAGAGAAAGGAGGGAGGAAGCAAGGCTCATTGGAAGAACTAGATGAAGGCCAGTGTGGGTGAAGGGAAAAATGGTGGGACAAGGGCTACTGAGAGGTAGGTTGAGGTAAGATCTAGTAGGATCCGGGAGACCTCGTGAAGTCCATACTAAGAGCTCTAGAAATGCATTGGAGTGTTTTAATTGCATTAATGTAATCAGAGTTGCATTTTTAAGACAACTGCTATGTGCAGAACCAGTTAAGATGGGGGGGAGGGGGAAAATGGGAGTCTGCCTGAAGGCCAGTTCCAGAAGCTATTACAACAGTTCAGTCAAGAGATCTTTTTCTTCTATGGCTTTTCAGTCTAAAACTGGTGTTTTACAAGATGTTAAAAGGTATGCTAAGGGCTTGGGCAGTGGCTCACTCCTGTAATCCTTGGGAGACTGATGTGGAAGGATCTTTTGAGCCCAGGAGCTTGAGCCCAGCCTTGGCAATAGATAGATGCTGTCTCTACAAAAAAATTTTTTTTAATTAGCTGGATATGATGGTTCGTGCCTGTAGTCCCAGCTACTCAGGAGGCTGAGGCAGGAGGATTGCTTGAGCCCAGGAGTTGGAAGCTGCAGTGAGCTATGACGCTGCCACTGTACTTTAGCCAGGGCAACAGAACAAGATCCTGTCTCAAAAAAAGGCATACTAAGGAAAAAAATTCTATGATCAATATGTTCGAGAGATGATTCATTAAACGAGGATAAACAGATTTTGCTAGAATTTTGTAGTCTTTTAAATGCTCTGAAGTGGAGTAAGTCTTGAGGAAGGAGCTGAACCCAATTGATGAAAATGGAATCAGGGTGTTGGGCCTAGAGGAGGTGTGGTTTTAGCAAATGGAAAAATAATATGTGAAAAAAGATTGGGAGGATGGATCGTAGCAAGCCTGGAAGTATATACTTAATTCATAAATTGGTGAATTTTTAACAGTAGATTAAATGAACTAAGGTCTACTGGAGGAAGATTAATTAAGTAGTAGCAGAAAATAGGTTAAGACATAGCTGGTGGCAAGCCATTTTGTTATTTCACCTTAGAGATGAAAATATTCCTTTCAGGCTCTCTTTAATTTTATTTGATGCTGTAAGCTTTCTGTTTACTCAAAAAGTAGGGTTTTTTGGATCAATATGTTATAATACTAATCTTTAGAATTCTGTGCTTAAGTTACAAAGTGATTTGTCTTAGAAACCAAGACATTAGGAATAAATTTTTTTGCTACTTTCCCTTTTCAAATCAGTAATATTAATTTTTTTAGCCACTAGCTACATTCTGTATTTTAATAGTTAACATATACTTAATGCTAAGCTAATAAATTTTTAAATAATTTGAACAGTTAATATTCATCTTTGTACTATGACTAGCCTTTGAAATTGGAGATGTTTGTGTGTGTATGTGTACATATATACATGTTCTAATAATGCATTAACTTTTTTCAGCATGAAATTCATAGTCAATAAACTACATTTAAAGCATTTTAATTTTATATAGCTCTTATAAGATCAGAAGAAGGCTTTTTTAAAGAACAGAGTAATTCATGGAGATTATATTTTGAACTATACTTTTTAAAGTTCATTTTAATTAGATGTCATAGTTATCCCATCCCATTATATTTAAGTTGGGTCTTTTAGACTAACTCAAATAGGCCCTTTTCTCACCCAGTAAATTTCTTTCTTCTTTATCCCTATCCAGATGATAAATATGATTTGTTGTCAGTAAAATCATTCCTCCCCTTTTCATTATAAAAACAATATGACGTTAAAGCTACTCTTGGGATACAGAACTTTACCTTTATACTGTAACAAGTTTTAATAACAAGTGTGGGAATTAGTATCTCTGAGTCTTCAGAGGGACCTGTTTGGTTAGAATAATAAATAGTAAACACATAGTGTTTAAGGATATAATAGACTGTCTTAGTTACATTATCACATTAATCATATGGAGTAAGTATTATTCATATTATTCCATTATACTAGTGAAGAAAATGAACTACAATTGTGATTTCAAGGTCACAACAAAGCTTATAAATTGCAGAATTGGGAGTTGAACCTGAGCATTTTGACCAAACACTATTCTCTTAAACACTATAGTGCCTCTGGACTACTTGAATCACCAGGTTTTTGGTTTTTTTTGTTTTTTGTATTTCAGCATACTACCTCAGAGGTGCATACCACACTCATTAGGTATGAATATACCCATCCCCTCCTCCTGCTTCCCACCTGCCTGACACCTGAATGAATCACCAGATTTTATCCCTGTGGTATCCTTAGGAATCCCTGCTTAATTGTAGGATGATCGATAGGCCATAAACAAATCTAGTAGGCCAGTTATCTCCTAAAGCTACAGCCATGGGGTGTTCCAAGAAACTTCCCTGAATGCAGCCAGGGAACATTAAGGTTTTACTTTTGCTAGCTAACATGTTGTGCTGTCCCAGGGCTTAATGTTTATAATCATGGGTGGTATCGAAAAAGAAATTGAGGACCGCGCAGTGGTCACTCTGGGAGGCCAGGGCGCCAAGACGAGTAGATTGCTCAAGGTCAGGAGTTCAAAACCAGCCTGAGCAAAAGCTAGACCCCGTCTCTACTATAAATAGAAAGAAATTAATTGGCCAACTAAACATATATATATATATATATATATATATATATATATATATATATATATGTAAATTAGCCGGGCATGGTGTGCATGCCTGAAGTCCCAGCTACTTGGGAGGCCGAGGCAGGAGGATCGCTTGAGCCTGGGAGTTTGAGGTTGCTGTGAGCTAAGCTGATGCCATGGCACTCTAGTCCGGGCAACAAAAGTGAGACTCTGTCTCAAAAAAAAAAGAAAAGAAAAGAAAAAGAAATTGAGGATCCTGTTGGTGTGTGGTTAATATTTGTATTATCAGCCCTTGATTCTGAATACCTTTACCTGAAATGTTAACTGAACATGTAATGACTAAAGTATAACACAGAGCTAACATGTCACAGGTCTTATGTTAGTATTTTATGTTTCCATTAAGTTTTTTAAAATGTTCCTTTTATCAGAAGACATTGCATAAAAGCTTATTAAATGCTTCTGTTTCATTTTCAGTTTAAGTATCTGGGATCGTATACCTGCTTTTCTGCTAGCTTCTGTTCTCACATTAAGTCATTTTTTCCATTACTAAAAGCTTGTTTGTTTTTACTGGATAATCTGATTCCAAGTTTAGAAGTTTTACGTTTTACAGGACTGTGGATGACAGGGAGATAAAAAAAATGAAAAGACTACAAGAAAAGCAGTTCCTAGTTTCAGCAAAAAATTCAAAGACATTTTGGGTCTTCTGTTATTAACTGCTCTCTTCCTATTTTGGAATAAAAGTAAAGCTAGAGCCTAGTTAGGTACGATAGTTATAATAGATGCATACTGTACTACAAACAATATGCCCTTTGAAGATCTGAAATATTAAAAATAGTTAAATACAGTGCTTTAAATCATCACCCTATTTTAAATAGAAATGGTTTTTTAAGAAAGATTCTACTCTTTACTCTGCAAGAAACTGTAAAATTTAACATTTAAAGAAAGCTTTATATAGGAAAAATCAATTATGAATTAGTGTCCTAACTAGATATTTTCCAATCCCATAGACCCATTTTTATGAAGAAATCTAGTCTTCAAAAATTTACTATGGCAAGCAATCTGATAGCTCCTTAGGCTATTAATGGATTTTGTTCCATTAAAAATACTAAGAACCTTATCATCAGGGAAATGCAAGTTAAAACCACAATGAGATATCACTTTATCCCAGTTAGAATGGCTTTTATTAAAAAGTCCAAAAACAATAGATGCTGCATGGATGCAGAGAGAAAGGAGCACTTATAGACTGTTGATGGGACTGCAAATTAGTACAACCTCTGTGGAAGACAGTACGGATATTCCTCAAAGAACTAAAAGTTAGACCTACCATTCTATCCAGCAATCTCACTACTGGGTATTTATCCAAAGGAAAAGAAGCCATTTTACCAAAAAGACATCTGCACAATCCACAGTTGCAAAGATGTGGAATTAACCAAAGTGCCCATCAATTCATGAGTGGAATAACAAAATTAGGTATATGTATACCATGAATACTTCTCAGCCATAAAAAAAGGGTGAATTAATGTCTTTTGCAACAATTTGAGTGGAACTGGAGACCATTATCCTAAGTGAAGTCTCTAAAGAATAGAAAAACAAACACCACGTGTACTCGCTATTGGAACTACACCATGAGCACACGTGCACGAAGGGAAGTAAAAGTCATTGGAAATCAAGCAGGGGGGAGGTAGGAGGAGAGGATGGGCAAAAACCTACCTAACGGGTACAGTGAACACCATCTGGGTGATGGGCACACTTACAGCCATTACTCAAGCATTACAAAAGCAATCCATGTTACCAAAAACATTTGTACCCCCATATATTTTGAAATACAAAAAAAATTAAAAATGAATGCCTACCTTATTGCTGTTTAACACAGTACTAGAAGCCCTGGACAAAGCTAATAAAAACAAAAAGGAGTAAGATATGTCTGAATTGGAAAGAAAGAGACAAAATTGTCATTATTATAGATAATATGAATATCTACTTAGAAAAAATAACAAAATCAGAGAGCAGGGAAGCTCTCCACCCCTCCTGTGCACATCTTGCCCTATGCATCTCCTCCATTTGGCTGTTTCTGAGTTGTACCCTTTATAATAAACCAATAAACATCAGTGAAATATTTTCCTGAAAAAAAATACTATGAACCACTATTAACTCATATACCATAGAGTACTGTATAGCAGTCTTCCAATTTTTAAAGTAAGATAGATTTATTTTTATATACAGTAATAAAATTAGGTTAAGCCCACCATTAGTGGAAGTAGACAATAGTAGAATGAATTTTCATCTTCCCTTCTAGGCACTGGCTCTGTTTACCTATTTCTGGTCCTCCCTATGAAATGTACCACATGAGTTTTAAATTTTTGTTTTATTTTAACCTTTTTTTAAAAAAACATTTGATGATCTTTTTGTTAGGATAAGCTAAATGTCTTTGGAAACTCAGAAGTTTTTTTCCCTAATTTTGAAGGCAGTTCTGGGGTTCAGTTTTATCTTTTTAGCTCTCTTTGAAAGCCAAAATATGTTTATTGTAAATTGAAAATCATGAGCAAATGAGTTCCAGTAAAACTAAGAGAAGGACAGGGCCTAGTCTTAATAGTCTCTTAAGGTAATTAGCAAATATATCAAAAGACATTTTAACTTTCTTTTAAATCTTTTTCATAAGAGCTTTCTTCTAGATGACAACTATACTCCTCCCACCTCTCTTACACTAGTTTATGTAAGAGCCCTTTGAGTGAGAGTAATCAGATATTTATATATTAATGAAATACATTTTAAAATTTAATTATGTGTGGATGTAAAGAAACTTAGATAATTTATGAAGAATTATAGAATCAGTCTTATATACAATAAACAATGAAAGCAAGCTGATTTTTTATCAATATTTGCTAAATATGTGAGATTTTTAACTTTAAAAAAAAATTAATGGTTATATAGCTGCCCTAAAGAAAACTTGGAAAAGAAGTAGGAAAGAAAGAAAAAAAATTACCATTAGCCCTTTACCCTATGTTAATATATTGATATATTTCCTTTGCCTTGTTTTTATGTGTTTGTGTATTTTTATGTACTTTGCGTGTATTTTTTATATACTTTGCATGTTTGTGGGTTTTTTAATATACTTGTGATTTACTGTAGGTATAATTTTTATCCCACTTACCATTTAGCTGATATTCTTAATTTTTATCATAAAATAATAGTAATTTGGATGTTTATAATTTTCTTAACCATTCCAATTCTGTTTCTAGGTTTTCATTATTCCTAGCTCATTCATTTATTTATTCATTCAATCTGCAAATATTTATTGCATGCTTGCTCTGACACTAATATTTTCGTTAACATTTTGATGCATAAGAATTTTTTCAGTGCAAGTAGGATTATTTCCTTAGCTTAGGTTCTCAAAACTGAATCTTCTGGGTCAAAGTGAAGCAATATGTTAAACCAACTTAGTTTAAGTGTTACCAAATTACTTCCAAAGAGTTATACCAATCTAATTGTCCACTAGAAATGGGAATCTGTTTTACTCTGTCCTCACCTATACTGTACACATCATTTGCCTGTTTTAGTTGAATATAAAGATATGGATAATTTTTAGTATTTGATGTAGGTAGAGCATGTAAGTTAAAAAATGTATCAGTTTGTTCCACAATTTATTTTAGTGTTTCTTCTACAGAAAATGGCTCGGTTGAAAATCGTAATTAAAAATACATACATGAATTAAGGAAGCAAAAACTTTATCCAATGAATAAATAAAAATATGTCTAACTGGAAAAATAATTATAATACCAAATAACAAATAGAGTCAAATTTAAGGCTAAAAGTAGCAGGAAGGCATCTAGATAGAACACTGGTTCCATGTCTTAGGTTTAACTCCTCTGTACCACTTACTAGCTCTCTGTTTTTATTAACTCTTTTAAATTTGTTTACCCTTTTGTCAAATGGGGATGATATAAACCTCAAAAATGGTGATCAGGAATGAAAAAAAAAAGAGATTTGGAATGTACTATATGTACGGTATGCCTCTCTTTCAAAAAAGAAAAAAGAAAATTCTAGAATAGGATATTTGAATAATTTTAGTTCAAGCTCGCAATTGTGTGTTACTAAGTTCTGATGATGATCACTTTAGTAGGCTTTTTCATTTTATTTTATTAAAATGTTTACACAGTTTTGCAGAATAGCCTTTAAAGAATGTTTGAAAGCTTTTAAGCAGGAAAATAATAGCTATGATAAACGTGAGTAGAATAAGTGAAGAAAGATTATTTTAGTAACATGGCAGCTGGAAGAAAGATTAGCCAAGACATGTGTGAGTTGAATTACTGCATATAAGGTGTTAAAATAGATTTTCGGACATGAATTTCATTATTTTAGGTTTTGGAAATATTTTTTGTATTTATATTTGAACTTCCTTTTGTGTGGTCTTGGTTTTCACTTCCAAGTGAAAATGCTTCAGTGTGTTTTGAAGAATTAAACAACATTTCTTTTCTCACCTAGTTCTCTACTTCTGTGTACTGCACAGACTGTTGTTGAATAAATCACCTTTTGGCCTTCATAAGCGCCAGTTACCTAGAGCTGTTGCCTTCCAGAGTTGAATATGGAGCAAGTGAAAGCTGCAGATATTTTCAAGTTTATTAAGCAGCTAATTGCTTAATAAAACATTATATTGTAGGGGGATATAGGTGTCCACGGAATAGAGAGCTATAGTAAAATAGAAAGGGAAGAACTTCTACCATTGGAATGAACTACTTCATCTGAATCATTTCCTCTTCAGAGCTTAAGTGAGGATAATAATACTCTGCAATAGAGTCCTCAGGAGGATGAAATGAGATGGTATATGTGAAAGTACCTAGCACAGCCTTTCCCACCAAAGGGGAAAGGGAGCTAATATTTGAGTAACTACTGTGTTCCAGACTGTTTGTTAGATGTGGGGCACAGGTTTGTTAGGTTAGAGGTTTATTTGTTAGGGGCACGTATTGAAAATATCTAGCTTTGAGTTTCTGGTCGATTTGGGGATATAGGATGAATGATGAGTGGATCTGAAATGACTTTTGTCATTTAGAACATTTTCTCTGTTTGAACACATTGACTGCCACACTAGGAAAAAAAAATTATTTCTTTGGGGCCACTGTGTTTTATTACAAAAATAGAATCAAAACTTCAAAAACAAAATGATGCTCATTTAATGAAAAATTTGTTATTTTTTATTGTTTTCTGTGCATGAGTTATATGCAACTTGAAAAATAATTCTTATGGCTCACAAGATGAAGAGACGTGTGAGTTACAGATGCTTCACGAGGCCCTGGGCTCAAAACTAGAGTGAGTTAAATACAACTCATATGGCAGTTAATGTGTTAATTCAGCTCTGCATATAAATGCCATCATTTTATTCTTGTCCTTCAGAATTGGGGAAAAGGGGGAAAACTTACATAAAAGTAATCACTTTCTTTTTTGTAGATGATGTGAATAGGCAGATTTTTAGGGGAAAAATCTGATGTGTGGGGGAGAGGCAGAGTTATTGAGTAGAGGGAAAGATGGGTCAGATGCTAGATAGTAATGGTGCTTAATATGGTTTTGCTTTTTTTTTTCCGAAAAGCTGTGAATTCATGACTGTATTTACCTTTGCTTTCTCAAAGAAGTAATTGTAATAAGCCAAACAGTTAAATGATAGCATATAAACATGAAACCAGAAAGCAAGACACGAAATTAAAGTATCAAGATCCAGATTGTGGTATTTAAAATAGAGGTTGAGTATCCTTATCCAAAATTCTTGGGACCAGAAGTGTTTCAGATTTTTGGGTTTTTTTTTTTTTATTTTAGAATATTTGCACATATATGATGAGATATCTTGGAGATGAAACACCAAATTGAAAAAAAGTGGAAACACAAAATTCATTTATGTTCATATGTACCTTATACACATAGCCTGAAGGTAATTATATATAATGTTTTTAATAATTTTCTGTATGAGACAAAGTTTATATACCTTAAACCATCAGAAGGTGAAGGCTTCCCTATTTCAGCCACCCATGGGGATATCTGTGGTTGTTTGACATCATCATGATTTTTGACTGTATTTGTATGCTACAAATAAGTAATAATTTTCCTACATACAGGTGTCATTTTATTATCTTTTGTGGACAGGCTTGAGTAGTAGAATCTGAGAATGTTAATAAAAGATACATTGCAGCTAACGGGGGCTGGGAGAGTCTTTCTTCCTTTCTGGAAGCTGAATAAACTATGGGTTGTGGGCCTACGATTTAACTGCAACCCATCACATGAGGTCAGGTGTGGAATTTTCCACTTACAGGGTCAAGTCAGTGCTCAAAGTTTCAGCTTTTGGTGCATTTTGGATTTCAGATTTTCAGATTAGGAATGCTCAACGTATAATACAAAAATTTAGCTTCTGCTTGATTGGTATTTTAAGTATAATCACTTAAAAATGACTTTATGAGGTAAATGCATGGACACAAGAATTTTTTAAGTTTGGAAGTTTGACATCTTTTTTTTTTATCTCTTTGAAAATTGGTAACTTTTGTGTATCAGGCAAATGAATGCTTGTTGAACTGAATCTTATTAAATTTTAAAATAAAAATGTCACTTTTTTTTCAGTTTGAAGGACCAAAGATTTCAAGACTCCAGCATAAATTTTCTAGAGAAATTGGACCAGTTTATTATGATAAGTAGATGAAATTCTGACTGTATAAAATGATATACAAAATACTAATGAAAGGGCTCAAGAGGAAACATTTTCATATTAAGCATTGGTACTGATATTCTTAGTAACGGTTGCAGCACAGAGGAAATGGTGTTCTTTGTTAGGAACGCTTATTATACACTTTATTGAAATCTGCTTTGAATTTCTGTATCCCTCTTAAAAGAGTTGTGAGGCATATGAAGTAGTTTCAAGGTTGTTAAGAGATATGATCCCAAATCCTTGACAAGACCTATCAGGATCTGCTGACTTTTGTAGTCTCTTCCTTATGTTCATCTGTGTTCTAGCTACACTTCCTTCAGACCCTTAAATATGCTAAACTCATTCATATCTCCAGCCCTTGTATGTATTCCCTTTGCTTGGGACAGTCTATCTGCCTGTCATCCTCAATTTCTCTTGACTAACTCCTATTCTTTTCTCTCTCTCTTTTTTTTTTTTTTTTTGTAATTTCCTGAAAGAAGTCTTTCCTGACTCCTTGTTATATTCTCCTGAAACTTTTCTTTCCCTATTAGCACCCTATTATTCCATGCCTTTTCTCTTATGGTGTAATTATGCATTATTTATTTATTTGTCTACCAGTGAAGGTCAAGCATTTGTCTGTCATAGTGCCTGGCTCATAGTGAATTCTCAGCAAATAATTATTGAGTGATTAAATTAAAATATTCAGTAGCATGTCTTTGGCTCTTAATCCAATTTTTGCTTTGCTTTTGTTTCCTTTTTCATTTTCTTCTTTCTGTTTTTGGCAGATTCTATTTCTAGTTAGTAAATAACTGTTATTATTGTTTCATGGTAATATTTACCTTTAAAGAAGCTATACAGTTCTCCTATATGTGGGGATTTGTTTTTTTTTTTTTTTTTGTAATGAGACCATTCAAAAAGCAAGGAACAAGTTAAGTAGAAGCAAGCTTTTTTTTTGCTTCGTCAAGAAAAATGAAAACACATTCACACAAAAATTTGTATGTAAAATTTCATAGTGGCTTGCTTTGTAGTAGCCAAGAACTGAGAACAACTCAGATGCCCTTAAACTGTCATGTCAACAACCCAAATGCCCTTCAACTGTCCTTCAGTAACCATAGGAACACTCCTAAAAGGGACTTTTTGCTGTGGAGAAAACTAACTCTTGAGCGTGATTACTACTAACATTTTCCTTCAGGATTGACACCTATTTTAGGGGGGGTCATATAATCAGATATTTGAAGCAGTTACTTCTGCCAAGAACCTTATACTAATTTGTTCCTGATCTAGGGCCTTCCTTCTATGGACCATGTGGTGTTCTTGTACTGTTACATATTTCCGTAACAGTTTTGTAATTGTTTATTTAGTTGACTTTTTCTTCCACTAAAATATAAGTTCCTTGATTTTTTTCTTTGTAGCCTTAACACCCAGCACAGGAGTAGAATACTGATTGCTAGACGTTCAGGAAATGTTTAATGGTATTGAAGAATTCTCTTCACAATGACCTGTTTCAAAGACTTCATCTTAGGGCTTTGAAGAGAATCAAACTTTTGGAAATTGCCTTCGTAATTTGTTTGGTGCATAGAAACCCAGATGAATAGTTAAATTGAGGGTTTTTAATAGGTGGACAGTCTTTCTATACTAATAGTATATGACGTCTCATTGATTGCTAGGTTTGTTTGTTACCTCTGGGATAACTATTCAGGAGCCTCTTCTTGCCCTAAAACTTCAGTGTGCATGCATCCCAAAGTTATGTATTTACATGAAAGAGAATTTCTATTCCAGATTGTGTGAAGATATACCTTGGAAAAATATTTTAAAATCCTTAACAGAAACCTAAATCTATATCTGGAAGGATATATCCATGGTTATTAGGCTTAAGACTGTTAAAACTGTAACTGTAAGAAGTTTTGTTGTTCATGATTTAAGTTCATTGCCATTTGTTAAAAAGGCACATTTATGGAAATGTGTATGTTGTATGTATTCAACAAATATCTATGTGCCTATTTATGTGGAAGATACTAGAATTCATCAGTGAACAAAATAGACCAAAAATCCCTGCATTTGTGGAGCTTACATGGACCTTCTATTCTTCTGTATGTTTCTATATTTATGTGTGTAGATATGATACCATTATAAGATAGACATTGTAATAAATGATTTTAAGGATGTTTTGTATTTTAGCAGAGGACTAGGATAAGATCAGAGGGTAATTGCCAATCCTTGATTATCTATAACCTTATTTCACAGATCTGCTTTTTGGACTTTAAGAGAACAGGAAAGGCAAATAAGTTTTATTAAACAATTTATTTAAACTGATATTTATTGCTCCAACATATGTAAAGCACTCTATTATAAATATTTTAGGGGGAAAATGATGGCTAACACAATTCATAATAACTTCAAGAAGTATACAGTTTAATAGAGGCAAGGCAAGTACATAAGTAATACCATGCAGAATAAGATGAATGGTATGAGACAATGCCAATTATATTAAATAGGGAGGAGGAGTGTTAAATCAGAGAGGCCAGAATGAAAAAACTTCACATCATCAAATATTGACAAATATTGGAGCAATTGGAACTCTCATTGGTGGTAGAGATGTAAATTGGTACAGTTACTTTGTGAAAATGGCAGTTTCTTATAAAAATCAACATGCACCTGCCCAGAAATTACATTCCTTATGTTTATACAAGAGAAAAAGAAAATGTATGTTCTAAAAAGACTTGTACCAGAATGTTCATAGTAGCTTTATTCTTACTAGTAGAAAACTGGAAACAGCCCAGATGTTTTATCAGTGAGGGGGAGCAGATAAACTACTAGACATGGGGATATCAGCAATAAAAAGACATAAACTACTTGATACCCACAGCAACGTGAATGGATCTCATAAACATTTTGCTTAAATATGCCTTTCACAAAATAAGGGTAAGCTTTAGGTTTCTGTTTACATGGAATTTTAGAATGCCCAAATTCTGTTTATGGTGGGAGAGAAAACAGAGCAATAGTTGCCTCTGAATGGGGAAAATTGACTAGAAAGGGACATGGGAAAATTTTCTTTAGTGATGGTATATTCTAAATCTTCATAGGGATTTAGATTACACAGGTTTATTATGCTCAGTGGTAAAACACAGTGAATATATATCATTTAAGATATTTACATTTCATTGTATCTAAATTTTACATCAAAAGAAAATGAAACAAATGAAATATTGAACTCCACTTGATACTCATGCTGAATTATTTAGGGAGAAGTATCTTCTACAATTTTACTTTTTTGGTACTTTCAAAGTAGCTGCATTAACAGTGGATGTGTAAAGAAATAACTAGGTGGATAGATATGTGCTAAAGCAAGTAGTAACATGTGAATAGAATCTAGATGGTGGGTATATAGGTGTTCACTGTAAAATTATTTCAATTTTGCTGTATGTTTGAACATTTTCATAGTAAAATGTGAGGGAAAGAGGAGTGATATGTGGAAGGTAGAATAAGGAAATATTTTTATGTTTTTATTTATGTATCTTTTGGGATATAGAGGGATGCTCTTTGATATGCTGCTCCTCTCCCCCCCCCTTTTTTTAAACAATTATTTTAACCATCACCATTTCTTTATCCTTAAAAACATAGATTAGATTTCTTTTAGAAGCCTTACTCCTACTTAGGCTATTGCCAGTTCTCCGAGTGCCTAGAAATTTTGGCACTTGCCATATTAATCAAAGATGATCTTGTTTTCTCTTTGGCTCCCTGTTAAAATCATGTATGTCATAAGGATCTGTATCAGTCATGATTCATTTTTCTATGCCCAGCGTATAGTACCTAACAAATGATAGATATTCAGTAATTGTTGGAAAGATCTGAACAGTGTAGCAGTGCTGGTGAAGGGCATTAAAGTCAAGAAACGGTTTTCTTCTGAAAGATGTTATCTGGAAGGAGGAAGTTGATTATTGTGATAAAATAGAGTTTGGGGGTTTACCTCAGTGTCTTTGTATAGTTTACTCCCTTATTAATAGCTGTATCAGACAATATTTCATTTGTATCAGACATGACTATTCCATTGAGCTTTACACATTACTAAGTTTTGTAAAATGAACTTCTTCCACCCTTTTTTGTTTTATAGTACTTACAAAAGAAATCAAAAGGTGATTTACTAGCATATTTTATTTTAAAGTCATGAGTATGCAGAGTTGTAAATAAGATATAAATAACACAAAGACAAACTGTTAGCTCAGGGCCTTTCCATGTTTTCCTAGAGTTACCACTGTTTTTTTCCAGAAACTCTGAAATTATCTACGGGAGTTGCTTCACGTGATTGCTCTTCTTAATCACCTCCATGCAAAGAAAACATTGCCAATAACATTTATTAGTTTTCTTTTTAAAGCAGTAGTCACTTTTGATATTACTTGCTTATCAGTCAGTCCTCTACATCTTACAGGGCATAATTTCTCCCTCATATTGGAAACTTTATGACCTAAAAAATACTGAGAAATAAGCATTACTCATAGGACTGGCACAGAAGTTGCAGAATCCACACATGCACGAGTACTTTTTACTCAGAAGTCCTCTTATAATTTCTATGTAGTCTTATTTTAGGCCTTTTTAAAAAAATGTTTGACAAATTAAGAGCTATCAATTAGAATGGAAGGTAATTTTAAGAGGTGACAGCTGAAAGCAAGATGGAAAGCAGAAAACCGATTAAAAGCAAACATTCCCAGAATGCATATTAGGTATCATTTTAGCTGCATAAAGTCTTGGCTACAAGGACATTGTTGTATAACAGCAGAATTTAATAGTTGATGCCAAAATGAGTTAATAGAAAAAAATTACTTTTTTTTTTTGTACGTGTTTAAAATGATGAAGGAATATATGATAGACTTTAGGAAGATTTCCATCAAAAATTTTTTTAAAGAAAATTTCAACAATTTATCATAATGTTTTGCAGGAACATTTTTGGGATAATCTATGAAAGTTTGTTTAAATGAAACTAGAATTTAAAAAGCAAACCTTCTCATGGCAGTTTAGTACCTGTGTTCTCTTCATGTATTTTAAGGTTATTAGATTGGACTTTTTCCTCAGCCAAATCTATGGGAATCCCAAAGCCTTATATGGTCAAGACTTAGCTTTTGGACTTTCAGTGAAATACAAGGCAGCGCTCCAAAAAAGAAAGAAGGGGAAAAAAAAGAAAAAAAAAAAAAAAAAACACCTCCAGCTGGCTGGCTTTTACTTCGTCTTCAGTTTCAATGCTATCTTTTTGTCTGCCTTTATTACCACAGTAGCTAAATTACTAAGAACCTTATATGCATTGGTAGTCTTTCTTACTAGGGAAAGGAATTCCTTTTGTGGCAGTAGTTTTATGCTAGAATGCTAATGTTGTTTTAACAAAACATTGCCTGCTATTGATTATGTAATTTGATTTCCACTCCCTCTGCAAAGGAAACTTAAAAGCAGTCCTGGTTATTTTGTCTCGCTAGAAGGGAGGTTCCCTGGGTTAGGTCAGCATTGGGATGCAACTAGGAAGTTTAGCTAGTAAGTCAGATATGACATGGAAAAATTACTCCTGTAGTAAGTCAGATAGGATATGGAAAAATTAATTTCTCTGACCACAGATGACAAAGAATTGGCAATCTATTTCTGAGTCTTACTTGGAAGCTAAATCATACTTGTAGGTTCCTCCCATTCAACATTTGATTACTGTCCAATGTGTTCTAAATACTATAAGCACAGTGACAACCCAAGATGGACCCTTGCCTTTGAGAACTCATAGTATGGTGGAGGCAGAAGGGAGAGAATTAACGAATGCAAAAATAATACATATGAGTAGGTAAGTGTAACACAATGTTTTAAACATGTTAGGACAGGTTTGTTCATAGGGTCACAGAAAATGGAAGAGTTTACTTTACCTACATTAATGTAGGCTGGGTAAGACAATAGAAAATAAAGCCTTATTAAAGTATAACAGAAGACTAAGGAGGAATCTGTAGAGTTTAGCAGTGTGTCAGCTATTATTCAGGGGCACCCCCCCCAGAGAGGTTTTAAGTCCTAAATTACTGTAGTTAATTCTTAAAATCAGAAAAATTTGAGATTTTATTATCAGGTTACTTTTTCTTGGCAACTGGACTCAACTACCTCCTCCCTCCAACCTGCTTTTTTGTACTGAAGTCTAAGAATGTGCTTTTGCAGGGTTTTGAGCACTGGTTTTTGTTTTATCTATGACCCTTTATTTGTCTCAGCAGGGTTTTGTAGCTGCTGTCTTGCTGGCAGAGATACCTGTGCCTATCAAAATCTTTTAGATAGTGGGAGAATACTCCCGAAAGATGAAAATCTCATGTAATGTATTGAATCAGCCGTGTTAACCATTCAATGTCTAGATTAGATAAATAATAAAAAGATCTTTCGGAAGTTTCTTGGTTCCATGTAGTTAGTGGTATATAAAATCATCATATAAAGTTTTCCCTGAAAAATGTAAAAAAAAAAGTATAAAATTATGCAATTATTAATTCATTATTGATTATCTGTATCTGAGAGAGAATTAGAATTGAAAGTACAGTGATATGCTCCTTTATTATATTACAGATACATCATGTGTATGGCACAGTGGTTTCTAGACTGTACACCTCAACTTGGACATTAAAATAGATTTTGGAGATAAAAGTAGATGTTAGTGGAAAAGGGGACTTCCTTACAAGTTCTGCAGTAAAGAAATCTGCTTAATCCAGTATTTCCTAAGTTTAGTTGCCTTTAAGAGAAACCTTTTGTCAAAGAATATTTATTAACATTTTCAGTTTGGTTGTTTCATGAAAACATTTTGGGAAATACCGCAGTAATTTTTTTTTTTAATTGCTTTCAAAGGGGCTCTATACTGACAATTGTTTCAGGAGTCAGATTGAAAATTTAGGAGTTCTTATTTCTGCCTTTTTACTTTTCACTGGATAGTGATCTGCATTTGAAGGGGTGTTAAAACTTAATATAAAACTACTAACATCTAAAAAATGATCATGATTGAATGAATTCTGCAATAGAAAATTACACACGCACACATAAATATATATATCCCTTTCCCTCAATGCATATGTATTATATAAAAGCTGACTTTTCTCTTTTTTTCCTTTTGCCATTTGCTCTCCCTCCTCAAAGGTAAATATTGAAGGAATAATTTTTATTATTTCTTAGTATAGCTCTGGTTAAACTGTTTATACTTTTATACAGTTTTTACTTGTTAAGCATGAGTAGTATCACATTATTGATCACTTATTTATTCTGACCCTATAAGTTCACATGATCAGGAAATGGAGGGCAGTCCAGTGTTACTAGAGCTTTGAGGAAAGTTACTAGAGCTTTGTGGAAATGGAGAGATAGGACTAAGTTTAGGTAACTCTTAGCTTAAAATACTAGCTGATATTTAAGAAGAGTGGAAATACAGGAGAAAAGATAGAATTGTGGAAGGGAACATGATATTTGAGTACACACAAACTGAAGTAAATGAAAACTGGTATAAATGCCTTATACATTTATCAGAATCAAACAATGTCACCATTATTTATCCCTGCATAGCAGATTACCCCCAAATTTAAAATAACAAACATTTGTCTCACATTTTCTATGGGTCAGGAATGGATGTGACTTAGTTGAGTGCTTCGTCTAACTAAAGGTCTTTCATGACATTATCCTCAAGCTATTGGCTGGGTCTGCAGTTTCATCTGAAGGCTTAGGTTGGGTCGGATGGGATCTTATTTCCAAGTTCACTTCTGGTTATTGTCAGGCCTTGCTTCCTTGCCACATAGACCTCTCAACAGGGCTGCCTTTCATTGTGGCACTTGGCTTCTCCCAGGTTGTAAGTGATCCAGAAGAGAGCAGGAGAGAGTACAAGCCAAGATGGAAGCCAGTTTTGTCTTTTTATAACCTAATCTCAGAATTGACATCTTGTTACTTCTGCCTCATTCAGTTTGGTAAAAACAAGCACTCGGTCAAGGAGAAGGGACTACACAGGGATGAATACCACTTTGAGGGCAGGGATCATTGACATCATCTTAGAGGCTACCTTCCACAAGCAAATTAAAAAAAAATTTTGTGGCATTTTTATATCCTTCAATTTGTATTAATAAATATTTAACAGTTGGTTCTTATTTACGTACTGTGCCTTGCTTACTAATAGCTGTTTATGTCTTTTTTTCACTATTCAACAAGGTACCTATAAATAAATTATATCTTTCTTTTTCCTGTTGGCTCCCATTCATTGCTCTTCTTATTTTGTAACTTCCAAGTATTAACTCTTGTTTCCTCACCTCCTTCATTGGTGGTCCCAGAAATGCAGAGTAACTTGGTTGTCTAAACAGTATTTAGTTAAGTTAGCCATATAAGATTTTTTTCCAATCTTCTTCCTCTTCCCCAGGACCCAGAATTAATTATTCTTAACTTCATTCTTGATATTTTTTGCTAGAACATATCTGAATATACCAGAACAACTACCAGGTTCTCAGCCTCTTTTAGACATATCTTTGCTCTTTTCTTTCTGAAAAGGATTTAGTTCCAAGGCCTAGATTTCCCTCCCCCACACACTTTTTTCCCTATCCATGTCATGGCATGACAAAAAATTGGCCTTTCTTTTCCCAAATCCTTCCCTTTTCCCTCAATTTGTGTGTGTGTGTGTGTGTGTATGTGTGTGTGTGTGTATTAATTCTTGAGGTTCCAGAAATAATCCATGTATACTAGAGTGATGAGAATTACGTGTATGTGTGTATATTAATTCTTAAGGTTCCAGAAATAATCCATGTATACTAGAGTGAGGACAATTTGAAATTAGAGAGTAATACTTTGAAATTTCTGAATGTATGTGTTTATGTCTGATGGACTGTGAGTTTATTGCAGGCAAGGTTTGGCCCTTTACAGCTTTGAGCTAGGCCCTGTGCTTTATGCTAAATAAGTAATAGTTGCTCAGTGAATGTTGATTATCCATAACTAACCATTGTTCAATAAGAAAGGATCATTTCAGAAACCCTCTATGCAAATCCTTTAGTATATTTTTGTTATATATGCTATTTTAATCACAAAATGTTTAGTTTCCTTTAATTTGCCAATAAGAGAAGAAAAGAAATGGAAGATTGAAGTAATCATTGAATTTTAGACAAATTTTTCTTCACACCTAGAGAGAATATTTCCTTAAAGATTCCTTTAAGAAAAAAAGAGGGAAAAAAAAAAGATTCCTTTAAGATTTAGAAGATAGTCCATGAAAACATTGCAGTAGGATATTAGGAAATCATCGCTAATCCATTTTTGCTCTTTGCCCCCACATCTCACTTTGTGGCCATGTTAATGTTTCTACCTTATTAGGATTTTATTCTTTTCTATTTTATTTACTATTATGAAATTTTTGACTCTTATCTTGAATTCTGAATTTACTTTGTTCTTTTAATTGGCTGGATTTTACTATTAAATAGGGTTTTTCAATTTACCTTTGATCTTTTGTTTTATTCAATATGTTATTAAGTGGCACCAAAATGTAGGGTATTTCCTTTGGTTTGTGAAGTTATATTTTTTCCCCACATTGCTTTCTCTATCTGGATTTTTACATGCTTACATACTGCTGTGGTCTGAATATTTGTGTCTCCCTAAAATTCATATATTAGAATCTTTACCCCAAGGTGATGGTATAAAGAGATGGAGCCTTTGGCAGAGCCCTCATAAATGGAATTAGTGCTTTTATAAAAGAGGCCCAAGGGAGCAGCTACCATGAGAGAACACATCTGTGAGTCAGGAAACAGGCCCTCACCAGACACCAAATTTGCCAGTGCCTTGATCTTAGACTTCTCAGACTCCAGAATGTTTGCTGTTTATAAGCCACCCAGTTTATGGTATATTTTTTTATAGCAGCCCAAACAGACTACGACATATACTTTCTTTTTCCATTTCATTTTATTTTATTTTTTCTTCCTCTAGTATATGTTCATATTTGTTGTTTTAGGCCAGACTGACTGCAAAGGGCTAATTCGTGTTCAAGGATTGGCAAGAAAAGTTTAGTTGCGGTACAGAATTGTACTAAAATAACAAGCAAAATAATACAAAGGATATAAACCAGATAAAGATATAGGGATATGAGTGGATATTGTTTCCCAGGGTCTCCCTTGTTCTTCATGTGTTGGTGGTAATTGTAGCTCACTTGGTGTGAGGAACCCACTAGGAGGGAAGAGCTCAGAACCCAGATTTTGTTAGTTTTGTGTCATTAGGCTGGTGGGGAAAGGAGAAAGGGGAGAGCCCATCAGCCTCCTCTTCTACATAGTACCATATGGGGCATTGCTTGCTGTGACATTCATTTATTAGATCTCTATTCCCTACTACCTTACTGGGCCTACAGTTGGCCTGGACATGTCATCTCACAGTTGCTATACTGTTTTTCAGTATCTTTTTAGAGATATCTGCTGATATATGAACAAATATACATACATAACACATTAGAGACTTTACTCACATTTTACTTTTTTATTTCCACTGGGTAAAATATCCAGGAATTTGTTCCATATTAGTCCATTAATTAGTTTTTTTATTGATGGATATTTAAATTGTTTCTAGTCTTATACTTACCAGAATTTAGTTAATAGTTTTGTACATGTGTGAGTACATCTGCAGAATAAATTGCCAGAATGCAATTGCAATGTCAAAGAGTATGTGCATTTGAAATTTTGAAAGATAGGACCAAATTGTTTTGGGATGTTATTTTATCTTTTGCTTTTTTTGTCTAGTTGTATAGCCTGCTGGTGAGGGGCACAGGTGATAAAACCAGACTGCTGGGTTAAAATCCTGATTTTGCCAGTTATCAGCTTCTAAATGTTAACATAATATTGATAATAGTTCTTACCTACTGGGTTACTGTTAGAAGTTAAGTGAGGTAATACTTATAAAGTACCTAGAACGGTTCCATGGCATACACAAAATCACTATAAAAGAATTAGTGTTTATTTGGGAGAAGAGTTGTATAAAATCTGGCTTCGCTCTGCCATTTTTACTAGGAAGTATTTAACTCCTTAAAATCCTATTTTCCATTATCCCTTTGCTTCCATAGAACTATATTTGTATTTCATTCCTTCCTACCTACTCAGACTACTGCTTCTCAATCTCATTTTTTTGTTTCCCCTTTCTTAAATATTCCTGGCCCTCTGAGTTCTGACATAGGCTTTTCTTATCACATTTTCAGATGCTGCTTGTGCCTTGTCATTTATTCCTCCAGCTTCAGTACCATAAATATCAGTGGCTCTAAATCTAGTGTATTTTAGAGTTAGATGGGGGAACTTTAAATGATAATTCCTCCTGTAAAAAAAACCCACTTTGGCATATGTTCTTCTAGACTTTTCATTAGGCATTTCAAAGGCAAGAATTGTATTGTTATGTTAATACATATTCTTTTGTAAACTTTTTTTTAATTTAAGTGGATGAAATAGAAAGCAGTTTTTATTTCTTTCCCTGAAACTAAACTAAAATTTTCTCATTAATATATTTATTGATTAACCGCTTCTGTATCAGTTTGTAAATCATATCTGATAAAAGACAGAATTCAACAAGGAAACATCTACCTGTAGCAGCCTTCCTAATTATCTCTAGAGCTCAGACAGTACTGGTACCTTGCATGAAATTGTCTCTAACAAGTTTTCTTTAACTGATCTCTACTCACATACTGACTTTTCCTTTATTTTGCTATAATGCTTTTCAGTTGCATAGTATTTTTCTACTTACCTGCTTGTCTTTTTTCCAAATTAAATTTTGGGCATCCTGCAGATAAGATTGATTGTTTTGGTCCATCAACAAAAATGTATTGAAATAGACTGTTAGGTATTATGGAGTGTATAAGGCAGTTTCTGTTCTTAGGGATCTGTAATCTAGCTGGTAGGAAAGACTGTAAACACATGAAACAGTAATAAAATCAGCATGTCTCACAGTACTTAACACAGTTTTACGTACACGTATACATACTAGGTCATAAATGCCTACTTATTAAGTAGAAGTTAGTATTTTATTTTGATTTACTCCATGTGTATTATGTATTAAATACTCACTATATGCCAGGCACTGCAAAAAGGAAAGAAGGAGAATATGCCCTCTAGTGCTAGTCTTTGTATCTACCATTCATTGTGTTGTAGGTTGTAGGCAGTTAGTAAGAATTATTCATGAGAGAATGACCCTAAAGTTCAGTATGTTTTGTATCCCTAAGGATTCTAAACTTAAGAAGAAATCCTGTTCCCTTACTAAGTCTTCAAATAAATCTGTTGTCCTCTAAAAATGTCCTCTAAAAACATACTAATTTATAGATCTTTATCAATAAAGGAAATAACAGCTGTGGAACAAGAATAAAAGACATAATTTTTTTTTATACATAAGTTTTATTTTTTAGTTAGTTGGAAAAAGATTTGACATATTTAAAAATATTAAATAGGGTTGAGGTGGTACCACATAATAAAAGTATTAGAAAAGTGATCTTCAAGGTGTATCAATTATAAAGCAGATGAAAACTTGAATGACAAATATCTAGTAAAATTTTCTAGTAAAAAAGTCAATGCAACCCATGCTACAAAATAAAAATGAGAAAGCCATATAAATAAAGCACATAATGTTCTACACCTTAGGGTAATGAAATTAGTCAAGTAAAAAAAAAAAGCAATTCTAGAATTGGAATAAATTCTCAGTGAAGAGTCTTGGTTGTTTAGCTGGGAGTTCTCTAAGTCTTTCTTTAAATGACATTTTAAAAGCCCTTGGTATCAAATAGCATCTGCATATGTAAATCAGTTGTTAATGATATATTCCAAGACTTTAGTGCTAGACTTTCATGATTCTGAAATTTAATTTATTGAGACATTACATGTCAAACTAAAAGGAAAGCTATAATACTCTTAACCTTAAAGAGATGCTACATTTTTGCAATAATATGTATTTCCAGACTAAGACTTTTCCCCTTCAAAAGTAGAATTTAAAGGGTAAGCATCTAACCAGCTAGCAAAATTCAACATTTCATTTATTTCAAAATCGATTTTATTGCAGCCAAAACAGTGGAATTAACTGTACATAATAAACTATTATATATATATACACATTAAGTTATAGGGAATAAAGTTTATTTTGGCAGATAGTGTTAAAACAAAATTAAAGTTGCATACATTAGTAACATAACTCAACATCCTTAATTTGGTATAAGTGTGACAACATTTTCTTGCTTTCCTGTGTTCTGCTAAATCACTGGTACCTAAATTGCTTTATAAAACTGATATGCTGAAATTTAACTTTACTGTTTTCGCTTACGCTCTGATTCCAAACAAAATTTTTCATAAGCTTCTTCTATCTCTGGGTCCATCTCATCATCAATATCATCCAAGTATGGATCACCAGCCCCTGATAAATCTGTTCCATTTTCTTCATAATCTGGAAAAAAGTCCTCTCTTTCAAGTAATTCTTGATATTTCTCTTGGTAATCTGGATCAGCTGCAGTGAAAGGAACACCATCAGATGTATAAAATGTTGGTTCATTCATAAAGTAGTTGGGATCATTTTCAGGTGTTGCTTCTCTGTATGTTGAAGTTGCATGAACTCTACCCCAGTTACTAGACCGGAGTTCTACAAGCTTCAGGAGCATCTGTTTTACATCTCTGCTGCAGTTTGCATCTAGGACAACATTTTCAATTCTCTGAATAATTTCTTGCATATCAGTCTTTCCTTTTTCTTTCCAGGCATCTTCCAAAACTGACCCTGTCAACTTCAGTAATTTTACTGCACAAATTAAGTTGTCATCCATAGGATTAGAAAAGAGGGCATTCAGCAACTCTCGAAGACCAACCTGAAGAATGTCTGCTCATGTAACCTGTCCATTTGTTCCCTTGATCTCGAGGTTAAGATAAAGCTCTCCCAGAAAGAGCACAAATGCATGAAATCGTTTTCGAGTAACTTCATCCCCTTTTGCAGCTTGATCTTTAACTTCATATTGAGTCCGACATCTTTGAAGTAGCGATTGGCGGAAGTTGCCACTCTGTGGACTAATTGTCAGATGATGGGACAGGTAATTACACAGGCGAGCTCCCATGTAAGAGAAATTTGGGATAGATGTGGCCTGTTGATAGATGAGTTCCACAAGTTCTTGCAAAGCATCATCTGTTGCAACCCAACCATTCAGGGTCTCTGCAAACTGTTCAATTTCAGTTTCAAAGCTGCCAGGCTACTCTGTAAGATTATTCAAAAAATCTTGGACATATTCTGATAGAGTGGGATAATCCTCACAACCATCCTCATAGGATTCTGTATAATTAGAAGACTATCCTGATGGGTAAAATTCGGGGGGCATTCACAGACAGCTTAGACATCAATACAGGAGCTACAACCACCTGGGGTTTAGCCATTGCTGACTCCCAGTTCTGCTGTGGGATTTTATCCTGTGAACTAGACGGAGCTCTCAGGGGCCTCGTTTGCTCTGGGGCCGGATCGAAACCGTCCGACATGCTCCTCCTCCGCCGCCTCCTTCTCCAGGGGCCGCTGCAGCTGCGCTCGGGATAGGACGCGGAGGTAAGGCGCCGCGGACCAGCTCTAACCCCTGCGCCTCACTCGGGCCTCATGGAGGAGGAGGGTGGCGGGCCCGGCTCGGCTGCTCGGTGCTTCAGGCGGAGCGGACGGCAGCCTGAGCACCCGCGCTGCCGAGCGCCCGCCTCCCACGGCTACCCTCCGCTTTCCGATTCTCCCTTCTAATTTTAATCTTCGAATATTTATATTTGTCAGTTTGGGGCATTCTCATTCAAATACATAGTATTTGTTGAGTGAATGTTTATTTTTTTATTTATTTATTTTCTGCCTCCTCAGCATGAATTTCCAAGTAGAGTGAATATTTAAATGGTAATTAAATTACTTTTCCCTTAGAAACTTCATTATCTTTCTTTTTTGTCTCAGAAATGTTTTGGTCAGTTTTTTTGTTTTGTTTTCTGTGTTTTTGTTTGTTTGTTTTTAAGAGAGGGTCTTGCTCTGTTGCCCAGACTGGAGTGTAATGGCATGATTATAGCTCACTGCAACTTCAACTCCTGGGCTCAAGCAGTCCTCTCAGCCCAGCCTCCGAGTTGCTAGTTCTACATGTGTGCACCACCCCGCCCAGCTAATTTTTTTAAAAATTGTATTTTGTAGAGATGGGGTCTGGTTATATTGCCTAGGTAGGTCTTGAATTCCTGGTTTCAAGTGTTTTTTTTTTTTTTTTTTATAGCCTGTATTTACTGTGTCTAGTTTATCAGTCAGTAAATGTATATTGTGTATTTTCTGTCAGGCAGTGTAGTGTGTCTCTCCTATAATCTCTCTAAGATACTGAACCGTAAGCATGACTCCTTATTTGTCTGAATAAAGAATTTCCTATGGTCTAGCCATTATGGATAATCTGTTGGATTTGTTGCTCTGGTCATCTTATCATTTGAATATTTGACTTATTATGAAGACAGGTTTCTATTTTTACATCTAGATTTCTTATCTTATATGATAAGAGAGTAGAAAGATGAGAACACTTCAATTTAAGTGCAATGCTGAACTCTCTAATTTGTTTTCATAACTGTAGTAGATGGCCTCCTGAAATTATGCATTCTCATTTATTTGCCAGTCTTTTTTTTTCTTTCTTTCTTTTTTTTTTTTTTTTTTTTGAGACAGAGTCTCATTTTGTTGCCCAGGCTAGAGTGAGTGCCATGGCGTCAGCCTAGCTCACAGCAACCTCACACTCCTGGCTCAAGCAATCCTCCTGCCTCAGCCTCCCAAGTAGCTGGGACTACAGGCACGCGCCACCATGCCCGGCTAATTTTTTTTTTTGTACATATATTAGTTGGCCAATTAATTTCTTTCTATTTATAGTAGAGACAGGGTCTCGCTCTTGCTCAGGCTGGGTTTGAACTCCTGACCTCGAGCAATCCGCCCGCCTCGGCCGCCCAGAGAGCTAGGATTACAGGCGTGAGCCACCGCGCCCGGCCATTTGCCAGTCTTTTAATGCAAGACCAAGGTGTTTATTTTTTATTATTTAATATAGGAGTATTGTGTGGAGTTTGTCATTGTCTTTCTTGTATAAACCACACCCATAATTCCTTCTTTGAAATGTTAAACTTACTTTTCTTTAAAATAGAACAAAAACATTGCATGGACATTATCCAGTTCAGTTCCTCTTCATACATACTGACATTTATGTTACCCTGAATGCTTGGGGTATGAAATATTTTCCAGTATATCCACAAAAAAAGCTCCCACCAGTTGAATTTTTCCTAAGAGTCAAAGAATTGTTTCTGTGAAGTGGAAATTGACTAAGAGAACTTCTATATTCAAATTAGTATATTACCTATCAATAATTAACTGTGTTATAATGATTAGGCACAAATTACAAGCATTTTAGGTAATTGATTATAATTACATTTTCACCTAAATTGCTATAATTATTTTTATATACAATTCTTTTCTTTTGCTTTGCTCCTCTGCATCATACATAATTTGTATGAATGAGTTTACAGGAAAGTTTGTTTGAAGCAGGTTTGTAATTCCTAAGATTTTCTTCATAGATCTTTTAAAATTTAGTCATACTTTTAGAAATCATTTTTCGGTGGGACTCTTACCAGAAATAGTACTAACAGGAATATTTGGTAATTCTTCACCATTTAACTTCGTTTCATAACTTACAGAAGGATAAAAACATTCTAAAATAAGAATATAAAAAAGGAAAAAATAGTTTAAATGGGGAAGATTTAGCACATGGATATTTATATAAACATGATAGTGCTTAACTATTTGACAGGTACTATATGTGCTGTATATAACAATTCACATACTTCTCATAGCAAACTTTTGATATAGTGGGTTCTATTCTCATTTTCCAGAGGAAACTGGCATATAGGATGAGGAGTTTACCTGAGGACAGCCAGCCAGTAAGTGGCAGAACTGGGTTAATCCTAGACAGTCTGGCTCTAGAGTCTGTACTTTTAACAAAAACACTTTCATGAAAAGGAATATAACAGTGTTAGAATTTATTTCAAATACTACTGATTTTGTGATTGTAATTTTACTCAGATTACATTTGTTTAAACAGATTTGTTTTGGTCTATTTTAGGAATAAAATTTAATGATTTTTCGAGCTACACATGCCCCACCCAAAATCTTTCTTTAAGACATGAACTCTATCTGCTTTGAGCACTGTGTAGCCCCTTTATTCAACTCTTTGTTACCAGGCTTCTCAACTTTTCCCTTATAAACATATGTAGAACAAGAAAAACAGAAGTTTTGAACTAGTTTGAATTAGTTTACAGCTCAAGTTGACAAAGCTGCCTGTACCTAGAATTCAACAACCAACGTATCTTTACACAGCCATCTATTGGTAATTGCTTTGCATATGCATTCAAGAAAAACTTAAGATAAACCATGTCAGATAAGATTTTGGAAGTGTATTTTAGTCATTCTCCTGTTTCTTTCCTTATATGGCTCAATAAACTGACCAAATTTAGTCGAATATTTTAAGTCAGCAAGTCATGTGTCTCTTAATGTGCTGCATGTGTTAGCTTTTGATTCTCTTGGCAACAGTATTTTTATGGGCATGCCTTGCCAATTTTTTGTATATACTTTATAAATGTTCAGGAGAACAGTTTGAATGAACTTCAGGATCATACGTAATGTATATTTTGTGAAAATACTTTTTTTTCCTTTTTTTTTTTTGAGAAAGGGTTTTACTCTGTTCACCAGGCTAGACTGCAGTGATGTCACCATAACTCACTGCAACCTCAAATTCCAGGGTTTAAGCCATCCTCCTGCCTCAGCCTCTCGAGTAGCTGGGACTATAGGCACACGCCATCATGACTGGCTAATTTTTTTATTTTTTGTAGAGATGGTGCCTTGCTATCGTGCTCAGGCTGATTTCAAACTGTTGCCTCAAGCAGTCCTCCCACTTTGGCCTCCCCAAATGCTAGGATTACAGGCATGACAATACTTTTAGCATTTAATTTATATTAAAACATTTCAAAAACATATTACATTTATAAACAAAAAAGAACAAGCAGACTTAACATTAACTGCTTAAGGTGTTTTTATTGTTGTTTCTTATGTTATATTGAGTTAAAAGCATAAACATTTAAAAATCAAAATGAGCATTCCTGTATATTAATCTTTTTCAAACAGCCAGGGCAATCACCTTCTTCAAATGGAGAAGCTTTAAAGATTAATAGTTTGTCCTAAAATTTTTTTATTCTCAATATCAAGATTACTCATAAGATGACAAATAAGACTGTATTCTGGATCATGCCTACCTTTATCCTCATTACATTCAGCTTTGCATCTTTATATGCTAGAGCTATTTTACACTTGTTCTTTTGTTAGACTCAAGTGTAAAGCCTTCTTTAGGAAATATTTCCTAACTACCATCCTTAGTTCTCCTTTTCTGAGTACTCATAATAACTAGTGGATATGTCTATAATTACTTACCATATTCCTTTTGATATAATCATCTGTATATTTGTCTTCTGTACTAGATGGTGAACGTCTTTTTTTATTATTTTATATTTTCTTCTTTACTTTTTCTTTCTTTTTCTTTTCAGCTGGCTGTTTCTGAAATGGTGAATGTCTTGAACTTTCTATTTCTAGCCCTTTACTAACTGAATAAAATACCACAAATATCTTTTTTTTTTTTTTTTTGCCAAGCAGAATATACTAATCATAATTTAATCTTAACTCTTTTCTTATTTTTTCATAATCATTTCTCTATGCTCTCTCCCTGAGTGATTTCAGGTCCCATTGTTTTAACTATTACCTCAGTGCAGATAATTTCCAAATTGTTATTTTCATCCCACATTTCTTTTCAGAGCTTCAGATCTGTGTGGTTAGATGGGTAGGGATACTGGGACCTATAAATTCAGTATATGCAAAACTAATGAAATCATCTTTATTTCCTCAACCTGCTGTTTGAATCTGTGGTATTTATCTTTTTTTTTTTTTTTTTTGAGACAGAGTCTCGCTTTGTTGCCCAGGCTAGAGTGAGTGCCGTGGCGTCAGCCTAGCTCACAGCAACCTCAAACTCCTGGGCTCGAGTGATCCTTCTGCCTCAGCCTCCCGGGTAGCTGGGACTACAGGCATGTGCCACCATGCCCGGCTGATTTTTTTTATATATATATCAGTTGGCCAATTAATTTCTTTCTATTTATAGTAGAGACGGGGTCTCGCTCTTGCTCAGGCTGGTTTCGAACTCTTGACCTTGAGCAATCCGCCCGCCTCGGCCTCCCAAGAGCTAGGATTACAGGCGTGAGCCACAGCGCCCGGCCTGTGGTATTTATCTTAATGAATGGCTTCTACCTCACTCTCGCCCTTCGTATCCAATCTTTCATTAAGCCTTGCATTTTGTCTGCTAAGTTTCTCTTCATGTAGTTCCATTCTGAGTACAGGCATATCTTGCAGACACTGTGAATTCAGTTCTAGACCATTGCAATAAAGCGAGTCACTCAAATTTTCTGGTTTCCCAGTGTATATAAAAGTTATCTTTAGCCGGGCGCAGTGAACACACAAATGATAAGAAAGCCTCACTGCCGATATGGAGAAAGTTTTAGTTGTCTGGACAGAAGATCAAACCAGCTACAACATTCCCTTTAAGCCACAGCAGAATCCAGAGCAAGGACTTAACTCATGCAATTCTAAGAAGGTTGGGAGAGGTGAAGAAGCTGCAGAAGACAGAAGCTAGTGGAGGTTGGTTCATGAGGTTAAAGGAATGAAGCCACCTTCATAAGTGCAAGGTAAAGCAGCAAGTGCTGATGGAGAAGCTGCAGC
Organism: Microcebus murinus; assembly: GCF_040939455.1. NCBI lineage: Eukaryota > Metazoa > Chordata > Mammalia > Primates > Cheirogaleidae > Microcebus > Microcebus murinus. The sequence goes on from NC_134113.1 coordinate 37,268,721, forward strand.
AAGTTATCCAGAAGATCTAGCTAAAATAACTGATGAAGGCAGCTACACCAATGTAGATGAAACAGCCTTCAATCATTAATAAAAGAAGATGCTAATCAGGACGTTCATAGCTAGAGAAGAGAAGTAAGTCAATGCTGGGATTCAAGGTTTCAAAAAACAGGTTGACTTTCTGTTAAGGGTAATGCAGCTAGTGACTTTAAGTTGAAGCCAGTGTTTATTTACCATTCAGAAAATCCTAGGGCCCTTAAGAATTACGCTAAATCTACTCTGCCTGCTTTCTTTATAAATAGAACAACAAAGCCTGGATGACAGCACATCTGTATACAGGATGGTTTACTGAATATTTTAAGCCCACTGTAGACCTACTGCAGGTAGCACTTTTAATTTCCTTCAAGAATATTTCCTTTGCATTCACAACTTGGCTGTTTGGCACAGGAGGCCTAGCTTTTGGCCTGTGTCAGCTTTCAACATGACTTTCTCCCTAAGCTTTAATCATTTTTAGCTTTTGATTTCAAGTGAGAAACGTATGACCCTCTTCCTTTCATTTGAACACTTAGAGGCCATTGTAGGGTTATTAATTGACCTAATTTCAATATTGTTGTGTTTCAGGGACTAGAGAAGCAAAGGGAGAAAGAGAGAGAGAGCTGAATGGTGATTGGTAGAGTAGTCAGAACACGTTTAATCAATTAGTTTGCTGTTTTATGGGCATGATTCATGTGCCCCCAAGCAATTACTATACAATAGTACAATAGTAACATCAAAGATCACTGATCACAGATCACCTTAACAGATATAATAATAATGAAAAAGCTTGAAATATTTGCTAGAAATACCAAAATGTGACACAGAGACTCAAAATAAGCACATGCTGTTGGAAAAGTAGCACCAATAGATTTGCTCAATAGAGGGGTACCACAGGCTCCCACTATGTAAAAAAACATAATATCCTGTGGTTGTTTCTCCACATTATGGTTGATTTAATGCTTTTCATATAAGAGTCAAGTTTTCAATTTTCTTTTTATGTAAACACTGCCTATTCATTGTGGACATTTTGAAAATGAAGGAAAATTTAAGAAAGAAAATAAAAATTTATAGTCTCACAACCAATGACTTTAACCTTTAGAATATATTAGTTCAAGTTTTTTGTGTGTGAATATTTTTTAGTAAAGTTGGAATCATATTAAGCATCTTTTCTTAAAAGCTTTACATTGTGGGCATTTTCCCATATCTTTTTATCCTTTCCCATATCCATATTTGCATCCTTTTCAAAATACTAAATACTCCTATGGCCATACCACCCTGAACATACCAGATCTCATCTGATCTTAAATGCTAAGCAGGGTCAGGCTTTGTAAGTGCTTAGATGGGAGACTGCCTGGGAATACTGAGTGCTGTAGGCTTTTAAAAAAACAACTAAAAAACCTAAATATCCTTAATATATTGTGGGCTTTTCCACATATCCCTTTACAAAGAATCATTTCTTATTTGCTTGACATTATTCTTCATTTTAAAAAAATCATATTTGTACTAAACACGTTAAGTAGAGATTTATATTTTTATATTGATGATAAAAAGTCAGAATGCTGTTTTGGAGAATATGGGATTTAAAAGAGGTTGAGAAAAAAGGCAAATAGAATTTAATCAATATCTTTTCTCAAAGAAAATCAATGATTACTCTTATAAATAGGTCTAATATTATTGCAGGTCACTGAGTTATTAGCTCATTCAAATAACATTTTATAAACTACTTTCTGATAGAATTTTGGTGTTTCTTCTGTTACTAGATAACTATGGTTCTCAAATCTCTTCTACTCTTTATTCCTTTAACGACTACTCCATGGAAAACACAGAGTTCTTTTCTCAAGCAATATATATTTAAAATCCATATAAATGTTACTTATTTATTCATTTATCATTTCCTGTATGTAAGGTATGTTCTGGGTACTTTGGGACCCTGCCATAAGGTTACTTATAACTTTTTCCAGAAAGAAGAATCATGATACATAAGAATTTTAAACATGATAGGAAATTTTAGTGATATATAGCTGTCCAGCTTCTTCCTTTCACTTGCAATATGAAGACATCAAAGCCCAAAAAGATTTAAGTTAGTTGTCCACAGCCACAGAATTTGTGGCAGAGCCAGAACTAGAACCTAAAACCAAAAGCTATGATTCCCTCTCAGTGCTTTTCCACTTTAGGTATATTATTAATATATAGTACTTTTCTTGACATAAACTTTATCATTTTCCTCCTTAGGTGAATGCAACTAAAAGCATTTCTTTTGCTTCTGTGGCAGGTCAAAGAAAATTGGTTCCATTAATACAATAAATGCTTATTAAGTACTTAGGATGTGTGATATCCAGGTGTAGAGACTGCAGATAGGTGAGAAATAGGTTGATAAACTAGGAACATCTGTTAAATGCAGTGTGTTAAGTGTGTAAAGAGCTTGTTTTGTGTTATCTGAGATTCTGTGTTAGAATCTCAGCTCTATCATTTCTTGTCTGTGTCATTTATTCAAGCTACTCATTCTCTTTGAATCTTAGCTTCCTCCTGCAGTCATTCACTCATTTATTTATTGAGCCTCTACCACATGCCAAGAACTTTGCAAGGTACTGGGGATATAGCAAAATTCTTGCTCTCATCAAGCCTTAATGCTGGGTGTAGGATAAACAGATGATAAACAAATAAATAAGCAAAATATATAGTATGTGGTATGGAGAAAAATAAAGCAGATACTCAGGACGTAAAATGGTGGGGAAGGGGGTTATAATTTTAATATGGTGGCCAGGAAAGGCATTAACCATAAAAGTGACAGTTAAGCAAAGGCTTCATTTACAAAATGTGGTTACAGGTATATCTCACTTATGCGTTGCTCGTATATAATGCTTATTCATTATATCTGATTAGCCAACCTCAAACTGTTCTTTCTAGGTTCAAAGGGCAGTTAAGAAACTCTTTTGTGTTTGCTCAATCAGTTGTACTCTCTTTCTGTCATTAATATTCTATTTTTTTGTTGATGTGTTTTCATTCCTAGAAAATAGTTTCTTTTCCCAAATATAAACAAACAGGGACTTCCTTTATTGGTTAGTACTGGCTAGGTGTTAGTGTGCTAGTTTTAAGCCTCTTTTAAGGGGGTGGGAAGGTTATGCTCTATGTGTACCAAAATCTATTAATAAACAGCTTTTTTATGACACATCAATCTTGATTACTTTCAGTAGCTACTTAAAATGTCTTTCTGGTTTCTTAATAAACTTGATTTTTTATTACATTTAGATAGGTGGGTAGCACATTAATTCTCTAACAGAGATGTCTTGGCAATAAACTGAAGAGGATAGCATAAATGAATATTTTGCTAATCAATCGTATTAGAACCAGTTTTAAAGAATGTAGAGAGGATAGTCATCAGCCCATATACTCTTAGTTGTATGTCACTTCTGTGCTGATCATAGATAAGAAACAGCAGCTGATTAGCTTAATGTATCCCATTTTCCCAAGTTAGAAAAAAGTCACTTGCCCTTCTGAGTAAATAATAATGACTTATGAATGAGGAAAAAACCCCTTTCACCGAGGTCCTTGAATGGATTTCATCCCATCTTCCGAACTCCCGAAATCAAATACCTTTGTGCATGACACAGACTTCACATTCTTAGGCAAGAGTCCTGGTAATATAAGCATCTCCATAGGAACTATATTATGATGATTATGAATAGTACCAATTCCAGAAAGCTTCCCCAGAGTAAATAGAGTATGTCTATGAATACAACCTATCTAATAGGACATTTATAAAGTGCTTATTTATCACATATATAATAGTTCAAATACCACAATTCAAAAATCTGAAATCTGAAATACTCCAAAATCCAAAACCATTTGAGCACCAACATGATGCTCAAATGCTTATTGGAGCATTTCAGATTTCAGATTTTCAGATTAGGGATGCCAAAGTGGTATAATGCAAATGTTCCAGAATCCAAAAAAAAAAAAAAAAAAAAAAAGAATTCTGAAATCAAAACCACTTCTGGTCCTAAGAATTTTGGATAAGGAATATTCTAACCTGTAATACATTTTCAGTAAATGGTTCCTTTTAGAGAACTGTTTTTTAATTTAAAAAGTTAAGATTTTATATGTAAATAATTACAGCATGGCAATATATGTATATTTAAATAGCCATAATACAATGAGTTAAATATTGGCTATTATGAGAGTTCCCTATATTAGTATTGGAGAAATTACTTCCAGCTGGCTGAACAGCTTCTTGGTTAGGGTGACATTTGTGCTAGTCCTTGAAGGATGGGAAGAATTAGTATATTCATTGTCTTATGGAGCAGACGTTTAATGAGTGAAAATGAGTACAGGCACCAAAGCTAAAAAGCATGAACTATAAAATAGAGAACAGTGATGAAGTAACATTGAATGGATGAAAAGTATACATTTTAAAAATATGTATTTATAGATAACTTTCTGCATGCTAGCCTCTATTCTACATGTTGTATCTCTGGTGATGAGCAAGACAGACAAGTTGTCCTTTTCTATGGAGTTTACATTCTAGTAGAGGTAGAAAACATATAAATAACTGTGGATATTGATGTTATTGATAATAGATTGAGATAGAGTGGGAGAAATTATTTTTTGTTTTTTTGCTTTTTTAAAGACAGAGTCTCACTCTGTTGCCCTGCCTAGAGTGCAGTGGTGTCATCATAGCTCACTGCAGCCTCAAATCCCTGGGCTCCAGCAATCCTCCTACCTTAGCCTCCTGAATAGCTGGGACTGCAGGCACTTGCCACCATGCCAGGCTTTTATTTCTTGTAGAGACAGGGCTCGCTATTCTTCAGGCTAGTCTTGAATTCCTGGCCTCAAATAGTTCTCCTTCCTCAGCCTCCCAGCACTAGTACTGGGACTACAGGCATGAGCCACCATGCCGACCTTAGGAATTAGTTTAAAAGGATGTCCAGGAGGGCCTTTCTAAAGAAGAAACGTCTGCATTGAGACTTGTGTGATGAGAAGGAATCAGCATGCCTAAATCTGGGGGTAGGGCATTCCTCTCAGTGAAAACAGCAAGAACAAAGGCCCTGAAGAACATAGATAAGAAATAGAAAGGTGTCCACTGTAGCTGGAGTAAAGTGATCTTAGGAACAGCTGTGGAGAACAGTTAGTACCTTGGAGAGGGTTTTTGTGAGAGTAATGTATATAAATCAGTAAAATAGATAAAGCACTTCTCATATGATGTGGCACAAATAAGCATTAATAAAAGTTCCTTTCTTATTTGCTATAGAGCTGTGGTTCTCAAAACTTTTCATCTCAGGACCTCTTTATACTCTTAAGAATTATTGAAGATTCCAATAAACTTTTGTTTCTGTAGGTTGCATGTATTATATTTACAATTTTAGAAGTTAAAACTGAGGATTTAAAATATCTATGCATTCTTTAAAAAATAATAGTAACTTGCCCATGTTACATAGAAAGCATTTTTAATTATAATCCGTAATTCATTTTTTCTTGAAAGTTTGAATTTATAATTGGTAACAAATATACTATTAGTTGCTTTTCTTGAAATGACAGACTCATTTGTTTATTTTTAAGAAAATGCCCCAAAAGTTACATTAACCATAGTTTGTCTTTCAAGTGGAAATACTATTCCATGGAAAGGTTTCCCCCAAAATAAGACCTACCCATAAAATAAGCCCTAGCAGGATTTCTAAGCATTTACACACTATAAACCCTATCCCGAAAATAAGACCTAGTGATGGGTGTGGCTACGCAGCATATGTGCACCACAACCCATGCATTTCATCGCCAAGCGGTAAGCGAAACGAGCAGCCCTTCTCATCTGCCCCATGAGAGCTCTATTGCTTGACATGAGAGATTGGGGCCAATGGTTCTAAAGGAAATAGAGTTGCAAGAAATTCAGGATGGAATTCAGGGTTTGGAGAGTTATGATGATATTCCTGAAGAAGACAACTTAATTATATTTGAATAAATGTAGATTGTTGTACCGTACTTAAAAAAAATAACACATCCCCTGAAAATAAGCCCTAGGATGTCTTCTTGAGGAAAAATAAATATAAGACCCTGTCTTATTTTTGGGGAAACACGGTAGTTCACCATGCCAACTCAGTCCCACAAGTGCTTTTTCTCAAAACAATCATCTTTCTTGGAAGAAGTGCTTTAACACATATTTCTTATCTTATTCCACAGAATACTAAAGAGATGTGTATAAGGGGTCAGAACTTAATAAATACAGCTTTTCAGGGACATTCATGAGTAAAAATAGCTTTTAAAAACTGAGTGTATAGCGGTCAACACAGTGACTGTTAATAGAGGTTTTTGGTGGTTGGTTTCTTTGCCACTGCCTTGTGTGGTGGTAAGACACATGCAATTTTACGACTAGTACTTTTGACCCATCAAGTGCACATGTCAATAAAGTAAAAATGGGAAATAACATCTCAGTGCTATTTTGAAAATAATTTTTATCTTGTCAACTCCCTGAAAGGATCTTGCATTCCCCCTCCTTCCAACAGATCACTCTTTGAGGTCCAATGTTATGGAGAATATTATTGGTACTTACTTATAATGTTTTGATTGTTTTCACTTAATATGTGCTTGTTTTGCTAATTGGGTTGCCATAAAGAGTCTAGTTATATGCAGTACTGTTGTATGTGTGTTTAAGCAAGGACTCTTACAAGTTAGTTGGTATCATTGGCCTACTTGATGACAGTACAGTCAAGATAGCAGAAGATGAATTTGTAGAGAGTATTTATAAAAGCTTCTGACCAGGCGTGGTGGCTCATAACTGTGACCCCAGCACTTTGGGAAGCTGCTGAGGCGGAGGATTGCTTGAGCCCAGGAGTTCAAGGTTGTAGTAAGCTGTAATGGTATCACTATACTCCAGCCTGGGCAAAAGAATGAGACCCTGTCTCTTAAAAAAAAAAAAACACTACAAAGTAGGAATTTTATTCTATTGATGTATTATTTGGGGTGTTGATTCAGATTTTTTCCAATCATGTTTTTTGTTTTGTTTTTAGGCTTGCATTGATGACAATGTTGATATGGTGAAGTTTCTGGTAGAAAATGGAGCAAATATTAATCAACCTGATAATGAAGGCTGGATACCACTACACGCAGCTGCTTCCTGTGGATATCTCGATATTGCAGAGTAAGCCAGTTCTGTGTTTTGGTTTTATCCTAATACTATTTTAGAGACCTAAGATTTCATAGAAAAGTTAAAGATAAATGAGTGAACTCTTATATATTACCTTAATTCATGAAAATTATGCTTTCTGAGAAAAAAGAGTAAGTGGTTCTTAAAAATCTAAATATTGAATCTCTCAGTATCAGATCTTCTTCCTGTCTCCCCAGCTTCTCCTGTCTCCCTACCCTCTTTGGCCTTTAGTACTTTATATTAATAATTGTACACATTCTGTATTCCCATCTTTTTTTCTTTTGAGTATATCTAGAGCATTGTCAAGTGATTCAGGGTTAATATTTGGGAATCTAGTGCATTCCTAAATAATCATGAATTGTTAGGTGAAATTAACAATAATTCTCAGTTGGATTACCCTGCTATAGAGAGAATATGATACATAGTTCTCCTTTAGTCAGCTTGCTTAGTTCTTTAAGACTGTTTTCTAAAAATATATTTTTTAGAAAGTTCAGTGAGAAATGAAAAAGTTCACTGTATTCTCAACTACTTTGAATGTGTGTGTACTTTATAAGAAAATCTGATTCTTGAAGCATTTAACAGGTATAGATACCCTGAAAAAATAATTTTTTCATTAATTTTTCTTTTTACTGTGTATCCACATCATAAAGTTTTTTGGCCTTTCTGCTTACATCAAAGCTTATCAACTAATTAATATTGAAATGGTAATTGTACACTGTAAATATCTCTTAGTAAGCCTTCATAGTTTTATCTCTTTGTACATTTTGCTTTTTTCTCCATGTGTATTGGAGATACATTATGTGAGTTTCAAGGGGGAAACAGTGTATGGTGAAATAAAAAGTGCCCTAACTTGAAAATTGAAAGATCTGAGTTACTTGAGTTTTATTACTGACTACTACCAATTTCAGTACATCTTTTGGTAATTTGTTTCCTCTTTTTGGGCATAGATTGGTTTACGTATAAACTGAGGAAGTCTTTTTGCCATTGTAAAACAGCAGTGGTTGTTCCCACTTATAATCATGTTTCTGAAGTTCTGTACCTTCTTTTTGTACTTATGAAGCTCAGCTGAAGACTTAGATTTCTTCTTCATAGAAAAAAATATGTGCCTTTATCTTTAGCTGTACACAAAGATTAGGTACTAGACTCTGGAGGGAATTGTGGATTATGAATGCTTTCTCAACCACTATTGAGGAGTGTGACCTTGGCAAGTTGTTTAACTTTTCTAAGCCTAAGCTTTCTCCTCTATAAAATGGAAATAATGTTTCCTAAGTTTGTTTTGACAATTAAGCTAATTCATCAAGCACAGTATCTGGAAATACTCAGTATGTATTAACTTTTTGGCCATTATCTTTTTTATCTACTCTGGGAAAATGAAAACTCAACCTCTGTCTTTAGGTGTTTAATCATTGTATTTCCTTTTTTTATTCATGCTTCTGAATTTGAAAAAGCAATGATAATCGTCCTGAATAATTTCCTTCCATACACTTGATTGGGTCATAGATGCATTGTGTCATCATCACTTGGGATGCTCTTAGCTGCAAGTAACAGAATACCCAATTTAAAATGACCTAAAGAATAAGGGTACTTGTTAAATAGGGTACTATGTAGTTAGGAGGAAGGGCATTCAGATTGATTAAGCTGTCCATTGGTGTCAGCAAGGGTCTGGGACCTTTCAGTGTTTTCTTTTGAATGTCCCAGAATGGATTTTATACTTAGCCTTGTCCCTCCCCTCCCCCATGGTCACAAAATGAGTGCCACAACTCCATAATTCTGTTTTTACTTATCCACATCCAAAAGCAAAGTAAAAACTACGTTGGGGGTGGAAAATATCTTCTCCATATTCTGTGTATATCAAGGAGGAAAACCTTTCATAGAGAGGACTCTGATTGCCGAAGACTTCCCCTAAAGAGACTTATATTGGCCTGGGCTTGGTCATTTTTCTGTGTCCTAGCTGGGAAAAGTAAATATCTGGCATATTCAGCTTGTTACATGCCAGTAAATAGGTATGAGGAAGAGTAAGCAATTTTTTACAATTGTTAATATTATCGGTAGGGCAACTATTTTTATTTTTTGGAGGGTGGTTTATGGAATATGTGTTTCACAGGACTTGTATAAACAAAAGTGATCTTTTTTGGCCAAGGTTGACTAGAGTTTTGTAATCTAATTACCTTTCTCATAGGCAGTTTGAATTTATGGCTGAGTTATAACTGAAGTGTTTAAATCCATAGTTTCTTTGAACAAAATTACAATTAGAAGAATGATGAGTTTTCCTTTTTGCTCTTTCTGTCAGCTGGGAATCTTTTTTACAATTATGACTGACAATGTTTTGATAAAAGGCAATTTAACTCTAGTGTATACTAGGTTAATTGTTAAGGTGGTCATAGCCCAAAACCCTTCCGAATGCCTAATTGTTTTTATCAGCATAATCTTTTTCAGCAGTTAATTTCACTAATGAGTGAGAAGTTAAACCCTCATTTTCTTGGGTATAAAAAAATACAGCATGATAGCTTAAGAGATAGGGTAAAGCTATGCCCCAGATCACATTTTATAGGGGAGAAAGAAGGCTCTAATAATAATGATGTAGAGTCAATAATTACAAACCAGGGATGACCTGGGAAAACTGGGGCATATGATCCCTCTGCTAACTGAAGTATTTTAGATTTAAATTTAGGCCAGGCATGGTGGCCTGTAGTCATAGCAGTTTGGGAGGCTGAGGCGGAGGGATTCCTTGAGGCCAGGAGTTCAAGACTAACCTAAGCAACATAGTGAGACACTGTCTCTACAGAAAATTAAAAAATTAGCCAGGCATGATGATGTGTACCTGTGGTCCCAGCTACTGTGGAGGCTGAGGGGGGAGGATCGCTTGAGCCCAAGAGTTTGAGGCTGCAGTGAGCTATGATCAGGCCACTGCACACTAGCCTGAGTAAAAGAGTAAAAGACCCTGTCCCAAGAAAAAAAATTGTTGCAAATCCTGGTTCTGCTATTCACTAGTTTTGTGCCCTTGGCAACCTACTTAGTCTCTATGATTTAAGATTCATTATTTATATAATGGGGATGATCCAGCTTCTCCTGAGCTCTTATTTCTCATATGGCATTCTATTTCACATTTTTCGCTCTGTCAATACTGGATTACTTTTAGTTCCTCAACATTTCCTAATGGTTTATATCAGTGTATCTTTCCTCATAGTGGTTTATTTGTCTGCTTGCATTATTTGACCAGCTTCTACTAAACTCTCAGGATACAGTTTATGTAACAATTACTTCTTACAGGAAGCCTGTCTGATGTTCCTGGCTGATTCTTCAGCATCTCTATCTAACATGTTAATTATGCACATGCTTCTTTGCCAACTGTATTATGCACACAGACTAGTACTAATTCATCCCTCTGAAACAAGCAATCAAGCCCAGATTAATTTACTCTGAGAACGTGAGCATGATTAGGATACATTGAGTTCTGAATTTTTTATCTCCGTTGGAGATAGTAGAACAAAGAATATGAGGTGATAGATTCATTTCTAGGCATTTAATAATATTACATTTGGTCTGTAGCCTAGCAGAAGCCAAGTGAATAGATAAATGAACTATGGTCCTTCATATTGTGGTTCAGTTGTCTCACATTTTCCCCAATATAATTACCTGAAAGTTGAAACCCTTCCTTACCCTAGAAAGGGTAGAAGTCTTAGGGTAAAGTTAAAAATAGAGGTTGTATAATCATGTCCCTTCTGTAAAGTAGAAGGAAGGACAAAAAAATAAGGTGAGCTTGGGGAACCTCATATTATTCTCATTTTTATTAAGAACATGTACTGTTGTGAGTTTTTCATTCTTAGGAATATTAATTACTTTGTTTAACATGTATTAAAAATCATGCAGTTAAGTTAATAAATATTTAAGCACCTGCTCTGTATCCTGTCAGATATTAAAAAGTATGCATTAATATCATTCTTTTCCTTTGGTGTGCTCAATCAGCAGCATTATGGTCACCTAAAATAGTGTCACCTAAAATTCATATGGTGAAGCCCTAACTTCCAGTACTTCAGAATGTGACTGTATTTGGAGAAGGAGCTTTAAAGAGATGATTAAGTTAAAATGAGGCCGATAGAGTGATTTCTAATCCATTCGGACTGGTGTTCTTATAAGAGAAGGACATTTGGACACAAAAAGAGACACCAGGGTTCCTCACATGAAGAGGAAAGAGATGATATGAAGAAACAGCAAGAAGGCAGCGATCTACTAGGCAAGAAAAGAGGTCTCTGAAGAAAGCAAACCTGCTGGTACCTTGATCTTGGACTTCTAGGCTCCAGAACTGTGAGAAAATATATTTCTATTGTTTAAGTCACCCAGTCTATGGTATTTTGTTATGGCAGCCTAGCAAACTAATATAGGCAGTATAATAAAATTTTATGACAGTTCACATCAAAGTATATTCTTCTCTAAAATTAGAGTATTAGTATCATTGGCTATGTATCAGAAGTAAAATTGAATAGTATGACTTTGGACATATGAGGAAAGGCAAATGATTTTAGAGCCCAAGAAATATATGAAATTTATTCTTCTAATCTAGAACTATCATTTAGTTATAGCTGTAGCTCTATAGCTATAAACTATAACTAAGTTGTGGATTTGAATTATATGTGCACAGCATTGAAAACCAAGTTCTCTGACTGAAGAAATAATTAGATGAAAGCATAAGAGCTTTATAATGGCAGCCATTTTTCTTTTGTCCATTCCTTTTCGTTTACTAGCTGGAATCTTTTTATAAAAGAAATGTTTCCATATCTACTATTTGGTTACCCCAGTATAATTTTTATAGAGAAGATAGTATATATTCTTTATTTTTTCCCTGTATATACTAGTTTTTTAAATAATAAGTTTGCTCACTATCTGTTTTCAATTGGAACTAATTTTTTTTTTTAGTGGTTTAAGTAACTTTAGGAGCTCATGCATTTGAACATATTGATGTGTTTCAATCCATTGCAATTGTTATCTTTATCAATTAGCAGGTTGTACCATCTTTGACAATTAGAGTTTCTCCAAGTTGGCTTCTAAGACCTTTGGACGTGACCAAATAAAGAGGTCTTTAAAAGCTTCTCTACTTTCTGGTATTACAAGATGCTCCAGACTCATCTTTTACATTTCCTACTTAAGGTCTGGAATCCCCATTTCTCCACAGAGCCCTGTTCCTTATAAGGGGTGCCAAGAGTGCTCATTGCTGCTGGGTTGGTCATTGTTCCCAATTCAAAATTGGCACCAAGGTGTTTTTCTTTAACCTCTTCTGTCTTGTACCACTATTTCTCTCTCCCTCACTTCATTGCCAGGAACTGTAGGTTTACAATAACACATAATTACTGATTGGCTTCATCATATATTACACATACATTAGACTGAGTATAATAATACCACCACCAGCAACAATATAATTACTGAAAACAGTTTGTAGTTTTGTTTTTGAGGGTTTTGTCTTCTTTTTTTGGGCATTTCTTTTTGTCCCTAGGGTATCCAACATAGAATATTTCATCAAATTTCTATGTGTTGAATTCACTTGAGAGTTTACTTTTTTAAATTTAATTTTATTTTATAATTTATATAAAATACCAGTTTCAATGTTGATACCTGCTCTACCACTCTGTTTCATCCCATACCCTAGCAGTATCCCTTAAGAAAATTTTTATACTCTATCCCAGTTTGCTTTTTAATACAAGTATTATTTAAAATAAATATTAATACTACCCCATCTTTGTAGATAAATGATAGAATATCGCATGCCTATTTCTCCATTTTACTTTTCTCCCTTAACAGTCTATTCTGGAGATTACTATTTAGTGGACCATAGAGATGCTCCTCATTGTTCTTTTCAGTGGTAGCACTCCATTGTGTAATATGTCATTATAGCTTATTCAACCTGTCTCTCTTAATTGACCAATTAATGTTGTTTAATTGAATGACTGCAGTTTTAGTCTTGGAATTGTCCTTTTTTGTATTCTTCTAAATTATAGGAACTTTTGTGTTTATCTGAAAATATTTTTGAGTGATTTGTTTAATTAACATTTTGGTTGTTGATGTAGTTATTCTTTTTTTGGAGACAGAGTCTCACTTTGTTGCCCAGGCTTAGAGTGAGTGCTATGGTGTCAGCCTAGCTCACAGCAACCTCAAACTCCCGGGCTCAAGCAATCCTTCTGTCTCAGCCTCTCGAGTAGCTGGGACTACAAGCATGTGCCACCATGCCCGGCTAATTTTTTCTATATATATATTAGTTGGCCAATTAATTTCTTTCCATTTATAGTAGAGATGGGGTCTCACTCTTGCTCAGGCTGGTTTCAAACTCCTGACCTTGAGTAATCCGCCTGCCTTGGCCTCCCAGAGTGCTAGGATTACAGGCGTGAGCCTCTGCGCCCGGCCTTGATGTAGTTATTCTGATATAATTTTTTCTGTATTTTAGTTTTAGTTTGGTCACTTTTCAAGCTTCTACTACAAATTCATTCGTCCTTTCCTTCTCCCTCCCCTCCCCCCTTCCCCTTCCCCTCTCCCTCCCCTCCCCTTCCCCTCCCCTTCCCCTCCCCTTTCCCTCCCCTTTCCCCCTTCCCTTTTCCCTTCCCCTTCTCTCCCTCCCCTTCCCTTCCCCTCCCCTTTCCCGTTTCCCCTCCCCTTCCCCTGCCCTCCCCTTTCCTCTTTCCCCCTTCCTCCTTCCCCCTCCCTTCCCTCCCCTTTCCCCTTTCCCCTTTCCCCTTTCCCCTCCCCTCCCTTCCCCTTTCTTCCCTTCCCCTCCCTCTCCCCTTCCCCTCCTTTTCCCCTTCCCTTCCCTCTCCCCTTCCCTTTTTTTTTTTTGGGAGGTCTTACTCTGTTGCCCAGGCTGGAGTGAAGTGGCACAATGGCACAATCATAGCTAACTGTAACCTCCAACTCCTGTGCTAAAACAATCCTCCCATCTCCTGCCTCAACTTCCCAAGTAGCTGAGACTACAGGTGAACACCACTAATTTTTTTTTTTTAGTTTTTATAGAGAGAGTGTCTGTACTGCCCAGGCTGGTCTTGAATTCCTGTTTTCAAGGGATCCCCCTGCCTAGGCCTCCCAAAGTACTGGGATTACAGGTAGGCGTGAGCCACTATGCTCAGCCCAGGAATGCTTTTATCTTGAGTAGCTTTAATGTTAAATTTTCCACTGTAAGAGGAAAATTGACCCTATATTAACCTAGCATTATGTGGTTTCATAGAACATAGCATAGAATATTGATTAATTGGTATATTTAATATATTTTTCTTCTTGTTTGGAATAATTTTAAAGACACTGTTCTTGAAGATTTCATATCTTATTATAAAGTGTTCATAGAATGATTATATTCAGTGATATTTTCATGGTCTTATTTACAGTATGGAAAAAGTTTTATTAGCTTTGTCACTTGATCATTAAAGAAGCAGCTATTTAAGGATCTGACAATTTAAAAATATTTGTGGTGGCTTATTTATGGGTTGGCTTTTCTTATTATTCTCTTTTCTACTTCTTCTTCTTCTTCTTATTATTATTACCTTTATTCCATAAGCATCTAGCAGAATCCTCAAGATTTCTGTTGGCTCAGCCTTCAGTATATACCCAATATCACCTTTTTCATTTCTCCCTTATTCTGGGCACTATTGTTTTTCACTAGAATTATTGCAGTTGCCTCCTCTAAGCATAACTACATCTGTTTTCCTCACAGCCCCTGGAATGAGCCTTTTAAAATATTTCAAGTCATATAACATCACATTTTTATTCAAAGCTATCCAGTAGATTTATACTGCATTCAAGGTAGAAAGAAGTTCAAGTTCTTGTGGCCTGCAAGGCTGTAGTTCGGACCCCAGTGTGACCTCTCTTGACTCCATCTTCCATTCTTTTCAGGGTTTGTCCTGTAGCCACCCTGGTCCCCTTGCTGAGCCTTTAAATAAACTAGGTATCTTGCTTCATGGCCTTTGCATCTGCTGATGCCTGTCAGGAATTTAGTAATGTTATTTTTGGTGCTTTGAAAATAGAAATTTCAAGAATTTCAGAAATTCTTACCAAGTTTGAGAAAATAAATCTTATCCCCTCACCTCCAAGAAACATTATAATACAGTGACTAAGAGCTCAGGCTGAGGAATCAGACAACTCTGTTTAAATCATAATTTTGTCAAGTAATTGCGGTTAACTTTAGACAAATTACCAGCTTCTCTGAGCCTTTATTTCCTCATCTGTAAAATGGAAATATTAATACTTGTAAGATTAAATGAGATCACATATATAAGACAGTTGGCACAATATATGGCAAATATTTATAGTTCAATAAATGTTAACAATAATTTTTGGTCATCACTTTCTAGTGAAAAATAGGTAAGCTCTTTGTTTTCCTGGATTATTTAACAAAGGAATTGTCATCTTGTTTTTTGGTTTTATGACAAACCTATCTAGATGAGAGGAGCAGAGGAGAATGATCTATTATTTGTCATATTTTCATTGATAAGAAATTATTTGGGCCACAAGTAAATTTGGCAAATCCATGTATTTTGGTTTTATTTACATGTTTCTTGTCAAAAATGATACTCTTTGTTAGCGTAAAGCACACCATATATTTTGATTAGAAGTTAGATAAAGGGAAATTAAATCTATGATCTTATGAAAATATTAAAGTTTTTAGATGTTTATATCTTGCTGTATATAGTTAACAATGAGGTATATTTGCCTAAAGTTAAAGATAATGTTCTCACATACATTCTTATTCAATATTTGAAGGAAATTTTTGGGAATGTTTACTGTTATTTCTATTTTGCAGTCAGAACTGGACCCTTATTCCTGAGGTTCAAATTCTGATGTTCTTTCCATTATATCACAACTGTTCCTATATAACCTTAGACATTGTGAGATTTAAAAATGACTGCAACATAGTCCCTCATCTTCAAACTTCCAGATACTAGAGAAGTAAATTAACTCTAACACTTGATAGAATAAATGGACCAGCATGTATGTCAGGTTTGCCAATCTTGTTCTGTGTTCTCAGTGCTTGCTGTGCTCTTGGCTGAAGAATGACCAGACTTAGCAACGTATGGCAAGCATGAGGTAAAATTTACTGATGGGGAGCAAGATAGGATTATAGAGCAAGAGCAAGATACAGATTTACATGATACATAATGCCACAGATGATAACTGGACCCATTATCGAAGCAAAAGGAGAGCAAAGGAAGGGCACAGTTATGGTCTGTGTCATCTTTTATAGTGCCTGGAATGGGCCCTCCCGGTACAGAGGTCACCTTGATTGGACAGTTGGTAGTTGCATTACTATGCATGTGGGTTGTTCTAGTCAATTTCTGGACTCTGTGGTACCTATGCAGTTTTGTGGTGGGCTAGAGAGTCCTCTGCACTGTTTTGCAGCTGGCGCACTAAGTTATCAATGATTGGCGGATTTGGAGGTTATTTCCTCTTCCCCCAGGTATGGAGAGGATTAGGGTGGGACAATTGCTCCAAGACAAAGCATCCACTTTTGTCCTTGGGAGACCCAGAATCCCTCACTATCTACCTAACACTTTTGGCTGTGTGTTTTGGCAAACTGAAATGTTTTTAAAAAGTTAAAGATGCTAATGTGATGAACATTGCAATTTTTTGATAATTAAAATTGAGAGAGGCACTGGGTGCAGTGACTTACACCTGTAATCCTTACACTTTGGGAGACCAAGGCAGGAGGATTGCTTGAGGCCAGAAGTTTAAGACCAGCCTGAGTAAGAGTGAGACCCCATTTCTACAAAAAAATAGAAAAATTAGCCAGGTCTGGTAGTGCACGCCTGTAGTCCCAGCTGCTTGGGAGAGTGAGGCAGGAGAATCACTTGAGCCCAGGAATTTGAGGTTGCAGTGAGCTATGACAGTGCCACTACATGCTAGCCTGGGCAACAGAGTGAGACCCTGTCTCAAAAACAAATAACAACAAAAAAACCCACCATAATTTCTGCTTCTGGAAAGATAAAATAAACATGCTTTTCCTTATTATTCCTTCTATGTACAGCTAAAAACCCTGAACGTTATATATAAAGTACAAAAAGATTCTGAAAGTTAGAGAGAGCTAGGGATCTCCAGGACCCAAAGAACAACACAGCATTGAATTCCCTAGAGGACAAAGTGGTACCTAAAGGCCTGCTACCACCTTGCAGTAATGAGATGACACCTCCCTACTTACCTCTGTTGAAGCAGAATCAAACAAAGCCAACTAATAGAAGATTTAAGTAAGATCTAGAGTCTCAGAACATAATACCCAAAATGTCCAGGTTTTAATTGTAAATTGTTATATCAAGAAGATCTCAAATTGAATGAAAAAAGACAAATAGAGACCAACACAGCATGACAGAGATGTTAATATTAAAATTATCTGACCAATGGCGTGAATGCGGAGAGATAGAAACACTCATACACGGCTAGTGGGACTGCAAACTAGTGTAACCTCTGTGGAAAACAATATGGAGATACCTTAAAGAGATACAAGTGGATCTACCATTTGATCCAGCAATCCCATTACTGAGCATCTACCCAAAGAACAAAAGACATTCTATAAAAAAGACAAGAGATACAAGTGGATTTACCATTTGATCCAGCAATCCCATTACTGAGCATCTACCCAAAGAACAAAAGACATTCTATAAAAAAGACATCTGTACTTGAATGTTTATAGCAGCACAATTCACAATCGCAAAGATGTGGAAATGACCCAAGTGCCCATCAATACATGAGTGGATTAATAAAATGTGGTATATGTATACCATGGAATACTATTTGGCTATAAGAAACAACAGTGATATATAGCACCTCTTATATTTTCCTGAATAGAGCTGGAACCCATTCTAAGTGAAGTATTCCAAGAATGGAAAAATAAGTACCACATGTATTCTCCAGCAAATTGCTTTCAGTGATCAACACCTAAGTGGACATATAGGAATAACATTTATGGGGCATCAGGCAGATGGGAGGGGGGAGAAGGGGATGGGTATATACATAGGTAATGATTGTGATGCATACCATCTGGGGGATGGACATGCATGAAGCTCTGACTCAAGGGAGGAGGGGGACAAGGGCAATATACATAACCTTAACATTTGTACTCCTTAATATGCTGAAATTAAAAAATAATAAAAAAGTGTGTTGCAAATTAAAAAAGTAAAATTATCTGACAAAGATTATAAAGCAGCTATCCTAAAAATACTTCAACAAACAATTGTGAGCATGCTTAAAACAAATGAAAAAACTTACTTGAAAGTCTTAGAAAAAAAAAACAGAAAACTTGCAAAGAAATAGAAGATATGAAGAACCAAATGGCAGTTTTATTGATAGAACTGAAAAAAGCCAATATCTAAAATAAAAAACTCTATGGATGAGCCCAACAGCAGAATATAAGGGATAGATGCATGAATTAGTAAACTGATAGAACAATAGAATTTGCCAAATCCAAACAACAGAGAGAAAATAAAATGAACAGAGCCTCAAGAACTATGACAAAGGGCTAACATTCGTGCCATCAGAATCTCTCAGAATAAGTAGAGAAAAAGGGCATGGCCAAAACATATTCAAAGAAATGATTACCAAAAACTTCCTGAAATTTGACAAAAGGCATAAACCTGCAGATTCAAGAAGCTTAGCAAATTCCAAACAGGATAAACCAAAGCAGTCTACACCAAGACATGCCATATGCAAATATTTGAAAATTAAAGGAAAAAAATCTTGAAAACAGAAGGAAACTATACTGTAGGGGGAAAACAATTTGAAGAACACCAGATTTCTCACCAGAAATCATGGTGGCCAGAAGTGGTACCTTTTTCAAGTGCTAAAAGGAAAAAACGGTTTTTGTTGTTTTGTAGAGACAGTGTCTCACTCTGTAGCCCAGTCTGACACAATTGTAGCTCACTGCAGCCTGGAACTCCTGGCCTTAAATGATCCTCCTGTCTCAGCCTCCCAAATAGCTGGGCCTATACGCATGTTCCACCATGGCCAGTTAATTTGTTAAATTTTTTGTAGAGATGAGGTCTGGCTATTTTGCCCAGGCTGGTCTCAAACTCCTGGTCTCAAGTGATCCTCTGGCTTTGGCCTCACAAAGTGCTAGGATTACAGACGTAACCCACCATGTCTGGCCAAGAACTGTCATTTTTAAGAAAACTTTCAAAGTTCCCAGGTAAGAACTCTTGTTTGGATTCTTAACGTTACCCACTATTTTTCATTATGGTGTAGAACTTCCAAAAGGAAATGGGAAAGTATATTCCGATTAAAGATTGATGAGATTATTTACTCTGTTTTGTGATTTCTGTTGCTCAGAAACATGCAAAAGAAAATAGCATTTATTTCTGAAGTTAATAGTGTAATGTTCTACTTAACCTATCTTTTAAAAGTTCAAGTAGCTTAGTTTTCATAGTTTCTCTTTCACATGGATGACTTTGAGTAATTAATTTGTATTTTCAAGAAACAAAACTATTACAATGCTATTTTGCTGACTTTCTGATTTTTAAAAAATCATGTATTGGTTAAAATAACTTCTTGATACTAATTTTCTTACAACAAATAAGAAAATATACATTAAATTTGTACACTAAATATATCAGCTCTTGCCAATGAATTTGCTTTCTTTGTCTTTGTTCACTATGTTCTCATTTGAAGGGTTTTTATTGAAAGATCAAATTTTTTTTTTTTTTTTTTTTTGAGACAGAGTCTCACTTTGTTGCCCAGGCTAGAGTGAGTGCCGTGGCGTCAGCCTAGCTCACAGCAACCTCAAACTCCTGGGCTCGAGTGATCCTTCTGCCTCAGCCTCCCGGGTAGCTGGGACTACAGGCATGCGCCACCATGCCCGGCTAATTTTTTTTTATATATATATCAGTTGGCCAATTAATTTCTTTCTATTTATAGTAGAGACGGGGTCTCGCTCTTGCTCAGGCTGGTTTTGAACTCCTGACCTTGAGCAATCCGCCCGCCTCGGTCTCCCAAGAGCTAGGATTACAGGCGTGAGCCACAGCGCCCGGCCAAGATCAAATTTTTTAAATGAACCATTTCACTTTCTTAATCTCTTCTGTGGTTTGGTTTTTGACAAAACTCAAAAGATACAGAGACTATCAAAATTTGTCTTCCAAATTCATTTAACACAGATAGAATCCTACCTGTTTATGTAATGTACCATATTCAAGTTGCAACCAGTAGTTTTGTTAACAACATTATACCTTTTGTTAGATTTTACAGTTAGCACGCATACAGATAATTTTATAAAATTTTGAAGCTTATTCATTTGTTTATGCAAAATTATTAAATCAGAGTTGCTAGAATATTATAAATCTCAATTAAACCTTTAAGTTTTTACCATTGTTCATTTTTACAGTTTGTTAAGGATCCTGCATTAGCTGGCATCTCTTATGTTGGCCACTTTTGTATTGCTTAAGGAAATCATTAACCATTGTTAAGAAAATATGGATTTTCTTTGCCCTGAAGTATTCAATATAGTTGTTCATCTGAAAAGCAGTCCAATATTCTGACCTTGAATTGGGGATTCATGTGAAAGCTGTTTGGTTTTTTTTCTTTCTAAGAAATCTTAAAATAAGTATGGCATATTTTTTGTAATTAGCGGTAACACAAGTTGCTTCTAATACCCCAGCTTTTGTTGTTCTGAAGGAAAGCTAGCTGTCTTCAATATCTCCAGGGTCCCTCAAAGTAAACTTCTTATATTCCAGGTAGCCTGTATTTTGTTTCACATTATCTCAAACATTGCTTTCTTTCTGTCTTTTTTTTTTTTTTGACAGAGTCTCACTCTGTTGCCCTAGCTAGACTGCCATGGTGTCAGCCTAGCTCACAGCAACCTCAAACCCCTGGGCTCAAGCAATCCTCCTGCCTCAGCCTCCTGAGTAGCTGGGACTACAAGGGTGCACCACCATGCCTGGCTAAATTTTTCTATTTTAAGTAGAGACTGGATCTTACTCTTCCTGCTACGTCGGCCTCCTAGAGTGCTAGGACTACAGGCATGACCCACCAAGCCCAGCCCAAACGTTGCTTTCTAACTGTGATGATTTTGCATGATGTGATAAGAGTTAGTATTTTGATTTTATTTTTAACTCATTTGAACTTCACACTGCCCTGTGTGTTATTTTATAAATTAAGCTTCAAGTGTTAAAGTTAATGAATGTCACATAGTTGTCAGTAAGCAGAGGTTGGAACTAAACCCAAAGTATGCAGAGCATTAAAGTTTTACCCCACCAACCTCTGAGTGGCTTTTGGAGATTCTTCACGGCAGATAAGAATTAATGCTGTGGAATTTTATTATTTTTCTTCAAGTATGTATTTTTATGTTTATATTTGCAAATGATAATTTTGGGGTACAAGAGAGGTTTGTGAATTCTATGCATGCATACATACATATGTACCTAAACTTTTGGCTCAAGGATTGCTGTAGGCCTTGCTTCCTGCCAGCAGTTTTGGAACTTTACTCTTGTTAGTTTCCCTTAACATCCTTCCTGTTTATATAAATTTTAGATTGTCTGTATTTGGCTTTGACTTGGTATTTCCTTGAAACTCTGCTTCCCATATAGCTGTCTCTGCTTCAAGCACTTTAGCTACTCTGAGATATTTCTTTTAGTCTCAGTCTTTATATCCTTTGAATGATTTCTAATACCTAAGCAGAATAGAAGTATTTTATGGATAGGGATTTTTCCCTACCAGAATAATTACATAGTCTCCTGGGACATTACAGTTTCTTATTTTGCTTATGTTATTTTTCTGCTTCAGACCCTTATTTATTTGTAGTATATAAGGAAATGTTCTATTTAATGTTATATTACATTTTTTAAAAGTATGAAAACAAAACAGAAACAAAAAGTACCTTAATTCAAGTACAACCTCAGTTTATAGAAGTCCCATGAAGATCTTGAAAGTGTTTACATGTTAAGTGTAAAAACATCAAGCTACAAAATGATATGGTTGCCATTTTTGTGATATGACAAACACGTACAAAACAAACTTGTAATAGAAAACTTGGATAACAAAATATACGCCCCCAAGCACATACAAATCTCTCCTAACCTACCTCTTATCAATAACCACTGTTAGAGAAAGAGGCAGGGGGAGTGGTGTGGGAGCAGGAGTAAGGTGTAGAGATTGATCAGTACTTTTAGTTACTCTCAGAAAAATGAATTGGGCCCACATCTATCCATACATACTTCCTGTCACAGGGCTTTGGTAAATTTTGTTCTAAAGCACATTGTCCTTCTGTTCTCTTTTTTAGTATGTACATATTCATCAGAGAATCCTTTCCTGACTTCACTATAACAGTTTTTCCTATTACTTATTCCAAGGCATCACATAATTGTGTTATAGGACTTATCACAGCTTTACATTTATTTTTGTAATGAGTCTTTACTAGACTGTGAGCTTTTTGAGGGGAAAGTCCCTGCTTATTTTTGCTTACCATTGTATTCCTGGCATGTAACATAGTGCTATTAATAGGTACTTACTAGACACTCTGTGTTTGTTGAATTAATGAACACATTAGAAATATAGGCAAAAGGTGTAAACAAGCAGTTCACAAAAGGAGAAATACAAATGCCAGTAAAAATATCCAAATATTTTATGCCTCGTGTATAATTGGGAAATACAAATTAAAGCAATGACAAGATATTTTATCTCCATCACATTTTTTGAGGCAGGGTATCGCTCTGTTGCCCAGGCTAGAGTACAGTGGTATAATCGTAGCTCTCCACAACCTCAAACACCTGGGCTCAAGCAAACCTCCTGCCTCAGCGTCCCAAATAGCTGGGACTGCAGACACTTGCCACCACGCTCATCTAATTTTCCTATTTTTTGTAGAGTTGGTGTCTTGCTTTTGTGCTCAGGCTGATCTGGAACTCCTGGCCTCAAGCAGTCCTCCCACCTTGACCTCCCAAACTACTAAGATTAAGGCATGAGCTGTTATGCCCAGTCAGTCATGTTGAGAGATATTTTTAAAGACTGATAATACCAGTGTCTATTTAAGAGTATGTCCATTAAGAGGTTGGTATTAGATGAAAGTGTGATCCAGCCATACTATAGAATATTTTTCAGCTATTAGAAGGGAAGAGTTACATTACAGTCCATTTTGTTTTATGATATTAATATTTGTTTTGCAAAGATAACCCCCAAAGTAACTATATATGTGTTTATATATACACATATAAATGTCATAGCAGTGGTACTGGAAAGATTTTTGCCATACTGATAGTCATTATCCTCTGGGAAAGGAACATGATAGAAGGAGAGAATGAAGGAATTCTTTTTCCCATTCTGTGGACTTGTAATTTTTTTTTACTGTTTTATAATAAGAATATTTTTATGTAGTCTGTAAAAAAAATATGTGAATGAGTTAAATTGGCTAGGGACATTTAAAAAAAGGTCCATTCTTTATATACAGAAAGGTAAAAACAGGGATGCTAATAGAAGATGGTTTAATCTAGAACTACAAGTAGTTCTGTTAATATATGGTTGGAGCCTAAAGTGTGATATAGGAAGGAAGAAGAATGAAACTGAAAAAGAAGGAAGGCCAAATCATTGAGGACCATGCATGTTTTTTAGTAGCATAGAGGAATCACTCAAAGATTGTTTTGAAGTTGGGAACTGACATGGGCAGTGATAAACAGATGACTCTGGGAGATGTGCAGTTGACACCATGAAAGGGATTAATAACCTTTTTACTGGGATCCCAGTTAGCAGGTTTGGTGAAACATATGGATACTTTCTTAGAATTGTGTTTTTGATGCATAAAATAAGATACAGAGTACACAGAATCCAACTATATTGGAATTCATTTAAGAAACTATTAGAAAAACACATTTATGGCATAATTGTATATCTGTTTCTTTAGTAGTACATTAAATAACAAGACCTAGTGGTGGGTTTAATAACTACTCTAATTTCAAAATAATGATAAGCATAAACAATATTTTAATATATCTGTATTAATTGAATTTTTTATGAACCTTCTAAATTCTACCCATGGACCCTGGGTTAAGAACTCTTGCTTGTGGAATGAGACTAGGAACATGGACATCAGTTAGGAAACCATTACATGTAGAGATAATGAAAAATCTCAGTGGAGGTAGTATATAATGATTCTGTGAAAGACTTTCTAGTTATTAGTAAAAATTAACATTTTTCGTATTAGTTAAGCAGTATGTAGACAATATAGAAAAATTAGGAAATATAAATATACAAAAGGAAAAATATGCTCTATGTTAGTTTTAAAAAAATTTAAATAACGCATATACTAGTCTTAGTTTTTACTGCTACTCTTACATAGGAACTTTCCACATTGGTTATTCATTCAGTTTTATTTCAGTTGTATTATCTTTGCTTAACTATCTTCCCTTTGATTTTATAGGTTTTTAATTGGTCAGGGAGCACATGTAGGAGCTGTCAACAGTGAAGGAGACACACCTTTAGATATTGCTGAGGAGGAAGCAATGGAAGAGCTACTTCAAAATGAAGTTAATCGGCAAGGTAATGGAAAAGGCAACCTAAATGGAAAAAAATGTTTAAAACTGTTTAGAAAGATATGATAGTTCAGTTTTCCATTAAAAGTATTTATTGAAGAGTGATCATAATTTGAATGAAAGAAAAAGTTGTCAGCTTATAAAACAATATGTGTAGATGATTCTGTTTTTAAAAATATGCGATTCTCAACTCTGTATCTTTTTAATATTTTTAACGTTGAAGGAAGTATAACAAATAGCGTGATCTGGCATAAAATTATATGGAAGTAAGAGTTTCAAGGCAAGATAAAGTGGTTTAGATATGAGTAGTAGTAGTAGGGTGTTCAAAAAAGAGAAAGGCATGGAAGATTCTAAGATTTTTGGTCTGAGCAACTGGATGGGTGAAAGTTTCTATGAGAGCTGCTAAGATTGTGAAAAGAGTAGGTTTTATAGGGAAAGATCAGGAGTTCATTTTCAGACATGTTAAGTTTCTTTTGCCTATTAGATATCTCAGCTGTTGAATATGTGAGTCTGGAGAGAGTTACAAGATAGAGATACAAATTTGGGAGATTTTAATTTATAAATGGGGAGTGATTGCTTATAGGTACAGAGTTTCTTTTAGGTGTGATGAATATTCTAAAATCAATTGTGATGAGGTTTACACAACTCTGCAAATTTACTAAAAACCATTGAATTGTACACTTTGAATGGTTTGTGAATTACATCTTAAAGCACATACATATACACATATGATGCAGCAACTCCTCTTCTGGAAATATACCCAAAAGAATGGAAAGCGAGTTCTCAGAGGTTTTTGTATATCCATGTTTGTAACAGCATTATTCACAAAGAGCCAAAGGGGAAAGCAAACCAAGTATTCATTGATGGATGAATGGATAAACAAAATGTGGTATATACATAACAGTAGAATATTTTTAAGCCTTAAAGAATCAAATCTGACATATGCTACAACATGGTTGAAACTTGAACATTATACTAAGTAACTTAAGCTAGTGACAAAAAGACAAATGCTATATGATTCCACCTATATGAGATACCTAGAATAGTCAAATTCATAGAGAAACAAGAATGATGGTTGTCAGGGGCTGGGAGGAAGGGAGAATGCGTAGTAGCAGCAGCAGCAGCAGCAGCAGCAGCAGCAGCAGCAGCAGCAGCAGCAACAGCAACAGCAACAGCAGCAGCAGCTTAATGGGTTTTACAAGATGAAAAGAGTTATGGAGCTTGTTTGCATAATAATATGAATGGACTTAACACTACTGAAATGGACACCTAAACATGGTCAAGATGGTAAATTTTATGTTAGGTGTATTTTACTACTATTAAAGTTAATGTATATATATATAAATTACTATGTGTGATTTCTGTTATATTCCATTATGTTTAGGTGGTGATCAAACAGGTAATTATCAGAGCTGTGTTTTACTAAGGTTAAATGATAGAGGAAAGGTATGAAGTATCTAGCTCATATAGAGGATTGATTCCTGCTGAAGTATAGTTAGCCTCATAACTTAATTTAGAGGATTAATTTCTGCTGATGTATGGTTTGCCAGAAAATAGAAGCTAAGGATTAGAAAGCATAGAAGCTAATTATCTTAAGCACTAAAACTGAGAAAATATTTAAATACCTAAAGTAAAATTGGGGCATTAAAAAAGTGATTAGAGGTACCTAGAGCCCAGAAGAAACTGGGTATACATTAGAAAGTAGTATAAATTGGAGCCTGGATAAGTATACAGAAGAGCTTTAACAGCCATGTTCTAGACAGGCCTTTCAAAGTCATGAATCTTCAAGAGTTGAGGAAACTAAAGAATAGATACAAAGCCTCACAACCTAGGAAGAAGAGGGATTTCTTTTTTAACTTATTTGCCCATTTTGCCCTGATGACTATCCAGATAGATAGCCAACAGTTTCCTGTCACACAATGCTAATTCCTTACCATAAATCTTTTTGTACTACTATTTATTTGTCTGATATTAGTTTGCAATTATTATGAACTAGAAAAGGCATGGAGTTGTACTGAAAACTTACTGCCATTGGGTCTCCTTGTATATAAAGGAAATTGTTAGCACAACTGTTAATAGGGCTGATTTTAATTATAATGATTTGTTCAGTGTTGATTAATGTGCCAGCAAATGTCATGAGTGCTGGCTATTAACAACAACAATAAAAGAATAACACAATCTTTGTTCTTATGGATTTTACAGTCTAGCAGTAGTGGCAAATATATAATGTGAGCTGCACAATACAGTGGGCTATATGCTAAAATTTATAGGAGCAGAATGTTGTGGGAAAACAGAAAAAGCTATGATGAACTGCTTGCAGTAGTCAGGAAAGGTTTCAAGTGTGATGACATTTAGAGGGAGTTTGTTTGGCAAAGGAGAGAGTTATCAACATATGTGAAGAAAAGGAGTTGGAGACTTATATGCAGAGAATTCGTGAGGACTGAAATGGAGATACAAAATCAGGATGGGATTAGTAGGAGATGAGACCTCAGTAGATGGGCTATGAGGGGTGCCCAACCTATGGTGAGTTGTATAATTACTAATATTTCATTATATATTACAATGTAATAATAATAGAAATAAAGTGCACAATAAATGTAATGTGCTGGAATCATCTCAAAACCATCCTTCCCTTCCCCAGTCCTTGGAAAAATTGTCTTCCATAAAAATGGTCCCTGGTGCCAAAATGGTTGGGAACCCCTGGTGAAGAACATGTATTTTGTAGGCACTGGATAGATGCAACAAAGATCCCCAAGCAGGAAATTAATCTGATTGAATTTGGCTTTTAGTAACAAAGCTGGTGGCAATCTGGAGGATGATAGAATCTAAAATACATGGTGGCATGGATTCCTTGATGAAGACTCTTAATTTAGTCCAGGTGAAAGATAAGAGCCAAAACCTATTACATTTGAGATGAAGAAGAACAGGGCTGTCTTGAAAAAATGTCGAGGTAAAATTGAAATAGTTTGTTGGAGAATTGAATGTGGAGATGAAGGAGGAATTGAAACTTACCAAAGTTTCCATTTGAAGAAGTGATGATTTAGATGAGTTCATATGGGAAAATGTAGAACTAGATAGAAACAGATTTAGGGAATACATGAGTACATACTGATTTTGTGGTAGCTAAAGGACATCTAGCTGACAGTGCAGTGTTTGATGCACTGTTGTGACATCACTTTAGTGATGTCAAGATGTGAAATGTAAATCTAGGAGAACAGTAATGAGGGGAAATTCTGGGGACTAGTAGATGAGATGGCCTTGGAAATGAAAATTGAAGACCTAACACTAATAATAGTAGTAATGATAGTAGCTTATTATGCACAAGGCATTGAGCAAAGGGCTTCACATGCATTTTTTCATTTCATCCTCACAGCAATTCTATGAGGTTTATACTACTATTACTCCCATTTGACAGATGAGAAAATAGAGGCTTAGTGATTTGCCAAAGGTCATACAGGTAGGTGTGTTTTGTAGTTCTGTCCTAAACCGTGTGACAGTTATCTTGAGCCCATACACTGTACCACTGAACTATACTGTAGTTTTTAAAAAGTCTCCTAGAAAATACTTCATAATGTTCATTTTATACATATAATGGGAATGTATACATTTATATAGCATAACTTAATTCCAAAGAAATAAAAATATAGGGGCATGTCTAAAAGATTTTAATAATCATAAAAAAGCACCCCAAATATGTATATCTAGTAATGATAAATTTTCTCAAATTATCTTGGTATGAGAGTTATTAATATTTTTTAACTCTTTAAACATTTTTTTGGCTTTTATTTCTTATTCTAGTATATTTGATCAGTAACTAGTTATGCTTAAGTAATTTTCCTTTGAAAGTAGTAATGATTGAACAGTAGCTAAAAATATTTCTGATTTACATTTTCATATGATTTTATTTAGGGACACAAATCAATTTTTGAAGCTGTTTGCTGACCAAATTCCAATCTAATTTTATTTTTTCTTACCTAAGAGATTTGGCTGCATTTCAATCTAATATTCAGCTGTTTTTAAATCATAGTGACAAATGTTAGTCTAATCACTTTATTATATCATATCTAATTATCTGTTGTTTTCATTGTTTAAAAACCTTGCAGTTATAGTGGGTGGCTTAAGAACCCATTAAATGTATTCTAAGATTTTCTTAGACCATGAAGCAGGAAAATAGAAACAGAATCACAGACTTTTAGAACTGGTCGTGTTAGTTAGCACCTTAGTGCTTACTACTGATCTAAATGCTTTTCATATATTAATTTAATTTTCAGAACAACCCTATGGGGTAGGTATTATCATTACTCTCACCTTAAAAAAGAATAAACTGAAACATAGCACAGATTAAGTGTCTTGACCAAGGTTGTACAGCTAGTAAGCGGTAAATCAGGGATTCCAACCTAGTAAATCTAGGTTTAGTATCTGTGTTCTTAACCTATCACACTAATATACAAAGAAGCTATGGCTTTCTCAAAGTCACTAGCTAGTTAGTTGAAGCACTGAAATTAGAAAACAAGTTTCCAAGTATATAGTACAATGGATTGTCTTCTAAAAATTTTTTTTGATGAACTGAGTAGGGCTTTTATAACCTAATGAGTTGTATTTAAAAAAAAAAAAACATTTTAAGAAGAGTTTTTCTTTTCTAATTTTAATTTTCTTCGAATAAGAACTTTCCCATCATATATACTTTAACATTTAAACTTGGGACCTTTTGTTTTTATATATAAATCAGATATGAGCACAATATGAAGCTGAAGAGGGTAATTGCTTTGTAATTAGGTAACGATAGCATGAAATTATATAAGTACAGAAGAAATCGGTATTTTTTTATTTCAAAGTCAGAGGAAGCTTAGAATAGTAAAAGACAATAAAAGTCAGAATGTTTAAGATGGCGAAGAGAGTAAGGATAAAGATAATAAAAAGGTACATGTTTTAAAAGACATAGTAAAAGAATAAAGCATAAGAAAAAATCTAAGATAAATCACTCAGTAAAAAGATTATTCCTAATGTATTATTATTTCTTTGTAATTTTTTATAAATAACATTAGAAGGTATGTCTTAAAGTAGGTTGATTATCTTTGTTTTTTGTTTTTGTTTGTTTTTGAGATAGGGTCTCACTATGTCACCCAAACTGGAGTGCATTGACACATTCACTATGACCTCAAACTCCTGGGTCCAAGTGATCCTCCTGCCTCAGCCCCGCAACTAGCTAGGACTACAGGCACACACCAGCTAATTTTCTTATTTTTCACAGAGACCAGGTCTCACTCTGTTGCCCAGGCTGTTCTTAAACTCCTAGGGTCAAGCAATCCTCTTGCCTCAGACTCCCGAAGTGCTAGGATTAAACATGTGAGTCCCAGCGCCTGGCCCTGGTTATCTTTTGATGGAAAATTTTTGGCATGCAAAAGTGCTTTACTATAGAACTGGTGGCATTTTATTTTTACAAAAGTTATAATAGGTTGTATTCATTATATATATTTATATAATGCATATAATTTGTTATTTTCGTAAAATCTATTTGGAAAATCTTGTTGCAAGTTTCTTTAAAATGTAGTGATGAGATACTACAATCTCTAGTTTGAAGATGACGTTTCCTGTACTTGTGTAAATCTAGGGGCTTTAAAAATATTTCTGAATTATCTACTTTAGAAGTTGAGCTTCAATTGCATATTCAACCATTTAGTCATCTTGAAAAAACTGGTAATGTGCTGAGTAAGAAGGCATAGTACGGATATAATCGAGGTAGAGGATAATAGCTTGCACAACAGCACAGACCATGATGCACTTGGGGAGCTGTGTGGAGATCTAGATGATTAGAACACTAGGTGATGGTAGACAAAAAAGATTAGAGATGAAATTTAAAATGCAGTGAGACCAAGTCATAAAAGGGTATGTCTACTACACCAAAGAGCTTGAGCTTTGTCTTATAGAAGGTAAGCAGCCATTGATAAATTTTATGTAGAGAAGTGAGATGATCTTATTTTGTTTTTTCTTGTCCCGCAATAGAGTAAATTAGGGAGAACTGAGGCTGAATGATTTAAAGGACCAGAGATAGTAGTAGACAAAGCATGAGACATAAGATGTGTGAACTAAGATAGTGATAGGGACCATCTAGAAGACAGTCTAGAGGTAGCAGCTGAAAATCTAGTAACTAATAGGGTAGTGTTTTGGTCAGCGTTCCACAGAGAGACAGAACCAGGAGGATATATGGAAGGTGATTTATTAGGGGGAATTGGCTCATACAATCATAGTGAAGTCCCACTGCAGGCTAACTGTAAGCTGGAAAATCAGAGAAGCCAGTATTATGGCTCAGTCTAAGTCCAAAGCTTTAGAACCTGGAAAACTGACAGTACAGCCTGAGAGCCCCTGGAAGGCCACTGGTGCAAGTACGAGAGTCCTAAAGGCAGGAGGAGAAAAGGATTCCGGCTCCTGAAAGGAGGGAGAAAGTAGAGAGAGGGAATTCTTCTTGTGCTTATTTGTTCCTTATGGGCCCAGATGGAATGGTACCTGCCCACATTGAGAATAGGTCTTCCTCTCTCAGTCCACTGACTCCCATGTCAGTCTCCTGTGGAAGCACCCTCACAAGCATAGCCAATGCTTTACTAACAGTGCTTTACCAGCCCATCTAGACATCCTCAATCCAGTCAAGTTGACACCTAAAATTAACTGTCACAGATAGGGTGAGGGTGAGATAAAGGGAGAATTTTAGTTGACTCTCAGGTTGCTGGGTAAGTGGTGTTTCTTACTATAGGAAATATGAGGCAAGCAGCTAGCAGATTGATCAGGGAAAACTAGGTTAAGATTTTAGGATTGAGTTTGATATGCTCATGGCATATTATTATTTCTCTAGTTGTCTCTGTTCTACAGGCTCCGATATCTAATTACTTGATATCTCTGACTCAGTGTCTTATTAGGAATCTTAAACTTCACATTTCTGAAATTGAAATTTTAATTTTTGTAATTGTTGAGGCTAAAACCCCCCGAATTGATCCTTCACTTCTCTTTTTCTCTTCTACATCCAAAATAATAACAATTTCTGCTGGTGTGCCTTGAAGAATCCAGAATTCTACCATTTTACTAACTTCACTGTTACCATCCTTGTTCGAGTTGTCATCATCTCTTGCCTGGATTATTGCAGTAGTCTCTATGATGATATCTTGATTTCTACTCTTAACTTTTTAGTTTAAGTGATGCTCTTAAATTAAATCAGATTATGTCACCTTGCCCATTGTTCTCACTACTTTCTAGATACTTTGGTCTTCTAAACAGAAGAACATTCTAAGTAGGTTTTCATCTCAGAGCCTACTAGTACTTCCCTCTGCCTAGAATGTTCTCCCAATAGTATGGCTGTCACTCACTTTATTTCTTGCTATAATGTTATCTTATTATTAAAGAAAAGAAAAGAAAAGAAACTATTTTTAACCAACCTATATAAAATAACAGCCCCTTTTCGTTGCCCCCTGTTCCTTTACCCTGCTTTATTTTTCTTCACAAATGTATCATCTAATGCCATATAGTAAGTTTACTTCTATACCCATAGCACCTAACACGGTACCTGACAAATAGTAAGCACTCGATACATATTAGATGGAAGGATGGTTAGATGGATGAAAAACTCCTGACCAAACAGTCGGACACATGGATATAAGGATTATGGGAGAAATCTTAGCTAAGGAGATACACGCACATGTATGTTATATGTGTTGTTTTTGATTCATTTATTCATTCATCATTCATTTAGTAAATATTTATTGATCCTTTACTTTGTGTCAGGTATTCTGCCAGACAGTGGGGATAAAAGTTTTAAAAGGCTCATAGTATTCTGGAGTAAAATAGATCATAAATGCATTGTGGTATGTGCTATTTATTAAATAGCCAGCAGTTGAAGCCATAAGACAACATGAAATCCTTCAGAAACTTCAGGAATATCTTTTTATTTTAATTTTTTTCCAAGATGTCGAGCTCTTTGAAGGTAGGAACTAGAGTGTCCTGTTCATTATTATATTCTTCCTACTTTTATCACCTCAGCCTAGCAATATTTAATAAGTGCATTTAAATAAATCTATATAACTTGTTAAAATTATAAAAATAATCCTAATGGTATGAAGAATGTGCTATGTTGGAAAAGGAAAGGGAGTTTAGTAGAGAAATAATTTTTTAAAGGTCTGATAAATTTTAGGTGAAAACAAGGCCTCCAAGTTGAAGTGTTCAATAAACATTTGTACCTACAAGACCAGAATTTATAGAATTGGTCAAAACAGTAGATAGAAATTTGAGCTTTATTTGCATGTAATTGTTAAAAAACATGTTTTTAGCGCAAAGGATGCTACCTTGGGAAATATTCAAATTTTAAAAAAGAAAGGGAATAATCAGAAAGTAAAAGGAAAATCAAAATAATATTGTGGGGAAAAAACCAAATAATTAGTAGAGAGAGCTACTAAAATGTCTAATATTCCCACATTTATTTATTTAACCAACTTGTTATAATCAGCTCATTTTTTCAAAAATTTGATTTAACTTTTAATTTTCATTTAAACTTGAAATGTTGTAGATAATTTTACTTTCCAGTATAGAAAGGACACTTTTTATTAAGCAAAAATAAAAAAAATTATTTTTATTTTATCAGGAGTTGATATAGAAGCAGCTCGAAAGGAAGAAGAACGGATAATGCTTAGAGATGCACGGCAATGGCTAAATAGTGGTCATATCAGTGATGTCCGGCACGCAAAATCTGGAGGTACAGCACTTCACGTTGCAGCTGCTAAGGGCTATACAGAAGTTTTAAAGTAGGTATTCTTTTTTATAGAGTTGTTTTTCTACTTTGCTTTTTTTTCTTTATTTCATTGTTTCCTTTCTTAAAATGCCTGCAAACATTATTTTGAAACAACTTATAAAAGTTCTTTAATGTTTGTTTTCAGGACAAAAGAGAAAACTACTTTGGATATGATCGTTTTTGTTCTAAAGTTCTTTACTCTCAAATTTTGATTATTCTACTGTTGTTTTTCTCAGTTGTAATTTTCCAGTAAATTGAATTTAAGTATCTGTCAACCGTTATATGTTTACCTTTTGGACTAACGATTTGCTACAGAGTCATTTTGAGGGTCCCAGATTGACTGAGGCTAAGAATAACATATAAATGTATCATCAAGTTCTGAGAACTTGATCCTGCTGAATATTTATTTACATTTAATTTATCTACAATACAGTTTTCTTTTTACTACGTGAACACTAGAACTGAGAGTGCTATTAGCATATTAAATATCAAGCCATAAGCAACTTTAACTGTGTAGGGCTCTATGTTTATCAGCAAATTTCCTTGGGAAAAAAGCTGCTTTATGTCACGACAATTTTTTTTTACTAATGCAATGCAAAAATGTTGCCAATTATTTAAAAAAAAATTATTCAGTGGATAACTTTTGTTATCTGTATTTTGGAGGAAATAAGACTGGCTCTCAGCAACATCTGCTATAACCCTCCATGTTGCTTCTTATCTACTTGGGCTTCTAATATCAGTCTGTCTTCCTTATTCCCTCTCATCAGTAAAAACAGCAAAAGGTTCACCTGTTCCTAAGTTTCCTCCTCTTTCCAGTTTCTATTCAACCTCTCCTAAGAATAGTACAGTAGTGTTGCCTTTTAATTAGTTTTCTTGTCCTCCATCTGTTTCTATTACAAAACTTTGCAAACAAATCATGAAGTAAACTTGGTGAGTTGCCAGCAGCATCCTTTTTTAAAGAGTAGAAAATATCAAAAAGTATTGCATATAGTAAGGGTAAAAATTGCTTCTTAAAACTCTTATTTCTAGAAACATATATATGAGTACTGGATTACATTATAAAATAGTTTTCTGGATGACTTCCAAGTGTTCTTTGTAATTATATTATCCAAGCTCTCAAAATCCTTCAATAGGTTCTCAGTGGGGATCAGGATAAATGTTAAACTCCTAAACTTAGCACATAAGATTCATCATCATCTGGCCACTGTCTGTTAAGTTAAAGTGCCACTGTTGCTCTTCAAGTGTGTATTATGCCATCCATATATATACTTGAAGTTGTGTCATGATGTCTTAATGCCTACTCTTGTTTCTGTCTAGATGCCTTTATTCACCATCTCTTCAAATCATAGGCAAAGTCTGTTTGATCCTTTGACTCAGCTTAAGGCTCTTGAAGCATATGAAATAAATGCTCAACTTCGTTCTTCATTAAGTGCAAATAAAAACTAACAAGTTATCTTTTTTTGTCTATCATATTGGCAAAGAACCACATTTTTGGCATACACTATGTTGACAAGGTGTGGCGAAAAGACACTCTTACATTACTAGTGGAGGAATAAATAACAATTGAGCAAATTCTGTCAAAGTGGTGGTTATTATTTAGCTTAGTAATTCTACCTCTAGGATTATTTTTTATACAGATGTTCTTACATAGGAAGTATGTGCTAACAACATTGTTTGTAATAGGAGAATAGTATAATATGTCCTTTCACTGGAATACTGTGCCACAATTAAAACAAGAATGAGAAACTCCTTACATATTATTATGGAAAGAATACTGAGACATACTATGAAATATCAAAATCAAGGATAGAAGTATATATCATTTGTATTTATTTTTAAAAATTATATTTGCTTATATATGCATGAAATCTTTTGTAAGGATCCAATCAAAATTAATACTATGATTATTTGGGGGGAGAGGAAATGATAATATTAATGGTTGGCTAAAGGTCAGCAGTGGGAGAGTGACTTCCCTATAAACCCTATATATCCTTTTATTTTTGAAACTTGTTAATATATTACTTATGAAAATAAATAGACATATATATGAAATGAAAAATAAATAGAAGAGAGATACGTTTTAAATGTAACCTTCTTTCCACTTCCACTCTCCCCTAAACACTCAACTCCTTTCAATTTGATTTCGATACCTTTCAGTTTTGTACTCCCATTGCATTTCCATGACAGAAGCTATCCCTGAGGGTTGATTTTTGTTTTAGTTTGGTCCTCCATGAGTAGCTTCTTTTACATAGGCATTTTTTCTTTTTAAGTATCATTGTGGGGCCTCGTATATTCAGAGAATCATGTTTGTTGAAAAATGTATCTGCCTTTCTAAATCTCTCTTTCCTCTCCACACAGACTCCTGAGTACTTACAGTTTTATGTTGCTCAGGATATTTAACATTATAATTCGTATTTGCTAATAGGGATATGTTTTTGTTATCTTATATTCTGGTATTATTTCTGCCTCTATTAATAAAGTTTCTGATGATACATGTGAGCAGCGATATTTCTTTAACTTAAGTCTTTGGACTTGTATCTGTTAGTATTTTCTTTATTAGATCATAACTCTTAAATTGTTGGTCTGCAGATAGATGACAGGCAGTGATATGAGAATCTTATGAGGGACTTATTAAATATAGACATTGACAAGGCCCATTCCCAATATGCCAATTCAGTAGTATTGGGGTAGTGCTGGGGAATCTTTTTTTAAAAAAAACAAGCTCTTCATGTGGTTTTGTTACAAAACCAGGATTGGAAATAGCTACTTTAGATATTTTTAGGAAATACAGGATTAGTTTGTAAAAATAAATAAATGAAGGGGGATTATGGATTAGCTGTTACTATCACCTCCTGTAGGTAAAAAAAAAAAAAAAAGCCCTTCTCAAGCTCAACATCTTGGAAAGTAAGGTAAAGGTCAACTAGATTTCACGGGTTACATATAGTGTTCATTCACTAAATGTGTGATGGTGGGGGGGTTATGCTATGTGTAATTTATAGACCCTTTCTTTGCTCTCTGTGAGCTTAATTTCTAAATAAAATAAAGATTGATGTCAATATTCAGTTAAAAGGACATACTAACATAATTTATGCAACTCTTTGCATTGCATTAAAATGTATTCCTGTTTTCAAGCTTGTTGATGATTAGAGTATCTGCTTTCTACTGCTACAGAAAAGTAGACTCGACTCTGATTCCTTGGAATATGTGTTTTGCTTTGTTTTCTTCCTAACAGATTGCCATTTTCCTTTGAAATTTTCCTGTGGTACATAACACAGGTTCCTGAAAGCTTTCACAAACCAGTTCCTAAACTGCAAGGCAGTAGAAACATTACAAAATAAGTTTGTTTGATCCCAGTATATTTTTAGAAGGCACTTAACCTGAGATGACGTATCATGTGGACACCTGAGGATAGTCTTGTCAGTAAATGAGTTTTATGTACAAACTGATCCATCAGTTTTTGATTGTACATTGAAAAATTATGGGCTTTTCTGTGAAAATTTTACATGTAAGTCCTGTTAACAAGAGTAATCAAGTCACACCCTACCGTAAGACTGAGTCATTAGGAATTAATTAAAACTGCATTATTATGGGATCAACTCAAGAACCTCTCTCTTTTTTTAGTGTTTTCTGAGAATTACTTTCTGTTGTCCTGGTTAATTCATTGAGGGGAGGGATTTGAACTCTGAAAAGAAATATATCGCAAATTTTTGTGAAATTGCATGATGTAAAGCTCTTGATTGTGTTTGCTCATTTCTGGATTTTAATGATTATCTAATTCACTATAATTTCTTTAGACTTTTAATACAGGCAGGCTATGATGTTAATATTAAAGATTATGATGGCTGGACACCTCTTCATGCTGCAGCTCATTGGGGTAAAGGAGAAGCATGTCGAATTTTAGTGGACAATCTGTGTGATATGGAGATGGTCAACAAAGTGGTAGGCCTTTTAAATGTATTTTAAATATTTTAATTTTTAGAAATACAGTTTTAATCTCAAAAGGTTATAAGCATATAAATTATGTAATTGTGTTTTTATCAACTCTATAAAACATTTTGTTAATTGGTTAATTAATGGTTTGAGTCTTTTCAGCTACCATATGAGCTGGTTCTGGCCTTGTTCTGCAAAGAAAGCAATATTACTTTTTCAGTAATCATATTACCGTACATATAGAGGAGACTTGGGTACTTCATTAATATTATATTCCCTGGAATTCATAAATTAAAGAAATTTTGCATTTCTGTGTGAATGTTTTCTGTCATCACTATGAGTTAAAACACATGTAGAGGAGTGTTTCCAATTCTCTTTAGCTGTTAGTTGTATTAGCTTGTTTATAGTAGTTTTTTAAGTGACATGGATAGTGAGGTCTTACACTAGGTAAAGATAGTAAAAACCATAAAAGTTTACACCAAATAAGATCATTGAGATGCAATATCTAGTCTCCTAGTTTTACAGATAACAGTTTAGTGAGGTAAGTGATTTCCTTAATATCACAATTAGGTAGAATGAGGAAGCAAATGCCATACAAGTGGTTTTTCACAAAATCATAAGAAGATTTAGGTTATTAAATTTTTTGTTACGGTAGACTTTTCTCCTCTGCTCCCTTTCATATAACATTAGTCAGTAACCAGTGTCGTCATTCTTTCAAGTCCTTTCCCACTCCATGTTGTAGATGATAAGTACCATGGAAAGCTAAAACACATCTCCTTTAATGAGCTTAATTACCCTTCACTTCTATAGAATGTTCCTTGTGTATTGCATTTCACAGAATATTGTAGTAGATTACTTAGCAGAAGTTCATTAAATGATCTCATCTTCTTTCAAAACAGGGCCATCTAATTCTCTTGTATCCATTAATATGAATGCTAGTGCTCATTGCTTCAGTAACTGCAATTTCTAATGGGGGAGGGAGCTATGAAAGGAAGAGAGTAAATACGATATACCATATGCCCAAGATTTGCCTGTGGGTAAATCATTGGACAGGTTGAGGGAAGTGGTATAGATTTCATGTCCTAGTTGCTGATACAAAGAGATAAAGAAGCTGTTTGAATTCTATTGCTATTTCTGGAGTAGGGTACTAGATATATATTTTCATTAACTGATTTAAAAATATATTTGAACTTTGGGAGGCCAAGGTGGGAGGATTGCTTGAAGCCAGGAGTTTGAGACCAGCCTGGGCAACATAGCGAGACCCTGTCTCTATAAAAAGTAGTAAAATTAGCTGAACGTGATGGTGAGTGCGTACAGTCCCAGCAACTCAAGAAGCTGAGGAAGGAGAATTTCTTGAGCCCAGGAGTTTAAGGCTGCAGTGAGCTATGATGATGCCACTGCACTCTAGCCCAGGCAACAGAGTGAGGCCTTGCCTCAAAAAAAAAAAAAAAAAAAAATCAGTATAAGAAATATGCAGGGAAGAATATTACAGGAAGTGGTAAAAATCTTCAGGAAAGTTAAGATAAGAAAATGTTCGAGAATGATCCATCTGTGGGTATAGGTTTACACTTATATATAAGTACAAAAGTCTTCAGTCTGAATTTTTAGTCAGTATCCTCTGAACTCTTCATTCCTATCTCTCTTCCAAACCATGCCCCCTAAAGGCCACTTGTCCACTCATATGGGCAGTGCTGATAATTGATTAATTTAGCAATAGTGGCTTCCAGATAAGTACCAGAAGAGAGAAGCTTATTAGTTGAAATGGTTTTCCAAAAGAATTATTTCACTTCTTAGTTTAAACATGTTATGTTTCCACTGCTGAGTTAATATTCTAGTGAAACAACACAATATATAGTATATATGAGAAAAAATCATTTTATTTGCATCTGGCCTACAATTATCTAATTCCTATGCCATACAGTTCATTATAATGATGCTCCAGGAGAAAGAGTACAGATAAAATTATCTTGCTTTATATCCTTTTGTTTCCTTATTGCTATAATAGCAACTCATTTTGTCACCCTAGATTTTATTTGATATCTTATTCCCTCATTCTATCATTGCAATAAATCTTTGTGTGATCTTAAAAGAATTATGTCTAGGCCCAGTGGCTCATGCCAGTAATTCCTGCACTTTGGGAGGCTGAGGTGGGAGGATTGCTTGAGGCCTGGAGTTTGAGATCAGCCTGGGCAACATAGCCAGACTCTGCCTCCACAGAAAATAAGAAAAGTTAGCCAAGTGTGGTGGTGTGTGCCTATAGTCCCAGCTACTTGGGAGGCTGAGGTGCAGAAGGTTTACTTGAGCCCAGTTTGAGGCTGCAGTGGGCTTGATCACACCACTACACTCTAGCCTGGCTCTTTAAAACAGAGTGAGAACCTGTCTCTTTAAAAAAATTTTAAAAAGAAGAAGAAGAATTGTGAGTGTGCCTCATTTTCCCATATAATTTTATGGTTTTCAACTTTTTTTCATATATATTATCCTTTTACCAATCCTGTAAAGTTAAGAGTTTTACACATTCAGGGACATGATCAGAGAAGTTAAAATTTTCTAAAACCCTCATAATTCGGTGAGTTTTTTAAATTCTGCTAAATTCCTCTAACTTTTTTTAGTTTTAGTTTCTTCATATGTTTTATTTTTCTAGCTACTATCGTTATAAAAATATAATTTTAAATTTTTTCAAAATATTGGTTTTTAAAAAATCAAGATTTTAAAAACATCTTTTAATAGTGAGGAGCTACATAATGTACATAGCATTCCAAAGGCCTTTATGCCATAAATATACACAAATATAAGCCTTTCTCTTTTTTTTTGAGGACTTCTCTAGTAATATAAGGTATTCTTAAAAGACTTTCCTCTTAATTTTAAAAATTTTAATAATTTTATAACTTTGCATATGTGAGTTAGGCTGTCTTCTCTGTTTTTATTGGCTACATTAAAAAAAGTCACACTTAATGTTCAATCAAAATAAATTACATTGTTTTAATTATGTAAGCCTGCCTATATGAATTGATCTTGTTATTCGATATAGTCTTTTATAAATGGAAAATTTTTACTAAATTTCTTTATAAAATGATATCAAAGTAATATACTCAAGGTACTTTCAGAGTTTAGATGAATTCAAACATGATTTTGGGAAATAAATAACAAATTGTATAGAAAATCTGAAAATGTTTCAGAAAATGTTCCAAAAATAAATATTTAGAACTTTTGATCTCATTAACTCATTTGCAAACTGTAAAACATTTGCTGTCATTTGAATTCATTATTATACATTATGTGATACAGATTTTAAATATAAAGGTTTTTATTTTGCTTCCTTAATTTATTAAAAGAATTGTTTTACTAGCATATACTTGAATATTGTTTCTTCTTAAATATTAACTAGGATGCTTTCTGTTTATTATTTCTTTTAATGCATTAAGACAGTAGTTACCAGATAAGTTTTTAGCTTGATACCTATCATTATAAAGATTTAAATGAATAACAAACCTATTCCTGCTATAAATGGGGATAAGGATTTATTTTTATCCTAATTCAGTCCAAGCTTATTCTTATTTATATAAGACAAAGTGACATACTAGAGCAATAGAGATCTAGATTCTACTTCTACTTTTCCTTCATTACCTTCATGACTTTGGGCAAATACCATGAATTTAAGAGTTTGGATTTCCTCATCTGTACAATGAGAATCATAATAACTCTTGTCTCATCTATTAATACTTACTGGTTTTTGTGAAGATGAAAAGAGATCATACCTGCACAAGCAGTTCAGTTAGAGTGAGTAGAGAAGAATGAAAAGACTATGAAGTTAGACTTACAATGTCTCTAGTGTGTCTGTGGCTCTGATAATTTATGGATGTATCGAACTGATTTTTTTTAAGCAGTCATTTTTTTTCATTTCAGATAGTTCTCTGGATTGATAGAGTTCTTAGTTTCTTATACCTTGGCATAGTGTTCTCAGTTGTTTCCTGGTTGCTTTGAGTGATTCTGCCTATGTACCATGCTGTGTTTGTACTCCATTTGTGAAACACAGTAATGGTAGTTAAGAATCAAATAATGTTCATAACTTCACAGTTGTTAGCATAACTGTCCTATAGTTTGTTTAAAGAACCTGTTTAAGTTATTGGATTAATTTGATGGGTATGCTTTTATGAAATCAGAAATTTTTCTGTTTATAGCCCACACTTTACTCTAGTTTTTATTCTCTATCAGCCGCTGTTTGCAAAGTAGACTCATTTATCAAGGGAGAGTGAAAAGAAAGGTTAGTAAGGAGATCCAATTTCTACCTCTTAAAAAGGAAAATTCATTAATTATTAAAATAACCCTGTTGCATTTAACTACTGTAAAAATTTAATTACAGTTGTATTAATAAAATGTTCAAGGTGTATTTCATTTATGAGAAGGGTTGACAAATGCTTAAAATAAGACTTAAAATGTAGTCAGTGAGTTATTTCTGCATAATAACATCATGAACACAAATTAAAAGTATAGCATTGGTAACATTTTAGAATTAATTATATGAAGAGTTTAATATAGCAAAACTGGAATTAACATTACTTCTAATCTAAAGGGCACCTTAAATTGTGAGCCAGTTATATTATTTCAGAACAGTTTATTCTTCAGGAATTTAATTCTTGGCTTTTAATACTCAAGGATGAAATGGGAGGACAGTTTATTAAAGCTAACACTTTTTATCTTGGACTAGATGGGGAAGGATAGATTGAAGACTTTCTAGCAAGAAAAGGCAAATATAAGAAGTGTTTTTGAATCTTGCAAATTTTAAATATACATACTCTTACCTATCAAGCAGCATTTTATGTATTTTTAAGAATACTTCATGGATCATACCTTTTCATTTTATTAACAGACAATGAGAAAACTAGCTTAGATATTGGGTAGCTTATCATTTGTTTTATAGTGTTTAGAAATTGCCTCCTTTCTGAGTAGCTGTAAACACCCTGATATTGATGCAGAATTGAGAGTTGTAGTTTTGTTTGTTTTAAAATGAAAAAAATAGTGAGATTTATTTTTTCCTGGTCAGTGGCATGGATAGAAAAAAATAGTGTGGTTTGCAAAGCCATTATTATCTATCCATTCTGACTTTGTTGTGGATGTAGGAATACTGTTAGGAAAGAAATTTGAACTTCCTTTCAGAATGATATATTTTCTAGTTGAATACAGAGTTTTTTTCTGAGAAAGCTTCATATACTGGACAACATATGAGAGAGAATATATTCCAAATAATAAAACTTTTGGCATCCTAGAAACTTGTATCAGTGAGGGTTCTTATCAGAATGAAGGCAGGCAACAGGAAAAATTCTTACTATGTTTTGTTAGCAGCTCTTTGAAATTTTCTTTTCCATATTGAATTAAAATAGATTGACAGATATTCATCTGTACTAATTTTTAAGACTAAGCTATACCAGTGGTTAGCTGAACATTAAGAAGTTTAGAAATATATATATTTTTATTTTACTCTTCTACCAAGAATTTAATTAAGTTTTAGGGATTTATCAAAAAGAAATAAGGTCTCAAAGGCTAAAATACCCAGTGATTTCACTCCTAGGTATATATCCAAGAAAATGAAAACAGATGTCTGTACAAAAACTTGTGCAGGAATGCTCATAGCAGCGTTATTCATTTAGGCAAAAGCAAATGTCCAGATGATGGCTAGATTACAAAATGTGTATATCATGCAATGGAGTATTAATCATCAATAAAAAGGAATGAAGTAGTGATACATATGCAGCATGGATGAACCTTGAAAACATTTAGAGAGAGGTCGGTCACAAAGGGCCACATTAGTGTGTGATTCTGTTTATATGAAATGTCCAGCATCGGCAAATCCATAGAGA
Organism: Microcebus murinus; assembly: GCF_040939455.1. Taxonomy (NCBI): domain Eukaryota; kingdom Metazoa; phylum Chordata; class Mammalia; order Primates; family Cheirogaleidae; genus Microcebus; species Microcebus murinus. The sequence continues at coordinate 37,311,903 of NC_134113.1, forward strand.
CAGGAAGTAGATTAGTAATTGCTTTGGGCTGAGGGGAATGCGGACAGTGAGGTGGGGGGCAGTGACTGCAAAAGGGTATGTTCTTTCTTTTGGGGGTATTGACATATTCTAAAATTGATTATGGTGATGGTTGTATAACTGTGGAAATACTGAAAACCATTGAATCATATCCTTTAAATGGGTGATTGTATGGTATGTGAGTTACATCTTAATAAAGCTGTTACCAAAAAAAGGGAGAGGGTATTCTCAGCTTCTCTCTCACATGGATTTCTCCTTAGAGTTATGTGTATTATATCATTTGTAACTACCGTAAAGAAATGTTACCTAACATCTTTCTGTAAAATTAGACTGAATTACCGAAGACATTTTATGATTTATTGACTTTTTGTCATCGCCACCCTCCTTGTTTCCTACCCAGGGCCAAACAGCCTTTGATGTAGCAGATGAAGATGTTTTAGGATATTTGGAGGAGTTGCAAAAGAAACAAAATCTGGTATGCTTGATGGCTATCTAAAAATTGCCTATATTACTGAATTCTCTGAATAGCTTTGAATTTCAGATAGTTAAAAAAAGTATTCTCATAATATTTTGTACTTCTTGGTATTAAATTATTCCTAGCATTCAAACAGGGGTAGTGATATTGTATAGACTTTTGTGTAAAATATCCCCATTCTATTTCCTTCCCCACAAAATGAACACTTATATAATATATATGGAATCAAGAATAACATGTTCTGTAATTTCATAAGAGAATTTTGCTTAAAAGGAGAAGACTAAAATCTCAGCTTTCTAATAGCAGGTGCTAGATAAGCAAGGAGTTATATAAGTGGAAACAGTACCATCAGCTATCCTAACTGGTTAGTGGACATTGATTTTTTTCAGTGAACTAAAGTTGAAAGTATCTAAAAAAACTCCATTTAGTTCTGCATGGAGCTTTTTAATTATCTAGTCCTTTTCCTTCTTTACCCAGGCTCTTTCCTTTTCAGGTAAAACTTAAATCTTTTTATTTTTTTGTTTTGTTTTGTGTTTGAAAAATGACTTTGTTATTATTTTAAACTATATTTTATTTATATTATTTTAATAGTATTCTTATTTTTCTTTGCATAACTGTATAAAGCTCCATAGTGAAAAACGGGATAAAAAATCTCCACTAATTGAATCAACAGCAAATATGGACAATAATCAGTCACAGAAGACCTTTAAAAAGTAAGTAAAATATTAAAGTAAGTTTTGTTATTATTATGAATGAGTTGGCATAATGGCCTTTTGCATGATTATTGTGCATCTAGGAAAAATTAATGTATTTTTACCTTTTGTGTTTATAATCATTTGAAGACTCTTTTCCCTTTACAGCAAAGACACATTGATTATTGAACCGGAGAAAAATGCATCACGTATTGAATCTCTGGAACAAGAAAAGGTTGATGAAGAAGAAGAAGGAAAGAAAGATGAATCTAGCTGCTCTAGTGAAGAAGATGAGGAAGATGATTCAGAATCAGAAGCTGAAACAGGTAAAATTTGAAGGATAAATACATTTTCATTGAATTTTGTTGGAGCGTATAGTAAGACAAGATCAGGCTTAATTTTTAAACTTTTCAGACAGTTTGCTACTTGTTCAGATACCTGCCAGCCCAGTTAATAATTACCTTTCAGTGAATACTGGAAACATATTTACAGTTGTGAATTTATTATTCTCTAATTATCTGTGGGCTCTTATTCATCTCTGTGTTTTGCTAACCTATATTCGAAGAAGTGCAGAGGCTTCTAAGACTCCCTCAGGATGGTACAGATAGGTTGTGAATGGATTCTCAGCAATTCAGAAATGTTACTGTTGCTTTCTGAGGCCCAAAAGTCCAGGGAGCTGGTCCTTGCAGCATCCTGCGTTTTCCGTAAGAAATAATAGTGTAGGGACTGAATCAAGATTCTTTCCTGGGAGGGTATGGGAGAATTTGCTTTGTTTTGAGAAATTTTAAAGATACAGAAAAGTATAATATAATAAACATTCATGTCCCGACTATTAAGACTTACATTTAGTCATATTTGCTTCAAATTTAAAAAAAAAAAATTAAAACATTTCAGTTGTCTCCTTTAGCCACCTCCCACCCTAATGTGCTTCCTTTTCCTTCCTTCCTAAAGGCAATCTCTATCATGAGTTTTTTCAGTAACCTTGTAGTCCATTTTTACTTTTATGTGTACCTTCATGAGTACTCTATAGCAATTATAATACTGCCTTGTGTTTTTAATTTTATTTTCTAGGAATTGTTATACATCTTTATTTTTTTCACTCAAAAGTAATATTTTTTACATTTGTCCATAAATCTTTTTCTATGAATTTATTTATTTACATAATTTATCTTTTTAGCTATTATATAACATTCTATTAAATATATCCATTTCCTGATGAACACGTGCCTATTCCCAATTTTTTGTTGTTTTAGATAATGCCACAGTGATGATGCTTCATATATTTATTTGCAAGAGATTCTCTAATGGACTAGAAATTGAATAACTGAGTCACAGGGTACACACATTTTCAGTTTTCATATATGCCAAATTGCTTTACAAAGCCACTGTAAAAACTGACATTCCTTTTTTTTTTTCCCTGTTAAGGATCTGGTTTCTTTTTTTTCTGGTTTTTTTAAGGATCTGGTTTTTTTCCCCGTGGGCACAGTTTTATAGATTTTGTTTACCAAATTGCTTTTATTAAATAACATTTATTTTCTTAATGTGTATCAGTTAATCACTCAAAACTTATGAATGTTATGAAATACTAATATTGCCATCTTTGAGTTTTGTAACCCAGCATTTTAGCATATAAATTTATCAGAAGAAAATATTCTACTTCCATTAATATTTTTGATCAGTGAAAAAAGTCATCATTATCAGGATCAGTTTGGTGGTCATTGGTAAACACAAATGGAGCCCTAGAATTTCTTGGAATCTGTTTCCTGTAGATACACCAGCAGCTCTTTAAGTTATTTTCTTTTTACTCAGCAAAATATTTCCTCTAAGAAAATATGAGAAGCTAAGATTTACTAAATAAACACAAGTCAAGGAACATACTGATAATTATTTCCCATTACAAAATAAGATAAATGGGCTAGCTTTGTTGCTCAGGTGATGTGTTTTGGATTCCTTTATTTTCTGCTAACTTACTAATCCAAAAAGTAAATTTTTCTGTAGTATACAAGAGTTTGGGAAACTCATAAATGGCTAGGCTCTAGTCACTTAGGAATTTAAATTTTTTTTCATTGCTGTCACATTGTTGGTCTTATGACTCAACATATCCTTTGCCTTGGTAAGAGAATCATATGGATAAAATTGGATGCAAGAGCAATAGGTAGTCATTGAACATTATATTTATATAACATGCTAGTTTAAAATATTTCTAATTATGAAAGCAAATTATGTGAGAATCAGCATGCATAGTGTTTAAGAACATAGACTAGTTCATGCATAAAATTGTATGTGTGGGTAATTTAATCTCAGATTTCTCATCTGTACAATTAGAATAATAATAAGTGCTTTCAATGGCTACTTTATAATAATCAGTTACTTTGTAATAACTATTAGCTTTCCTATAATTATATAAAGTTAAATTCTGCTAATTTAAATATAGTCAGTATACATGCTTATCGAAAACACTCCAGTTAAATTGTAATGTTTACCTTGTGCATTTTACAAAAACTGAAAGAGAAAATGATGTATTGATATTTAAATTGATCCAGATACTTTTGCGAGTATTTAAAGGTTTTTTGGGTTTTTTTTTTTTTTTTTTTTGGTAGTTAATCTCTTCCCTGGGAGACATACGTTGGCTCTCAGTCTATATAGTTAACTATATCCTTACAAATCAAACTATATGCACAAGAAAGCCAAGACTAGCACCCAGATCTCCTAACTCATGTGTCAAGTCTTTTTCTATTTATTTAGTAGAATTCAAGAACTAGAAGTCCAGGCAGATCATTCATACATTTCGATGTTTTTGTTAACTTTTTTCTTAATTGGCCCTTGTATACTGTTCAGTGTTAGCACCAAGGAGCTATTTCCAACAAACAAAAGACTTTAATTTTAGTCCCGTTTACCACTAACTAATGATACCTGAATGTGTTTTGCTTGGAATTTTCTTAATTACAAAATGAAAAGAATTGGACTATATGATCTGGATACTTCTTTAAATTTTTAAACTCTATTAAATATAACTGACTACCATCAAATTGCATTCTATTATTTTTAGTTCCCTGTTTGGAATTTAATACCAGTTGCCCTCTGCTAAGTTTCTCACTGAGTTAACTTTAAATGCTCCTCTGAAGCATTGTACTATGATAATTTTGTTCTTCCTGTTGCTAGTGGTCAGTTGTGCCAGGAAAATTTGAGTCTCAAGAATTAACTCATGTAAATGCTGTGTGGTGGGTTCCTTCTCTCTCAGTCTTCTAATAGTAATCAGACTTTATCATAATTTATTTGGCAAACTTGATAAAGTAACCCATTTCCCTATAGAGAGAGTTACAGCTTGATTTGACCATTTCTTTTTTCTTTCTTTCTTTTTTTTTTTTTTTTTTTTTTTTTTGAGACAGAGTCTTGGTTTGTTGCCCAGGCTAGAGTGAGTGCCATGGCATCAGCCTAGCTCACAGCAACCTTAAACTCCTGGGCTCAGGCAATCCTACTGTCTTAGCCTCCCGAGTAGCTGGGACTACAGGCATGTGCCACCATGCCCGGCTAATTTTTTCTGTATATATTAATTGGCCAATTAATTTCTTTCTATTTATAGTAGAGATGGGGTCTCGCTCAGGCTGGTTTCGAACTCCTGACCTCAAGCAATCCGCCCACCTTGGCCTCCCAGAGTGCTAGGATTATAGGCTTGAGCCACCATGCCCGGCTGATTTGACCATTTCTAAACCATTTCTTTTTTCTACTTTTTGTAAGGTTATTTCTTTGAGAAACTATTTGACATAAAATAACTATTTTGTCAAATTTTTTTTTTTGTAAATTTTCTTCACTGTTCCTTCTCTTCTTATAAAGCAGATAAAAATAAGAACTCAACCAAAAGTTTTAATTGCCTTTCAGACAATTTATAAATTTGAGAGATAGTTGAAGGAATGAAAAGGGAGAAGTATGTTTTTGCTTTTTAGGATTTTTCTCCCTAGGACTTGAAAATTTCATTCTTCATTGTAATCAAATGGGTAAAATAACTTCAACAGTATTAAGAATATTTACTTAATAAGTTGGATGGTGGTATATGAGGCTTATTTTGTTTATTTATTTTTCTTACTATAAGTTCCATGGAGTGAAGGTTTTTTGTCTTCACTGGCTGATAAATTCCTAACACCTAGGACAGTACTTAAAGAATGGAGACATTTAGTAAATATTTGTCAAATGACTCTCTCTACAGTTAGGTAGATTATTTTCCAGGAAGATAGTATTGTCCCCATTTACCTTTATACTTTTTAGGAGTACAAAGGCATGCTTTTTGGGCCACTTAGTCATATTATTTAACAGGAATATAAGCTGATTATTGACAAAAGCACTTTTAAATTTCCCAGAATAAAGAGAAGCAGTCCATTTTTTAGTTCAGCAATAGTAGTTGTTTATCCATTAGAAAATTGCATAGCTTATTTGGATAGCTTTATTCATTTTTTTTACTTACATTGCACTCAAGTATTCAAATTTTAAATCTTAATTAAATTTTTAAAATTTTCTTAATTATAAAAGTACAGAAATCAGGTTCTATTTGTGCTTGTTATTTTCAGAAGCTTTGTTGTGTGTCTGTCATGTTATCTTAACTGTTTCCTTCAGCATACATATTGAAATGTTTCTAGAAACTTGAAAAATCCTCTTGTGAAAACACATAGCAATGTAGAAAGACTTAAAATTTACAAAATCTTAAACAGAAATAGAGTATAAATGGATATTTTCCTAACCAGTGCAACCAAATTCCTATAGAATCTTGACTTTTAATTTTTTGTTCATTTACTAGATAAGACAAAACCTATGGCATCTGTAACTAATGCCAACACTTGTAGTACACAAGCAGCTCCTGTAGCTGTTACAACACCTACTGTGTCATCAGGTCAGGCAGCACCTACATCACCTATTAAGAAGGTAAGCCAAAATTTTGTGTGCTAAAAATACATATATTTAAGTACTATTTGGACTAACTCTTGAAACAATTCTGAATTTTTATATTTTATTCCAGAAATCTTTAAGATTTTAGGATAGAAATGTATTTTTCTGTTTTTAATTTGACTGAAATTTCCTCTGAACCATGTTGAAGTATTTTTGGTGGGGAGGTATCCTTTTTGCAATTGATATTGCAGTTGATAATATGGTTGATAGTTACCAAACATTACATACAGTTTGTAGTTACAAATAAATGACAGATAAACATTTTTATAATATTAAAACCAGTGATTATGGTAGTTTTTATTTATGTTGAACTTTTATTTTGAGAAACTCAGATTTTATATCTTTTATCTCTGTTAAATAAAGGCGCATGTTGATAATTTCACACACGGGTAAGTAAGGCACAAAAGTACTACCACAAGTCAGTGTGAGAACTAGAATTTAGATTTTCTAATTCATAATACAAAGCACTAGGCATGCAACTATGGTGTGCCAGTAAAAGCATGATCTCTGAGGTCAGACAACCAGAGATCAACTCCTGACCCTACCTCTTGACCTTGAACAAGTTATTTACTATCTTATCTGTCATGAAACAAAACAGAATTAACAAAGAAAATTAATATTGTAAGGGTTTGTTGAGAGAGAGAGAGCCTGGTTGGTAACTAAGTGTGCTTTCAAAATGTTAGTTTCGTTTCTTCCTCCTCTTCCTTTCTCTGTTCTCCATCTGTTCTTCATCCCACTCACCTCTTCTCTCCACCAAAGCAATTTTCCAACTAACATGTTGATCTTTTTGAAGGCTTTCCTTTTTTTCCCTGCCTCTCTAGAACCTGTTTTTCTTTTAGCCCAAATTAAAGATTAAGGGTTTGTTGGGCAGGGGGTTTGATCTACTGGTCTCTTTTTGAAGGGTTCTTTCTCTTCACCATTCCTCATTACTTTTAATGAGCATACCATTTTCCTCTCTGTACACAGCCACACTTCCCCCCCCCAAACCCTTAAAGAATTGATTGCAGTCATAACACTCATCCCTAAATATGTCAGTATGTAGTTCCTAAGTACAAAGGCATTATCCTTCATTTCCACAGTAAAATAATCATACTTAGGAAATTTAACTTTAACATAATACTGTTATTTATGTTAACTAATGTACATACTCAGATTTTCCCAATTATCATTCTTGTAATGTCTTTTCTAGCTATCTGTTTTTTAAATCACGACTCAAAGGTTGCACATTGTGTTTGGTTATCGGGTCTCTGCTTTTGGACTACTTGTTTTGTTGATTGTCTGACGTTATTTGGTTTGCATGGATTTAAGGACTGATTTTAAATTCTCACAGTGTTTCTATTGTATTGTCAGTCTTGCTAATATTTGTACTTGGTTTTAAGTGGTCGAAATGTAGACCTTTTTGAAACCATAAACTATAGAATTTTTAAAAAAATCCTTACTGGTAGTAATAATTCTCCTCTAAAACACTTCCCAAGGAAAGCAATAATGTAAATGGAAATGTAATGGAAATTCTTAGTGAAAGAAATGTATGGGTTTCATTGGTACATACTTTGAATATCAAGAAACTATATGAAGGAATTACCTTATGTATTCCAAAACTGAACCAGCTGCAGGGTTTTGCTTCACATAGCCCTGGGCTCAAAACCAGCCCAAATGATCTTAATTTCTTAACTCTTCAGCTGAAATTAAAGAACTATTTCTGCAACAATAAGATCAGGCAGATAATTTGTGGAGAGTTTATCTGATAAACCATCAGTTTGCTTTTATGTAACTCTCCAGTCAAAATAAATATTGTTGGGATCACTAAGACAGATTACCTATTCTGCTTATGTGGGTATATTTTCCAATTAAACATAAATCCTGTTTTCTTGACTGGGTGGTAAAAATTCAGAATTTTGGAGGAATTAAGTGTTCTGGTTAATTGAATCCAATTTAGTAACTGTAATAATCTAACAAAGACTGCTATGTGTTATGGGTTTATGAAGTATGCCAATAGAAGTATACAGATGTAGCATTATGATTTAAAAGTACAAATTATATTTGATTTGAGGTAATAGGACCAGAACATTTGAATAGGTAGTACTTCAACAGAGAGAGGAGGAGGATTTGTATAATTTGTTGAAAGTGAGAGAAAAGAAACAGTGTGAGCAAGTGAAAGTAACATGGAGCATTTAGCAAGAAAAATGAATTGTTCAATTTGATTTATAGGTATATATATATATATATGTATATATATGTGTGTGTGTATGTGTATATATATATATATATATATATAAAGTAAAACAGGAAAAGTGGAGCCAAATTTGGAATGTCTTCACTTCCAGTGTAGTACATTTATAATTAATTTGGTGGGTAGTAGAGAATCATGGAAAATGTTTGAGCAATGCTGTGTGAGAGTTATATTTTATAGAATATTATTCTGGCACCAGTGTACAGATATATTTGAAGATGAGAGGCTGACTGTGAAAAAGTTTATTAGAAAGTCATTGAAATTGCTCACTGTGATAAGAATATAAACTAGGGAAGTGGCATGGGCTCATAAAGAAGAGAGGAGGAAAATTAGAGACTTGACAGTTTATGAGAAGGAAGAGAACAGAGAGGTCTAACATGATTGTGAAGTTTAAAACATAAGGAATTGAAGAGATAACAGAAATAGGGAACTGAGGAAGAGGTGATTTGTAAGTAAAGTTGTTTGATTTTAGACATGTTGAATTTCAAGTTCCAGTTACAATCTTATATATGTAAACCGTTCTACAGACAAACAGAAATTAAGGACTAGAAATTTAGGAGTCAGACTGGAGAATAACAAATTTGAGAATAAGCTGAATACAATTAATATTTATCTTGAGGAAATAGAGAAGACCCTACCTCCCAACCTCCAGGAGAAGAAAGTAGAAAGAGATAGGAGATACGAGAGCAGACTCTTGAAGTACTTGTGTTGCAGCAGTAGGACAAGGAAAGTTGTTAACCGAAAAAAAACCTAGAAAAGGGGTGGTCAAAAAAAGTAAGAGTGTCAAGATAGCCTCCTGTTATAAAAGCAAAAGAGAGTTTCTGGGAAGAGGTACAGCTAACACATTGACTGCTGTATGAGTTGCATTTCACTCAGGCTAGTTTTGAGCCCAGGGCCATGTGAAGCAAAACCATGCATTTGGTTCATGAAAATCGTAACTTGTTGATGTTCTTACTGTTACAATTAATATTGACAGTTTAATTCTAAAAACATGGATTGTGTTGCATATAACTCATGCACAGAAAACAACAAAAAATAACAAATTAGAAAGTATCATTTTGTTTAATAAAGCACCATGGCTCCAGGGGAAAAAATTTGTGTGGCAGTTAATGTGTCAGGTTATTTCAGAAAGGTTGATTTATTTATGTACCAAATAAAAATGAAAGTTGCTTTTAAACATATAAACTAGTACTTGAATCCAGATTCATGTTAGGCAGAGTAGAGGTATATCAGCCGTAATAGGGCAAAAAACTTCGCCCATTTCAAAGTTGATTCTACTGACTCATTTTTCTCAACTCTAAAATAACCAAAGTAGTAGCATTTTGTTGGGTAGTTGCAAAGTTTAAACAAAATAACCCTTGTGAAGCACTTTACTTAGGGCAGATACTTGTAAACATTTGTTAAATATTAGCTTCAGTAAATGTTATCGGCTATCTGGCTATTTTATTTTATTGAGAAAGGGTTTCACTCTGTTGCCCAGGCTGAAGTGCAGTGGTGGAGTCATGGCTCACTGTGGTTATCTGGCTATTTTATCATGGAGGAAAAACATTTGTTTCCAGTTTTCAGGGATGGAGGAGTAAGGCAGGGGTTGGCAAACTATAGCTGGTGGGCCAAACCTGGCCACCTGGCCCCATACCTGTTTTTGTATAGTTCACAAGCTAAGAATGATTTTTTAACATTTTTAAATCATTGGAAGAAAAAAATCAAGCAAGAATATTATCTGACATGAATTCAAATTTCATTGTCTATAAGGTTTTTTTGGAATACAGCCATACTCATTCATTTATGTATTGTCTATGATCTGCAAGCCTAAAATTTAGAGTCTAGCCAGGCGTCCTCAGACTATGGTCCATAAGCCACATGTGGGTGTTTTTGCCTGTTTGTTTTTTTACTTCAAAATAAGATATGTGCAGTGTGCATAGGAATTTGTTCATGGTTTTTTAAAAACTATAGTCTGACCTTCCAACAATCTGAGGGACAATGAACTGGCCCCCTGTTTAAAAAGTTTGAGGACCGCTGGTCTAGACCTTTAAACTCACAAGTCAGTAAGCACTTGTCTCAAAACCTATCATATTGCATAGGATATTACAGAGGTTCCAAACTTAGTTGGTCATTGGAGCCCCTAGTGTTTCAGTAGTTTTTTCCTCACAGTGCCACTTGGCCAAAAGAAATACCCATTTGTCTCATTTATTGAGTAGTTAGGTGCGAGTAAGTTTAAAATGGCAGTTTTTGTACAGTGTCCAAGAGATGTCACCCTGTTTCTCTGAAGACTTTAAAATATACTGTGGAGTCCCTGTGATTTTGTTATGGCTCCCTGGAGTACTTTGATATACACTCTGGGAACTGAGGAATGCTTAGACCCTACTGATAGGAATTGCTGGAAATACCAGAGGTATCTTGTGACAGTTTTGTCTGTGATATGGCCCGCTAGCATCATGGGGACTTTAACAAGCTCTATTAACCTTCTAATTGTAGCAAACTTTGGCAATAAATAAATATGAAAGAAAGGATTTTTATTTATTTATTTATTTATTTATTTTGAGACAGAGTCTTGCTCTGTTACCCATGCTATAGAATGGTATGATCATAGCTCACTGTAACCTCAAACTCCTGGGCCTAATCAATTCTCCTAGCTCAGCCTCCAAGCAGCTAGGACTACAGGCATGTGCCACCTTGCCTGGCTAATTTTCTTTATTTTTGTAGAGAAGGGTCTGGCTGTATTGCCAAGGCTGATCATGAACTCCTGGCCTCAAACAATCCTCCCATCTTGGCCTCTCAAAGTGCTAGGATTATAGGTTTGTAAGCCGCTGCACCTGGCTGATTTTTAAAAAATCATTAATACCCTATACTTGGAGTAATTGGTTAACTGCTATATTTACCAATCTATAGTTAACTGTGGTTGAATATTTAAATTCTGCAAGTGAAGTTTATGAAGTGAACTAGTTAAAGATAACAGGTGTTGCATTTTTAGGGCTTTTGGAAAGCCCTAAAAATAGAGTAAATACTTGTACATAAAATTAGTTTTTAGTTGAAATGTTTAAATTAATGTTTGGTGGAAAAATCAAACAGTAAAGTTAAGGCTGTGATATTAAAAATATTATTGAATTAAGTATTATAGGTATAAAATATCAGTTTTTTTAATTGATTGTTGGATTAAAATTTTTAACTAGAGTATATAAATGGATAAAAACAAAATTCATGTGCCATAGTTTGTTCATTCACATGATGTATTATTTACTCTCTATGCCTTCAACTGCTTTAGAAGTTTATTAGTTTTTTTCAAATTATCTCATGCTAAATCTAGAACTTGTTCCCAATGATTTTCAAATATTAGGTCATTACCCAATTATTGGGCTTCAATTTATTATAAAATTATTTTTAAAATAAAGTATTTTTGTTCTTGACTTCCCTTCTCTGTTTTCATGCTTTCAATCTTTATTTCTTTACCTGTCTTATTTTAATTGGCTTTAGTATGATTTCATTGCTCCTATCATGCCTGTGGTGGAATCAGTAGACCCTGCATCATGGAGGCAGGGCTTGCGCAAAACTGGCATTGTTCTTGTGCCCAGTAAGGGTGAAAAATCTATGGTGAGGCATTTCTACAAGAATTTATATTAGGTTACAACATAACAAGTTTAATATAAATTGGTTCCAAAGATGCATGGTTTTAAGTCCTTATGGTGTGCTCATTTGTTTTCTGTATTTGCATTATAATTTTTCTGTGTGATACAGTGTGTAGTGTGTAGTGTTCTTAAGTCTAACCTCTGGAAAGGGAGTCTATTCATTTTTCATTTTTAGATCTTTACATTTTTGACTAAGACATTAACCCACCTAGTAAAAGTGTTTCCTCCTGAGACTATTAACTATAATTTTAGACATATTGTCTGTAAACGTATTGTTTCTAATGTAAGGACTGGATTAGTTTTAATAATTCTTTTTTCCTTTCCTTAAAAAATGAAATAAAAAGTTTCCAACCTCAACTACAAAAATTTCTCCCAAAGAAGAAGAGAGAAAAGATGAGTCTCCTGCATCTTGGAGATTAGGACTTAGAAAGACTGGCAGTTATGGCGCACTTGCTGAAATCACAGCATCTAAAGAGGCTCAAAAAGAAAAAGACACTGCAGGTGTGATACGTTCAGCTTCAAGTCCCAGACTTTCCTCCTCTTTGGATAATAAAGAAAAGGTAATCTGTTTCACAATCTGGTTTCTATAAAGACTGATAATTTCTTTTTCAGGAACAATAAATCCTAGTGGATTTTCTCCTATGTATCTTGTACCTAAGTATCAACTTAATTCACCCAACTTAATGAATTATATAATACAAATGTAATCTAATTATAAGTACTGGGAAGATCAGATTTATTTGCCCAAAACATAAATTAAGGGACTATATTCAATTAAAAGAATCTATTATTTTACTTGAGAATGTACAGTAGAATGTATTAAGGAACAGGCTTATTTTATTTATTATGATTCAGTAAGTTTTCTAAAGTTTAAAAAACTTAGGAACACGTTTATTCTAAAATGTGAGTATACTCATAAGTTACATTTATCTAATATCGCAATTTTTCATCTGATACAAGTAACTTAAGTAGTTTTAGTAACCGGATTTTGAAAGTTAGTATTAATGTATCAAATAGGATGTACCATAGTTCATTCAATGCTATTTTATATCGTTAGATTATTTCTATTGCATTTTTGGTTCTGGTATTATTTTTTTTTCCATATAGTTTTCTTTCTGTATTTAAGAGTGTTTTCTTGTATCAGAACTTCAGAGATGAACTTTCTCGTTAATTAACTTTGATATTTTTGCTTTTTAAAAAAGTTTATTGTACAGTTGTTTTCCAGGTATTTTATGGCAGCATACCAGGAATACGTCAGAGTGTCATTGTTGCTACACATTCTCAACCATATTTGGATAAATATAATTTAAATAATTTTTGTTTTGAATGTTTTGATATCTTTTAGAACACAGACTATCAAGGTTGTAAATAGCTTGTATAACATAAATGATCGAGACTTCTCAGTAAACCATATTTGAGACCTTATTTCTCTGGAATAAATAATGATATTTTAGTTTATGACACTACTTACTTATCTATTATAGAAGTTTTAGAAAAGGTCATTAAAATGTGGAAGATTTTTTTCCTTTCTTATGTTAAAATATTATCTAATTCTAGACTAAAGGAGAAAGAAAAGAAAATGAGTTTGAGCAAGTTGTCCTTTAGTGCACGTGTAGTACCTGACTGCTAATAGACATTAATTTTAGAGTTTAGCTAGGAACTATGGAAAATACTGTAAAGTAAACTGTGATGGCTGTGTAATATACATTGTCAAATAACCTTTTTCTGATACTTTTAGCAGTCCCTGTAATCAGCACACAGATTTATTTTCACTCATTTTCTTTCCTCTTGTGCAGGAGAAAGATGGTAAAGGAACTAGGCTTGCCTATGTTGCACCTACAATACCAAGACGACTAGCCAGTACCTCTGACATTGAAGAGAAAGAAAATAGGTGAATTCATTATGATTTGCTTTATTCATTCACTATAAAATCTTTTATTATCTAGCATCAGAGTTAATACATGAGCATTATTGTAATCATGTGAGGATATGTATTATGGGAAGAGAAGGAGGGTGTTCCTGATAGAACACCAAGTACATCATCCTGAGAAGGTACAGACTTAGTATGTTCATAAAATAGCAAAGAATGCATTATGGCTGAAACAGAGTGAGGGGAAAGTGGTAAGAGATGAGGTCACAAACCAGTACAATTTCTCTAAGTATTTGTAACATTTAGAAAAAATGGAAGAAGAGAGGAAAAGCCCTTACTTAATCATTGTCAACATTTTAGTTTGTTTCTTTCTAATTTTCAGCATAAAGAGTTTGAGAACTTTTTTAGTATAGCTGTAATCATGTTATCCAATTGTACGTGATTTTTTTCACCTAACATCTCATAAGCAGTATAAATGTTAGTATATATTTTCAGTGAGCATTGTTTTTCATCAGTACATAATATACCACAGAGTAGATCTGCTGAGGTTAAAGTAACCATCTCCCTTGCCCATGTTATGGACATTTAATTTGTCTAATATTTTGTGGATGTAAATTATATTTCTGTAAATATCTTAATTTTCCCCCTTTATTTAGGATTATACCTTAAGGATAGAGTCTTAGAATTGGAGTTACTTTAACTTCTTGGTAACTATTCCAAAGTGTTTTTCCAAGGGATTTTACTAGTTTCTACTTCTACTAATACTTATTAGTGTATAGCTTTCTTAACCCTATTTTAAAATTATCTACCAGAATCTGAAGGACGTTCTTTTCACAGAGACTCTTCAAGTTTGCGAGCAAGTAGTTCCTATACAAGAAGAAAATGGGAAGATGATCTTAAAAAAAATAGCTCAATTAATGAAGGATCAGCTTACCATAAAAGGTAATAATATAATTCTTAAGTGGCTTTTATGTATTCTTTTATGAAAATATGAGGCAATTTGTTTAGAGCCCTCAATTTAACATCATTTAAGAAAATACATGTTTTGTTAAATATCACATCTTTTGTTGTTTAAAACTTGATTTAAAGACACAATGTATACTAAGATATGGGATAATTTACTCATACCTTTCTATTATATATTAAATTAAATTTGAAATGTTATGAAATATCTTTTAGATTGCAGCATATTTAATAGGAATTCCTTATATAATTGATGAGAATAACTTAAATAGGCCAGTGTCTTAATTGATCTAGTCATCATGGGTGATATGGAAAGTTTTTGCTTGTCCTAAAACTCAGAGCTGAAGATATGCCTTCAATTAGAATGTTGGTACTGTCATATTAAAGGGAAAAAAACCTATAAATTATTTCTCTACTATAAGCAACCAAAAAGAAGAATAAGATATGAACAAGTATAATATAGGTATGGGTCCCTCCTAGAGATCTGACCCATTGCTAAACCAATTTTCTTCAACAACATCAACATCTTATTTTCCCTGGATAAAACCAAACCAAAGTGTTTTTTTCAGGCCCAACGTGAAATGACTATTTGTTCTGGAATAGTTCCAGAAATGTGAAATACCAAATAAGATTATCTTTGAGTCTTGTTGAGGGGATTGGGAGGAGGAGGCAATAAAATGATACACTACCAAATTAGTGAAATCATTTAAACTCTAGCAAGTTGTAGATGCAACTCTTGGTGCTGGAGCTGGTGGTGTATTTAGGAACACAGTTTTTTAAGATTTTTTTTTCTAGCCTTGTGAATTTGTATAATGTATAGACATTAACTATAGAAGACACATACAAACACATCCTATATGGATATGACTCTTTTGTTTAGTTGCTCCTTTGGTAGAAGACAAGATGATTTGATTAGTTCTAGTGTTCCAAGCACCACATCAACACCAACAGTTACCTCTGCAGCTGGGCTTCAGAAAAGCCTGCTTTCCAGCACAAGCACTACTACAAAGATTACAACGGGTTCTTCCTCAGCAGGCACACAAAGCAGGTAAGTCACAGATACATTTTGTGTTCAGGTCTATCATGTGCTTATGTATGTGCATGCGTTTTTGTTTAGAAGATCATGGGGCTCTGGATTTTTTCATTTACCTTGTTAAAATTATTTACAAACAAAAATTGGTTCCCAAATGAGGCAATTATGCATGTCTGGGGAAAAAATTAAGTTCCTGAATTATGAACTTTCCTTGAATTAGAATGCTTTTAAAATGTAAATTTCTCTCTTTGACAGCTCTCGGTGAGCTTTTTGGTTCAGAGATGAGATATCTCATCTTGTGTTTTAAAAAAATCCATCCCTGTAGTCACATGTTTTCAGCTGCTAGAAAGTGCTTTCATTGTTTAGCTGTTTTCCTTTTCTCTTTTTTGTGTTGCTGCTTACTGATGCTATAGTACCTCAAATCGTTTGTGGGCTGAGGATAGTACTGAAAAAGAAAAGGACAGTGTTCCTACGGCAGTGACCATTCCTGTTGCTCCAACTGTTGTAAATGCTGCAGCTTCTACCACAACCCTGACTACAACTACTGCTGGCACTGTCTCCTCCACATCAGAGGTCAGGGAGAGACGCAGGTGTGTAAAGGTCCTAACAGTACTGCTGATATATCTTGCCCAGTGATCAGAGTTGTTTTTTTTATTTTTTAAAAAATCTTGTTAAGTTGTCGACAATCTCTCCAGTAGGCTAATAAATGAAATACTCTGTGTGAGCTCAGAACTATGTAAATTAATGTGAGTAGCAATTATTAGTATGTAGGCTTGGTGACCACCTCTGACAGAATTGATGATTTTGTTTAAAGGCAGTAAGCTACACAGTTGTCTTCTTAGCCATTTTAGTTTTTTTAGTGGTTTTAATTCAAAACTTTTTTTGATGAAGACCTAGACATATACAAACACATTTGAAAATGAGATGCAACGTGATATAAACAGGTTTTATCATTCTTTTCATTTTTTTCCTCCCATTAAGAAATTAGATAGATACTAAACTGTTTTTATTGTTGTATTTGAGAATTTCATTTTAAGATTCTCCTGGTGAGGAAAGGTTTCTGTGCATATGTAAAAGCCAAACAATTTTAGTATGTTGAATACATTCCCACTTAGTTTTAGTTCTAGTACATAGAAAACACTCAATTTTTTAAAAAGTCTATGAATTTATTTTGTGTGCTTAAATGTTTTTAAAAGCATTGCTCACATCTTCTTGTTGCTCTCTGTTGGTATGTATGGAATCACAGATGTGGAAAGGAGTTTACTAATTATCTTTTGTGATATCCTTGCTTTACAGAAGGAAACTGAGACCCAGAGATACTATATGACTGTTTCACTTTTATATGGTTAGTTAGGGTGAGAGCTGAGGCTAGACCCAAGATTGTAGGAGAATCAGTCCATTTCTTTCTGCTATATCATGCATAGTCCCTAAGCTTTGAATTTTGTTTTTTCCTCTTAAGAAAGAAGACATTCTTAGGAAACTGAATGTAAGCTTTATTTTTATATTTTATTCTTACAAAATTAAATTAGCTATATAACTATGTTTTTCTTACCAAAATTCCACCCAGATTAACTTTGTTTTATTTCTGTCACATACTGTTTCATATACAGAGCTCTTTTTTCTGGTACCTAAGTGCTTTGGCTATAGTAGTAATGGCCTCACAATAATATTTGTGTTTGTTCTATATCACCACTGCAAGTGATTACCATTTTATGATTTGAATACCAGTATAGATTACATTTTAATTATTCTTCCTTTACTTTTTTTATAAATTTAAGTAAGTTTTAAGTTTTTGTGGTACTTTCCATAAGACCATATAGACAACAGAAATTAAAGGATCTTATGTATCCATCATTTGATCAAACTTACCAAAATTAGTTTGAGGGCTTTGCTTATTTTGGTGGTGGGGTTGGGAGGGAATGTTGAAAGGAAGAAGGGTCACACATTCTTGGTTTTCTTCTCCTTACTCTACCTTGATTTTTAAGATCAGAGTTCTCTCTGAGTCAGAATTTCTTTTTCTGTAAAATGAGGTGTTTGATTTACATAATTCTTAACTTCTAGAATCCTTTCTATTGCTAGCATTCCATGCTCTAAAAAATGTCTCCAGTGACAGTTAAAGTCTAGTGAATGTCTCCCCCAAATCATCAGTTGTTTCAGAACAAATTATAATTCTTCACCTAAGATTTATTTTTTTTATTTTGTTGGAGAGAATTGAATTTCAACTTTTAGAAGTAGTCCTAATTAATTTTAATAGACAACAGTAAAAATTAAAAATTAAATATTTGGATCTATTGTTAGGACAGATCAGATTCTAATAGCATAAGAAACAAATGTGTCTGTTGACATTTTTTTCTGCCTATATTGTAGATATTTTGTTTGTCTCACCTTGTTTCAATGATGTTTGCAATGATATTAATGTTTGTGTTTTGTTCTGTGTAAAATAATTGTTTGCAATTTTGAGTACATTGTCACCTCTTCTGTTCATCTATTAATTAAATTTCATCAATGGTTCTGAAAGGTATATGGTTGAAAATTTGCCTAAAAAATGTTTATATGATGATTTAAGAATATACTGTGACTGAAAAAACGTCAACATATTTATACCATTAAGTATCTTTAAATATATATTTTTGGGTATTGTGTAAAGCTGCCATGAACACTGTTAAATTCCACAGTGTTCTTGAATTTTCCTGTTTCTGTTGATCAGGATTATATCAGGATTTCCTGGTTTTGTTACCTAAGATTTCCAGTGAATTAATTTTTGCTTGAGAGTAAGGAATAGAAGCTTACTTTAAATAGAAGGAACATGATAGCAAATTCTTACGCTGTTCGTTATTATTATTCTTACAATTCTCCATACCTTTTTCAAACTGTAAATTAATATCGTACTTCATATTTACATGGGACTGTTGCTTTAGTATAACTACTCTCTCCACCATTTTCCCTTGGCTAAGCCAGCTTACATTTACCCATTTATCTTCTCTTGGGAAGGAAAAGGCTGGGTGTGAAATAACAAGGGTTGGTATTTAGTTTTCTAAAGATACAGTTTGGTTGACTAACCAAAATATATTAATAACTATTATAAGTAAATATATGAGAAATTATTTAATAGGTATAATGTACATTATTTAGGTGATTAATACCCTAACAGCCCTAATATGGCCACTATGCATGTAACAAAATTGTACTTGTACCCCATACATTTGTATACACTAAACAAAATTTAAAAATGTATATAAGCCAATAAATGTCAGTAAAATTTAAAAATTGTAGAATAATTGCATTTATCAGGAAAAAATTCTTAATTTTAAAAAAGCAACCTTTGGGTTGCCCAGAAAATAGTAAGCAATCTAAGACTAAGGCATAAAATTATATACCCTGTGTTATAGGAAAGAGTTGCAGTAGGACAGTATGACATAGCAGTGATTAAGGCAACAATGGTGTTTAGGTGATACATTCTACCTTTTTTGTTGTTTTTTGGAGATAAGGTCTCACTCTGTTGCCCAGGCTGGAGTGCAGTGGTGCCATCATAGCTCACTGTAACCTTGAATTCCTGGGTTCTAGTGATCCTACTGAGAATCTGGGACTATAGGTTCATGCCATGGTGCCCTGCTAATTTTTTTTATTTTTTGCAGAGACAGGGTCTCACTGTATTGCCCAAGCTGGTCTCAAACTGCTGCGCTCAAGCAGTCCTCCCACCTTGGTCTCCTGAAGTTCTGGGATTACAGGCATGAGCCACAATGCCCAGCTCCCCACCATCTTTTTATTGATCAGCTCTTTGGAATGAAAAACACATAAGATACATAAATTATTTTTCTTCTCTACATCCTATTCTTAGAGGTCTGTTCTATATAGGCACCTAAGGGAGGAGAAGGGAACTCAATATAAGATGGCGGCTATCAAATAAAGAAAAATGTGTTGGATATTACAAATTGGTAAGGTAGATTTTTATGCAAATATGACATTTATCATGGAAAATTAAAATGAACATATTTTGTAAGTCTTTCTACTAGTAACTTTTATCCGCCTAACCTGCATATGTTAAACCAGTATGATAAATAGATTTATTAACTTTCATGGCAATTTGAAAACATTGAAAAGGAATCCAGGATCATTTGAAGAGAATGTGTTGGTCGATTAGTGCTATTGCTATTTGCCATGGAAGTGAAAAAGAGTTATGTGGCAATGCAGGTTTCTCTGTTCTAAACTAAATGTGAAAAGTTGACTATATGGAGTAGAGCCAGAATTCAGTAGTCTGTGTTCATAGTTAACTTTCAGAGCAGCTCATGAAATAATGAAGTGATATATGCACCCAACTGGCTTGCTATAAACTTTGCTTAACCAGATTAGTCACATTTGAGTTTCATATCCTTTTAATTTTTCTTCTCCTCATCTGGTAGAAGTCCAAAAAGTAGTAAGTTGCATAGAGCCAATAGGTGCATAAATAAGAGTTAAGTAAATAAATGAAAATAGCCATTGGTCCACATTTTCCAGGCTGAAGTTCCCAGGAGCACTTTTTCATGTTTACTAGATATGCCATGAAAAAAGTATGGCAGAGGAGGCGGTAGTCTTTACTTAAATTATCTTGAGAAATAGTGGGTTAAACAAAGTTTAAATAGGTTACTTACCTCAACACATCTCAGACCCTTTAATGTATTGTTGTGATTTTCCTAGGGAAGATTAGGATGTGTAGCATTTCCCAAATTTATATAACCTTTTTCTGTAATAAACATATCATATCCCAGAATTAATGTTTCTTAAATTTTAATAACAAGATCATTGATTATTCTCTGTTTTTAAATTGCTTGTCGTAGAAAACTTACTACAATTGTTGTATATAATGGGAAAAAGAAGTGTCAAACTTAGTGTAGCATCATTGAAGGAAGAAAGGGCAGATCATACTAGTTGTACTAATTTGGATCTGTACATAGTACAAATGAAACTATATATAGCAGAATTTCAACTAACAGGCGAACTAAGGAAAGGCTGATAACCTAAATGTTTTACTTACTGCCTTTTTTACCGTGCTCTCCACTTTGAGGAGGACAAATTAACAACAACAACAAAAATTAGGAATTTAACTTTACAAAAATAAAAATTTTAGGTTATGAACTTAAGATCAGTACTAATATTTTAGTAGAAAACAACTTTGGCAAGATAGAACTCTTTGATGAGTGTTTCAGTTAGAAGGGGGTATGCCTTGTTAATGAGGTAAATGTGTTAGGATAATAGCAAAAAGACATAATCTTTCAATATTCTATAATAGCAACATCAAGGTGAAAACATAAATAGCATGGCTAAAGATAAGAGAAAAAAAGAAGTTATATCATTATATGATAGTGCCATAAGTTACTTAACCAGATCGAGGAAACAGGTGACATTTTCTCAAACTAGATCATGAAAACAACTTAAGTCAAAATGTATTAGTTTTGGAATTTTCATTTTTCTAAAAGTTTGCTGGATTTCAAGTAAAAACTCCCTCTTGAGAATTTCTTGACTTACCTTCATCTATAATTATAGTAGAAGCAACAGGAAGAACAAGTCCTCTGAAATTAATTTTAACCAATAAGTAAGAACTAATTGATGAAATTGAGGCAACTAGGCTCTTGGGTGAGAAGTTACTTTGCCATTTTAGAGTTAATTATCTAAGGAGGTGATTGCTAGGAATAATGCTATGTATTCTAGTTTTAGAGAGACAGATTTCAAAAATTTAAGAATGCAGAATAAAAGAAGTATGTTCTTGTATATATAAAGGGAATGAGGATTCTCTAAAAATAATTCTAAAAAAGCAGTAAATGGTTCTAAGAAGTTTGAAGATGCGCAGTACTCACTAAACTTAGAGCTTTAAAGGACACATCGAAAATATAGAAGAGGCCGGGAGCGGTGGCTCACGCCTGTAATCCTAGCACTCTGGGACGCCGAGGCGGGCGGATTGCTCAAGGTCAGGAGTTCAAAACCAGCCTGAGCGAGACCCCGTCTCTACCATAAAAATAGAAAGAAATTAATTGGCCAACTAATATATATATATATATAAAAATCAGCCGGGCATGGTGGCGAATGCCTGTAGTCCCAGCTACTCGGGAGGCTGAGGCAGGAGGATCGCTTGAGCCCAGGAGTTTGAGGTTGCTGTGAGCTAGGCTGATGCCACGGCACTCACTCTAGCCTGGGCAACAAAGTGAGACTCTGTCTCAAAAAAAAAAGAAAAAAGAAAATATAGAAGAGAAAAAGACATAAAACCCACAATAAATTCAGAAGTTTGTTATAATTGTATGAATACTGTCAGAGAGGTTAAAGAACAGAATAAATTACAAATTGAGAAGAATACTAAAGCTAACAAAAAAGAGTCTCTTTAAAAAGTAGCATTTGAATAAAGAACATTTACTAGACTATTGCTTATAGTTTTGAGAGAGAGGCAGGTAGAATAAACTTAATAAACATAAACAACATAGAAAATAGACATACGGTTGACCCATGAACAACACAGGGGCTGGGATACCAAATCCCCATGCAGTCAAAAATTCACATATGACTTTCGAATCCCCCAAAACTTAACTAATATATTGTTAACTGCAAGGATTACCAGTCTTTATGAATAACATAAACAAACCATTGACACATATTTTAATGTTATCTATATTATACACTGTATACTATATTCTTACAATAAAGTAAGCTAGAGCAAAAAAAATATTAAGAAAATCATAAAGAAGAAAAAATATATTTCTTATTAAGTAGAGATGGATCATCATAAAGGTTTTCATCCTCTTCACCTTCACGTTGAGTAGGCTAAGGAGGAAGAGGAGATGTTGGTCTTGGTGTCTCAGGGGTGTCAGAGGTGTAAGAGATGGAGGAAGTAGAAGGGAGGCAGAGGAAGCAGACACACTCAGTGTAACTTTAAATGAAAAACATCCTTATATAAGTGGACCCATTGCAGTTTGAACAGGTGTTGTTCCGTGGTCAGCTGCACCTTTCTTCTGTAAGTGTTCTCTGAGAAATGAGCTAGATGGTAATATATTAGATAAAGTGTTAGCAGTTCAGCTTCCCAAGTAATATTATTTAACTTTTGACGTAGATTACATGCTTTTGAAGTTACCCATATCCTTTGATAAGATGAAACATAGGCTTAAATTTTTTTTTTTTTTTTTTTTTTTTTTTTTTTGAGACAGAGTCTCGCTTTGTTGTCCAGGCTAGAGTGAGTGCCGTGGCGTCAGCCTAGCTCACAGCAACCTCAAACTCCTGGGCTCCAGTGATCCTTCTGCCTCAGCCTCCCAAGTAGCTGGGACTACAGGCATGCGCCACTATGCCCGGCTAATTTTTTTTATATATATATATCAGTTGGCCAATTAATTTCTTTCTATTTATAGTAGAGACGGGGTCTCGCTCTTGCTCAGGCTGGTTTCGAACTCCTGACCTTGAGCAATCCGCCCGCCTCGGCCTCCCAAGAGCTAGGATTACAGGCGTGAGCCACAGCGCCCGGCCTAGGCTTAAATTTGTAAGATGAAATTAGTGAAGATAAATGCTGCGTCCGTCCTGTACTTTATATCAGAAAATCAATTAATAAGTAAGATGCTAGTTTAAAAACTGTTCATGTATAAAAACACTTGAATATTTAGAGAACTCAAAGTATGTACAAGAGTATGTCTGCCAAAAACCACATTTATAAAAAGCACACTGACAAGAATACAGGGAGTGCTATGTACTACTTATTCATTATCTCATAGCCTGATAATTGTATTCATCCCAGCCATTGTACTGTAAGAAGACACAATCTGTATGTGGTCAGATAACTTCATGTATCATCTTTAGATGGTATTACAGGGAACCAAAAAAGGGACTAAGAGGAATGATTCAAAAAATTAGGACTGGGTATGCTAGAGAATAAAAGATTTAGAAAGGAATTTGATACCTGTCTTCCAATATTTGAAAATACTGTAGATAAAGAAGAATTTAAAGCCTCTTTTTAGGTCTTAAAAAAAAAACAAAAAATAGAACTTTGCCCACGAAAAGAATAGGACTAACAGGTAAATTTTAACTCAAGTTTAGGACAAACTGGAGAACTAATATTGAATGAGTTGCTTCAAAGCAGAGGTTAGATTATCACTTTTTTTGAGACGTTTTAGGAGCTAGAGAAGGAAGGAGAGCTTCCTCAGTTAAAAACAAATAAAAAATTTACTCCCTATCCATTTTGATTAGTTGGGCTTTTGCTAAATGAAATGTTTCTACCTTTCTTAATAGAGCTAATTTTTTTGTTTGTTTGGTTTTTTTTTAAGACAGGGTGTTGCTCTCTTGCCCAAACTACTAGAGTGCAGTGGCACTGTCATAGTTCACTGCAAATTAAAACTCGTGGGCTCAAGCAATCCTCCTACCTCAGCTTCCCAAGTAGCTGGGACTACAGGCTTGTGCCACTCTGCCAGGCTAAATTTTCTATTTCTTGTAGAGATGGGGTCTCGCTGTGTTGCTTACTTGGGCTGGTCTCAAACTCCTAACCTGTCTTGACCACCCACAGTGCTAGGATTACAGGCATGAGTCATCCCCAGGCAGGGCTAAAAGTTTTAATCTTCAGTTCTCTTAATTTCTTTTTAAAATGTTCCTTCTTGGCCGGGCGCGGTGGCTCACGCCTGTAATCCTAGCTCTCTGGGAGGCCGAGGCGGGTGGATTGCTCGAGGTCAGGAGTTCGAAACCAGCCTGAGCAAGAGCGAGACCCCGTCTCTACTATAAATAGAAAGAAATTAACTTGCCAGCTAATATATATACATACAAAAAATTAGCTGGGCATGGTGGCGCATGCCTATAGTCCCAGCTACTTGGGAGGCTGAGGCAGAAGGATTGCTTGAGCCCAGGAGTTTGAGGTTGCTGTGAGCTAGGCTGACGCCACGGCACTCACTCTAGCCTGGGCAACAAAGCGAGACTCTGTCTCAAAAAAAAAAAAAAAAAAAGTTCCTTCTTAAAAATTAAATTACATGATAAAAAATGTAGTTAGGAAGAACTTAAACTGTGTTATGTGAAAATATAATTAGTTCCAATCTAAAAACAAATGATCAAATTGCATTATTGAATTTCAGAGTGGGTATGACCATTTTCTGAAGCCTTTTTTTTTAAACCCACTGAAATGCTAAACTTGTATGCTTTGTTCATACACACTGATATATATTTACATCCACAGGTATTATATCTTTAACTAACAATTTTTATTTATTACTATAGATCATACCTCACTCCTGTTAGGGATGAAGAATCTGAATCCCAAAGAAAAGCAAGATCTAGACAAGCAAGACAGTCTAGAAGGTCAACCCAGGTATATTTAATGTGTATAAAAATTACATAAAAATTATGTAAATAGTATATGAAATGTATATATATATATATACACTTAATATGCACAAATGAATTACTTTTCTACTTTTCACTTTACTGTGTAAATATTGATGCCAGAGTAAACCTTAAAAGGTAAATAGTTGCTCTTGTAATCCTCCTATACAGCCTTTTGATTATGGTTACACTATTACTGTTATATTTCATCTAATTAGCTATATGCCTTTACTTTTTTTGAAGTATTGATTTTTTTATCCTTTTTCCTAATACAGTACTTTTTTTGAGTATTGATTTTTTTATTCTTTTTCCTAATACAGTGGCTGACACAGTGTATTTGATAAGTGTTAGAATGAATGAATCATATGTAGTGTCTAATAATTATTGAAGAGTTCTGTGAATATTTGGAAGTAGGGGAGAGAGAATTGATGTCTTGTATTAGGTATATCAAGCAGTTAATGTGCAAGTGTAAGAAAAAATATCACACAGGCTAGTTATTATCTCCTTCCTCCTTGCCATTCTAAGTATGATATATATGATAAGTACTTTTGTGTCTTTCCTTTTCTACAGTTAAGGAGCTCAACAGTATAGATTCAGCTGTTTGATCCTTATCATTACTTAGCTTTCAAGCTGAACTATTTGCTGGAGTCTTACCATACTTTTTCTATCTTTGTACTTTTCACTTCTTAAAATCTAACCTGTGTCAAGGTCTACCTTAAAAAGTTATTTCCTTACTGAGATGTATGTTAAACCTTAACAGTTATCATGCATGTGTGTATATATACACACACATACATATATAAATATGTATAATGTATAAACAGCATAGACCAGTCACAGTGGCTCATGCCTCTAATCCTAGCACTCTGGGAGCCTGAGGCAGGTAGATTGCTTGAGACCAAGAATTTGAGACCAGCCCGAGGAAGAGCAATATCCAGTCTCTACCAAAAGTAGAAAAAAATTATCTGGGCTTGGTGGATCGCATCTGCAGTCCCAACTTCTCAGGAGGCAGAAGAATAGCTTGAGCCCAGGAGTTTGAGGTTACAGTGAGCTATGATGATGCCACTGCTCTCTAGCCTGGGCGACAGAGCAAGACCCTGTCTCAAAAACAACAACAACAAAACAATGTATTGGTTCTTCCTCCCTTCTCTGAACTTCATATTTATATAGTATTTCTGTCATTTCTTTTGCTATTTTATTCATTTATAAATACAGAGATAATTTCTTATATACATCTATATCTTCCCAATGCCTATCATTGTGCTTGCTCATAGTGATTTTTCACAGAATGAATGTAATTTGCTGAGCAAAAATTCTGTTTCAGTTTGCAAACATGCATATTTGACTTTTAATACATTCTCATTTGTTTATCTATTTGTGAATGAATTTGTTTATCTATTTGTGAATGAGTGAGTGAATGAAAGACTGAATGAGATGGAGTTTCACTTTTTCACCCAAGCTGGAGTGCAGTGATGCAATCATAGTTCACTATAGCCTTGAAATCCTGGGCTCAAGTGATCCTCCTGCCTCTGGCTCCCAGTTGCTAGGACTACAGGCACACACCACCATGCCCACCTAATTTTTTTCTTTTAAGAGACGGTCTGGGCTGGTCGTGGTGGCTCACACCCATAATCCTAGCTAGCACTCTGGAAGGCTGAGGTGGGAGGATCCCTTGAGGTCAAAAGTTCGAGACCAGCCTGAGCAAGAGCGAGACCCTGTCTCTACTAAAAATAGAAAATTATCTGGGTGTGGTAGCACACCTGTAATCTCAGCTATCCAGAGGCTGAGGCAGGAGAATCACTTGAATATGGGAGTTTAAGGTTGCTGTGAGCTAGGCTTATGCCATAGTACTTTAGCCCAGGTGACAGAGGGAGACTATGTCTCGAAAAAATAAATAAATAAAATAAAGAGGGTCTTGGCTGTGTTTCCCAGGCCGATCTTGAACTCCTGGCCTCAGGTGATCCCCCTACCTCAGCCTTAGTATATTTATATTTAATATATCTATTTCTAAAATATTCCTTTGAAATACGCTTTAATGCATTTCATAATTGAGTTTATCTTTTTTGGTGTGCAGGGGGTGACATTGACTGATCTTCAAGAAGCTGAAAAAACAATAGGAAGAAGTCGTTCTACTCGAACCAGAGAACAAGAAAATGAAGAAAAAGAGAAAGAAGAAAAAGAAAAGCAGGATAAAGAGAAGCAAGAAGAGAAGAAGGAGTCAGAAACATCTAGAGAAGATGAATATAAGCAAAAGTACTCGAGAACATATGATGAGGTAATAATATATCAACAACACAGCTGGGTCAAATGGTATGAATAATTATTACAATTCTCAATGTATAAGAGATTTATATGTCAACAAACCAAATACAAAATACTTAAAAGGATTTTACCTGGAAATCAGAATTGCTTTGGAATGATTAGAACATTACTTTTCCTTTGAAATGAATTTTTAAGTGTTGTATATGTTTTTAATTGTGTTTACTATTTCAAATGGGTTTTAATTTTAACATTTCACAGACTTATCAGCGTTATAGGCCAGTATCAACTTCAAGTTCAACCACTTCATCCTCTTCACTTTCTACTATGAGCAGTTCACTGTATGCTTCAAGTCAATTAAACAGACCAAATAGTCTTGTAGGTGTAACTTCTGCTTACTCCAGAGGATTAACAAAAGAAAATGAAAGAGGTAAGAAGACCAAATTTTAAAAACACTTTTTTCCCTTCAAATAGTCCTTTGAATTAGTTTTTCCTAAATAAATAGTTCAACAGAAAAGGAACAACATCCTAACCTGCGACGCATTCATCCTAAACAGAATATGATGATCAAGAATGAGAAAAGTACAAAACAAAAATAGAAAATGATATGGTCTGAGTTGATATGAATATCTTTATAACTTAATACTTCACAAAAATCTTTGACCTACAAAGAAAAGTCAGTGTAGAAGAACTGGTGGGTGTAATCCTAGCACTCTGGGAGGCGGATTGCTCAAGGTCAGGAGTTCGAAACCAGCCTGAGCAAGAGCAAGACCCCGTCTCTACTATAAATAGAAAGAAATTAATTGGCCAACTAATATATATACATATATAAAAATTAGCCGGGCATGGTGGCGCGTGCCTGTAGTCCCAGCTACTGGAGAGGCTGAGACAGGAGGATTACTTGAACCCAGGAGTTTGAGGTTGCTGTGAGCTAGGCTGACGCCGCGGCACTCACTATACCTGGGCAACAAAGCGAGACTCTGTCTCAAAAAAAAAAAAAAAAAAAAGAACTGGTGGGTAACTATTCCTAGGAGCAGTTTATTATTATAGTACTTTTCCAGTGCTTTAATCTATTTCTTGCCTGCTATATAGATCATACCTTTTAAATGTGTGTGTATGAAATTGTTTTAAACTAAAATCACTTAACACATGTAATGTCCTTGCTGACACAAAATTTTTATGCTTATTTCTTAAAAAATACATTTCTACCAAAATATTTGTACCCCTGTAATATTCTGAAATAAAAAAGAAAGAAAAATAGACTTTTTCCCCAGCTGTATATTGGCACATTGATGCTCACTATTACGAATTCCTATTATTTGATAAAAACTTTCTATTTAAATTCTAATTAATTCTTACTTTAAATCAGATATGAGTACTAAATAAAATTATTTCTAATTATAGGCATTTCATATTTTAAAAGCTAAATCTCATAGTATTAGTCATGGTCATATCAGTAATAATATTGGATAAACATCAGAAAATTAACTTTTCCCCAATTTCCAGCTAGATTTTCTTAATATTGGTCATTGAGATGTTTTAATTCTTTAAACCACTATGTGTAAGGCCTTCATAATGTTTGTTAAAATTTTGAACCAACATTTAAAATTAGAGATATTCAAATAAAACTTTGGAGTTTTGGCTTTTCTTGAAAATTTGAAAGATTTAGCAACACTGGGTCTGAATTCTTACATATCCACAATTGGCTAGAGTGAAGTAGTAGCAGCCTCCATACCCCTGTCCTGGTTCATTTACCCATTTATATTACCTGGATGGCTACTACAGGCATTGGAGTTTGAGATTGTTGCTCTAAACTGATTCTAAAAACAACTTTAAAAATCTTTCTTAATATTATAATTTTGGGGTCTTTTGCTCTCTTTGCTAAGGACACAATAGTTTTTTTAAAAAATCATTTTTGTTCAATATGTGTCTTTATTTTTAGCGTATTCAGAGTCCCTAATATTCTTCTAGTATGTAAGCCTAAAGCCATTTTAAACTGTCCCAGGAGGAAAACAAATCTTTAAAACTAACATTTTTGGGCCGGGCGCTGTGGCTCACGCCTGTAATCCTAGCTCTTGGGAGGCCGAGGCGGGCGGATTGCTCAAGGTCAGGAGTTCAAAACCAGCCTGAGCAAGAGCGAGACCCCGTCTCTACTATAAATAGAAAGAAATTAATTGGCCAACTGATATATATATAAAAAATTAGCCGGGCATGGTGGCGCATGCCTGTAGTCCCAGCTACTCGGGAGGCTGAGGCAGAAGGATCACTCGAGCCCAGGAGTTTGAGGTTGCTGTGAGCTCTGACGCCACGGCACTCACTCTAGCCTGGACAACAAAACGAGACTCTGTCTCAAAAAAAAAAAAAAAAAAAAAAACCTAACATTTTTATGTTGATTTGTTTTTAATAAAAGATAAATATATTTTCCAAAAGAAAAGGATTTGCTCTTAAATACTATCTAATAGAAATGAAATAAATACTGTGTCACTGCCAAGTGAAGACTGGCAGTAGGAGAAGCAGAAACTGGTAAATTTGTATGATTCCTAACTAGCCATTTCATCATTAAGAACTGTTTTCTTCTGTAGAATGTTCGCTTTGATTATAACAACTATTTCCTTATTGGAAATTAATAACTGGAGCCTTATTCCTCTCATAGGATTTCATTAATTCATCAAATATTTGTGTCTTTTGAGTAAAATTTTTATGTTAGGTACTAGGACTATGAAGATAATTAGTTCTTATGACCTTCAAGAATGTATGTAATGGGAAATAGAAATACATGTTTAAATCAGGTGTATAGGAACACTGAGAAGGGGGGAAAATTCTGATTAGAGAAATTTAGAAGGTTTCACAAAATAATTTGACTTAGAATTGTTTATGCAGTTAACTTGTAAAATATTGTCAAGAGACGTTGCTATCATGTGTTTCATTGTACTTCTTAATAGAGGGAGAAAAAAGAGAAGAGGAAAAAGAAGGAGAAGATAAATCACAACCTAAATCAATCAGAGAACGGCGGCGACCAAGAGAGAAAAGAAGATCTACAGGAGTTTCATTTTGGACACAAGATGTGAGAACCTATTACAATATAACTACTTCATAGTATGCTTAATGTTCCCAAAAGTACATACTAATAATTTCTTATATGCCTCAGATTACATATTATTTAAATCATCACTATGTTTTCTAGTTGAGTTGTTAAAATAAGAAAAATTCTTTGTAAGGGTGGTAACTACTTAGATTTTTGGTACTACTTAAAAGCAGGAATTCTGACCAAATAAAATAATAATGGCCACAGCTCAAAGTACATATATTGATTATTTTATAATAGCTAAACTGCTCCTTTACTAAACTCCTTTATTTTAGAGATTTCCAAAAGATGTTTTACATTTAATTTCATGTTCACAAATATTATAGGGTCTACATAACAGAATTATTTCTAACTCAAAGGATGCTGGATAGAAGCAGTCCTTTACTTATCAAATTACAATTATCCTATAAGAAATGAGATTTTTACCCTGATTCCTAATTATGGACCTGACATTGCTATTCATATAAGAGAAAGAAGAACTGTAGGATATGACTGTTAATGTAAAATTCATACTCTTTCAATACAACATGTAACTATAGAAGAACAAATATGATTTGGCCCCCCTTTTTTTTTGATCCTCTTGTTTTTTTTCTAATTTTTAAAATAAACCTTTTATTGAAGTATGACATGCAGAAACATAATTCATGAATGTACCGTTTAATGAATTAGCACAATGGGAACATATCTGTGGAATCACCAGTCAGAATGATAAACAAAAATACAGCACTGTAGATGCTCTCAGATTCTCCCTCTTAATCCCTATCATTCTCATTTGCAAAACCAACCTGATTTCTAACACCATAGTTAACTGTTCTTGTTTCTGAAGAGCATATAAATAGAACTGTAGATTTCATAACTCAATATTATGTTTATGGGATATAGCTGTGTTGCAGTATATAGCAGTATACTTAGTTTGATTACTGTAAAAATATTTCTTTTAATCTCTACTTGTATCCATTCTTCTGTTGAGAGAACATGGATCATCTGTCTTCCTGTTAATCTGACCCTTACCTCACTGTATGTTCCTTTTTATCTCTAATAATGTTTTACCTTTAAAGTCTGGTTTTTTGGAATGCTTTTTTTTATTATTAATCTTCATATAATATATCTTTTCTCTACTTTTATTTTCAACTTATCTGTGTTTTTCTCATAAACAGTATATTTAGGTCAGCTTTTTTCTGAACAATTTTATCTTTTAATTGCAGTGTTTTATTTTCATTCTATTTAATTGCATGTACCACAAATAACATTGTGTCATATGCAGTTTAAAATATGTAAAATGCTAAAATATATGAAAACATTAGCACAAAATATGGGAAAATATTAAAAGAAATTATAGAGTTTTATTTTATTTTATTTTTTTTATATGTATGAAAAAGGTAGAGAAATTATAGAGTTTTAATATCCTCCTCACATTGTCCATGATTTGGACAAAGTACTCATGTATGTTAGACTTTGAATCAAGGGTGCATGTTGCTATAAAATGATAGTTCAAGGGAGAAGGAAAATAAAATAATACATAAATGACAAGAAAGGAGAAATAAAGGAAGAACAGATGAGGAAAATAGAAAAATAGATTCCTATTTTTATTTTAATGTTTAATATAGAAAAGTTCAAACATATACTGTACAGAATTAACAGAATAGTATAATGACCCCACCCCAAGTATCCCTGGTTTCAGCTAAATTCCCACAACTTCCCCAACTCCCATATTTATTTAGAAGAAAATCCTAGGCATAACATTTTTATCAACAAATGTTTTAGTGTGTATTCTAAGAGACAAGGACTCCCTCTTAAAAATTATTATAACTGTATATTTCTGAAGCAAGAATTGTTTGTGTCCTGTGTAAAAATATAATGAAAAATTAAAAAATTTTAAAAACTATATATTAAAGATATATTGTTAAATAAATTAACAATAAATCTTTACTGTCAATTATTCAGTCAGGTTTAATTTCTAGTTGATTGATACATGCCAAAAGTGGTTTGTGGTTGTAGCTTTATAGTTTACTTGTTTATTTGGGGAACATACATTATGATTCATTATTTCTTTAAAGCCTCCTTTAAAATTAGTAAGGTTCTCCCTCCCTCTCATTTTTTTTTCCTTAAAACTATTTTTGAAGGAATTGAGTTATCACATTCCTAAAGTATAGTTTAACACATTCCTCTGTTTTTTATATTTCTATAAATCAGTAGTTAGAGCTAGAGGATTGGTTAGATTCTGGTTCTGTAGGGCTGGTTTTATTTTGGGGGGGGGGTTGTTTCGTTTTGTTTTGAGACAAAGTCTTGCTCTGTTACCTGGGCTAAAGTGCAGTGGCATTAGCAGCCTCAAATTCCTGGGCTCAAGTGATCTGCCAGCCTCAGCCCAAGTAGCTGGGACTACAGGCATGTGTAACCACGCCCACCCAATTTTTCTATTTTTGTGTGGAGATGGGGTCTGCTATGTCTCTCAGGCTGGTCATAAACTCTCAGCCTCAGGCACTCTTCCTGCCTCAGTCTCCCAAAATGGTAGGATTACAGGCATGAGCCACCATGCCTGGCCTCAGTATTCTTTTGGCAGGATATTTTGTTCCTCCATCAGGAAGTACATAATGTCTGGTTGATTTGAATTTTGCAGTAACATTTTTTAATAGTAAAATCAAACCTCACAGTCTTAGCATCCTAACATTTAGTTATTATTATTATTATTTTTTTTTTTGAGACAGAGTCTCGCTTTGTTGTCCAGGCTAGAGTGAGTGCCGTGGCGTCAGCCTAGCTCACAGCAACCTCAAACTCCTGGGCTCGAGCAATCCTTCTGCCTCAGCCTCCCGAGTAGCTGGGACTACAGGCATGCGCCACCATGCCCGGCTAATTTTTTATATATATATCAGTTGGCCAATTAATTTCTTTCTATTTATAGTAGAGACGGGGTCTCGCTCTTGCTCAGGCTGGTTTTGAACTCCTGACCTTGAGCAATCCGCCCGCCTCGGCCTCCCAAGAGCTAGGATTACAGGCGTGAGCCACCGCGCCCGGCCTATTATTATTATTATTTAAAATCATCTTATCTTTTTTATAACTCATATGTGTTAGGAATCTCATAGGCAAAGCAATATTATTATTTAGTATTCGTTTTTCCTGAATCTTATTTAGACCAGTTCTTCCTTTAAAAGACCACTTTCTGGAGCCTTGCACTTGACCATCATTTTAAAGATTCTTCCTCAGATCTGTACTGACAATGCACATGTTTTTAATTTGAGCCAGCATTGAATAGATTTCTAATCAGCCATCAAAGCTCAGGTTTCCCTGTTCTTACATAGTCACATGTTCAGACCTGTAGCAAACAGTATATGAAAAGAACCAAGGCTCAGTGAAACAAAGGCAGTGTATGGTACTGCAATGAATAAAAACAATTAGTTCATGACATGCAATTAATAATAAATAATACAGCAGCAGCATTGATTTCTCCTGTTTACTTATTAACTTCATGTATCATTTTTGTTAACTACCAAAATGGTACCTTGCACAAAAATTATCTCTAATCCTTAGAATAATTCTCTAAAGTTTTATAGATAAGGTAATTTTGACTCAAAAAATTTTAAATAATTTGCCTTAAGTCACATAGCTGAAAATAACTATACTAAATATGAAACTAGGTTTATCTAGTTTAAAGGCTGTGGTATTTTTATAGGGCATCTTAGCCAGATAAGTTTGAATGCAAATTTCCCTTTAATCCATTAAGGCTTTTTTTTTTTTTTTTTTTGAGATTTTCAAAGCCTTCTAGTAGCATATTGCCATAGTTTGGGATTCTGAACTTTTAGCCTACTGAGACCTTGATTTTGTATTTGCTGTACTCTAACCTCCTAAGAAATTTCTAGATGAAGAAACTACCTAAACATAGTAGGGCTGTTGCAGAAATCTTGCCAAGCTTAGTGAATCTAGCTTTTCTTACTTAAAATAATGAATTTATTATTTTTTCTGCCTCATTATAGTTGAGTGGCTAAAAAGTACTTTTGTGTTTTTTTTTTGAGACAGAGTCTCACTCTGCCTGGGCTAGAGTGCTGTGGCATCAGCCTAGCTCACAGCAACTTCAAACTCCTGGGCTCAAGCAATTCTTCTGCCTCAGCCTCCCGAGTATCTGGGACTACAGGCATGCATCACCATGCCTGGCTAATTTTTTCTATATATGTTTAGTTGGCCAATTAATTTCTTTCTATTTTTAGTAGAGATGGGATCTCGCTGTTTCTCAGGCTGGTCTCAAACTCCTGAGCTCAAACAATCTGCCTGCCTCAGCCTCCCAGAGTTCTAGGATTACAGGTGTGAGCCACCATGCCCAGCCTAAAAAGTACTTTTATTGACTAGTAAAGTATGTGCAATATCATTATAATATAAAGTGGAATATCTTCCTCTCTCTCACATTAAGCCTCTAGCTTCCTAATCCCCAATACAAATGTGTTTCCTACATGTTAGATAGGTGGTCTTTCTTTACAGCATACACTAACCTACTTAGATTGTGCCAACAAAATGGGTATTCTCTAAATAGTGTAGAAAGACTCCCACTTAAAAATCAGGTTTTCTTTGATCCATTTCATGGTATATTTTTCTGAAGAGTCATTCTAAATTGGAAAAGCCCTAATGTTCTTAAATGTCAATTGTTTGAAATCTCTTTCCTTTCGTAAAATAAATTGGCAATCTATTTTTAGAGTGATGAAAATGAACAAGAACAACAATCAGATACAGAAGAGGGATCTAATAAGAAAGAAACTCAGGTAAATAGCATTACTTTTTGTGTTGTGAAATAATCATAATTTTAAGGATTATTTTTCAGTTGTGTTTAATTATGTTATTTATTCATACGAAACAGTTTTTGCATACTGTACCTATATTCTGGGGATACAATAGCAGTAGTGGCTGGGGATCAGGTTGGGAAGGACTGGAAAGGGGCACAAAGAATATTTTAGAGGTGATGGAAGTGTTCCAAATCTTGATTGTAGTGGTGGTTTTATGGATATACACAACTGTCAGAATTCATCAAATTGCACACTCTGAGTAGATGTAATTTATTGTATGTAATTTAACCTTCAGAATTGAAGAGAAAAAACAAAAAAGGGAATAGTATTCTGGACCAAAGGAAAATATCTAAAGAGTACTCAGAAGTAGTGGAACCAGAAGTAGGAGGCTCAGATTTTTTATTTCTGTATATGAAAAAGTTACATTCTATAGAAGATAGACCTCTTAAGCTTTCTTTACATATGTTTACAAAATGTAGAGTTTCCAAAGGACTTTTATATTCATAATCACAGCTAATCCTTCCAAAAATCTTCTGAAAAAGGCATCCCCCCACCACCACCACCGCCTACTGATGAAGGACCTCTTGCATAGCTAGCAAGATGTAAAAGTTTCCTCCCTCTTGTTTTTTTTTTTAACCCCCCCCCCCATATCCTGTCATTCGGCTGTGCAGAAAGCTAAAATAGTTTAAAGAGCTTTAATCACGTAGGGATAGAATTGTACATGAGTTAGTGCTAAACTCGGCACTGTCTATCCTGAAATAGCATGTTAATTTTACCTTTTTCATTTTGAATTGGGGCTTCTTCATAAAGCTGTCACATTTCCTTTTGATCAGCAAGGTGACTTACAGTAATATGAGGTAACCAGAAGGTGGTTACCTGTGTTAGATGACTATGAGCATTACTTTTAAGGCCAAGTTTGACTGTTTTGACCCAAAAGTTACTTTTATTTTATCTTTAGATGGCCAGATAGAGGTCTGTATTAGTTCTGAGGATAAATTATTTGCAGGGCGGAAGCTTTATTACTTAAAACACTGCCTATCAGTTGTCAGCACTTACCCAATTTACCTATTTCCCTTTGTTCTATCAACTCATCCATCATCTTCCTTTTCCAGTAGGACCCTATGAATTCCCATTGTTCAAGGAAAGACAGTGGACAGGTAAACAAGAGGGAGGAAATTAGTAAACCTTCTCCAGCTGACATTTCTCATGGCCTTATCACACAGACCCCACCTCCAACCAAGCTGGAGTGGGAGGGATATTTTCTAGCTTCCACAGTTGTCATTTTGAAACAATATATGTTATGTTTAAGTTTTACTGTTCAAATTATATAAGAAATAACATTAAGGTTAAGTAGAACATTGTTTCTAAGAAGAAAAGTTTTCTTCATTCCAAACAATTTGAATAGTTTTTGTTCATTTTAAAATAGAACATTGTATAGATCTTGCTTTATGCTAGCATTCTTTCAGTTATAAGTAACAGAAAACTTAAACTGTATTAAACAAAGAAAATTAATTGTACTCTGGTTATATTACACAATCCTCTATGTCAGCCTCATCCTCAGGCTGATTTACCTCATGGGAATGGGACTGCAGTTGGCTTAGGCCAGACAGAACCCACTACTAGGCTATTGCAGTCATTTTGCTACCAACATGGGTTACATACCATTTCACCTAAACCTAGTGACAGCTGTACCATGGGGAAAAGAAAGAATGGAGGTAGGATGCTAACCCACAATATCTTATACAGTAGACCACAAAAATGACCAAAAAGTGTGCTGCTCTATTTTGAAAACTAGTAGTTTTCTGTGAAAAGTGTGAGTGGCAAAATTCTTATGTGCATTTTCTGAAATAATGTAAAATGGGTTTGATAACAAAACTTCTATACAGTTTATAGAATCCAAGTTAAAAAACACATTGAAAAATGACTTTCTTTTATGTGTTTTTTTGTTTAAAAGTAAATTGTAAGACACTGAAAATTTCTTGAAAATTCTGAATTGCCTATGAAACTCAGGCAATGAAATTTTGAATCTCTATGAAATTCTGAATTGCCTATGAAATTGCCTATAAATTAAAAGAAAATTAAGATAAAATTTTATCATATAATTTGAATTACTTTATGATGTTATTATTCAGTATTTCTAAAAATAAGACTTCTGGTTTTTTGGTTATTTTTATTTGCTTTTTTTTTTTTTTTACTTTTTTTTATTTTGAGACAGAGTCTCTCTTTGTTGCCAGGGCTAGAGTGCCCTGGTGTCAGCCTAGCTCACAGCAACCTCAAACTTCTAGGCTGAAGCGACACTCCTGCCTCAGCCTCCCAAGTAGCTGGGACTACAGACACATAACACCATGCCTCGCTAATTTTTTTTCTATTTTTAGTAGAGACAGGGTCTTGCTCTTGCCCAGGTTGGTCTTGAACTCCTGACTGAAGCAATCCTCCTTCCTCAGCCTCTTAAAGTGCTAATAAGATTATAGGCGTGAGCCACTGCACTTGGCCTTGATTTGCTTTTAAGCTTCTGGATGGGTTTTATTAAGCTATTTCATTTAGCATGCAAAGAACATTAGTAATAAATCCAAAATTTAAATCAAGTATAACACCAAGGCAAGAAGCTATAAACAAAGATTAACAGATTCAATTATTAAAACATATAAAGCTGGAATGTGACAGTAAAGACACCCTAATTGAAGTTAGGAGACACATGTTTATGTAGTTTAAAAGTAAATAATCTTAACCCTCTTGTATAACATATGAAAGATTAATATTTGAGATTCAGTTAAAAATGGGCAGAATACATGAAATCTATAAACTTTACAAAAGAAGAAATACAAGTGGCCTGTAAGCTTGAAAATGCACTCAAACTCAATAACCAAAAACATAACAGTTAATAAAGTGAAATTGGCAAAAGTTAATGTTCATATTTGGCATGATAAATATTGAAATAGGCATTTTCTGACAAAGTTTTGGGACTATAGTAAGTTAATCCTTTTTGGAGATCAATTTAACAATCCAAATCAGAAGCCTTATGAAAATGTCCAGGCCTTTTAGCTTAGCACTTCCACTTTTATAAATTTATTTCCAAAGATATAGGTTAAGGATGTAAAGATAAATCTACACAATGTTCATAGCAGCATTGCTTGCAAAACAAAAAATTGAAAACACCCTAAATTTCTATTGGTATGGAATAGATTAAATAAAATACATGTGTGTAAATTGGTATGTTGTGCATTCATGTAGATATTATGTGACTAAATAAGATAACTTATCTAGGGAGTAAAGGGATGGAGAATTATAGAGGAACTTTGGATACGATTACATGAGCTTATAGTACTATAATGAGAAAAATTAAAAGGCTATTTTTACTTTGGAAAAACAGTTTTAAAATACAAGAAGCAAGGACATTATGCTAAGTAAAATAAGGCAGTCACAAAATGACAAGTACTATAGGATTCCACTTCTTCACATATTCAAAGGAGTGAAATTCATAGAAACTGAAAGTAGAATTGTGGTTGCCCCAGCTGAGTGTAGGGGGGAGGAAGGAAGTTGTTCAGTGTGTATAGTTTCGATTTTGCAAGATGAAAGAGTTCTAAGGACCTGTTGCACAACAGTGTGAATACAGTTAACAATACTGAACTCTGAACACTTAAAAATGGTCTAGATAGTAAATTTTACATTATGTGGTTTTTACAACAGTTTTTAAAAGTTTTTAAATAATCAATGATGATAACACCATGATTTATTTCTGTGACTGCTTGGAGTTTTTATTATTTAAAAAATTTAAATCAGTGAAAAGGTACAAACTGTAAGGTGAGATGTGATATTTTCTTTTTTTTTTTGATATAAAAGCATTTTTAAACTTTATTATTAATACTCAGGACATTGAGATGTGATATTTTCATCTGATATGAATACATTTTAGTTCATGAATGTTTTCCTGAATTTGAATCATATTTTGAAAATAGAAATTTATTCTTTAAAATGGTGAATTATAAAACCCAAGAATATGTCAATAAAATACTACATTACAGGAAATAAAAACAATACAGAGAACAAAGGCAAAATCTTTTTGCAAAAGAAATTTACACAGACTTTAGTAAAACATTTTTCCTCCAGAGTAGACTTTAAATAGTCATAAAGGAACCAGGTAATTTTACAGTGCATTCAAAGATAAATATAATGTGAAATTACAAATATTTCAATTTAGCAATTTAACAAACCATTTTTGAATAGTTACTTTACAGAAGTTTAAGAGATTCAGTGAGCATTTCAGTAGAAAGAGAAAAAGCTAAATTTGACCACCACCACAAAAAAAACTACTTTGGCCCCAAATAAAACTATTTTACCCTATTAATCATTTTGCCATTTAGATAAGGAGAGTTACTGGAACTTCAGTGTAGAATACCACTTGCTTGAGAAAATTAACTTAAATTTCCTATTACTTAATTTCTATACCTTGAAGGGATATATAGCTAGATTCCCAGAAAATGAATTTTAAACAAAACATGTTTATACTGTTATGTATAAAATACCTGTGCATTCATTTATTTGCCTCTCATATTCATCAAAAACAGAAAAATGAGTAAAATGGTTACATTGAGATGTTACATAATGAACTTGATATTTCTTGATGTATAAGTGTTACTTTCTCCTGAGTGAGTTTATAAGTAGAGGATATGTTTGTTTCTCAATTTTTTTCTTCTCATTAAGAAATAATATATGTGGTTTTTGTAGGAAGTCACAAAAATGTCCATAAATTGCCAAATATAGTTATATGATATTGTACATGTAAAAATATACAGTGACTTTTAGATCCTCCTTCTAAAAACAACTTCATTAAAGTTAAAGCATATACAGTGAATAGTTAAGTTAGTTTAATAGTGTGAAAACTCTATTGATGTTATAGTAAATTTACTTGATCAATCATAGGTTAATAGCTTAATGAAAGCATAAAAATTTAGTATGCCTGTTTTTCTTTTCATTTCTTTCTAGACGGATTCCATTTCAAGGTATGTTTTCCTTTTTTTTTTTTAACTGATTTTTTTCCTCATTTTTTATCTTTCCTAAAAATATGTTGCTAGATATTTGTACATTTTGTAAACTTACAGAATTATTTGGCTAATAAAAAAATCTATAGAAATTTAGATTACCTAATCATTGTTATTAGCTTTCTTTGTTAAATAAAGGCTTTACTTCTGCTTTAGTAGTCACAGTAGGTCACTAAGAAAATTGTTCCCAAATACTTACAACAGTGCTAACTTTTCTTAAGTTTTCCAATGTTTATTACTAAGTTACTTCAACATTAACTATCTCACTGTTAACATCAGGGACTGATGACACCCACCCTGGACTAGAATTTTATTTGTTTACGTATTCAGATTCTTCTCCCTTAGCTGTGTTTTTTAGATAAGAATGAACCAATGAAGACACTTCAGAAAGTGTCATCTAGCTCAAAATTGTTCATCTTTTCTGAGAACCTCTACTATATCCTTGATTGTAATCTCCATTCTGCCTCTCTTGCCCATATGATTGTTAACTGAAGCCTTGTAAGACTAAGAATAAATTTTTATATACTGATGATTCTATTGAATTGAAATGGAGAGGCAATTGGCATCTATCAGAAAAGGTAACCTGAATCCAGAATCAGATATAAGAGAATTCTCATTTACAAATAAGATACATTTTCCTGTTTAGTACAAACCCATTATCATTTTGGATATACTGTATTTCATTCAAATCTGTAACTAATTGTAAAACACCATTATGTTATTTACCACTAAAAAAAGGAAAGATGCTACCAATTAAACTATAATATGCCATCAGTTGGAAGCCATGTTCAGATTTCAAAATGTTAAAATGTGAAAAAAAATGCAATTTAAAATTATAATAGTTGATCGTGATGTGAAATAAGTTTGACTTTTAGGATGGAAATTTTGAATTTCTTCCTCATCAATGGAAGTAAATAGTATTAACAATAACTTTCCATTTATTATGTGTCACAAATATTTATTAGGTAACAGATGAGGGAGACTATTACTCTTTTGAACTATCAAGTTAATATATACTAGGATGTATGTTAACATAAGTTGTGAAATCCTAATAATAAAGATTTTGATTTAAATTTATCTATGAAGATATGAAACCACTTCCACATCAGCTAGTGATCGGTATGATTCCTTGCTGGGTCGCTCTGGATCATACAGTTACTTAGAAGAAAGAAAACCTTATGGTAGCAGGCTAGACAAGGAAGACTCAACTGACTTTAAAAAGGTACTTGGGTTATTTCGTTATATTTATTCAAAAAACAAATTAGTTAACTTTTATATTGAGATATTTATATTTGAATGTTATTTTTTTAAAAAAAACTAAATCATTTTCGGGTTTTGGCAAGTAATGGTAAGTAGAATAAAAATAGCTGTTTTTTTAGGGGAACAAAAAATTAGCAGGACTTTATTTCGAATTTAAATATCTCAAGTCATTACTGTGATTAAGCTGGAAAGGGGCATTCAATAAATGCAGTGTATGTGTGTGCTCATGCACACACTATTTTTTATCTATTTGTTGGTAAGAACCAGCAAAACAAAGAATTTGGCTTTTTTTAGGAGAATATAGTTTTTCCTAAGTAACTGAAAAATTGGAGTTAGTTCAAGTGTTATTAAGGATTAAGTATGGAAGTAATTAAGAAATAAATTCTGGAAACTCAACAATCTAGGATTCTGACTATCATGGTTCTTCATATTCTGAACTTGGAATAAACATGATGTAATTTGTTAGAGAAGGAAAAAAGCTTGTGGTATTTGTATATGTTTCCAAGTATCTAGCAGCTATTTGAATTATATACCGTCTTACAAGACAAGTCAGCAAGAGAAGGAAGTGGGTGGTGGTGGGGAAGGAGTCATTTTACATTATGAATAAAATCCATCATTTATTTAGTAAAGAACTGAATGCTAGACTTTGCTAAGTAGTGAGATTCTACTCATGGGCAAGTGGAGATAGAAGTATTATCCTGCTCTCCTGGGCATCTTACATGTAGTAGGAGAAACACATTATCATGTAATCATACTAATGAATATATAATAAAAAAAAAATTGAGACAATTACCATGAAGTAGAGAAACAATTTTATAAAAGTATATAACAAAATAAAGATGGAACAAAACCTATGG
This sequence comes from Microcebus murinus, assembly GCF_040939455.1. Lineage (NCBI taxonomy): Eukaryota > Metazoa > Chordata > Mammalia > Primates > Cheirogaleidae > Microcebus > Microcebus murinus. The sequence continues at coordinate 37,354,320 of NC_134113.1, forward strand.
ATTGATTTCCAAAGGAAATGAGCCTACAGCCAAGAACAGAAAGATGATTAAGAGTTAATTGGCAAAAATGGGAAAGAAAAGTGGTCCAGGTAAAGTAAACTGCAAGCACATAGACCTGTTGGTGGATGGATACATGATGCATTGGAGTAATTAAATTTTCATTAGAGTGGAGGGGATGGTTTTGTGAGGCAGCAGCTAGTTGTATAGTGAGGGACTACATGCCGTGTCTTACAGGCCATTTTAAGGATTCCCATATGCCAAGAACATTGGGAAGCCACTCAAGGGTTTTTAATTAGCAAGAAGGATGGAATGGTTGGCATATGGAAATTATGAGATTTTCAATTTGTTCCTATTTATAAAACAGATTAGAGGGAGATCAGGGGAAACAATTATTATATTAAAATAGTCTAGATAAGAGATGGTTGTAGCAAAAAATTATAATGGAAGTAGTAGAGATAGAAGGAAAAGAAGCAGTAGGAGTACATTGAAGTGTTAAGAAAGACGAAAGAATTATCAGAAAAGGAGAAGGTCTCGGATTTTATCATGGATTTGAAATATTTCAAGAAATATGTCACTAGCCTTTTAATTTTACTATATGCAATAGAAATATAATGATAAATGTAACTGATACTCCATCTAATTTTTGGGAATTCAAGAGGGAACAGTGGACAGAAAAGCTCACAGATTCCAAAGAAAGATCACACTAACTCCTTAGCTCCCACTGTTGCTGTACAGATATGGTACACTTTATCAGATAACTGAATCTTTTTTTTTAAGAGAGTCTGAAAAGTCTGGTTTTTCTGAAAAGTCTTATATTTTAAATGCTGGAACTAATGTTAAAAGTTTATATGGGACAAACATACCTGCATAACCAACAGTCTCTACCTTGCAATCATAAAGCATTAAAACATATTTTTAATATACCCTTTATAGCTCATGTGCTTCATTTTCATTAGTCTTTGCTTTAATATTGCAGAGAAATCTTAAAATTTTTAGAAGAGCAGAAAAGTAATTTGTATTTCTACTCTGATTTTTATAGCTTTATGAACAAATTCTAGCTGAAAATGAAAAGCTGAAGGCACAGCTACATGATACAAATATGGAACTAACAGATCTTAAATTGCAATTGGAAAAGGCCACCCAGGTTTGTACCTTTTTCTCTTGGTTACTCTCAAGGTAATAGTTATGATTTACTGTATCTAAAAAATGGCATTGAAATTTTCTCTAATTTTCTCTAAACAGAAGTTTGGTATTAATAATGCTTATTAGTAAAAAGGAATCAAGATAATGCTGTTTACTGATTATTTACTTTTTTCTGGAATAAATTAAAAATAATAGAAGGATTTTATTCAATAGGCTTCACGGTAAACTGGTACATTATCATCCTTTAGGTTTCATTAGTAGCTTAGTATGAGCTTTAGTAGCTTAGTATGAGCCTCCATACATAAAAGTATCGTGAGTTCACTGAATGTAGCTTCAGCTCTAGGGGTTTGATTGTAATGTGTTCTAAGTAAAGTTGTCCACCACTGCTCCCTACTATAGAGTTCTGTTGTTATGGTGACTCAGCTAATCTGTGTCTCTACCACTTACTGCTTTTTTTATTGTTTCTCTGCTTTTCTGCCTACCTTATTGTCAACTAGTTCTTCCTGTACATCTCTCAGTCAAAATCTGCAAGAGGGGGGAATTGATAGAATTAGCCAGTTGCTATCCAGTGTGGAGCAGCCTGTTAATGTTCATGGTCTTGTTAGTGACCCTTTTGTAGGTCACTGGACAACCTACATAACACTGCCTGTGGGTTAGCTACCAATTCTGATCCTTCTCCTATGGCAAGAGAAACAAGTCACTGGATTAAAAAGTAAGATAGCTTCTGCCTTACCAGTCACTCTTGAGTATCACATCCGGTATACTGACTTAATATGAGAAGGATGATTAATAAAGGAAAAACTGATAAACATTAAACTTTTTTTGTTCAACTTTAGGGTATTTATCCTGATTATTTAAGTCTATGAATTTGTCCACCTGATTTTTTTTTTTTAAGCATTGATTGCTTTCGTAACTATTTGTGAATATACAAAGCAATGGCAGTTTTAATAATTGCATGGAATTTTTCTAAGAGAACTATCATCTGTTTAATCTTGAAGTTTAGGTCTGTTTGATCGTATTTAGCCAAGAGACCCTGGAATCCTTGAATCCTGCCTTAGCCCAGGCACCCTTCCTATATAATCTCCAAGGGAGGGAATAGGCCCATTTACCAGAAATCACTTTGCTGCATACCTCATTGCCAAATGACCACCACATTTACTAATTGTGATTTTAAAACCTTTAACTGGAATGTTTAACCAAAAATATTAACTAGGTAAAAATATCTAAACTGATGTCGATTTTTTAAATCTGTGAAATTGACAAATCATAAAATTGCTAAAATGTTCCCATATTAAAAAAATCCCCAATAAAATGCTATTTTTCTATCTAAAGTTTTGTTAATTTGTGTGTGATAGCATTGCTCTGGCTATTTTTGATTTTTTTAAAAGTACTTTTGAATGTCATTTAAAAGTTTTTCAGTCTTCTAAGAGTTTTTATGATTCATTTGTAGAAGAGGCATATCAGCCTTTATTTTCTATTTCTAGCAATTAAAATAAATATTCAAACTCAAAACCATCAAAAAGAAGCCAGAATTAGCTGAACAGTTTTGTTCATACTTGGGTTTTTTTTTTCCTCCTTAAAAGAGCAAAGTCCTGTTCATATTTGAAATTCTGAATTGAATTTCTCACAAGAAGCAATTGGGACATAACAACTTTTATTTTTCCAGAAAGAGTAAGCCCAAACCATAATGCCATTTAAAATAACAGAGAAAAAAAGTAAAGATATCTGGCCATGGTTAGTTCTTTAAATTTTATATACCATATCCATAAAGAAGAAATTGTGAAAGAAGGATCAAAAAGTAACATGGTTACAAATTGTAAATATACTAAAGCATAAATGCTGAAAGGGTTGGCAAAATATAAAGAAATAAAGTTATCCAATTGAACAGTGAAATGGTGCTTAATCAATAATGAAGTTATGTTTTTAAATTATGTTTTGTGGTTATTAGCCACAAAACATTCTTGTTAAAGTTGTCAACAACCATTTTTAGTAAATTGGTAAAATTGGCTTTTGAAGCATGAGCCATTTATTTGATAAATTCGTTTTCAGCAAATTGACCAGAAATCCCAAGGAGATGTTTGTACAAAGGTCAGTGTAAATAGGATCTAAGGTACCACTTTTTTTAACTGGGCCTATATGCTCAGTATCCAGATACCGAGCTCTCTTGTATAGGGTGCAACATGTGACTTAAAACTCAAGGGATCTTTCCATCCCCCCTAAAGCTAAACTTAGAACTGAAGATTTTATCAGCTTTGAGCTGGTCACATAGTACATGAAGGGGGAAAAAATGAGAAACCCAAGCACACCAGGAGAAGAAAGCTGTATAGCTGGAATTTCTTGTAAGGGAAAGTGAGTATGAACCTTCTTACCGATTCTGGAGCATGGATGATTAGAAAAGAAAACTCTAGAGAGTGAGCCAAGACTAAGATAGCTGTGAGAGAGGACAAAAAGGCTAATTTACTGGTCTGGCTACGGGGATACAAAATCGCTCAACTGGTAAGAAACACATTTCAATCAAGGTCCTGTAATCTGACCATTCAGATTAGCTGCTTCTAGTGGTGCAGGAAAGGAGGAGAGCAGTTGAGCATCAGAGGGAAAGCTAAGACTTTTTTTTGTTCTATAGTACTTAACTCACCCTCACCCCTAAATAAACTTTGAAAATTCCTGAAAATTTGAAAAATGATAATAGACCGTAAAATGAGAGCTATAGAGACCGTTCTATTTCTAAACATTCCTTTTACTCTTTATTTCAGTACAAATTCTATTTTTTTCTTTACACACACCTGCGTTACACTCCACCTGAGTATTATGATTTCTTTTAACACCTATTAAAGGAGTTACTGTGGGTCCCTCCCCCATCTTTATTGCATTTACAAATACAAAACATTTCTTTTAAAACCTATTAAAGGAGTTACTATGGTCCCTCCCCCATCTTTATTGCATTTACAAATACAAAACATTTGTATTGCAATTATAAATACAAACACATACAAAGGAAGAAAAATTAAAATCATTGATAATTGATAATCTCTTTTTATAATTTCTTATTTTGTTGCAGAGACAAGAAAGATTTGCTGATAGGTCACTATTGGAAATGGAAAAAAGGGTAAGTTTCCATCTTACTGGATAAGTAATTATTTTCTACCTTTATTGTTTTATGTAAGCAATGGTAGATTTTTTTTTTCATTTTGTTTTTATGGATGGTAGTTTTAATTAGCTTAAGTTAATATTTATTAACTTAATGAAAGTGTTTTATGGCTTAGTTTCTTTGTAAATTTCATACCTATGTATGAAATAGCCTTGTTAAAATTTAATATACTACATTAGTCTTTTAATGAATTGAAAAAACTATCTTGTCTTGATTCTGAAATGTACTATACACATTATGATAATGAATCTGATATTTTTGAAATGCCCCTTATCTGTCTTTGATTTTCTGTACTGAAAACATTTAAACCATACATACATTTATTTTAATTTTTTGGAAAATTAAAATAATTACATTCTTTAAATAAAGTTTTTAAGTCTGGGAGCATCACATTTTCAAATTCTTTTTAAGGTTAGTTTAATAATATTTTAATTTTGAGTTTAAACATTTAACTGATGTGTGATATTTTAAACAAAAATTGATTACAAGAACATCCTTATAACATTTTATGTCTTTCTGCAATTTTTTATTGGTTGTGATATATTTACTTATACACATTATTGCTCAAGGGCAGGGGTCCTCAGACTTTTTAAACAGTGGGCCAGTTCACTGTCCCTCAGACCATTGGAGGGCCGGATTATAGTTTAAAAAAAACTATGAACAAATTCCTATGCACACCCGCACATATCTTATTTTGAAGTAAAAAAACAAATGGGTAAAAACACCCGCATGTAACCCGCAGGCTGTAGTTTAAGGATGCCTGCTCAAGGGTCTGGAAATAACTCTACAAGTTTTGGTCTGGGCAGTTTTAAAAAATGTATAAATGATCCAAAAGTTGAAGTGCTCAAAAGTGTTTATAGTGCAGCTGAACAGTGGCTAAACCTGCGAGTTTCAACTAGAGAATAACTTACATCCTGGTAGTTATGTCTCTAGGTTAAAGAGTAAATAATCAGGAGCTATTGGTATAAAAACATTTTTCTTTCATTCCATTTTTAAAATAACCAACTTACCCTTTTCACCAAAAAAAAAAAATGAAATGGTAAAAAACCAGAATATTAAAGTAAACAAATACGTTCTATTAATACCTGTTTCATTTACTAAATTGTACCTTGCAATAGCTATCATTTTATTATGATTTCAGCAAGTTTTAAAAATTAGTGCTCTGAGCCATTTTTTAAAAACTGATACAACTAATGCTAAAAATATAGTCACTTAGACATTTATTTAAACATTTATTTAATGTTGATTATTATATCCTGTTACAGCATATAACTTACTGAATTTTATCTCTAAGATACACAGAAATAATACAATCAGTTTTCTTATATTAATCTTTGAGATGAAAGACATGGATAGCAAACTACTTGATGAAAATATTCTTTATTTTTAAGACAGTTACAATTTTTGAGAGATATTTAATTTTTCTTATGAAAGTAATATATGTTTAATACAAAAACATACAAAAGAAAAAAAGTCAACATCATTGATAATCTATCATGCAGAGATAACTGATATTTTGGTACCTATTCTTTTTTCCCTAGGCTTATATACACAGAAAACACACACGTTCATTTTCTGACATTCTCGTCTCACCTCCTTTTTCTTGTCAAATGCTGTCAAATGTTTGTCAAATGCTGATAAATTACAAGTAGTTAATTCACTCTCAATTTCCTAGACATCAGTAATCATAGTATTAATAATAATAGTAATAATAACTGCTAACATTTATTCAACATTTTCTATATATCAGGCAGGCACTAAACGAAGCACTTGATGTGCATTTTTCCTAACTATGTTTTTTAGTGTTCATATGTTTATCAAACATAAGAAATTGCCTGCAATTTTATAATTGTCTGTAATTTTATAATTGTCAGTTACATTGACCCACTAGGATCAGGAAATTGGGTATAGTATTCTAGTCTTGCTTTATCACTAGTCCAAATCTAATAAAATTGAGGCTCATAAGGAAATTACCTCTTAGTCAGAAGAAATATTCTATTTCTGGTATTTCAAAAGTGGTGAGGATCAATATATGCTATTATTATATATGCTGGTATTTTGAGAAGTGCAGTGGTTTATATGAATTCATCATGGCTGTATTATTAACTAAGAGAAAGGTCTACATATATAGAAAATAACATTTTTGTCTATGTAATAATGTTTAAGCATGCGAATATTAGAATAACGTACTTATAAGACTATGAAAAGGATTCTATTTTTTATAATTATATATCCTAAGAACATTAACATTCATAAGTAAATGTACTACTTTACTAAATATGAACATTTATTATTAATCTGGGAAAGAATGTCTTGGAAATAGTTTCACTATGATTAAACTAAATTTAAATGATTTGTATCTGAAAGGTGACCGGCAAGAGTCAGTATCTTCTGGGCGGTATGACCTAACCAGTTTTACAGCTCATCAATTATTGCTGCTTGCTTTTTGCATAACACATAGAATGCTAATCTTTAAGGGAGAATAAAACAGTACACTGCAATAATGTATTGTGTGTTGGCTTTGCCTGTCACTCTTTGAAAGGATTTTAAAATAAATGCTGCAATTGCTTCTCCATCAGATTCACCGCATTAATGCTACACACGGTATCAACCTAAATACAAAGCTATAAAGTCAGTTGGATAAATAATGGCTAGTAAACATTGTGGGTGGAGGAAATGAGCTTCTCTTATATCCTTTTGAAACTGTAAAGTACACATATTTTAGGCATGTTTGCTTCTTTTCTGCTTCTATCACTGTAGTATAATTGCATCTTTGTGTGAGTTTTTTTTCTATACAATCCTCAGTCTTGAATATTGGTTTATTCTATCTCTGCGTTTTTTGTGAACTAAAAAATTGTTTGAACATGTTATATAGCATCTTACCAGAAAATCAGAGCTTTAAAGAAAGAGCTTATAAAAAGTAATAAAAGTAAAGATCTTCAGATTTATTTCTGTCAAATTTTGGAAAGCTCTTTACACATCACTGGCATCACATCTTTTCCACACTGCTCCTGATTTGATCTTTGATTCTAAAGTATCACTCTTTGACAGTATAGAAGAAAACTTTAAGAATATAATAATTATATAATTAATATTGGTACCTTAAATTGATCTAGGAACGAAGAGCTCTAGAAAGAAGAATATCTGAAATGGAAGAAGAGCTCAAAGTAAGTGGATCATGTTATTTATGAGAGATATTGCTGATACTATTATGGATACTGTTTACATTAATTGTTCTCAAAAGCTAATTACCCAATTTGTGAGCTATTTATAGCTGGTGTTTCTCTTTCTTCCTAAATCCAGGTTTTAGTGAGCTCAAAGAGGATTTAAAACCCAAATCGTTTTGATAATCAATTTGTATAGCACTTTTGATATGCAGGTATAGAAAAGATTAGACAATAACAGCTATAAGATGGAGGATTTGTTATTCATCACGTTTCTGTTTACTCCTTCCTGTGTTTCTTGGAGAGTATATGGTAGAGGGGAATAATATAAGCTATTAATAAAATGTTCTTCTTTGAAGATAAAGGGCATTAGAGGAATGAACAGGCAGAGCTATATTCTTATCAAACTACATTACCTATGGAAATAATCATCTGTTTGAATGCCTTTGCAGGGGAAAAAATAGCATAGTTAATTGATTACTTTTTATCACATTGTCTTCATGAAGTCTCTTTACCACAGTATGAATTGATGAACTAACACATGGGAAATTATGCCCATTGAATTAGAAGTTAAAGATTTAGATGTTTTATTAATTTGGTTTATTATTAGAACATTATTTAATGGCTTTGAAGATTGGAGACAAATCTTCTGGGTTTTATTTGCTTTATATATTGTTTAGTTTGAAATGGAATTTAAGAAATACATTGTTTACCTTTCTGAATCTCTTGGAGTATTCTTTTAAGATTTAATATTTTTTTTATATTTATTATCTGTGATTCTTTATATTTGTACCAGACTGTCTTCCATTTTCTTATTTTTTATTCTTATTTCTTTATGTTCTGATTCCTGCAGAACCTGCACCAAATAAAGCAAATTCAAACTCTGAGGGAGTTAAATGAGCGACTGCTGACTGAGAATAGGGCCTTGACAAGAGTGGTAGCCAAGCGCTCAGGGTTCTGTAGGCAACTGCAGTCTGTGAACCTATAATTTTTAGTTTCATCATATCTTCTTGGTAGAGCCAGGCAGGTGTTTTTGTATTAGTAAGTGTGTTTTTGTTTTAGTAAGAGCTCACTTTTTACAAATTAATGCCATTGTGTCTGGAGCTTATCATATAACTGTTTAATTCTGCATGGCTTCTTAGAATGTTAGAAAGTGTCACTAATTGTATATTATAACTGATGAACTACACTATAAGTAGGGAATGATTTAGGAATTTAAAGGCTTGTCTATAGTTTTGTAAAGCTTGTGCACATTTCTGGCTCTACAAATATTTTAGGGCTTAAAATATGGCTATTATGTATAGTTCTTTACTAGAAAGAAAATAGAAAAGAAACAGTGTAACATATATTTTACATATAATATATTTTGAAGCTGAAGATTAAGCATGCATTATCTGTTTTTCAAAATACTGTCATTAGCAATCAGGACCATCTTAGGTTATATTCATTTAGTTCTCTATTACAGATATCCAAATGAGTAAACTTCAGATTACTATATGTTATATGTAAACATTTTGGACACAGATAAGAATTGATTGGCTCCACATAAAATTAAACTCTTCCTAAAGATTTTGCTTAAGGTAGTTTTGCAAGTAGAAGTTTTACTTTTATCTAATTAGATAATCTAGTACATTTTTAAAACTGAGGAAAAAGGACTAAATATTTTGGGAACTATAAAGACCAAAATATAAGGTAGTTCATTTCCTAGTGAACCTGGCAGAGACATACAATTTTAATCATTCTTATTAAAAAATTCAGTTAGCTTGTAGTATTTTCACCCCCTCCATCAATTTGTCTGTAAAACAACAGAAAATTGAGTTGCATTTTTTTTGAAGATATGAGTGTGTGTTTTTTTCTGTTTGCTTCAAAATACTGGTTATTTTGTTAATGCTTGGATCATAGATGCAGATTTACTCCTTTAGCTTAAAAATTATTTTATGGTATTCTAATCTAAGAATAGTAATAGTAATAATTGTTTTGTTACCATTTAATACATATCTGTTTTGAATTAGGCATTGTCTTAGGTACTTAGACTTAGGTACTATAGGTGAATAAGGAATTTAAATAATTTAGAACAAGCCTAATCCCTCAAAACTTTCCTAGATGGGTTGATTTCTTGAGGAACAATAGTATTATGGTTATAGGTGTGACAGATAGAAAGCAAAAGGTTTAGGTGCTGACAGGAACTGTTAAAGGAACTCCCTTAGCCTATCCTAACAAAAACAGGCTTCATTATCTTGGCTGCTCTAATCTGGTGTGCTTGTGAGTCATAAAATCAAGTGATTTAGTACATTTCAATGGATAACTTTGAGAGAATAAACCTTTCATTCTATCATTTATTAAACTAATTAGTTTCACAAATCTGGGTGGGTTTTTTCCTTCTTCCTGATACATCTTTTAGACACTAGACAAAGTTTGATCATGTGTTTTGTGGTGAAAATATAACATTTATTAAGAATAATGTTTTATTTTTTTATTAAAGTAAAACCCTTTCTTCTCTTTTTCTCTCATAGATGTTACCAGACCTAAAAGCAGACAACCAGAGGCTAAAAGATGAAAATGGGGCCTTGATCAGAGTTATAAGCAAACTTTCCAAATAAAAAAAAAAGCAGCAAGTAATGGAATTGCACATATTAGTAACCCAGTGGACCATAATTGGCAGTCACTGGAAGCCTGGGAAGAATCCTTGGAGACTGTCATTTTTGAATATCCTGCCAAATGCCCTCTTATCTAGAATTTTTGTTTCATTTTGTTTAATTTTCCGGGGGGTTTTTGTTGGTTTTTTTTTTTTTTTTTTTTTTTTTTTTTTTATCAAGACCATTGTTTCATGTTAATGCAGCTGCTGAGAAGATTTTTTTTTTAATGACTGAGAAAACTTGTTTACAGCTCCAGCATATAAGGAAAGTGTTCAAGGCCAGATATGCCTCAGATATTTAACCAGTACGCCTTAGTTGTACATAAATACTTTGTGTCAACAAAAACTTTCAGCGTTCACAGAAGACAGTTATTCAACATTTTTTGATGTGCCACAGTTTCCAGTTTTTTGATATTTAATTTTCTTGGCTTTATGTCTAAGTTTGGGTTTGTATTTTTTCCTTCTAACTCTTCATGTGGCAGAGTCTTCTATGTTTTCACAGCTTTTTCATTTACAGAAAAGAACACTTGCTCTTCTGCGATTATTGTCATGTATTAGGCTAATGCCATGTTGTCTCCCACCCAGAACTGAATTGCTTGGTGGAACATTTGCTTTCACTGTTTGTGCAATATGCATTTATTTCTTATATGAATGCTTTAAAGTCATTTGAGATTAGATCTTTTAAATCCTATTTCCTGCCTTCATTGGTCACTTTTTTGTTTTTGTTTTTTTACTATTGTAGTATAAGATGTTAGATTCTGTAATCTTCACATTCATTTTAGCAGGTACTGAGTGATGCTGTATATACAAATAAGTGTATCGTTTTGATTTTAGACCACCATAATGGCATGCTTGACTATTTTCTTATTTCAAATGTCTGTTAATGCAAAGTAGGCTACTCCATGATAGTGTTAAAAACAAAATTTGCTAACAATGTGATGTAAAGACTTTAAAAGTTACACATTATGTGGAGCCCTATCTTTACAAAAGTTTTCTACTGTAAAGTGCTTTTACTTTTATTTTCAGTTTTCATTTGATAGTATTTAACCATAATTAAAGTTGCATAAGGTAATTGCTTCACATTTCACATACCTATATTTATCAGAGTGCTGTCTAAAACTGTTGTGCTAGCCAAAGTGCTATGAAATCATTTGCAGACTTAACCCATGAGTTAATGTTAAATGCACTGTTATTGCCATGTGAAGAGGCATCGACTTTGATACCACCATCATGTTCAGACCATTTTATACATTTCAGTGGCCTTTTTTTAAGGGAAAAAAAAAAGCAAAACCAAGTATAGTGAAGATGGCTTTTATTTGGACAAATAGCTTTTATATTTTCATTAAACCATGCAAAAAATATTACATCTTTCTGGCACATAACTGTCTCCTTAACCACTGAACAGTTCAGCCATTTGAATAAATTATACATTGTAAAGCTTATAGTAGCTGATTGTATTATTGATTGTATTGTATACTATATTAAATGTGAATTTGTATCCCTTCATTTTAAAAGGTCATTGTGTTCTACTGCCTATTTTAGATTACTTTGGGGTTGGGGAAGGGTGTTTTGGTAAGTAGGATTTTCAGTCCTCTCTCTCTTGATTGGTTTTATGAAGATATAAGGTTATGCTCTTACTACCAAGCTCAGGATTCTTGATTTTAAAGGTACAAGGATAGTTGTGGGAATTTTATTTTTGGTTATATTTGAACTGTATGAATGGTGGGTCTGAATATTGAGAATTTCCATGGTCTTATGTGGAAGTAAAATATACAGATAATTGATCAGTTTGAGTGACTGCAACGTGTTCTGGTTGCACAACAGTTAGGCATGCTATGGTTTATATTTGTGAAGTTTGGATGCCTGTGAAGAATGATTAAATACATGTTTCTAATATTTTAGTGTTTTGTATTTAGGTTATTTATTCTTTGTATCTAAAACTGAACAGCTACTGTGCTATATTGATTTTATTGGTAGTATTGAGCAGACCTTGTTTCTGCATGAAACTAGTTGCAAAACCCACTATTTTGGAAATAAAAATGTATTTTGACATATACAAATAAAATGAATAAAATTATTTTAAATGTGTGAACTTTTAATGAAGACATTTTAAATTTTGTTCTGAAATATTTAAATTCTGCATGGGTATTTTTTCACTAATTGCTTTCCTTGGATACCAATTTGAATAATTTTTGAAATTGTAATATTGTGATAATTTGCACAGCATTGTACCTGCACATCTGTAAACGCAATCTTAATTGCCATATTTATGCAATCTGTGTACCAATTTGGACAAATGTTTATATATTTTACATAAAGCTGTCTGTATGCAGAATCTGAGAACTAGTTTTTTATAAGTGGGTAAAAATAACAGTGAGTTTCCAGATAGTTGCTTTGTAGTACAAGATTTTGTTACCATAAATATTTGGTGGCTTTTTAAAATTAGACCTCTGCTTTTTCTTAGCTGCAAGTATAGGCTTAGTAAAACGTATAAAGATAATATTCCATTGAAATGTAAAATTTACTTTAATTTTAAGTCATTCTTCAACTTAGAATTTGTCCAAGAGTAAACCTACTAACACATTTGTAACTAATTAAGAGTTACTTTTGATTTCAGAGCTTTGGTAGAAAGCTTGTAGTAAGCCTAAATTAATACAACAAAGATTGAATTCTATTTTTTCTATTTACAGCACTTCACCTGTTCATGCTCACAGAATGATAGGTATTACTGTTATTTGTCCTCCATTTTAAAAGCATTTCACGTGCAAATACTTGAAAGCCAAATGCAAAGCAGCTATAGTGCTATCTTATAAAAGAAAAAAGTGAAGTAGATATTTGCTGATTCATTAGGCTAACTTTATTCTTTTGCTTAAACGTTTATGACCACTTAGTCCTTCTTGGTTTATTTGAGACTCCCAGCGCCAACACTCATTGAGTCTATTGCAAGAAGAAAATATCCAGAGGGCCAAATACTCTCCAAACTAGAACTATGTATTCCCCATAGGACATAATAACATTGTAGATTGTCCCTCAATTTGTCATTATAAAAAGAATACAGAGCAAACCCCACTAACAATTATTAACTATCCATTAGCCGTATCTTGCTAATGAAAACCTTTGGTTCCAAAGATGAAAGCTGACTGGTAACACAGTCTTTTTTTATGTTCCATGTTTCACACTGTATGTGTGTGGCCTGTGTGAGTATGCATGTTCAGCAGATATTGTACATATGAGAACTGCTGTCCAAAACATAATTGGGTTTAGAATGAAATATCTTTTTTATTATGTTTCTCCCAATGACTAAATCAATCCATTTCTTGACTTTTATTTTGGAAAAGTTCTTTGGGGTTAACTGCTATATAAGCTACAATATGATAGAGAGTATCATATTGCTGTTTCATGCCTTCAAAATGACCGATTACAAAATATACTAACTTTAAAAATATAGGAGTCAAAAGTATGCGGTTCTATTTCTATAAGGTAACATAAATTTACCCTATTACTATAATTTTGAAGTTTTTATTAATATTAAAAGTTTTCTAACTTTTAAGGAAGCTGTTTTGAGCCAGGCTATCCCAATATGTCACTGCTTAAGTTTCAGTAAATGTCTGGGTCACAGAAATCAGCTAGATTTTTATTTTTAAAAAGGGGAAGGAAAAGGAAGAGGAAAAAGTTGAAGAAATGAACAATATTAGTAGATTCTGTCCTCAATAATATATAGTTAGAAGGGCATGTACCTGGTGCTTATAGGTCTAGGAGAGTGGTAGTGGAAAAGAGACTCGATTTACCTTCTCCCTTTCTTACATTCAGTTTTTCTTATGGGTCTATTTTGATAGATCTTTTTCAATATGTATCTCATTTGATTTTTTTTTTTTTTCCTTTTTTGAAACAGGGTCTCCGTCTAGATTGCAGTGCAGCGGCCCAGTCATAACTCACTGTAGCTTCAAATTCCTGGGCTCAAGCAATCCTCCTGCCTCAGCCTCCCAAGTAGCTGGGACTACAGGTGCATACCACTACACCTGGCTAATTCTTTTTACTTTTTGTAGAGACGGGGGTCTCATTATTTTGCCCAGACAGGTCTTGAACGCATGGTCTCAAGTGATCCTCCCCTCCTTCGCTTCCCAAAGTGGTGGGATTATGTACGTGAGCCACCACACTAGGCCTTACTTGATCTTTAAATCAGGATAGGTACATAGAGTATACCTCCATTTTGCAGGTGAGAAAGCTAAAGTTTACCAATTATTATTTGGTTTAGTATCTGAGGCCTGGTCCAATACAGAGTTCTTACCAGTACTTAGTGGTGGTTTCCATTTTTTTCCCAACTCTTAACCAGGGCTTTTTCCATGTACCCACTAGCTTAATAGTTTATTTGCATGGAATTGCATACATTACTTAAGAGTCTCTAGGTTTAGAATATTTGCTTATCTTTGAGGATGGCATTGTTTGATATTTTTTTCTTATGCCACATTCTCACTTCCAAACCTGCTAAATTCCTTCTCTTTTTAGAACTTATTATTACTAATACCACTTTGCCCTATAATGGGATTTTGTTTTATTTTATTTTTTAGATTGATGAATGCTCTAATGCTGAAGCAACTAGTTGACTCCCTGGTGGAAATTCTGGCCATGTTCAGAAATTCCTTTTGTATTCTTTAAAAATAAATTTAAAAAAAATTAATGATCAGTGCTTAATTCCCAAGAATCTTTTATTCCTTGGTAAGATAGGCAACATTGATAGTGCTACAGTTTTAGTAGCAGATTTTTTTTCTCCTAGTCAAATGTGTTTGTAATACCAAATATATAAAGCAGGTAAACATTGTATTTATATAAACTCATAGATATGATCTTCCCCTCCTTTTAAAAAGACCTCTGTAAGGCATAACAGCACCTTGACTCTCTCATTTGTTACTGTGAAATTCTTAGGTTGTGACCAGAGCATTGTTAATTAGATGCACTAATCCACACTTTTATAACACATGTACTGCATACATGTTCTAGTAGCATATTAGTTTATGCAAATGAATATGGGCTGGCCTAAAATGTACAGCTACCTGCCTCAACAACGAAAAACTCAAATACAAGTATAGGGCAAGAGAAGCTCCACACAAAAGATAAGCTTGCCATACAAGTGAATGCATTAGTGTTCTTCAATATTTTATAAATTTTGCCTATATCTAAATACTATTTTTACAATTTCTAAAAATTAAAGCATTTTAGCAAACAAAATTTGAGTTAAAATTATGTGAGATCTATAAAACACCTTTGCAGAACCTACTGGGTACTAATTTGTAAACCTTTGATACAGTAGGCCTGTGGATTCAGTCGCATCTAGATATATAATAAATCCCAGCTTAATTTGAAAAATGTCAATAACATACTTCCAAAATGCTATTTTTGAAAAAAAATAACATTTTTTCTTCTCTAGAATATATCAGAGCAAAATTTTGGAATAATTGACTCAGTTACCATAAACACCTAATTTTTTACACCAAGACAGTAAGAGAGAAAGATATAAGAGGCAGATTTCAGAGGACTTCTACCATTCAAAAGAGGAAAGTACACCTGTAACCATGCTTTCACAACTGTCATAAAGGACTCCAGGGACGCTGATCTGCTCATGTGACTCTAATCTATTTATGCACCCCAGTTGTTGTTACCAGAGAGGGAAAAATAGGAAAAAGTGACAGGGCATTATAGGTGTCATATACAAAATGTATTTGCCTTGGGAGAGGCAGATGGTAAGTGTGGGCTAGTAAATGTTTTAATTAATACTTAACTGTTAATTACTATATTTCTTATTTTAATTATAATTAATAGTTGTTGAAATGTCAGGATATCACTAATTTTGGATACTATTGAAGTTTACATAATGGTTCTCAGAATATTCTCAGGCCATCTGAGCCATTTGTCAGCCTTCAGGACAAACTAACCTTGTTAAATAATGGTCTTCTGCATAAGAGTGTTATAATTTGTGATCTGTTCTTTTGTCTGAAACTGAAGTCCTGCCTATCTCATTATTTCTTCATTATACTACTGCACCTCTAATGTCTAGTATTTACCTTATTCATACCAGTAGCAGGAACACCAGAGGGGAAGGAAGCTAAACTTTAGTATTTTCTATATATACCAAGCCCTACACATACCTTGTATTTGTAGTTTTAAATTTTAAAGTTTATTTTACTATGAGCTCTTGGAAAGGTCAGGGCCTTTTTCATCTTTGTTCTCAGCCATAGCAAAGTGCCCCGGCACATAATTGGTGTTTTACTCAAATGTTTTAAAGAGGAAAGAGTAAATCTAAATAGTTAAATTGTGGTAAGTTTTGTGGAGGAAAAGGTCTTGGCTGATTTTTTAAGGTTTTTAAAGAAGTTTCTAAGGGTTATTAAATATAGACATTGTGATTCTTGCTTACTTTGTCTCAGTCATTCAACAAATTCTTGTTAGCACTGAAATACCAAACACCATCCTATGAGATGGAGATACATCCAAAAGCAAAACAGGCACCAAAAAAAAAAAAAAAAAAAAAAAAAAATCCCTGCCTTGTGGAGGCTACATTCACATGGCAGAAAGATTGAAAATAAACAATTATATATTATTTTACAAGGTAATAGAGCAGCATAAGAGATTTCAGGAGTAAGGGAGAGCTGATAATAGAAAACCTTACTGAGAAGATAACATTTGAGCTAAAACTGCAAGAAAGGTTGGGCAAAAGCACTGCAGATATCTGGGAGACCAGCATTTCCAAGCAGAGGAAACAAAAGCAAAGGCCTTGAGGTGCAGATGTTCTGAGGTGTTTGAGAAACAGGCAAATGTGGTTGCAGTGGCGTGAGTGAGTAGTAGAGCAGGTAGGTCAGAGAGCAACAGGAGAGCAAGATTGGGGACTTCATTTAGATATTTATTGATCACATATTGTGTGCTAGACTTGCTTCCTCAAAAACTTTACATCTTTTTCCCATGAAGAATTTGTAGCCCTTTATAATAAAAGCCACAAACACTATGTAACTGTAATTTTTTTTTTTTTTTTTTTTTTTTTTTTTTTTTTTTTGAGACAGAGTCTCGCTTTCTTGCCTAGGCTAGTGTGAGTGCCGTGGCGTCAGCCTAGCTCACAGCAACCTCAAACTCCTGGGCTCGAGCGATCCTACTGCCTCAGCCTCCCGAGTTGCTGGGACTACAGGCATGCGCCACCATGCCCGGCTAATTTTTTATATATATATATTAGTTGGCCAATTGATTTCTTTCTATTTTTTAGTAGAGACGAGGTCTCGCTCAGGCTGGTTTTGAACTCCTGACCTTGAGCAATCCGCCCGCCTCGGCCTCCCAGAGTGCTAGGATTACAAGCGTGAGCCACCGCGCCCGGCCTAACTGTAATTTTTTAACACAAGATAAATTATACTATAAACTGAATTGAAGATAATTATACTAGAAAGTGTAGACCAAGTCCCCTAGCTAAAAATTAAATGTAAAACATTTTTGAAAGTTCCAAACAACCAAGTCAGAAATGGAAAAATGGATTATTATAATTGTCCTTATTATATAAAAGCAACACATCAGTTCATTGGGCAAAAATAAACACTTTATACCAGTTCTCAGAATTTTTCTCATTGGTTTTAGTGTTAGTCTGCACATCTAATGTACATTGTCCTCATTTGTCTCTGCATTTCATATAGCATTTCTGTTTGGATCGTTTCTTATTTCTGCCCTCAAAAGCAAAAGCTAGAATATTTATGTGCTTCCATAAAGGTGATGATGTAGTTCCAACAGGGATCATAGTATTATCATCCAAGTGTGCAGTATTCACCACCTTTCTTGTGCTGGGGGTGTTTAGTTTAATCATTCCTCTACAACTGTGGTTCTCAAACTTGAATCACCTGGAGAGCTTGTTCAGACACAATTTGGGCTGTCCTAATTCAGCGCTTAGGGTCTAGGGGTGGGATCCATGAATTTGCATTTCCATCAAGTTCTCAGGTGATGCTAATACTGTTGGTCCAGGAACCATATTTTGAGACAATATCAGTTGTCTCTTTTCTGAATGAAAGTAGTTCAAAAATAAAATCACTTGTGAGAGCCTATATATGCATAACCTATGTTAATAGTTAAAAGGAGATTATATAGATATCAAGCCTTGGATAACACCAATGATAGTTTAAAAATAAATTATGTGTGTTGCCACACCACCTATTCCCTATCAGGGTAAAAATACAACTACAGAACAATCTAATCCAGTTTACCAGGAAATCAAATTGTAAAAGATTATTTTCTTTTTTCTCATATAAGACAAGTAGCTGGGCAATAGTCCCACACATTTAATCAGGAAAACGGTAGCCAATCCCTTACATCTCTGCTTGCTCAAAAGAGAAAAAGCCTGAAACTCCACGTATGGGGAGGCAAATGTCCTAAAATCTAGGTCTCCTACAACCTTCAATTAATTATTAGGAAAGCCAACACAACTGCCTTCTCACTTTGAGGCCCTCGCTTCCTGCCATCTATAAACTAGTGAATCTAAAGTATGCATCCATTTGGTGAATGGTTTATGTGGCCAGATAAACCAGGACTGCCAGACCTATAAGGTCATCTTCCTTGGATTAAGGGAAGATGTACTTAACCAGTTTCTGTTAATATATGAAAAAGAAATATATATATGTACATATATATATATATATATATATATCAGTAATTCTGAAAGTGTCATCCTGAGATCAACAGTATCAGCATCACCTGGAAATTTGTTAGAAATGCAAATTATCAGGCCATACCCCAAATGTACTGAAGATGGAGCCCAGTAGTCGAAATTTTCAACAAGCCCTCCAAGGCATTATGAGGCAAGCTAAAGTTTGGGAACTACTGTAAGAAATCTCTAGCTGTGTTGGGAATGCACTGCTGATTCCACTCCATCAATCTGAAAAATATTAGGGAAGATCTTAATCTCTGAAACTGGACTGCAGAAGTTTGTAATCAGATGAATTAATTTAAAGTGAAGCAGATTCACCTCAATGGAAAAGAGCATCTCCTCTAGTGGATTCCTACAAAAGGAACCTAACGAGGTTTTTGTCTGAGGGGAGATAAGATAAAAATGGGGAGTATATTATTCACTTACCAAGTTACAAGTGAAGAAACTCAAATTGCCTAGGAGATTAGTGGTGGGAGGATGGATGAAATATATTGGCTCAAGTTACCAGAAGTTCAGCATAGCTGTCCTTAGGCAAGACTGAATCCACTGCATGTCATCTCTGTCTCTTCTCTCTTTGCATTGGCCTCATCTCTCCTACTAAAATGGAGAAAAGTTATGGCTGTGGATGGCTCTAACAAGCCCAGAGGAAATAAATGATTCCTCTTACCTCAACATGCAATATATAAAATACCAGGAAATGAGCCATTTTAATTCTTTGAACTATCTCTTTTTCCAGGGTGATGGAGTACTGATTGGACAGTCCTGGGTTCCTATTTACCACTCTGACCAAGGCTGAAATAAAGTTCCATAGTTAAGCAGCATTATCAAAAGATACAGAGTAAAGGAGGAATAGTCCACCCCCCCCCAAAAAAAAAGAAGTGGACTATAACCAGAATAAGGACAAAAAGCAAGGAAAAATTAATGACAGGAATATAATCTAAGAGGAATCTAGTCACTGAAATTTAAACCTTGAGGTATGGTCATCACTTTTTCAGAATGGACTTATAAATTTCACTAGAACCTATTGAAAGTTGGCTGGAGTTATCCAAATATTGAGTGCTACTATGTGTCAGGTACTATTCTGGGTGTCGGGGATAAAGCAGTGAACAAAACTGACAAAAACTCCACCAGAATGAAGCTTATATGCTATTGTATGGAGGCAGAAAAACAACAAATACAGTCAAAATCATAAATCCTTGGAGAAAAGCAGAGATAAGAAAAAGCATAAGGAATGTTGGGGAAGAGCATATTAGGGAGGAGGGTTTTGATTTTAAATACGTAAGTCAAAAACATCACCAATGTGACTAAAGGAAATGATAGTGTGATCCATCCAGGTTTCTGGATTCCAAGCATTCCAGGTATGTCCATTTGGGACAGTAAGTCCAAGGGCTAGGAGGCAGACACATTCCTAAGGAATAACAAGAGGGCCAATGTAGCTGGAGCAAAGTGAACAAGAACCACAGTATGGGAGTTGAGGCCAGAGGGATATTGGAAGGTAAGATTATGTATGGTCTTATATATCATCATAAGTACTTGAAGTTTTTAATCTGAGACTGGGGCCATTTGAAGGATTTCAGAGAATTACATAGTCTGAGGTTTTTTGTTTTTTGTTTTTTTTTTTTGAGACAGGGTCTCACTTTGTTGCCCAGGCTAGAGTGAGTGCCATGGCGTCAGCCTAGCTCACAGCAACCTCAAACTCCTGGGCTCAAGGAATCCTCCTGCCTCAGCCTCCCGAGTAGCTGGGACTACAGGCATGCGCCACCATGCTCGGCTAATTTTTTCTATATATATATTAGTTGCCCAATTAATTTCTTTCTATTTATAGTAGAGACGGGGTCTCGCTCTTGCTCAGGCTGGTTTCGAACTCCTGACCTCGAGCAATCCGCCTGCCTCGGCCTCCCAGAGTGCTAGGATTACAGGCGTGAGCCACCGCGCCCGGCCATAGTCTGAGGTTTTTAAAGGATCTCCTTTAGACTATTTAGTCAACTATTACTGTAATTCCTATGGAATATGGTAGTGTCTGAGCCCAGGGAGATAACAATGAAGGTGTGAAAAACAATGGTAAGATTCTAAATCTATTTTGAAAGTAGTAAGAAGAAAATGGTTCCAGGAAGCAATGATTGCTGCTAAAACCAGATAAAGACTGAGAACTGACAATTGGATATAGCAATGCTGACCTTGATGAGCAGTTTCAGTATAATGGTGAAGGTGAAATCCGTTTAGGTGAGAGGGAAAGAATTGGATTTGGTTTAGATAATTTTTATTCAAGAAGATTTGGCAGTAAGATCAAGTTCTTAAAGGGAAGAAATGCATAAAAAAGTGAACCCAACATTCAGTACCACTGTTCCCCAAAGACATTTCCCAATTTGTAACTAGAGACTGATAAACTGAGCAGCTATGTTATCACTCTTACAGGGCAGAGAAATGGAAACAGGAGTTCATGGCCTGCCAAAGGAGAAGAATGGAATTAAACATCCCAGACTTTTAGTTGGGATCCTTGAAGGGCTACACTCCAAAAGAAAAGCATAAATTCAAAATAAATAAGCCATCACAAAGTCTGAATTTAGCTCAGTCCTGAACAAGATTAAGATGATTTTTCTTACCTTAATTCCCTGCCAGAAGTTAAAGTACACCATTTTTTTTGGAAGAAAATAATATCACTTAGAGCCTTAATTGTTATTGTAATTTTTATGCACAATGTCTAGCATTCAATCAAAAAATTACGAGGCATACAAGGAAATAAAACTGAATGGCCATGAAAACAGGAAAAAAGGACAATAGAAACACACCCCTAAGAAATTCTGTTATTTTATTTTATTTTACTTTATTTTATTTTTTGAGATAGAGTCTCACACTTTCACCCATGCTAGAGCACAGTGGCATCATCATAGCTCATGCAACCTCCATTTTTTTTTTAGACAGAAGTCTCACTCTGTTGCCAGGGCTACAGTGCCTTGGCATCAGCCTAGCTTATGGTAACCTCAAGTTCCTGGCCTCAAGTGATCTTCCTGCCTCAGCCCCATGAGCAGCTAGGGCTCAGCTAATATTTCTATTTTTTGAAGAGACAGGGTCTCACTCTTGCTCAGGCTGGTCTCAAAGTCCTGACCTCAAGTGATTCTCCCGCCTTGGTGGAAATTCCAATTTTTAATTTATCTTTAACAAAGTTCAATCAGGAAAGCAGAACAAATATGAGTACTATGAATTAAGGACTTTGTTGTAGCAGTAACTCTAGACATAATTGTAAGAGAAACAAGAAGTAAGGATCTGCAGGGTCGAGTTGATGGGTCAAAGAAAAGTCAATAACCTGCCTGCCCCTCGGAAGCACTGGTATGGTTGGCCAAATAGGAGCTGGTCAGCTAACCTGAGAAGCCAGGTACATCTAGCTGCTGAAGTGGACCTGAAAAAGAAAGCTGGATGAGTTGTATGGAAGATAATTGCCTCTTCATCTAGTGAGGAGCCTGGATCATTGTTATAGTCACCAGGTTCTGTAATGCTGAATAAAAACTGAACATGAAACAGGAAAGAACAAGGGCAGATTGGAATCCACCAACACATCTGCATTTGTATGTCACCATCTTTAACCACAAAAACCATTAGAGCATATTAGCTGCTATTTCAGTTCAATCTTCCAAATCTCATGCATATTTCTCTTTTGACTAACTCTAAACCAGAGCTAAACAGAAAAGGGGATACTTTGAAATGTAGTTGCAGCTTGTACAAGTTGACCCACTATACAACTGTTTTATCGGAAACAGACTTTAAAATAGCAGCAATTACAGAAAAATAAAGGCCCAGATGGTTTCCATGGTGAATTCTACCAAAAATTAAGGAAGAAATAAAAAAAATTGTACACACAAACTCTTTGGAAAATGAACAAGGGAGCACTTTCCAATTCATTTTGTGAGGTCAACATAATCCCAATACTAAAACCTAATGGAAATATTACCAGAACATTTAAACAATATCCCTAATGAACATGAATGCAAAAGTCCTTAATACTATTAACAAGTCAACCAATATACAAAAAGGATAAACCATCATAATCAAATATGGTTTATACTAGGATTGAGAGGCTGGTTTAACATTTGAATTAAATCAATATAATTCATCATATTAACATAGTAAAGAAAACCATATGAGCATTTCAATAGATGCAAAAAGACATTTGACAAAATGAAATACTATTCATAATTAAAAACTCAGCAAAATAGGAATATAAGGAAACTTCCTCAGTCTCATAAAGGTCATCCAATAAAAGCCTGCAGATAACGTAATAGTGAAATATTAAATACTTTCTTCCTAAGGTCAGTAACAAGTAATGAATGTCCCCTCTTTTTCCCCCACCTTACCCATTACATTCAACATATTGGCAGTCCTAGCTTGTATATTAAGAAAAGCAAACAATATACATACATATTTGGAAGGAAAAAGTTTAACTATCTGACATATTGTTTGCATGAAAAATACTAAGGAATCTACAAAGCAACTACTAGAACTAAGAATTAATCTAGCAAAGTCTCAGGATACAAGGTCAACTTAAAAAACCAATTGCATTTCTATATAGTAACAACAGCAAGAAAAAAGAAAATTAGATGATTTGGGACATTATTGCTCAGAGATTAAGAATTTGAGTTTTATGAGTGAGCTAAGTGCCAAGAATAGCCAAGACAATTTTAAAGACTAAGGATAAAAATAAATAAAATGAAATAAAAATAAAGACTAAGGACAAAGTGAAGTTTTACCCTAAGAACTATCAAGACATTATAAAACCATAGTATTTAAAACAATGTTGAATTCATTCAAGAATAGAAAAATAAATGATACAAAACAGATTCCCCAAATAGACCCAGACTTTTATGAGAACGTAATAAGTGGCAGATTTAGCATCACAAATCATTAGAGAAAGAATGGTTGGGACAGTTGTTTATCTAAATAAAATAATAATAAAATTGGATCCCTACCTCACTCCACACACAGAAATAAATTCTAGGCAAATTATAAATCTAAATATGAAAATCAAAACCTCAATATTTTTAATAAAATGTGGGAGACTTTGTGCCCTAAGGGTAAGATAAAAATTTCTAAATAAATCACAAAGATAAAACCATAAAGGAAAATACTGATATATTTTATTACATTCAAATTTAAAACTTTTCTGCATTAAAAGATATATAGAAAATGAAACAAGTCATAATGGGAGAAGATTTTGCAAGACATATAACTGCTTGGTTCCAGGGTTAGTCCTAAAATATGAACTATGACTATACTGAAAAATATAACAGAAGAGGGAACCTGAATGGCCAATAAATATTGCAAAGGTTTATACAATCTCCTTTGCAAGCTCATAATTAGTCAAATGCAAATTAAGACCACAGTCAGATATTTCAGATTGGCAAAAATGAAAAAGAAAATAATATAACTCTCAGTGAGACTGTGTAGTAACTGGAACTTACATGTATTCCTAGTGGGCATATAAATTACCCCAACTTCTTTGGAAAGGATCTGAAAATTTTCTAGTAGCATCAAAAACTGTAACCCACAACCTAGCAATCCTTTTTCTGGGTATACTGTCAACCTCTTTCACATCATGACATACCTAGAAAATTATAATAATGGCATTATATAATGGGGCACACCCGGGTAAATGGATGAATCTGCTTATGGGTAGAGGTAACCAGCCCAAAGGTCCCAGTTGTCCCAGGCCCCCTATACCTATATTCCATTTAAGACACAACAAACATATTTATATAGAAGATCAACTGAAATATTTATTGCAACATTATTTGTAACAAAGATAAAACAACTAGAATATGCATCAACTGTGGAATGGATAAATTAATTGTTGTATATTCCATAGTAATAAAAACAAATGAACTACAGCTATATATATTAATATCAACATAGATTTTTATAATAGAAATACTTTGGAATGAAAAAAGTAATTGCAGAAGGAACCATACAGCATGCTACACTAATTATAGAGAACTGCAGAATAATATTATATTTTATTTATACATACATATATGGCAAAAATATAAAAGAGCATGCAGGACAATGATAAACAAATTCAAAATAGTGATTATTTCTGAGGAATGAAAAACAGGTATCCAGCAAACTTCAATTATAAACACTTCTTGAGGTGAGTGGTAAATGCTCAGGTTTTATATTATACTCTCTTTTGTATGTCTGAAGTAGTTCTTAATAAATTGATGTTAGAAAATGGTAATTTTCAAACTTATTTTAAGCTTCAGAGTTCTTTCTTTAAATTAAAACCTATACAGAATCCCAATAAGTAAAAGAGACAAATGTGCTCGAGGCTCACGCCTGAGCCTACTAGCTCTCTGGGAGGCTGAAGAAGGAGGATCACTTGAGGTCAGGATTTTGAGACCAGCCTGAGCAAAAGCTAGACCCCCATCTCTACTAAAAATAGAAAAAAAATCAGCCAGGTATGGTGGTATTCACCGGTAATCCCAACTATGTGGGAGGCTGAAGCAGGAGGATTGCTTGAGCTCAGGAGTTTGAGGTTACAGTGAGCTATGATAACTCCACTACATGGGAGCTGAGGTGACAGAGCGAGACTGTGTCTCAAAAAAAAAGTTCTGCTAGAAGAAAGAATAGTGGGCTAGAGCCATGCTCAGTCTGGCAAGCTCTTCCATTCTCCAACCTCATCCAGAAAGTGAGCCAAGGAAAAGTTTTCTCAAAATCCTTAGGGTTCCAGGAAGCACATTTGAAAAATCACTGTTCTAGTAGAGTATCTATTTGTAACTATTGTTGACAAATTTTAAGTTTGAATGCAGATTCTAATCCAGTATGAAACTATTTACGTACAAATGCATGTAATACATGTCTGCTTGTGTAGTGAAAGTTCTGTAACAATAAAGACATAGACCAAAGCTAACAGTGGTATAGTTGGATGGTGGAGTTTCAGTTAACTGTACTCTTTTTACTAACCTGTCTATGTTTTCTAATTTTGCTATAGTGAATAAGTATGGATTTGATAAAAGAAAAATATTAAATTGTTAAAAGAATTATAAATGGGCAATCTTTTTTAGAACTAGAGCTGTAGAGTGCTGTCTTAAGCATGGGCTATTTTAAGTTCAATTCATTCTCTAAAGTGAAAGTTATTCTACAGTTTATATAGAAAAATAAACTTAGCAAGAATATCTAAGAAAAATTTAAAAACTGATAATAATGAGAATGGATGAATTTTTCCTCATCATCATTTACAATAAGGCTATAATTCATGTAATTGGTACCCTGCAAAAATTGACAGATTAATGGAATAGAATAGAAAGTCCAGAAATGGATTCAAATTACATACAAGTTTAGAATATGATCAATGTGACATTTCAAATCCTTAGGAAGGCTTCTAGCTTCTGTTTCAGATATAGAAACTGGAAAGAATGTTGTTCCTAAACTAACAACAAGAAAAAAAAATAATGTACAAAATTATTACTTGTCTTGAACCCACCAGAAATCTGAGGTAACATGGCACTTAAAATGGCCTGAAATCTGAGGAAAAATAGGCACCTTCAAGAACAGAGATGGAAGCACTAACTTACCTATGGCAGAGCACAGTAAGAAGGCAAGCCCACCATACAAGCAGGTAAGAAGAATCCAGCTAAAATGTTTGACAAATTGCTAAAGACTGAGTTTGTTCTAGCATGAGAACATAGAACTCTTGGGAGTCCCAGTTCCAAGGGTAGTTTGCACCCATTTGCTGGCTCTTTTCCACAGACCTCACTGGATACAGATGAGAAAGACTGGGGACAGTTGGATATGTCATAGGAAATAGGCCTGGAGAGGAGAGTGGCCACTTCTGTGGTCAACACACAAAGCTCCCTCTAGGTTCTTGACCCCTAAGAACCAAAATACTTATGTTGCTAGGGTAAGGGCAGTAAACCTCTCTCCCCAGGATGCAGGTAACATACCATTTCATCTAGCAGGATAAAAAAAGATCAAAATCTTCTAACTCAGGAGGAGGAGCAAGAAAGTGTCCTGAGTAGATACCCAGTAGTGGGATTACTGGATTGAATGGTAGGTCTACTCTTAGTTCTTTGAGAAATCTCCACACTATTTTCCATAGAGGCTGTACTAATTTGTAGTCCCACCAACAGTGTATAAGTGTTCCTTTCTCTCTGTATCCATGCCAGCATTTATTATTTTTGGACTTTTTAATAAAAACCATTCTAACTGGGGTAAGGCGATATCTCATTGTGGTTTTAATTTGCATTTCCCTGATGATTAGTGATGTTGAACATTTTTTCATATGTTTGTTGTCCATTTGTTTATCTTCCTTTGAAGAACTTCTGTTCATGTCTTTTGCCCACTTTTTAATGAGGTTGTTTATTTTTTTCTTGCTGATTTGTTTGCGTTCTTTGTAGATTCTGGATATTAGCCCTTTATCAGATATATAGCTTGCGAATATTTTCTTCCATTCTGTAGGTGGTCTATGTACTCTGTTGATTATTTCCTTTGCTATGGAGAAACTTTTTAGTTTAATGAAGTCCTATTCATTTATTTTTGTTATTGCTGTATTTGCCTTTGGGGTCTTAGTTATAAATTCTTTGCCTAGACCAATATCTAAAAGAGTTTTCCCTACATTTTCTTCTAGAATTCTTATGACTTCATGTCTTATATTTAAGTATTTTATCCATCTAGAATTAATTTTTGTGAGTGGTGAGAGACAGTGGTCCCATTTCATACTTTTGCATGTGGCTATCCAATTTTCCCAGCACCATTTATTGAATAGGGCTTCTTTTCCCCAGTGTACATTGTTGTCTGCTTAGTCAAAGATCAGATGGCTATTGGTAGATGGTTTTATATCTGGGTTCTCTGTTCCATTCCACTGGTCTAAGCCTCCATTTTTGTGTCAATACTATGTTGCTTTGGTCACTATAGTCTTGTAATATAATTTGAAGTCTGGTAATGTGATACCTCTAGATTTGCTCTTTTTGCTTAAGACATCATTTTATCAAAAAGACACCTGCACTTGAATGTTTATTGCAGCACAATTCACAATTGCAAAGATGTGGAATCAACCCAGTACCCACCAATTCATGAGTGTATTATCAAAATGTGGTATATGTATACCATAGAGTACTCCTGAGCCATAAAAGGATTAATTAGTGCCCTTTGTAGCTATTTGGAGGGAATTAGAAACGATTATCCTAAGTGAGTATCTCAAGAATAGAAAAACAAACACCACATGTATTGTCTAATAAAATGAAACTAAATAAGGGGCATACATGTGCAATAAAAGTCATTAGAAATCAAGCAAGGGAGGGGGGAGGCAAAACCCTACCTAATGGATGCAATGAATAGTATTTGGGTACTGGGCACACTTATAGCCCTGACTCAAGCATTATAAAAGCTATCCATATGACAAAAACATTTGTACTTTCTTAATATTTTGAAATTAAAAAAAAAGAAACCACCCTGGGCCAATTCCATTAGAGATCTTCTACCTCTGGATGAGAGACAGAATCACTGAGAAAACTCTACCCCTGAACCTAGAGATATAGGGTCTGGCTAAGTCTGAGGCTACAGCAGGACCACAGAAAGTTCTTCTGCTCTTTCTCCCATCACATACACCAGCTAGTGCCAAATTACAAGCACCAAGTAACAAACAACAAAAATCCACTGTTGGGGAAGGGGCAAAAGCCTGGAGAATTTTGGGGCACAAACTTATAGAGAAGGCTTAATGTTAAGGAAGAAGCAGGACATTGAGAAAATAGCCTCTAGGAGCCAAATCCTACCCTAAGCACAAGGTAAGAATTTAAAACCAATGGCCCATGGAGCATAAACATAGCAACCACACAAAAAAAACCTCAGCTCAATTCCTGAGTGTATCAACTCAACCCTCCACAGGTCAACAGAAGAGGTGTCATTTCCATAAATAAATAGTATTTATTACTATTTATCTCACTTTTTACTGTTCTATGCACTATGTACAGCAAGCAATTAAAAAGTATAAATTACAAAAAAGCAGGAAAAAAATTTTACACCCATTTTCAAGATACAAAACAAGTAACAGAACCAGATCTAGAGATGACATTGATGTTGGAATTATCAAATAGGAAAATTAAAATAACCATGATTAATATGTTAGCTTTCAGTGGAAACAGTGGGGAATATGCATGAACAGATGAGGAAAATCAACAGAGAAAGAAGCTGTAAGAGTCCAATAGAAATGGTAGAATTGAAAAACATGGTAACAGATATTTTAAAAAATGACTTCTACAGACACATTTATAGATTTGAGACAAGCAAGGAAAGAGTAAAGTTGAAGATAGGTCAATAGAAATAATCAAAGTAAAAAATAAATGAAGAAAATAAAATAGAAATAATATTCAAGAACTGTGGAACAATACCATGTGGTCTAACAAATATGTAATTTGAATCCCAGAAGAAGAGAGGTAAAATGGGACAGATGCAAATATTTGAAAAGATGTTGCTGTTGAGAATTTTCCAAAATTCATGAACTACATCAAACCACGATTTCAAAAACCTCAGAGAATGCCAAGAAGAATTAAAAAACAAAAAAACTAGATACACCATACTCAAACTGCTGAAAACCAAAGATAAATAAAAAACCTTATGGGCAATCAGAGGAGAAAAAAAGGACACATTATATACAGAACAAAGAACAAAGATGATAAGAATAATAGACTCCTCCTCAGAAACTAAGCAAGCCAAAAAACAATGGGGTGACATCTTTAAAGAAAGGAGAACTGTTGGCTCTGAATTCTATGCACAGCAAAAATATTTTAAAAAATAAACTACAAATGCTTTTTAAGACCAAAACCAGGGAAATTCAATAGCAGCAGATACACACTACAAACAATTGTTAAAGGAAGTTATTCAGGCAGAAGAAATAGGGTAACAGATAGTAATTTGGAACTATACAACGAAATGAAGACTTATGGAGATGCTTAAAATATAAAGGATTTTATCCTTTATATTTTATATAAAGGATAAATATAAAGGATTTTATCAAATTTAATATTAGCTCTTAAAATAATTGTCTAAGTCAATAATAAGAATAATATATTGAGATTATAACATATTTAAATATAAAATGTTATTTGTGAGAAACTTGTTCTGCCATTACTGAAAATAAAACTTCTGTATTACTTTTATAATTTAAAAACTAGTTTTAAAGAAGGATAGAACAAATGGACCAAAACATAATGCTTTATATTAGTGATTGGCTTTATAGGTAATATTTTTCCTTTACATTGCAAATTTTCTGTAATGTGATATTTATTTTTAAAATAAAACACATTTTTGATGAATAGAATTTGCATGGAGTGAAATGTATCCCAGATAGTAAGAAGTGTGTAAGTTAGAGTAAAAGGTGTATATATGTGAAGAACATGAGTCATCTTTGTGACAGCTGTTGGGTGAGGACAAAATGGTTTTGCAGGTGTGGAGAAGTGCTAGAAAAGTATAAAGAAATAAGGAAATGCTACTGTATATAAAGCAATTAGCCTCAACTCATTGCCAAATGCCTGGATTATTCACCTGCTAGATCGCCTCATACAGTTGAAAAAAACTGTTGTAGATAAATTTCAATGTTTTTTTTTTTTTTTTTTTTTGAGACAGAGTCTCACTTGTTGCCCAGGCTTAGTGAGTGCCATGGCGTCAGCCTAGCTCACAGCAACCTCAAACTCCTGGGCTCAAGTAATCCTTCTGCCTCAGCCTCCCGAGTAGCTGGGACTACAGGCATGCGCCACCATGCCCGGCTAATTTTAGATATATTAGTTGGCCAATTAATTTCTTTCTATTTATAGTAGAGACGGGGTCTCGCTCTTGCTCAGGCTGGTTTCGAACTCCTGACCTCGAGCAATCCGCCCGCCTCAGCCTCCCAGAGTGCTAGGATTACAGGCGTGAGCCACCGCACCCGGCCACTTTCAATGTTTTATTTAAAATTTCCGAAGGCGAAGCGCTTACAGTCATCTGGGTGCAAAAAAAAAAAAAAAAAAAAAAAAATTAAAATTTCCAATTTAATATTATTAATACATAAAAATGAATATAATATACACACATAACTGACGTATATGCATTGGTAAGCAAACCACAAAAGGATATGGGAAAAGGAAAACAACTAATTTGTAGAGTGATGAAATTTGGGAATGATCTTTAAGCAGTAGATCTCAGATATGTTTTTACCCTGGGATATACATAATGGATGACTTTCACATTCCCACATTTTCTAGATGGTGGCCTCTGGCACAGATAAGACATACTGGAGATTATGGGAAATTCTCTTGCTATCTGCAGTAAGTTACTCACCATTCTCTTTTTCCCCCTCTACCCAGTTAGGAAAGTATATTAGAATTCAAAGAATTCAAGTAAGTAAGAAAAATATTATTAATATTATCAGAAAACCCTGATTCTACTTTAACATATTAAACTAAATAATTAGAAAACTTCATTCATTTAACAGATACTTATTGAATATCTATTATGTATAATATAGTGGTTCTATTTCAACTGTTATTGCAAATTATTTATTACACAGTTCATGACGGATTTGAGTAGGCTATCCAAGCAATGTTCCACAGAGAAACAGAGAGAATCCTTGTTTTAAATAATTTAGATTGTTATAAAGTTGTTTATAAAATATATTAAATGTTTTAATAACCTAGAAAATATCAGGCTTCAGTCAATACTTAGTCCCTTTAAAAGTCTTACCTTGAGACTCATTTCTCAATAATGAGGATAAACAGATGAGAGGATAAGCAAAGCGGAGATCCAAAACTCTCATCTTTCCTTTATTCACCATATTCATTCATTGTCCAGGTCCTTTTCTCCCTTCAAAATGTATTTCACATGCATCCCTTTCTCTTGGAAAGTGCTAATCTTCCTGCCCAGTTTATTTGCATATCTTTGCCATCTAATGTGTTTTCTTCCTATAATACTGCCTCCATGAGTGCAGGGACTTTGTTTTATTCACTGCTGTATTGGCACATGGTAGTACCTGGTATATAATACTCACTAAATATTTGTTATTGGGCCAGTTATTCTCTGATTTTACTTTCACTTTCTCCCAATAATCCTTACGATAAAGTCCTAATTCTTCAGACTTCAAGGGTCTCCTTTTGTAACTTTGCTACCAAACCTTACTACTCCTTCCATTCCCACTCCAGGCAGTCCTATCCCGTATGATTCCCCAAAAGACCAATTCTCCTAATTAGAAGGCTCCTTACCTCTCTGCCCACCTTGCCACATTCTGACCACCTTTTCCATGTTCTGCTTGTATGCCATCTGCTTCTTGAGGACTTGCAGGCACCTTCAGCCCACACTTTCCTTTCTTTTCTCTCTCTATAGGATTCACAATTTATTTCACTCAGTACTATATTATCTGGGGTTTTTTTTATAGGTACTTGCATTCTTATTTAAGTGTCTCAAATGGCCATGTCTTATCTCCCAACCTGGATTGTAAGCACCCGGAAGAGTGTAAATTTAAAGTTTTAGCCATATACAACTTCTTTGATTTCTTCACACTTCCTTTTGCCCATACTGTTTCCTTGTTCTGAGATACTTTTCATCTTTCCTCTTTTATTTGGCTAACTCCCAGCTCAGGTATCAGCTTGAACATTTCTTCCTCTAATAAGCTTCCACCTACTAGACAAGAGTAGCTACTCTTCTCCCTTATACAATATGCTCAGTCATACTTCACTGCTACTCTCCCTACTTGACAAGAAGCTCCATGAGAGTAAATCTGTCTTGTTTATTGTTATATTCCCAGCACCTAGACCACCACCTGGCAATAATAAGTACCCAGCAAATAGTCGTTGACTTACAGAGTATCTACTGATTTCTTTTGTTTCTGACCCATGTATAATAATATATTAGTACATGCTAAGTGGTTAATATATTCCTATATAATGACAGAAAAGATGGTAAGAGTTTGAGATGTCCATTTTTAAGCTCAGAGATGAGTAAACAGGTATGATTGGTGAGCCAGTGTCCTACAGAATAACTGGACATTGTACTCAAAGCTCTCTACTAAATGGCCCCTTGCTTTCTCCTTTCCTTCCCCAAATATTAATAATTTATTGAGACATACTCTGTATGAAGCACTGGAGATAACAGTGGTAAGCAAAATGAAGTCAACTTCCTTGGTGACTTAATGTATAGCCTAGTGGAGGAGATAGAACATTAACAAATTAATGAAGGATTCAATATTATGCAATGACAATTACTGTTTAAAAATCAAAGTAGAGGAAGTGGGTAGTAATTGTGTATGGGAAGGTCTTAGTCAGTTCAGGCTGTTATAACAAATGACCAAAGCAACTGGGTGGCTTATAAACAAGAGAAATTTATTTCTCAGAGTTCTGGAGGCTGGGAAGTCTAAAACTCAAGGCACTGGAAGGTTCAGTGTCTGGTGAGAGCCTGCTTTCTGGTTCATAGATGACCATAGACAGGGGAGCTCTTCAGATTCTCTCTTATAAGGGCACTAATCCCACTCATAAGGGCTCTGCCCTCATGCCCTAATCACCTGCCAAAGGCCCCACCTCCTAATACTATCACCTTGGGGGTTAGGATTTCAACATATGAATTGGGGCAGGGGGGACAAACATTCAGTCTATAGCAGAAGGTGGCTATTCAAGATAGATTGGCATTTCCGAGGAGGAGATGTTTGACCAGAAACTTGAGGGAAGTGAGAGATGAAGCTCTCAGATATGTGTGCACATTTGAAAGGAGAGTGGGATTAGCAGGAGGACCAGAAAATGCAAATTCTGAGGCAGAAGTGGATATAGCATGCTTGAGGAAGTAGAAGGAGACAATGGGCTGGAGCAGAACTAGCCAGGGTGAAGAGTGGTAACACATAATGTGAGAAGGGTAAAAGGCAGAAAATGTAGCGCCTCATGAATCAAGGTAAATTTCTGGGGTTTTATCCATGTGTGACAAGAAGATTTCAAGTAGAAGAGTGATATAATCCATCCTCTTTTTTTCAACATTGACTAAGATCTGTTACATGGCAGGCACTGTGCGAGCCTTACTTCTTCAATCACATTTTGATTTGTCCACCTCTGTGTTGCATCCATGTTAGCATATTTGCACTCCAGATCAGGCCTCCGACTTTCCTTACCTTCACCTATGATCTACTTTATTTCCTATGCAGCTATCAAGACTCAGCTAAAATGACATCCTTTCCAATAAACCTGGTTTCCCTTGGGTTCCCATGGCACTATTTTGTGCCCCTGCCACAGTAGTTACAGTTGGCTGTGAGTGCATCAGCTCTTCCCACCAGGCCATAAGTCAGTAGCACGTCTTATTTTTGTCTAAGGCTCTCAACTGAATCATTCCTTCCTTTCATTCTTGTACAAATTGAATCCATTTTAGAGGCCATTTTAAGCATTAAAGAACAGTATTATAATATGATAGGGAGCAAAACTACTTAGTGACATAGAAAGAAAAGATGCTCAGTGACTCTAACAAAAAATCATGGTAATAGCTAAGTTTAATGAAGCATTTTGTCATTCATAAAATTTAATACAAAGTTTTAGTGAGCACCATAGATTTACAGAGTTGGATTTGCTCTTGTAGACTTTGAGTCCGCCTCTCCTTGTCAGGCCAGAGAGGTTGAAGGCTAAAGAGTCAGTATGTGGAAGAAACAGTTACTGCAGCTAAATTCTCAGGCAAGTAAGCTAGCATGTCAGAGGCACAAATGAGGAAATGCAGAGCAGGAGTGGAGGAGAATGGGTGCAAGTAACTTAAAATCGCAGGTATGAAAAAGCCCTCTCCATTCTCTTGCCTTCAGAAACTCCCTGCACAGGCTAGTGGTTATAACTGTGGAGCTCCTCCCCACACATGTCCTCTTTCCTTTACATCTGCATTTGGGGCACTGGAGCAACATTTGGAAGCTCCTATCTTGCTTCTATACTTCTTCCTTTGAGATAGGAAGAGAGAGAGGAGTACAAGAGGAAGGCTGTAACTATGCTGAAGATGAGTTTAGATGACTTCTCAAAACAAAGAAATGCACTTCTAGGTGCTTCTCCAGCAGCCATATCTAGAATATATGCATCAGGGACACAGGCAAATCCAAACTTCCCCATGTTGTGAGATACGCCCACATTGAGTGAATGACTGAATAACTAAATAGAATAATGTTACATGTATATAAATATATAATAACATAAATTCACAAAAAAACAAAGAACAGTATTGATGAGCCTAATTTTTTTTTTTTTTTTTTTTTTGAGACAGAGTCTTGCTTTGTTGCCCAGGCTAGAGTGAGTACCGGGGCGTCAGCCTAGCTCACAGCAACCTCCAACTCCTGGCCTCAAGCAATCCTTCTGCCTCAGCCGCCTGAGTAGCTGGGACTACAGGCATGTGCCACCGTGCCTGGCTAATTTTTTCTATATATATTAGTTGGCCAATTAATTTCTTTCTATTTATAGTAGAGACGGGGTCTCGCTCTTGCTCAGGCTGGTCTTGAACTCCTGACCTCAAGCAATCTGCCTGCCTCGGCCTCCCAGAGTGCTAGGATTACAGGCGTGAGCCACCGCACCCGGCCTGATGAGCCTAATTTTTAAAAGGATCTACTTAGATAAAATAAGGACACAAAATACATTTAGTAGCTTAATAAGGAAAATGTTAAGCAAGATTTCAAATGACAAACCTATATATTTAATAGGTATAATTACATACTATTTCTTACATATAATTAGTACTCAACATTTTAAACATTTTCTTAAAAATTTACATTATATTTTACTTTAAATATTGCCAGATTTTTTTAAAGGACTGAGTTTGCACTTTACCAATGAGCCAGTCTCCCCCCCCCCTTTTTTTTTCCATTTTTGCTAAGTTCATCAATAAACCACTGAGTAGATATATCTACAAGCACAATTTATTAATGTGAGATTATGTGAGTATTATTAGATCATTGTTGAGGATCCCTAATATAGACACTAAATCTCAATAGTGACATTTTACCGGTTAGATCATGCTTATGTTTCTGGATTTTGGATAGTACTAACATTGGAAGGGGTAGTGAATCTTGGGTAGAATCCTTAAAAATTATCATTCTCTGTTTTCATTTATACATCTTTGCAGATATTAATAGAAACAAGAATATTTTCTCAAATCTTAGTACAAAAATCTCTTTAGAAACTACCAACATTTCATATTTAGTTGATACTGATCCTAAAAATAGAAGTGTTCTTTTTGTAGCCTACATACTTATTAGTCCCTTATTCTTTAAAAAGTTCCATCTTGGCTCCAGACTAAGAAATTTGCAGCTTCAAGTCAAAATGGAACATGTAAGTTTCACTATCTTGTAATTACTAAATTTAAAAATATTTATCACTAGGCACAAAATCTACTTGTTATAATTATTATGTAATAGATTCTATGGGCATTAAGGATTTTATGTATCATTAGAAAACAACTTGTGACTTTTTTGCCAATGCAGGTCTGCACAACCAGTGAAACCAAAAAACCATGGGAAAGAACTTTGAAGGGTTTGTTGATTGCTTTACTAAATATTATCCGGTATATTTAGTTATAAAGAAAAAACAAATTAACGTTTCTTTTCTTTTTTTTTTTTTTTTTTTTTTTTTATTGAGACAGAGTCTTGCTTTGTTGCCCAGGCTAGAGTGAGTGCCATGGCGTCAGCCTAGCTCACAGCAACCTCCAACTCCTGGGCTCAAGCAATCCTTCTGCCTCAGCCTCCCGAGTAACTGGGACTACAGGCATGCGCCACCGTGCCTGGCTAATTTTTTCTATATATATTAGTTGGCCAATTAATTTCTTTCTATTTATAGTAGAGACGGGGTCTCGCTCTTGATCAGGCTGATTTCGAACCCCTGACCTTGAGCAATCCGCCTACCTTAGCCTCCCAGAGTGCTAGGATTATAGGCATGAGCCACCGTGCCCGGCCAAATTAATGTTTCTTGATCATTTACTATGTGCCAAGCATTGATAAGCACCTTATGCACAGTATATGATTTCATCCTTACAACCATAAGAGGCAGTATGATTCTCAGTTTACAGAGGAAGAAACTGGATGTATGAGCTTAGGGCAAAAGCAATGAAGCCAGGATCTCAACAATATCTTAATGTCCATTCCATTTCCTGTAACTTCAAGAACTCAATGCAAAAGTCCTCATGTACTTTTCCTTCAAAACCTGCTGTTTTAGGCCGGGCGCTGTGGCTCACGCCTGTAATCCTAGCTCTTGGGAGGCCGAGGCGGGCGGATTGCTCAAGGTCAGGAGTTCAAAACCAGCCTGAGCAAGAGCGAGACCCCGTCTCTACTATAAATAGAAAGAAATTAATTGGCCAACTGATATATATAAAAAATTAGCCGGGCATGGTGGCGCATGCCTGTAGTCCCAGCTGCCCGGGAGGCTGAGGCAGAAGGATCACTCGAGCCCAGGAGTTTGAGGTTGCTGTGAACTAGGCTGACGCCACGGCACTCACTCTAGCCTGGGCAACAAAGCGAGACTCTGTCTCAAAAAAAAAAAAAAAAAAAAAACCTGCTGTTTTTCTCCCACATATCTTCAACATTCAATCTGAAGCGTTGAACCAAAGAATGCTGAGGGTGGTGCTCCAACGTTCAGATTTTTTAAAGGAAGAAATATTATTCAATTTGTACGTGGGTGACTTATAAGAACAACTTAATATTTCCTGACATGACTGATTAGTATTACTCATAAACATCATGTCTGATCCTAGCCCTTGAAAATGGACATTTCCACCATGTTTTCTTAATAAATCTTTTACAATTGGCAGTCAAAAAATATAACTCTAGTAAATACTAGAATTTAAAGAATTCAATTACTAAAATAAACCTGGAACACTTGAAAGCATAATTTGCACAAGTTGAAGGTTTTAAACAGGCACTTAAGTATATTTTCCAAATTTCTCCTGTTAAACTTTTTCAGCCCTCTTAAGCATTCAGAAATTTTCCCATTTTTCCATGGTGGGACCTCACTTCTTTCTATTAAAAACTTTTCCTGTCACTGGTCCCATTCCTCTCAGTGGCCACTTTTATACCCTGTTATTCTTGGATTTATTCAGGCTCCTTTTACAGACTTGTTAACAACTTCCCTTTTCCTTGTCTACCTACCATCTTTCATGTACTTGAGTATTTAGTCATCATTGTCATAATTGTTCTGAAAATAGCTTTGATAAGTGTGCCAGCCCAGACTAGCAATTTCTAAAGTTAATAACACCTTGAACAAGCAAATTATTTTATGATTCACTCCTTTCGTGACCCCTCATAAGAGAAAAAAATTGTTATATGGTGAGAATAAAGATGTAATTAAGTGTTTTAAGTATCCAATAGTTGTAGTGATGGGTTTGGTCTTCTCAAATAATTGCTTTGATGTTAGGACAAGGATTATATCTGTTCAGTATAAGTTTCAACGAAAGAAATGTTCATTAGAAAACTTCAAACAGTTAAAACCTTCTAATGATTAAATTGTGCACTTAGTTCTAATTGTAGCCCTTATGACAATAGTCTGTAATATGGTTACGAAATTTTTTTATACAGAATAATACTTGATTTAGTAAAAAATCTGAAACACAAAAATTTTTTAAAAGAATGTGTTAGTACTTTTAAGCACATACTGAACCCAATCATTAATTTTATAGAAATCCTAAGGATCTGTACTGGATAATTCACTACTCTAAGAATTAGTTGTAATCAGCAAGTAATTTGGGTTTGAAAATAATTTATCTAAATAAATTGCTCTATTAAGAATAAAGTTTTTAATTAGCAGAGATAAACCTTATAGCTAAAGCAAAAACGAGTCTCTTCCTTTGTATTCTGAAAGCACTTTTCACCTAAAACATGATAGAAATAAAATATCTGATATAGTTGGCAATGACTTTTAGTATATCAATTGAAATAGCATTTTTAAAAAGGGTATTTTAAAATGTCTTCTGAATCATTACTATTAATATCTATCACTTGAACCACTAGGTGGCACCCACAAGCTTTTCTCCATATGTACACTAAACAATGTTTAAGATACTCCTTGAATTCCATCCACCTATAAATAATATCTGATACCACTGCTACCAACTTGTCTACAAACTCTACTCATCTGCTTAAGGAAGCGTGTGTAAAATTATACCTCTAGACAACAATAAATGTTATTGCTTTAGGAAATTACTAGCTGCTTAAGAAGCTATTTGATCTTTGACAAAAATATTGAGAAAGCAATCAAAACACAAGGCACCAGGATTTAGTGAGAAAACCCTGGACTGAGGGCCAATAGCCCTGGTTCTGTTCTCAGTTCCACCACCAACTATCTCCATGTCTTGAGTAAGTCATGAAACCTCTCTGGTTTTAGTCTCCTGGTCTGTAAAATCAAAGATTGGGACTAGAAGAGTTGATTTCAAAATTCTGTAAGTTCCAAAATTTTCTTCTACAAAATCCCTCAGAATTCTAATACGCAAAACAATGAGAGCAAGACCGAGGGGAGGAAGGGAATGGAGTTGAATGTTGCAAGGAGTAGACAGTATGGGAAGCACCTTCTGCTCTGCTTCCCACCACGCACCCCAGAGCCCAACCTGTGGTTCCCATGGCCAGAAAAAAATAATTTGGAGGCCAGTGAAATAAAAAATTACTAACATCCCTTCTGTTCCAGAAGTCTTTGATTCCAAGTATGTAGCACTACGTCCAAGTTCTTAAGCATTTTCCAACTTTAGTTGCCAAACTCCAGATATAGTGCAGCTATTATTTCCTTCATTTTACAGATGAGTAGTAATCTGAGGCTGAGTAATTTAATGTCTTTTCTAAAAATTATTTGGATATAGGATGAGGATGGGAAACCAGGATGCCTCCTCTTTTTTCTAAAAATTTTTTGAAATGAGGGTATTGCTGGGTTGCCTAAGCTGGCCTTCAACTCCTGGGCTCAAGCGATCCTCCTGCCTCAGCCTCCCAAGTAGCTGGGGCTACAGGCACTTGCCACCATGCCCGGCTCTGTCTTTTTTTAATTAAACTTTTTATTTTGAGAAAAATTGTAGAATTCACTTGCAGTTGTAAAAAATAACACAAAGAAATCTCACGTACCATTTACCCAGTTCCCTCCAATGGTAACGTTTTCAGTATCACAACATTTACAGGATCACAACCAGGATATCAACAGTAATATAGTCCAGATACAGGGCAATTCCAGCACCATAGGAATCCCTGTGTTTCTCTTTTATAGCTACATACACTTCATTCCAACCACCACTCCCTCCTCAGCTCCACTAATTTGTTCTCCACTAATTTGTTCTCCATTTGCATAATTTTTATTTCAAGAATGTTATATAAATGGAATCCTACAGTACATAACCTTTTAGGATTTACTTTTTCATTCAGCACAATTCTCTGGAGATTCATCCAGGTTGTATTATGTATCAAGAGTTTATTCCTTTTTATTGTTGAAGAGTATTCCTCAGTGTGGAAGTACCACAGATTTTTAACCATTTGCCCATTTAAGGACATCTGGATTGTTTCCAGTTCTTGGCTCTGATAAATAAAACTGCAATAAATGTTTGTGTACAGTATTTTTGTGTATGAATATAAGTTTTCTTTTCTGTGGGATAAATGCCCAAGAGTACAATTGCTGGGTCATTATGTAGTTACTTGAATAGTCTTTAAAGAAACTGCCAAACTATTTTCCAGAGCAGTTGTACCATGTTACACTCCCACAGCAATGTAGGAGTGATCCAGTTTCTTCTTATCCTCACCAGAATGTGGTATTTTCTTTTTAAAAAAAAATTTTAGCCATTCTGATAGGTGTGTAGTGTTGTCACTGTGGTTTTAATTTGTGTTTCCCTAACGGGTAATGACGTTAAACATCTTTTCATATGCTTGTTTGTTGTCTGTATATTCTCTTTAGTGAAATGTCTTTTGCCCATTTTATAATTGGATTTTTTTCAAACTATTGAATTTTGAGGGTTCTTTATATATTTTAAACACTAGTCCTTGTCTCTTCATCTTCTTAACAGAATTTTTCACACAGCAAATATTTTTAATTTTGATGAAGTCCAATTTATCATTTTCCTTTTATGGATCATTGTTGTCAAGTCTAAGAACTCTGTCTAGATCTCAACATTTTCTCCTATTTTTTCCTAAAAGTTTTATAGTTTACATTTATATGTTCCATTTTGAGTTAATTTTTGGATGTTTGAGGTTTAGGTTGAGATTCACTTTTAAAACAAATAACCAATGGCTCTAGCAACATTTTTTTAAAAGGCTATCTTTCTTCCATTAGATTGCATTTGTAAATTTGTCAAAAATGAATTGGGGATAGCCACAGTGGCTCACACCTGTAATCCCAGCACTTTGGGAGGCCAAGTCAAAAAGATCACTTGAGGCCAGGAATTTGAGACCAGACTGAGCAAGAGTGAGACTCTGTTTCTATAAAAAAAAAAAAATAGAAAAATTAGCCAGGTGTGGTGGTACATCCCTGTAGTCCCAGCTACTAGGGAGGCTGAGGCAGGAGATTGAGGTTGCAGTGAGCATGATGGTGCCACTGTACTCTAGCCTGAGTGACAGGGTGACCCTGACTCAAAACAAACAAACAAACAAACAAACAAAACAAAACAAGAAAAGTTGTACATACTTGTGTGGGCCTATTTCTGGGCTATCTATTCTATAACATTGATCTATATGTCTACCCCTCCACCAATACCACACTGTCTTCATAATGATGCCATATAATAAACCTTGAAATTGGATAGGCTGATTTCTCCCACTTTATTTTCCTTTTTCTTTTCTTTTTTTTTTTTTTTGAGACAGAGTCCCACTTTGTTGCCCAGGCTAGAGTGAGTGCCGTGGCGTCAGCCTAGCTCACAGCAACCTCAAACTCCTGGGCTCAAGTGATCCTCCTGCCTCAGCCTCCCAAGTAGCTGGGACTACAGGCATGTGCCACCATGCCCAGCTAATTTTTTCTATATATATTAGTTGTCCAATTAATTTCTTTCTATTTATAGTAGAGACGGGGTCTCGCTCTTACTCAGGCTAGTTTTGAACTCCTGACCTCGAGCAATCCACCCGCCTCAGCCTCCCAGAGTGCTAGGATTACAGGCGTGAGCCACCGCGCCTGGCCATTTTCCTTTTTCAAAATAGTTTTAACTAGTCTACTTCCTTTGCCTTTTCGTATACATTTTAGAATAATCCTGTCTATATTTACAAAAATTTTTCTGGAATTTTGGTAGCAATGGCATTACATTTGTATATCAAACCAGGGAAAATCAACATCTTTAATTTACTATATTGAGTCATCCAATCCATAATCATGATACATCTCTCCATTTAGAACTTTGGTTTCTTTCATTAGTGTTCTGTAGTTTTCAGTATAGAACTTATATACATGTTTTGTGATAGTTACTCCTAAATATTTTAATTTTTGAGCAACCAAATGGTATTGTATTTTTAATGGTAGTGTCAACATGATGATTTCTAGTATATAAAAATATAATTGATTTTTCTTTTTCAGACAGGGTCTTGCTCTATTGTCCAGGCAAGAGTATAGTGGTATCATCATAGCTCATTGCAACCTCAAACTCCTGGGCTCAAGGGATCCTCCTGTCTCAGCCTCTCACATAGCTGGGACTACAGATACATGCTACCATTCCTGCCTAATTTTTCTATTTTTTTGTATTAATAGTGACAAGATCTTGCTATGTTGGTTAGGCTGGTCTTGAACTCCCAGCCTTAATAGGTCCTCCCACCTCAGACTCTTAAAGTGCTAGGGTTATAGGTGTGAGCACTATGCCTAGCCTTTAAGTGATTTTTGTAAGCTTATTTTGTATTCTGTGACTTTGATGAATTCACTTATTCGTTGTAAGAGTATTTTGTAGATTTAGGATTTTCTATGTAGATAATTACATCATTTACAAATAGGGATGGTTTTATTTCTTCCTTCCTGATCTATGTGCCTTTTATTTACTTTTATTTATATCTTTTTCCTTTTATTTATGGTTTATTACACTAGCTAGAACTTCTAGCTCTATGTTCATTAAGGGTGGTGAGAGCAGACATTCTTGCCTTGTTCCTAAACTTAATGGGAAAGCATTGTCATTCACCGTTGAGTATAATGTTATCATAGATCTGTGATAACATTATACCCAATGGTAGATGCTCTTGACCAAATTAAGAAAAGTTCCCTGCTATTCCCTGCCATTCAAATTCATTGATTTCTGTTATTTTCTTTATTATTTCCTTCCTTCTACTTGCTTTGGTTTTATTTTGTTCATTTTCTAGGCTCTAAAGGTAAAAGATTAGATTATTAATTTTAGACCCTTTCAAAATTTGTGCATTTAGTACTTTAATTTCTTTTCAGCACTGATTTAGCTGTGTACTACAAATTTTGATATGTATGTCTTCATTTTCATTCAGTTCAATGTATTTTTTTTATTTCCCTTAAGACTTCTTAATTGACCCATTGATTATTTAGAAGTATGTTGTTTAGTTTGTAAGTGTTTGGAGATTTTCCTGTTATCTTTCCATTATTTCTAGTTTGATTCTATATGTGGTCAAAGAACATACTCCATATCATTTCAATTTTTTTCAATTTTCTGAGATTTGTTTTATGGCCCAGGATATTATCTATCTTCATATATCAAGTTCTATGGGCACTTGAAAGGATTGGGTATTTTGTTGTTGTCAAGTGGAATGCTCTACAAATGTTAATTAGATACTGTTGGTTGATGGTGTTGTTGAGTTCTTTTATATCTTTGCTGTTTTTCTATTTGTTGTATCCATTATTGAGAGAAGAATGTTGAATTCTCCACAGCTATAATTGTGGACTTGCCTATTTCTTCTTTTAGTTCTATCAATTTTTTCTTCACATGTTTTTCAGCTCTGTTTCAAGCACAAATATTTAGGATTGCTAAGTCTTCTTGGTGAATTGCCTTTTTTTATTTATAATGTTCTTCTTTATCTCTGATAATTTTCTTTTCTCTAAA
This sequence comes from Microcebus murinus, assembly GCF_040939455.1. Lineage (NCBI taxonomy): Eukaryota > Metazoa > Chordata > Mammalia > Primates > Cheirogaleidae > Microcebus > Microcebus murinus. The sequence goes on from NC_134113.1 coordinate 37,398,005, forward strand.
GTCCAGTTTATCTGATATAAATATAGCTATCCCTGCTTTCTTTTCATTAATATGTATGTAATATATCTTTTCCATTCTTTCACTTATAACCTACCTACATCATTATATTTGAAGTGAATTTCTTGTAGACAGCATATATTTGTCACATGCTTTTTAATCTACTTTACCAATCTATCTTTCACTTGGTGTGTTTAGATCATTTAAATTCAGTGCAAATATTATTATTTTATGGGATAAATATGCCATTTTACCTAGTTTTCCTGTTTGTTCTGTTTTATATTTTTCTATTTTCTTTTTTCCTCTTTTCTTGTAGGTTACTTGAACATTTTTTAGAGTTCCATTCTAGTGTTTTTGAGTATAAATCTTTACATAGGTTTTTTATTGGTTGCTCTAGATCTTACATTACATATATGTAACTCATCACAATCTACTGGCATCATCATTTTACCAGTTTGATTAAAGTATAGAAACCTACCTCCCTTTTTGTCTCTTTATATTTTCCTAATTTGTATCATTTATATTATCTTAAATATTTCCTCTCCATGCATTTAAAACCACATCAGATAGTACTTTAACTTTTTTATTCAATCATCAAACTTAATTTAGAAAACTCAAAAAGAGAAGAAAATCTCTTGTATTTACCTATATTTTTTGTTTATTCTTCTTGTATTGCTCTTCTTTCCTAATGTTTCAAGATTCCTTTTTTTATTCATTTTTTTTCCTGTTTAGAGAATTTCCATTAGTCATTCTTTTAGTGTAAGTCTACAGCAACAAATTCTCTTGGTGTTCCTTCATCTGAGAATGTCTTTATTGTTCTCTCATCCCTGCAGGGTATTTTTGCTGGATTTTGAGTTGACAGCTCTTTTCTTTCATCATTTGAAAAATGTTGTGCCACCGCCTTCTGCCTTCCATTTCTGATGAGAAATCTACTTGTTACTATAATTGTTTATTCATGTAGGAAAGGTAATGTGAGTAATATGTCATTCCTCTTTGACTGGTTCCAAGATTTTTTGTCTTCAATTTTTAGAAGTTTGGACAAGATATATCTTCTTGTTGTTTTCTTTAGGTTTATTCTGCTTGTGATTCGCTTGGTTTCTGGAATCTGTAGGTCTATGTCTTTTGTCAAATTTGGGAAGTTTTCAGTCATTATTTCTTTAAGTATCTCTCTCTCTCTCTTTTTAGAGATAATGTCTAACTTTGTTGCCCAGGCTAAAGTTCAGTGGTACAATCATAGCTCACTGTAGCCTCAAACTCCTGGCCTCAAGTGGTCCTCCCAATTTAGCCTCCCATCGTGCTGGGATTACAGGCATGAGCCACTGTGCATAGCCCTCTTTAATTACCTCTTTATCTTCTCCTCTGAGGGTGGGGAAGTTGGGGCGCTGCATTTCAGCCTAGAGAGGATAGACATCTAGGTTCCCCATTTGGCCATTCCCGGTGTAGGTAGGGGTGGAGCCAGTTTTTTTCTGTGGTGTTTGGCTGGAGTAGATTTTTTATTGGCTCAAAGTTTTCTGTCTCTCTAGGCTGCCCCTTTCCTGGTTTTTTGGTTAGAGAAAGCAGGCTTTTTTAGAGGCTTTTACTTTTTGATTTGTGCCTGTTGGAATTTCTGGATTATGGGCTTCTTCTCCAGCACCCAATCTGTTATATAAGAAGCAAAAGCCTAGAGAATTTACTACTGTGTCAATACTTGGGTCTCAAGGTCCCTAGCTGGTCTGACGTCTTCTCTCCACCTTTCAGAGTCTATTTATGTTTGTTTTATAGCTAATGTCCAGGGTTTTAAGTTGTATTTAATGGAAGGAGTAGAAATAGTACATCTATTCCGTCTTCTAGAAGCAGAAGTCTTATATCTGTCTTATATCTCATTCTTTGAGATAATATTCTCTACCTTACCACAGAAAATAATAATAAAGGTACCCTAAAGTATACAATTAATGTTAAGTGCAGAAGAGATTGTTATTGCTTAAGGACACTTTCTGAAGCAAGAAAGACTTGAGTTTCCATCCTAATAAGTAAATGCCATCCTATAAGTCCTATAATTCTCCAAACATTATCTAATAGAGAACTCAAAAATAATTATCATGATTTTAGCTTTTACCACGTGCCAGACACTATGTTGAGTGTTTTACATACAACTAATGCTCTCAACAACCAAATGCAGTAAACATCATTATTGTATTTGTTTTACAAATGAGGAAACTGAAGTTTAGAGACTTGAAGTAAGTAAGTCAGGTTTGGATTTGAACTTGGTCTGTCTGAAACCAAATAATGAACTTTAACTACTCTGCATATTGAGTCATTCCTTTTGAAATCAAAACAAATGCATGTAGAAGGGACCTCCAGGCACCATCTGCCTAATTCAGACCAAAACTAAACTGTTGCAGACTGGCAAAAAAAAATTATATATATATATACACATATATACATATATATGAACACAGCAATATTGGAAGCAGAAACTGTAAAGTCAGGTACAGAGATTCCAAAGGAGAAATGAACAAAAGTATTTAATGTAAGAGTGAAGATTTTAATTCTGACAATGTCACTTGCCTTCATGTTCCTCAGTTTCTCTGTGGGAAGATGATGTGTAGAAACAGGCACTGTTCTTTAATTGAGTGTGATGTAAGATGTGCCAGCATTATGAATCACAAGACAATGAAATATTTCATGTGGCTTTAAAGCTCTCGAGCCTCAGGGAAAAATACATTCCTGGTCAATGAAGCGTTGTGAGGTTGTGTATCAATTTCTACCTTTTCAAGTTATATAAAAGCACTTTTTCTATAACCCTTAATGTTGTCCTTTCCATTAATCAAATGCATAGCAGTGTTATCATCTTTGAATTCATTCTTCTCTTTGAACACAAAGATCCCTAGGAGTGTCTTTCTAAATAAACGCCTCTCACAATTATTTGAAGAGTCGATCTGAGCTGATCTTTTCTCTTGTTCATATTCTATCTACTTGTCTCCCAAATTTTCTAAGTCAGTTTCAGCACATACCCTTGGTCTTTCATCTTGACCATTTAAATTGCATCATTTATGAGAACATTCTGGTTGGAAGAATCTCTCTTTAGAGTTGAAGCCTATAAATCAGAATGCCACTGTGCCAGAGCTATGGAGAGCTCTTTGAAAGGGAAATGGAGCATGAGGGGGCCCTGCAGGTGTATGACACCCTTTTCACTAGGCTTCTATCAACCCGTGTATTGCCTTCCCTTCATTGCAATGATAAACAAAATATGCTTTTGCATACTACTGTTTTTATTTCAACTTTTTTTTTACATTTTTCAACATTGTTCATATGCTTGAATGTTATAAAATGGAATGTATCTGTGGGACTTCCATATTTTTAAAAATTGTAATTAGCTTTCTAAAAAATTAACTAGTCGATGATTATTATAGAACATTCAAGAATAGCTTTGAGTAATAAACAAAATTTTGAGCTCTTTTTTGAACTGGGTAATTTCAGGAAACTAAAAAGATGTATCTGTAGTATACAGGTCAGGTCAATGTAGTTAATACTTATTAACAGTAATAACTACCACTTACTAAGCACTTTGTGAGTTCTCTGTTGAGGATTTTACATAAATAATTTCATTTTCTTTTCACAACAAACATATTCATTAGGTACAATCTTTTGCCTATTTTACAGATGAAAAGGACAATGCTTATAAAAAGTAAATAAATTCCCCAAAAGACAAACCCAGATGTGTTTGACCCCAAAGCCTGATCTCTCCTAGTAAATCTATAAAAAGAATTCAGAACTCCAAATTCTCATTTGCCCACATATAAATGACAGATAACGTAATGGTTTCCTTTCTGACTGAAGAGGGTTGATAGAAATAATATCATTCATCTAATAGAAACTTGGTAAGTGCCAGGCACCATTGTAAGCTCATTCTTGTGTTATCCCATTGAAGCTCTACAAAAATCCAATGAGTAAGTATTATTATTTCCTCTTTTACCAATGAAAACACTGAGGCAGCAGAAATGAAGTAATTTTACCAAGATCACACAGTATGTGGTATATATAGGCAGGCTTCGATTAAAGGAAGTCTGATTTTCTTCATATCTTAAATAGTGAGCACATAATCCAGCCCACTACAGGTTATATATCCAAAAGAAATGAAATCAGTATATCGAAGAGATATGTGCACTCCCATGTTCATTGCAGCATTTTTCAGAATAGCCAAGATATGGAATCAACTTCAGTGTCTATCAGATGATGAATGGATAAGAAAATGTGGTATGTACTATTTAGCCTTTAGAAAGGAAGGAAATACTGCCATTTGCAACAACACAGATGAACCTAGAGGATATTATTTATGTTAAGTGAAATAAGCCAGGTACAGAAAGACAAATAATGATCTCACTTGTATGTGGAATCTAAAAAAGTTGAAATCATGGAAGTAGAGTAATAGAATGGTGAATACCAGGGACTGGGGGGAAATTTGGGAGTTGGGGAAATATTGGTCAAAGGATATAAAATTTCAGTTAGATAGGGGAATAAGTTCAAGGATATATTGTACCACATGGTGACTATAGTTAATAACAATGTATTGTATTCTTGAAAGTTGCTAAGAGAGCAGATTTTAAGTGTTGTCATTACATAAAAATAAGTATGTGAGATAATGCACACAGTAATTAGATTGATTTAGTCATTCTATAATGTGTATGTATTTCAAAACAACATATATGTGATATATGCTTACAATTTTTGTCAATTACAATGTCTTAAAAAGACATTGAGCACTAACGTGGCATGAACATATCTTTTACATTAAAAATACTTTTTTTCCAACTGACACTTCTTTTTGAGATTAAGTTCAACCTTATTAAATTGACTATTTTTTGAATATCAACTATAAAATGGCAATTTTTTATGATTTGATGTAATGTAACTTGTTTTACCTGTCCCTTGACCTTTTGAATAGCCCTTACACTGTCTCTTGTTGTTCAAACCTTTCACAGCTCTGTAGACCACACAATTAAAGTAATGCCACACACGAATAAGAAATTTGGGTCTACGTACAATAGGCCTATTGCTTTCTGATCTGCTACCTTTTGAACATCACTTTGTACATTTATTTTGATATTTATATTGTAATAACATGGGGCCATAGGAACCCAGTCATGATTTTAGTGGTTTGCTAATTGTTTATATTTTTCCCTGCTATTTAGCCAGGTTTGAAAGAAACAAACCCAAGGCAAAAATAAAGTTGGTAAATTTTTCAAAGTAAGCTTTTCCTTTCAACATTTTTAAATCAACAAGTATTCACTACCGACAAGTACTCTATGAGGTGTGAGGGTGTAGAAAGATGTGAATTGGAAAGGAAATCATCACCTTGGCCTTGGAAGAACTTAAGGAACAGTTTACATAATGAACTATTAAGTTTCCTTTGGAATTTTCTAGTTTCTGACCATTCCCTTAAGGGACAGTTACATAGAAAAGTCTGACAGGGACTATTGCTCTCTCACTGTATTGTTGACTAATTTTGACTATTGTTGACTAATCATAATTACTAATTATGATCTTTTGACATGCTGGTTGATAATTCCCAAAATAATTTCAAATATGGATGCATATGGATCAACTGATTATAAATCTAGATGACTTTTGTTGAATATGAAGGTGGCTGGCAAAAAAGCCACCCCTGCAAGTTCTGTGTTCACCCAGGTTGCTCTGCTCACAAACCTGGGTTCAGGGAATACTGTAGGCACAAAGGGTTCCAAGATCAGGGTTCCACAGTGCTCTGGGGCTGCAACCAATACCAGTGGACTTTCTGGGGGCTGAGGAAGACAAGGAGGATCAAGCCTTTACTTTGGCCCTGACCCCATTTTCACAGTTGGAGTAATGGATATTTTACAACTTTTAGATCTCATCTTATTTATCAAGGGTGGTTCTTTTTCAATTTCACATCATTTACTTATTCATGGCAAACATTTGCTAAGGGCTTGCTTGTGTGTGCCAGGATCAGGGCTATATGTTGAGGATGTGACGATATACAGAATATGTTCCTCGACCGTAAGGGGCTCACAATGCAGAAGTATAAGCAATTGTGAAATCTGATGAAGGCTAAAGTAGGGGCCTGTAAGTCAACTGCTGCAGAGGAAGAAGCACTTAGATCCTTTGTGAGCAGGTACAGAGGGCATCGAAGAAAGTTGACTAAGGAGGCAACATCTGAGCTAATTCTTGAAGGATAGGTAGGTGTTTTCAAGGCAGAAAAGGGAGGAGAAGCCACTACAGAAGGAGAGAATAAAATTTTTACATCTGTATTTTAAAATGTACCCAAACCTACTTGAAAAGGAGGTAGAGACAAGATTGTAATATTTAGGCTACGAAGAGGAGATTAGACTTTACTCGAAGCAAACTAGAGAAAAAGGAAACATTTCAATCTAGTAATGTAATCATCAGATTTAGATTTTGGAATATCATTCTGCTTTTAATATGGAGAATGACTTAGTGGTTAATGAAGTTATCCAGGCCAGAACAGATAAGAGTTTTTTAAAATGTAAGATAAGGCAGGAATTTATGAGATTTGGGAAGCAGAAATTCCAGAGGCTAGTTATTGATAGGATGTGAGAGTTGAGAGAAGGTAGCCTACAGTTACCGCTAGGCTTCTGACTAGGTAAATAGTGATAACAGTATATATTTTGCAGATATTAAGAAGCACTTATTTTTTACCTTTTAACATCTTTGAAATTGAGATCTATCTTGTATTTGATGATGTGTCTACTTAATTGACAATGTTGGTTTCTTTTTCTGTGATATAATAAATAATGGTACATCATAAACATGATGACATCTTAGGTTTAGTATACTACAGGAAATAAGGTCAATAATACAGGAAGAAGATCAGATTTGGACAGGAGGGCCAAGAAGGAGGGCCACATTCTTGTGCTGCTGCTCGAGGCAATCTCAGGACATGAACAGTTGATTTGTCTAGGCAGATGAAATTATCTACCCTGGTATCTAGACACTGTGGGATGGAGGTCAGGCTGATTCTGTGCAGGCTTGGAGCTCATCTAGAAATCTGGATTATTGGAGGGATGGGGTGACCTATTATATTTTTTCACTAACATATTTTGTTGAATTTGGCATCCTGTATTGCTAGATGTCAGTTATCAACAAAAGCTCTTTTTTTTTTTTTGAGACAACGTCTTGCTGTGTTATCTCAGGTAAAGTGTGATGGTGTCATTGTAGCTTTACTGTAACCTCAAACTCCTGGGCTCCTCCTGCTTCGGCCTCCCAGAGCGCTAGGATTATAGGCATGAGCCACCACACCTGGCCAACAAAAGCTCTTAATATAAATAAATACATTTATATTTTCGATCTTCTAGTACTTCAGTAGTATAAAAATACTTCAATTTATCCCCTATTGTAAAAGGTAAATTGAATTAGTAGGGCATAGTGGTGTGTACCGGTAGTCCTAGCTACTCAGGAGGCTGAGGCAGGAGGATTGCTGAAGCCCCGGAGTTCAAGGTTATAGTAAGCTGTGATAGCACCTCTGCACTCCAGCCTGAGCAAAAGAGTGAGACCCTGTGTCTAGGAAAAAGAAAAAGGGGCCGGGCGCGGTGGCTCACGCCTGTAATCCTAGCACTCTGGGAGGCCGAGGTGGGCGGATTGCTCAAGGTCAGGAGTTCAAAACCAGCCTGAGCAAGACCCCGTCTCTACCATAAAAATAGAAAGAAATTAATTGGCCAACTAATATATATAATATAAAAATCAGCCGGGCATGGTGGCTCGTGCCTGTAGTCCCAGCTACTCGGGAGGCTGAGGCAGGAGTATCGCTTGAGCTCAGGAGTTTGAGGTTGCTGTTAGCTAGGCTGACGCCAAGGCACTCACTCTAGCCTAGGCAAGAAAGCGAGACTCTGTCTCAAAAAAAAAAAGAAAAAGGAAAAGAAAAATTGGCACAATCCAATCAGTGGGCACAATGAGTCAATGTGATCTATTGTTGTAACACCCTAACCAGTCTCCATCCTTCTACTCTTGTTCTTCTATAGTGTATTTACCACATATTCATAAGAGTGATCATTTAAAACTAACAAATCAGGTCATTTCCCTAATCAAAACACTCCAGTGTTTCCAATTACCTTTACGATAAAATCCAAACTTACCCCAGCCTGTAAGGTCCTCCATGATCAAAGCTGCTTACTTAATGACCCGATCCTTTACTCCTCTCTCACTCCTCTCTAGTCAGACTTGCCTTCTTGCTGAACCCTCAAACATCTCCATTATTTTTCCCACCTCAGGACTCTCTTGCTGACTATCCTTCCTCCAAATCTTCCCAAAGTTCTCTCCCTTCATTCAGGTCTCTGTCAAATGTCACTGACCCAGTGAGGCATTGCCTAAAAAACTAATCTAAGACATCCGATGCCCCATGCTTCCATTATCTTTCCCTCTCCCTGTCTTATTCTCTTTATTGCATTTATCATAAGTTGAAATTACAGATTTAATTGTTCACCCCATTAAAATGTAAGATAAAAGAGAAAGACTTATCTTATCTTGGAATTGGGCCTGCATATAGTATGGTTTCAAAAATAAATATTTATTAAACAAATGCTATTATGTTCAAGATCTGAACTAAATGTTACTGTACTAGGTAAGAGTCCATGCTGCTCCAGATGCCTACCACGGCCATAGCTTTTTCTCAACAAAGTGGCCAAAGACTCTAAGACCTTTGCCGTGGCCCATTAAACCGGGGATTGGGCCGCAAGAACCAAAGGCAAATTATCTGTAGACTTACTTCGCCAAATGTGGTCCACAGACCAGGAGCATCAACATCACCCACAGGTTTGTTAGAAACACATGATCTCAGACCTACTCAATCAGAATCTGCATTTTTAACAACATCCCTAGGTGATTTGGGTGCATACTAAAGTTTGAGAAGCACTCATCTATAGCGTTGTTTTACAGATTTGCGGTTATAAAATCAATTCAGTATGTCACAACAAGCAGTTTTGTAAATGAACAGAGTAGAATAGGATAGGAAAAAAACCGATTAAGAACAGAAAATACCAATGTGTAAAACATATAGCTTGGTTAAGTATTATCTTAAGACAGATTACGCATGTATGCATCAGATCACATGTAAAACATATTTATTACTGCACAGTGTGGTCAAAATACTTGATAAATGCTGATCTACAGGAGAGCCAGGAACTTGAGGTGAGAATTAACCCATGGAGGAAAGTGATACTGTATGATGATAATTGAATCTATCAGATCTTTGTTCTCCTGGATTTTTATGCAATATATACCAGGAGACAGGAAGCAGTGACCTAGGAAGGAAAAGTGGAGAGAGAAACAGAGGAGCTCGTAAGTCGTGAGAATAGAAGATTGCAAAATCTGCTGTTGTATTTTACACTAAGCTTTAGTTCCTGAAGCCTGGTCTTTCAATTGCTGCCATGGTTTCTTTTCTTCTTCGCTTTCTCATGTCCTTTCAATAAATCTCCACCACCAGACAGACAGACTCTGAGTATAAAGCTCTCCCTGGCAACCTGAAAGAGCCTAGCACACTGGCCATTGCCATATATAATGATGTGAGAAACCAGCCTCCGATAGCTCTAGAAATTCCCTCAAGACCCAAGAATCCGTGCCTTACTTTAAAACTCTGCTCTAAGTAGACTTTTAACATTAACACATCAGATCTACTTAACTACTCTGGGTCTAATCTGTAAAGTGACGTGTTGGACTAGAATTAATTTCTCAATTAACCATGGGGACCAAGCAAGTAGGACAAAACATTTGAAGCAGCTGGGTGAAAAACCTAGGAGATATTATAGAGCTTAGGAATCTACAGAACTGTCAAATGTGTGATCCTTGTAAAGGATTCAAAATCATACTTACAAAACAAAACATAAAATTTATGTGCTAGTCAAGAAAAACCTATCTGGGACCTGCAAGTCACCAATTTGTGAGTCTGGTGTTAGGAGATGTCTTATGCTGCTTTCTCTGATTCTAGGATTCCCCTTAGTGGATAAGTGATTAATTTAAGTGAATGTTGAGGACAAACCAACATCGAAGTACTACACAATAGAAAAAACTTTATTTTCTTTCATCTTATTTCTTAATTTTGTTGAAATTCTAAAATATTTAAAATGTCTCAGAATATAAGTATGAACATTTTCTTATTTCAAATAAAAATGTTGGGTAAGTTTTATGAAACATTTCTTCTTAGTCATATATCAATAGTTGAATCTACTAATTCTGAGTTCCATAGCTAGGTAGGTAGGTGATAAGTCCAAAAGGTGATAAGTCCAAAAAGAAAGCTTTATTAAGTTTATTCATTCATTTAACATCATTTATTAAGTGCCTACCAATTAACTTGAAGATGAATTATCTATTATTTGCATTTCTAGGATTAAGGCCTTTTCTTTGCAATAGCTCATATCAAATGAATAGCTAGAGAGTTTAGAGAACTAAACCAAAGGGGTTGTTTGACAAACCTTTTCCAGACTATTAAAATTTTCTTACTTTTGTCCTATCACATGTAGAGTAGTACATAAGTTACTTAGCTCTTTCCACTATTGTAACAGGACAGAAAAATCAGAGACTAAAATATCTGAGTCAGTAATTTGGGGCTTTCACAATGTCCTTACCTCAACTTAATTGCTGTTAATAAATGACAGATTTAGAGGGTTACTGTGTCTTTTGAGTGTTTTAAAAGGAAAGTTTAAAAAATGGTAGAAGACAGAGTAAATTTTTCCTATAATGATTGATAAAGTTTGAGTATAAATCCAATTGTTAGTAATCCATGAACATGATATTTTATAGTAATATGACATTTTGAAACAAACTACATTATCATCTTTTTTAAAAGCTTATGCATTTGTCAGGCTAACTAAAGTCTTTCCTTGGTTCAACGGACATTGCAACATATAGCTAATATAAAATCACACAGGGTGTGCTAATTACCTAACACTCACTCATTCAACAGATTTATTTTTATATGTGTTATGTTTAAAGCATTGTGGAGGATAAAAATGAAAGCTTTTGCACAATCCCAAAGCATTTTTTCTAGCCAGGAAATATCGAGTATTGATAGATTAGACAAGTAGGGGCCAGATTTTTATAAGTTTGAGAAAAAAATAGTCTCTAAACAAAGACCAAATTTTGGCTAATTAAGGACTGATGAATTAGTGTACTACTAGGTCACTTGGATCTCGTACCCCTTTTCTATTCTTATTGTGAAAAATTTCATTCCAGGTGAATTAAGTATTTAAATGTTAAAAACTAACTGTAAAAGTACTAGAAAAAACACAGGAAATTTTAAAAAATAATTTCTGAAGCCATTAAAGTGACAGTTAAATTGGACTACAAAACAATACAAATTTTCTGCATGCATTGTAGACCCAGTGAAAAGAGAACTGACAAATTGGGGAAAATATTTACTGCTCACATGCGAAAGGGTTGAATTTTTTACTAAGCAGAGGCTCTATAAATCAAAAATGAAAAAAAGGAAACAAAACCACCCCCTCCCCCAGACACAAACACACATGAAAATTTAGCAAAGGATACGAACAGAAAGCTTACAGAAAATAAAAACGACCTTTAAACACTTGAGAAGACACTCGACTTCAATCATCAAAAGTGAAATGCAATTTGGTTTCATGTTTTACTCACCCATAGGCAAACGTCACAATTCTTGACAATACACTGTGTTGATGAGAATGTGGCCCTAGTACATTGCTGAAAGGAGTAAACTGGCACTCTTCAGAGAGCAATTTGGCAATATCTGTTAAAATTAAAATTGCACAGACCCATTGAAATGGCAATTCCACTTCTAGGAATTTGACCTACAAACATGCTCTTAGATGTGTCAAATGACATGTTGACAGGGATTGCATCACTATAACAGTAAAATATTAGAAATAGTGTAAATATTCATTACAAAGGAACTGATTGAACAAATTGTGGTATAATCATCCGACAGAATGCTACTGGACGAGTAAGGGAACACGGTGCTTCCCCTGCCCTTCTCTCTATCTCTGTCTCTGACTCTCTCTGTTTGTGCCTCCTTTAGATCCATACAGCGGCTCTTTAACTTCTAGAGTGCAGTGGCATCATCATAGCTCACAGCAACCTCAAACTCCTGGGCTCAAGCGATTCTCCTGCCTCAGCCTCCCCAATAGCTGGGACTACGGGAGCAGGGGTGCCCCACAATGCCTGGCTAATTTTTCTATTTTTAGTGGAAACGGGGTCTTGCTCTTGCTCAGGCAGGTCTCAAACTCCTGAGGTCAAGCGATCCTCCAGCTTCAACCTCCCAGAATACTAGGGTTACAGGCAGTAGCCACCAGGCCCGGCCTATCATTCATCTTTGTACTTGTACCTTCTAGAACAGTTACTTGCATAGAACAATCCTGCACACAATTGGCATGCCCCCAAAACATTTGCTGAGTGAAGGACTATAATTGTTTTCTTCATGTAGCTTATACGTTGACTTTAAAATTAGGAACAATTTCTAATGGAAAATTATTCTAAAGGGATTAGACCTCTTTTGAGTGGCCTTTGAGAATGTTAGTCATTAGTACATTAAATTTATAGTAGAATGCCCACCAATAAAATTGCCCTGGGAGAATTAAACTTTAAAAAGTTCAAAAAAATGGATTTTGCAGAGATATACAAATTCATCTGAAAGAGTGCTGACCAATAAAACATGACCATAATCAGACTAAAATCATTAGCATGTACAAAGAATAAATGTGTCCTTCAGTAGCAGGGTTAGTTGGCCTCCTTAGCAAACGGATTGCAAAGGTCCTTGGAAAAGCCATTCTGTTCAGTTCACTTTGGCAGGATTCTCCGTAAGTGTGCAGATGGATGCCTTAGGTTCTCTTGGCTGAGTCCAATAAACACTGGATTCCTCTAACAAACCCCTCATGTTCATTTTTCATATTTACCAAGTAAAGTTCCAGTTATGCTTTTACTGCCATGTAGGTCTGCCTTCTTGGAGAATATATGCTGATCATTATGACTTTAACAATCCTATGTTTCTGAAATTCATATTTCATTATAAATTAGTGAGTTATTTGGCTCTTATACATCAGGTAAAATGGCTATATTAATGTGACTGTCCCTGAGACATCAATGCTGATAAAATCAAAGTTCTGAATCTGCAAGACTAAGGATCAAACACTGGCTATGGTACATATACAACATACCCAAAGGATTACTTCCCTGCCCCAATCTGCCTCACCTCCCAGGTAAAGCCATGGCAGATGGTGAGCTTATTTCTGGGGGAACCTCAGGACAGCCATCCTGACTGTGTAGCATTGGACAAATATTTACACATAGAGCACCTGCTGTATGCCAGACACTGTAATTCAAAGAGAGAGTGAGAAAGAGAAAGATAGAAAGAGGCTCCTTAAGGAGCACAAATTATGTGGTTTGTCTAGTAGGATGACTGTAGTCTTTTACTGATTATGAAGCCCTAAAATTTTGATGAAATCAAAACAAATCTTTCACAGAAAAATGCACAGAAACTGAGCTGTTTGCAGTGTATTTTATTTCATTGAAAATGAATTATTTTGATATATAATCTAAGGATGTACTCTGGAATCAGACAGATGTGCTGAAATATTTGGCCTTACCATGTGCTAGTGGAGTAACACTGGGCAAGTTACTTAATTTCTCTATGCCTCGGTTTTCTGATCTGTAAAGGGAAAGTAATATTAATCCTTGTTTCATAACACTATTTAAAGGGTTAAATTAGACACTATATATAAAGTGATTTGTATAGTGCCCAGCTTGTAGTAATCAAGAAATTACTGCTATAATTATGATACAAAATATTATCTTCAGTAATTTGAATTAAATCCAAGTGTGTCAATAAAATAAAAGGCAACCTTAACTTTGCTCAATTGTAAATTCCAGTGAAATACTGCTTTCTACTTGAATAAGAAGTTGGGTTCTATCATCTGTGTCATCCAGTTGATTTCATTTTTATTTTTCAGGACAAGAAGTACTGAAAATATTGATTCATATAGGTTAATACTTCAAGACTGAATGGAATTCATGTCCCATCATCACCATTGTAAACTACTGAAACCATCTTCGGTGAGGTATACATCTTGAAACTTTTTGTGGGCCAAACAGGATGATGAATCCATATTTAATTTTAAACATTGGGCTGGGCACAGTGGCTCACGCCTGTAATCCTAGCACTCTGGGAGGCCCAGGCGGGTGGATTGCTCAAGGTCAGGAGTTCGAAACCAGCCTGAGCAAGAGCGAGACCCCGTCTCTACTATAAATAAAAAGAAATTAATTGGGCAACTAATATATATAGAAAAAATTAGCCGGGCATGGTGGCGCATGCCTGTAGTCCCAGCTACTCGGGAGGCAGAGGCAGAAGGATTGCTTGAGCCCAGGATTTTGAGGTTGCTGTGAGCTAGGCTGCTGCCATGGCACTCACTCTACCTTGGCCAACAAAGTGAGACTCTGTCTCAAAAAAAAAAAAAATTTTAAACATGAATCATCTGAGCAGAAGTAACATTCAAAAGAATTCTGTGGTGTTTGTAGGTTTTGAAGATTTCTGCTTGCAAAGAAACTAAGACTTTCCCAATGGGCTTCATACCACAGAAAGTCCTTCCTCCACACTGGATAGTTTATATCCCAGCTCCATTTCCTGAAACAGTGGCTGAACTGTAAGAGTTGATAATTTCTTTTAGCAGCATCCATAATGCTCCGTGTAGGATCTTGAATCAAAAGATTTACTTTAGTCTCATGATCAAAAATATCAACAATGTAACAAAACCATGAAAGAACTCCTAAATTGTTTTGAGCAGGTCACTCTGCCCCTCCTCCCATGAAGTTCAATCACATTCTTTAATTGGAATTTAATGTTTCTTGGAAAGTCAGAGGACTACAATGGACTATAATAGACAGAAGCTTTCTACTCTGATCTTTTTTCTAGACAAAATTTCCTGAAAAGGCTGAGGTCAGGACTGGGCTCTGATAAAGTTGATGACTTTCACAGCAGTAGACAAGACTCCTTTCAGAATTGCTGGCACAGCCGAATTCCTGTTGATGGTAAGAGCAATGAATCACAACGATCTATGGAGTGTCTGCAGCACAGCCGCCAGACCAGGTGTGTTACTGAGCTTTTCAGGAGCTGCATCTGGACCCAGAGAACCAAAACATTCTGTTTACACAAAGTTCTCCTCGACAGAGACATTTTTCCCTATTTTGAAAATGACAATGGCTTGTCAGGTTTCCAAAAGGGAATTAGAACAATTGGAATACTTCTTCAGTGGCACCAGTGTACAAATAAAGAGCGATAATGAAGAGCTGGTTAAAATGAAAGGCGTCCAGCCATTTGCCTGTTGACGTAGAGTGGTTTAAGAGACAGTTTAGGAATCCGGTTCCAGATATTAGAAGAGAGATCAGTGACATTATAAGAAAGATCAGCGATTCTGAAGGGGATCATGCCTTTTGAAATTGGCATGGCTTCAGTTTTCTTCTTTTGCCCTAACTCATAAACTATTTCAGATATTTTCAGGGTATGTGGCTTCATTAAGTTTTCTCCAATTTTGTGGGGTTTTTGCTTGTCAGAAAAATAAGGACATTTTTAGGCTTCCCCAAGAAAAGTTGGGACAATTCCAATTTTCTTAAAGTTGCAGTCTTTTAAGATAAAACCCTTTCTTATGAAAAGATTTATATAAGTCCAGGTATTTTCTTTTAAAAAAATTATGTTAAATTTTGATATATAGTATTTCAAATATACAAAAGTACAGAAGATAATATAACAAATAGTTTATGTACACCCCACTCAGATTTAACAAATGTTAGCATTTAACATTTCTCTTAGATCTCCTTCTTTTTAAAGAAATAAAACACCATAAATAACAGTAACATTATAGCTCCTATACCTTTTCCCCTCTATCTGTCCTGAGAAGTAATTGATAAACTGAATTTGGCGTGCTTGTGTTTTTATTACAGAAGTATGTACCTGTCAATAATATACATATTATTTGCTCATTTTTAGAAACTTATATAAATGGTTGAACAGTATCATCCTTCCCATATCCATTTAAAACTGGTTTTTGCAGAAGTTTCTGAGATGCTATAAAATATTCCATTATATTAAAAAATGATAATTTAGGGCTGGGCACGGTGGCTCACACCTGTAATCCCAGCACTCTGGGAGGCCGAGGTGGGAGGATTGCTCAAGGTCAGGAGTTCGAAACCAGCCTGAGCAAGAGGGAGACCCCGTCTCTACTAAAAAATAGAAAGAAATTAATTGGCCAACTAAAAATATATAGAAAAAATTAGCCGGGCATGGTGGTGCACACCTGTGGTCCCAGCTACTCGGGAGGCTGAGGCAGAAGAATGGCTTGAGCCCAGGAGTTTGAGGTTGCTGTGAGCTAGGCTGACACCATGGCACTCTAGCCTGGGCAACAGAGTGGGACTCTGTATCAAAAAAATTAAAAAATGATAATTTATATATCCACTCTACTACTAACTGCCAGTCGTTTTTTAACTTCTTCACTGTTACAATTAGTGATATAATAAATATTTATGTCCATGTATTGCTGTGTACATATCTGAGTTTCTCTAGGGTAGATATCTAAGAATGTAGTTGTTGGGTTGTTGGAAAATTACATCTTCAACTTAACCAGGTATTGCCAAAATTTTTTCAAAAATGGTTGGTTCAATTTGTACTCAATGCTAAGAGTTTTCCTCCACCTTTCCACCATCTCTTGGCATTATCAGACATTAACATCTGACAATATGATACTTATAAAATGATACTTTTTGTTTTATTTTGCCATTTTCTTTTTTCGTGTATTTTCCTATGTTTATCTGCCATTTAGTTTTTTCTGCTATGAATTGACTATTTATATTCTTAGATCATTTTAAAAACATAGTTGTCTTTTTCTCTTAATGATTTGTCATAATTCTTTCAATATTCTGGATGATTCTTTTTATATTACATGTCATGCATATTTCTACTCTCAACCCATGGCTTGACTTTTTACTTTGTTTATCATCATTTTTTTTCCACATTGTCAAATTGTTCAATCTTTGTGCTTTTATGTCTTAAGACATTTCCCCTTGTTCTGCAATCATAAGGAAATCTTCTTTACAAGATAGAAGATATTCGTTTAGCTTTGTTGAAATCAGATTTTTCTTGGCAAAAATCTTTCTACATTAAAAAAAAACGCTGTGGCTTTTGCGTCTCGGTATATTCGGTGATTATGTCAAAAGCAAAATCAAGAAGAAAATCTCACTTACTACTCCAGTAATCCTGCGAGGTAAACATTGTGGCAGAGAGATTAAATAACTTATCCAAGGTCACATGACTTGGAAGTGCCTGAGCACAATGTGAACACAAGGAGCATAATTTAAGCTCCTACTCTTGACTACCACAACTCTACCTGCCTTTACAGTACCTTCTTTTCTTTGATATTTTCCAATTTAAGTTATGCATGATGTAGACAAAGGCAGATGCCCATTACTATAATGGCATCATATGTGAAATTCCTAACAATAGACAGATAACATAACATGGAAATTGTAGGCTACCTGACTGTTAGTAGTCGGTTAAATCACAATTTGACGTTATAAATTTTTTTTAATTTTTTTTTGCATTCAGACAAATGTTAAACCAATAGGAAGAAACTGAAGGGAAAAATGAACTTTTTTTTCTTGCTTGATTTGTAGACCTTTCCAAATCTGTCTGCAGAACTCAGAGTAAGCTGAATGCCTAATGTTGATTGGGAGTTACTGGTGTTGTGGATACAACTGTGAAAACAATAGGCAAGATGTCTGTTTCATTATGTTTATATTCTAGGGTGGGAGACACTGTCAATAAACACATATGGATAATTTCCAATAGTGACAAGTATTATGAATACTATAAAACAGGGCAGTACACAGTGTGACTAAGGTTTGGGGTAGACAATTTGGCTTTTTTACATCGGGTGATCAGGGTAGGCCTTTCTGGGGAGGTGACAGTTGAGCTGAGACCTCAATGATAGTTATGGCTAGATCTAGGGCAGAGGACTCTGGACAACACAGAAGCACTAAGGTGGGAATGAACTTCAAATATTTTAGGAACAGACAAAAAGCTGAGCTTAATGAGAAAGGGCGAGAGTCATTTGAATCAAAGTCAAAGGTGAAGCAGGAGTCAGATCATACAAGGTCTTAAAGGCCATTGTAAGGAGTATAGATTTTAAGTGAAATAAGAAGTTATGGAGGGTTGAGAGCCGGGGAGTGACTGATATGGTCTGATTATATTTTGAGAAGATCATTCTGTTTCCTTGTGAGGATTGAATATATTTTGGAATGGAAGCTGAAAGGATGAGAGACTGGATTTATGGGGTAAGAGAAAGAGATGTATTAAGGAAGCCTTCTAGGTTTTTGCCTAAATAGCTGGATGGATGGTGAGATCATTTACCAAGTTGGAGAAGAAATGAGAGAGAAATAAGGTGAGGCAGATGGAGAAGTAGATGGAAAGTTTTGTCTGGCCATGTTCATTTTGAGAGGATTATTAGACATACACATGGAGATGTCAAATTGGTAAATGGGATATGAGAGTCTCAGGTTTAGGTAGGAAAAGGTTATTTTGAAATATAAATTTTAGGAGTGATTCCTAAAACCATGGGATTCCACAGAATCACAAAGTGAGAAAGTGTGGGCTGAGAAGAAAAGAGGGCCAATGGCAAAGTCCTGGGAAAACCTTAGCTTTTAGATGTTAAGCAGAAGGGTAGGAGTGGGTAAAGGAGGCAGAGAAGGAGCACCTAGTGAACTTGAAGAACAAAAAAACCTTTTTGATGATTAAACAAAGAGTTAGAAGAAAGAGAGAGTTGTTGTTTGTGCCAAATAATGCAGAGAGGTTAAGAGGATAAAAAAATGATATCAGCACTGGGTTTGTCAACATGAAGCTTGTTGATAATTTTGACAAGAATTTTGACAGTGAACATGAATAGAGAATTAGAACATTGGCCAGACTAGATTCTGGAGTCAAGGGAATTTTATTTCTATAAGAGGGCCTACCTGATAACAGCCCCCAAGGACTTCCAGGCCCTAATCCCTAGAACCTGTGAATATATTGGGTTACATGGCAAAGGGTAATTAAGGTCAAAGATGAAATTATGGTTGCTACACAGTTGACCTTAAAATAGGAGATTATCTTGGATTATTCAGGTGGTACCAAGGATCCTTAAAAGTGGAAGAGGGAGGCAAAAGAGAGAATCATGGGGAGATATGAATATGGGAGAAAGGCATAGAGAGACGCACCATTTCTTGCTTTAAAGATGAGAGAAGAGGACCACAGGTGAGGAATGTGGGTGGCCTCTAGAGGCTGGAAAGGGCAAGGAAACAGATTCTTCCTAAGACCCTCAAGAAGTGACTGCAACTCTGCTGGCCTTGTTCTTTTTTTTTTTTCCCATGGGTTATCACCTTTTAATTTTTTTATTTCAGCATATTATGGGGGTACAAATTTTAAGGTTTCGAATAATGCCCTTGACCCCTCTCCCCCCACAAGTCCAAGCTTCAAGTGTGACCATCCCCCAGACGGTGCACATCTCACTCATTATGTATGTATATACCCGCCCCCTTCTCCCCCCTCCCATCTGCCCAATACCCAATAAATGTAATTCTTATGTGTCCACTTAGGTGATCAGTTAATACCAATTTGCTGATGAGTATACGTGGTGCTTGTTTTTCCATTCTTGGGATACTTCACTTAGTAGTATGGGTTCCAGCTCTAACCGGGAAAATACAAGAGGTGCTAGATCACCATTGTTTCTTAGAACTGAATAGTACTCCATGGTATACATATACCACATTTTATTAATCCACTCATGTATTGATGGGCACTTGGGTTGTTTCCACAGCTTTGTGATTGTGAATTGTGCTGCTATAAACATTTGAGTACAGGTGTCTTTTTTGTAGATTGTCCTTTGTTCTTTTGGGTAGATGCCCAATAGTGGGATTGCTGGATCAAATGGTAGATCTACTTGTATCTCTTTAAGGTATCTCCATATTGCTTTCCATAGAGGTTGAACTAGTTTGCAGTCCCACCAGCAGTGTAGGAGTGTTCCTGTCTCTCCGCATCCACGCCAACATTTATTGTTTTGGGACTTTTTGATAAAGGCCATTCTTATTGGAGATCAGTGATATCTCATTGTGGTTTTGATGTGCATTTCCCTGATGATTAGAGATGTTGAGCATTTTTTCATATGTTTGTTGGCCATTCTGTCTTCTTTAGAAAAGTTTCTGTTCATGTCCTTTGCCCACTTTTTGATAGGGTTGTTTGATTTTTTCTTGCTGTTTTTCGTGAGTTCTAAGTAGATTCTAGCTATCAGCCCCTTATCAGATGTGTAGGATGCGAAAATTTTCTCCCATCTGTAGGTTGTCTGTTTGCTTTCATGACTGTTTCTTTGGCTGTACGGAAGCTTTTTAGTTTGATCATGTCGTATTTATTTGTTTTTGTTGCTGCTGTGATTGCCCTTGGGGTCTTCTTCATAAATTCTTTGCCTAGGCCAATGTCTAGGAGAGTGTTTCCAACATTTTCCTTTAGAATTCTAATAGTTTCATACCTTAGGTTTAAGTCTGTTACCCATCTGCTGGCCTCTTGATTTTGGCCCAGTGAGAACCATAGGACCTCTATCCTACAGAACTGTAAGATGATAAAGTTGATAAAGTTGCATTGTTTAAGGATCTTAAGTCTGTGGAAATTTGTTACAATGGTAAATAGAAAACTAACACAGAAGGAATTACTAGAGCTCACTTGTATGCTGAAGGGAATGATGTAGTAGAGAAGAAGAAATTGATCATGCATGATAGAGTATAATTGTAGGAGCAAAGCCCTTGACAGGAGAGAGATACAGATGGCAGGACTGCCTTTGAGAGAAGCCAAGAACTTCATCTAAAAAAGTACAGCTAGATGCAGGAAGGTGGGTAAAGCTGTCTTGGGAAGATGAGGAACTCTACCCTGAGTGGTCCTACTTCAGTCAGTGAAGTGTGAAGGCAAGTTCATCAACTAAGATTGAGCCTGAGATAAGAAGGAATTGAGGCTTTAAAAGACTGACATAAACTAGTCATTTTGGAGCATAGGAGGGCAAGCTTAGTAGGATTATAGAGTTGCCAGACAGTATGAGCTTCCCAGTGGAAAGTATGGTCATACATTTAAAGTAGGGTTAGGAAGCATGCCACACTGTTTCTAACTAACTTTATTTAGTTGAGCAGGTGCAGGCAGAGAAGAGGCTAATAATGAGAGACTTTAGAACTGAAGCTAAGTAAGGAAGTTAGGACATGAAAAGGAGTGATAGAAAATGAAAAATTAGTAGGATTAAAACATCAATAAATGGTTGTAATTGGGGTACTAGAGGAAGTGAAAAGTACCGGAGGGAGTGAGAAAGGCAGGAGGTAGTGGTTGGAAAATGGGATGTTCAGAAGTGAGATTTTGGAGATGCATTTACTGATGATGACAAGTCAAGAGACGCCTGACAGAAGAAGGGTAAGGAGGATAAAGATTATTGGGAGGGAGGAGGTCAAGTACCTGAGATGCCAGAAGATTATATAATATCTTTGTAGATGTTATCACTAAGGACGAGGCAAAAATAAGAGTGGAGAGGAAGTTCAGGAGTGAAGATCTTCAGTAATTAAGAGTGACTGGGAAGTGGGTTGATGACAGGAACAGGAATTCCCTTTGTAGAGGGTGGTATAGTCTGATGGCATCAAAGCCAGTCTCTGGGAAATTCTTCCAATCATCAGGCATGTAGAATAAGCAGAGAATTCTGTTTTCACTGACATCCTGTCAAAGTAGATATTCTTTCCTACATAAATATATTAGATAATACTGAGTATAAAATTATGAATGGCTAGTACATTACTTTCTTTTTGGATGGTAATAGTATAAAATACAATTTATCAGAGTTCATGTATTTGTGTTATATAAATCTATATATTCATACTACGAATAGATACATCTGCTGTGAAGACATATATTTTATGCCTCAATAAATAATAAAATCAATTACAAAATGCATCCAAAGTAGTATGATAGCAATATGATATAGAGTAAATTAATGAATAATTTAGTTGTTTTCTGTATTTTTGTGAAATGTATGACATTTGTCAATTTGTTAAAATATATAATTTTTAAACATTTCTTACTCATTCTAAATACTTATTTTCTTACCTATTCTTCTTCTTAAAGAAAGTCTACCATATTGTATAAACTTCAGGCATCATAAAACCTTTTGGATAGGCCAAAAATCTGGGCTAAGATTACCTGTAGGCAATTGAAAAAGGGAAAATTCACTAGCTATGTAAAATATAGTTTTACTGTGGTTTAAAAAAACAATTACAAAAGAGAAACACATCTTTTAGGATTAGTAAGAGGATATTGAAAAAAAGAGAATTAGAAATACATCTATTTTTAATATGGATGTCAGAAATTTTTTTCTAGGTTTTTCATAATAGGAATATTATGTAATATAATGAGCCACATTTTCAAAAACAGCCTATAAAAGATAAACATATTTTTAGAGCTCTTTCTTCCAGTGTCAATCAATATGAGCTTATGATATAATTCAACAAGGAGGGAAATAGGATGTAGAGGTCTCTGCTGATCTAGACTTATGGAGTAGATTTCAAAGTATCTGGAAATCTGCAAAATGGATATATTGGACTGCCTATAAACACAAAAGATTGAACATACATATTTATCTCTATTCTCTCAAGTAACTTCACTGAAACAAAAGTAAAATGATAAACCAATAACAACAAAGAGGATAAGAGATAAGAACAGAATTTTGGAAGATAATAGATAGAAGGCAGTTAGACTTCAGCACAGCAGAGAAAAGTGAATCCTAATGACCTGCAGGAGACAAAGTCAATAAGAAGTAATCTTTTTGTTTTGCAGACCCCTAAAGAAAGACTCATAAATTGGAGGCAGCAGCATATACCTCTAAAAGAGAGCAAAGGATGGGTGCGAAAACAGAAAGATGAGTTGAAAATCTGCATAGGGGATAGTTAGAGTCTCAGGTCCCTTCTGCAGGCTCAGTAGCAAGGAGGCTGTCTCCCCTGATCCTGGCAGAGAACTCGAAGTTCACATTCTGCAGATATTGAATCACAAATGCACTGAACTTGGGTATGCCAGGCCTACTGAGGATAGGAATTGAGTGAAAACCTGCATGTTGAGTAATGAGACTCCCCTAGTCCCTTTTCCCTGACTAGCACCCCAAAATGTTGGCAACTGGCAACACAGGCAGAAACACAGTTTTTCTCAGGGGAAATGATAAGGCTAAAAGAGAAGCTCCACAGATGCTGACATTTGACACATGTCTCCATAAAATGTTTGGGTCCAATCACCAACCCCCTAAAGGAGGCCCATTAGTCAACAAGCTCTGCCCTTTCATAGGAGAGCTTCCAATCAGGTTTTCAGTGCTTCAGTCTTAAATATAAATTAACAGCTGATTGATGAAATGAAATGCTCTAACATGAAAGACAAAGAATAAAACAAACCAAAAGAAAAAAAGAAAAATATAGGTAAGAGACACAGTGCAGGATTAGCAGAAGAAAAGTTGAAGAAATTTCCTTACGGAGAGAAAAGATGCTGACTATGTGACATAAGAACAGAAACTATAGAAAAGCAATATTTAGAGAACAAGAAATAGATCTTAGAAAAAATGGTGGCAGAAACATAAAATTCCATAGAAAGGTTGGCACATAAAGTAGAAGAAATTTTACTTGAAAGTAGAATAACATGCCAAATAAATGGAAAATAGGAGAGAAAAGATAAAAAAAAAACTTATTAGAGAACTCCTAGCTGTCCAACAACTGCTTAACAGGAGTTCCAAAGAGAGAGAACAGAGAAAATGGAAGAAAAGACTTATCAAAGAAATGGGACAGGGAAAATTTCCAACTTGAGGGCAGATAACAGATTAAAAGCTTCCACAAAGTGCCTAACATAATAGTGAATAAAGACCAGATCAGAGCATACTCTTCAAGGTATTTCAGAGGATCTGGGTAAGAAGATCCAAAAACTTCCAAAGAGAAAATACAAAGGAATCAGAATGCCATTGGTCTTCTCAACAGTCACTCTGGAAACTAGAAGTTAATATAGTGATGCCTTCAAAATTATGAAGGAGAATGATTTCCATCCTAGAGTTCTGTGTCCCACCAAACTATTAATCAATTATGAAGGTAAATTAAAACCATTTTTCAATATGCAAGGTTTCCAAGATGAGTTATATGATCTCCAGAACATACTGAGGATGTACTTTCCTAAAGTGAGGGGGAGAAACAAGAAAGAGGAAAATATGGGACTTATGAAATAAGGAGGATGTACAGAAAATAATTTCAAGATGTCACAGAAGCATAATCCCAGGATAACCACAAAGCAACAGACCTAGAAATCAATCCAGATTAAAGGAGGGGTTAGAGGGCTCCAGAAGAGATGTCTCAGAAAAAGAGAGAGAGAGAGAGAGGTAGAACTGATAGCTTATCCAATGTGATTTACTCCATTGAGAGTAAGAAAATTTGGGTGTAAATTTGTCACTGTTATATATTTTTAAAAGCCAATAATAAAAAGAGGCAAGTTTTAACTACAGGAAAAAAGAAGTAGTTGTGAAACAAGGAAAAACAGTTGTAAAAAAACCCAGAAATGCAATCATACAGCTGGGTGCAGAGGCTCACACCTGTAATCCCAGCACTTTGGGAGGCCGAAGCAGGAGGATTACTTGAGGCCAGGAGTTTGAAACTAGCCTGAGCAATATAGAGTGACCCTTTCTCTACAAAAAATAGAAAAATCAGCGGGGCATGGTAGCATGTGCCCATAGTCCCAGCTACTTGGAAGGTTGAGGTAGGAGGATCTCTTGAACTTAGCCCAGGAGTTTGAGGCTGCAGTGAGCTATGATGACACCAGTGTACTCTAGCACAGGTGACAAAGCAAGACCCTGTGTACAAAAACCAAACAAACAAAAAAACCCAAATGCAATCATAGTACACGGCATGGCTCAGCTCTGAACAATATTTGCGAACAACATAAAGATTGATGATATGCAAGCATCTTGCAATGTTTATTTAATAAAAATTATGACATAAATATAGAGGGAGTTTAGGAATATACAAAGCCTATGTAGTTAGTGTAAGAGAACTAAATCCCCTTCTTTAAGATATCTAAAATGGAAAAATCAACAAGTAGAATAGCAGATAAGCACATTAAAATATAAATATGAAGATCTATATTAGCAGAAAGTGTTAAAAGAGTTTTGGGAGTGGGAAGATGGGCAAGGGATTGCTGTTTTTTGTTATAATCCTTGTAGAATTAAAGTTTAACTTTTTTTACTATGCATATGTATTATTTTGATTTTAGAGGATCAATTGCATATGCTCCAGAAATATTTGCATTGAAGGTGAAATGGCTACTTCCCAATATACTATTATTGCAACACATAGAAACAGGCTATTTCAAATCATAGCAATACATAAATATTAATACACTGCCTAAAAAAACATGAAGACAACATTCAGAATAAGTGTCACTCTTTTTATTTGTTTTATTAGCATTGTAATATTTTCTTTTATTATTAAGGACAAGAGGGTCACTAAAAATTTTATTTTATGCTAACTCAGAGGTTCTCAACTGGGGAAGAATTTGCCTCTGATATCTAGTAGGTAGAAGCCAAAGATGCCACTAAACAATCTATAATGGACAGGACAACCCTCTATATAAAGAATTATCCAGCTCCAAATGTCAATAGTGCTAAGCTTGAGAAATCAAGCTCCCAGTCTTTGAGGATGATTTCATCAGAACACTATACATAAAGATTGATGATATGCAAACATCTTGCAATTTAGGTCTGACTCAGCTAAATATCTTGGTTCAATGTTGGAAGCAGTCTGGCTGTGAAATATATCTTTGGGAATATTGAGAATGGTAAAGACAAAAGGTATAATAAGTGATAACAATAATGAAACACGGAGCTTTGTACCTCAATAATCTCTTTCATCCGTGGTTACTAGGGCACTTTATAGGCTAATAATAACTACTCTGGTACTCACATCCTACCTTTTATCTAAGGACTGCAGGCACTTTCACAACACTCTTACAATGTAGGAAGTATTATTATTCCCATTTTATATGTAAGTAAACAGAGGCACAAAAATTAAGTAACTTGACCAGCCATACAAGTCAGTAGTAGCCAACATTCCTGACTCAAGAGTCTATTAAATCTAAGAGAACTGGTCTAAGAGATGCAGTGATAAATTTAGTATAGGTGTTATCTTAGTACCTAGTTCATTCAAAGTCTATCGTTTTCAGGGCAATATTGCATATTCAGTACCTCATCATTTTCGCTTTCCTCCCTGCTCTGCCTCCCAACTTCTTAGAGACCCAGAACTCTAAGTGCTTGACATCCTCTTACTAGAAGGGACTATGTTTACCCAGCGCCTTCCTTGAACCAAGCACACTTTACATGCAGTGTCAATTCTTAAAACACTTTAAAATATATGCTGATATTGCTGATTTTGTAGTAAAGAAAGCTGAATTTTAGAGAATTTAAACATGCTCAAGATCTCTCAGCTATTTATGTTGTATCCAGGCTGACAATATCCTGTAGCCCTTCCAAGAGAAAATCGTCTGATAAGTTACAAAGTATATTAATGTGAATATATTTAATACCCCATTCTCCCTCTCCCCACCCCCTTGCAACTCAGAAAACAAAATAATGAATTTGTAATTGAAGAATTGCAGATGGTGCACTTGGGTTGGTATCAGCTAGGTAAATGGCCACTCAGCCTTTAAACCTATTCCAAGGATTTTTCCAGAGCTCACTCCTAGTTATCTATATGTTCACCCCAACACCCAACAGCCAGACTAAAATTCAGAACTGTGTGATTTTCCCTTTGAGAAATACAGAGCTTGGTGAATCACTTTCTCCTGCCCACCCACCATGTGTCACCTGGGCAAAACAGGAATATTAAGTAGGAAGAAAGATTTATGTTAGGTAAGAGTGTGATTCAGTGCTCTCCTACTTTTTTTTTTTTTCTTTTTAAAAAAATGGAGACCTGGCATTTGTAGCCTATGATAATGATGTGCCCTGACATTACTTGGATATAGAAAGGTCAGTCTCCTCAGATGCTGTCAGTAGCAGCCCACCCAGCCCTGATCCAGAAAGCTTAGATGACTTGCATGTGAGGGTTAGATTCACCCTCGGTACGTTAGGGATGAAAAAATAGAGACATCACTGTCCCAGCTCCTTTCAAATCAGCGTCAATGCAAGCTTTAGTACTTTGGTAGGGAGCTTTGCCTCTAAATTCAGTAACTGTCAAGAGGTGTAGAGACAGGGTTAAGAGGAAAACTCCAAACAAAACTGGGATTGCCAACACGATAAATTGTCAAACTGAGTTTTTTTTTTTTCCTCCCGCAAGCCCAACATAATAGTAAAATCTTGATATTCCATTGGCAATTTAAGCCCTTCCTATTAGCCAACCCTTTTCACTAGGACAGCACAGTTTTCACAGGAGGGTGCCGGGCTTGTTTCAGTTCTTTCTATTCTCCTAGCAGTCACTCTAGTTCATCTGAAAAGGGGGCAGAGACGAGGAAAAGGGACGCGTGAGTGTTTTCTCATCCTGACTAGTTATGCCCTGAATCATCACAAGTTGCTCGCTCTTTCCCCCTTAGCCAGCAGCATTTGAGACTTTCCCTGGAATAACACGATCTTGTACTTAAAAGGAAGAGTGGTGGGAGAGGAGAAAGGCGGAGAAGAGGAGTGGGGAGAAGGGCGTGGAGCCGTTTCCGCCCCGGAGTCGCAGGCGCCGCGAGGCCGCGAGCCCAGGAATGTGCGGTCCAGCCGGCGGGCGGCGGGCGGCTGGCGGCGGGCGGGCCGCGGCGCCGCGCACCTGAGCGCTGGGGGCGGGGCGTCGGCGGCACGACCCTCCCCACCGCGCGCCGCGCCCCGAGCGCTCCGCCTCGGCCCTTTCCGCCCGTGCTTCGGCGCCGCTCGGCTCCCCTCCCGCCCCTGGCGCCCTCCCTCCCTTTTCCTCTCCCTCCCATCCCGGGACTGCCGCGCGCCCCGGACGGCTACTTTGCCGCGGCGTCTTTCGCGCGGCAGCTTCGGCTCACCTGGGCGCCCACTCCCAGCCCCGCGCCTCGTGCCCCCCAGTTCCTCCGAGGTAAGGGGCTGCCCGGGCCGGCCGCGCACCCGTCCCCTCCCGGCCCGGCCGGACAGCTGGGTCCCCGCCTCCTCTGCAAGCCGGCTAGGGGCTCCGCGCCTGACGCCCGGCATGGAGGTGTGGGTGGCGGGCACCTCGGGCCGGCGGTGGCCGGAGCAAGGAGCGGGCGGTAGGCGCGCCAACAGGTGGCGGGGTCTGGCCCTGGTACCCTGACTGCCGCCGGCGCGCACGGGGGTGGGGTCAGTGCCTCTCTCCTCCCCTCGAGGGGCGGCGACCGTCCGGCCCGCCGTGTAGGTGCGTTGGGGAACTTTGCCGGGTGGGGACTCGCGGCGACCGCCCGCAGGACGAGTGGGCGCGCTCCGGCGGGCGGGCTTGCGAGGGGCGCGGCCGGGGGCCAGACCTTCGGGCCGGGGTCTTGCGCGTCCCCTACCCGCCCCTTTTGTCTTTCCCCTCAGACCTGCGGCTGCTGGGGGACCGGCGGCCGCCCCGCGCCCGGAGGTCGTTCCCTCGCATCCTCCGGGCCGTGGAGAGGAAGAGGCGGCGGCAGCGGCCGGAGCCGGGGTGGGGGCGGCAGCCTGAGGTGAGGACCCGGCCGGCCCCGCTGGGAATATGGCGACCGGTGGCTACCGGACCAGCAGCGGCCTCAGCGGCAGCACCACAGACTTCCTGGAGGAGTGGAAGGCGAAACGCGAGAAGATGCGCGCCAAGCAGAACCCCCCGGGCCCGGCCGCCGCGGGAGGGGGCGGCAGCGACCCCGCCGGGAAGCCCCCGGCGGGCGCGCTGGGCACCTCGGCGGCCGCCGCGGCCAACGAGCTCAACAACAACCTCCCGGGCGGCGCGGCCGCACCTGCCGCCCCCGCTGCCGGGGGCGTGAACTGCGCGGTCGGCCCCGCCGCGCTGGCCCGCGCAGCCCCCGTCCCGCGGCGGCCGGAGGACGAGACCCCCGCCGCCGCCTCGGGGGCGCCGCCGCCCCGGGGCGACGAGGAGGAGCGGGACGGCGCCTCGGACAAGGGCAAGAGCTCGGGCCCCAGTGCCAGGAAAGGCAAGGGGCAGATCGAGAAGAGGAAGCTGCGTGAGAAGCGGCGCTCCACCGGCGTGGTCAATATCCCCGCCGCGGAGGTGAGCCGGGCGGGGGCCGCCGCCGTGCGTTTTCCTCCTGGGAGTTCCCCGAGTCTCCAGGGCCCAGAGTTTTCCTGCTCTGGCGCGTGCTTCTTATCCTTTCACCGAGTTCGGCAGGCAGAGGGTGATGAAGTTTTACTCTGAACAAATGCTTCCTGGGAAGTTCCCCAAATCCCAAGTAGGACACGTGCTTTTCTGGCTTCCTGGCTAAGGTCTCAGTCAGACCCAGGATCCTTCTCTACCGTGTTAGGAGGACAGCTTGTGGCTCTAGGATTTGCCAACCTAGACTTGTCTGTTAATGCGTGATCAGTTAGAAAAATTGATTAATGGTGATGACGACCTACTCTAGTTTCCCACGTGTCCGGTCTCAAGTTATCAGATTGTTAGGAAAAAAGAGATAAACAGTGTTTAGTAGCACCTGTAAGAAAATGTGGCCTTAGCAATAGACAAGACAGATTTATCTTGCAGTGAACCCCAAATGAGTATATCCAGATGAATTAATGCACTAATTCATATGTAAATTGACTTTATAAAATTGTGCTCTCCAATAACGCACTTCTTTTTTCCTGAGTGCTATTTAGGACAATAGGAATGCTGTAGCAACCCACAATTCTGTTTGCTAAGACGATCTCTTCACGTATTTAAGTACTGTATCTGGAAAACATTTGTGTTAGGGTTTTGAGGCTTTTTGTTTGTTTCTTTTTGTTTTTTGGTATTTTTGAGCAGTCTGAAAACATGCTGCAAGCAGCAGCATCTTCCTATTAGAGTGACTGGTAAAAATTTTCACTTAGGGTATAATCACACCTCCCTTTATACCAGAAACAAAACAATCCCAAACAAGTGTTGGTTAATATTAAAGTAGCTCACCTGTTTGGGGAATTGGTTCAACTACCCTGTTTGACCCAAAGTAGCAGAATCTTTTTCTCATTGGCTCTTTAGGTTTTCATTTTTTTGTTTGTTTTTTTTTTTTTGTTACTCTTGGCCTTCTAATTTACTAAATTTTGCTTCCTAGTAAATAGCTATTAAGAATTTACTAACTTTAATTGTAGTTTAAGTAAAAGTATTTTCAATAAGATAGGGTGTGAATCACATATGCCCAAATTTTTAGTATTAATATGATTTCCATACCTGGAAAATGATTGTGTGTCTTTGTAGGGTGTATTTTTATGTGAGTGTTTCAGAGAGATTTTTATCAGCCAGAAAAACTGTCTTCTGCGGTTTGCTACTTGCACAAAAGATCTGTTATTCATTAAATTGCTTTAAAAGGAATTCATAAGAGTGGTAATCAAATTACCAGGTTTTTTTTTCTTTTAGTTAAAAATACGAAGATTAAGGGGAAATTGAAGACAAGGCTTTGGAAAAGCTACATTCCTCAGCTTTATTTTTAAAAGTAGCTGATGGTCCAAATAAAAGAATTTGTCATTTTCAATCTTTTCTTCATTGTTCATCTGACAGGGGTCTTATTTTGGGAAATTTCTTGGCAAATATTAAACTTCACTGTTTTTTGGCTGCTTGTGCTAAAATTATTTTTCAGAAACTTTTTTTTTTTTTAAACAAGGGTAATGTTTGCGAAATAAGTAGGGTGTATCTTGTGAGATCCTAAGAAACATCCTTTGTTAACACTCCTGCTTTGAGTAAGGGAACATAGTGCTGAGAATGTAGATGACTCCCTACTACAATTGAGTCTAATACTCTGGAATGTTTTTCGTTTGGGTGTTGGCAACTCCTAAATTTAATCTTTCTTAAAAATAAACAACCCAGGGTATCATTTTTTTTTCTTTTTTCTGTCTGTGGAATTTGAACCTTTTTATTGAATAGGGGATTGAGTATGGCTTTCTTTTAGTGGTAATTATGGCTCTATCAGTTTCAAGCTGTAGGACCCAAAAAAACATGGTAATGTTTTACTACAGTATCTAATTAACAGACATACTTCTTGGGTGCCTACCCATATTTTCACTTTTTTAAAAATAACTTAAGTCTTTTAGACTCTTTTAATGGTGGTAGAATATATGATGCAAAACTTTAAAGGTAAACTATTTTGTATCTTTAGATTGTTGCTTTTTTAGAATTGTGTGCCATTTCTCCTAGTAGTGTCAACAGTGGGAATGCCAGTTGTTGTGGACTTTGTTGTGTAATATAATTTAGCACTCTTGTTTTAAAAAGTAATATTGCATTTTACAAACTTCTGAGGTATGAAAATACTGTAAAAGAATGAAAATCACCAATCTGTCGGTATCAGAAGTAGACTTGTATTTTATCTAATGTTGAATAAGATTCTCTTATTTTCAGATGGTATTCCCAACCAAGTTTACTTTAGTAGATTAACATGTAGTTTGTATGGAGGGAGCCTATTTTAGTGGTTGATAAACATTAAGATCCTTCAAGAATACTTACTAAACATCTGTGTGATATATTCTGGGTGTTTTTAACTCATTTAACCAGTTACAAAACATTATATTGTTGTAAAGGTACCTGACAACAGCTAAAGATACCAAAATCAATTAGAAGTTTAGCAAGGAAGCAGGTCAAAAACTAAAACAGACTGATTTGAGAGGTAGGAAACTGGGTGGATGTTGCATGTGATGTCTGTAAAGCTCAAATATCCAGATGCTCTTTAATGAGATAAACTTTAGTTCTCACTAAAAGGTTTATTTTAAAAAAAACAACTTGTAAATTTTTACTTTTTCTAATTTTTTAGTAATAATTAGCCTGAATTGGATAATTTGGTCATGGCATACTTCCTGCCAATAATTTTTGTGTCTGTTTATCAGGTCAAATATTATATTTATTATATGTCTGTGTTCAAGGCACTATGCTAAGCACTGGAGAAAACAAGAATAATAAGGCAGTATACATTCTCAAGGAGCAAGGCTGTAATCTAGGAAAAAGGATAAGGCATAATTACATGAAAAACTTAAATACTGAGTTAACAGTTTACCAGCTATCTTAATGCAGCATAGAACTAATTATTTATTAGAAATGTGTGTTTAAAGGGAAGAGATGATTGGGCAGGGAGAGGCTATTGAGGATGAATCTTATATATTTTTCTGTACCTGTATATTTAAACATATTTTCTCACATATGTACATGTCTACATAACTGTATAGTATTTTAAGTATCAGAGTGCAGTGGTTCTTCTGGTAGCACGGTTATACCATGTGAGAATATTAAAAACTGCTTCCCCTGCTTCTTGCCTTCTTCTCCCCTCCCCCCCTTTATTATTTAATGGGTCTGGGATAGATCCCAGGCATTAATATTTTTATAAGCTCCCCATGTGTTTCTAATGTGAGCCAGGGTTAAGAACTTGGGCTGCAGTATGGGGTGCAGGACAAAGGCCTGGCCTACAGGGTGCTCTCAAATGATATAAGGAAATATGATAAATAGAGTGATAGGTATAACTTAGTCCCTGGGCAGGGTACCTAACTCAAAGAAGAGGAATAGTTCAGGAAAGCTTCTTAGACAGTTGTATACCTATTCTCAGAGTGCATGTGAAGTTATTGCTATTGGATAAGTTTGCCTGAATGGGTTAATGGAGATGGTTGCCATAGAAAATATATTTCAATAGGCAGAGGTGGCACCAAAGTTCTGGTTTAATTATAAAAGTTAACATATACAGTATCTAAAACTTCAGTTTGCATGGTGATTGGCTAAAGTGCTTTATGTACTTAATGCTCACAGCAATCCCATGTGGTAGTTACAGTTACTCTTTCTGTCCCCATTACCAGAGGAGAAAATGGAGGCTTAGAGTTTAAATGACTCAAGGTCACATAGAAAGTGACAAAATCATATTTTAAATGTTTTTGTGTTTTTTTTGTATACGTGCGCATCTAGGGAAAGGAGAGTTTTTAAGAATTACTTTGCCTTATTTAGCATATTTCCCTGGATTTTTCCATAACTTTTTATTGAAGGTTTTCTTAAATAACTTCAATATCTGAATAAGGAAAACAGTAAAAGTATGGAATTGAACAGAAATTAATCAAATTTGTAGGCTCAGAGATTGTTTCTAACCCTATATAGTTTGCTTGGCAAAATATCAGTAAAATGTAAATTTATTTTTGGCTAGTGGTCAGAAAATGAGGATCTTAGATTTTAGTTAAGTGATACATTGTTTTTATGTCAAGATGGTGTTTTAATAGCCATTCCATAGTTTGAACTCAGGTTAGTAAAAGGGAGGATAAAGGAGCATTTAATACATAGAAAGCACTTTTAAATGAACACAATTTAGGTCATAATTATTTAGTATATTTATTGAACATTATATAGGACAAGTTCCACTTAGTAAACTTTTTAAATCTAGGTAGATTGAGAAATACCTTTTGGTATTCCCATTATGTTCCAGACTGTCTACCTTTCTGTGTGATGAGTCAGGAGAGAAACTAATAATGACTCAGAGCTGGAGAAATTTGACTTGTGAAGGGTAGTTATAGTGTAAACACTGAGGCTACTTAATAAGATATTAAGCCTTACTTCATAAATGTTTGAGCTCATTGGTAAAGTAAATTGAAATTTTAGCTTTATCAGGATTTGTAATGAGTTGTCTGAGCTAGGATGCCATTTCTTATAAAAATAATAATTACATGATTAAAGTAGATGACATTTATGGTGTGCTTATTAAGTGCCAGGCACTGTTCTAAGCACTTTACATATATTGGTGCATTTGATTCTCACCATGGCCCTATGGAAGAAAAATGGGCAGAGAGGGTAAGTTACTTACTTGCTTGAGGTCATATTTGTAATAAGTCTACAGATAGTCTGCACTCACAGTCTGGTGCTTAATAACTTATCTTATTATACTTTGGTGTATTACATACTGTATACCTAGTTTAAGAAATACAAAGATAGGCTGGGGCGAGATGGCTCAGGCCTGTAATCCTAGCATTCTGGGAGGCTGAGGTTTGGAGTATGACACCAGCCTGAGCAAGAGAGAGATCCTATCTCTACAGAAAAGAGAAAAAAAATTAGCCAGGTGGTGGTGTGCACCTGTAGTCCCAGCTACTTGGGAGACTGAGGCGGGAGAATAGCTTGAGCCCAGGAGTTTGAGGTTGCAGTTAGCTGTAATGATGCCACTGCATTCCAGCTGGGGCGACAGAGCAAGACTCTGTCTCAAGAAATACAAAGTTAATTTTAGTGATAAAGTGTAAGGTGTCAATACATTACTGTAGAATTTAAAAATAGCTCTATTTATAAAAGATGAGATAGAATTTTATTGGAGAAATTTAAGAGCAAATAAACATAGTGGAATTAAAATTCTTATTTAAAATCATTATCAAGCCAGTGGCCTGTTTATGCTCTTTCTTATGTCTACATTGGCTTTTAGCACCTATGATGTAGGCCAGAAAGTAATTAAACTATTTAATAGTAGTGTTGATATAATGTTCAAATATTAGGGTTTGAAATTTTCTCAGTGCTTTTTTTCTTTTTTAAAAAATTGAGATATAATTCACATACTATAAAATCCACCCTTTTAAAGTATATAGTTTAATGGTTTTTAGTGTATTCACACAGTTATGCTCTAAGTGCATTTATATTTACATCTTAGTCTTTCATTATGTTCCTAGAACTTGCAGTATCTTCATTTTAGCTCCCCACTCAGTAAACTGAGGTGGTATTCAAACCGTGAGAAACTGTTAACTTAAAATAATTTATTATCAGCCTTTCCCACATTTCACAGAGAAAATGAAATGGTAGGGATCTCCCCAATTTTAAGGTTCTTAAAACTTGGGCACCTACTATCATATGTTTGTACTAGAGTTTAGTATAAGAGGTATTTAATTTAACTGGCTATAATACTTTAAATTTACTAAAATTTTTACTTTCATCTCTTCCATGAAGATCTGCAAAGCTCTATCACCTAAACATTTGAGAACATTGATACAGAGGACAAAAATGGACTTTAAGACTGTTTACAGCCTTAGTCATATTACTTAAATCAGTGTCCTAAAAGTGCCTGGAGCCAGGAGAGAATCACCTGTACCAGGCTCCACCTGTGTTTATTTAAAATGCAGATTTCTGGGATCCACCTCAGTTTGGAGGTGGCAGTTACCTGAATACTGGATTTTAACATGTTAAGTGATTACACACTAAAGTTTGGGAAGAACTGATTTAAATACCCTGTACTAGTTTACTGATGATACTGATCATCTAGCAGGATTCTTATATGAATCAAACAAACTAATGTTTGTGGAAATGTTATAAAAATGTCCAAATGATAAATTATAATTATTGTATAGGTTACATTGGTAACTGTTGGTGTCTAGTAGAAATTTCTCACAAGGTTGGTAAATTCTCACTTTTACCTTACAGTTAAAAGCTATAGATACTTTGACTTGTGCTACTTGGAAATTCAAACACTTTAAACATTTATATAATGACATTTTTATGCGGAGTGTTGTGTCTGCCTTGCTTCTTGTACAGGATTCGTTAGAAACCTAGACCATAGAAAAAACCTTTAACACGTAATGTATAATTAGAACATTACTTTCACTTGTTTTTAATTTTGACATATTTTTTTAGAGAAAGTATATATTTATCAGTTTATTTAATAATTAGCAATTCAAACTTCTAAAACTTTCTTTGGCTGTCTTAGCAAACAACCTATTATCAAGTACAAGAATTTTTTTTTCTTTTGTTTATAAATCTTATATATTAGACCTGCAGTGTCCTTGACTGGGAATTAAACATATTTGGTTAACTGTTGAGGCAACTATCAGTTTAAGTCTTAGGCAATTATATGATAGCCATATACCTACTGATGTAGAATCAAGCCTCAGCCAGCTGTTACATTGTCCTCAGGTTACTTAAAAATATACTGGGCACCATGTGTGAATGAAATTATAGGAATATTTAATTTCTGAAAGTTTTTGCTGCTTATACACTTCAAAGGTAGAAATATCTCCAGTAAGTTCAAATATTAGCAGTGAGTTGACAATTGACTGGTACATGTTTATTCTGTGGTAATGTTTTTTTTGAGTCTTGCTCTGTTGGCTAGGCTAGAGTGCAGTGGTGTGATCATAGCTCACTGCAACCTTGAACTCCTGTCAAGCAATCCTCCTGCCTTGCCATTCTGAGTAGCTAGGACTATAGGTCTGCACCACCATGCTCAGTTAATATTTTTTGTTTTAATTTTTGTAGAGACGAGGTCTGGCTCTGTTGCCCAGGCTGGTCTCGAACTCTAGGCCTCACAAGCAATCCTCCTGCCTAGGCCTCCCAAAGTGCTGGGATTATATTATATACATGAGCCACCGTGCCCAGCCTGTGGTAGTGTTCAGAAATTCCGTTGAACAAATTTTTGTACGTCACGATGTATTTTTCAATAATAGTCTCATTTTATGTAGTTGAATTTAAAGAAATAGAGCAGTTGTATTATGAAAAGTTGTATTTTGTTAGGGTTTGCTGAAATAAAAGAATTTATGTTGTAGATTACAATTCTGTGACAGCTAAAAATTTTTTTTCAGGCTCTTTATAGTAAATTCTTGAGGGGACTAAGTGACTAGGATAAACAAATATTAAAAAGTACAGCTTGAAACACAAGCTAAAACAGATGTTTTGTAATAAAACTAACTGAAAAAGATACTTTTCAGACTAAGCTTATCTACTGGCATATAAGCAAAATACTTAATTATTTCTTAGAGAATTTGCAGGTTATATAAAGTATGAATTGATTTTCTATTTTTGGAGTTTTTTCAGAATATTTTTAGTAGTATTTAAAAAGAATGTAAATCTCAGTTATGAAGAATAGGATTAATTGATATGCAGAAGATGGTGCTTGAGGAATATGAATAAAAAGTAAGAGTATATTGAAATAAAGAATTTACTTTTAGATTTTGAATTTTTTTTTTTTTTTGAGGCAGAGTTTCACTCTTGCCCTGGCTAGAATGCGGTGGTGTCAGCCTAGCTCACAACAGCCTCAAACTCCTGGGCTCAAGCAATCCTTCTGCCTCAGCCTCCAAAGTAGCTGGGACTACAGGCATGTGCCACCATGCCCGGCTAATTTTTTCTATGTATTTTTAGTTGGCCAATTAATATCTTTCTATTTTAAGTAGGGGCAGCGGGGTCTCGCTCTTGCTCAGGCTGGTTTCGAACTCCTGACTTTGAGGGAACCACCCAACCTCAGCCTCCCAGAGTGCTAGGATTATAGGCGTGAGCCTGATTTTGAATTCTTAATAAGGCTTCTGTGTCCTATAATGCAAGAAAAAGTTTCGTCCAAATCAAATGTATATAATCTTAAATTAATTTTTTTCTGTTGGTAAAAATAATGTGATAAAAAGGTAATGTGTTCATTGTAGTTCCCTTGTGGACATAAATCTTAGAAAAGAGAAAAACCTGTTATCTTATTAATATTTGTGTTTCTAATCTTATTTCTGTGTCTCTAGATAAGAAATGGAACCACACTATAAATACAGATTTGTGTGTATTTTTAACCACTCATCATGAATATTTTTATGATGTTATTGTTTTAAAAATAGGGATGGATGTGTTTTATGCTGTTTGATATTAAAATACTTAAGCATTACTTCATTTGGAAAGGACCCTACTGCTTCTCTGCCCTATTATGTGGCTTTTGAATTGGCAGATACATAAGTTGTCTTGGATAAATAGCTATTTATTTCTTTTCATATATCATGTTTCCTGAAACATTGTTTAAGAAAAGTATTTGGGTCTTTCAAAGAGTCTCCTAGGCA
The DNA here is from genome assembly GCF_040939455.1 of Microcebus murinus. Taxonomy (NCBI): domain Eukaryota; kingdom Metazoa; phylum Chordata; class Mammalia; order Primates; family Cheirogaleidae; genus Microcebus; species Microcebus murinus. The sequence goes on from NC_134113.1 coordinate 37,435,921, forward strand.
CTAGGAGCTTCAGATAATTGTGAAGAGGGACCAGAGTTGTTTTTTTCTTTTTCCTTTTGAACCTCCTCTGTAACCATTGGTTTCACTGGGAAATTGGTGGTCAAAGCTGCAGTAATTATAAATGTATGTATGCTATATAACTCAATGTATAAGTTCCTAGAACTCAAAATTGCAAGGTAAAAACTTTACGACATATGTGAAAATGGAGTTTTGGGAGCATAGCACTCAAAAACTTTGTGATTGGTATGTAAATAGTAAAGAGTAGAAGTTTAAATGGTTAAGAAAGTACATAAAATAATACAATAATATGATACTACCTTGAGAAAGATCCAGAGTTTTTTAATAAAAGTAGGTGTCAAAGGGTTGCAGCTTGTGAGTTATTGTGAAGTAATAGAAGGAGGGTTATCTGAAATTAATATAAATGTTACACCAGATGTGGATGGGTGTGGCTCATAACACAGCTAAGTGAGGTGACTGGCAGTTGTTTGAGGTGTGTATGGATGTATTTCTGTGTGGCTGGGTAAGTTTTCTGTGCTTACCTAGTATTTCTTGCATTTGCACATAAACAAAAGCAAACTTAGTGTTATGCTCAGCTTGTTCATCTTTAACAATCAGTTGCACTGGAACAAATCCAGTGCATTAGAAAATTTAGAAAATGTTATAGTGTGTATATGTATAACTGTACATATCTATCTATATCCCCATTAATTTATCTGAAATATGAAAAACATTGTAAAAACATGTAAAGCAACAGTTTGGGAAGATCAATCCAAGTAGTGACATAGAGACAGTAATAGGGAGCAGAGAAGTAGGAATACTCATGTGAGTATCTGATAATAGTTGCCAGGGGAATGACAGTAGAAAAGGAAGGAGTAGATTTGGGAGGTATTTCGCTGGTATTAAAAATTACATAACTGGATGTTTGGAGCAGGAAAAGTCTTTAGAGATAATCTGGTTAATTGTTTTAAAAAAATTATCATCATCTTCTCAGACTGCTCTTACCTCAAAACTTCAGTTGCATTTCAGCCTCAACCTTCTTAACCTCTCGCTGAGTCTAGCATTATCTCCGCTCCCCTAACCTCTCCAGCTAACTCTACCTCCCCATAGGGATCTTGTTTATTCCTTCTTTCTTAATACTCAGCTTCTCATTTTATCTTACCATGCAGAGATATTTCCTTAATTATGCTTCACTTTCCGCTTGCTTTTTTTCCCTGTAATTGCTCAATTTCTTAAAGGTAATGTCTTCACCTGCTGATTCCCCTTTCACTGCTCAGTTCCTACTACTTTGTTGAAATTCATCTCTCTGGTTGCTTGTGACCTCCTACTTGCCAAAGGTGACAGCTCTTTTTGTCTTTTCATCCTATTTGGTTTCTGTGTAGCATTTGCCCTCCTCATTCCTCTCCCTTGTATGCTGTACCATTTTGTTAGATTCCCTTTTAGTTGGTGTTTTTAGAAACATTTCAGTGCCAGCTCTGTGCCCCAGTGCCTCAGTGCCAGGTTCAGTGCTAGGTGATACAAAGATATTCACTAAGTCTTTAAGGAACTTCCAGTCTTCTTTCAGGGAAAAAGAGAAAACAAATAATTACAATTTAATATAATAAGAACTATGATGGAGGAAAGAACGAAGTACTGAACTAGCGTAGAAAAGGGAGCCACTAACTAAGGGAGTCAAGGAAGGTCTTACATAAGATGAAGTGGTTTTATGTTCTAGGTCTTAGTTGGTAAGAAGGAATTTCCGAGTGGAGAGGGGGACAGAGTAATGTTCCAGTTGTAAATAAAATGTGCAAAGGCACAGAGCTGGGAAATAATAGCTTTATATTGCAAGCCTACTTTATTCCTAGCACTATGCCTGGGGCTTTCCATCCATTCTGTCTGATCCTCACAGTAACTCACCTGGTAGGTTTTTTTATATTCATTCATTTACAAGATGAGGAAGTTGAGCCTCAAAGAAGCTGTGACTTGCCCAAAGGCCATGTGGCAGAAGTTGGCTTTGGCTTTGACTCCAGATCTGTTTGGCTGCCAGTGCCCACACATTGGTTATCATCATGGGAAATAAGCAGGATATGTTCTAACAGAGGAAACTGATGTGCAGAGAATTCTTGGTGGGGAGTAAATGGAGAACAGTTAAAGAGGAATGATATGGACCAATTTTGGTAGATTCAAATGTTATGCCAAGGAATTCAAACTTCATTCTGCTGTTCTTTAGTCTGTTGTTAGTATTGTTGGCCGGGCACTTCCTTCCTCTGTCCATACCTGTTTGTACAATAACTGACTGCTCTGGAAATAAAAAAAAATTGCCTGTCTGATTAGGAATCATTAAAAGAGTTTTATTTAGAAACATATATCTATTTAAGAGTGATAGCACAAATACAGTAAAAATAATATGCACATAATAGTATAAATCCAAATTTCCACATGAGTTAAAAAGAAACTAGAGCATAGGATCTAAACAAAGTTGTACCAAGTGGTTTCTTTTGATTACAAAAATAATTCTGTAATGAAGAAATTTGATAATGACATTTTGGGGGTGTGGAGGAGGATGGAGTGGAGGTTTAGGAACTCTGATGAAATTAAATTGCCAGAGTTTGGTCTAAGTGTAATCATTAAGTTTATAGCTTAGTATTATCCTTGAGTTTGGACTTTGTTCTGTACTTTATATATTAATAGAAGTAGATGTTTATTCCGTTCTCAGATTCTTCCAGTTCATCTTAAAATACAGGTACTAAAGGATGGGTATTGCTTTTGAATCTTTTCCCATGTGTTATTTCCCATGTGTATTCAACTTTTACAAATATTTTCTTCCTCTCTACCTCCCTCCTTCCCACTAGTATCTTAGAGGAACTCAAGTGCTTCTCTAAACCATATTTTAAGAATATTGTTTAGAAAATTGAAAAAACAGCAAAACTAGGATTGTGCCAAGATTAGCTATAGGTTATTGTTTATAAACTTGACACATTTTTTCCATTTTTATCTTTTACATTGGGATTCTATTCTATGTATGTTTTTATAACCTACCTTTAAACTAGAGATTATGCCATGAATATTATTTTTTTATTTTTTTTTGAGACAGAGTCTCACTTTGTTGCCCAGGCTAGAGTGAGTGCCATGGCATCAGCCTAGCTCACAGCAACCTCAAACTCCTGGGCTCAAGCCATCCTCCTGCCTCAGCCTCCCGAGTAGCTGGGACTACAGACATGCGCCACCATGCCCGGCTAATTTTTTCTATATATATATTAGTTGGCCAATTAATTTGTTTCTATTTATAGTAGAGACGGGGTCTCGCTCTTGCTCAGGCTGGTTTCGAACTCCTGACCTCGAGCAATCCGCCCGCCTCGGCCTCCCAGAGTGCTAGGATTACAGGCGTGAGCCACCTCGCCCGGCCAATGCCATGAATATTATTTCATTTTAAGCTTTTTTTTAAAGCAGAGATATCACTTTTTTTGTTTTATAAACATGATTTCCACTATCAAATGAAAAGTACTACTTTGTAATTTTGGAATATAATTCTCATGGTTGTTTTTAGGCATACACATAAATATATATATATCCTAGAATTTAATCATTCTATCCATACTCTTATAACCTTTTTGTTATCAACATCTTATAAACATCATAGCTGTGTTGTTATTCTTAATGGTTACAGAATATTCCATAATTTGAATAGTCTAGTATAGCCACCACACATTTACTACCTTAGTGTGTTTTTACAGGTTAGATGCTGTATTAGGCTTTTTGAATATTTGAGTTGATTTATCTGTTCGGTTATCAACACTGCCAGGATTTGGGCAAACTGTAATTTTTGTCCTTGAGTAATTTATAATCTAATTTAAAGAAATAAGATTATATAAGACAAGTATGGAACATTAAAAAGTGTGTATATAATAAAATGTTAGGTCATACTCTTAGTACAGAAAAATGAGAGATCCCTAGAGGACTGAATGGGCCAGGAAGTTTTGTGGAGGGAATGTGAGATTTGAACTGAATCTTAAAGGACTAATGAGAAATGGACAGATGTAGAGGAGAGTCATATTTCAGGCTGTGAGAGTATAGAAGGCAATGGGGTACAAAGATGAAAATTAGCAGCTTGATTGGGATAGAGGATTTATATTAGGAAATAATATTAATAGGTGAAATTGGGGGAGCAGAATTGTGAAGGATCTGAAAAACAAGGCTGAAGATTTTTAGCTTGATGTGTCAGGCTACAGGAGAACTTGAGCAGTATTTTGATAGGATCAGCTGTTCAGCAGTGGTAGAGAAAGTAGAGGTAAGGAGATCAGTTGGGAGGTTGTTGCCATACTCCAGTTGGGGAGACATTGTATGTGAGACGATTTAGAACACTATAGTAGAATATAGTTTATTAAAATGTTTTCAGTTTTATGTCTATGTAACCATTAGTGTCTTCAGTTGGAATACATAGGGGAGCTTATTATTATCTTGAGTTACATGATAATTTCAGAAACAATAATTAAACCAGAATCACTTATACAATAAGCTGGCTTTTAGAATATTTTATTATAATTATGGGTAAAGAAGTATATTTGTATTTCTGAATAAGCAAGACATATTAATAACATTTGTGTGCTTAGTGGACCTGACACTATTCTAAGCCCTTTATGTACAATGCATTAACTCATTAAATCTTTAGAATAGCTCAAGAAAGGCCAGTGCTATTATTTCTATTTTACAGATGAGGAAAGCAAGGCACAGAGAGGATAAGCCATACTAAATTTCTGATTTGAGGAATTAGTTGCTAACTTTGCCCTTGCTTCCACTCTTGATTTTTTCCCCCTGTGCTTCAACTTTATAGTAGGGTCAGTGTCACCTTTGGTACTAGCCTGAGCAAAACTGATATCCTTATATTCCTTATATTAAGCTTACGTTTAGATTTTTAATTATTTTTAAGAGTTGTCTTTTCTGTTTATTCTGAGTTAAAAGTTAGATGTAAGAGAATAAACCAAAAGCCTTATTTATCTTTAAAAAGGAATGTGTAATTTGTAATACTTTAGTTTTTAGGAAAACTAAAAGTACAGTTTATCATGTTTAATCCATATGCTGACTCCATAATCTGAAATTAACTATGACTATGTTAAGGTCTGAATTTTTATGTCTGATACAAGAGAATTAAAATTCTAAAGCCAATACTAGTGACTTGTTGAAATTATGGTTATGGATACATGAGGATTCCTTTTATTTTCTCTGTTATATATGTTTGAAATTTTCACAAATAAGAAATTAAAAATCATTTTTTGTGATAAATTCAAATTAATAAAATCAGTTCTAGTTGAGGGGTATTTGATTCAAAGCAGACAGTAAACCTGGTGATAAGTACTGTGGAGAGGATAAAATAGGGAAATAGGTTCTCTAGTGGGGCCTGCAGAGTAGTGGTAGCATTTTAGGGTTCTTAGGGAAGGCCTCACTGAAGCAAGGCCTTATAATAACTGAGGTCTGAATTTTGGAAGTAGCCAGTCAGGTAAAAACCAGGATAAGGAGCTAAGGGTAAAAATGTTCTAGGTAGTGAGAACAGAAATTGTTCAGGCCTTGAGGCTTCGTAGTTTCTTGAAGTGTTTAACTTAGAGCCAAAAGGTATGCCTAGCTACAGTGAGGTAGACGAGAAGAGATAGGCAGGTCATGTTAGTTTGGACTTTATTGTCAGTGAAATTGGGAGCTGCTCATTGGCTGAAGCAGGGGGAGGACTTGATCTAATTTTTGTTTCAGAAAGATCCCTTTAGGTTCTACGTGAGCTCTGTGTGTAGAAAGGAGAGAGAGGGAAGACCATTGCAGCTGTACAGGGGAGAATGAGGAGATGAGAAGTAGGGGGAATGGAGAGAGGGATTACATATGGGATATATTTTGGAGGTAGAGCTGACAGTACTTTCTGTGAGAAGCAGAGCAATCAGATAATTAGGTGTGTGTTTAGAACAGTTGGGATGTTGATGCCATGAACATACAAATATTTTATACCACTGTGTAGTAAAAGAATGTCATGCAGAATTGTACTCTTTTTATATGAATTGTGATTGAGCCTTTTAATATATAATCTAACATTTTGAGTATATGCTAAGTCCATTTAATTTATTAACTCATTTAGTTATCCTCAACAATTATATGAACGAGGTACTATTATCCTCATGTTCCTCATAATAAAGGAAACTGAATAATAGCGTGGTAACAAATCTGCCTGGTATGAAAGGAATTATACCATGACCAAGTATGATTTATCCTGGGTATGCAAATCTAGTTGAACATTTGAAAGTCAATTAATGTAATCTATCATATCAACAGGCTAAAGATAAAAAATCACATGAGGATATTAATAGATGCAGAAAAAGCATTTGACTAGGTCCAACACACATTTACAATAAAATGCTTGGTAAACTAGGAATAGATGGGAACTTCCTCAGTTTGACCAAGAATATCTACAAAAACCTAACATTAGTTGTTTAAGAGATTATGCTCAAGCAATAGAGAAATTCCAAAAGAGGAAATGAGAATGTTTTGGTTAATGATAGCTTTTTTTATAAAATGTGTACAATTTTATAAGGTGTATATGAAGCTTGAGAAGATAATCTTTATTTGATCATGTCAATTAGGATATATTTATGTTAAAATATTAATCACATTACTTTTTAATCCAGATTTATAGTTTTCATGTGGTTCTCCACTAAATATGTGTTCAGGTGCTTTCTAAAAAGAAACAAATCAAAATGTATCTTTGACTTTCCAAAGATCTTAAATAGGAGTGTTCATTTTTATAGATTCAGTGAAATGTCAGAAGGGTAAACCATTTAGAGCTTAAGTGTTTTTCTGCTTGGCTTCATTTTTAGATGACAACATATTTGAATTCAGAGAAGCCACCTTAAAAGTACACAGAACATAAGGCCTGTGTTTCTAAAACAGTATATTGATTAAGCCTTTGTTTTAATGAAATCTCTCCACAAGATTCTTTAGAGAAGAGGTTCAATCTTGAAACTGTGGAATATTTTAGGTGGTAAATTGATTAGAGAAAAGGGATTTCAATTATTAATACATTCTCCAACACTTTTCATTTTATTCAAGTTTAAAACAGTGAACACAAGATAACTTTGTTTTTATTTTTTTTATTTCAGCATATTATGGGGGTACAAATGTTTAGGTTATATATGTTGCCACCCTGCCCCCCAGTCAGAGCTTCAAGCATGTCTATCCCCCAGATGGTGTGCATCACACTCGTTATGTATGTATATACTCATCCCCTCTTTCCACCTCCCATCTGCCTGACGCCCAATAAATGTTATTCCTATATGTCCACTTAGATGTTGATCAGTGAAACCAATTTCCTGGTGAGTACATGTGGTGCTTATTTTTCTATTCTTGGGATACTTCACTTAGTAGAATGGGTTCCAGCTCAATCCAGGAAAATGTAAGAGGTGCTAGATCACCATTGTTTCTTAGAGCTGAATAGTACTCCATGGTATACATATACCACATTTTATTAATCCACTCATGTATTGTTGGGCACTTGGGTTGTTTCCACATCTTTGCAATTGTGAATTGTGCTGCTGTAAACATTCGAGTGCAAATGTCTTTTTTATAGAATGTCTTTTGTTCTTTTGGGTAGATGCCCAGTAATGGGATTGCTGGATCAAATGGTAGAGCTACTTGTATCTCTTTAAGGTATCTCCATATTGCTTTCCACAGAGGTTGCACTAGTTTGCAGTCCCAACAATATAGCTTTAGATTATAGCTGAATCTGAAATGGACGTTTGAATGTGATGTTTTTTTTTCCTTTCCTTTTTTATTTATTTATTTGTTTTTTTGAGACAGGTCTCACTATGTTGTCCAGGCTGGACTTGAACTCCTAGGCTTAAGTGATTCTCCTACCTCAGCCTCCAGAGTAGCAGGGACTATAGGCACATGCCATTGCACCTAGATAATGTTTTTCTTTTTCTTTCTTTCTTTTTTTTTTTGAGATAGGCTCTTGCTCTGTCACCTGGACTGGAGTGCAGTGGCATCACCATAGATCACTGTAGCCTTAAGCTGCTGGGCTCAACGGATCCTCCTGCCTCAGCTTCCTGTGTAGCTAGGACTGTGGGCCTGTGCCACCATATCTGGCTAATTTTTTCTATTTTTTGTAGAGAAGGGGTCTTACTCTTGCTCAGGCTGTGTATTTCTTTTTTAAGCTAGGTGTTTTTAGATAGACTACTATCTTAGTATACTCAATACTTAGCTCATTGCTTGCCATGTAAGGTAAAGAATGTGACAAGTATATTCGGATAGAGAAATTATTTCATTTATAAAATGAAATGTTTTTTTCCTAGAGTTCTGCTTTATTTTTATTTTTTTTGCCTTTATTTTTTTTATTTCAAAATATTAAGGAGGTACAAATGTTTTTGTTATATGAATACCTTATATAATGCTTAAGTCAGGACTTTTGGTGTGCTGTCACCAAAATAGTGTTTGTTGTACCAATATAGGTACAATAGGTAAGTTTTTATCCTACACTTTCCCCTCCTACCCTCCCCGTTCTTGGTTTCTAATGACCTTTGCATCTCTTTGTGTCCATGTATACCCATCATTTAGCTCCTATCACTATTATTAGTGATAACATGGTATGTGTTTTTTCATTCCTGAGATACTTCACTTAGGATAATGGTCTCCGGTTCTATCCATAGAATTATGCTTTAAAATTGCAAAATCTCGAAGTCCACTTAAATTTTGGAGTGTAACTTGTGATAGCCCCCCCCTTTTTTAATCATGAACTACAGTTTTAATATTTAATACTAGACAGTATCTGCCAAACAATTGTGTGGGTATAAAAGTCAATTATAGTAATTGCTATTATCTTTATATTTTCAAATTACTCCCTTTGCAACATTTATTATCTCAGGAAACTTTTTAAATGTCAAATGGAATTTTTCAAATGAGATTGAGTAAGAGAAAGTTTAGCATTTTGAAACCTATTTTTCTATGAAGAATTTTCATTCTTACTAATTGGAATGTTTTGTCCGAGAAAAAGAAATTTGTAATAGTAACACAAAAGATGAGCATTCTCATGGTAAAATATATTACTCATTTTGGTTCAAGGAGCATATTTGCTATTTTGATTTTTTTTTTTTAAGTTTATATTACTTAATTCTATGATAGTCTTTGAGAATACAGTTTTAAAAAACCCTTTTTGTAATTTAGTAACTTTCCCTGTATCTTTCTCTTGGACTTTGCTTCTAGTATCAATTAGTTCCTTAAAACTTTTTGTCATTGTTGTTAAACCCGTTTACGTTTTTCATTAAATGGGGAAAAAGCAGTAAAAACTTGCTGTGGTACAAGGAATGAAAGTGTGATTAATTTTATTTTTTTCCTATTTCAAACATACCTATCTTTAGCACTTTGTGCACCATAGGTTAAAAATAATTGACATTTTTCTTAGAAGACTAATCCACTGAAAAACAAAAACCCCTGTTTGTCCATATATAAATAAGTTACTTAACAGTTTCAGTATATTTTTTGTCTTTTTTCCATGTAGCATTTGATTTTTTTTTTTTTTTAAAGAATACTTGAAAGTTACCAAGGATAGATTATCTGGATACTTGTTAGACAGTTGCTTTCCTCGGAGGACTTTAAAATGAAGTACATGTAATTTAAGATGATTATTAGAAGGGGAGATGTTATTTAGATATGTTTCTTATTTAAGTTCTGTGGATATGATGACCATATTTCCCAAACTGGTAATCTGGGTATAAGACACCATGACATTAGGAAATGATGGTATAGTATATTTTGAATTGGATGGTTCTGGATGAATAGACATGGCCTTGCTCTATGATATGGTTTACCCTTTCCTACCTATTCAAGAAAAGTTCTGAGGCTAATGTGATTCATGAATCTATTATGCAAATTACTTTTTAAAAAAGTTCTATTAAGATCCTGCACAAGAAACCTTCAATTTAAGATTGTCGATCTTATATCCCTAATTTTTACATAGCCTCCATTATGTGGGGAATCTTAGGCATAGCTCAAGCCAACAACTTTTAGGGCTAGTTGCCTTCTATCTCTAGAACTAAAGACATTCAACCCAAAATGTGAAGGCTAATAAATGTCTTTGATGTATCTGAAATAGAAGAAGAAATACGACATTATTTAAAAATGTACTCCCTTCGTCTTTCCCTGGGCTTTGTTTACTTTGAACTGTTTCTTCATTTCAGGGTCTGGACTGTAATAGAACATAATCAGAAGTGCATGTATGTAAATATGCTTGTATTTGATTGAGATGAGAGTATTTCCTTCTAGTGTGAAGTCCCCAACTTGCCTGGATTCTTCTCCTTCTATTTGTCTACTTTATAACCTTCCTTTCTTACCAGTTTTTTAATTTTATTTTTTTAATATGAAATGAAGAGTTCAGAAATAAGATGCTAAAAGGCCAAAGACAAACTACTTAGGGCTGCCTTGTGAGGATGAAACAACAACCATCTCAAGAGGTGGCTTAGTGGAAACACTGGTTTCAATGTCCATAGGCTTAAGAGCAAATGATTTAACTACTGCAGAAATAAATTTTCTTCTAACTGGAAATATGAAAAAAACTTTTATAGAAAAATCAAAGGGAAACAAGATAGTATAATCAACCGTATATATGAACGTATGAATCACTTTCCATAATTATCAGTTTATGGCCAATCTTATTTTATTGATTTCCCTCAATTCCCATTATTTTGAGGCAATCCTGGATATCATCTCACTTCATTTGTAAATAGTATGAATTTATAAAATATAAGGACTCCTCTTTAAAAAAGATAACCACAATCACTATTATGTGTAAATAATAATTCCTTAATATCAAATAACAAGAGTTCAAATTTACATGACTATGTCATACATGTTTTTTTTAATTTTGTTTAATTTTTGTTTTGTTTAATTTTATTTTGTCCAAGTCTGTACACTTCTATTGGTTGCTGTGTCTCTTAATTTTCTTTTAATATTTACATCCTTCATTTCTCTTTTATTTTTGCAATTTATTTGTTGAGTAAAGCTTGTCATTGGTCCTATAGTATTTCTCACAGTCTGGTTTTGCTGAATGCATCCACATAGTGTTATTTAATGTCATCCTGTGAACCCTTTATTTTCTATAAATTGGTAGAATTAAACTAGAGGTTTGATCAGATTCATTCAATTTTTTTGGCAAGAATACTTCACCTGTGGTATGTTGTACTTCTATCAGGAGGTATAACAGTGTGGTCAGTTCTCTTTCTATGATGTTAGCAATCACTGATGAATTGCCTAGATCAGCTGTCACCAAACTTTTTCAGTGTTGAGATCTTTATATCTTCTTAAAAATTACTGATTATCCTAAAAGGCTTTTGTTTATGTGTAAATATCATTGTATGTATTAGTGTTTACTTTATTAGAAATTAAAACCAAGAAATTTTAGAAATGCCTGTTAGTAATTTAAAAATAATAGTAAACCCATTGCATGTTTACATAAGTAACATTTTTGTAGAAACTGTTTTCCAAAACAAAAATTTAGAAGATAACAAAAATTTAGGAGATTGGCATTGTTTTACATTTTTGTAAACCTCTTTATTATCCAACAGAAGAGACAGCTGGATTTTGATATCTGCTTTACCATTCAGTTTGTTGTGATGTTACATATCATATAGCCTTTGGAAATTTCATGCACTCATGAGATAATGAGGAGGCAAAAAAGGCAGGTAACGTCTTGGTCTTATTGTGAAAATAGTTTTGACGGTGCAGATTTTCTGAAAGGGTCTTGTTGGACCCACAGGGATGCCTGAAGCATGCTTTGGGAACGGCTGGTTTAGACCTGTTTTATTAGGGCTTGCAAAATGGTGATATTCTAGTTCTATCATTCCTTTGTAATTTATTAGCTGGTGTATTGTATAAAGAGAAATTTCCTTTCACCAACTATTTAGTTATCCTGAGATACATTTTGTACAGATAAGGGTAGGCTAAATGCTTGATTCTTTTCCTTTAGGAAAATAGAAGCTTTACTGCATTGATTTTACCATATGAGAAAGAGATAAAAGAGGACCACTAAGCCCCCTTTGTACTAATTGAAACCACTTCCACTTACAAGTGAAAGGAATGCCTCTGCTAATACATTTGAGTTGCCTTTTTAAATTATTAAGATGCAGTTTGTATCTTATAGGTTGCTTGTTTTAGTAGTATATCAAATAACATAACCTCTTTAAGGAACTTGCTTTAGGGGTCTAAAAAGGATTGGAAGCTTCCAAGTTATCTGATGCTTTCACCTGTTTCCTTATAGAAATATTGTAAGTATTAACAGAATGCGAATAGTACAAAATACTTTTTTATTATGAAGTATGTTACTGTTCACTCCATAGAAGGAAAAATTACAGGCTGTGTTACCAGATGTTGAGTTGCTGCAGTTTGATTTTAGAAAACTGAACTGTCTAATCTGTTTCCAGAATTGCTTCCAAAACTTGAGCACTCTTCAAGCAAGACAGGGAGTTGTACTCTGTCATAAACGATAAAACCCAGAGACTAAGACTTGGAATAGAAAGAAATCTGGAGAGAGGAGATGTGTGTCAGAGTAGTGTAAGCAATAGATTAATTAGGCATAATAACATTCAATTCTTGTTCTTAAACACAAATGAAAAGAGAAGGTTGTCTCTTTTTTTTTTTTTTTTTGAGGCGGAGTTCTCACTCTGTTGCCTGGGCTAGAGTGCCATGGCGTTAGCCTCGCTTGCAGCAACCTCAAACTCCAGGGCTCAGGAGATCCTCCTGCCTCAGCCTTCCGAGTAGCTGGGACTATAGGCATGCGCCACCATGCCCGGCTATTTTTTTCTATATATATTTTTAGCTTGCCAGTTAATTTGTTTCTATTTTTAGTAGAGACGGGGGTCTCGCTCTTGCTCAGGCTGGTCTCAAACTCCTGACCTTGAGTGATCCACTGCTTCAGCATCCCAGAGTGCTAGGTTACTGGCCTGAGCCACCACACCCCGCCGAGAAGGTTGTCTTAATTTCCTACTTATGTATTCTTGAGATGAAATGTGAAGTCAGTTTTCTTCTCCCTAAGAATTTTTATTTTAATTGACTTTTGGAATTTTTACGATACAATAGAAATATGTCGAGGTGAGTTTATTGAGCCAGCTATCTATAGATCTTAAAGTATTTGACAGTTTAAATAGTTATTTAATGTGGGTTAGAAGTGGGAAGGATATGAGTTGAAGGATGGAAGGAAGCTGAACCAAATTGAATAATCTGTCAGCAAAATAAATCTTTTCCAGTTAGACTTAATGTCTTGTTTTTGGACCTGATGAAAATTGTTTTAGAGATTGGGACTTAATAATGTAGTTATGGTTTGAAGATATCTATTTTAGTTATATATTTGTAGGCGGTAAGAAATTATTTAAAAAATTTCTTTGAACAAAATCAGGTTTTTTGAGAGTTTTATGTGAAGCACTAACATTCCATGGAAACGTATCTCAGTTTAGAAAAGAAAATAAGTTAAACCTTTTCTTGTATTGTTTTAGTCTGTTTTTTCATTTTTATTGGGGGTATGTAGTAAACCTCTTCACAGTTGAACCCTAACTTACAAGTATCGTTGACTTTTGGAAAAAGATTTAGTGAATGTGCCCCTCCTTTCAGATTGGAAATTGCAGAGGTGTTGTCTAGTTGTAAAAGATGAATGCAGTGACTGAATGTTTACTTCAAAGTTTAAAAAAATTTTGGCTTACATAAATAGCAGACGCACATTGACTATACTTACACAATTATCAATGTTACCATTTTTTTCCTTTAAAGTATACACTTTGGACCTTATAACAAAAGTCCACTCTGTCCTTAAAATAATTTGATAACACATTTAGCATGTTATCTTTAATATTGTATTTTAAAATGTTGACTTTCTAAAAAACAACATATGACCCAAAACAAGATAATGACATGGGTTTTAAAACATAAACAAAAATGCCCTTTCAGGGCATGTCTCAGTAAATATAGGTTTTAGTGTTAAAAACTTGATAATTAAAGTTTTTGGTAATTAATGGTCTGAAAGCATGCTATGATCCTAAAGGGCCAAAAATTAGAGAACACTCTAAATAAGACACTAAAGAAACCTTCTTTTTGAGTGTTTAATTTGCTATATAATTTTTTTTTTTAATTGAGGGAGGGTTTTGCAGAGATGGAGTGAAAGAAGAGGATCACTCTGATTCTCATCCTTTATCTCTAAATCCTTTTGTGTAATGAAAACTTCAAAAAAAGTTGGGGTATCGTAGCAGGCCCCAATCCTTGAACTGGCGGTCTCTGCCTATTTTAGGATTTGCTTTGTATAGGTCTGAAGAAAATAATCCTTATGAAAAGTAGGAAAATTGTCCAACATTTCTCAGTATGTATAGTTATTTTTAAGGGACAAATTTGGGTTTGCCTCTTAGAGGGATGCAAACTGCAGTGAATTCTAGTTCAATGCGGCAATGAGGTCCATTAGTAAGGGGCCAGAGTTAGAATGTGAATGGAAACAAGAGATTAATAATTGCAAGATATCTAGATTTCCTCATATATTAGATACAGTAGCAATTCACAGGGCAAGGACTAAAAGATCTTGGACTTTTCTGTAGCTTTATGATTCTGAGCAAAGTACCTAAATTCTCTGATCCTTGATTTTTTTTTTTTTTTTTATTTGTTAGACTATATCACAGCCTATTCCCAGGGTGGTTGTGAGGATCAAACATGTTATCAGTGAGAACTATTTTGCCAAATGTAAAGTGTTATCCCTACAAATGATTTATATTACTGTTTCCTGCCCTGAATGTTCTGGATCGTTTAAGCACTACTATGCTTATCAACGAGATTTTTCTGTAATTCAGATGTGTCCTGAATTCCAAGTTAAAATAGGGCTTTTAGAAAAGACTGTTTTTTAGTTTGAGAAACTTTTTTAGCATATTTTTTTTAAAGTGATAACTGTTAGGTTATTTGAGGTATTTTTATTTTTACTTTTTGCTGCATTTCCATTTTACTTTATGAATATGATTAACCAGCTGTAACCCTCTTATAAGTCATTCAACTGTATAATCTCTGAACCCTGCTTAGGGTATGGCCCTAACTGATTATATTATCATTTACTGATGACACATAGGTTTTTCATAGACACTTACTGAAATAAGTGTTCATGAGGATGAGGGGAATATGCTGAAAGGAGATGGTTTTGGTGTAACGTACACAATGATGTTTTTGAAATTGAACTTTTTCCTAGTTTTAATAGGGCTTTAAATGTTACATGTTACTAATACTAAAAAATTTTAAAAGTAAATAAGAAAACTATCTTTTTATAGCTTAAAAAGATATATTATCTTAAATGTAATAATATTTCTTAAGAGTTATATGCCCATGATGAAATTTCAAATAGTGCAGACAGCCATTGTTAATCATTTTCTTAAGTATCCTTTCTGAGATATTTTCTACATTTACCAACAGATAGATGTGAATATCCCTAGAGATTTTTCTTTCAAGGTTGTTAACATAATGAATTTGAAATCTTTTGTCATAGTAAGAAGTGTTATGGCTAAGAGTTTGAATTATAAATGCTCAGGGGCAGATTTTTTTTCTTAGCTATAAGTACTCTTTATATTAATTCTGTAGTATGTATGATTACATCTTTTTTAAAAAGTGCAATAAAATGTTTTTAGGCCATCCTACTAGATATGTTGAGTCTGGATTTTAGGGAAGAGTTCTGGCCTATATATAATGGTTTGGAGGTAGTAAGTCTATCGAGTGGTTCTCAAACTTGAGTGCAAATCATTACTTGGACGGCTTATAACAATACATTGCTGGGGTCCACCTAAACTTTCTGATTCAGTAAGGCTGGGTTGGTGGTCTGAGAATTTGCATTTCTCACATGTTCCCAAGTGATGCTGATGCTGCTCTGGAGATCACACTTAGAGAACTGATTATCTGTATTATTCAAACCAAGTCAGGGTAGACAGATTACCTAGAGAGGTAGCTTAGATATAAAAGAGCTTAGCTGAGTGCTGAGCATGTTTAGTTAATGGAGGCAATGGATAGATGTGGGTGAGGTCCTGACCTGGAGGAGGAGAACAATTAAGTTAGTTAAATAAATTTGGAAAATCCTGTGTATTATACCATCTCTATTAGGTTCAGAATGTAGACATACTGAAGAATTTGAGAAATTCCTGAGGAAAGAAAAGCAAAGTTTTAAAGTTATGTGTGTGTGCCTGCCTTGAGAGCAGAAGGAAGGGGTTGCAGTAGAAATTAATTCTGTTCTAAAGCTGGCCAGGGGAGGCAGGAGTGGTATTGGCAAAAGGGAAAGTCATCGTGTTTATTACAAAAAGAATATGGTACCAGCAAAAAGGTTCTAGCAAGCAGGATTTCCCAATTCTAAATTCAGTTTGCCTCTGTTTGAATTCCAGCCGTGTTTGAGAATCATTGACTGCTACAAGTATTTGTGTTTTTTATAGATGAATGCTTGACAGAGTAAGTACCTGATTAATGAATTGTCACTTTACCAAATGATCTTTTTTGGTTTCTGGATTGATGATGTACCATCGAATCATTTTAATTTTGCTAATGCAGAGGTTTATGCTTTTTGTATTTATTATTTTGAATTACATCTTTTTATATTGAATCTCACAGTTTTATTCTAATACACAATAAAAGGGGAGTGAGTAAAGGCCTTCTCTTTTAATCACTTTAGCAGATTATGTAGGCATGAATGTCAGGAATTTGTAGCCTCCAGTTAAGTGAAACCCTTGTTTATGGTGACCATATAGGGTTTCCTTGTCTGGTTCCATAGCTACTACCACATGTGGCTATTGAGCATCTGAAATGTGACTAGTCTTGAGATGTGCTATGAGATATAAAGTACAACTGGATTTTGAAGACTTTCTATGAAAAAATAGTAATATTAAGTTATTATATTAATAATATTAAAGTACTAAACATCTCAATATGTTATATGAATTCCATGAAATGATACTATTGATATATTGGATTCAAAAAGTATTAAAATTAATTTTGCTTTTTTTTTTTTTTTACATTTTTAATGTGGTTACTAGGACATTTAAAATTACATGTATGTTTTATAGTTTATTTCTGTTGTACAGCATGGGTCTGAGGGAAAGAAAATCACAATGGAAACATCCAACTTCTAATATTCCAGCATTTATCAGTGGATGAAGAACTTTTAAATGGAAGGAAAAAGGTGAACTAGATATGAATTATATGCTATTATAGAAAGATAACATAAGCCTATTAAAAATTGCATGGCAAAAGCAGTTTGTGTAGGTATTCTAGTATAGTGATAGAAAATCTTTTATAAATGTTGATTATAAAAGCAACTTTTTATTTGGAAAAAAAACCAACCATTTATTACATGAGCCGTTTCCTCAGGAAGGTGAGTCATAGTTTTAAAAAAGTCATTAATACTAATTTATGTAGATAGGGCTGGCAGTGTGATATGCATATGCAGTATCTGATTTGATATTCTCATTTTTGATAATTGTGGAAAAAGATTTAGTTTTATGTTTCAAACTGTTGCCAAACACTGCTGAGTGGGAGAGAATATGGTTCTATATCCCAAAGGACTAGAGTTGTGCCAGTATAGTCACTTAATTCCGTCTCCTGTTCACCTTTACCCCCATTTTTGAATACATTTATTGCTCTAGGAATATGTCATATAAATACTATGCCTCTGCAAACCATGTTGCCATGGTGTGTTTCCTACAAGGGTTTGTGTACCCATAAGAAATACAGCTTCTGAGAAAGTGGAAATCTATCAAATCAAGTCTATCTTGAGGGCCTACTTTATGCGTTCTGAACATACCATAGGAGAAGATAATGCTGCCCCCTGTTTTCTTTTTTCTTCTTTTACACTACCTCTAACTATTCTTATTTGGAGACTAATTCTGTTACAAAGTTTCTCTCCACAACCTCTACCCAACCCCTATAACCAACACAAAAGCTTTAGGGCTGAGGTCCCCAACACCCCAGCCAGTCAGTCCAGTGTGTGGCCTGATAGGAACTGGGTTGCACAGCAGGAGGTGAGTGTGGGTGAGCCAACAAGGCTTCATCTGTAATTACAGCCACTCCCCATGGCTGGCATCACCACCTGAGCTCTGCCTCCTGTCAGATCAGTGGAGGCTTTAGGTTCTGTGTTGTGGTGAGTTGTATAATTATTTCATTATATACTGCAATGTAATAATAGTAGAAATAAAATGCACAATAAATGTAATTTGCTCGAATCATCCTGAAGCCATCCACCCATCCCAATCCATAGAAAAATTGTCTTCCATGAAACTGGTCCCTGGTGCCAAAAAGGTTGGGGACCGTTGCTTTAGGGTTTATAAGTTGCAACTTTTAAAAACAAAATTTTAATTAACAGCACTTTAAGTATAGCTAAAATAACCACATTCACCAAATATTTAATAGTTCATTGCAGATCCCAGGTCCTAATCTCTTTTAGCCTTAATTTCCTCACTTGTAATATGGGGCTAATACTGATCTCTGTGTTGATATATGTATTAATATTAATAATGACGACAGTGGTAATAGAAGTTAGGTTTTATTGCTAGACATTCTAAGCCCTTTGTAGTTAGTATTATTACTACTCCTGTTTCATAAATGAAGAAATTGTTCCTTCCGGGATTCAGATCCATGTACTACTGTTTTCATTGAATTTATACCCTAATACCCTTGACTTCTGTGTTATTTAGCCCACCAGGTGCTCTTTAAATGATGGGTTAAAAATAAAGCCATAACAACAAAAGCTGATTTAATGGAAGGAGCAATAGTTAAACAAGAAGTTAAAAGGCTAAAATATTTGCACAAGGCCATTCTGCTAGGACATGAGTTAGAAAAACAGATTCAAGCGTTGGTCTTTCTAGAATATAGACAAATGATTTGATCACTTACAGCCTAATCTGCTTCTCTGTAAATGTAGAATAGCCATCTTGGAGGGATTGGTTAAATGTAACTGGGTTAATAATGTAGTGTCTGACTCACAGATAACTTAATGAATTTTAGTGATGATTAGTGTTAGATATCTAATGACAGGACCTCTATAACAAATTGTTTTTTCACTTCAATTCACACTTTGTATTTTGAAATACCATCCTTTTAATGATATAAAAAACTTTTACTGATTTTTTTTTTCTTGAATTTGTAACTTTTTGGCTTTTTCTGCCTCATTGTCATACACATTTCACTAGTTTGTGGCCTCCTTGTGAAATTAGTGTTTAGTTACTGTCATTCTTATTAAGACTTGGGCAGTCCTTGCTGTAAATACTTGTGAATTTGTATTGTGCCTTCTCTTTCTGGATCTTTGTACTTTTATTTCCCTTTTTAGACCCCCCCCCCCAACTTCTGTTTTATATATTTTCTTCGTGTTTTGCAAATGATCTTTATTCAGTAAACAATTTTTGGATACTACAATATATCAGGTACTGTGCTAGGTGATAGGCATACAGTCATGGATTTAATGGAGTCCCTTCCCTCTGAGAAGACAGACATTAAATAAGTGGTTGTGAGTGGGATGAGTGTTACAAAAGGATAGTATAAGAGCAGTGCTTCTTAAAGTGTGGTTCTGGGTCTATCTGTATCATTACCCAGGGACTTGTTAGAAATGCAAATTCTTGAGCCTTGCCCCAGACCCACTGTTTTAACAATCTCTTCAGGTAGTGCTGATGCATGCTAGAGTTTGAGAACCTCTAGTATAGGCTGTTAGGAAAGTTTAGAACAGAGGGAGGTATTCTTGTCTTGCGAGGTGTGGTGGTGGTGGTGGTTGTAGTATGTGTATGAAGGTTATCCCGAGGAAGCGATTTTTAAGCTCTGCTTTATTTCAGTCTCCTCTCTCCCTCTTTTTCTCCTTCAGTGCAAGAAGGAGACTTAGCAGTTCTCTTTCCATTCTGTCATCTTGAATTCTTGTGTGGCACTTAATAATTCCTTTCATTCTCTGCCTCATAACATTTTCAGTTGATCGGGAAAAGACCAGATTCCTGTCAATGCCACTATGAAGTTTATGCAAGGAAAAAGCATTTTACCTGTGCAGTTTCCTGTTTCCCTCAGTTCATTTCCCTTGGCTACTCCTGATGGGTAAATTGGTCAGAGATTAGATGGCTCACTGTAGCTGATTGCAGAGCTTCAAGTACTACTAACATTTATAAACCACTGTGTCTGTGATATATTTGCTTAGTATCTTTTTTAACTCCTGGGCTCAAGCAATCCTCTTGCCTCAGCCTCCCGAGTAGCTGGGACTACAGGCACGCGCCACCATGCCCGGCTAATTTTATATATATATATTAGTTGGCCAATTAATTTCTTTCTATTTTTATAGTAGAGACAGGGTCTCGCTCAGGCTGGTTTTGAACTCCTGACCTTGAGCAATCCGCCCGCCTCGGCCTCCCAGAGTGCTAGGATTACAAACGTGAGCCACCACACCCGGCCCTGCTTAATATCTTTTAATGGCTAGTTATGTCTACTGAACTATTAACATAAGCCTCACACTAAACATAGGGATATATTGTTTTCAGCATTTTCTTTTTACTATTATTTCCTGCACTCTTGTCTAATAACATAGTTGGTTAAGCAGGATGAAACTTTTTTTCCCCTGTGTCTTTATTTCTTTCCTTACACCCTTAATATCTCTTCTTTTAGATAAAAACTACTTTTGAGGAGTGTGTAGTCTTTGAAACCCAAATATTTTCTTTTGTTAAATATAAGAAAAGCAAAAAATGTAAACAGGATGGACCACAGACAAAATCTTTTACAAATATCACAAAATAATTTTTAAAAACTTGGCTGATGTTGTTTTTATCGATAGGATTTTTACTTTATGTGAACTCTCAAGCTACTAGAGTTTACTTTCTTTTTTAGTTGTATAAGAATACAATAAATATTCTAAGTGACCGCAGAGATAGAAATGTACATAGTTGTAAAGTGGAATTTACTGTGGAAAGATTGTTGTAACAGTTTATACTTACTGAGGAATTGCTTGGTTTGGATAATATGTGGACTAGTGGACTTTTTCTAGTCGTATACTACTACTTTACAAATGGCGATTGAGCTGCTAACATGAGGTAGAGGTCAGAAGCAGTGTTTTTAATGACCAGAACAAATAAAGCCAGTATATGAAATTATATGTTATAAAAGTATATTTCATATACTTCATAAAATATATGAAATTATATGTTATATTTGGCCTTCTACATTTACTTATTTCATCCAGTGTCTAAAATGCCCCTGCTAAAATACATTTCAGGGATTTTTTTAACTTGAGTTTAGATTTTTAAAAACATGTATGCTAAGTGTCAAGAAACCTGATAAGTAGAATCTAGTTTAGAACTTTTTTTTTTCATTTTGGAATATTTAGTAAATTGAATCTGTAAACAATTAGAATAAGCAATTAAATAGCTTTTTTGTATTTATTTACTTTGAAAGATTACTAGTTTATTCTCTTGAAATTTTAGTGTTATTAACATACATCTATATTTGTTTTGAAGATTATTTGCTAAATTTAATTTACTGAATTAAACTCTTCATGTGTGCTGATGATGTACATCTGTATCTAAACATGAGTTTTTATACTAACACAAGAGAAAAAAGTCTTGTTTCTCTGTGTGGTTGTCTGATAAGAGGAACACCAACAACCCTGTTACTCATTAAAAGAGAAAAGCTGGAAGAATTTCAAGTATTTAGTGTCTTATTAAATTGAGATGAGACGATAGACCTCCAACTTGAACTTTTCCTCATGCTTAATGAGTGTATGCATTAATAACTCTTCTGATTTTATTTCTCTTAAGTGACTCAGTTAAAAACAACTATTATGTTGAATATAACATATTAGTTAGGAAGGTGCTAATGCCAGATGCAAGAATCTCTTGGCATCTAGGATTCATGGTTTTTCTTAACTGTCAAATCTAAATTAAAAGTTTCTCTAGATTTTTTAGTCTTTCTAGGTAAAGTGACACAGATTATTGGATAAATAATAAGGGCAGCTTGCCTTGGTGCTCTTTACCTACGTCATAATTTATATACCTACGTCATAATCTTCCTCCCTTTTTTCTATACCTACGTCATAATCTTCCTCCCTTTTTTCTGTACTCAGCTTTTTTTAGACCTTATCTTATCTGACTTGGTAGATCTCTCTTTCATTTTCTTTCCCTGAGAGAAATTTTTTTTTTTTTGTCATCGATGATGCCACATTTTCCAAGTTTCTCCTCTAATTCTTTGAACATTACTTTGCAGTCTGTTTTCTGCCTTAAATGTTGGTATTCGTTATGATCCTATTCTAGTCTCTCTTTAGACTCTATATAGGATTTCTCAACAATCTCAACTATTCCCATAACTTCAGTTACTGTATGTATGCTGATAGTTTTTATTTTATTGGGGTATAATGACATGTAATAAACTGCATTTATTTGAAGTGTACAGTTTGACACGTTTTGGCACATGTATATACCCATGAAACCATCATCAAAGTCAGTATACTACATGAACAATCCATCCCCCACAAAAGTTTACCTGGGTTCCTTTGTAATCCTTTCCCCGGCCCAAGACAACCACTGATATCTCCTTTCTGGCACAGAAAGGAGATAGATTTCTTTGCATTTTCTGGAGATAAATGCAATCATAAATGATGTACTCTTTTTTTGTCTGGCTTCACTCAGCACAATTTTAAGATTCATCCACATTTGCACATTGCCTGTACCAGCTTTATTTAGGTTTATTCCCTCTAATTCTTTCAGATGGGTCTCGCCCCAGGCTTGGAGTATTTCCTCATGTGCATGATATGCTGATCAATACTTAGCTTAAATCTAAAGAGAAATCTCTGCTGTTTTTTCCTCTTTAGAATTCTGACCTGCAAACTCCAGTTACCTTGGCCTTCCTGAACTCCAACTATCATCTCTTCAATTCAGGGAGATTCCTGGGCTTTGCCCAGGTTCTTCCTCATTGTGCTGCCTTAATTGCAGAGCTCACCTGGTTGCTTTTCTGTGTCTCAGGGGTCATTGTTGTATGCTGTCTTATTTTCTGTGTCCGAAAACTATTAGTTTATATATTTGATCTATGTTTTTGTTGTATTTCAGGCAGAGTGGTAAATCGGGTCCCTATTATTCCAATTTGCCCAGAAGTGAATGTCATTATTATATTTACTAATCTGTATCTCTAGCCCATATTTTCCTCTCCAGCTTGAGACCTGTGTGCCAGTATGCCTATTGAACATTTCTGCTTTTTTCTAAAACTTTGTAAGCTTTTCTTGCTGAACCTTATTGTTCTTGTATTTTCTAACTTGTGAGAAGTACCACCATCTATCTAGTTTTTCCAAGTCATTGACATGAGTATCTTCCTTACTTCCCTGCCTCACCCCCATATCACATTCATTCATTCACCATATGTTGTCAATTTTAGTTCCTTGATATTGTTCAGATTCATTCCTCTGCTATCCCCATTACTACTACACTAGTTCAGGCCAATATCAGTCACTTGGATCACTGTAGTAGCTCCTAATGAATTAAGTCTGTTCTTCATCTTGCAGTGAGAGCTAGCTTTCAAAACACAAGACTATTCTTATGATTTTCCTGTTGTCCTTAGAAAAAGTCCACAATTTTTAAGGTGGTTCACAAGATTCTTCATGTTTCGGCATTTGCTCACTCTGCCCTTTTGGTCTTTCCTTTCAGATAGTCTATCCTTCACATTCTTGACTTTAGAAATACTTGGGTACCTCTTTTTTTTTTTTTTTTTTTTTTTTTGAGACAGAGTCTCACTTTGTTGCCCAGGCTAGAGTGAGTGCCGTGGCGTCAGCCTAGCTCACGGCAACCTCAAACTCCCGGGCTCGAGTGATCCTTCTGCCTCAGCCTCCCAGGTAGCTGGGACTACAGGCATGTGCCACCATGCCCGGCTAATTTTTTATATATATATATCAGTTGGCCAATTAATTTCTTTCAATTTATAGTAGAGACGGGGTCTCGCTCTTGCTCAGGCTGGTTTTGAACTCCTGACCTTGAGCAATCCGCCCGCCTCGGCCTCCCAAGAGCTAGGATTACAGGCATGAGCCACAGCGCCCGGCCTTTGGGTACCTCTTGTATGATATGCTTTCCCCTCACCTTCTGATCTTAAGATGTACTACCCTTTGCCTGAAGGAATTCCATCCTGAATGTGCCTATTTTATTAGATGTCACTTGTGAAATCTTTCTTGATCCCAGATCTGGATTAGGTAGGTGTCCTCTATCAGCACTCTATTTTAATTGCTTATTTGTATCTTTCACATACTAAACCATATGTGTCATGTTAATTTTTATATTTATCTAAAATAGTGTGACACATATGTGAATTTCTGAATTGGAGACCATATTCATACTTGACTATAAAGACGAATTGAGAGCAAAAACTTGAAATCTTTGTTTTTGACAATCTATTCCTGAGTTCTTAGATTACAAGGGCAGAAACTGAGCTACTCCTTTTCAGATTATCATAATTGCAATATCTCAGGCCTCAGTACAGACTTACAGAATCAGAATCTGCATTTTAACAGATACATGGTGATACATGGGTGCCTTAAAGTTTGAGAAGCAATCTGGTAGTTTATTGTTAATCTTTTTTAGCTACATGTTAAAATCACCTAGGGAATTGATGCCCAGTGTTTAATTTAATCCTATGCTATAGGTCCTGGGCACTTATATTTTGGTAAAGCTCCCTAGGGAATTCTAGGGAAAGCCAGGAATAAGAATCTATGCTTTAGTTTAAATCCTTTCTCATTTTAGTCTGGAATTTTGAGAAAGTGTCAGTTCATATTTAGATTTTGAGCTGCTAAAACTTAAATGTTTGGAGAGTGATGATAAGTAATTAAGCCTGGAGCTAATTGGAGATGTCAGGTTGGGCATTTTAGACCAGTATGCCTAGACTTTCATGTGTACACAAATCACCTGAGGCTCTTGTTAAAATGCAGATTTTGTTTAAAGAGTCTGGGATTTGTTTAAAGCAGGCGTCCTCAAACTACAGCCCATGGGCCACATGCGGGTGTTTTTGCCTGTTTGTTTTTTTTACTTCAAAGTAAGATATGTTCAGTGTGCATAGGAATTTGTTTATAGTTTTTTTTTAAGCTATAGTCCGGCCCTCCAATGGTCTGAGGGACAGTGAACTGGCCCCCTGTTTAAAAAGTTTGAGGACCCCTAGTTTAAAGGCCCGAGATTGTATTTTTAACCAGCTTGCAGGCAGTGTACTAGAAAGCTAATACAGATGCTAGTGAATTTAATAAAAACAAATTTGTACATACTTCTATTTCCTTAACTTTTACTGCAGACTACAGCAGCAGTACCTGGCACCTTAGCAAGTTAAAAAGTTTCCTTAATTGTTACTAACAGAATAAAGACATTTAAATGCTGGCAATCTCTAGTACCCAAGTGGTAACTAATTCCCTCTCCCATGGGGTGGTAAAACACTACCAGAACTAGGCTTTATGAGCAGCTTTCTATGTTAAGAGGGAAAGCCAACTTTCCTAGGGCTTTGGTTGGTTGATTTATGGGAAGGAGTAGCATAGTGCTTTAGCACAGGGAGCAAAAGAGTTAGATATCTTTTGAACCATTTACTTAAAATTGATGGAAAACTTTGTTATATGGAAGTGTTAGGTTTTAGTCTGAAACTATCGGTTCTTAACGTGCCCATGGTGGAAGAATGACCAGAGATGCTAAAGTTAGGCAAGCACGAAAATGAGGTTTATTGAGGAGAGAAAGATAGAATTATAAGGCAAGAGCAAGATATATACAGAGCATGGTACACACACCACAGATGATGACCGGACCCATTGTCGCAGCAGGGCAAGCAAAAGGAAGGGCAAAGAGAGAGAAGCTTGGCTATGGTCTGTGTCTTATTTTATAGTGCCTGAATAGGGACCTCCCTCGTGGTTCAGAGGTCACCATGACATCACTTTAACTGGACAGTTGGGAGTCCCACGACCTGAGCCTTAACTACGCATGTGGGTTCTATGTCATTTTCTAGACTTTATGGTACTCATGTGGCTTGGCCTGTGGGCTAGAGAGTCCTCTGCATTCTCTTGCAGTTTGTGCACTAAGTTCTGATTGGCAGATTTGTAGGGTATTCCCTTCTCCCCCAGGTATGGAGAATCATGGTGGGATGGGACCAAGATGGGGGCAACAGTACCCACTTTTATCCCTAGGAGACCCAGGATCCCTCACTATCTACCTAACATTTCCCACTCTCCATTCTAGAGGCCCAAATCATTGAGTAGGGGCAATGATTTCCTATTAGGGTGACCTCTTATAGGTTCTTTGGGGATCTCTCCAGGGGACTTCAGTGTGTGGTCTTGGTAGATTGTTGTACTTGTAGGTGAGGAGATAGGCGCCAAGGCTGTCAGAGAATGTAGGACCATTTGTTGCTTGATGGTTTCTAGACAGGATGAAATAAATTTAGTCCCTAGGAGACTGGAATCCCTCACTATCTACCTAACAGAAGCACATCCCTTCATATATTTATAAATATATTTATATATATTTAAATATATATATTTTGATACTTATATGTATCTTTTTATATATACACATAGATCACATGTACTGCCTTATTATTTTTGGTCACATTATAACCATTGGATCGAGTAGCCCATATCTTGTCCCCCCCACTTTGCTGGTGCTTTGGTGGAATAGTATTTGTACTTAAGATAAATTTTAAATGCAGTTATGTGTAGCAAAACATATTTATGCTAATTGAGTGGTGCGTGCCCATGTTGTGGGTAGCCATCCATTATTCTAATCACTGTTGTGCCAATAAGAATGCTCTTTTCCTGAGTCATAGAACTGGAATATTCTTCCAGTATGTTCACAAAAATCTTTGTTTTTTCCTGTCTTTTCAGGACTGTCAATTCATTTTTGTTAGTCTTTTCATCTTGCTCTCTCAGGTTTATAGCAGTTGTTTTAACTTGTTTCACTACTTGAATTAAGCTGATCTGACAGTTTGGCTATTAGAGGAACATTTCATATCATTAAGATACAGTAGTATTTACAGTAGTATTCTGCTTGATTTTTTTTGCTATTTACTGCAATATAATAAGAATGCTTTAAATGAGTTCGAGTTTTTAGGCCCAAACTAAAACTTGCAGGATAAAATGGGTTCCCATTGTCTATAATTCAAATAATTTGTCTAACATTTTTGAAGAAAACCAAGAATTTGGATTTGAAATAAAGATAAAATGAGGAGAGCAGTTTTTTAAAAAATAAGCACTGAAAATATTCAAATGAAAAATATTTAAGGAGACTAAAATTGCATCAATTTTTAAAAATTATTTTGTTTTCTATTAGAGAACTGTTCTTTAAAAATAGACCAGTTAAGAATTTTTAAATGAATTGAAACAGGATTTCCTGGAATATTTAATTTAGTCTTTTCTTGCTAAAAGTAGAAATGTGATTTCAAGTACTATGTTGTTGTAGACAGATAAAACTAACACAGGAAATATGTGGAAAACTACCAATAGATGATTTTAATTGAAGTTCTATATTATTTTGTTCTTATACTAGTGATGGAGAACATAAATGTGAAAACTTATAGAACATTTTAAGTTCAGAAAAGAAACTCTTTGTTGAGTCCTAAATCTAGTTCTTTGCTTATAAACCAGGTTTCAGTCCCTCACAAACTAATTTAAATCCTCCCAGGAATGCACAGTGTCCATGCCAAAGATTTTCACATGGTGATTGATGAAAAGATTTGCTGCAGAATATGCATTCTTTGTAAATACGTTTCAGGAGCAGGTTAATATAGAGGTTGGAAAATGAAATAAAAATGCACGATACTTCTTATTTTATGATTGAACTTTTTCCAGAGAGCTTTTGAAAAGACGTATCTTTCAGAATCAGAAATTTGAAGCTTTTCATATATAAGCTTTAAACTTACTTGTATTGAAAGCCTTTCTTTAATCAGCTCAAATCTTCACATCCAACAGGTTGTAGTCTATATTGTAAAGTATATTTAGCCAATGAGTATCTTTGTATTACTTGGTAAATTAAATATTTAAATTCCAGTAATGCTGTTGAAAGCCTTTTTAGTCTCTTTGCATTTGTAAGCTTTATTGCTTTCATCTTTTCTTTCCTTTTTTTATTATTTTTTGTTTTTTTTTTTTTTTTTGGTGAGCACCTGCATTTCATATTTCCTTTTTTTAAAATGTAATATATGCACAATATAAAATTTACCGTTTTAACAGTTTTAAGTGTATAGTTCAAAGGCATTAAGTACATTTTCATTGTTGTGCAGCCATCACCACCATTCATCTCCAGAACTTTTTTATCTTACCAAACTGAAACTCCATGCTCATTAAATAATAACTCTTCATCCCCTGCAACCACAGCCACCATTCTACTTTCTGTCCTTGTTAATTTGACTACTCTAGGTACTTTTTAATGGAACCCTATAATATTTGTCCTTTTGTGACTGGCTTATTTCATTAAGCATAATGTCTTCGAAGGTTCATCCATGTTGTATGTAGCATGTGTAAAAATTTCCTTCCTTACTGGAGCTGAATAATATTCCATTGTATGTCTATAACACATTTGTTTATCCATTCAGTGGTTGGTTGATGAATACTGGATTGTTTCCTCTTCTTCCCTTTTGTGGCATAGATTGTAAATACTGATTGTATCAGTGCCTTACAAATGGTTCAGAAATCCACTATAGGAGGGACCAAGGGACTTAAGCATTAGAATTATTCCTTTCCTTTCTTACTTGGTTTTCTCTTTGTCACTTGAGTTTGTTTTACTGGTGCATCCTGGATATGAGAATAGACTGGTGCTCTGGCCAGATCTAAACTGAAATACCTGATGAGGCGCTATATTTGGAGAGATTGAGCTGAGATATGGACAACTAAGACATGCAGTGTAGGATTTAGGTTTGTAAGGGCCGCTTCAAATGCAAATTATGTTCCATAATTTTTTGAGCCAATTCTCTTTTGGTTATAATTTACTTTTCTTGGAGATTGTATATATTTATTATACATATTTACTGGGTATTTGTATTCTTCTCTGAATTGTCCATGTTTATGGTGTTTTCTTAATTTAGTCACTTAGAGTAAAAATTTAAGTGTGAAGAAAAATACTTTACATTTCAGAAATACAATATTTTGCTTTGTTTAAAATTTAAAAAATTTATTTCATGTGGTTATGCTTATGCATTTCCCAGGTACCTATTCTTTCTGTTCAAGGTCATTTATTCTAGTACCCAGGTAGATTTACTTACTGCAGATTTATTACTATAGGATGCATTTGTAATAGAATGCATAGTAATAGAATTATTACTTCCCATTATCCTGGCCTTATTCACACTGCTGTGCTATAATACAGTGAAGACTGCTTTGACATTAAAGTTTTATATTGGGTTCCATAAGTTGTTATTCTTTCCATAAAGCACTTTTATGGTAATTTGCAAATTGAAAGTTGCATATGAAAGCATGCAGTATGAAAGTTTATCTTTTGTAGTATACCTATTAGACTAACATCTGAGCCCGTTGACTAGTTCCACTAAGTCTGAGCTCTCCTTATGGACTCATTTAGAAACAAAGTAAAAAGAAATGGATGCTGATGGTTGGTTCTTCAGGCGTCCTCAAACTACGGCCGGCCTAGCACATTTATCTGGCCCTCTGGATGTTTTTGTCGCTGCTGACTTGTCCCTGGCCCACAGTGCACACTCTCCAATAGTCTGAGGGACAGTGAATAGGCCCCCTGTTTAAAAAGTTTGAGGACCCCCTGTATTAGCTCAACACTTGAGTTTTATGTGAAGGAATAATTAAGATAATATGGCTTTTCATTGCTCTGTGTAACAAGGAGATTTTTAAAGTTAAATTGTGATTGGCTTCCAGTTAAGGAAGAATGTTCAGCTAGAGCCAGTGGTATTTACCAACTGTGCCTGTGAAAACATTCCTTTTACCCTCAGATGCTCACTCAGCCTTCTGTTTTCCAAGTGACATTATTATAGCTTTTAGTAGTCAGAGAAATTAAAAGCATATTTTAAAAGCATGATTAGTAGAGTCTCCCTGTAGTTTCTCAAAGTTACTGCTTTTTATGATCATGCAAGTGTAGGAGGATTTCTGAAAACGAGAGAATTTAAGTTTAATCGCTAAATGTCCTTTGACTTTTTAAGAACACAAATCATGAAAGTATAAAGCATATAGTCAAGTTTTTTGTGTGTTGTTTTTTTGTGGCTGTTTTTAGGTTGCTCAATAACTTCTGTCATTGTTTAATTGAAAAGTGGAAATGTGTTCGTTTAAGAAGTTTTGGGGCCAAGCATGGTGGCTTAAAGTAATCCTAGCACTTTGGGAAGCAGTAGAATCTCTTGAGCCCAGGAGTTCGAGACTAGCCTGGGTAAGGGTGAGACCCTGTCTCTATAAAAAAAAAAAAAAAAAAGAAAAATTGGCTGAGCGTGGTGGTACATACACACCACCTATAGTCTCAGCTATTCGAGAGGTTGAGGCAGGAGGATTGCTTGAGTCCAGGAGTTTGAGGTTGCAGTGAGCTATGATGACAGCACTGCACTGTAGCCCAGGAGACTAGAGCAAGACCTTGTCTCAAAAACGAAAAAAGAAGTTTTAAGTATTCTTTTTGCTGTGATTCTTCATTGACTGAACCAGCAATGTAATTAAGTCCTCAGCTAGGATAAGGTGAACTTAATAATGAATCTGTCCTATCAAATTCATGAGTTTTTTCCTGGGCATAATACCTTCTTGGAATGTTAAATGTACCAAATTGAATTTATTTGCCATCTGTTTACCTACCAGTCTTAAGTCAATTTATTTACTTTATGGATTTTATAAGGATGTTCAGGAATCATAGGAATGATATAAAATTTATCAGGAATTTGATTGTGATACTTGGTTACCAAAGGATTTTTTACCCTTAGGTCACATTTTTTCCCCCTTTGACTTTACCTTCCCCATGACTGGAACCACAAGTAAATGACTTAATTTCTTAGTCATAGATTTTTAATCTGTGAAAGGAAGATTTTGTGTAAAGAATACCTGTTTTGATTATCTAACTCTGCCTAGCACATAGTAGAAGCTCAAAAAATGGTAGTGTCTATCAATATAACTGCTAGTTATAGTCTTTTCTGTCTTATCTAAGTGCTTTCTTATTTTTTTATCTAGTCTATTAGACTGTTTTTAGAACTTTAAATTGTCATAGCTCAAAGAATTACTTTTACTTAATGTCTTGGGGAAAATGTCCCTGAAAAAGCATATCTTTGGTTAACCTACATTATGTCAATATAAATTCCAAAAAACATTTGCTTCCCAAAGTGTGTAAATTTAAAAAAGTTTCTACAATCACATTTGAAGAAGGAATCCTTGATGTTTGAAGAAATGATAGTTTATCTGGCCTTAACTTTACCACTTAATTTAGTAATTGTCTCTACAGTAGTATTCCTCAAAGTTTAGACATGCACATACAGTTACCATTTCTACAAAATGCTTGTGTTAATATTAATTAAACATTTTTTATTTTTTATTATTGGCTAAACAGTATCTGTGAAATTACAGGTTAAATATCCTAGCTATGTTTTTTCTAATATGTATTAAAATAACTACATAACCATTTTGTTATGTGTACTACCTAAGATTTTATTGAATTACCTCTGTTTATTGCTTAAAGCATCCCTGACAGGATGATCATTTAGCCTCTGAAAATAAATCCCTTTCTCCTTTTTCTCTCTTTTTATATAAAACTTGAACATAGTAAATCTTTTTATTTGATGGTAAAATATAGCTTTTTGGTGGACAGGAACCATTATAAATATTTACTATACATAGTAAATCTGATAAATCTAAAAATACAGGGAATATTTATTATACTTTTTTCATTTTAGTGTTTTGAGATCCACGTGAGGAAAGGGAACTGGAAATGCCACTATTTTATATATAGACACTTCTTGTTTCTTGTATGGTTCGTTGCTCACCTCCACCCTTGATTATTACTGATGTCTCAGAGTCAGGCATGTCTTTGGTTCAGTATTTGCAGAGAATAAGCCATAATAATAACATGGGGATGGGATAATAGCCTGGGTGAGGAAATAGAATTATTTCTTCCTATATAGACTTTTTAACCATTCCTTCAGGTTTTGTCCACTGTTTCCCCTTGCCTAGGGTCTTCTGATATTTCCAGTTCCTAAGCCTTTTGTCCAATTCCTTGGAATAATTTTTTTCCTTTTTTTGGTTGGCGTATAGATTTCAGTGTTCTGAAATCTCAGCTCAGCTAAATAGCAATTGTACATCTGCTTTCTATATTCTAAAATTTAGTGGTCATCTTTCATTCTGTTACTTACACATTTTTTGTCATTATGTGCTAATTAAATCTTTTTTTTTTTTTTTTTGAGACAGAGTCTCGCTTTGTTGCCCAGGCTAGAGTGAGTGCCGTGGCGTCAGCCTAGCTCACAGCAGCCTCAAACTCCTGGCTCAAGCAATCCTCCTGCCTTAGCCTCCCAAGTAGCTGGGACTACAGGCATTCGCCACCATGCCCGGCTAATTTTTTGTATATATATTAGTTGGCCAATTAATTTCTTTCTATTTATAGTAGAGACGGGGTCTCGCTCTTGCTCAGGCTGGTTTCGAACTCCTGACCTCGAGCAATCCGCCCGCCTCGGCCTCCCAGAGAGCTAGGATCACAGGCGTGAGCCACCGCATCCGGCCTCAACAGACATTTCTGTTTATATCCTATCAACTTAGTGGCCATTTGAATAAATAAGATATATGAATTATTTGAAGAAATATTTTTATTTCATTCTTAAGTAGCCAAAATTTCTAATGGGATGTGTACATCTCTTGGGTACCGTGCAACTTGTTAAACCTTGGAATCTGATTGGAACCTATACCCTCATTTCTTATTCCACATTGATTTGGGGGTTGGAGGGAGCATGGTTCTTTCTTTTTTGTTTCTTAATTACACACTCAGTATTGCAAAAATATGATAGCATAGAAAGGAATATAACAGGATCTAATTTTGAGACTGAACTGTCCTGAGCTAGTGGTTCCTATAGTATTCCATAGATCCTAAAAGTATTTTGTTTCCCTCAAACTGTCTTTTGAGTTGTCTGTGAGTTCACTGTACTGTTAATGTGCTGTTTGGAAACTCTCATCCTTATTTCAGAATTGGGACAGGATCAGGATTAGGACATGTAAACTCAAATCTGTTTGGAGTCTAAGGAAATTTTAAATTCTAGTTTCAGTTCGGACCTCAGGTAAAGTTGTCTTTTCTTTACCATGGATTTTTAATCTTTAAATTGAAAATATTTTTGCAAACAAAATTAAAGAACACCAAGCTTCTTATTAAGGGAATCATTGATATAAGTAAGGTTATTTTTTTTTTTTTTAAACTTTCTGAAGCAAGGTACTATTTAAATATTGGTTTTTTGATAAAGGGACTAGGAAAACAACCGGAGTATGGAGAAATATGATTTTTATCTAGTGTCCTATTTATATCCTGCACTTAGTGATTTGGTCAACGGTAAATGTGTTCTGAACACTGAAAAAAGGTATGTAAATGATACTTCATGGTTGTAATTGTTAGGCATATAATTTGATCTAAATTATGTAATGGAAAAGGCATATTATGATTATTCAAAAGGCTTTGAAAAATATGTTACACAAGCACATTTTTCAATAAATCTCAGAATTGAAACAAAATTTATTTACTTCCTGTAGACATTTTGTTTTCTGTCTTCCTCATTGTAAAAGTTCTGTCCTTCTGACATATGAGATCACGAACTTAGGATCCTTTTAAAATAAACTAAAACCCAGTGATAGGAGAATTTGGCAATTTAAATAAATCTTAAATTTCAGTTACAAAGAAGAGAAACCACATAATAAGCACATTTATACTGAAGGAATGTTTTCCCTTCTGAGTAACTGTTGTATGTTAATGTTTGATTTGACACATCTGAATCAAGAAAGTAGTATTTTTGTCTTACCATTTGCTTTATACCAAATTGTATGAATTTATAGAGAGGCATGAACACAAATCAAATAGTAGACTGAAAATAATCCATTTTCGTTCATGTAGCTGTTACTTAGTCCAGGGCTGTTGAAATCTTTTTCTAATGATTAAGATTCTAACCAAACATTTACATACTGCTTTCTTTTTGCTATGTAAAATATTGATATTCCTTGACAGTTGAAAACTAGCAGGTAGCCATTTAAAAATATCTCTTTTCATGGAGCTCCAGCTTACTCTGCTTCTACTTTTTCTTTTGTAGATTGGAGCCACAAATATAAAGAAACCCTCAATGAGCTGACTACTTAGTGATTGGTTTCTGAACATCTAGGATTTATAGTAGTTATGTATGTAACTGCTATATTTTATGAAGCTTTTGGGGTAGGGATATAAAATTTATTTTTTTTATTTTTTTGAGACAGAGTCTTCCTTTGTCATCCTGGCTAGAGTGCTGTGGCATCATATAGCTCACTACAACCTCAAATTCCTGGGCTCAAGTGATCCTCCTGCCTCAGCCTCCTAAGTAGTTGAGACTATAGGCATGGGCCACCATGCCTGGCTAATTTTTCTATTTTTTTGTAGAGACCATGCCCAGCTAGTTTTTCTATCTTTTATAGAGATGGGGTCTTTCTTTTGCTCAGGCTTGTCTCGAACTCCTGACCTCAAGAGATCCTCCCATCTTGGCTTCTCAGAGTGCTAGGATTACAGGCATGAGACATTGTGCCCATCCAGGGATAAAATTTTGTAAAAATTTCTTGTTGAACTGTCAGAATTAGCTGGCTTTAAAGTTGTATTAGTAGATTTTCTGACACTTACATAGGCTTTGAAAGGTTTTTTTAAACTATATTTCTGCTTTCAAATAGCATTTAAATGCTCATTTGAGGGAGCTGTACATTTCGTTGAGAAGATTTTCTTGCTTTCTATTAGACTTTTATGAGCTGTGACATGAAGCCAAGAACCAACTGAAGTTTGTGTTACACCTTAAATTTGTTATTATATTTTCATTCTTTGAATGTTAAGTATTTTGGTTCAAATCTGCAGGGTACCAAACTAAAGCAGGTAAGAATTAAGAGTGCTGTACCCTGAATTGATAAATATCTAACTTCCTTCTGTCTTCTCACTTCCCTCCCATTCTCCCTCCTTTCCTCTTTCCTTTCCCCCTCTGACATTTATTGAGCTGCTACTATATGCCAGGCACTTTGCAAGGTGCTGGTGAGTAAAAGATAAACAGTGATTTTTATTGTTAAATAATGTAGACTATAAGTATGCAAAAAGTGCCTGAAAGCAAGATTTGCCTTTTTGTAATGCAAAATGTGAATTGATTCTAGTATAGGAATGTAGCAAGAACCAAAAATAAGGATATTTTCTTGAGCCTTAAACAATATTCAAAAATCCTAGATGGTGATTTATTTTAGCCTCAAATGAAGAGCTGGTCTGTTTTGTGTTATTTTTGAGTTGTTGATTCTAATGTAGAAATGAGTTTGTATTGAATACTATTACCTCAACAGTAGCTTGCTATAATAGATATGATGTTTTATCTCCCATATTTTAGGTGTTTTGTATTTGATTCCAATAAAATCAGCAGTCATATGTTGTTATAGACTAAGTGCTGTCTCCCAAATTCGTATGTTGAAGCCCTAACCCCCAATACTGACTGTATTTGGAGATATGGCCTTTAAGTAGTTAATTAAGGATAGATGAGGTTGTGAGAGTAGGCCCCTAATCCAGTATGATTGGTGTCCTTATAAGGAGAGTTGGGGCGGTAAGACACATACACACACACACAGCCCCACCCCCCCATACCTAGGGATGCATGTACACAAAGAAAAGGCCAGATGAAGATCAGTAAGGTGAGGAGAGAGGCCTCAGGAGAAATCAGACCTGCCAGCACCATTGATCTTGGACTTCTAGCCTCCAGAACTGTGAGAAAAGAAATCTGAGTACTTTAACCCACCCAGTCTGTGGTATTTTGCTATGGCAGCAATAGCAAATAAATACCTATGCCCTAATCTAGGCATATATTTGGTAAACCAATTTTTCTTCTTGTTTTAAAGTTTTCTACAATTACAATTTACATTTCAATCTTAGACAGTTCTCAAGTCCTTTATTTCTTTCAAATATATGGATTCCCAGAATGATGTAGCAGATTTTGAAAAATGCTAATTTTCTTTTACATAGTCTCATCTATTAATATTAGGCAAGCATATATTGAAGGTGTCTTAGGTAAGTGACTGTAGTTCATTGACTTAGTAATATTTTTGTTTACTTTTTATATCCTGGTATATTTAGAAATGATAACATTATAGTTTGGCAGAGTTTGCTTTTTCAGTACTATATAGAATAGTGATATATTTTCAATCATTGGCATCTTAGATCCAGTGAAATACATATTTCCATTTTTCTTCCATCCCAGTTCTTCTTGTAGCATTCAAATAAATATTTGTGATTCTTCACAATGATCATGAAAGGAATTGTTATGCAGCTTCCCTTGGCAAATCATTTGACTTTCTTAATCCTATTAATAAACATTGCATAAAATATTGACTGTATTTGAGATCTTGTTGGTATCACTAAAAGTAGAGAACATGCCAGTTATCATAAAATAGTAAATGTGGCCTAATGGTTAAGAGCATAGGCTCTCTAGCCAGATTGTCTTAAGTTCAAATCACAGTTCTATCATTTGTTAGCTGTGTAACTTTAGGCAGGTTACTTAACTTCTTTCAAATCTGTAAATAGGGATGATAATAATAGTACCTATCTCATATGGTCGTTGTGAAGATTAAAAGAGTTATGCTCTGAAAAGCACTTAGAATAGTCCTGGCACACAAGTGCTATGCAGTTGTTAGCTGCTATTGTTATTGTCCGTATATTTGAGTTAATATGAATAGTGTTTTCTTAAAAATTAAAAAAATATATATCAGAGTTAACTGCCTTTCTGTATAATTAACAAAACCGGAGAATTAAGGGTACAAATACCACTTAATGTTATCTAATGAAAGTTAAATGAATCTAACATTTAATGATGGGTGTGTTGTATGGTAATTAGATAAAATAAGGATTAAATTTTTAGTTCTCTGTTCACTTTTTTTAGTTTCTAGCCACTGCCAATGTAATAGAATATACGATTTAGTTATTCCCCTAACCTCAGACTCTCAGATAATATATACACATATACTTACAAACTCCTACTCCATCAAACTATTTTAGGATTAAATTTCTTTAATCTGAATCTCTGTGCTCCCAACTAATCAGTTTTCTTCTGGCTCCTTTCTCTTCTACCTGCTAGAAGTGTGTGCATCCAAAGTATTAATGAGCTTGAGGAGACAGAATCTCTCATGGTCATAAAGGTTGAATTGCCTACTTAGGTTACAGTATGACTGCAGA
Organism: Microcebus murinus; assembly: GCF_040939455.1. Lineage (NCBI taxonomy): Eukaryota > Metazoa > Chordata > Mammalia > Primates > Cheirogaleidae > Microcebus > Microcebus murinus. Next base: position 37,473,234 of record NC_134113.1, read on the forward strand.
CCTGGGATAGAGGAAGAAGATATAGCAAAGACTGAATCCTTGAGCCTTGAGGTGGAGGGATGGGAGAGAAATGGAAGATTTAGCACTAAGGGAGTCCTAAGGAAAGAAAATGAGGAGTCTTTCCCTTGGTGGATGGGGAGCAGGCTGTAGGCTAAAGTAGTTAACTTGTAAAGTTATTCATTTATTTTCTTGATATTTCTTAAGTACCTATGATATGTGCCAGCCTTTGTGCTAAATGTTAGTTTACATTCAAGGTCAGTTTTAGTTTGTTTTATATAGATATAAACTTTTAATTTCTTGTGAGGGCAACAGTTCTTAAAAATGGAAGTATATATTGGTATGAAAGATTTATATGATAAATTTAAATTATTTTTAGAGGGAGAGGATTTGCGTAGAAGCCCAAGGGACAAGGAGATTTAAACAAGAATGTAAATCTTCTTTAGAGGGACCAGATCAAGGTAGCTGAAGAAAGGCTGTGAATACTGGACTAATTAAATATCATAGTCAAAAGCAAAAAAAATAGGTATTTTAGGTTTCTTTTTTATTCATATTATTGATTCTCTAGAGGTGTAATCAATAATTTGTGAGTTACTGAAGTGAAGAGAGCACTGTTTATTTTTCTAACCTTAACACTAAGCTTGTTTAAAAGCCATCATTGATATACTTAAGATAAAATGTATTTTAAGTATTTGCCTGTTTTGATAGTTTCTTCTGAAGATAATCTTTTTCCTTATACTAGTGCTTACTTTGTTTTCCTAGCATTGTTTGTGTGACTCGTGTTGAAGAATTTTTATGTTATAAATACTTAGGCCTCCTACTCCCAACTGTTAAGTATTAAAACAAGTCTAATTAGGTTGAGATGGCGTGGTGGATAATGAAAGAGTTTATAATATAAAACTGAGGAAAGAATTTTCATCTAAAAGTAGTATGATCCTAGAGTTTTCCTTACTAAGTTTAGTAACAGAAGAAAAAAAATTCTAGTAGGGAGAAAAAGTCAAATATAGGTGTAAAATATCAATAAAGTTATGTTCAAATGTAATTGCACAGTTAATATCCTGCTTGTCAAAATTTGTTTCTGAGTCACCTGTTAGAACAATTAAGGGACATGGGATATCCCTCCATATTATTCATTCCAAAAGTAATTAGACAGTTTGCTGAAATTATTGATGAGGAAGTTTTCATAGTAGAATTTAATTCATAGCAGTAATACTCTTTAAATTAGCTAATATTATTACATATTAGTGCCATTTGAGGTCTTAGAGTCTGCATTCTGAGCCAGACCTTCAGCACTTATGTGGAAATCCTTTTACATATATTTATTTCATTTATTATTATGTTTCCTACAATATCTGTTTTAAACTTTTAATCTGCCTCATGCTCATTACCTTATCCTAAACTTCTGCTACCCATGATTGTCAGCAGAGGAGCACAATTACTTCTCAGATAAACTGGAGAATGCTCAGTTAGAACTCCCCGAGTTTTTGTTTGCCTGTATTTTCTAACTTACCTGTGCTTAAATTCATCTTAAGAGCTTTCCTTGCATTTTTAGTGGAAGAAGTTTATCCTTTCTTCTGTACCTCTGGCCCTTTGTTTTATCTTGTATATCCCACCAGTATTTCAAATGTTCAATACCAAACTCCATCATTTCCCCTCTTAAATTTTCTACCTACATGTATAACGTCACGAGCTAGTAAAGTAGATGTCATCTTGTTACTGCTGTCTTTTTTCTGCTTTTGCCTCTCCTCAATCCGGTCAGATTCTACTTGTTTGCTATAAGTCTAGCCATGCCTATATTTACTTTCATTTCCTTAGTTCTAAGTCATTGGTAACCTCTTCAGCAATAGCCCTATTAATGTGGGTACCACTATGGTCCCTATTTTGTAAGGTCACACTACTAGTAAATGTCAGTAGTTTTATCCAAATAATTTATACATGAATTGAAATGTATTGAAATAAGTATTCTATTAAGAAAATCTATTGACTGGGATAGGCTAAGAATTTTAAAAATGGATAAAAAGAAGGGAGCTGCTTGATATTATTAATTTATAGTGATAAAAATAAGGTGGCTCAAATATTAATATCGTGGTACAGAATTGAAGGCTAAAAATGTTATATAGTTTTCAAAAGTAGCATTTTGAATTAATGGTGAGAAGATAGATTTAGAGCCCCCGGGTATGAACCCAGAAAGAAGGTGTAGGCAGTGCTACTCCCATAGGAGCCATAATTCATGCAACCCACTGTCAGTGCTGTAGCCCCAGATGATTCTGAGTACTTGGCTAGAATAGTTGCTTGCTATCAAAGGAGAAACCCATAGATTCCAACTTACTATATGACAAATTAAATATGGGATAAGTTAAAATAAGATAGTAAAAATTAGGAAATATGTGTTTACTAGATGTTAGAGTGGGAAAAACCTTTTCTTAGCATAAAAAAGAAAAATCTCAAAAGTTTAGAAATACTAAGAAAAGGAATAAACCAATATAAAAATTGACAAGATGACATTAGTGAAGAAAGTAAAAATTCATAAAGAAATTTGTAATGCCAATAAAAATATGACAAAAGTTCATCTTGCTAATAACTAGGATTCAATGAAACCATTATTAAAAATAGGGGTGAGACCAACCATACACAACCTTTCTGGGAGAAATTTGGCAGTATCTTTAAAGAACCTTAAAATTTTGGCCGGGTGGGGTGGCTCATACCTATAACCTTAGCACTCTGAGAGGCCAAGGTGGGAGAATCATTTGAGGTTAGGAGTTCGAGACCAGCCTGAGCAAGAGTGAGACCCCATCTCTATAAATAGAAAAATTAGCTGGTGTGGTGGTTTGTGCTTGTAGTCCTAGCTACTCAGCAGTCTGAGGCATGCGGATCACATGAGCCCAGGAGTTTAGGTTGCAGTGAGCTATGATGTTGCCACTATACTCTAGCCAGGGCAACAGAATAAGACTTTTTCTCAAAAAAAAAAAAAAAAAAACCTACACAAAAATTTACATGAAAGGCTATTTAACTTAGATGTTCCATGACACAGACATGATTAAACAAATCAGGCTGTATTCATGATCTAATACAATGCTATGCAGCTACCAAAATTTTTGTTCCAAATGAAAAGATGATCTAAGTACATTTCAGAACAGGATATCCACAGTTATCTGAATTGAGAAAAAAAGTTCTAGTAGAAAGATTTGTACCACAGTGGTAACTGTTTAAGATTAAGATTGATTTTTATTTTTTCTGTTTTTAAGGTTTTTTGTAATGTAATTAATTTTGTAATTAGGAACAATATTTTTGTTAAAAAGTACTTAACTAAAGTTTATTATTATTTGTTGAAACAGATGAGTGAGAGTCCTGTTTCTCTATTCATGAATATTGCTAATTAGAGAACTTGACATTGTTTAGCCCTTAAATCTGAGAGGATCCCAGGAAGAGGTAGTATGGTTGGATACCAACCATGGACCATGGCTAAGTTATATCCGATAGTATTGCTTATAGAATTTTAATGGTGTGGAAAGGGCTTTAAAACTGTATAAGAATGAAATTCTGTATGTTTTCATTTTCTGGTTTGGAGGGTTAGATTTTCAGATTTTTTATAAGTAAGATTTCTTTTTTGTCCAAAATACTAATTTTTATGTTTTGCTGACTCAGCCTTTGTTTGTTTTTGTTTTTTCAAAGACTGGGTCTTGCTCTGCCACCCAGGCTAGAGAACCTGATCATAGCTCACTGCAGCTTCAAACTCCTGGCGTCAAGCTATCCCCGTGCCTCAGCCTCCTCAGTAGCTGGGATTACAGTGGTGTGGATCACCGTACCTGGCTAATTTTTTTAATTTTTTGTAGAGACAGGGTCTCACAGTGTTGCCCAGGGGCTGCTGACTCAGCTTTTAAATCCATGAAATCAAAATACTACAATGAATATATTACCAAGTTGTTATAAAGCGTAACTAATTCAGTGTGATAAATCAGATTGGTTGCTAATTTACAAAGTTAATCAGGATGTTTAATAATTAGTCTTGAAAATTCACAGATTTTAATTTATTCACTTAGTTCCCAGATTTTCTAATGTAGGGCGGGGTGTGTGTGTGTAGCAGTTTTTCATTCATTGTAACATACATATGTGATAGCTTTTTTCTGCTATCCAGTTAGAACAGAGATGCCATTTGTTCACTTTGCCCATTTCTTTTCACATAGAGACGCTTATTAATTTGATCTTACTTCAATTTTCCTTATGTTGGAATTTTTTTGCTTGTTTAAACATTTCTAAATAAATTTTGGCTTAGGAGCAGTAATAGAAAGTGAGGAAAAGCTAGGCAGAGATTGAGTGATGACAGAATAGTGTATGCTAGATAGAGGACTAAATGGAGGATGAGAATGGTATTACCACAGAAGGAGGCAGATAAAGAAGCAGCAGTTCTGATAGGATTGACATGGTCTCCCTCAAGAAAATGAGTGGAATCTTTCTTAACTCCCCTAGTACCTTTCATGGATATAGTAACTTTAACTTTGGAAAGCACAGACACTTAATCCACATTCATGGTTTGAATTGTGAGATCCCAAACAGATTTTTTTCCCCCCTGTTATGGAGCTTTAATTCTTTTTTTTGTTGTTGTTTCCCTTAAAAGCTTTGCTAAGATCGTTTACTTGATTGTCTTTTAGATGCAATGGGCAGTCATGCTTTTTGAACCATATTTATATGATATATTGTATTAAAATGTAATTGAACTTACTTAACTGTTTAACATTTGCATTTCATTTTAGTTCTGTTGTAGTTCTGTTACTCATTTTGATTTATATTAAAAAAAAGTAGCCCTATTTCCCTTAGTTTGTTAGAACTTTGTAGAGAATTGTTTATATTTGCAAATATTTGTTGAAAAACTAAAACACTTTAGGAATTTGTATGGACTCTTTAAATTAAAATCAGATGTGCATATATTAGGTAAACAAGCATTTGGATAGAAGAGATTGACATTAATTTTTTTAAGGATTCTGAAAAGTAAAGGAATGAGCATAATAGGAATGTCAGTATCATTTAAAGGATTTTATGAACTGTTGTCAGTATTGTCTGTTTGGAGATGAATTAGTTGTCATGTTCATTGGTAAGACTCATTACTTATGGAGGAGAACAAATGTGAAAAAAGAGAAAGGAATGTGAAGCAATATCTAGTTGAACTTTTCCAAGAATTAGAAAGTATATCATAGATTTTAAACTGTGAAAATATCAAAACTTGGCTTAAGCATGTATTTTATTAAAATTTAATTTTATTAATTTTAAATGTTTAAATTGAAATGTTTTTTAAAACTGCATTTTCTTGTTTACTTCAGTATGCATGATTTAGATAAATTATAGCTGTAAGTGATGATTGTCATTTGTGCTTAGGTTTATTCCTACTGTCCAAAAATTCTTATTAATTAAAAAGTTCTATGGAATAAACTGTTCTCCATATATTAGAATCACTTAAAAATGTGTTAATACAAATTGCATTTAAAATAGGCAAATGGTATATTGATTTTTCTGAACTTCTGAATTTTGTGGGATTGTTTTATAAAATTGATAGGAAAAAGCTACTGTGAAATGAATTCTTTTTAGTTATTTCAGGCTGTGAACTTGTATAATTTTTGGATATATTAAAAACCTTTGATCTATAGTAATAGAAATTTTAGTAATAGGAAGCTACTACCTTTAAGATTACTAGGTTAAGTTTATTTCATTTTTAATGTATGTATTACTGTAAGGTTGGTCTTTCAAAAGGGGAGTACATTATGTCATTTTGTTCAAGAAATTGTGATGGTTAGCTGGTTTCTTTGTATTTATGACTTCACATTCCAGTGCCTGCTTAGCCTCAGTGTCTTTTGTCATCTGGTTAAATCACCCTAGTTTTTCCACCAAACATCCTAGTATTTAGTTCAGCAAACACCTATTGAATATGTATAATATATGGTATGTTTTCTATCATAACATATTTGAAATACTGTCGTAATGCAAATATTGTGATGGTGCAGTCTATTGCCTCAAAGTCTTAGAACTAGTAAAACATAGAACAGTGGCTTCCAATATTTTTGGACAGATAAAAATGTACTTTATTAGTGACTGAAATATCATAAATAGTTTTGCTGTTAGTGACATGTTCCAAAATACCAAGCAACTTTTTAACAAATAAGCTTACAAAGATATTCCTGGGTTTTCTAGAATAGCTGTCTTTCTGGAAAAATCCGTGCACATTTTATTTTTTTATTTTTAAATTTGTTTTCTAGTTTTTGTACAAATTTATGGACTGCACGTGCAATTTTGTTACCAACATAGATAACATGGTGGTCAAGTTAATGCTTTTTAGGGTTAAGGCTCATTATCTAACTCCCCCCCCTCCATTCTTTTGTGTCTCCATTATCTATCATTCTGTTCTCTATGACCAATGTGTACACACTTTTTGGCACCCATTAATGAGTGAGAACATTTGATGATTGGCTTTCTGTACCTGGCTTGTTTGAATTAAGAAAACCTCTGGTTCCATCCATGTTGCTGCAGAAGACATAGCACATGTCAGTCAGATCATTTCTTGGCAACATGCTTATCACTTCTAGTAGACTTAATTTATTCACCAAGCTTCAAGAAATCAACAACCCGCTCAGGAAGTACCATGCTGTTATTATAGCTTGAAGGCTGGTAAACTGATGCTTCCCAATTTGTTGTTTTTGCTTAAGATTTCTTTTGCTATACAGGGTCTTCTCTGGTTCCATACAAAGTGTAGAATTATTTTTTCTAGGTTTTTTTTTTTTGTTGTTGTTGTTGTTGTAGAGGTAAAGTCTTGCCATGTTGCCTAGGCTGGTCTTGAACTCCTGGCCTCAAGAGGATTTTCCCTCCTCACCTTCCCAAAGTGCTGGGATTACAGGTGTGAGCCATCTTACCTGTCCTCTTTCTTTCTTTTAAATGTGCTGGTAAGGAAGTCTACATTTATTGAGGGAGTGGAAAGGGAGAAGGTTAGTGTTGAAGGGCTGCATCTCAGAAAATGAAAACAAGGATGAACAAAATAATACCCCATTGCTCAGGGAGTTTATGGATACTTCCCTTAACTTTTACTTTCTGTCTACACTAATCTATGATTTAAAAATTCTAACATTAAACTACTGACATTGAATCCTATGGCAAGGGATTTTTGCAGTCCAGATGCTGAAGAATGAGGAATGATTGCTTTCACAGAGTAGAAGACTAGAGATGAGACCACTCTTTATTCGTTCCAGATCGTGGACTCCTGCTTCTTACATTAAATGGTTGACCCCTTATCTCTGTTCTATATTGAAGAACTGCTTGATTTAAAATTCTTTCTATGCTCTTTCATTCTCTTTTTTTTTTCTTTTTTTTTGAGACAGGGTCTCGTGCTGTTGCCAAGGCTAGAGTGCAGTGGCATCTTCATGCTTACTCTGCATCACAATCTTCTGGGCTCCAGGGATCCTCCTGTCTCAGCCTCCTGAGTAGCTGGGACTACAGGCGCATGCCACCATGCCCAGTTAATTTTTCTATTTTTTGTAGGGATGGGGTTTTGTTTTTGCTCAGGTTGGTCTCAAAATCCTGGCTTTAAGCAATCCTCCTGCCTTGGCCTCCCAAAGTGTTAGGATTACAGATGTGAGCCACTGTGTCCGGCCTCAGTCTCTTTTCTGCTTTAGGACCTCTATCATATATTTTTCATTATTGTGTTTTTACAATAAAACACTTTCTGGAGGGCTGTCCAGAAAGTATCCAGGATCTTGCACCCCTTCACAATAGTAGGTTTTTCTTAATTTAAGAGTAAGTTTCAATTTGTATTCCTCAGTAAAGTTTTATAATTTTTTTCATATAGGTACTATCTGTTTTTTAGTTTATTTTATGGCTATTAATTTTTTAGCTAGCTATTGATGTTATTTGGGGAAGCTGTTTTTTGCACACTTACTGAAAAACTATCTTAAGGAACTCTCAAAACTCTAAAGTATTTTTAAGGTTTTGTTATAAAATTATATCTTCAGAAATAACAATAATTTTGCTTCCTTTCTAATGTTGAAATCTCTTGTTCTTCTTACCTCATTTTATCAGCTGTCACAGAATGATGTTATCTCTTATGTTGGTAGTGGACGTCAATGTCTTATGTTTGATTTTACTTTTAAATTTTGCTTGTATTTTGTCATTAAACATGACACTGTCTATTGTTTTGAGAAATTTTTTTAAAAATTCCTAAGACAGATTATTTTTCTAGTTAGGAGTTATTTCTTTTGTGCCCTGTACTAGATTTCTTTCATTGACTCTGTTTTACACCTAGGATATATCATTTTTCATAGGATCAAATTGCCTACTATGTTGTTTAGTCTTTTAACTTTTGGTTCCTGTTCCTGTTAATCTATACTCTGAATTGCTATACCAGGTTCGTTTTCCAAGAAGAATTTTGATCGTGTTGTACTTATATTCCTAGGAATTGTAGCACTGTGACAGCTTTCCATGGTATGTAGTGAAAAGTCTTAACTTCTCAGGCTATTTATTATTTACGTTCCTTGGTGATCAAAGCATATGCCTTTCCAGTCTTTACCTCTGTCAAGAACTGTGAAGGCTCTGAAATCTCACCCTGCTTGCAAACTGAAATGTTAGCCTGTGTATTCTGGCAGAAGACTGTAGTCTCCTGGGTTAGTCAAGAACAGTTTGGATTCAAAGCAATAGTAGTATCCCAGTATCACAATTTTTCTTGTACTGTTTCCCCAGGCCCCAGTTGCCATAGGTTGATGTGATGAGGGCCAGGTATAAGCAATCTGTTGCATTTCAGAAGACCCTGAACATTCTCTGGAATCTCAGCCTGCTTGTTCCTTTAATTTGCCCTTTCCATTTTGTCTCTGGACTTCCTCTCCAGGGTATCCTAATGTTGTAATACTCTGTCTCAGACAGATGCTTTCTTCTGTATTGCCCGTTGTAGACCTTGTCTTTGAATGTGCTTCTTAGCAAGCTAGCATTCCCTTCATTATGTTCCTCATACCTTTAGATGACCTTTCTTGGTTTATGTGGTGGCCTCAGTGTTTTTCTTGTCTATGCATGATTCCATTTGTTTTCCCTGCTTTACTGTGCTTTGATCAGTGTCTTAGTGTGTCTGTAAACAGTACCTGTGCCTGGGAGGGTCTCTACCAGAACCCTTTAAGGCAGTGCATTGGTTAAGAATGTGTCTAGTTGCAAGGAATAGATAACTCAACCCATAATGGGTACAGTGGATAGAGATTTGTTTCTATGTTGTTTTTCATGTAAAAAGTCTGGAGATAAATAATTGCTGGTGTTGATTCAGTTTTGAGCAATCCTCCTTTGTTAACTTCTGCAGTATGCTCTTTTTACCATCTGTAATTTTTTCTATATCTGCAATTCCAAATTACAATGATCCTTTAAATTACAAGGTTTTCCATAGAATCTTTCCTAACTCTCCAGGTGAAAATACTCTTCCTTTATACTCTTATAGGCAGTATTAAGCTAGAAAGTGGACTTTATCACTAAGTTATCTATGTTTTATGTCTTATCTTCCCTAGTAGACTATAAATTCCATGTCTGTAGTGTATCTTTTGTTACCCTCTGTAAAAGTGCCTTGTTTTAAGGTAGACATAGTCAGTTTTCTTGAATGTATGAACCCTCTGTTTGAGAAAGCCCTGTCACTGGTAGTTAAAGTTTAAGGAAAAGATATGCTGGTGTCGGTGTGAAATGTGGAGGTATGAATTTTAAGCAGATAATTTAATTTATAGGAGTTAAATGTACATGTTGCTGAAAGGAACACCTTTATCGTATAAACTCATTTCTGAATGCACAAATATTTCTTCAGTGTTGTCAAACATATTTTACATACTATCAAAACATTCTATAAATTACATGTGGAAATAAAATGGAAACTTTTTTCTTTCAGTGCTTAGATGAGTATGAAGATGATGAAGCAGGGCAGAAGGAGCGGAAACGAGAAGATGCAATTACACAGCAGAACACGATGCAGAATGAAGCTGCGAGCTTACTAGATTCAGGCAGTTCCTATCTGCTACAGGTGAGTATTTAAAAATACCAGGAAGTCACTAGCTATTTCACAACAATTTTTAAGTTACCATTACTCATTTTTCCAGTCTTATTTTGGTAGCGTCAGCTTCTGTTAAGTATTTTCAGTGGATTAACTGCTGCTTGTCCTTGTATTCAAATACTTTTTGACCTAAGCAATGTTTGGTTCTTACTTTCTGAGCAATGAATATTTGCTGACTGACTGCTTAAGCACATTTAAGCAATATCAAATGTAAAAATATCCAAGAAAAATAATTACCTCCTTAAGAATTAGTAAGTTGAAGTGGGTGGCCAGTTCTCTCTAGGCTGATATTTACATTAGAATTACATAGCAAATAAAAAGTTGAACAGAAAGTTCCTCCAAAGTCAAATGTTTAAACATAATAATAATAAAACACAATATATAATACTGTGACTTTCCAGAAGTATCTACATTTCTGTGCAATTATAAAATAATTTTAAAAATAAAATTTAACTCAGTTTCACTATTCAGCTATAAGAAACAATGGTGATATAGCACCTCTTGTATTTTCCTGGATAGAGCTGGAACCTATTCTAAGTGAAGTATTCCAAAAACAGAAAAATAAGCACCACATGTACTCACCAGCAAACTGGTTTCTCTGATCAACACCTAAGTGCACATATAGGAATAACATTTATTGGGCGTCGGGCAGATGGGAGGGGGAGGAAGGGATGGGTATATACATACATAATGAGTACGATGGACACGCTTGAAGCTCTGACTCTGGGAGGAAGGGGGGAAGGCAACACACGTAACCTTAACATTTGTACCCCCATAATATGCTGAAATAAAAAATTTAACTCAGTTTCAAATTAGCTGTTATATTGGTCTCTTATGCACAGAAAATTTGGAGTTGATGGTATAGGGATGCCTCAGTATAAAGCAGATCACTACAGAATCATTTTATAGAAACAAATTTGGGAATGTTCTTGATGTAATCTAGTCTTAAAGTATTTTTGTAGCATTTTGAGATCTTAAGCTAACTTCATGTCTTTTCAGAGTTCTAGTCTTGAATTTATAAATGCATTTTATTTTGCCATTATTTTATAAGGAATTTCAGATCATTACACCCATCTCACTATTTTAGTGATGAAAAAGATGAAATGTAGACCTATCTGTTACTTTGCAAGATTATGAAGGTATTTGGCAGAGAGAGGCAAAATATTTTAAAGCAGTTAAGAAATGAGGGTGCAAAACTTCTTTTTCCTTTGCTCTTAGAGGCAAATGTATTGATGTGAAGATTGATAGAGTGATGTAGATTTATCTGTCCCACCAACCCCCAAGTTGCTGCTATTATAGATGGTAATCATCACACTTCTAGGAAAGGCAGTAGCCTTTTATAACATGGTATAAGCCAACAAGCAATGTTTCTCTCCAGCAACATTATGTCTGTTTGTATTCTGAAATATCTTTGTATTTATTTGATAAAGTTGAAATTAAATCTGAGCCTTTTCTAGTGAAGACTTTCCACGTGATGAGTGCTTAATTTTGGGGGATTGATACAATACAGTATTTTGATTAAGAGTCTAGACCTGGTTTCATTTCTTGGTCATCCCACTTACTCTGTCATACTCAAATAGTGGCATACTTGAAAAACATTGGGCAGTGGCTTTTAGAAAGAGGGCTGATTTCTTTCTGTAAAATGAAGGTTCTATCCACCCACAGTCTAGTGTTATTCTTAAATATATATGGATATGAAACTGAACTCAGCTGATTTGGGTTCTCTAAAGAGCTTTCTGGCTCATCCAGTTTGTTGACTTTTCTGTAGCTTTTCTCATCTCTTTCCAGGCCTACTCTTCATTGCTCCCATTTTTGTTTGTTTGTTTGTTTTATTAGTAACAGGGTAGTGACTTATTGGTGATCTTGGCTCCAGGTGTCTATTTTGGCAGGATATCTACTTAGGATGAGAGTGAGACTAAGACTCTCCAGATAGGCCTCCAATTTGCCTTGTCAAAGTTGGAGTGGGAACAGAAACTGCTCTGTCTGCATAGTTGACCTCTCTCTGAATTACTATCTAAACTCACATATTCTATTACTCATATAGGATACATATTTGTTTATAACTTCAAATTCAAAAACAACAGAGAGAAAATATTGGCATCATTGGTTGCTTTAAGGCTTTTTTTGAATAGGATAGAGAGAAAGATTTTGTTTCTTAGTATCGTCTATGAATCTGAGCCATTCAATGCAACAAATATTTAAAAATGAAGAATACAATGAGAATGTGAGTTTCACATAAGAGTGTGCTTTGTGAAAGGTTAGAGAATTTTAAGTTTCTGCTTTAAGTTTTTAAAATAATATGGAATGGTGATAATAGAAAATGAGAATTTAAAGAGTTTTATATTTTTAGCTATGATTTTATGCATCTTTACATTTTTCTAGATAATTCCAGTTTTTAAGATAAAAATTAATTTTCTGGCCGGGCGCTGTGGCTCACGCCTGTAATCCTAGCTCTTGGGAGGCCGAGGCGGGCGGATTGCTCAAGGTCAGGAGTTCGAAACCAGCCTGAGCAAGAGTGAGACCCCGTCTCTACTATAAATAGAAAGAAATTAATTGGCCAACTGATATATATATAAAAAAAAAAATTAGCCGGGCATGGTGGCGCATGCCTGTAGTCCCAGCTACCCGGGAGGCTGAGGCAGAAGGATCACTCGAGCCCAGGAGTTTGAGGTTGCTGTGAGCTAGGCTGACGCCACGGCACTCACTCTAGCCTGGGCAACAAAGCGAGACTCTGTCTCAAAAAAAAAAAAAAAAAAAATTAATTTTCTGATTAATACTTGATCAATAAAAAAATTTGGAAAATAAAACATGTAAAGAAAAGCCAAATTACTTGGGTAGATTTGTTGATCTTTTTACTTTTTCTGTGAACTATAATGTTTATTAAATTTTAAACTATAAGCTTAATTTATTTAATAAAAAAGGGTATATAGTCACATGGTACAAAATACAAAAGGCCTAAAATGTGTATGGTGAAAAAATCTTCTTCAGCTATTACCTTCTTCAGCTATGCCTTTCCTGGAGGCAACTAATGTTTTCTTTTCTTGTATATCCTTCCAGAACTAGTCTATAAACAAAATTGTATCTATATCTATGTATATGTATTCCTTTTTCACCTTTTATTCAAACAGTATAAGTTTTGCCTCTTTGCCCCTTTCACTTAACATTGTTGCGAGACTTCTGCAGTAGTACATAAAGAGCTTCCCTATTATTTTTTTTATAAATGCAGAATATTCCATTTTATAGATATACCATAATATTTCTAACTAACTCTTCTCAATGGTCATTTAGGTTCTTTGTAATCTTTTGCTATTATGAATGATGCAGTGTTGAAAAACTTAACATGTTCTTTTGCATATGTGTGTGTGAATCTGTAGGATAAAATCCAAGAACTAGAAATGTTGGGTGAAAAGGAATGTACATTTGTAATTTTGATGTGTCTGAAATATTCTTTGTAGGTATGCATGAGCATTATTTTGTTATTGAAGATTCTTTGTATATTAGTATTTTCAGTAGCATAGAGTTTTTTTTAAATTGTGCTTAATGGTTAACACACATTTTCCATTAATGGAAATCCTCAATAGTTAAATTTTTTTACTATTTTAAACAATACTGGAATAAGCTGAATCTAATTATAACCAAACATTAATCCAATTGAAGGGTATATCACCAGATAACAAGTTTGTTTATAATTAGCTTCAGTTTATATATTAATATCACAGCATTAATAATGTATTCTTTCATTTTATCATATCAGGTTGCAAATCATGATTTTAATTTGTTCCGTTGCTGTGATGATCACTTTGGTCATGTGACTAAGGTGGTGTGTGCCAGGCCTCACTATAAAATCATCCTTTTCCTTTCTGAAGTATTTTGTGGATAAGTGCTTTGAACCATCAAACTTTCTCTATATCTGTCCATCTTTCTATATCTGTCTTTGTTGACTCACTGTTAACTGTATTATCTGACAGGTTATATACCCTATTGGCATCTGTCTTAGTTTCCTATTGCTGCCATACAAATTACTACAAAGTTATGTCCTAAAACAACACAACTTTATCATCTTACAGTTCTGTAAATTAGAAATCTGACATGGGTCTTATTGGGCTTAAATCAAAGGGCTGAAATCAGGTCTGCATCCTTCTTGCATGCTCTAAGGGAGAATCTCTTTCCTTGTTTTTGCTGGCTCCTAAAGGCTAACCATATTCCTTGATCTATGGTCCCCTTCCTCCTTCAAAGCCAGCAACAGCCGATTGAGTCCATATCTCCTTGCATCATTCTGGCCTTTCTTCCAAAGTCACATCTCCCGCTGATGTTCCTCTGCCTTTCTCTCCCACTTTGAATGAAACCTTGTGATTACATTGGGCCCATCAAATGATCCAGGATAATCTCCCTATTTGGGATCAATTGATTAGTAAATGTAATTCCCCTTTTGCAGGTTATGGGGAGTGGAACTTGGGCATCTTTGAGGGTCATTATTCTACCTAGCACACCATCATTATTTATTGATATTAAAATTGTCCCAGATTTGGCCAGTGGTAGCCTCTTTAGACTTCTGTATCTTTTGCCTTATCTTCATCACTTGGAGCACTTTCTCGTTTTCTGGCATAATAACTTTTCAGCCCTGGCTTTGGAAACAGTCATTTCTCCTAGGAGCCCTGATTCCTTTTACTGGAAGATGATATTTTAGAAGCCAAGATTCTGGGCTCTAGATTTCAGATACTTCAGTTTCATTTTGGGGGGATATCACAATTACCAATCCCTCTTTCTGCATAGACCTACAAAATGTGTGTGTATGTGTGTGTGTGTGTACATATATATATATGTATGTAGCCTGTATTTACACCCCCCCCTCACGATCTGCTCTCTGCCTGCCTGACTACCTACCTATATCTATGTAGGTATTGAAACAAATTTATACCTCTACTTCCAATTCTAATCTAATATCACAGGCTTTATTCTAGTATTTGTGATTCCTTTTTGTGACATTGAGAAACTTGCTTCCCATTATCTTTAATATGTTTCTTATTCAGTCTTTTATGTCTATTAATAGTAACCTATCTCCCATTGCCACCTCTTCCATGCTTATGCCTTCCTAACCACAAGTGGGTTCTGACATCACATGTTGGCTCTGCCTGTGCATGAACACTTTCCTCAATTTTTTCAGGCTTGGGCATCTCATGCCAGGCTGCAGGATGTCCTTTACTTGGCTTAAATTTTGTCATTCTTTGACAGCCTGCTCTTCCCTAGGGTTTCTCTTTGTTCCTGCTCGGACTCTGAGACCTCATACTGGATTGGTCCTCCATGGGGAGGCCTCCTCAGGTTGATTTAGGTTTTGACATCTCCAGACCAGACTGCCACTGCATGTGGACATTCACTTCATCCTGCCTGAGCTCTGGCACAAAACACCCCTTGCCAGACTACTTCTCTGAGGGTACATATTCTTTACCCTTCTAGAGCTCTAACGCTGCGTTCTGAGCCACCCTCCTGAATGCATCACATATCACTTGAGACTCTGGCTGACCATTCATGGGACTCCCTCTCTGATCTTGCCCCAGGAATGAGGTCTTCCCTCCCCTAGTCACCCTCCTCATTTTGCTTAGGTTGTCTAGGCCAGGCCAAGTCCT
Organism: Microcebus murinus; assembly: GCF_040939455.1. Taxonomy (NCBI): domain Eukaryota; kingdom Metazoa; phylum Chordata; class Mammalia; order Primates; family Cheirogaleidae; genus Microcebus; species Microcebus murinus. The sequence continues at coordinate 37,488,900 of NC_134113.1, forward strand.
TCTGCTGTATGAGCAGTCTCCTCAGTTTGGACTCTGTCTATGCCAAGTAGCTGTTCTTTATGTAGGATTCCAGTATTTCGATGCCCTGGTCTGAGCCACTGTTTCTTCCCCACCTTGTTCTGACCCACTTAATGGCTTTAGGATTGATTTATTAAGGAAAGAAAGGGGAAGGATGAGTTTTTCCTTTTAAAATCTTTCTTAATTTGATAAAGTTGTTGTTTAATTTTTTATTTTCCTAGTTATTTTATCAATTATACATTATAGAAGTTTTGTTCTGTAGCCATCTTCAACAAAGTGTCATAATAAATTATGCATACCAATATAAATATTTTAAGTTAGTCCTGATGGCCAGTTAGCATATTATGCTGTAATTTTACTGAGGGTTGTGGCTTTGTTGCTAGTTTATTTGAATAACTTCAGTATTATTTTGCTGTATTCTACTGAGCTTGTATTTGTCTGATCTTATTTCACATGTGCTATTATATTTGTTTATACATTAGAAGTTCTGATCTACCACTGCACCTGTAAAGACAGTGTTCATGGGATTTCCTTATTGACCATTCTAAGCTTAAATAAAGCAGAATGTTTTATTTGAACTTGCACAAAACATTGTGTGCTTTGCCAACTTTTTCTGAACTTTCCCTTTTCCTTCAGTAATATAAACCATCCCATTGCAAGGAAGATTATTTCAGGAAAAGTGTATTTAACATCAGTTGTATAATAGACACCGGGGTTATTGGAAGATCTAATTACATAGTCATTGAAACTTTTATGACCAGTCTTTATATCAGTCTTAACTGTTGTACTTTTTACAAGCAGTTTCAGTGATACTGGTACAGCAGTTCCCCTTATCTAAGGGGGAAAATATGTTCTAAGACCCCTAATGGATGCCTGAAATCCCGTATCTCCCCTGGATAATACTGAACTCTATATTTAGTATGCACCAGTTTCTTTGTCCTTCTTTACAATTTCATGGATGGATTAGTTCTTACCATAGATCTTAGCAGCTGCAGAATATGATTTTTTTCTTTCCTTATTAAATTGATAACTTTTATCTTCTAACTTAAAGGAACACTTTACAGCTTTTCTTTGTCATATCTGAATTGCCAGAATCACTGCTCTTGTGCTTTGGGGCCATCATTAAGTAAAATAAAAGTTACTTGAGTACAGTCACTGCGGTACCACAACAGTCGATCTGATAACCAAGATGGCTGCTAGTAGATTAAGTGTATTCACCACCGATCTGCTGGACAAAGGGATGATTCATGTCCTGGGCAGGATGGAGCAGGATGGCACCAGACTTCATCATGCTACTCACAGTAGTTCACAACTTATAACTTATGAATTATTTCTGGATTTTCCATTTAGTATTTTCATACTGAGGTTGACCATAGTTAACTGAAACCACAGAAAGTGAAACCTTGGATAAAGGGAGAGGGACTACTGCATTTCTTCATTTTTTTTCTACATTTGGAATGGAACTGTCAGCTTTAACAGTTACAGTAGTTATTAAAGTTCTTCGTAATTATATAGTTAAGTTGTTTTGCTTGGAAATTTTTGTGGCCACAGAAATATAGAGGTTTCTAGTTAACAAATCTAAGGTGGAGTTTATATGTGTGTAGAATTTTGTTCTAATATGCAGGAATGTCACTTTCTACCTTAAAATTATATTTCAATTAACATAACATCCTCTAACGATCTTGTATGTGGAATCTAAAAAATGTCAGACTCATGGAACTAGAGAGTAGAATGGTGGCTGGGGTGTGGGTAGGAGAAAGGAGAAGTGTTGGTCAGTGGGTACAGAGTTGCAGTTAGATAGTAGTAAATTCTGTTCTATTGCACAGCAAGGTGACTATAAATTAACAATAATGTATATTTCAAAATAGGTAAAAGAGGAAGTTTTAAATGTTCTCACCACAAAGGAATGATAAATATTTGAAGTGATGGATATGCTAATTACTCTGATTTGATTCGATCTTTCCACACTGTATACATGTATCAAAATATCTCTTTATATCCCATAAACATACACAATTATTATTTGTCAATTAAAAATAAAATAAAACTCAGCCAAGTGCAGTGGCTCATGCCTGTAATCCTAGCACTCTGGGAGGCCGAAGCAGGTGGATTGCTCGAGGTCAGGAGTTCGAAACCAGCCTGAGCAAGAGTGAGACCCCATCTTTACTATAAATAGAAAGAAATGAATTGGCCAACTAATATATATAGAAAAAATTAGCTGGGCATGGTGGCGCATGCCTGTAGTCCCAGCTACTGGGGAGGCTGAGGCAGGAAGATTGCTTGAGCCCAGGAGTTTGAGGTTGCTGTGAACTAGGCTGACGCCACGGCACTCACTCTAGCCTCGGCAACAAAAAAATAAATAAAATAAATAAAAATAAAATAAAACTATTATAATTATAAAAAAACTATTATAATTATAAAGGACTATTTTGATGGACTATATGGGTTGATTTTGGTTTTTCTCACTAACATTTCTAATTTCAGACATGCCCAGTTTTATCGTTTTCTCAGGGATATAGAGATCACTTTAAACTGCATCTATAATTGTCGATTTTGATTATACATCAGAAGCAGACTACTGCCCCTCCTAAATCTCCAGTAATACTCATGTAATATTGGTTATCCAAGTTGGGGAACATTCCATTGTTAAGGTTTATAATTCGATTAGTAGATTCTTAAGCTACGTAGTGCATAGTCTCTAATAAAAGAGCATGTTCAAATCTACCAATAAAGAGTAAACTTAAGTGTTATCTGCCTGCTTTAGAATTTTAACTATTGAAATATTAGTTATATAGAAATAAGTATAGCTTAAGTTCTCATTGTGTATATATCTCAAACATGACATGGTGTGATTTGATCAACTATGTCAGAGTTCTAATTTTATCAGCTGCACCAAGTCAGCTCTGTAGAAATACTGTATAAAACTTACTAAAGGTATGTTTAAGTGACTAGTTGTTTAAAAAAAACCCTGTAAAATGTAGAAATCTGATATTATTACATGACTTTCTATTAGTGTACTTAACTCGAAACTTGTCTGATACTGTCTTTAAGTCATTTATAGTTAGGTCAATGTGTAAAATTTGTATAATAGCACTATAGTTTAGTGTTGCTGAAAATGCCCTTTGTTTCACATATCTGTATTTGTTAAAATTCTGCTGTATGTTTGTGTTAGTCTAAGTTTTACCATGTTACAGAAAATACCTATTTCAAGCATCAGAAGTATTCATTGCCAGGTTATTCATACCATAACAATTGATAACAAAATCAGTCCAGTAAAGGCTTTTCTCATTTAGCAATTCTGCTGATACGGGCAATCAAGCTGCTGTGGCATGTTCAGAAATATTTCAAGTATAACCAAAATAAGAGAGATAGGATGTTTTGGAACTTTGTTTTGGAGATTCTGGCATTATTAGCATTTTTTCTTATGCATAGACAGACATCATTTAAGATATATGCCCTAGGTTCTTTATTTTTTTTATATGCCTTAGTTCATATTGCATAATATTAGGGAATTTTGTAAAAGAAAATCTCTGTAAAATGTTAATTGAAATACTATTTGGGAAACTCTAGGAGAAAAAGTTCTATATGAAATCATAGTCATCTATGTTTAATAAAATGTGCTTTGAGTGAATATACATAAGCCTAATGTTTCTTTTTGCTTTAAATAAGTATTGATTTAACACATTAGCTGTTAAGCTTTCAAGAATAATTTAAAAAGTAGATTTTATAAAATATTTTCTTAGCTCTTATTCACTAGACACACTATATTTTAATAATGGGGGATCTGTTTTATGTGTTTGGTACACAAAGTACAAAGATTCATCTGCCTCTCATCATTTAGGGGATACCTCCTTAATGACAGGTAGATAAAAAAATCTATTTAAAGTTTACTAGCTAGGATTTGCTGTCCCTGCTGTAAGAATAGTGGATGCCCAGGGAGAGTTAAAATAAACTGTTAAAGCATGGCTTCCCTAGAGGTAATCCTATTTGCAGGGTCAAGCCACACATGTGGACCCTCTAGTGTTCTGTCACCTGGTTACTTGCAGCAACTGGTTATTTCCCAAGTGCTGCTTTTTCTGTAACTGCAGATTACTAAGGAAGTTATTTCCCTAAGTTGTCAATATATATTGTATACCAAGTGACCAGGGTGTTTGGGGAAAAGGAATCAAAGGGGGGGGGGGCTCTTTGTCTGCCAAAAGCTTATATTTTACTTAGAACATAAAACATATACATGAAAAATTTAGATGAAGTTATAGTAAATTAAGTGATTTAGGCTGTTGTAATGGGAATTTATTGACTTGGAATAATTAGACTTATTAGAATTCCATATCCCAGTTAGGTTTTTTTTGTTGTTGTATTAACTATCAAATTAAATTGAAAGCCTGTTGTGAAAGGGTTATGCTAATTGCTTTACTTACTTACAACATTTAATCTCCATAGTAACCCAATAAAATAAGCATTGTTGTTCTGTTTTAGAGATGAGGAGATAGAGACTGATAGAAGTTAAACCTATAGACTTACAGCCACTGAGTAGACTTGTCTGGTTAGGACTTTTGTCTGATTCTTCCTCTTAATCATATACAGTTTACTGTACTTTTTCTCCTCACTGGTAGTCTTTTATTGCATGATGCAGTCAGTATTTACTGTTTTACTCTGGAATTAGTCATCTTACAAAGATTTTATTCTTTCATTTTAACCAGATCAGAAATTCTTTAATTGTAAGGTCTCTCTTGGAGACTTAATGATTAACTAGGAAAAAAGTTTATTATCAGTTTTTAAAGACTCATCATTTGATTTCGATCTGTTTTATTAAGATGAAAATACAAAAATGTTTGTAGAGCCCAGACTTACAAAAGACTAAAAAGAGAAATGACTGCCTAGTTAGTTTTAGTTGCAAAGTAATACTTTTTCCACCTCAATGGTTAATGCTAGCTTTCAGCAATCTTTTTTGGTAGCTTAGAATAGGACAATGAAACATCCTTTCTCTCTTTCACTTTTAGCTGTACATATAGTCTTTAAAGATAAGCATTAGACACTAAATGTATGTGAATTGTAGCTTTTTTTAAAAAATTGAGTGTGTTAAAAAAAGACAAAGGGACTATATAAAGAATTTAATGGTTGTATTTTTTAATGCCCATTGACTTCCAAAAGGATTTAAGCTGACTGGTTAATGAATGATGCCCTCCTTGATCATTTTCCAAGCTTTTAAAATACTTCCATAGTAAAAAAAATTGTAAGCAAATGATTGGTTTGGACTGAAAAATCTGATGCAGAGTCTTGGTTTTTTTTTGACCAGCAATGTGAATTTTTGAAAATAACAATTGCTTTAAGTTGGGTCTTTCAAAATTAGATATTCTTTATCAACTGTTTTATATAATCAGAAATTGTGTGTACATATACACCCAAACTGACTTGTAATTATTTTTACTTTATAGGAGTCATCCAGAACAGTTTCAGGCAGATTCAAGAGGTAAGAATCCTTACATTATGACTTGCAGCATATTGTAGACATGGGTATAACATCTGTCTGACTGTGACTTAACTAGAACTGTTTAAAGCAGCTCTTTAAAAAATAAGAAACATTAATATTGTGCTTTTAAAAAGAAATCATGTTATATGCAGAAGTGTAATGTCTGTCTGACCAAGACTTATTCTAACATACCCTGCAATCTTTGAAAACTGTCTACACCATGAATTTGCATAGGTCTGATAACTTTTGCAAAATAAAAACTTAGAATTGCTTTTTCTTGGGTATTTAAACATTAAAAATACAAGTAGACTACCTGTATTAGTCAGCTCTGGTTGCTATAACAAAATAACATACATTGACTGGGTGACTTAAAACAATAGGAATATATTTTCTCTCAGGTCTGGAGGCTGCCAGTCCTCACAGTGCCACCATGGTCACATTCTGGTGAGGACTGTCTTCCTGGCTTGCAGATGGCTGCTTTCTTGCTATGTTGTCACACGGCAGAGAGATGTTGGGGAGAGAAAGAGACAGAGGAAGGGCAAGCTCTCTGATGTTCCTTTTTATAAAGGGCACAAATCCTATCATGAGGGCCATACCCCCTTGACCTCATCTAAACCTAATTAGCTCCCAAAGGCCCCATCTCCAAATACCATCACATTGAGGGGTAGGGCTTCAACACGTGAATTTTGGAGGAGGCACAATTCAGTCCATTGTGCTACCTCTGCACAGTGAGTATCACTTCTACCAGAGAATGTGTCTGTGTGTGTACATGTATAGGAAGAAAATCAGAATTAGGCATTAGAAATTTTTCAGTGGAGCTGTCTGGGATATTAGATTCCTTTTCTGTTGAGACCATAAAGTTTGCAGAAGCATATGGTCATACTTGTGCTAATAATCATAGAATGAAAAATCTTATTGAGTGCTTATCATGTCTAAGATGCTTTACATAGAGATTTCATTCAGTTAGGTAACAGTATTTACTTCCATTTTATAGATGAGGGAAGTGGGGTTAAAGAAGTAGAATAATTTTCCTGGAATTACAAACCCTAGTCCATAGCAGAATCAGGATTTGAACTAAGGCAGCCTGACTCCAGAAGGTACATGCTTACTAACTATACAAGCCCATCTGCCTGGATTTATAGATATAAAACTTTTGTTTTTTATCTATTTATATGTTAAAGTTTAGAATACTTTGTTATATTCCATTTAAAATTTTTATTAATTGATTAATTATTAATTGACAGGAAGACTAATTTTAATACTAAGTCATATATAAATAAGATTTTTATTTTTATCATGGGCCATAGTATCTGTTAAAAGTAGAGAAAGATAAGGAAGCCAGGATAATTACTCAGAGTAAATAGGTCTGAAACCATTTCTGGCACACAGAAAAATATTTAATATGTTTGCTACTGCTACTGCTTTTAGTTTCATTTTTTAGTAGTTTTGATATAGGTATAATAAAACCTGTTCTTGTAAGCTTATCAGACATTTGTATGTTGCTTGATAATTTTTACTTACCTTACCATAAATAGTTTAAACTGAAAAGAATCCTTTTTCTTTTTGCCAGAAATCATTGTGAAATAGCCTCGATTTGGCCTGTTCTCAGACTACCTTCTCACACCAAAAAAATTTTTTTTTTTTTTTTTTTGAGACAGAGTCTCGCTTTGTTGTCCAGGCTAGAGTGAGTGCCGTGGCGTCAGCCTAGCTCACAGCAACCTCAAACTCCTGGGCTCCAGTGATCCTTCTGTCTCAGCCTCCCGAGTAGCTGGGACTACAGGCATGCGCCACCATGCCCGGCTAATTTTTTTTTTTATATATATATCAGTTGGCCAATTAATTTCTTTCTATTTATAGTAGAGACGGGGTCTCGCTCTTGCTCAGGCTGGTTTTGAACTCCTGACCTTGAGCAATCCGCCCGCCTCGGCCTCCCAAGAGCTAGGATTACAGGCGTGAGCCACAGCGCCCGGCCACCAAAAAAATTTTTATCATCAGTTTTTGGTTTGGGGAGTAAAGATAGACTGTGATAACTTATCAAGTTTGTTGTATCAATATTAGATATTCAGTTCTTGTTAAATAATAGAGCCTAAAATTATGAATGGGACTTTTCCGATTTGTGTTTTTTAATTAGAATCAATAGCAGAATAATTTTCTTATAAATCCTGATTAGAAGCTTTATTTATATGTCACTTTGTTAAAGCAGGAAGAAAATTTTTCCCATTGTGTAAATTTTTATATTTAAGTCTTTGAGACCATTGTTTTACTTATGAGATGTTTGCATCTATGTACTTTAATTTTTATTGCCTAGAGCAGCAGTCTCCTACCCCCAGGCCGTGGCTCAGGAGGCCTGTTAGGAACTGGGGCGCACATCACTGCCTGAACTTCCACCCCCATCCCCCATGGAAAAAATGTCTTCCGTGAAACTTAGTAACTGGGTGGCACAGTAGGAGTAGCGTGGCAGGCAAGCAAGCCAGCGAAGCTGCAAAGCTTCATCTATATTTACAGCCCCTCAGCCCATCGCTGGCATCACTGCCTGAGCTCTGCACCTCCCACCACCTGTGGAAAACTTCTTCTCTTCCATGAAACCAGTCGCTAGTGTAAACTGGTACCAGAACATTTGGGGACGGCTGGCCTAGAGCATGTGGTTTGTAACTTTTCAGCTTTCAAAAGTTTAGCCCTGTTTAATAGTGTTACAAATATTTTAAAGTTTCAAGTCATTTTTCATTGATTCGCGGCCACTGTTTTAATGCCATCTAAAATAAAAAAAGAGAGAGAGAGAGAGAATGCTAGCAAACAAAAATAAAAAATCCCAAAGCCTAGAATCTATATCTGAAATTATCTACTTATCTAGTAGAAATGTATTACACTTCATATCAACAGTTTATTATTTTCATTAATCTGTCAGCAAGTCGTAGCAGTGACTACAGAATGGATGCTTTTTGCTGAGGGTGTCTGCTGAGTAATGGAGATTTAAAAAAGAGAAATGAGCTAAAAGATAGAAATTTGGCATCATTTTCTTAGAAAATAGTTCCATTAAGCCAAATAACTTATATATACAGCTGGAAATAACTTTTAAAAGGTCATTAGTGGGTTCACGCACCCAGAAGATTAGTTTGTACGTGTGCTCTTATAAATTATGAATTAAATTTATATTTTTTATAGTTTGTAATTTTTTTCTCACAAATATCAATAATGTACTTTTCCAGCACTGACTATTAAGTGCTTGGTCTAGTTATGCTATATTTTAAAAACTGAATTGATTCTTGTTTAGAATATATCTTATACATTCACTGTTTTCCTTTTTAAAAAGTACTTAAATAACTTAAGGGAAATATTTGGAGGTAATGATCATGAAATTTCTGAAACTTAAGGTTTAGTAAAGATCAATCAATGTCATATATTTGTGAGTTTTTTATTTTCTTCAATATGTACTTAACAGGGTGTTTACTTGGTTAAGTTTATAGTGCATTGGTTAAAATTTAAAAAAAAAGAGAAAGAAACAAGGCAAAACAGTGCTTTAAGACTTGCAAAAGGCCATATTAGCCAGGGTATATATAATTTACCATTCATAAAGAATGGGGGAAACAAGTAAAGACAAATATTAAGTTTTATTATTCTCACATAGTAATTAACTGATTCTTATGTTTTCACAAATATGTTTAAATCAGTATTAATTATTTTATTAAGTAACATTTATGCAAAGTAATGAGTGCTTCCCAGCACTCCCCACCCACCTACCCAAGTAACCTTAATTGATATAATAGTTTGTAAAACACCTTCACATACCTTATCCATCAATAGTCTCATCAGACAGTAGCCAGGTAGCATCTTCTCTCTCAGATGAAAAAAAGGATTTAGTTCAGTGAACTCTTTTACCACATTCCCTCTGAACAGAAATTGATTGAGTTACAAGAGAGGAAATACTACTAGTTTTTTTTAATAAAGAGCATGGACACATCAAGATGTGAATGTTAGAAAAAATTAACCCTCACTTAGCCAATATGTAGATGCAGACCCTATTTCAAATCTGCAGTGTTTCACATTATTATTGTAGTTTTTTTTTTTTTTTTTTTTTTGAGACAGAGTCTCACTTTGTTGCCCAGGCTAGAGTGAGTGCCGTGGCGTCAGCCTGGCTCACAGCAACCTCAATCTCCGGGGCTCAGCGATCCTACTGCCTCAGCCTCCCGAGTAGTTGGGACTACAGGCATGCGCCACCATGCCCGGCTAATTTTTTGTATATATATTTTTAGTTGGTCAATTAATTTATTTCTATTTTTTTGGTAGAGACGGGGTCTCGCTCAGGCTGGTTTCGAACTCCTGATCTTGAGCAATCCGCCCGCCTCGGCCTCCCAAAGTGCTAGGATTACAGGCGTGAGCCACCACGCCCGGCATTATTGTAGTTTTATAATTCATGTAACTTCATCAGGACTTTTCTTATATTTTCAATTACTGAAAATAATCAGGATAGAAATTTTATACAATTTAAAAATTGTTTCCTTTATTTTAAAATAATACCGATCATTGAAAATTTGAGAAATGTAGAAAATTAGGATTAGAAAAGCTCACCCATAATCCAACCACCCAAGTCAAACACTATTAGCATTATTTTTCTTTTTTATTACCAATTTATTTTTCTAGGCTTTTTATTTATATGACTGTGAGCATAATAAATGTACAGTTTCACATTCTGGTTTTCTTTTTACCAAATGTAACATGGGTATCTTCAACCTTTAGTTTCTCTAAACAATGGCTGATATCAACTGAGGGATTTCTGCTTTTTCAATAAAGGGTAGCACAAATACAGCAGAGATCCTCACTATCGCTGCTTTGGGCACCAATAATTTCTTTCTTCTTTATTTGGATAAAATGTGACCATGATTCTTTTTCTTAAGGGTCAGCTTTCTCTTCCACAATCAATTCTGCAGTAATACTTGTTTTGGAAATACAAATTTGTCCCAGTTGATACATTTGGGAACAGTTTGACCCTAATTTAAATTTTGCCTTTGCTTATGCTCAATTTTTTCACGAGAAACACTAAGTGGATGGAGAAAGCTGTACCCAGCTCCACCAAGCTACATAGAAATACACAAAATGCTCTCTGGCACATACTGCAAACATCTACCAGCTACCTCAGTATGAGCCACAGCCTTCCTTCCACAAGTGATATTACAGCTTCCAGTCTGATTTCAGGTAACCCTTCTTCCTACTCACACTTCAAAATAACTTACAAGCTACAACCCTTGTGATGCTAGTCAACTTCCAAAAGCGAACTTCACTTCTTTTTCAAGATAAGTTGCCATATTTATGTATTTCTTAACCATTTAACATGGGTAAAACTGTGCTGCTTTTATTAGGTTCCTATTCTTTTTCTTTAATGTATCACTGATGAAATTTTTAAGCATTGTGCCTCTAGCCCAATTTCCCCCATAATCCCTGTGTTTTTATTGAGTGATTTTGCATAACACATATGTTGTATTTTGGCAGAACTAACTCTGGGTAGGTGGTTTGCCATTGTGTAAATGGGAAGACTTGTACTTAACATAAATTGCATTTAATTTGAGACACTGTGCAGTGCTCTAAGGATACAGATGTTAGAATAGGAAGAGATTTGAGAGTAAATTAAACCTCATGACATTTTCTGATAACACTGCATAGGTTATTTCCCACTCTGTTCCTGTCTAAGCCAACAGACACATTAATGTTATCATGTAGGCATGTGAAACCAGGTAAAGGTTAACTTGAGACACCATCAGCTGGAAAAATTAAGTGGAGGGACAATTGATTAATGCTTTCAGGTGGAAAGGATGGCACTGGGTCAGAAGAATGGGTGTGGTTTCTGACAGGACGTAAGCTGTGGAGAGAGTGAAAGGGCCAGCTTGATTCAGACACTGGTAAGATTAGACAGGATTCTATGGTGAGAGGATTACCTTTTAAATTTTTTGAATTTTTATTATGGCAAAATAGACATTATTCTAACCATTTTATAGTACACAATTCAGTGGTATTATGTACGTTCTTAATGTGTAACTATCAGTAGTCCAGTTCCAGAACTTTTTCATCACCCCAAAAGTAAAACCTGCCCTTTTAAATCAGTCACTCTGTATTCACCCTCCCCAAACCCCCTGGCAACCATTTCTGTCTCTATGGATTTGCCTATTTGTGATAGTCCATATAAATGGGATCATACAATATTTGGCCTTTTGTGTCTAACAACTTTTACTTAGCATAATATTTTCAAGGTTTTCTGTATTCTAGTGTGTATCAGGACTTTATTTCTTTTTGTGGCTGACTAATATTCCATTCATTTTATGGATATTCTACATTTTGTTTTAGAAAAGGATCACTTTTAAAACTTAGATACTGTATCTTAGATTATCATCTTAACTCTGTTCTTTTTGAACTAGTATGCAGAGAAGTTTAGACATTTAGTTCTCACTTGATTCTCAAGCTCTTTCACGGGTAATTGAATAGAAACTATTTAAGTTTAGAAAGAGAATTAATTTATTTAGAAACATAGTTTTAATTCCAGATTTAAGATGTTGCAACACAATTATGTCAACTTTTTTCTATGTATAACTTTTTAAAAATATTATTTTAAAACCAGTAGTTCTTGTTTGCATATATGCTTTGAGAACTACCAAGTCGACAGAAATTTCCTTCGTTTATTCGTTAAGGATCAAACCAGAAAAATCAGCCAAAATCTTTAATGTGAGAAATCCAGACTAAAGAGGACCAAATATATCTCCCAGTAGTTGGAGAGAGACCGTCTTCTTGGACTACATGTGACCCTTTCTAAGAAATCTATTCTTTTTCAAGATCCATTATTTCTATATTAGCATATGTTCTATGTTTTACCAAATGCTGTCATGCACGCAATAGCTGCATCTCATTTGGTTAATGGATTTTTGGAAAAGGAGATGAAAGTCACAAAATAATATTCTAAAATAAGTTGGGATACTGGTACATTTGGTGGACTGGTGGATATGTGAACTTCCCTATGTCATAAATATTCTTAGCTAAGATTTATATATTTGCCATGTACCAGGTACTATTTAAAGTACTTTCCATACAGTTAATTCCCTGATAGTCCTATGGCGGGGGTACTTTTATTATCCCCATTTTACAAATAAACTGAGGCACAGTGACATTTAATGACTAATGTGAAATTAAACTTATATTAATAGGCACATTTTGTCAGCATATGTTGCTTTACCTCATGGTAGTATTAATTTGCCTAGTATAGGTAACAAATGCGTGCAGTGTGGACATTTGATTTAATTAGTTTATTTAGACTCTGAGTAACTGGAAGATACCAGTAACTGAATTTTTTTGTTTGTTTACATAGGTGTTTTTGTTTTTTTTAAAGTAACTTCTATATGTATGTCTCTGAATTTCAGAGTCTTTTCAGCTCTCTTTACTTTTGTCTAGCTATAGTACAGTAGAAAATAACTTTTATTCTTAATTATGATCTTTAAGTCTAACAAGATGTAAAGTATCTTCTTAATTGTGAAGGAGAAACTATGTAATAATATTTGGTATAATTTTAAGTGCATTTTATGTACAATTTTTTTTAAAATTAAACTGAACATGCTATTTCCTTCCTATTCTCTTTTTTCAAGAGCTTTATTGAGATGTAGTTCAAATAGCGTAAAACTCACCTTTGAAAAGTGTACAGTTCAGTTTTTACAACATTCACAATGTTAAACAACCATCACCACTATCTAGTTCCAGAATTTGTTTTCCTCCTCCAAAGGGAAACCTTGTACCCATGAAGCAGTCAGTCTTCATTGTTCCCCTCTCCCAAGCCCCTAGCAACCAGTAATCTGTTTTCTGTCTTTATAGACTTGTCTACACTGGATATTTCATTTAAATGGGATTGTATAGTTTGTGGCCTTTTGTGTCTGTCTTCTTTCACTTAGCATAATGTTTTCAAGATTTATGCATATTGCAGCATGCATGGTTATACCACATTATGTTTAACCATTTGGAGTAACATAATGGACATGTTGGACTGTTTATTATACTTTTTGGCTATTATGAATTACTATATATATTATACAATGACCATTCACTTACAAGCTTTTGTGTGATCCAATTTATTTTTAGTATGCAGAAGTTTTTCATATTGCTTAGTTGAATGTTTTTCCAAAACACCAAAATGGACATTTATATGTCAATTATTAAATAGTTCTGAGATGCAAGGTACTCTCTCTGCTTGCCTGTTTAGGAGACTCATATTAAGATAATAATGAGAAGGGGGAAGGGGAGCAAGGGCAATATACATAACCTTAACATTTGTACCCCCATAATATGCTGAAATAAAAAAAAAGATAATGAGAAAAGTATAATTTTAGCTGTTCTTACTGGATATAATGAACTACATTTGGAAGAATGTTTTCTTCTCTGGATTTGTTTTGTCTAGCTTTCAGGTGGTGATGTTTGAGCAAACAGATATATTTCATCTTTTTAGGATAATTCTCTATATTTAGTACACCAAAAATGAGCATGTGTGATATGATATTCCCTAACTGGAAAAATCAAATTTTTATCAGTGAGATAGGTTATAAACTATAATGTATTGGTATAAAAAGTTACAATGTAACCATTAAAATGATGCTATAGAAGAATATTAATTAATAGGAAAATTATTACCTACTTACATTAAATGAGGAGGAGGGAGAGAGCATATTACAAAAAGTATGATACCAAACAAAGTCTATCATAATCTATATAAAGTATTCTTAACCTGAGATCTGTTGATGTGATGAACTGATAAAATTCTATGTAAAAGAATAATGTTTATTTTTCTAGGAATAGATTTGTATTTTCATCAAATTTTAAAAGGAATCTGTGATCCAAAATGGTTAAAAACTACTAGTATGTTATAAAATGTTAATGGTGGTTATTTCTGGGTTGGTGGAATTACTGGTGATATTAATATTTTCTGTTTTCCACAATGAATATCACAATTTTAATAAAGTCTGAGAGTAGATTTTGAATTTTAGTTGTTGATGCTTGTGCTTATGTATGTGTTTGTATTTAGAGGAAGAAGAGAGAGAAACCCTACATAGAGCATGGGACTGTTTGGGGTAGTGGAGAGAATAGGGTAGGGTACTGAAAGTATTGAAGCCAATCATGTACTTGTTGGTTATTTAGGAATTTCACAATATAGCCAATACTTTTCAGTATTTGATATCCCTTCTAAATGTAGGATTTTGCCCGCGAGTCTTGTATTTCTTCTAATTGCTGAGCTTTAAAATGTCTATTTTAGTGGAGAATTCCTCTAGCTATAATCTCTTAATGCTACCAATCTCATTCTCATGACAGTTTTAGAATAACAGTGTAATTTTCCTGAACACAACATCCCCTGGTCTTTCTACAGAAGATGTGAAAATTCCCAGAGGGGGAAAAACTTCAAGTAAAGTGTGGTATTTATCTCTGATTATACTGTTTCTTGTTTTCCCTTTTCTGAACATTATAGTTAATATCTTTTTAGTTAGGGGCAGGAGAATTCTTTTTGATCATATTAGAGATTTGTGTTAACATTCCTAAGTAGACTGTTACAAACTTTTTGGAGATAATGAAACAATCTTTTATTCTGAGTATTTTGCACAGTGCAAATCTGGCCTTCAAAATAGGTTAAAAATATTTCTGTTTTTAGAATAAACAGGTATAGTTGGCAATAGGATCAAGCAGCACAGTTCTTCACAATTATGATAATAGTCCGTATAAACATAATACATACTGGGGAAGCAGTGATTTTGTTTTTCACTAATAATTATTGCTTTTAAGTTTGCATAATGATATCATTTATATATCATATCAAGCCTAATGTGAAGAATTTTTCAAATTGTTAATTGGTTAAACTTTTTTGAAATAGTTTTAAACTTGTTCATCAAGTAAATATAAGAATATTAAGGAATACCCATATTGCTGGGTGTTTTGTTTGTTGGTAGCTGTCAGCATTGTAGTTTCTACCTGAATAATATTGTGGTTGATGCAAAAAGTTGGACTTTTTTTTTTAAGTGAAAAGGGGGTCCCTTAACATGGTTGTTAATGCTCTTCTGTAATATAGCATGACTCTAGTGGTACCTTACTCTCTTGATTTTCTTCCTACCACTTTGCTGATATTTCCCAGTCTTATTGTAGTTCTTTCTTTCCTGTACCTGTTCTTTATATATTGGTGTTGCTCAGCTTTTTATTGCAGACTTTATTCTCTTTTTGTTCTGTGTATGTGTGTGTGTTGTGTGCTAGAAATTTGATTCACTTCAACGACTTCAGTTTCTATCTATACATATGTTGATGACTCCAAATCTTAGCTCCATACCTGTGTAACCAACAACTATTAAATGCTTTGGATATTTCAAACACATGCTCAACTCAAGATATTCAAAAGTAAACTTGTGAAACCCGATGGATTTCAGTAGTTGGCATTGACATCTACTTTTGCTCAAGCCAGAATCCTAGCTATTGTTTATGACACTTATTTTTTTCCCTCACTACCTCACCCAGTCATTCACCAAGTCTTGTTGAGTTTACCTCCTGAGCATCTCATTGGTACTACACCAGTCTAGGACAACTTACATAGATAATAACAGTAGCCTTCAATTGGCCTTCCTGCCTCCAGTATGGCTTATCTTCAGTGCATTTTGTGAAAATGATCCTGTTACTTTCCCTGCTTTAATGATTTTCCTTTAAATGAGGTCTAAAGCAGTGGTTTCCAAAGTGTAGTAGTGCACAAGATTACTGTAGTAATCTACTAGAGTGCAGAAGGAAAAAAAATTGTCATTAAATATTAAATGTCCGATTTTGAATCAGAAGTTTAGTTTCTTATGTCTCTAGCAAGAAGTACAATTAATCAAAGTATGAGCTTAAACTATTGACAAAGTTTTGCCATCTTAACAGTAGCTTGTGTATGCCAGCAGCAAAGAAACCTGGAGAGCAAGTGGCGTTGAAATCACAATATGCGTTTTCCACAGCTTGTTGAGAATTGAATATTTTTCCTTACAAGAAGTGGTTCAAAGCTTTGAAGTAGTGGTAGTCAATTGGTGCAAGGCGTTGTGACTACAGTGGATGACAAGAGTGTTTCCAAGTCTAGCCTCTATAGTTTGAACAGTGTTGTTTGTGCAACCTGTGGTTGAGTGTTGTCTTGCAAGTGTTGGCCTGTCTCTATTGACCAATCTCTGCTGCTTAATCACAAGTATCCTCATCATTTCGCCCAGTTGGTTGCAGTTGACATCAGCTGTAATTGATTGACCAGATGCCTGAAGCTGTAGGGGATAATATGAGGACTGGACCAACAAATAGACATCATTACCTTTTTTTTGATTAATATTCGGTTTTGGACTGTGTTTCGGCATATCATCTTTATGCAGTCATTGTGCTAGATGCTTGCAATTGTCAAACAGAATCCATTTTTTGTCACACATGACAATGTGGTGTAGAAATGGTTTGCCTTTATGTTGTGACAGCAAAGAAAGACAAGCTTTGAGATGATTTTTCTTCCGATGCTCATTTAATTCATTGAGAACCCATCTCTCCGGCTTCTTTACCTTGCCAATTTGTTTTAAATGGTCCAATATTGTTGGAATAGTAACGTCAAACCTTGCTGCTAATTCATGCATAGATTGAGGTGGCTTTGCTTCTGCTACAGCTTTCAGCTCATCATTATCCACATTGTCTCAGGTTGCCCACATGACTCATTTACAAGATTAAAATCCCCAGAACAGAACATCTTAAGCCACTGATGTACTGTACATTCATTAGCCACACTCTTCCCAAACACTTCATTAATATTTTGAGCTGTCTATGCTGCACTGGTTTCACAATGGAACTCATATACGAAAATAGCACAAATTTTTGACTTATTTATGGTTTCACAAAAATTGTTCTAAAAAATTTTTGAAAGATAATCACAAGCCAAAGCATGTATTTGAAAGAATGAAGCTGTACCTTCACAATAAAAATAAAACAAGAAGTATCAAAGTGAAATTTCAGAGACACCAACTGTCAACTTTAGTACTTAAGGAAATCGGACATTTCATATTAATAACCTAAAATTAGAATTCCTATTTATGTTTACTTTTTTATCTTAAAAATATTAGGATATTTATATTTATAAGCTAGTACTGTGTAATCATTATTTAGTCATTCCTTCTTTGCTCTGTATGTCAAATAGCCATTTGGTGCTGAAATTATCCTGAGGGAAGCATGCTTTGTTCACTTTCTGCATGTTACACTATACTGTAATTTGAATTTTTGTCTAAGTGGACTTTGTAGTTTTAACTAGCACAGTGCTACTCAAAATAATCGTCCCTGAGCTATTTGCTAACACTCCATGACAAGATAAGAAAAGAACTTGAGAGTAAGCATTTAGAAACTTGAATTGTGCTTTGATATTGCCCTCATCTCATACAAGTGCATGATCAGTGGACTATGTGAACAGGATACAGACTAGTTCAAGTGCCATGGTGAATTGCATCCTAATTATGCTGAGTCATTAGTCAAGTTAGTCATTTGTAACACAAAAATGCATAAGAATTGAAGAAAATGTAGGCACTGATTTATTTTTAAAATCTTGTGTTAATTTTAATCAGATCAACTTTTGCTCCCTAAATAAAATAATTAAATAGTAAATATATAATAATTAGATAAAAATAAAACAAATTTTTTTCATTCTTTTAAATTTCTGTTTTTAAAAATTATTATCTAAATCCTGGAAGTTAAATTTATATTATTTATTTTTGACCCTAATTTACTGGTGACAGAACAAGCTTTAATGGACTTTTTGACAAGAAAAGAACATATACTTTTTCTAAATGTGACAGTAGTGGTAAACCAAATGATGATATTGGAAATAATTTCAAAGAAATGCAGACCAAAAGAGTTTTGCTGAGAAGTATTATCTGTTTTATGTTGAATTTAGTTTTCAGCTATAATTGACAGGAAAGTGCTAAACTAGTGAGTTATTTGTGGAGATACAATGGCTAATAAAACCATAAAAATTTAATTGGCATCTATATGCATGACATAAGTATGTTCAAAACCACATTCATTATTTGAAAGAAAGAATATTACATGAGAAAGCTGACAAGAAGCAGAGGTTTAAGATTTCAGCATATAATCATTAGGATTTTGTGGGTTTCTTATAAAGTCTCACTTGAGGTTTTTAACATTAAAAAACTACATGCAAATGACATCTTAGTTATAAATTCTTTGCCTTGACCAATGTTCAGAAGAATTTTTCCTATTTTTCTTCTAGAATTGTTATGGTTTCAGGTCTTACATTTAAGTCTTTAATTTATCTTCAATTAATTTTTGTGTATGGTGATAGATAGGGATCCAGTTTCATTCTTCTGCATGTGGCTCTCCAATTTTCTTAGCACCATTTATTCAATAGGGCATCCTTTCTCCAGTGTATATTTTTGTCTGCTTTGTCAAAAATCAGTTGATAGTAGCTATACGATTTTATTTCTGGGCTTTCTTTTCTGTTCCATTGATCTGTGTGTCTGCTTTTATGCCAGAACCATACTGTTTTGATTGCCATAGCCTTGAAGTATGATTTGAAGTCCTGTAATGTGATGCTTCCAGATTTGTTTTTTGCTTAGTATTGCTTTGGCTATTTGGGCTCTTTTTTGATTCCATGTGAAATTTAGGATTGTTTTTTCTAGTTCTGTGAAAAATGACATTGGTATTTTGATGAGAATTGCATTGAATCTGTAAATTATTTGGGATACTATGCACATTTTAACAATATTGATTGTTTCAATCCATAGACATGGTATATTTTTCCATTTGTTTGTCATTTCTGATTTCTTTCATTAGTGTTTTGTAGTTTTCCCTGTACAAGCACAAAAGCAAATACAGAAACAAAAAATAAATAAGTAAATGGGACTTAATTAAACTAAAGCGTTTCTGCACAGCAAAGGAAATAGTCAACAGAGCAGAGCAGATAGACAACCCACAGAATTGGAGAAAATACTCAAAAACTATATATCTGTCAAAAGACCAATATCCAGAATCCATAAAAACCCAAATAAAGGAAGAAAAAACAAATAACACCATTAAAAAGTAAACAAAAGACATAAACAGATTATTTTTCAAGGGAAGATATGCAAATGGCCAAAAAACATGAAAAAATGCTCAATATTACTAATCATCAGAGAAATGCAAATTAAAACCACAATAAGATACCACTTTATTCCTCTCAGAATGGCCATTACTAAAATGTCAAAAAAAAAAATTGATGTTGGTGCAGATACAGTAAAAGGGAACACTACTGTTGATAGGAATGTAAATTGATACAACCTCTATGGAAAACAGTATGGAGATTCCTCAAAAACTAAAACTAGAATGACCATTCAATCCAGCAGGCCCCTTATTGGGTATCTACCTAAAGGAAAATAAGTCATTATATCAGAAAGACATATGGACTGGTTTGTTTAGCAGTACACTTCACAATTGCAAAGATACAGAATCAACCTAATGCCTGTCAGCTGAAGAGTAGATGGTACACACCCCATAGAGTACCACTCAGCTGTAGAAAGGAATGATACAATGTCTGTTGCAGCTACTTGGATGGAACAAGAGACCGTTATCCTAAGTGAATTATCTCAGGAATAGAAAAACAAATACCACTTATTCTCACTTGTAAGTGGGAACTAAACGATGGATATATGTGGTCATAAAATGGTAAAGTGGATATTGGAAATTAAGAAAAGGGGGGGTTGAGGGCCCAAAAATTGCCTATTGGGTACGATGTACTATTCTGGTGATGGTTACACTGACTTCAGCATTATACAGTTCATCCATGTAATAAAAAACACTTGTACCCCCTAAATCTATTGAAATAATAAAAATGTATACAAATTACAAAATATGTTTGCTTGGAAACATTGGATGAATCTGTAGCAAAGAAGGTAGTTTATGTACTACTTTCCAGCAACACCATAGTTTGATATATATAAGAATAGAATAGTGATACAGAAGGTCAGCTCTCAGACAAATACAGGTAACAAAAGAGTTTTTGTTCCAATTTGGTGAACACACTGATTTTGCTAACATGACAATGATAGGAAATAAGAATTTCTTTTTAGCCTCATTGTTGACAAATATAGCTTGCTCTGAAGTATATAACATTTTAAAGTGTTATGGTATCAACAAATGTGGTTTGGAGTTTTACTTTGCTTTTGTAGGAGTATATTCCAGTTAGAGACACTGACAAGAAAAACATGTTGGAGCATGTACCAGAGTATAAATCAATGTCTTGCTTCTTTCATTGAGCAAGTGTTGCTATGTCAGCAGAACTAAACAATACGCTAGCTATATCAGCTGTATTAAAAGTAATTCACTAAAAGTGTGAATTTTTATACACCAGTTAATTATATTTGAGATTTCTAAAAAATTAAATGATAGTGCAGTTTGGGAGTTGATTGGATCAGTTTGAACTGCTCAACTGTTTTCCTACTAAGGTGTATACATTGGTTTTTCAAAGGTAAATTTTCAGGCAAGAGTATTAGAACTTTGGGATAACTCTTAGTGTTCTTGCAAGATAAACCAATTTGGTCCTCAACTTTTTAAATATTTAAGTTAGACTTATTTGTCTGATAGCTTCATTCTTTTTTTTTTTTTTTTAATGGTCTTAGACTTCCATGCAAGGAAGGAATGTCAGATGCTTTTTAGTGGCAGATAACATCAAAGGACAAAAATGAAAGAAATTTGAGGGAAAAGTTATCATACCTTGTTATGATGGGTTCAGCAATATAGTAATAACTATCAGTAAAGTAGGTAGTGAGCTTGATATTGCACATTTGAAAAAGTTATAATCAAATAACCTTACATATTTGATAGGATACTTTGAATTTCATTTTCCATCAAAAGAAAATCCTTGGATAGGAAATTCATAGATCAGGAATCCATTTTTTAATCAAAAGTTATTTTAGATTTAACCATAATATTGCTAGATAAATTATTGGAACTAGCTATCTAGTGAGGGGTTGAAGACAAATTTTGAAAAGCAAATTTCCTGTGTTTTAGATAAAAGTTTAAAAAAATAAATATCTGACCTTGTTGGAATTGTGTTAAAATCTCTTCTATTCTTTGAGACTAGTTTCTCTAATTGTGAGCGCTATTAAAACAAAACATAGAAATCGTTTAGATATGCATTATCTCTTGTGAGTAGCATTGTCCTCAGTCCAACCTAGATAAATTAAGTGTGGTAGTTGGCCTCAAAGACAGCCCTAATGAGCCCTACCTCCTGTTTAGGTTTGTGTAATTCCCTCTCACATTACACAGGGATTGATATGTGTGACCCATAGAATAAGTCAGATGTGATTGTATATCACTTCTGAGATTGGGTTATAACAGACACTACAGCTTCTGTCTTGTTTGCTCTATTATTTTCTCTTTGGAAGCCAGCTACCATGTGGTAAATAGGCCAGAGGAAAGGCCCACATAGCAAGGAACTGAAGTCTTTTGTCTTTAGTCACAAGAGTGAGCTTAAAAGATTCTCCAAGCCCATGGAGTCTTCAGATGACCGTAGCTCTAACCAACATCTTGACTAAAAGTTCATGAGAAACCCTGAATCATAACCACTCAGCTAAGCTGCTTCGGAATGCCTGACCAACAGAAGCTTTGAGATAATAAATGTGTTGTTTTAAGCCACTAAGTGTTGAGGTAATTTTTCGTGCAGTAATAAATAAAGGAGCAAACAAGAAGCCAACTTATTTGTTACATTAAAAACTTTATTAACGTATGCTGTTCAGAGTATATGAATTGGTGTTTCATTGAGGAATTGCTGTTTCAATCATAACTTTTGGTTAAATTAGAATCATGGGAATGGCAAAAGTTACTAGTGCAATAGTTTTTTTCTGTATTGATTGCCTTTGTATACTTTCAATGAAAAATTTGTAACTTTCTGTAATTTTTTTCTTTTTTTTCTATTCTAATTACATTTATTTATAATTTTATGGGTCTGAATCTAATAAAACCCTTGGACTTGTATTTTGCGTGGTCTTTTTTCCTTTAAGTTTTTAGCAGTTTCGTTTTATTTTATTTTATAAAAGTATTGATCCATGAGGGATTGGAATTTTTAAAAAGAAAAAAGGAAAGTGGTTTTTAACCACAGATAGTCTAGGAGATCTATCTTGTCATAGTTCTCATAGTACCTTCACTGACCTTATTGTGATGATCATCTTGCTTTATTACAATTGATTATATTCTCTGTTAAACTAAAAGCTCTATGAAGGGAAGAGTCTATGTCTGTGTTTGCTGTTACATCTTTAGTATAATCTAGAACAATGTCCTGTTAGGACTACTCAGTAGATATTGGTTGAAAGAATTAATATTCCTTTTACATTTTTTTCATGGTGTTGGAATAATGATTAATGATTAATAATGATTATATAGTTGTAAACAAGTTGCTTCTATAGCCATATATCTTTGGGGAATGTTAATTGCTTTGGTTGAACAGAAAATATTCTTGGCATTTTTATTGCTGAGTACCAGAGATTTTTATAAAATATGTGTTTTTATTTCCACAGCACAAACACTGCCTCTGAAGAAGATATCTCAAGTAGATACCCGCGAACAGATAGAAGTGGGTTCTCTAGATATAACAGGGATGCAAATGTTTCAGGTAATTTGGCCTCAAGTAGCACATTGGAAAAGAAAATTGAAGATCTTGAAAAGGTATGAATTACTAATTATTTAAGATTGATAGAATTAATACATAGTTAGGATTCTTTTTTCGGTTTCATAGCAGATGAGAGAAGAAATAAGTTGAAATTTGTAGGGGAGAGATAGTGCCAAAAAATGGAAAAGAATGAGGGGCACTAATGAGAGATAACATCATTGTTAATCAGTATTTCCATATGTAGTCAAATAGCTTTTAATCACTGTCTTACATAGTATATAGTTTCTATATACATAGCTATATAGCAAAGCATTTTTTAAAATTTTCTTAGTACTTTCCTATCTATAATAGTTTTGTTGATGTTAAAAGTTTAGAAATTAAGCCAACTCCTATGTTCCTTAATATTTAATGTATATTCTTATTCTGCCACATGTTATTTTTTAATATATCAAAAACTGTCTTTGTCTTTGAAGTGGTTAGAAGTCTAAGTTGGCAATATATTATACTACTATGTGTTTCTTATATTGCCTGAACAGATTGTCATTTGTAACTTTTGAAATTCAAGAGTAATTCTGAGTTAGGTCCATCTTTGGTGTTTGAAACAATTTTATGGTAGAATAAACCTGTTTAAAAGTATCTGTCCAAATTTATTAACCATAGGTTCTGAGGTTTGTTCCATAGACACTCAACTCCTAAAATGGATAATAGCGCTGAATTTCTTCCCAATTGTTGAAAATATGTTTTTACTGAACTGAAATTATTCCCTGTGATATAAAGTTTAGTTTACATATATGATATAGAGATTTAATTTAAAAAAGTATTTCTATTTTATAATGTTAACGATTATTTTGAAGTCATATCTAAATTGTTACGCTAGTTTCTGTTTGGAATCATTATTTTATAGGCTTAAAAACTTTAGAAAATACGTAGTCTAATAGTTTTCAAGGGAGTTCCTCAAAAAGGCTTCTGGAATTCCACAAGAGTTTAGATTAAGTTGTTCATAGTTGGCAGCAGCTGATTGATGTGGCTGGCTGGCTGCTTTCTCTGAGGGTTAGTAGGAAAGAAGCCAAGTTCTGGGCAAGACCTTTTCAGCTTTGCCTTTTGTTGCTCCCAAGGTGGTTGAGTCAGCCCAAGCCCCTGGATTCTAAATAAGATTGCTTGGAAAGAAGTGTTGCATTATGTATAAAAAAGTAGTTTAAAAATCAGTAATGTATTTCAGTTCCTTCATTTTATCCATTGTCAGTTAACTGGCAGAGCCAGAAGTAAAATTGAGGACCATTGATTTTCTGTTTAGAGTTTCTATTGGGCTATCTCCTATTCTTAAATTTTGTATTTTTAATAAAAATTTTGAATTATCTAAAATAAGATATTATCTATAAAAAAGGTAGTTCCTAACTTAATAGTGGTGATAAGCTAAAGAAGGTAAGTCATATTAGTATTTGTTAAAGACTTGTGTAAACATGTATTTACAGTTCCTGTATTCCCCTTATTCTGTGATTCTTTTCTGTGATAGATTCTGCATTCCTTCACCAAGGGTCTTAAGGAATTCATTAGATATCTTCATATAGCTAAGATACCTTACCAAACTTGGTAGATGTATACCATTTATGAAGATTATAAACAACCAGTTCTTCCCAATTAATGCTTTGTAATTATATCTATCAGGAAGTAGTAAGAGAAAGGCAAGAAAACCTAAGACTTGTGAGACTGATGCAAGATAAAGAAGAAATGATTGGAAAACTCAAAGAAGAAATTGACTTGTTAAATAGAGTAAGTATTTCACATATTTCAGTTTCAGGGTTTTCTTTTTGAGAATTGGGTGAAAATTTGTAAATATTAAGAAATTATTTCATTGCATTATTTATTTTGTTCTTTTGTTAATTAGATGGTAATTTCGTAGTAAGAACTATCATTTCATTCCACAAACTGATTTCCTCTGAGTAATTGTCAGTTTAACAAAGTTAATTTTATTCTTTTGAGGATGAACTGATGAATGGATTTGTTCCGTGTTTTGTTAGAGTTTGGAGATGAGAGACAACTCAGTCTAACTACCATATGTAAAAGGGCACTGGCACAGAGTTTCCCCCTAAAGAACTAAAATTTGGTACTTTATCACTGTAAGAAATTCCAGATGTATTTGTGTGTATTTTCACCACTTTTTTTCTTCAGTTGTACTTAATGCATTCCCAGCTTTAGGTTTAGCAATTGACTAAGCCAGTATTTGACTTCAGGTTTTTGATAGTTCTACTTCCATGTAGTCCATTCTTTGTGGACTGCCTTTCATCTCGATTCCAACACAAGTATTCCTCTATTGGTACTAGAATTTGATTTAAGAAACTCTGCAGATATTTTTGATGTCCATGATTATTTGCACTGTCTTAGGTACTATGGGCATAAAAAACAATGATAAAACCCCTGCCCTTATAGAGTTTATAATCTAATAATGATATAAGAATGTATTTTATCATTTAATTCCAAATCTTAGGTAGATCTCAGTTGTAATTTTAGAAATCCCATATTTTTATTGTTGTTTCAACAGATTTTTCCCATCATTCATTTAATTTGTAAATAAATGCAAATTCTGATTTTGTGAATTTTAAAATTATTTACCTGATTGTCAAAAGGCAGTATACAAAATTTATCAGAATGCCGCTATACTATAGCAGTGATTTAAATTGTATCAAGTTTTAATATTTTAGACTGCAAGGATATTAGTTGAACCAGATTAACTCTGTATGCCCCAGATTCCCTTTTCTGTATGCCTCAGTTCACATCCCTGGTCTCATCACCAAATGTATACATTTAAAGATCACACAAAGTAAACTTACACTTTTTGATGCCCAATTTGACACCAGGTTGCAACTTGGGGCCCCATACCACCTATGACCAGCATATGTGTTTTGTTCAGCCTTCCATTTTAGGGAGGGGAATGGAGTTTGATTTTAACTAAAAAAATTAACTTATTTATGATGATCAAAAATTGGAAGATTTACAGTTTAAGAATTCTGACTTCTGCCTTTTTTGAAAACCTGAAAGTTTTGGAAAGAGTTGGCCCACATATTTGTGATAAGAATGAAGTCAGGAGTTGCTTTAGGTGGGACAGATTCCTTCTAAAATTATTTTCAGAACTTAACCTTCATTTCAAAATGAATTGGTTATATGAATTATTTTTGAATGTGTATTTTTAAAGGTGTTCTTTTTTATCTCCCTTAGAATATATTTTAAGTATTTTTAAAGTAGTATTTTCCTTTTTTTCCTTAAGGACCTAGATGACATAGAAGATGAAAATGAACAACTAAAGCAGGAAAATAAAACTCTTTTGAAAGTTGTTGGGCAGCTGACAAGGTAGAAGATTCAAGGCTCAATGTGGAATAAATATTTTAAAACTACTGATTGAATGTTATGGTCAATGCTAGGACGATATTCCTATGCTGCAATACATTAAAATAACGAAGTATGTATATTTATTTCTAGAAAATGGATGTTTATTTTCAAAATATTTCATTTTCATTATTAGTTTCAAAGGTATCCTTTTTATTTCACAAATAAGTAACATCTTTCAGTTATTAAAGTAATAAGTAATACCTTTTTGGTTTTGTGTGGTATTCAAATAACACATGATTTAAAGTCACAACCCTTTAAATGTATTTTAGCTTTGTAGCACAGTCTCTCCCTGAAGGAATATACATAGTCTTTGTTTACATGAATTCAGATACTTCTGGGGAGTTACTTGTAAATGCCTTATTACTGGTCTGTGCAGCCTTTTATGTGTTGATGACTTACTCATATAAGTTTTTGTCTACTGTTCTTTCCACTTATTCTAAGCAATTTAGAGTAATAGTCACACTATTTTGTATAACAATATTTTAAAAGACAAGTTATTTTAAAAGTTACGTAATATCATGTTCTTGTTAGCTAAATATAAATTTAAGAGAATACTTGAATTGCGCTATAGTAAATGAAAATTTACTATTTTGTGTTTCAATATTAAAAAAACTTTAAAATCACTTTTACTTCTGAAAAACATACACTTGTAATTTTAATGTAAAATTTCTTATGTAGGTACTATCTTTTTTTTTTATTGTTCCAAAGTTTATTAGTGAACATGGGATATTTAAAAGTTGTTTATTCTTTGGGCCTGGAAAATGTGTACAATTTCAGTGCATAAGAAAAAAGTTGTATTTTTATTACCATATGCATTAAAATCAAAACCAAAATATTTTACACACTTAAAACACCTGCACATATATTAACAAAAAGTACATATGCAGAAATAACACTAAAATATTTTGCCTAATTTCTAAGTTGGAAAATACCATTGTAACTATTTTTCACATAAGAGAATATTCCCTTACCACAACTTTAAAGGATTTTCTTCCTAACATTGAAATTTTTAAAACAATTATTTTTAAAGAATTATATAAATTTTCTATTATAATAATTGTCATTGGTATTTAGGGTTGTTTTATATTACATTTTCATGTTGAGTTAGAATTCTCCCCCACCCCCCCCCCAAAAAACAAATTAACATTATAAAATGTTTGCTTGATAGAGGAATCTCAAACAGCAGTACTAATATCTTTCTATCTAGTTAATGTATGAAAGTGGCTTGAACATAGTGAAATCCACTTTGGGTGCCGTCCTGACTTCTTCCTTCACTAGCTATTTTTCACTGTTAGAAAAATAGAGAGGGTAAGACAATTAGGAAAAAATGTGGAGCAAATGACAAATATCCGATGTTGAATTGTAAAAATCTCTGCCTTTACCTAGGTTAGCTTTACCTACTCCCCAGTTCGGAAGTTTCAAACTTGACTAATCATCAGAATCATTTGAGGAAGTTAAAAAGAATTCCCTTGCTGTAGCTCCTAGGTAGGTTTAGGTTGAGACCCTAGACTAGAATTTTTAAAGCTTATCATCTAAAGATTCCGATCACAGCTGCTGTTGTGTCTTTATTCCCAGAAGTATCTTCTATTGAAAACCCAGAATTGACATACTTTTAACTCCTGGCCTTTTTGTTTTGCCCTTTTAGTTTATTTAATAATTATTTTGGTCTCTGGGGCAGTTTTCATATATATATTTCACTGCTCACAAAAAGTTTAATGTTAGATTACAAAATTTGATGTAGTTGTAGAATTACTGCATAAAGGCCTCCTTCTTGGGGTCTTTTACTCTGCATGGGAACAGTGATCTGCTGCCCACAAGTAAAGGTGGTATGCCAGTCCCAGTACCTCACCACTCAGGTGCTCCTAAGTGGTGCTCCTAACTAAACACTCACTAAACCTAACTAAGTGCTCCTAACTAAACACTCACACTCAGGTGTTTAGTTACCCTGAAGTACATGGCAAAAATGTCCTTATTGCCTAGGTCCTCATCCACACTTTGGATGTTGTGAAAATGCTGTCAGTATCCAACCTTAAAATGTATTAGTATATTGGTTTTCATTAAAAGAGTTAATTTGAATTTTCTACTTAATATATAAATAAAAGAACACTTCATTTCACTTTAAAATTATATCAATTTTAATGCTTTTAAAGACTGGGAGGTTTAATTTTTTTCAGTTTATTGGGAACATATTGAGCAATAATTTTTGCTATTTTAAAATAATGATACCAAATAAAAATACAGGAGCCTTACAACTTAGGCAAAGCATTTCACATGCAGTCCTTCCCCATCTCCTTGAAACTTGTATTTATTTCACAAACAGATTTTTACACCAACTGTTGAAAAATAAAGTAGAATCTGCTACAATTTCCCCCTAACATTTGTAAAAAAGTGTTTAGATTTTAAAAAGGTAGCTAAAGTACATGTGCACTACTCTAGAAAACTTGGCTATTTTGTCAATAGAGTAGTGCAGTTGTTTGTGAAATTATTAGTCCTCTTCAGAAATATTATTTCTTGTATCTCCTGGGAATTTATGGTATAATAAAACACATCCAAAGTTCTGATGTGTTTATAAGATCATTTTCAAAACAATAAGTTTATTATCCTTAAAATGAATATGACTTGCCTCCTTAATTTCTGAAATGAGTTAACTTAAAAATTACTTTAGTAATCTTTATTTCATCTTTATAGAATTGTTGGTAATTTTATCACATGACAGTTAACCATTAGAGAGGAAAGGAAAGGCTTTTGAGTATGTATTTCTAAATAATCTAAGGGATTTACTAAATACAGTAGATTAGCACTGGCACACTTGTTTAAGTGGTTCCAGACATAGAAAATTAAGTATCAGGGGTAGATACGTGAAACAATGTAGTCTTTCCTTTTTTTTCTTGATAATTTTTAAATTTTTTAATTGTGGTAGAAGCAATGTATTTTTAAAGTGAAAAACCTACCTCATTTGTATGTGGTTTTATGTTTTCTGGATTTATCTGGATTTTTATAATTAGAAATTAAAATATAAGATTTTGAGTCTGCTTAATACTTTGTTGAAAACAGTACAAGTCAATGTAATAGAAACATCCATATGTTCAGCAGTGTAAGACAAAATAGCAAAGGCCTTGGATTTGATAATCTGATGTCCTGGACAATATTTGTCATCTTTCTTTTTTGTTTTTTTGGTAGCTTTATAATTTTGCATTGGTGACTAGTAAGTTCCATGAAGTGTTGGCACTTATTTAATAACTTCTTGCTTTTGTTAATAACCTTTTACAGGATTCAGACATACATTTGATTCTAGAAATATAAGAAACCAGACACACAAGCTTTTCATTGAGGGGGGGGAGTATATTGAGAAAGAACTAGCATTCAGGAATCAGAACTTTAACTTCTTAAAGTTAGTGCTAGACATTTTTATATTTTTATCTGAACCTATTCTAATATGTAAAAGTGAAGCTTGACTTTTGCATTGGAACTATGTTCTCATAAATAAAAAACATCCCATCAATTAAGATTATAATTTATATTATCAGAGAACTCATGTGACATTTTTCTTTTATTCCATTAAACTGAAAGCATAATGCTAATAGACAATGAACAGTTTGCTTATCAGGTGCATCTACAAAGACACCTGTCCCCATGTTGTTTTTCCTTATGTACAGAAATTGTTTTTTTCATTCTCAGTTTAAAAATTTGAACCATTACCCAAGAAAACCTGAGCCCAAATTGTTTTTATTTTACTTAACTAGAATCTTATAGCATGTTAAAGTCATATATTCATCGGCCCCAAAATAATTACGTGTATGTGAGAGGAATGGGTATGTGGGAGTTGCATTAAATGTTCATAACTATTTCAACAAGTATTTATTAGTCAACTGGATATAATATTACAGATATTACAGAAATTTCAAATTAATAGCCATGGACCACTCTTCCATCTAGCAGTGTATAATGTATAGAGCATATATCAGTAGCACAAAAGTGCACTCTTATTATCCTGTCTAATTTGTATAGTTTACTCAAAAGTACTTTTTTGTATTATCCAGCCATTGTCTTTTAGATCTAGTTAATAGGTACTGTTTGATTTGCTACAACATTTACTGAAAAGTGGAGTAAAAGAGATGATGCATATTGGGAAGTATCTTACCATTTTTTAAAGATAATTATGGATTAGGAAAAGAACATTTTTAGGAAATTTGTAGTGGTAATGAAGTGAAAAGAATTCAGTGTATTCCAGATGCAACAAACTGTTGATGGTATTTAAATGTGATTTCCAGTTAGTACTTCTATATACCTTATTGATTACTGGTTTGTTTTTAGGTATTTAAGACTATTCTCATCTACAGTTCACATTGGCAGTTGCTATAGAAATAATAGAACATTAGTGATAATCACCTGATAGACATTGATTAAATGCCTGTGTTTTGTATTATGTTCCCCTCTGGATACTGAATAGGTATAGTTTACTTTTTTAGTGAACTTGTTTCTTGAAAGATTTGGCTATGCTATTCAGGGTTTTTATTCTTGTGTTTTTCTTCTAAATGTAAGTAGCAGATGGCTACTGCTAACAGCAAAAACCATATGAAAGCTAAAACTTAACTGTTTTGTTAAAAAATCAGCTAATTCACATAATCCAAATATTTGTGGGAAAACATCTGCATAATTTATTGAAAAAATTAGTATTGTGTAGACAGCTTTGATCATTTCCACTGTGTAGGTTTTTATTGTGGAATAGACAATGTAGATTCACTTAATATGCATTGCATGTAAAATAATAAATGCTCAATAAAAATTTTTTCATTTATTTTTTAACATTGGTTAATTATTTTTTTTCTTTCCTGTACTATCAATAAAAATCCTGACTTTTACTTCTGAAGTTAAAGGATAATACTAATAATCTAATTAGCTTATTGCCTCTTACTGAAATAGTATACAGTACTTTTAAAATCTTTATTTGGTATATTATTTTAGAAAGAATACTGTTTTATAAGAAACAAAAATTTAGTGTTAAGATCTGAATACATTAATAGGGCTTCTTGAATAAGTGAACCTAAGTACACAAATGCTCAACCTGACTGAAAATTTTGTCTTTGTATTTTAAGACTAAATTAATAATTTCTTAATTCAAAATTGGAGCTATCATAAACTAAATCTGATGATGTTCAGAGAATTTTAGGCCTTCGTAGTTTGAAAATGGTAACTAGGGGTCTGGGAATGTGCAACTCTTTGTTTTTTCAGTAAATGGTTTATGTAACCTTTTGTCTAATGTGTCTTTCTTCATACACCTGCACAAGCTTGTCAGTCTTCTTTACTCTTAGAACTCTAAATTAATCTTCTCAGTAATGTCATACGTGTCTAACAAGTATCCTTAACTCAGTCTGTTTAGATAAATGTCTCAAATCTTTATATAAGAACATATTCCACTAGCAAGCCTACTGAAAAAATTTGCAAGGTCTTATAGTCTTAATTGAAACTGGAACCTTTTATCTTAGACTTCATCAAATCCCTATTTTTTTCCCTTCTAGATTCACTCTGTGTTTGTGCATGCATGCGTGCACACATTCTATCAGCAGCTGTAAACTACCCACATATTTTCTTAATCTCATTCTTCCAGTTTCTCTTCATCTCTACAAGAGGTTACATTTCATTCCTGGTCAACTTTTGGAAAGAATTATATAATGCTGGACCTTCATGTTAAAGGGATAGGACTGGTTATAATATCCTTTACAATCCATTCACTTATTTTGATGTCTAACCAGATAAAAGTTAAAAAGGAAGCTAGAAAGCAAAACTTCCCTTAATCCTGGAGCAAATGCATAATTTTGCTCTCTCAAAAATCTCCTATGACTGACTCAAAATGCTTTTAGGTAAAAGAAAAAGCTCTTTTTTTGTCAAATAGTTGAGAAACAAAAAAAAATTAAGAGCCAGTTATGAAATGTAGATTGAACTTTATACATGTGAAAAACAGAATAAGAGTTTTGACTTCTGTGTAATGTTTTTCATGTTCAAATATGCTCAGCTACTCACTATATAGTTTTAATCCATATATAATCTATTGATATCCCTGTATAGACTTACTATGGGACATGAAATTCCAGTCTTTACATTGTTACAGGCTTGTATCCACAAAATATTTGCATTCCTTTAAAATATGAACTATTTACTGTGGTTAATTGAAGATAGATGAAGTCATCTGTGGACATTTTAGCTTTATGGAAGTAAATTATTAAAAATGAATAGAAAAATGTCTGATTTTGTTCATTGCTGTAGTATAAAAGTGTAAACAAAGCTGTCAGTCAAAGGTACAGGAAATCTGCATTTGAAGAATCTGTAAATATCTTTTGGTAAGAATACATTCATCTGATAGTATTAAAAAAGTTAGAAAAATATTAGCTTTCCTTAGTAGATTTAAAGTTTTATTTATGGATGGCTTAGGATAATAAACAACATCATTAATTTAAAGTAAAATTATAAAATTATGCCAGTCATGTTTCAATTAACTATTATTTAAATCAGTGAATCAGTGAAAATTTTAAATGGGATGAATAAATGGATGCTTTGTAAATGCTAAGGATGGTTATAGGACACCTTTATACATCTTGTTTCTTGTAACCTTCTTATTAATAAGATCAGTATACCTCAGGTTCAGCCAAGTTTAGCAAGTCAGGTAACAATTTGAGCATAACTTTAACCCTAATTTATTACAGCATAGTAACATTCATTAGTAATTCAGTCACATCTGTGCCAGACAGTATGTTAGATGCTTTATATATTGTTTTATTTGGTTCTTTAAAACTTGTGTAATGTATAGATTTAGAGAGTAATTTGTCCAGTGTCTCAAAGCTATTCTGACTGCAAAGGTTTGTTTTTTTTGCTGTGTTATACTCATTTTATGACATAGTCATTATGCTGTTATTTTACCAGTGATTCTCGTGTGTTCCCCACACTAGTAGCTAATGGCTTCACTTAACCTGTTGGAAATACAAATTCTTTGGCCTCACCCAACACCTGAATCAGAAACGTTGAATATGAGGCCCAGCAATCTATTTTAATGAGTACTTTATGTAATTCTGATGCAGGTTAAAGTTTTCAAACCACGATGCTAAACATTTCTATTTTTAAGTGAAGGTCTTGGTCTTTCTTTTTGGACAGTGTATGAATAACATGGATTTGTTTTTTTAAAAAAAAAAAAAAACCAAAAAACCTGATCTTTGTTGCTTACATTGCAAAAGATTGTATCAGGAAAAGCCTCAGCATGGACATTGGCAGCCTGACATAACCCCATTAATTTAGTATTATCTCTGGAACTCAAATGGCTTCTAAAGTCCAAGAGACTGTGGAATGAAATCTTTGTTGTTCTGTGTTAAGGTTTATCTCTGTTATTATTGCCTGAAGGTTTTTGGTAAAAATTATGCATTTTTGTCAAATTTTAAAACTTGATTGGAACAAATAAATGTATGTTTCATCAGTTATAATTTTTTTGTTTTTATTTTGCTTGAATGGACCCTGGGATGACCCTTGAGGAATTTGAATCTTCAAAATTTACTCTCTGTCAGCTCAGAAGAATAGCATTTTCTAGCTGATAGATCAGTGAGGAGAAATCCACAATGTTGTATCCCAGTGAGTAAAGATAAAAGACTATTTTGATTCAGGCTCATTATTTCCTATATAATGAGGTAGTTAAATAAGCTTACTATTTTTTTTTTTTTACTTTTTAAAAACTTTAGAACACTTTTAGGTTTATAGAATTATTGTAAAGATAGTCAGAGAGTTTTCATGTGCCCCCATATTTATTAAAGTTCATTCTTGATTATGATTTCCTCAGTTTTCCCCTAATATCCTTTTTCTGTTCAGGGCCTAATTCAGGATACATTATATTTAGTAGTCATGTCTCCTTAGGCTTTTCTTGGCTATGACAGTTTCTCAGACTTTGTTTTTGATGCCTTTGGCAGTTTTGATTACTGGTCAAGTGTTTTTCACTTTACTATGGGTATGTCAGATAGTCACAAAAGTAGAGAAAATCATTATCAATATCTTGTCAATTTAATTTTGTCTATCTTTTTCTTTTTTTTTCTGGGGTATTTTAAAGTTAAATTCTAATGTTCTATTATTTCACCTGTAAATATTTCAGTATGTATCTCTAAAAGTAAGGACTTAAGAAAATAGCCACAATACTATCATACCGAGTAAATGAATGCTAATTCCTTAATAATATCTGTTCAGTTTGGGTTTTCTGAGAAGCAAGCATGATATTTATTCTGGGGAAACACTGGTGAGGAAAATTGGGGAGGGAGCTAGAGGAGGTTGGGAGAGCTGTGAAAATGTGAACATGAGAATCATTATCCAGGAAGTCTATAATTGTCTTAGTCCATGTGTGTTACTACAAAGGAATACCTAAGGCTGGATAGTTTATAAAGAAAAAGAGGTTTATTTGGCTCATGGTTCTGCAGGCTGTACAAGAAGCATGGCTACAGCATGTTCTGGTGAGGGCTTCAGGCTGCTTCCACTCATGGCAGAAGGGAAATGAAAAAGAGAAGGGGAGCCAGTGCGCAGAGATCACATGGTGAGAGAGGAATGGGGGGGGGGTGCTCTGGGCAACCAGCTCTCACAGGAACTATTAGAAGAATTCATTACCCTGAGGAGGGCACCAGCCCATTCATGAAGTATTGACCCCCCCCAAATCCAAACACTCCCCTTAGACTCTAGATTGTCTTATCCTTGCCAGTGGGAGCCCCTGCAAGTTGGCTTCTGTATCCTTTTGGTTATCAATAGCTTCCTTGTTTTCTGACATAATCAATTCTAGTCTCATCTTGTACGTTTCATTTCCAGGACCTGGAATTAAGAGCTACCTTCTTTGGTAAAGAATTAAAGCCTTGATAGCCATTTAAATTATTAGATGATATAAAAACCAAGGCATTTATAGAGTTCTTAACTATAAAGTCTGAAGTTGAAACATTTTCAAACTTGTATATTTATTGGAAATTTTTAAGACAATGACAGAAATCTTCTTTGCCTTTTCTAATTTATTTTCTCACTTGTTTTCTGTGCAAATGGTGGGAAGATCTTAGATAAACAGTTGATCCTTCCTATCTGTGGGTTCAACCATCCATGAATTGAAAATATTAAGAAAAATAATTTAACAATAAACAATTATAAATACAAATTAAACAATATGGCATAACAACTATTTACATAGCATTTACATGGTAGTAGGCATTATAAGTAATCTAGAGATGATTTAAAGTGTACAGGAGGGTGTGCATAGGTTATATGCAAATACTGTATCATTTTATATAAGGGACTTGGGCATCTGTAGATTTTGGTGTTGGGGGTGGTGGTCCTGGACCCAATCCCCCTCAGATACCAGCAGATAACTATCTTGATTTTTCTTTAAAAATGTATTCATGTCTGTTGGGAATTTCAAGAGATTGATTATAAAAGTCAGTGTTTTGAGTAGTTAAAAGCATTTTAAAGTTGTGTTCAAATTAGGATATAGCCACATAACTATGTAAAAAATATAGGTATTCATTGAGTTAGATGTGAAAAGACATAGAGAGCTGTATCAATTAAGTTAAATACATAATTAAAAGTGGTGCCCAAATTATGCTCCTACACCCCTCCCCATTAAATTTGACCCTAATTCATAGTATGATTTTAGTAGAGATTAGATACTTTAGTCTCATCTGAGTGAGGGTCTATGCAGAGGTGCCAGTCATGGGTAAGTTTTCACAGCTGGTTGTGAGACAGTCCTAGTGAAGAAAGTGTTGGGTGATGGCTCGAAGCAGGTTGTGAAGTTAACCTTTGACTCATGGACCCACCAAGAGTCTTTGCAGTGCTTGGAATAAAGCCCAGTTGCTGGCAGCCATCACCTAGGACACCACCTTGTAAGAAAGGCAGAACTCTTCCCCTACTCCCTCCATTACCTCCATCCACTGTTTTCTTCTGTAATATGGAATGCAGCTGTAGCCTAGAATCCTTGGATTTTGTCTCTTATATTGGTTTGCAAATATTTATTGTGTGCCTACTTTGTGCTCTTTTCTAGGTACTAGAAACATAGTAGGGAATAAAAAGACAAATCCCAGCCCATAGCAGTTTAATTTTTAGTGATCCAGTGAAAGAGTGTTGACACAGGGTTGAGGAGTGGTTGCTCCTCAAAATGTTCTTTGGTCATCTCCAAATGATAAAAATCGAGCTCCACTTATTTAATTAATTAATTAGTTAATTAATTAATTAATTAATGTTTTTGAGAGAGGGTCTTTCTGTGTCACACAGGCTAGAGTGTAGTGGTGTCATCATAGCTCACTGCAAACTTGAACTCCTGGGCTTAAGGGATCCTCCTACTTCAGCCTCGAAAGTGCCAGGATTACAGAAGTGAGCCACCACATCCAGCTTGAACTTCACTTACTTTTTGATAGAGGTGGCATTAGTACATGTTATAGGCCATAATTTATGTTGTAAAAATTATATTGATAGGTCTAATGTTTGGAAAAGACAGATTTATTCCCCTTGAGAAATTGAGTATGATTGGGGATTTGGAACACTAATTTATGTTTCCAATTAATTTGTTACATGAATTGTATTTTTGGCCAGAAGTCATATCTTTAATGGCCAGTGCTATTAAGTCCTCATTGGTGAGGGTCAGAATCCCACATTTTCCCATACATTCTGATCATCTAAAGAATTTGTAATTATTCAGAGACAGTTTCTATGGTTAATTTTGTAATGGATTTCCGAACACCTGTGTTCCTGTGGCTCATACAATTCCCAAAGTCACTCATGATTAAGTAAAAATATTTTTTCCTATGTTTTTCTTTCCTTCTGAGCTCCGCAATTGAGGTGGAACTAAGTACAGTGTACTTTACAAGCTCCTGGTATCTAGTTACTTGAGAAACACTCCCACTATGGTTTTGAGCTCATTATCCTTTTATTTTTGGTGGGGCAGGGAATTGAGTGATCAGGGCACTTTATTCTTTTGCTGTGATTTTTGTCAAAAGATTTATTTCATTTAGGAAGGACATAAGTGTAAGAATTAGATGCAGTTTGGGGGATTTACCTCTGATTCACTTATTAACTTAGCATAGCATTTAGCCCTTTATATTATGATTTTTTTAAATTCTGAAAAACTCTTAAGTTTATAAATATTTCTCCTCCCCAGGATATTTGAGAAGTTTCTCTTACTTGATTTTAAATAAGTTTGTAACATCTTCCTGACTAACTTTTAAAAAGCTGATTATCTCTTTATAGATGGAGAAACAAAGCTGAGGGACTTCTTTTATTTACCTTGAGGTCCCATGATGATATAAACTGAATCAGGTATCTGCCAGTACCCGAAAACTGAGGTGTCTGCAACACAGGTTTAGAAGAAAGATTAGAGATTATAAAATACTATAAAACCATAAGATAAAAGAAGTTATAAAAATTATTTTTGAACACAGTGGAAATTCATACTTATTTTTGACTCTTTAGAATAAATGATTTCAATTCAGTGTTACAATAGTTGGAGACATGTTTCTTTAAGTGTGATAGGCCTTCTACTCCTGCATCAGGAATCACTTGGCGTGCATAAGAATACTCAAATGAATCAGACTGTTTCTGTTCTCAAAACTTATGTAGTTAAGGAATAAAATGTGCACAAGCAAAGAGATGGGAGATATTCCTTTAAGGACTAAGGGAGACTTATTTAGGATATACCATTTAAGGCAGGCTTTGAAGGAATTGGGATGTAAAGATTGGTATCTGTTGTAGAAATATTTAAAAAAATATATTCAGCGTCTGATGAGCCATGGTATTACCCCTGAGTACTGCATTTAAGGCTTTCTATAGAAGCACCCCCTAGAGAAGTGATAGCTTCCAAGTCAGACCTACCTGAATTCAAATCCTGGTTCCACCACTACTAGCTGTTTGACCTTGGACAAGTTGCTTTATGGTTTCCTCATCTACAACAAGGACAAAATAATGCCTAACTTGGGTAGGAGGTCATTGTGAGGAATAAATGAGATAATGCATGTAAATTGTGTGACATAATGCATGTTTATATCTAATGTGGTTTGTACCAACAAAGAAGTTGAGAAGATACAATGGTGGTCTTTCCTGAAATTAAAAAAGAATGGTTATGAGGAAGCTTCTGGATTATTAATAAAACTGCCATCTGGGCTTACGGGTCCTCTTTCAGGAAGGCTCTCTGCCTTTAGAAACCCTATTGAAGTAAACCGGACTCTATCCTAAAAAAGTATGTAGTATATGTGTTGACACAGATGTAATGTAATCTCTACAAACCCTGGAATATTGTAGCTACTCAAGAAACATTGAACAAAGCCTTGGGTAAAGGACATCATCTTTTATAAAGAAAGAGCCTAGTGAGTTAGTTTACTTGAGAAGGTCAAAGTATTTCCCAGTTAGGTTTGTCTTTTTCTCAAATCTCCAGGCTCAACCTGGGCCTGTTTTCCTAATAAGAAATGTCTCCTCCTGGACTCCTGAACAAATGTATTCTGAGGCATTATCATTAACCAAGCCGATACAGGAACTAAACAGAGTGAATTAGCTTGGATTCACATAGGCTGGCAACAAGTCAATTTCTTTCTCTATTTCTTTACTTGTTTTTGCAGTGAACTTGATTATTAGTGACCAGTATGTACTGATAGCAGAGGATAGGAAGCACACCAAAAAAAAGAGATCATCTACTGATCTGTATAATGAGAAAGTTTTTATTGATTTTGGTATGCATGCTTAAGGCTGCAAAACAGGACAGCAGGGATTTTTTTTGTTTGATCATTGTGGGAGAAGACCACAGGGGCACCTGAAAAGGTCTAGAATGGAACATTTTTCCTGCTGAATTGCAGAAGTTTAAAGGTAGTGTTTGTTTTATGACCTAGAAAAAGACTCTTAACTCAAATGTGGATATTTTATTTGTCCAATTATATATATTAATTTGAAATTACACAGGATAATTTCTTTGTGTTGTATTTTCTCCTCAAATATTTTGGATCTTATATGTGTCCATTCTTAGACCACACTTACATATCTGATAAAAATACTCTAGTAGGACAATATTCTGCTCAGCTTACATATGGGTGATTTACTTGTGAGTATATGAAATTTGTGGAACATAAGAAATAAAGTTTAATCTCTGTTTAAATACAATTTAGAAATAGTAGGAACTTTCCCCTTTCAGTGAGATTGAAGAAGAAATTAGAGTGGGCAATAGAATCTTTTCAACTAACCAAAGATACAGATTTAAAGAGGTAGATGGATTTTCTGAACAGCTAAAACATGACCAGCTACGCTACTAAACAAAAAAAGATATTACAAAGGCACCTTTTTTGACCTTTGATCCTGCCACTAACTTACTGTGTAACTTGGGCAAACCAATCAGTCTATTTGTGTAATAGGGAAAATGCTTACACAATTTTGGACTCATGGTCCAAAGAGATGTCAGTAAAAGGAATGTAAGGAATTCACTGAATTGTGAACACAATATTCTAGTTGCTAAACAAGAAAGCTCCAAAAAAAAATGCAATGCACCGTATCTGTTAAAATATTGCATGAGATGAAACTGGAAATAAACTTTTTTCTCTCCCTTCTCAGAATTCTTATACCAGTGGTACTGGGTATTATGTAAAATATTTTAGAATTAATGATTTTGTATTGCTTATAAAATTTGAAGGACAATAGTGTGTAAAACTGGGGCACAGAACTTGAAAGACTTGCTCAAGGTTATCTAGCTAAATAATGCTGAAATGGTGACTAAAATAGTTTTTCTGATTTCCTATTCACCAAATAACATGCTGTCACTAACCAGTGAAAATTTTTGTTCTGTTGTGGAAGAAAATCTTATATATTTGTAGTCTAGTGTTGTTATTGTGTGTTTAACTTTTGTTTTTAAATGGGAAAGATGATCTGTTGTTAAAGCAAAACCAAAGATTGAGAATGAAGAAGGAACCTTCTGAATCATAAGGAGGAATTGTACATGTGTTTGTAACATAATAGTCCTGATCCTTAGCACAAAGTATGCAAAAACTTAAATTTTAAAGTTAAACTGAGGAAAAGTAGAAAAGAACTCTGATCAATTAAGATTTGGATTTACCACTTAGAAAGTGACCTTCAATGTCATTTTTCTTTCCTGAGCCTCCACTTCCTAATCTACAAAATAGTCATAATAATATCTCTCATTCTATTTCATGAGGGTGATTTTGAGGATCAAAATAATATTGTGGAAGTTTGAAACATAAGCTATAACAATGTTAGTGATTTATCACTGGTATAAAACCATATGGGCCGGTACCATATGGGCCAGCGCGGTGGCTCATGCCTATAATCCTAGCACCCTGGGAGGCCGAGGTGGGTGGATTGCTCAAGGTCAGGAGTTCGAAACCAGCCTGAGCAAGAGCGAGACCCCCATCTCTACTATAAATAGAAAGAAATTAATTGGCCAACTAATATATATAGAAAAAATTAGCTGGGCATGGTGGCGCATGCCTGTAGTCCCAGCTACTTGGGAGGCTGAGGCAGCTGGATCACTTGAGCCCAGGAGTTTGAGGTTGCTGTGAGCTAGGCTGCCGCCATGGCATTCACTGTAGCCTGGGCAACAAAGTGAGACTCTGTCTCAAAAAAAAAAAACCCATATGTAGCTATTATAAGCTCCTACTCTTACAGTGTTAGCAAATTAAAATGACTTTATCCTTTAGAGGGAAATCTCGACTTAAGAAGGTCGAAGATCCTTTTGGATTAAAAGAATCTAGGAACTACTAGTTGCCAAAATCAAAAGAGAGGTTTTTAATCTAGCTTCCAAATTACCAAAAAATAACAGATAAAAAGTAAAGTTTATGTGAGGGAGACTGACATCAGGGCAAAACTGGGCACCAGAAAACAATACTCTCCTGAAGTCTTTACCAGGATTCATGACTATATGTATAATTGTTGAATGAAACAATGATGAGTGAATTCAAATGCATCTGCTTCTCTGTTGGCTGCATTTTCCCTTGGAAGACTTGATCTTTTAGCATTTGAATTCCACAAGAAACATAACCAAGTTTTTGTCTTTGGGCCAATTTGTTTCCAGGCTTGCTTGTGTTTTTCACATTCTTTTTTTGGCCTGCAACCTTATTCTGTGACCCCTTTCATGGATTCCAGTAGGTCATTCAGTTGGGACCCAAGGAAGTCAGTAAATTAAACTTGATTTGGAATGGAATACATAGGGTGTGTGGCTTGGATTAGAATCAAATTAGGTTTGGCTAATCTTATTTTGGTTTAATCTATG
The DNA here is from genome assembly GCF_040939455.1 of Microcebus murinus. Classification (NCBI taxonomy): domain Eukaryota; kingdom Metazoa; phylum Chordata; class Mammalia; order Primates; family Cheirogaleidae; genus Microcebus; species Microcebus murinus. The sequence goes on from NC_134113.1 coordinate 37,530,654, forward strand.
TGGGAAAGAATAGACTAGAGGAAAAACAAACAAGAAATTGGGGAAACTATTCTTGTATAATGATAAGCAGTTTTTGTAAGAAATAGTTCTGAGGGCCAAACCTAAATTATTTTTATTAGAAGTTTGGGGAAAAGATTCAGCAAAGGAATTTAGATTAGCTTCTCCAATCATCAGAGTTGGTGTTTACTTTTCTAGCTTTCCCAAGCCAGGATCTCCAGGCTTTTAAAATGTGGGTGCTCCATAGACAAGGCACATGACTTAACATAGTTCATATTTTTAAATTTTTTCCAGGGCTCTGGAAATAGATAAGCCCAATTTTTAGAAACCTTAGCAACAAGGGATGCAAAAAAAGGTTCTGATACTGAGTTTATAGTGAAATTATCCATACTTGGTCTTGAATTTCATATGCAGTCCTAAAGAAATGTTGAGAAAGTGCAGTAAGGTTATGCACTAATAATTTCTTTAAGCTTACTTTTTTTCCTCCTCAATTACTTGCAACCTGTAAGGTGTTAGAATACTAAAGATTTAACCTTGGTGCTCATAGTTCAGGAAATCCCCTTCTGAACTGGCTGAGAGAGCATTTGAATAAAAAGGGAAACTTCTTCAAAACTACTGGGGAAGGAGGAAGCCAAGAAGAAGTAAGTGAAGCCATCAGAGTGAGAGCCTTTTAATTTAGAGTTCTGATTAGGCCTGGGAAATCATGAATGGAATTGCTCCTTGAAGAGAATTCTCTGTGATTGCCTAGTAAATTCTTACAAAGGAGAGACTCAAGGCTAACCATTCAGAAGTATCTGGAATGTAATAACATTTGTTACTGACAATTGAATTTTCCCTCTCATGGAATTTATTGTTTTGTTTATTTAATAGAGTAAATTGAGTTTTCATTTAAAAGAGGAGAGTCATGTTATTTCTAATTTTATATATTTTGACCTGTGGATTAAAGGTACAAATTAAGGTCACAAAACATGGGGAGATAACATGGAATTTTTCCAGTACTTGATTACAGGGTTCTGAGTAACTGTCTCCCACTTAGTTACCTGATGTTGATGAAAGCTTTAGTTGCCTGAGCCCATAAGAAGGAAATAATAATAATGGCTTTTCACCTGTCTAAAGCAGATGACTAGACCAAATGATTTAATACAGTTCTTTTTAGTTGATTCCAAAGCAGCAAATGAATTGTGGCTTTGCTTAATTTTCCAGGGGCGAATCTAGTTAGTGGCAATGTTTTAAAAGTAAAAATGACTTTTGACTGCTGTAGCAACATTTATCTTGGAAATTTGTTATAAATATTTCCTACATATAAAATGATTTTATCACAGTCTCTCTCTCTCTGTAGATAACGGTTTGAAAAATAAGAAATTAGAAGATCCAAGTACCTATAGTCCAGCTCAAAAAGTGATTTATTGTGTACTTTTTAATTGGAGTTACAGAGGTCTTAAGAATGAATGCTGTTTGAACAGAAAGGATGCCATCATTTTGTTCTCTGTTTTGGAATAAAGGAAAAAGTTATTATTTTGTTTGTTCAGTTCTAATTCTCTCAGATGACTGTTTTTATTTGTTTGGGTTTTTTTTTTTTTTGGAAATAGCATCTTAAAAATGTAAGTTTACTTCAGGTATTATTGATAAATGTTTAACTTAAAGTAATTGTTGCTATTGGAAAAATGGCTAGATAAAATTAGCCACATTCTAATCAGTGATCTTTTGAAAGAGTTTTTTAAAATGTGGACACATGCAGATGTGTGAAACAAAAAAAATGTTTGTATAACATTTTTGTGAAATTTTTTTGTGAAACAAAAACATGTTTATATAAATAAGATTTGAAAGTGCTCCCATTGTTAAAGTTTAAAAGGGAGGATATAAAGTTGCATATTTGATAAAAGTCACAATAATTATAGTAGGAAGAAGAACTAAACATTTGTCCATATCTTTGAGTGGTAAAATTCTGTTTCCTTTTTCTACCTGTCACATTTTCCAAACTTTATGGAGCATGTTTGTTGTTATAATGGAGAGGGCCTTTATTATTTTTATTAAAAAAAAATAGATTTTGCTGCAGTTTTCATGATCAAGTTGCCCTAGTTTATTTCAGTTGCATTTCTAGTGTGCTTCTGCCACCTTGTGCTTTCTGAAATCCATTGCAATGATGAGCAAAGAAACATATTTAATAAGGTTGTTATTTTGGGGGGATCAAATTTTACTTCACAGTATGGGAAGAGGGAGAAAGGCAAACATTTTTCAAATACATGAAAGATATAAGTGTGTGTATGTGTGTGTGTGAGAGAGAAGTCTTTCCAAAGGTCTGGGGAATTGTTTACCATTTTAGATCAATATTACAATTATATCTTATTCCTAGGAACTGCAACCTGGTTAAGGAGGAGTCAAGACATAGGTGCTAGTGCTTATAGCAATCACCTCCTTAATTAAGATTTTAAAATACATTTTGATACTTTTTTTACCCTTGCCTATTCTTAAAATGTGTTCCTTCCTACATGAAAACGTCAACAAGACACTTGTGCCTAGAAAGCTCTAGGTAGCTTTTAAAATGTGTTTCTTTAAGTGGCCTGCTGTGTTTACATGAACTCTTTCCACATTATCATTCCAGACAGCATTCCATTTGTTCAGTCCCTCAAACTATTTATATGGTCTGCTGCCTTGGAGTTATGCTGAGTTCTAGAAAGGAGCGCCCTTACCTGGAACTTTGGCCTTCCTGCTTGAGTGTAAACAAGGCTACTTTGATAACTTGTCTAAGGAGTTCTCAGATCTTTCATTTTAGGAATTAATTTAAATACATTTGACTTTGAAATAGTATTTAAGGAACCATGGATGCAAATAGTTTATGTTTGTCAACTGCCAAATACCTGTTTCTAGGATGGCAGTCTTTCTTACCTCACTAAAATTTTGATAGTACCAGGCCTAAGGCATATTTACTCACCCTTTGGTGTCATACTTGCATTGAAGAATTATGGTTGTAACTACAGAATTGTAATCCCAGAGGGCTTGAATGTACAGAAACCACATTTATTGGGCTCCTACTACATGGCAGGCCTGGGGCAAAGCTTTTTAACATATGTAATCACATATAATCTTCAGCACAAAACTGAGATACGTTATTCTCCTCCTCATTTCAAATTAAGGAAACTGAGATCAGCGATTAAGTGATTTACCACTTAAACTTGGAAATGGCAGAATAGGAATTTGAACTCAAGTGTTTTTGACTCTCAAGTCTATACTCATTATAGTAGACTATCTTTCCATTGCAAATGATGAGGATAAAGTTTGGACCAAAAGCAGGAGGAAGGTCTGCTGGGAGGCACATCAGCAGCCTCAGCATGGACACTACCTCCTTATGAAACCACATATTGTTTCCTGGTGAAACCTATTGCTGTTATAGTTGGCAGAACATTTCAGGGAGTTTGGAGGCACTTCCCCCGTACCTTCCAACTTTCCTTATTTGGTCAGTTCTTCCTTGTATTAGTGCAATAACCTCCAGACTAATCTCCCATCCCCTATGCTTGCTCTACCTACAGTCCATTGTTCACATTGCATTTGGAACACCTTTTCTGGAGAACAAATCAGATCTTGTCGCTCTCATGCTTTAGCTCTTTCAAAGGTTTCCTGTTATAATTAAGGTAAAATCCAGATTCTTTAGAATGGTTTGTTAGTTCCTTCTATCCCTGGCCTATCTTCTCTCCACTGTCACCGCAAACATCATGTTTCAGCCCAGCAGGACCACTGTTCCCCTAAATGTACCATGTGCTCTCTCCCTTCAGCACTGGGCATATTCTCCTGTGCCTTTAGGATTCATCTATTCTTTCTCTTTTGTCCTCCTTTCTCTTATGACTTCTGCTTAAAAGTCACTTTTCTCAGAAAGCCTTTCTCTTTTTTTCTTTAAAAACCCTCACATACCAGTTAGACAAGATGGCTTTCTGAACCCCTTCTCCTGCACTTCCCCAACATATGTAGAACAGCACTCTTTATAATGGGGCACTCATCACATTGGATTACCTCATTTTATTGAGATATAATTCACATACCATAAAAGTCACTCCTCCAAAGTATACAATTCAGTGGGTTTTTAAAAAATATATATATTCACAAAGTTTGCAATCATCACCACAATATAATTGCAAAACATTTTCATCACCCCTAGAAGGATCCCCACACACACTTGTTGATGGCCACTCCCCAATCCCTTTTCCCCCAGTACCCTGAGAATTACTAATCTACTTTTTAATCTCTGGGTTTGCCTAGTCTGGGCATTTCATATTAACAGAATCATACTATATTTGTCCTTTTATGTCTGCCTTCTTTCACTAGGTATGATATCTCTGAGTTTCAGCATGTTATGTAACATGTATCATGTATTTCATTTTTTTATGGATGAATATTCCATTATATATATACCACATTTTGTTTATCCACTCATCAGGTGCTGGACATTTGGGTTGTTTTTACTTTTTGGCTATTACGAACAATGCTTCTGTGAATATTTGTGTGCAGGTTTTCAGTATATGTTTTCAGTTCTCTTGAGTATGTACCTAGGAGTGGAATTGCAGCATCGGAAGGTAACTCTATGTTGATCTTTTTGAGGAATTGCAGGCTGGTTTTCACAGCAGCTGTACCATTTTACATTTCCACCAATGATGCATAACCGTTCTAATTGCTTCACATCCTTACCAACACTTCTTTTCTTTCTTCTTTCTTTCCTTTTTTTCTTTTTGATGATAGCCATGCTAGTGGCTATGAAGTTATCATTGCCTTTTTACTGGTTTGTTTCCTCCGTAACTGTAAACTCTGTGAAGGCAAGGACTATGCTAGATCTTGCATATTATTGTACTTCCAGTGCCTAAGACATTGAGTAGGTGCTCAGTAAATATGCAGAATTGGTGAGAAGACCTACAGCTGTCCTAGTTGCTTTCCTTCTATAAATCCAGGAGATGTAGGGGCTGGAATGGGAAAAGATGTTCTGGCTGCCAATCCACAACACTGTTCACCAGAGTGCTGTAGGATCTTAATGACCACACTAAGTAGATGGTTCCATGGCTTAAATAGTCTTACCTGAGAAGTTCCCTGCATGGAGAATGGCATGAGTTCTCATTTAATTAGCTCAAAATTGGGAAGAACATACTCAACTCTGTTGGCATTTTAATCTGTGATTCCAGGGAGTCTTTCTATTCCAGACACATTTTCTGAGGGCATGTGAACATTGCCTAATGAGAAAGCCATTCATTCTGAGTGAAAGTGGACCAAAAAAAAAGCAAAACAAAAGTTCTTTTACTGGAAACAGACGGACCACATCAATTATACATTCAGAATAATGCAGACCGAACCCAAGTTGTCAGGTACTGAAACAACTCTATTTAGCCAAGTTACAGCTGGAATCTCATCCATTGTTTACCCTTTCCTAGCCGTCTGTTTTTATTCGCCCCAGTGTGCCAAATCTTGGATTTGTAAAGGTGATCTGAAAGAGAAAGGGTGTTTGTTCCTCAATTTCCTGGGGCACAGTCCTGTAAACAGTGCCTATTAAAAAAAAAAAAAAAGGCCATGGTGCCTTCTTGGTAATGTGCCTGGGGTTGTGAGTACGTAGGGAGAGGACAAGGGTCCCTTCTGCAGAACTCTTTTATCCATCTCCACCTTTTGTCAACAGTCTACCTAGTTAGGTATTGCTAGGTCAGGAATCATCTTCCATAGCATTTTCTTCTATTCACTGTGCACCCTCCTATACCAGACTTCCATCCTTGTCTGTTTTTCTGTACTTTTTTCTCTTTGCCTGCTTTGGAACACAGTGTTGGCCCAACCCTGGGAGTCTTCTGTTGAATTCTAATCTTTAAATTTTGGAACTAGTTTTTTTTTTTTTTTTTTTTTTTACTCTGTCTTACCCCTAGTAAATGCAGGTTTGCTGAGTTACAGTCCCTACCTGACTAATTTTAATAGAATTTTCCTTTTATACTTTTCCCTTTAGAAACATATTGTGAGCTCTTGACCCTTTGAGAGGAGAGACCTTTGGGAAACTCTTAGGTAAATAGTACTGACCTTGTGTAAAGAGTGTTAATGTTATTATATACCAGTGAAAATACAAGAGATAGAAAAAATAACATAGCAATCATTGTCCAAATATGACTGGACTCTGGATGGTATTTCAGCACTGTAGGAAAATTCCAGAAAGCTCTCTGCCTACAAATATTTTCCTCACCTTATCTGCCTCTGCTGATAAACTGAGGATAAGCTTGATATCAGCAAATATTAGTTATTTGAAGAAGTATAGCACCAGTGCCGGAGACAGCAGTCTCCCTGTCCATAGAAAGCCTGTTCTGTCCTTTACCTCTGCAGTCCCCAATCCCTGGACTGTGGCCCAGTACCAGTCCGTGGCCTGCTAGGAACTGGGCCGCACATCACTGCCTGACCTCCATCCTCCCCAACCCCCCCCTCCCCCTGTCTGTGGAAAAATTGTCTTCCATGAAACCAGTCCCTGGTGCCATAAAGGTTGGGGACCGCTGTGTCTCTTTAATACTTTCTGATTTATAATTTCACCTGGATATTTGGCACACAAACTAGGACCAAATTTATTGGGATCCAATTTACACTTTCAGTTCCTCAAGCAAGGGGAAATGTATGGCCCATGGTCCCTATGTTTGCATATGTGACTAATCTGATAGCTTTTGACCAAACCAAATATTTATAATTTCAATATGGAAACAAAACAGAATCTTGTACAAATAGGCTGTGCTAGATTATTTAACTCTTCATTTCTTTGAAAGGTTCCTTTTGCTCTTAGGGATAGAAAACATTTGACAGAAATTATAAAATTCAGGTTAGAAATTCAGGACAAAAATGCAAGTTTATGCTCTGGATTCTGAACTGTGCTGCAAAATTAGACATTGTTCCAGATATGCCAAAAATTTGGCCTGCCTAACTCATGCTGTGTGCTGCTCTGATATGCATCTGGTTGTATCCACCCTCAGGTTGTTTGTTTACAATGAGAATGGAAGGAAAAGTTCTGAAATATCCTGTCACAGGATGTGTGGATGGGTCTGCCTGAATATTGAAGCCAGAGGAAGTCAGGGGAGTTTAAGCCATTAGTGTTGACATTGCCCTCTAGTGGTTTGTCTGTGGCTTAAAAATGCATATACTGCAAGTGTACCCTAGCTCTCCAAAAAATTTATCCAAAAAAACTCCCAGACTATATGGTAAAGAGAGAGTGAGGGGAAAGAAAGTGGGAGGGAGAGAGAAAGGCAAAGGGAGAAGATTTTTGCCAGTCTAGCTCCTCTCAGCAACTCTGAAGCTCTAGTAAGTTAGGGCTTCTGAGATCCAGTTAGGGATGAAAACATTTCTTTCTAGGCTTCCAGCAAGTGATTCTAGCTAAAACTCCTTATTCAGGATTTTTATAAGAGCACGGGTTCCTTTTCAAGCTCTCTAGCTTCCCTCCTGGCCCGCATTGCATTCCTAGGCGAGTCACCACTTGTGGTCATGGTGGCCATGGTGAGTGCTGGAACGTCTGCAGGGCAAACTGCTTATGCAGACCAAGCTCCTTGTCTTTGCCTTCCACCCTTCATGTTTCCTTTAGGCCTCACTGTCATCTTCCCAAATACACTTGCTGCCCTTTGTGCTTAACTTCCTGTTGGCTCTGCACAGAAGAGCTGGTGGCCTAATTCCTCAGGTGCCTGTGGGCAAGAATGTTTAGAGAGCTGTCTCAGCCCTTAGGGAATGACAGGAATGCTGAGAATTTCAGACCCTACTTTCAGACCCACTGGAAAGAAAGCTTTAGCCCAGAGGTGGGAGAAACTTCAAAAACACCTCAGATCACAGTTACCTAGGGCTATGGTGCTGGCCTGAAGCTGGGGAATCTCATCTTGGAGTCATCTCATCTGTCAACTTGGGAACTGAGGCCTCTGGGAAAGGTGGTGGTTTGTCAAGCAGCAAACCATAGATATGTGGAAATAATTTGGCCCTGAGTCTTGAGATGTGAGTTAGTTATTGTAACATTTTGGTGGGAAAACTTTATAAGTATTTATGACGCATCTTTTCAGTGTTGAATTGTAGGGAACTATTCCTGGATTTGATAAATCCTGAAACTTCTCCTGAGTCTTACTGCATTAAGGAAAGGAGGGGAAAATGGTGTTTGACTCCCGACCATCAACAAATTCTCTCTGGTTCTCCATCCACATGAAGATTTTTATCTGGTTATTTTTGAATGTTTTTCATTTAACTCACAATTATGAGGACAGCCATCTGGTCAAAACCCACATCATAAGCCCAGTAACCTTTGTGACAGAAGACTTTCAAATGATGAACGTGATTTGGTTGGTTCGGACTTAGTCTGGTAATGTGAGGCCCCTGTTTTGAATTATTTATTTACCTGTTATCTTGAGGCATGTCTGGCTCTTGATGAAGATATGTTATACCATTACCTTCGAATACTGCAGTCACTTCATACTACTTCCTGGCTCCACCTTTTGTCTCCATAAAAAACTCCTTGGAAACATAACTCTGTTGCTTAGGAGAGGCAACACTTAAACTCACTTGGAGTGCAAACATTAACATGCATAACCAGTTTAGTGAGAATCTTTCCTTGTGTTAGGATATATACATGAAAGGGTTTTATTTTTCCCATAATTGCTACTAACTACATTGTCAAAATTCTTTGCCTGATGAATAGTCTTCATTCTCTGGGAAGGAGTCTGAATGTGGCCTCTCTTGAGGCACATGTACTGGCTCTTCACTGGGCTCTATATATATAATATCAACCCAGAAATGAAATATACACATGTATATACATTTTAAGTAGATGAATTTTAGTGCTGGGGTGTGTCCTTGAATTTGGGTACTCAAACTGAGTCAACATTATAAAAAGATCATTATAGCAAAGTCCACTGGAAATGCATTTCCACTGACTATGTGGGCAATAGCTTTTCCAGTCTCTTCAAATCTCTTGGTATGTCTCCAGCTAATGTCATGATGTTGCCATCTCTGTATTCCTCTAGCTACATATTCACATGATTGTTGGTCAATCCTGAGTGCAGTAATGTTTTTGAGGCTTTCCGTAAAGTCAAAGGACTTCTACAAGTCTCTTATTGCCTGAAGAACTTTATTCTTTGTTTCCTTGAAGGTGCCTAGAGCTGCAATAAAATAAGCATTTGAAGATTTCCTGTGATGCTCTTTCTTGTTGCTTTTAGTAGATATAGCACCATTATTTTGAATAGCTTTTGTCAGTATTATTGGTCAAAACTGTTTACCAGAACATAAATAAATGGAGAGAGAAGACACTTAGCTCAGGGTAGCATGGTAGGGCGCTCATTGGCTGAAGAGTATAGTATATATAGTCTACTGCACTCAGCGCAGAAAGGAAAATCTATAGCAATTATAGGAAATATCCATATAAACAGTAATTTGAAAGATGTTTTTGGAAAATAATTCAGACATTGCCATGAAAGGAATAGGTGCTATGTGGAATGGCATTAGATAAGATATCTGTGTGCTAATGTATTAAATGGTAGTAAAATGAACTAGTTTGGGATGCTTATTTGGCCCATATCTTTTTTTTTTTTTTTTTCCTGGTGTAAACCAATAGTTCTTGATAAAAGGATGAATTTAGGTGGCCAGGTTTGTACCATGGAACACACATCTCTGGCTCCCCACAGATTGCACCAGGAATGTGAACACCTGACCTAAGCTGAACTAGTCATATTTTCTCAGTTTTCTTTTTTTTTTTTTTTTTTTTGAGACAGAGTCTCACTCTGTTGCCCATGCTAGAGTGGGGAGTGCCATGGCGTCAGCCTAGCTCACAGCAACCTCAAACTCCTGGGCTCAAGCAATCCTGCTGCCGCAGACTCCCGAGTAGCTGGGACTACAGGCATGCGCCACCATGGCCGGCTAATTTTTTCTATATATATTAGTTGGCCAATTAATTTCTTTCTATTTATAGTAGAGACAGGGTCTCGCTCTTGCTCAGGCTGGTTTCGAACTCCTGACCTTGAGCAATCCGCCCGCCTCGGCCTCCCAGAGTGCTAGGATTACAGGGGTGAGCCATTGCACCCGGCCTCAGTTTTCTAATGACCTCAAAACTGTAGTCAGCTAGTTTTGAGTTGGGCCCAGTGCCTCAAATGGCTGTTAGGATTAGGTTTGGCCTTGAGGGGCAGAAAGCAACAATTACAATGCCTAAGCAAGATGGAAACTTATTTTTCTCTCATGTAAGTATAGGCAGTCCAAGGATCATAGGCAGTCCAAGGCTGATCTGGCTAGCCATTTCATGATCATCGGGGACTCAGGCCCCTTCTGTGTTATTGCTCTATCATCTCCAACATGTGGCTTCTCTCCTGTGGTGTGCTGGTAAACTGGCACTCTGGAAAAGGCTGAATTTGTAGCATATGCCTGATTTTCATGGTGGAATTACTCCCCCGATGGCCAATTTCAAGCTACAATGGCTTAATAGCTAGCTTGCAGAATTCCTGAATATTTAACAATCTCTTCTCCTGAGCTCATATGAGCCAGCTCTAGCATACCTTTGCTTCTCCTTCATGGTACAAAATAGCTGCCTTAGCTCCAGACATTAGAACTGTGTTTCAACCAATATAAAAGAAAAAATTGAAAGAGAACCTCAAACTCCCTCCCATTTAGGATATTTTCCAGAAGTTGTTCATAGCTCTTTCACTTAAATCCCATTGCTGAGAAATTAAACACATGACCACACCTAGATGGGAAACGTATTCTTTATTCTTGGCTGCCATTTGCCCACCTAAAATTTGTTCTGTTATTGAAAAAGAGGAGAATAAATTTTGGGGAAAATTAGCAATATCTGTCACTAATAACAACACCAGTTCCATATAAATGTCCAAATTAATGAGGAGCCAGAAGACCAAGTTAAAAAGAAATTAGTTTTCCGAGTGAAATGAATTGGAGTGGCGCAGGGATCATAAATATACAACTCCAGAAGAGAAGGGTAGGATAGCTGCCTATTATTTAAATTTTAGTATGACCATGGATAATGTCCCTACTGAATCCCAGACCAATTGAGGAACAGATAATTAGGCAGGCAGATGGAAGTAAAAGTGTGACCTTTATTATTGATTCAGCTGTTTGGAGAACAACTAGATCTTGCAGTAACAAGGGGTGCACTAACTTCGTCTCAGAAATAAACTGACCCACCTAGTCAAAGGCAGAGTTGGAAAATGGCAGTGCTGCCCACTTCCCCAAATTTGTTCTTCCCTGCTGCAGAAACCAGCTCTTGAATGCTCCCTGCAGTAGGAAGGCTCCCAAAGAGAAGATAGGAAGTATGTGTAGTTTCTTCTTCCAGGCTCACCAGTCAGAGAATTGATTGAGACTGATTGGGTGTTAAGGAGAGAGACCAGGATATGTTCATTCACATTGGAACATGAAGAATAAGTGTTCTTATCTAATATTTAAGACTTTTCAAGCCTGTTGAGGTTTAGCTAATCATCCTGTAATTGGGTTACATGAAATCTCTCTGAATCCTTACCATTATCTCCATTTATTTAAAATAACACAGATGGGTTCTTTTACATCAAAGCAATGCCTAAGACAGAAATGTAATTAAGGGCTATGTTGTGTGGGTCAGACACGATAAATGTTGTAGGGGTTAATAAAGTTATAAGAAAAGGTTGGAGCAAACAAAGGATTTTTCATGTAACTAGTAGAACTTGAGCTTGCTCTAAAAGTCTGGGTGGGATTTTTTTTATAAGCTGAGGGACTGAAAAGTGTTTCAGTCAAGGGAAACTTCATGCATGAAATGAGAATGGGAAATGGGTATGGCGTTGTCAAGGTTTAAGGAGGAGCTCCACTAAGACTCTATCTAGGTGAGGTGCCTGTCGAAGAGCAGTGTGGAATCAAGTTAGGCAGGTAACTTGGGGGCAAGGTATGGACGACCATAACAGAGGAGTATGTAGTTGATGGAGAAGGAAATTTGGAGACATTGAAAAAATGTGTTTTTCACAAATTATTCTGGACGAATTATTACTCCTGAACATTTCAGTTGCATGGACCAACATGTTCCCTTTTTTTCCATTTAATACAGTAAACTAAATAGCCCTCACTAATAACATTCTACTCATAGGACACAGGGAAGTGATGCTCAAACTTTTATGTGCACTAGAATAAACTGGAGCTCTTGTTAAAATACAGATTGCTGGGCCCTACTGCCATAGTTTCTGAGGCAGTAGATCTGGGATAGGACTCAAGAATTTTTATTTTTAAAAAGTCTCAGGTGGTGCTGATGCTGCTGGTCCTGGAATCATACTTTGGTAAGTGAATGAATTCCCTAAATCATAAATGAGCAATTAGATGAAATTGTCTCTGAGGTCTTTTGCAGTCTATGCTTCTATAATTCTAAACTACAGGATACCCCATTCATATATTTTTCATATAATAAAAATCTCAGTGTTTACTTAGATTGTTTTCATCCCTTGTTAATGCATCCATTTTACACGAGGGCCTCGTATCATTACATAGATGGGAATCTGAAGGCTTGCGATTGGACTTAAGATGCTTTCTCAAGAGGGAAGGACCTCTTAACATGAGTCTTCTACACTTCCACACTCAAGAAAATAAAAAAAAAAAAAGCAGCTAATTCAAACCTTGCCCATATTGCTTTAAAAGGTAAAAAGAGAAGGAATGAGACTTTTTCTCTAGAGGAAATAGGTGATTGACCCAGCACCTGAAGCTCTAGAGAGCATTTGCCCAAACTCTTAGAAATGTTCAGCCTTAAGAAAATATTTACCTAATTTATAATTGTCCAAAACAATCAACTAGATGTCTGGCCAAAGGGGCCAGCTCTTCCTAATGAGTGCAGACTGTCAACACAGAGGACCCGGCAGGTTGACTTAGCCACAGGTAGAGGGACGTTTGTTAACATTTGCAACAGCAGCAAAATTGTCCTTACTCTAATTGGTCTAAGCAGGGACAGCTGCTGGCAGCCATACAGAGAACTCTGTCCAGACCAGAGGATTTCCTGAGTTTCATTTTGAGTGATCTTATATTATTTGCATACATTTATGCCTAAACCTATTATATTGTAAATTTTTTGAGGTTGAGCTGTGCCTTACTCATCTCTGTATTCCACACAGTGAATATCCATGAATAATATTCTCAATACAAACCTATGTTCTAAAACTGAGCACTGATAGTTGTAAGCAAAGTTCGTAACACTGAAGGTCAGAATCTTCTGGAGGGGAAAGAGAGGTGAATTAGAATCCATACTACTAATACAATGCTTTTTGATCCACCTCACCTTGATCATTTTGATCCCATTGCTGAAAATGTCCTTTAACTTCAACTGCTGACAAATTCTTATTCATTCTTGAAAACCAAGCTCAGTCATTGCCTCTTCTGTAAAACTTTCCTGTTTGGTACTAATCTGTTCTTTAAATATCCTTGTAATTATTTCATGAAAGAAAATTAGTTGTTTACGTGTCTGTGAACATGTATGGTCTAATTGAAGGAAGAGTCTATTCTGGAAATTTTTAATTAAATTGACAACAATAGTGCAGGCAGCAGCTGTGTGGTGCAATCATACGGGTTTGGGAAAACTCCTCTGTTATCTCCCTACCCGTTCTCTTATTCTTGAAAACATACTGTAGTTCAAAGCTCTGATTCCTGTTTATTCCTTTAGTTCCTTGAGAAAGGTCATCCTAGTCGCTTCCATCAGACGTTTATTTTAGTGCTAAGGAATTCAAATCTCTTGCTTAGAGGCTGTTTTGATAGCAAAAGAACTTGAGAGCTAAAGGACAGATGCATGGGAGAGAGTGGAGATGAGGGTTTATCTTGGGTCACCAAAGATAAACTTTGATTAGTTTCTATTATCAGTAAGAATTGCAGCCTTCTAATGAGTTAGTCTAGTAAAAAAAAAAAAAAACAAAACAGTACATAGTGGAGCTCAAATTCAAGCTAGGGAAGGGAAGATTAATACTGTTTCCATCATATATTGAAACTGGGTCAGAAATGGTTTTAAAATCTTAGATGATAAAGTGGTGGAAGCTATGTACCTTTTGGGTTGTACTAGAAATTAGACTATGGTTGGATACCTTAGAGACCCCAAATTGCAATATATTAAATCCTAAGAAATGTTAAGATATTTCTGCACTTTTCTGGAAGAGATCATTAACTCATTTCTGCACCTGATCTCCTGGAAGCTGAGCCAGCTGGACACTGATTAGGTGTTGATTTGGCGTCGCTTATAATGATTGGCAGCTTCATGAAGCTGAATTATTGGCAGCTTTATAAAGGACCTTTTACCCTAGACAAGGGTCAAGGGATGCTAGTAAGTGAAAAATACTTTTCTATTCAGAAAATGCAGTGCTGCCTCTGCTAGTTTCCATGTCTGTATCTCTGTGCATCTAGATATAGGAAATCATGTGCTTAATTATCTCATTTCTGGGCTGACCAGAATGAACTTTGTGTTTTGTATTTGTGATTTTTATACATGTCACGGTGTCTACTGATAGAGAAGCAATACGAAAAAAAAAAAAGAAAGAAAGAAGCTGAAGAGTTCAAGCCTACTATGGAAATGAGAGGTGGGAAGATGGGAAAGAGCAAGTAAATCAAATGTTTATTGGCCCTGGATTCATATTTAATTTTTAGAGATTACCATGTCCAATCTAAATAAGGATAAAATCCTCTTCATCATTTTGATTACAGATTATAATCTCGTATACATAGTTTCCCGAATTTTCTCAGCGGTCATATAGGTAACACACCTATGTTGTCTTGCTTGTCTTCCCTGTTTTTCCACAGAGTGGAGCTGTAACTGCACTGAAATGAAGCAAAAAGATTTCCAAAGATGAAATATTGAGTAAATGATAGTGAGAATTGATCAGAAGTTTCTGTTTATCGATTGAGTAGAGGAGGGAAATAACTTATAAGGTTTAGTTTAAAGATCTCAGGATGGTGAAATCAGAATTTTGGATCTTAATTTAGTAAGAATGAAAGATAAACTACCTATAGTGTCTGTCCATGACAAGTCATTACTTTAGATACAGATCTTATCACATGATGGTCTGGAATATTCTTTTCAAAGAGATAAGTTGTTTGTTTTTCAAAATATTCTTTTCCAGTATACTCATTCTTTTTTTTTCAGAGATGGGGTCTCCCTCTGTCATTCAGGCTGGGGTGCAGTGACACAATCATAGCTCCCTGTAATCTCAGACTCCTGGCCTCAAGGGATCCTCTCTCCTCTGCCTCTCAGAGTACTAGAATTACAGGCAGTGAGCCACCACACCCAAGCCAGGTGTGCTAATTCTTTAGAACGTTAGCATCTGGTATTTGGAAAAGAAGATCCTTTTTTAGTACTCAGTTAATTAGTAAATATTTACTAATGCATACTTTGTGCCAAGGAACTGTTCTAGTCCATGAGGACAGGGAGTAGGACAAAACAGATGACCTTGCCCCTAAATAGATTCCACTTTAGTGGAAGGAGGCAGATAATAAAAGTGTGTCACCTGGTAGTTTCTTCAGGCCAAAAGTAAAAAGTGGAAAATGGTTTGTATGTTAGTATTTATGCTCATATTAGTAATACCTTTTAGAAAACTGATAACCTCATCTTTTTTAGTATATTATGTAATAGTAAATTTATGACAAATGGACAGGTCTCTAGATCAGCAGTTCTCAACATATGGTATGTGGACCATTGGAGTACTGGAGATCCTTTTAGAGGGTCGATGAGGTCGAAACAATTTGCATAATAATACAAAGATTTTTTTTTTCTTACTGTGTTAATATTTGCTCAGATAATGCAAAAGCAATTGTGAGTAAAACCGTTACAGCTTTAGCCCACATGTAGGCAGGGGCACCAAACAGTACTAGTAGTACCTAGTTGCATAGTTAAAAAAGAAAAACAGAAGAAAAAAATCCATTTTCACTTAAGAATGTCCTTGATGAAGCAGTAAAAATTACTAATCTTATTAAATCTTTTTTTTGAGACAGAGTCTCGCATGGTTGCCTCGGCTAGAGTGCCATGGCATCAGCCTAGCTCACAGCAACCTCAAACTCCTGGGCTCAAGCGATCCTTCTACCTCAGCCTCCCAGGTAGCTAGGAATACAGGCATGCACCACCATGCCCGGCTAATTTTATATATAAGCTAATTTCTTTCTATTTTTTTTAGTAGAGACAGAGTCTTGCTCTTGCTCAGGCTGGTCTTGAACTCCTGAACTCAAACAGTCTGCCTGCCTCTGCCTCCCAGAGTGCTAGGATTACAGGCATGAGCCACCACGCCCAGCCTAATCTTATTAAATCTTGACCTTTGAATGTATATCTTTTTAATACTCTGATGAACTGGAAAGTGTACTTCTACTGCACACCAATATATAATGGTTTTCTTGAGGAAAAGCAATTGTGTAATTGTTTGGGTCATGAAGTAAACTAGCTGCTTTTTTAAAAATAGTAAACTATTTTTACTTGAGAGAATGACAGAAAATATGGTTATTCAGACTTAGGTATTTGGCAGACATTTTCTTGAAAATGAGCTGGTCACTTAAAGGAAACAAAGTATTTGTTATCAGTGATGAAATTCAAGCTTTCAAGTGAGAATTACAGTTTCGGAAAACTTACCTGCTTTGATGTGCTTGACAATGTCTCAATACTTAAAGACTCTTTTGATGTGATTGGTGGTCATATTGACGAATGTAATTTTTTAATATATTGTACAATGAAATAAAATGTTTCAGCATTTGGAATAAAAAAAGTGCAACCCTGAAAAAGATAAAATAGAGTGATGTGTTAGAGATTGACATCAATTGGTCAGGAAAGATCTCTCTGAGGAATGACATCTGAATTAAGGTCTGGATATTGGAAAGAAAGCAGCCATTTGCCAATTTTGAGGGGGCTCAAGGACTGAACTTAGGATGTTTGATAGAAACTAAGCAAGTAGATTGGGATGTGGTGAACAAGGGAGAATGGTAGAGGGAGAGACAAGGTTGGAGAGGAAGGCAGGGGCTGGGTCGCTGAAGGCTTTATGGGCCATGGTAGAGAGTTTAGAGTTTATTCATGTTAATGAGAAATCATTAAGTGTCTTATGCAGGCTGGAAAGGGATAAGGTCTGATATAATTAGAAAAATTTATTTGCTGCAAAGAAGATGGACAGATGGGGGCAAGTGTGGTGGCAAGGAGAACAGTTAGTTGCCTTAAAATAGGGTGGTAACACTGAGGGTAAGAAATGGTCACTTTAGAGATATTTATTGAAGCCAGGGCTATCAGGACTTAAAGATGGACTGGATATGAAAAAGAATCAGGGATGAATATTAGATTTTTGATCTGAGCAATATGTAGATGGTGGTACTGCTGACTAAGGCTTCTGGTGGTACTGGGGAGAAAGGGGGATTTTACAGGGAAATGGTTCTCCATGGAGTTCTTTTTATATATGTGTAAAGGGATCAGTCATTCTGTACTAAACTACTCCATTGATGTAATTAGAAAGCTTTTAACTAGTGCTATCTATAGGGGACATTTTTAGATGATGGTTTGTTTCACAGTACTCAGTGGCCTGCAATTTGTGGCCTGGGTGACACATTAATACCATTAATATGTGATTTCTTTAGTCATTTTTTTTTTCAGACTAAAATGGTACTAAGGAAGTAAATTGGGATTCTAATTAATTCCCTAGTCAGTAGATGGACCAGGTTAAAATTTTATGTTCAATCAAATAATTTGCTTAGTTAGCTCCAGGATCTTTTGGCGTATTAAGTGAGTGATTAAAAATTAGCCTTGAGGATGAGAAAGTAAACACAAGTAAACCCCTTACTTTTTTGGGTTTGACAATCCCCACTGACGAGAGCAGTCATATCTAAAATGCCTGATTTTTTGGGGATTTCAGATAGATAGATAGTTAGATGTTTTTGATTCCCATGAATATTAGCATATATATTTTAAATGTTTTCCTCCTGTGAATATAAACTGGCAAATTTTGTACCAAAACAACTGGACACAATCTTATAAGAATAATGTCTTATTTATTCATTTGTTCTTTCATGTATTCATTCATTTAGTCAATAAGCATCTATTATTTTTAAGAACTCTCTTAGATTCTCTGGATACAAAGATTTATATAGTCTATTGTTATTGTTTGGCTATTATTATGAACTCGTCTCATACTTAAAATGAGTCATAACAACAAGTTTAATTTGATTGAATCCCAGATGGATAAGTTTTATGACAGATCCTGAGAGGGGCTAGACATCATGTGAAGGAGGTAACCTTGAGGGAAAGAGGGAGCCATTGAAGGATTTTCCATGTGACAGTGACTTGATAGGTTTGCATTTTACAAAGATCACTATGGCAACAGTGCGGTGATGGAAAGTAAATGAATAGGAGTGCCCTTCACCCCTCCCCTCAGACATGTGGCCTTCCTCCAGGTCTCTCCCCATATACATGGGTTCATTACTTAGCTCCTATTAGTGTATTCAGTGCCTCTTAGGAAAGATAAGTTTGTAATATGTGCCTTCTTGAAATTCCATATGCAAATGCTTCTAGATCACAGTAAGAAAATTGCCAAACCAGTTAGTGTCAGTAACTTTTTAATCTTATAATTTAATTGCTTTGTTATATGATGTGATCTGAGTCATCTTCCAATTCAGAGACATTTCAAGGAAGTCCAAGTCCAAGAGGACTATAGCAAACATAGGGGACAAATTCTGAGAAATGCATCACTAGGCAGTTTTGTCATGTGAACATCAGAGAGTGTATTTACACAAACCTAGATGGTATAGCCTACTACACACCTAGGCTATATAGGCTGTTGCTCCTAGTCTACAAACCTGTACAGCGTGTTACTGTACTGCATGCTGTAGGCAATTGTAACACAATGGTAAATATTTGTGTACATAAACATATCTAAATAAAAAAGTACAGTAAAAATTACAGTGTTATGATCTTATGGGACCACTATTGTTATATGTGGTCTGTCATTAACCGAAATGTTGTTATGGGGCATGTGACTGTATATGGTTGACCGTTTACATCAACGGCCTCTTCTTTCCTCTAGTCTAAGCCCTTTCTTATGGGGTAAAGTAAATGCAACTATGAGACTTGTAGTAGAGTTCAGGTGAGAACCCTCCCAGGGTATAAAGAACCCATTCCAATTTACTGTATCTACACTTCTGGGAGTCTTGGGGTGGGATGAGGGTGGTTATTTTGATTCCTTTTCATCTGTTGATCCTAAAGGCCTTAGTTTTCTGGAAATGTCTTGGAAGCAACCTATACTGAATTTTCTCCCTGGTGGCCTATGTATCTTTCTATTTGCAGGATATATAAGACACTGTGGCCCAGGTAGCAGTGAACCCAGGCAGAGAGATTAAAGGTAGGTAAAAAAGCAGATATGTTTCCAATTTCTACTCCACAGCACTTAGATAGTATCATCAGGAAAGATAATTAGAATAACTTGTTTTGGTAATCTAGCTTGTCATTCATTTCCTCGTTCACTATTTATGGAGCTCTTCAGTATGCCAGGCAATGCCAGATGTAGTTCCTACCCTCTTGGTCATTTAAGAATAGACTTGGAAAATGTTTGGTATGCATTTTCATTAAAAAAAACCAAGTATTTAAAATTTTAAAGTCATTAGATTTTACTCTGCTAGTTTAAATATTCATTTATTAATTAATTCAAATATATTTACTTTGATTAATTATTATAGAAAAGATTCTGTATGCTAGGTTTCAGGATTCAAGAAAGAAAATCAAATAAAGATACAGCTTTTAAAGAGCTATGGAGACCACTGCATTTCAGTGATTCCTGTGGTGTCAATAAATGCATCAGTAGAGTTAAATCCAATATAATAACCAGCAGTGGTTTGAAACACTCATTTGAAATGTCCTGGGGCTGGAATAAATAATGAATCATTATTATGAAGTGCTGGGTCCCTAGGGAGTATGATCTTTGGACAAGCCAGAGATGGGATGAAAAGCATTTCTGATCGCAGAAGCTGTGTGAGAATACAGCATCAGTAATAAATCCAGTCACAGCTCAGGGTACACAATAGAGCTACCTCCTCCCGGATGTCTATTGTATTTTCCCATTTCTTATTTACTATGCTTTGCATTTTCTAAACCCTACTGAGTTTTTGTCTTTGGCTCTAATGAGCTTTTCCCTCTAAAAATTGTTGACCGCTGTCTCTCCCACAGAGTTGCTACCAAATATTACAAATTCAAGGCCAGGAATGACAAACCATGTGCAAGTAGAGCTGGAAAAGGTGTTAGAGTGAAATGACTGTGAGTCTACAATATTATTCTTTTCATTAATGTATAAAACATAACACCACACCTGAAGAGTCTTGGGATATGTGAATACGATCTTAGCTTTTAGAAGTTGGGAGGTAATCTTCAACATTGAAGATATCTTTTTAGGTAGCAAGTCTAGAGAAATCTAGAGAATTTGGTGTGACTTCACTGAGAGAATTTTTGAAAAATAGATTGAAGGAAGAAGGTAAGCCAGGAAGAGTATGACTTTGAGAACCAGAAGACTTGGAGTCTCACAAAGGAACGACAGTTTTCTTTAGGAGGAGAGAATGGCAAGAAAAAGGGATTTGTTGAGGCCTAGGAAGGCTCTATCTCCTTTGATTGTTTTTCAGCAACTCTGCAAGGTAGGTTTTTTAGATCCCCATAGTAATGCTATTATTTCCATTTGCAAAAGTAAAGGAATTTGAAGTGAAGCAAATGATTTAAATTAGATGTATCTTTCTAATAGATATGGTATAGTGTCGGGAAGAACATTAGTGCATTAGATCTGCTTTGGAATCCTACTTATTGAAATCATGTGGTCTTAAGTGATTTTGTTTTCTCATCTGTAAAATGGACCTAATAAAGCCTGTGCTGTTATTGGAGGATTAATTTAACTGCATGTGAAACACCTACTACCATATTAGGTACATCTTAGCCTTTTGATAAATGGAAACTACTATTATGACAGAGTTACAGAAGAAGGTTTACAAAATCTTAACCTTCTGAAGACGTTGAAAAACTTTCATTCAGTTGCGATATTAAGAATAGTCCTGCAGAAGATGGCGGACGAATAACACCGCCAGACAGAGTGTCTCTGCAAAAAAGACAGATTCTAGCAGAAATTAGAGGAGAGAAGCAAGAAGACGAGCATACACCGGACAAGGGCCGGAAGGAGGGGTACCTGAGACCCCAGGAGACTCAACGGGAGGAGGCTGCGGAGGAGAACTGGAGGCTGAGACCACTGGAGCAGCCCGGAGACCAGAGGCAAGGGTAGGTGGATTTGCTGTTTCCCCTCCCCTGCATTCGGGACTGCTGGTGGGCTCCCCAGCGGGTGGAGAGACCTGCGGACACCAGCCCAGAGACTGCTGCTGCTTGCCAACGGTGAGCCTGTAGCAGACGTGACACCAGGTTCCCAACTTCCTCCGGGCACCTCCGTGTGCACAGACCCGAGCCGCGCGGCAGGCACCATATTGCCTCCTCCTCCCCTCCGCCGACCCTACCCTCGGCTGCCCAGAGAGACAATATAGCCACCAGCCGGAGGCACCTCCAGGGAACGGGACCTTCCCGTTTGGGACTCTACACCTGACTCAGGGGAACTCAGACTGTGAGCTCCCTACCTGCTCGCCCTCCCAGGTGCTGCTGGCACCGTGTTCCCAGGAGAACGGTGCCGACTCAGAGGCTGAGGGACATAGACCCAGCTTGGGCTCCCTGTGGGTGAATTGTGACCGGAAATCCTCTCCCTGGTGGGGAAACAGTTTGAACTCTGGGACCCAGAGGTCGGACCTGCAGACCAGATCACCTGCACCGAGGGCTAGCATTGCCCGGGACACAGAAGGGTTATACGTGAACAGCCTACTGAGGTATCTGTGCCTCTAGGGGCGGATTGGCATCCTAGAGGGCAACCCTCCTCCCAGGAGGAGGCCGTGCGCCCAACCCAGGTGGCGTTCCTGTGCAGGGAACCTCCCCGCCGGCATCACAGTCCGGGGAGGCCTGGTGGCTTGTGGTCTGGCATGCTGGCAGAGGCCCAGGAGTAGCTGCGGAGTTGGGGAGGGTGGAAAGAAGCGAGGCCCGCTCCAGACTGTGGGTCTCAGACAGCCCCACCCCCACACACAGACTTTCTCGCTGAGCGGGACCATTCCAGCCCCACCCTGACAGCTTTCCCTAGAAGCAGAGAACAGAACTTTGACCCCTGATAACAGCCTGAGGGCAGGCTTACCCAACCCAGCTTCGCCCAGAACAAGAGCTCTTAACAGGACACAAAATCAACAGTATAGCCTGTTCCTCCAAGCAAATGCCACCTACTGATAGGGACGGCATCTTGCACAGCCTTTCCACGGCACCCACTGACTCAATATACAGGGAGTGGTCCAATTTCACCCACAGACACCACCTAACGCCTCAGAAACTAAACAAGGTGTGTGAATACCCAAACAATAACCTAAGGAAAGAAACAACAACTGATCAACATGGGAAGAAATCAGTGAAAGAACTCAGGAAATATGAAGAACCAAACGGAAAACACACCCCCAAAGAGGAGCACCAGCCCCCTAGAAATGGACACCAACCAAAATCAGGCAACCAATATGACAGAAGAGGAATTTCGTATGTGAATCATAAGAACACTCACTGAGCTGCAACAACAACTCAATAACCAACACAAAGAAACCACAAAAAGTCTCCAGGATATGGGAAAAGAAATAGACACAATGAAGAAAAGTGTAACCGAACTCCTGGAAATGAAGAATCAATTCAAGGAACTACAAAATACAGTGGAAAGTCTCAAGAACAGGGTAGATCAAACAGAAGAAAGAATCTCAGAGCTTGAAGATAACACCCTCCAATTAAATAAATCAGTCACAGAAATAGAGCAGAGAAACAAGAGAAAAGAGCAAAGCCTACAAGAGCTGTGGGATTATGTGAAGAAACCTAATGTGAGGGTCATAGGGTTACAAGAAGGGGAAGAAGACAACACTCAAGGGTTGGACAAGCTGTTTGAAGATATAATAGAGGAAAATTTCCCAGGCCTTGCTCAAAACCTTGATATACAAGTTCAAGAAGCTCAGAGGACCCCTGGGAGATTCAACGCAAACAGGAAGACGTCACGACATGCAGTCATCAGACTGACCAAAGTATCAACTAAAGAGGCCCTTCTAAGAGCTGTAAGACAAAAGAAGCAAGTAACATACAAGGGAAAGCCAATTTGAATAACATCAGACTTCTCTAATGAGACTTTACAAGCAAGGAGAGACTGGGGCCCCATTCTCACTCTTTTGAAACAAAACAATGGCCAGCCTAGAATATTATTCCCTGCAAAACTAAGCTTCGTATATGAAGGAGAAATTAAAACATTCTCAGACAAGCAAAGGCTCAGAGAATTCACCAAGACAAGACCAGCCCTACAAGAAGTACTTAAAACAGCGTTACGCACGGAACATCATAATAATAACCCACAAATATAAAAACAACCAAAACCCAAAGATATTAAAGGCCAGATATTACAATGGCTCAAGACAGAAATCATAGCAACAACATCCAACCCAACAGAATGATCAGTAATCTACCTTACCTATCAGTTCTCTCAATAAATGTGAATGGCTTAAACTCTCCACTCAAGAGACATAGGCTGGCTGAATGGATAAGAAAATACAGGCCAAGTATATGCTGTCTTCAGGAAACACATCTAACCTGCAAGGATGCATATAGACTAAAAATAAAAGGGTGGAGATCAATATTCCAAGCAAATAGAAGCCAAAAGAAGGCTGGTGTGGCAGTTCTAATTTCAGACGATTTAGTTTTTAAACCAACAAAAGTAGTAAAAGACAAAGAGGGTCATTATATAATGGTGAAGGGCACAGTCCAACAAGAAGAGATAACAATTTTAAATATATATGCACCCAACTTAGGTGCACCCAGATTCATAAAGCAAACCTTACTGGAGCTAAGCAAATGGATTAATAGCAACTCCATAATCGCCGGAGATTTCAACACCCCACTGATGGCACGAGACAGATCCTCCAAACAGAAAATTAATAAAGAAATAATGGACTTAAACAAAACTCTAGAACAATTGGGTCTGACAGACATCTACAGAACATTCTACCCAAAATCCACTGAATATACGTTCTTCTCATCAGCTCACGGGACATTCTCTAAGATTGACCATATCCTAGGACACAAAGAAAATCTCAAGAAATTTAAAAAAATAGAAATCATACCATGTACCTTCTCAGATCACAGTGGAATAAAACTAGAAATCAACCCTAACAGAAACTCACATTTCTACACAAAAACGTGGAAATTAAACAACCTCCTACTAAATGACTACTTCGTAAATGAAGAAATCAAGACAGAAATAAAAAAGTTCTATGAAGAAAACGACAATGGAGAGACAAGTTATCAACTCCTCTGGGACACAGCTAAAGCAGTTCTGAGAGGAAAGTTTATCTCCATAAATGCCTATAACCAAAAGACAAGAAGATCACAAATAGACAATCTAATGAAACGACTCAAAGAGCTGGAAAAAGAAGAACAGACCAACCCCAAACCCAGCAGAAGAAGTGAAATCAACAAGATCAAATCAGAACTAAACGAAATTGAAAACAGGGAAGCTATTCAGGAGATTAATAAAACAAAAAGTTGGTTCTTTGAAAAAATAAACAAAATTGACACACCATTGGCTAAGCTAACGAAAAGCAGAAAAGAGAAATCTCTAATAAGCTCCATCAGGAATAAAAAAGGAGATATCACAACTGATCCCAAAGAGATACAAGATACAATTTATGAATACTACAAAAATCTTTATGCACACAAACTGGAAAATGTGGAGGAAATGGACAAATTTCTAGAAACACACAGCCTCCCTAGGCTCAATCAGGAAGAAATAGATTCCCTGAACAGACCAATCTCAACAGCTGAAATAGAAACAGCAATTAAAAATCTCCCTAAAAAGAAAAGTCCTGGTCCCGATGGCTTCACACCTGAATTTTACCATACTTACAAAGAAGAACTTGTACCTATCTTGCAGAAACTATTCCACAACATCGAGAAGAACGGAAACCTCCCCGACACCTTTTATGAAGCGAATATTACTCTGATACCAAAACCAGGAAAGGATGCAACAAAAAAAGAAAACTACAGACCAATATCCCTAATGAATATAGATGCAAAATTTTTCAACAAAATCTTAGCTAACCGAATCCAGACACTTATCAAAAAAATAATCCAGCACGACCAAGTGGGCTTCATCCCAGGGATGCAGGGATGGTTCAACATACGTAAATCTATAAATGCAATTCACCACATAAACAGAAGCAAAAACAAAGACCACATGATTCTTTCAATAGATGCAGAAAAAGCTTTTGACAAAATTCAACACCCTTTCATGATACGAACACTTAAGAAAATAGGCATAGAAGGGACATACCTAAAAATGATACAAGCCATATATGACAGACCCATAGCCAACATCATACTGAATGGGGAAAAATTGAAATCATTCCCACTTAGAACTGGAACCAGACAAGGCTGCCCACTATCTCCACTTCTGTTCAACATAGTACTGGAAGTCTTGGCTACAGCAATCAGACAGGAAAATGGAATCAAAGGTATCCAAATAGGGGCAGAAGAGATCAAACTTTCACTGTTTGCTGATGATATGATATTGTATCTAGAAAACCCCAAGGATTCAACCAAGAAACTCCTGGAACTGATCAATGAATTTAGTAAAGTCTCAGGATACAAAATCAATACACAGAAATCAGAGGCATTCATATACGCCAACAACAATCTAATTGAGAACCAAATCAAAGACTCAATTCCCTTCACAATAGCAACAAAGAAATTAAAGTACCTAGGAATATACTTAACCAAGGAGGTAAAAGACCTCTACAGGGAGAACTATGAAACACTGAGGAAGGAAATAGCAGAGGATGTAAACAGATGGAAATCCATACCATGCTCGTGGATCGGCAGACTCAATATCATCAAAATGTCTATACTACCCAAACTGATCTACAGATTCAATGCAATACCTATTAAAATCTCATCAGCATTCTTCACAGATATAGAAAAAATAATTTTACGCTTTGTATGGAACCAAAGAAGACCCCGGATATCAAGAGCAATTCTAGGCAACAAAAACAAAATGGGAGGCATTAATATGCCAGATATCAAACTATACTACAAAGCTGTAGTAATTAAAACAATCTGGTATTGGCACAAAAATAGGAATATTGACCAGTGGAACAGATGTGAGGATCCTGATATAAAACCATCCTCATATAGCCATCTAATCTTTGACAAAGCAGACAAAAACATACGCTGGGGAAAAGAATCCCTCTTCAATAAATGGTGCTGGGAAAACTGGATAGCCACCTGTAGAAGGCTAAAACAGGACCCACACCTTTCACCTCTCACAAAAACCAACTCACGCTGGATAACAGACTTAAACCTAAGGTATGAAACTATTGGAACTCTAGAGGAAAAAGTTGGAAACACTCTCCTAGATATTGGCCTGGGCAAAGAGTTTATGAAGAAGTCCCCAAAGGCAATCACAGCAGCAACAAAAATAAATAAATGGGACATGATCAAACTACAAAGCTTCTGCACAGCCAAAGAAATAGTCATGAAAGTAAACAGACAACCTACAGAATGGGAGAAAATTTTGCATCCTATGCATCCGATAAGGGACTGATAACTAGAATATACTTAGAACTCACGAAAATTAGGAAGAAAAAATCAAATAACCCCATTAAAAAGTGGGCAAAGGACTTGAACATAAATTTTTCTAAAGAAGACAGAAGAATGGCCAACAAACATATGAAGAAATGCTCAACATCTTTAATGATCAGGGAAATGCAAATCAAAACCACAATGAGATATCTCTTAACCCCAGTGAGAATGGCCTTTATCAAAAAATCTCCAAACAATAAATGCTGGCGTGGTTGCGGAGAGAGAGGAACACTCCTACACTGCTGGTGGGACTGCAAACTAGTTCAACCTCTGTGGAAAGCAATATGGAGATACCTTAAAGCGATACAAGTGAATCTACCATTTGATCCAGCAATCCCATTGCTGGGCATCTACCCAAATTATCCAATGACACTCTACAAAAAAGACACCTGCACTCGAATGTTTATAGCAGCACAATTCATAATTGCAAGGCTGTGGAAACAGCCCAAGTGCCCATCAATCCAAGAATGGATTAATAAAATGTGGTATATGTATACCATGGAGTACTATTCAGCTCTAAGAAACAATGGTGATATAGCACATCTTATATTTTCCTGGTTAGAGCTGGAACCCATACTACTAAGTGAAGTATCCCAAGAATGGAAAAACAAGCACCAGATATATTCTCCAGCAAACTGGTATTAACTGAGTAGCACCTAAGTGGACACATAGGTACTACAGTAATAGGGTATTGGGGAGGGGGGCGGGTATATACATACATAATGAGTGAGATGTGCACCATCTGGGGGATGGTCATGATGGAGACTCAGACTTTTGGGGGGAGGGGGGGAAATGGGCATTTCTTAAAACCTTAAAATCTGTATCCCCATAATATGCCAAAATAAAAAAAAAGAAAAAAAAAAAAAGAATAGTCCTGCAAAGAGGGATTTGATAACTTTCCCAAAGTCCCAACAAATAAATTTTGTCTTATTTTTTCCTTCAATATAAAATCATACATTGTTGATCTAATAATTCAAAATATTCACAAGTATATAAAGGAAAACTCTACTTCACTCTAATTCTATATACTGAGATGATCACAATTAATAGTTTGATGTACACCCTTTCATACCTTTCCTTAATTTTATAGAAAAATATATCCACACATTATTTTTGGAAATTTTTTCCATGTTGTACAGATATTTCTGCAACTTGCTTTTTTTTTGATATAATAATGTATCATGGACATATTTCTATATCAATTCATGGTATTCTATCTAGTTTTTATTTTTATTTTTGTTTTTATAGTTGCATGATATTCCATAGTATGATTACATTATTATTCATTCAAGCAGTCTCTTGCTGTTTGACTTTTAGATTGTTTCTAGTTTTTTGTTTGTTTTTTTGCTATGACAAAAGATGCTGCAATAAACAACAGCGTATGTTTTTCAGAAGGATTTATTCCTAGAAATATGCATGGCTAGGTTAAGACATATTTAACATTATAATAGGTTGGTTTTTAGAAGACTTTACTAGATTCAGGTTGGGATTTATTTTAACTGACTTTAAACCAGTATGTACAGCTTGCATTACTGGCTCACAAAACAGCTTAAAGGAAATGGCCTATTGACCATGAGTTCAAAGGGACATCATCGAGTGAATAAAGTTGGAAATAAATGTTTATTTCTCTTGGATTCTAGAAGTTATAGGATTGCCCTCTTTCTAGAAGTTGTTTCAGTAACTCTGCTCTCCTGGGAACATAATTGCAGCTTTCGTGGCTTTGGGATTTATTGAAGAGGAATGTCTTTGGCTGATTTAAAGCAGTGCTGGCGGCTCAAGTTAGGTCATTAGTACCTTTTAGTCAACAGTGTCAAAGAGGTGTGGAAGATCCAGTTTAAAGTGTGATCTTTGTTCATATCTCTGAATAGACTGTCAAGATAACCAAGGCAATTTTCTCTTGTACTTTTAAGGGCGAAATTACCTTGGAGGAAATTGGTGTCTGTCTTTAGTGGGAGAAATTCAGCATGCTTAGTTATCCAACTCATATAACCACTAACTGTCTTAACAAAATGGAGCCGGGCATGGTGGCACTCACCTGTGATCCCAGACATTGGGAGGCTGAGGAGGGAGGATTGCTTGAGCCAGGAGTTCTGGGCTATAGTGCACTATGCAGATCAGGTGTCCACATTAAATTCAACCTCGATATGGTGACCTCCAGGGAGCAAGGGAGCAGGGGACCAGGTTGTTTAGGGAAGGGGTGAACCGGCCTGGTTGGAAACAGAGCAGGTCAAAACTCTGGTGCTGATAAGTAGTGGGATTGTGTCTGTGGATAGATGCTGCACTCCAGCCTGGGCAACATAGTGAGATTCTGTCTCTTAAAAAACATACAGACAAACTAACAAAACACCCAAAATGGAATCTGAGAGTGAGAGTCTTCTGTGTCATTTGCATCATGTGTAGAGGAAGAGGAAAACTGGTTGGACTGTAGCTGGGGGAATTTTTTCTTTCTTTGCCCTCCAAGCTCCCTTATCTTCTCTTGTTTCAAACACTTTCACTGCCAAAAGCCTTATTCACGTCTGCACAAAGGAAACACTACTACACTAATAGCACAAGGAAAAAGCACTGGAGCCCTTGGAACTGTTCCTGGCTTAAAAGTGCTTCTATTAACTTGCTGATTCGTCTCAAAGAAAAATTTCTGTTTTCTTTCTAGTGCCTCCAGAAGAAGAAATTAATTTCTAATTTTAAATTCATCTTCTTTTTAATGCAAATTTTAAAACTTTTATCAACATAATACATGCACATAAAAATTAAAAAGTGCAAAAGGACTCAATAAAAAGTAGCATTCACTCACTCTTCCCCTCCTCAATTCTGGTCCCATTTTTTAACTCCTGTTTCTTCGGATGATTACTTTCATCTCTCTAAATAGTATTCTTATATGGCTACTTCTTTTTTCTTAATTCAGTTATATGTATATTATCTATCAACCTTTTACTATATACATGAGAATTTGCTTCACTTGTATTTCCTCCACCCATCTTTTCTCCTTCCTTCCAGTATAGCTGAATCACCATTTTTAATTGCTCAGTGTTTTGTCATATGTTAGGTTGCATTTGCTGTTAGTAATAGAAAATCAATTGTAATATTTTTAAGCAGTAAGGAAAATGTATTTTCTTACAATGACATATCCCAAGATAGGTCAGCTATAGTATTAATTAATTCAGATCTCTAAAAGATTACAAGGGTCTGTTTCTTCTTTTACATCTTTCCCAGAAGCCCAGTGCAGACTTCTCCTCATGTCTCTGGCTAAAACCAGCCTTATACCCACTACTCATGACTGACAAGGGGTGTGGAGTCACCATAACTTAGATTAATCATGATTTACTTCTGATCATTCTGAGCTCATGATCCCCCAAAATAATGCAGACACGTGAGTCAAATCTGGGCTCTGCTAACAAGCAAAAGCAGTGGGCAGGGAGTGAGAGGGGAGGTAGCAATAGGGCAGGCACCAATAATGTCTGCTATATTTTCATTTTAAAAAATATTTATTTATTTGTTTATTTTTGAGACAGAGTCTTGCTTTGTTGCCTGGTCTAGAGCACAGCAGTGTCATCATAGCTCACTGCAATCTCAAACTCTTGGGATCAAGCAATTTCCTGCCTCAGCCTCCCAAAGTGCTAAGAGTATAGGGGCGTGCCACCATGCCTGGCCCAGTAACATCTGCTGTAATTAACTTCATAGCTTTAATGTACTTTTACCTTTATTTATTTGTCCACTGACTCTAGAAAGTATCTCTTAGTTCCCCAACCCTTTCTGTGAGAAATCACCCCTCCTTCCACTTCCCAGCATGTGTCATCTGTGCTTTTGCATTGTCACTTTTGCTAACATTCGCATGCTGCTCTGTACATTTTTACCTAATCCAAGTTTTGTGTATAGATTGGCCCTAAAAATTGAAAATCAATAACCAATGTTTGTTACTGTGGTGTATAATTCTTTTTCAAAATCAGAATTCTATTTTCCTCTGATGATTTGGATTTGCTTACCACTGTGCCTCGTGCTTAACAGAAACTTACAAATGTTTGCTGAATGAATGCCTGTGACCGAGTTACTTATAAATGGATCCTACCAATAATGTCGAGTTCAGTAGGGTGGAGAGAAGGTAGGGAAGGGTGAGGAAATGGATGTAGGAACATGCCTAAGTTTAGGAACCTGACCTTCTCATATTGGATTCTGACATTAAGGTACTTAAAGGTACTGTAGAAATAAAGCCTTTGGCATGGGAGAAATCTCAGGTTGCATATATAAATTGCAATATTATATGATTAGTCTTCTGGAAGACTCTTTCTTCTAAAGATAGGGATAGGGCATGTGTTATTGCCAGCTGGTGAGTCTTCTTCCACTTCTATACTGGGGCACCCTATATGCAGAGTGCAAAATAATTTCCTTGCTCAGTGCTAGAATCAGGTTGCACACAGGAGAATGCACAGGCTTTCAATCAGGATTTACCTCAACAGGCCACCTCCCTGTGATAAATGACCCATGGGGAAAGATAAATGAAGCCTGGCACTGGGCAAGCTGTTCTCTGAGAATAACTCTGCTCTATAGGTATTGTCAGTGAGAATTCCTGGCGAGGGGAAATGGATTGTGTTCCAGGGAATTAAAAAAACCACACAGGAGTAAGTATTGCTGAGAGAACTGTGGGTGAGGTGGCTCCAAGGAAGAGTCAATAACGGATGGAGAGTTAGAAATGTGGAATTTTATATAGGAAATCTTTGAAGCTCTAATTAGAGGCAGAATAAGGATTCAGCTCAGAAGGCAGATCTGAAACACTTGCCACTCTGTTTCGCTATTCATGCAATTCACATGATTTAGCATATCTGCAGGCAGAAACCCTGGTTACGATGACGCTAATTAGTGTGTCTGTACTCACACCTAGTAGACCATTTCCCTGGCTTTGCATCTCAAGTAGTGAATGGAACAGGGAATTTTAATGATGCCCTATTAAAGCAACGAAAGAGTGCAACAAATAGTTCTCAGTTTCTCGGCTGGCATTGTTAAGAAAATGATTTGTTCTAGTAGAATTCTAGTTCCTTAACAATTGGGGGTTATTGTTGGCTCTCAAAAGACTACTGATTCAGATACCTCTTTGGATGGATGGAAGGAAGGGAAAGTAGTAAATAGTTTTTGGTTTGCATAGAGGAAAGGAATAATTGAAATGTTTTTTCCTTATGATAATTATTTTGAAATAATTTTCTCCTTCCAAGGGTAAACTTAGGGGTAACTGTGGAAATTGAATTACAGAGAACTAGTCAGCCTAAATTCCTGCATCAAATTTAGTATAGAATAACATAGGCACCATTAGTGAGTAGTCATTTAAGCAGCCTGCTGCTATTTGAAATAAAAAAAGTTGGCCCAAGTTCAGGCCGACCGTTGAGACTCAGGACCTGTTGAGTCTGGGTCTTAGAATATCTGTGACATGGACACTGATGCCTCCAGTCCCCCATCTCAGGCTGAGCCCATATTGACTATTTATTTATTTATGTATTAATTTATTTAGAGTCTCACTCTGTCGCCTGGCTAGAATGCAGTTGTGTTATCGTAGCTCACTGCAGCCTCAAACTCCTGGGCTCAAGTGATCCTCCTGCCTCAGCCTCTGGAGTAGCTGGGACTACAGGTGCATGCTACCACACCCAGTTAATTTTTTCTATTTTTAGTAGAGATGAGATCTTGCTCTTGCTCTTGCTCAGACTAGTCTCAAACTCCAGAGCTCAGGTGATGCTCCCACCTTGGCTTCCCAGAATGCTAGGATTACAGGCCTGAGCCACTACACCCAACCTCCATATTAACCCTTTAGATTATTAACTTCAACCTGATCAGACCTCCTGCTTTCCTGAACTCGAGGTCTGAGATGGTAGGGTAAGTCATTTGCTGGAACTTAGTCTGATTGAACTTAGAGGTGAAGCAGGGGCTGTGGGTGAATGGCACGGTTCACCCCAATGCCAGAGTCTTTTCAATGTCAAAATTTTCACTCTGAGTAGCTATATTGCTTGCTCTTTGTACTTATTTCTTCACCCACCTTTCTCTGTCTTTTGCTGGTATCATATGCTCTCCAGTGTTGGGTCTTCCTTCAAAATAGCTCCATCCCAGCCATAATGGTGATGGCTGCTGTCTTCCTGAAACTAGTGGATGCCCAGGTTGTCAGAATAGCTACAGATCCTGTTCCATTGGATGAGGGTTTGGAAGTAGATTCTTTTGTTCTTCTATTGATGGTTAAATCACCTCCCCCTCTTTTTTTATTTTATTGTGGCTAAATCACCTCCAATACCTGCCATCAGGGTTTTTAATTGCTCATCCTTTTTCTCTTTTACTTTTTCAATCTTTCTCCCTTTGCTGGCTTCTTCCTTTAGACCTACAAGTGTGTTTAGCTTCCCTTTAGAATTAGCCAAAATGTGTTTGTTTGTGTGTGTGTGTGTATTTATATATATATTTATATCTAGCTCTATATCTGTTTTCTCAACCTGATATTCCACTGAGCTATGGTCAAAAGTCCTGAATCAAACTATACTCATTGTCTTTGTATTTTATCATCATATACTCTTTGATCCTTTGCAGTCTATCTTAACATTGATCTGAAATGGTTTCCTTCTTAATTTAAAATTTTTATTATAAAAGTGTCAAAAAAGATAAAATTATTCTCATTGAATTCCTGGTGATTTCTTATGTTATTTGTTTTTATAATTATCACCCCCCCATCTCATTATTTATTGTAGGCCAATTGTGTAAATTAAGGATAACTATGGAAATTAAACTCTATGTCTCTAACAGAGAAAGACATTTACAAAAATATAACCACCGTAGCACAAACAGTAAAATTAACAGTTCCTCAATATCATCTAATTCCCAGCACATATTTGAGTTTTTCTGATGATAATTATCTTTTAATTGCCAAAAATGATCTTTTGTCTTTATACCTTTGATTTAATAGTCACTGGAGACCTTTTTAGTAGGTAATATTAAAGTGTGGGTATAGTAATATCCTTGCCTCTCTCTGACTATCATCATTTTCCCTTTTCTCAGGTGGGAGTTAAGGGCATACCATGGTCATTTCAAATGTCCTTTCCAATTCAACTGTCCAACTCTGAGCATGTAACATCTCAAGGAAGCTTGCCCTGGCTACCTTGACCCAGCCAGTCTCGGTCCATACGTTCCTTCTCCCTGTTCCCATAGCATCCTGTGTATACCGACACCATTCCCAAAGGTTCCTGACTCCCGCTGGACAGTGAGCTCATCTTCATTCTTGTATGCCTAATGCCTAGTAGAATAGTGTTTGAACTGAACTAATTAACTTTTCATTTTAACATTACCGTTAACAGTTATTAAGCACTTTTAGGTGCTAGATATTAGGCTAGCACATGCTTGATTTCACTTAATGCTGATAGCTATGCATGAAGCCCCATCATCACTTTACAGATAAAGAAGTTTAGGCTTCTTGAGGTTATCACTTAACCTAGGTAAGAAAAGAGCATGATGTAGAGAGGTCTCATGGCATAGAAGGCAGAACAAAGGGCAAAGTTAAAGCCAGTAGACTGAAGTTTGAGAACCAGGTCCACTACTCTTGAATAGTGGGAAAACTTTGTTAAATGGGTAAGCCTCTGCTTCCCATTCAAAATAAGAGGATTGTTAAAATCTTTGCCTCACAGAATGGTGAGGATTAAATGGGGTAATGCATTTGGAGTCACATGAAAACTGTTGGGTTTATAAGAAAGTTATTCATAATCTTTCACCTGTAATTTACTGTTCTCATTTGGGTATGTTCCATTCTTTCCTCTCTAGTCATATAATACACATAGTTGTAATCATAGCATGCATTCAATTTTATGGCCTACTTTTCCAGTTATGAACATTATTATGTTGCTATATGTTTTTTCTTTTCATTGTGAAGTGAATCACACATGAAAGAGTGTATAAAATGTATATGTATATTTTAAAGAATCATTAGAAAATGAAAAGTTGCATATATGCCAACCAAACTAAAATATTACCAACACCTTACAAATAGCTCTATATCCCTTCCTAATTGTATCCCCTTTTTTCCTTTCCAGAGGGAATCTATGCTAGTTCTGTGCTCATTATGGTGTTTCTCTCTATACCTGTACCATCTATACATGTATCCTTTAACAATACATTGCTTAATTTTAAAAAACTGAGTAGCAAGCACAGACCTAGCTGTGTAAGGAAAAGGCAGTATTACCACTATAAAATGAAAACTTCCAAGGAAACATAACTTGCTCATAGTTATGGGGTCATGCCTGGCCTCAGCTTTCCTGAAAGGTTTCAGGAGCCCCTTTTGGGTAGGTCAGTGATGTGGAGTGAATCCTGGGAAACAGTGTTTACTACAGTTGGGTATCTGGTGGAGTGTAGATGGGCCAGGTACTGGATGTGCAGTAGGAATGAAGGAAAGCCTGCATTGTACTTTCTGCTTATAATTTCACTATGGCCTACCTCAGACTTTCAGGAATAGGTCAAAGCAAAACATTTCACTGGAGAGAAATGAGTATTCTTAGCTGATCCAAGCGTCAGGCAATAGAGTAAACAGAAGCATAAGCACATCATTCAAATAAGCCAAGTATATGTGAAAATCTGGGCCAGGCATTCAGTCCTCAGGTTACTGCCCACCCTCAATATGTCAGTCTTTTGAGTAACACTGTTCCAATTGCTATCTATACTCATTGTATAACTATTATCTTGGGATCTTCCTTCACTTTTCTCCTGGGTATTCCATTTGCTTCTCTTTTGTGTTGTATCTTCTGTTTTCCTAAATCCCATTTTTTCATCTTTCTTAGTTAACTTCCTTATTTTGGTGGAATATATTCATCAGTGTTAATTAAATATCACTTTTGTAGGAGATAGATTTTTTTGTTTTGAGATCGTGAATGCCTGAAAATGCCTCTATTCCACCTTCACACTTATTTGATAGTTTGGTTGAATATCAAATTCTGAGTTAAATGTCATTCAAAGCTATTTTTTCCATTGCCTTCTACCTTCCAGTATAGTTACTAAGATGTCCAAAGTTATCTTGTCTTCAGATTCTTTGTATGGCTGCCACTGCCTCCTCCTCTTTCTCCTCCTTCTCTTCTCTCTTTCTCTCTGGAAATTTACAGAATCTTCTCTTTGTCCCAAGTGTTTTGAAATTTCACAATAATGTGCCTCATCCTTATTTTCATCCACTGTGTTGGGCACTCAGTGAACTCTTTCAAACTAGCATCTCAGTTTTGGGGAATTTATATGAATTATTTTGTTGATAACTTCTTCCTATTTTCTCCATTTCTGGAACTCCTACTACTTAATTAATGAATTTTTTGGATTGGCTCTCTTGTTTTCTTATGTTTCTTCTCTTATTTCCCATATTTTTGTCCTTTTTTTGTGTGTGTGAAACTTATGATAAATTTTCTCAACCCTTCTTTTTTTCTTTTGTTTTTACTTTTGTGATCACATTTTTAACTTATGAGAGCATATTTTTTTGCTTTTAAAAAGTAGCATCCTGCTTTTTTTTTATGAATGCACTATCTTCTCTGATTAAAAATATACTGTTTGGTATTTTCTCTTTTTGCATTATTTGTCTACTAAGTTACTTTTTTTATAACTTTGTGCTTTGGGTCTTTATATTCCATATTGGATTGAACATGTTTTCATGTGTTTAAAGGCATTTATATTTCCTATTCTGATCATTGGATCCATATCCAATGTTTGTTTTTTTTTTCTTTTTTTTGAGACAGAGTCTCACTCTGTTGCCCAGGCTAGAGTGAGTGCCGTGGTGTCAGCCTAGCTCACAGCAACCTCAAACTCCTGGGCTCAAGCAATCCTGCTGCCTCAGCCTCCTGAGCAGCTGGGACCATAGGCATGTGCCACCATGCCCAGCTAATTTTTTCTATATATATTAGTTGGCCAATTAATTTCTTTCTATTTATAGTAGAGATGGGGTCTCGCTCTTGCTCAGGCTGGCTTCGAACTCCTGACCTCGAGCAATCCGCCCGCCTCGGCCTCCCAGAGTGCTAGGCAGATCCAGTGTTTTAAGATGGGCAATCATTAGTATGGTCATGAATGCAGGAAAATAGTCACTCTCCAAAACTCTTAAAATACAAATTTATAACATTTTTTAAGAGCAAGTAGGCAATATTTCTCAAAATTTGAAAGTGCTCTTTGAGAAAAATGCACATTAAAGCTACATTGAGATGTTTCTGGCAAAGGTGGAATAAAGGGACAAGATTTACCATTGTAATTGAAAACGTGGGCAAAATATATATGAAACAACAATTTTTATACATTGGATAACAGGCATTCTAGAGATATATTCCTGAGAGAAGGAAAACAAATAAGGTTAGCTCTATGACTGTACCAGCTTACTGCTTGGAGGCAGTTTCCAGGCCACAGCACGGGGAGGAGGAACCTAAATAGAATCTGGCCACTCTCACGTAAATGAAAAGACAGAGACCCAAGTTTGGGAGGCAAAGGTGGCAAGAATTTGTGGGTCAGAGTACACACAGAGAATGGAGCTTCAGAGAGGGAGAGAAGGGGGGAGAGGGGAGGTGACATCAGTAAAATGATTAAATAGAAGATGCCACAGTATCAATCTTCCTACAAAAATACAACTAGAAACTACTCAAAGACAGGAATACCACCCTGAATTCACCAGAACTCGGGAAGAAGCAGAGAACTCCCTGGCCCACAAAATTGAGAGAAGCTTCAACAGATAAGATACAGTCATTTTAGACTGTGCTGCCCCTCCCCCGAGCCAGCATAACACCTCTCATGGAGAATTTCTCTACTCCTACTGTTTCCAAGGTGAGAGGAGGGAACTAGAGGTGAACCTTTGATCTCTGCACCAGTTTCAGACTCTTCCAGGGAAGCCCACTCTGGTCTTGTCTCATGGGCATCTTTGAGTGCCAGGAGGGCTTAACTTTCTGGGGTGAACTGGGGAGAAAGGGTTGGAGTTGTAGTGACTGGCACATGGATCTTGAAGGCCTCTGATCAGTGTGGATGTCATGTTGAAGAAACTGGTGGGTGCCATAGTGCCACAGGGGGAACAATCTACAGGAAGTCCTGAATCCCTGGTCAGATTTTCCATAAAGCCCAGGTGCTTGTGTGGAGCCTTCCTGTGGCATGGAAACATCTTTTTTTATTTTAATTTTGAGACAGAGTCTCACTTTGTTGCCCTGGCTAGAGTGCCATGGCATCAGCTTAGCTCACAGCAACCTCTAACTCCTGGACTCAAACAATCCTTCTGCCTCAGCCTCCCGAGTAGCTGGGACTACAGGCATGAGCCACCATGGCCGGCTAATTTTTTCTATATATTTTTAGTTGGCCAATTAATTTCTTTCTATTTTTAGTAGAGATGGGGTCTCACTCTTACTCAGGCTGGTTTTGAACTCCTGACCTTGAGCGATCCGCCCACCTTGGCCTCCCAGAGTGCTAGGATTACAGGCATGAGCCACTGCACCTGGGATGGCATGAAAACATCTTAAAGGTCAGACATAAGTTCTGGTGGCCACTTAGTCTTCCCCAGACTGGGAAACAATGACAGGGCAGCAATGTACTTCTGGTATATATGACATTAACTTATGGTGCTCACTGTAAGTGTTTCCTAGACTAGAAAACAATATAAGGGCAATGAGTTAGTTCTAGTGCAGTGTTTTAGTTCCAGTACTCACTATAAGTTCTCCCCAGAACAGAAAGAAACAGCAGGCCAACATTTAAGTTCTGATCCTAAGTATTAAAGACCTAACACTACCAAAGAACAACTGCAAAGGCTAGAAGAAGTGGCTGTCTCCTCAAATGCACAGGCATCAGTGTAAAGATGCAAGGATTGTGAAAACTCAGGGAAATATGATACCACCAAAAGAAACCATAAAAGCTCTAGCAATGAACCTAGAGGAATTGAAGATCTATGAAATGTTGGACAGAGAACTCAGAATATTGTTTTTTAAAAGTTCAGGGAGTTGCAAGAAAATATTGATGAAAAACTAAATGAAATTTGGAAAATAATCCCAGAGCAAAATGAGAAATTTGACAAAGAAACAGAAACAATTTTTTTTTAAAACCAAATAGAAATCCTAGAAATAGAGAATACAACAACTGAACTTGGAAAACTCACTAGAAAGCTTCAGCAGCATACTTGATCAAACAGAGAAAAGAATTAGCAAGCTTGAAGACAGAACATAGGAAATTACCCAAGCAGAGGAAGAAAAAGAAAGAAAAATTAAAAAGGGTGAAGAAGGTCTATAAGAATTGTGAGACACAATGAATGAACTAACTTCCTTATAATAGGAATTCCCAAAGGAGATGAGAGAGACAAAGGCCTAGAGAGAGAGAGGGAGAGGTGGAAAGGGAAGGAAGAAAGAAGAGGGAGATAGAGTGAGCTGCAGAGGGGTCCTCCTGAGTTTTTGGCTGAGTGTTGATTTGTGTATGTGTGAGAAGAAAACTAAAACTAGAAAAACAACCATCAGAAAAGAGTAGGAAAACACTGACTAGAGCTCAAAGCTGTGAATGTTTTTTTCCCACCATATATATTGGAAAGACTTCATTATATACAACCATTGTGTAGAAACTTCCAAAGAATATTACCTCAGTACTGGAACTAAATTAGTCCTTGACTAATGACTGCTCTGGACGTACCCCAGTAAAACTTAAAAGTAAACTTTGAAAGCATCCAACTGACTCCAAGTAACTTATCTGTATGACAGGAATATATCTAATCTTATTTAAAGGAATACGACAAATTCCAGAGATGACAGAAGTAGCAGAAAAGTATCTATTATAAATATACTTCATATGTTCAAGACGGTAGAAGAAAATGAATGCGTTGAAAAGACAAATGGAAGATTATATACACATAAACATATAAAACCCACCAAAAGGAACTTCTAAAGCTGAAAAATACTGTATCTGAAGTGAAAGACTGGGTGGAATTAATAGCAGGTGTGCTGGATGAAAAGATCAATGTACTTCAAGACAATAATAGCAACTATCCAAAACAAAGCACAGAGAGCAAGAAGCCTAAAAAAAAAAAAAAATTAAACACAACATCATGATCTGTGGGACAATATCAAGCAGTCTAAACTATTTGTAATTAGACTCCCAGAAAAAGATGGAGAAGAAGAAAAATATTCAGGAAAAAAGTTTTAGAATTTTCCAAATTTGATGAAACTACTTACAGATCTAAGAAGCTTGACAAACCCCAAACATTAAAAACATGAATAAAGCCACACCAACTCATAATAAAATTGCTGAAAACTAGTGGTATGGAGAAAAATCTTTAAAGCAAGAAAAAAATGCTACAACAGAGAATAAACAAAGATGGGGAGAAGATTCATAGAACGCTCTGAAGCAAAGAAACCAGACAAAACCCACCCAGGACCAGTTCTGGCCCAAGGTGTCACATTTGGGTGACATTTCCAGCTTAGGCTGTTCCAAGTCCTTGGGGAAAGTTTAGAAAATGTCAAAGAGGGGCTTCTGGTGGCGTGTTAGATGAGGTCCAGGCTTGAAGTACCCTGCATGGATGACCCTGTCTCTGGGCAGTTTAGGAAATTTCAAGGAATATGCTCCAAAGCACATGGATCCCTGAGGGGCATGATCCAAGAGAAGGGATCCACTTGCCCTGGTCTAAGTGTATTACTGCTTCCACCCTCTTTTTTTTATCCCAGGAAAATATCTAAAGTCATGATTTGAAGATGGCAGAGCTTCCATCAACCTGAAGGACAACATACAGCTGCCTCTCCCCCGACCCTTCAACTCCCACTCTGATCTCTGCTGCTTGTTGCATGTGATACAAATAGGGGAAAGAAACTTCTGTTGTATTAAATCGGCAAACTTTCAGGATGTATCTGTTACCAGTAATTGCAGCTAACCAACAATTCCCCCAACTATTCATCCCACCTCCTCCATATTTTAATTACCCTGTGAACTTGGATAACCTCCAGAAGGGCTGCATTCTGCACTATAGCAGTCTCTCTTTTTTGCACATTCTTTTAGGTTTTTCTCTATCAGTCCAGTGCAGCGTGATTTTCATAGTTCAAGAATTTCACATTTCTAGTCTGCTTATGGCACTTTGTTCTATTTTCTTAACATCATTCCTATCGTTTTTGGGATTCGGGGTTAAGAGAATAATTAGATTTGTGTGCTTAATCCACATCTTGAGTCAATCTCCCTCTCTTATTATTTTAATTTGCACTTTTTGATTCCTTGTAAGACTGAATATTTTTCCATATGTTTGTTTACTAATAATTTCCTAATTTGTGAATTTGCTGTTCATGTTATTTGCTTCTTTATTCATTGCAGTATTCATATTTTTAAAGTTAAAAACTACTGCTCAGCTGCATTCAAATTAATTAATTCCAAAACATGTCCTGTGCATTTGTTTCCCTGTATTTACTCATGTTGGTCCATGTATTCAGTATTCCCTCTCCTTTGTCCTCTATTTGTTTAAATTGGATCCTTTACAATCTCTCTTGAAAGACTTGCAGTGTGGTTGCAGAGCCAGTCCTCAGTTATCATTTCTCTAATAATTCTTCATAATGGGTGATATTGTGATATAATGGGTGATCTTATTTTTGCCAGACTCCATAAAAAATGTTTTACATACATTATCATATCTGATCCTTACAACAACCTTGTGCAGTAGATACAGTTTTTAAATCTACTTTACAGACGAGAAAACTGAGGCAGAGACAGGTTACATAACATGCTTCAAGTTACAAAGGTGGAGTGGGAGAGAATAGGGATTCAAGCCCATTCTGTTTTCTAACTTCTTAACCATGGCTCTCTATTTATTTCTTTGGATTCTTGGAGTCATTTTGGCTGTGTCACTTGAAAGTAGCATACTTAACTATGTGCCATTTCCCCCCCTTTATTTGTCTTGTATTTCCTATTCCAGTATAAACCTTTCAGGGTTACATACTTTTGCCATATAAGTATTGTTTGTATCCTCAACATGAATCTCAGTGAGGTAATAGACACTCAGTAAAGTTTGTTAAATTTATCAATTGGGATAAATATATCAATTTATCAATTAATTTTGATCCAATTACTTACCTAAAGGAGATCTTTTTGCATGCAAAGCTGAGAGGCACATTGTAATTCACTCTGGGTGGCTTTTGCCACAGATTAAGTTTGCCCCTCTTTGATCTTTCTCTCTTTATAGCAGGTTATTTAGCAGGTTTTAAATGACAGCCTCAGCATTCCATAGAATCCCATTTGTAATTATGAAGAACTAATATGCATGGAAATTTTCAGAATTGGACTTGATTTCCTTGGCCCTTTTTCAATCAGGTGAAACTTCCTAAATGAGCCCAGATTCTTTCTCATCACTTTTCCACAGCTAAAAAATTTCAAGACTCTATAGTTAACTTTGAAAATTATGGGGCAATTTGCCATAACTGCAAGGCAGCCATCCTCAATAGAGCCTGGAGAGTGGTTTGGGTTATTGCCCTTCCATTCTCACGTAGACTTACAGAATTCAATTGTATCTCTCTTCCCAGTCAGTGAATCTGAGTCTAAAGAAAGAAAAAGACGACAATGCCATCAAGGTGATGATAATACTTAGCAATTTATATCACCTTCATTTTACCACATATTTCAGAGCTATCCATTTCCCGGCATTCCCAAGTCCAATTGTGCTGGGAACTAGAAGGAAGTCAGATTTTCTTTATGTAAAGAGAGCAAAGCAGAAATTATTTATCTGGATCTTGGCATCCCAACCCAAGATTATAATACTTAAGAATGGATGCAGTTTTTATGAAAGGTAAAATAAAATTCTCACCACAAAATATATTTTAATTTATTTAAATTATAAATAGAAATATATTACAATTTATAAGAGGTGATTGCCACAAAATTAAGCAAAACTAATGGTTTTAGATTCTTTGATCAATATTTAGGTGTAGAAAAATCACTGCAGACTAGTTGTATATTTATTTCTAACTGCTGTTCTACAAAATTTGCAGTGAGGAGCTTATAATAGTTATAAATATATATTAATATTTGTATTATTTCATGTACACTGTATCTACTTTCAAGAAGGGCTTGAGGTTATTTACAATAAAAGTGTAAGAACAATAAATCTAAAATGCAATGAACTTATTGCAAGATAAAAATTATGTGAAATGTGATCATAAATGTGACTCTTGGTTAAAAATGTGTGTGGTTAAAATTAAAAGGAAACTTGAGACCAAGCACAGTGATTCACTCCTGTAGTCCTAGCACTCTGCA
The DNA here is from genome assembly GCF_040939455.1 of Microcebus murinus. Taxonomy (NCBI): domain Eukaryota; kingdom Metazoa; phylum Chordata; class Mammalia; order Primates; family Cheirogaleidae; genus Microcebus; species Microcebus murinus. The sequence continues at coordinate 37,573,516 of NC_134113.1, forward strand.
AGGCCAAGGTGGAAGGATCACTTGAGGTTAGGAGTTTGAGACCAGCCTAAGCAAGAGTGAGACCCTGTCTCCACCAAAAATAGGAAAATTAGATAGGCCTGGTGGCACTCGCCTGTAGTCCCAGCTACTTGGGAGGCTGAGACAGGAGGATGGATTGCTGTAGCCCAGGAGTTTGAGGCTGCAGTGAACTGTGATGACACCACTGCATTCTAGCCTGGGCAATAGAGCAAGACTGTCTCAATCAAACAAACAAACTTGACGATGGCTTAGCTTTTACAAAAGTTTATTTTTCTCATACAAAAAGAAGTCCAGAGCTGAGGGCAGCCTAATAATGCCATCAGAGGTGCAGGCTACTTCATCTTCCTGCTCTCCTCCTTTTAACATGTGTCTTCCAACATCATGGTTGCAGGATGCTGGCTGCACTTCAGGCATCATGACTGTGTTCCAGAAAAGATAAAGGGACAAAGGGAAAAGGCTAAATGGGCACAGCAGTAGAATTAGTTCCTCTTAAATACTTTTCCTGGAAGCCATAACCTAGTTACTTCTGCTTGGATCTCATTTGCTAAAACTTGGTCGTAAGGCCACAAGGGAATGTAAGTCAGGTGAACATTTTAGCTGAGCACATTTCATCATTGAACAAAAAGGATTTGTTTTGTGAAAGTAGGAGAGAAAAATGAATATAAAATATGTAATGTGCAATGTCTGCTCCAGTAATTGATTTTAAAAATAGTATATCTAGAAAAACGGGCTAAGGAGGGGGCTTCAAGTGGCTGACTAGAGGCATCTGGTACTCCCCTCTTCCACTAAAAGGAACCAAAATAGCATGTAGATAATCACACTTTAAATAGGCCATCTAAGAGAGAACCTTGGAATTCAACAGAAAAGTGATGGGAAGCAGTGAAAGCAAGGAAGGAGCTGGGATGGGCTGGGAGTCCCCTAATGTGGGGAAAGGGTAGGTGAGAGACCCCTCTGTCCCTATTCTCACTGGAGACTCCTACAATCCTAGCCACAGAGGAGCCACTCGACCCTTGTGGACCCTGGGACTAACATAGGGACCTGCCTGGAGACCATGCAATAGCCTTGCTCCAGAGAAGAAGCTCATACTGAGTCCCATGAAACCCCAAGTCCTAAGCAGCTGTAGCATGGCACCATTTTGAGAGCGCAGCTATTAGATTGTGTTCTGCCCTGGTGCTCAACAGCCCTTGCATCTTCACATCCCTAGAGCCACAGTGACATTCCCCGCCCACAGCTGTTGCCATCAGGGCCAAGGTGGGGGCCACTGGCAGTGACCCTACCCTCTCAGCATAGCAGTGGCTGCACATTTTCACATGCCCTAAGGACAAATACCACTACCTGCAGCCCACTGCTGTAGGCTGCAGTGAGGCCAAGGAGCAAGCAAAATATGCACCCCTCCAGCTGCCTGCCCATGGCTGCTTTCATGCTTTCCAGTAGCAGGGCCACAGCACAGCCACTGCTGCCCCCAGCTGAGCGTTATCCTGGTGGCCTGGGGATCACTCTGCCCCTGCCCACCACAGTCGGTGCTTGCACGCACCATGAGGAGGCCTAAGGACAAGTCTACTTAGCCTAGCCCCACCCTCCCTTCATTACCTGAGAATGCCACCCAGTGGCCTGGGGATTGCCCAGATCAGTTTACCACCATTGGCACCTGAGCACTCTTCTCCGGATCTGAGGTTGGGCCCACACACTACCACTCCAGCTGGCACCCCCAACATGCACCATCTGTGGGCCTGGGGACTGGCTTGTCCAGCCCATTGCAGCCATGGCTAATGCCAGCATGGATCACTTGGGTCCCAGAGGGTTGTTCCACCACTGCACATGCCACATCTGCTGTCCAGGTGCTCAAAAACTGCCCACTTGCGTGGCTCACTGTTGTCATTCCTGGTAACTGAGCAAGCCACTTCGAGGGCCAAGAATCAGACTGCTTAGACCTGCTAACACTGGTTTCAGAGTGTAGCACTCTGGGGCCCAATGACAGGCATGGTTGGCCTACTGCTACTACCACTGGGGCCAAAAGACTGGCCTACCTGGCATCTCAGACCCCAGCAAAACTTGACCACCACCTCCACTAACAACACTACCCTAAGCCACGGAAAAAATCACAGATACCACTGAGGCTGTTTACAGCCAAGGAAATCTTTGGAGACTAGACCACTACATGCACCCAGAAACAAACCCAACCCCAACCTAAGGTGTTGGTTAGTGCCCTACTCAACCAACACCATAGATAGATACAGCTTTAGGAAAAAGCTCTCCCCTATGAAAAGAAGTTCAGAAAACAAGAAGTGACTATTTCACTAGATGAGCAGATATCAATGTAAGGACACAGAAAACATGCAAAAGTAAGGAAATATGACACCTCCAAGGGAACACAGTAATTCTCTGGAAACATATCCCAATCAAAAAGAAATTTACAAAGTCCTGGGAAAAGAATTCAAAATACTGATATTAAAGAAACTCAGTGAGATACCAGAGAATGCTGAAAAGCAATACAAAGAAATCAGAATGAGCAAGTAATTTACTAAAGAGATTTATATCATGAAAAAGGACTAAACAGAAATCCTGGAATTGAAGAATTCATTGACTGAAATACACAGTATATTCACAAATTTCAACAATAGACTAAATCAAGCAGAAGAAAAAATCTCAGAACTTGAAGACAGGTCTTTTAAAATAACCCAATCAGACCAAAAAGGAGATTGTGTGTTTCCAAAAATTTATCCATTTCCTCTAAATTTTCTTATTTGTTTGCATAGAGATTTCCATAATTGTCATGGTCAATATTTTATATATCTGTGTTATCAGTTGTAATGTCTCCTTTTTTATTTATGATTGACTTTGAGTTCTTTCTCTTCTATTTCTGATTAACCTAGCTAATGTCTATCAATTTTGTTTATCTTTTCAAAGAACCAACTTTTCATTTTATTGATCCTTTGTATTGTTTTTCGGTTTCCATTTTGTTTAGTTCTGCTCTGAGTTTTATTATTTCTTTTGCTCTTTGAGCTGTGGGTTTGGTTTGTTGTTCTTTTTGTAGTTCCTTGAGGTTTGACATTAGGTTGTTAATTTGCAATCTTTCTATCTTTTTTTTTTATTTTTTTTTTATGAATATGAAATGCCAGCAATTTCTATCTTTTTGATGTAGGTATTTGAGGCTACAAATTTCTCTTTTAGCACTGCTTATGCTGTATTCCAGAGATTTTGGAAGCTTATGTCAACTTTGTGGTTCAATTTGAAAAATCTTTTGATTTCTATCTTAATTTTGTCATTGACCCAAGGATCGTTTAGTGGCAGGTTGTTTAATTTTGATGTCTTTGTGTAGTTTTGAGAGTTTCTCTTGGAATTGATTTCTAGTTTTATTTCACTGTAGTCTGAGAAGGTACATGGCATGAATTGAATTTTTCCAAATTTGCTGAGTCTAGTTTTGTGGCCTGCCATATGATCTGTCTTTGAAAATGTCCCATGAGCTGATAGGAAGAATGTGTATTCTGCAATTTTGGGGTAGAGTGTTCTGTGTCTGTCAGGTCATTTGTTCTAGACTCTCATTTAATTCCAATTTTTTTGTTGTTGTTGATTTTCTGCCTCAATGATCTGTCCAGTTCTGTAAGTGAAGTGTTACTGACCCAGCTGTTGTGATGTTGCTGTTTATTTCTTTGCTTAAATCTAGTAGAATTTGTTTTATGAATCTTGAAGCTTCTGTGTTATGTGCATATATAGTTAGGATTATTATATCTTCCTGTTGAATTGCTCCCTTTATCATTGATAATGACCATGATTGTCTTTTCTTTTACTATTGTTGATTTAAATTCTATTTAATCTCATATAAAAGAGCTATTCCTGCTTACTTTTGGTTTCTATTTTTGTGAAATATATTTTTTCTGTCCCTTTACCTTGAGTGTATGAGAATCTTTGCTAGTTAAATGGGTTTCTTGGAGACAGCATATACTTGGGTTATTATTATTATTTTTTTAGGTCTGTTTAGCCATACTGTATCTTTTACATGGACTATTAAGACTGTTTATGTTTAACGTTAGTATTGATATGTCAGGTACTGTTTTGTTCATCATGTTGATTCTTACCTACTTGCTTTTTTTTCTCCCTTGTGTTACTGTTTTATAAGAGCTGTGAATTTTAACTTTCAGGTGTTTTAACACTGGTAGGTATTGATTGTTCTGTTCCATAAAGAGAGCACTTTTAAGCATTTGCTTTAGGGAAGGTCTGGGAACATATTTATTTCTCCTTCACTTAGGAAACTTAGTCTTGTAGGATACAAAATTCTTGCTGGCAGTTATTCTATTTTTGAAGACTAAAAATAGGACCCTTATTCCTTCTGGTTTGTAAGATTTCTGCTGAGAAATCTTATAGGTTTTCCTTTGTAAGTTAGTTACCTGTTGCTTTGGTCCTGTCACTTGTAGAATTTTCTCCTTCACTTTGGCCAGACTGAAGCCTATGTGCCTTCATAAGGTCCTATTTGCCATGACTCTTCCAGGTGTTTGATGCCAGTTTTGTATCTGGATATCTAAATCTCCTCAATACCAGGGAAGTTTTCTTTCATTATTGACTCAAATATGTTTTCCATGCTTTTTGCTTTTTCTGCTTCTCCCTCAGGGATACGTATGATTCTTGTATTCATTGACTTTACAGAATCCCATATTTCTCAGAGAGATTGATCATTCTTCTTGATTCTTTTTTGTACATTTTTGACTAACTGGGTTAATTTGAAAGCCTTGTCTTCAAGCTCTGAAATTCTTTCTTCTTGTTCTAGTCTGTTGTTAAAACTTTCTACAGTATTTTGAAATGCCCTAAATGACTCTTTTATTTCTGTTATGTCTTTTGTTATGTTACTCATCTCTTCAGTTTATTTTTCATTCATGTCCTGAATTATTTTTTTGGTTTCTTTGTGTTGGTTTTCAACTTTCTCATCAATTCCATTGATCTTAATTGCCATCCATATTCTGAATTTCATACCTGACATTTCAACAATTTCCTTTGATTGGAATCTGTTGCTGGAGAAGTATTCTTATCCTCTGGGTGTGTCAAAGCAGCCTATTTTTTCATGTTGGCAGAGTTGTTGTGTTGGTTCCTTCTCATCTGAAACCTCTTCTCTCAGCACAAGACAAACAGCTTTGTGGTATACTTGTTCTCTACCTCTGGGAACTCTGTTGCTCAGTGAAGACAGGGTGATGTCCTTGGATGGTACAGTTGAGTCCTACTCCTAAAGATTGACCAGGCAGGAGAGGGGCACTGTGAGCCTTTATCATTGCTGCTCTTCTGTGTCTCCCCATTCCCCTTTTGTTGTCATGGTTGATCAGCATGCTACAAGTGAGCAATCCCCCTACTCAGGTCCAGCAGTGGCAATGTTTGTCTGTCCACAATGGCTTGAACGCTGCTTCATCCAGGTCTGCTGGTGGCAGCATTGGTCGGGCTGCAGCACCATGGACACTACCCAGATCTTTTGGCAGCTATGGGGATCAGCACACCACAGCTTGATGGTTTGTCCCATCCAGATTCCCTGGTGACAGTAGGGGTGCACAGCACTCACCCACCAGAAATCAAAGAGCACATTTCCTCCCTGGCCTGGCAGGAGGGTTGGGGAGGTGGCGACAACAACAAATCTGATGCCCAGGTAGATGAAGCACTTTGGGACTAGGACCTCAAAATGGCACCAGCAGCAACACCCAGGGTTCATAAGCCAGGAGGACATTGTTGTGCCTTCTCTCTGGAGCAATGCTGCTGCACAGTCTCCAGTCAGCTCCTTTTGTTAGTCAGACACTGCCATGGTGGAGGGGCCCTCCCACTATTTAGATTGTAATGTCTATGGGGGAAGTGTGGAAACCTGGGATTCTCTTTTCTGTCCCTTCCCCACATGGGGGCAACTTCCTTGTGTCTCTCTGTTCCTCCCAAGTGGATCACCCCACTTATCACCTCTTCATTTTGGGAGCCTCCTGTTGACTCTGTGTTGATTCCCAATGCTCTGTCTTACATGATCAATCTGAAAGTGAATATCCACCCACCACTTCTGATTCTCTTTATGAGAGCAGCTTATGCAGGCTGCTTTTCATTTGTCATCTTGGTCCCCTCCCAAGTCTTTCTCCCATATTACTTTTTTATTGCATATATTCCTTCAGTAACTGTCTCTCAAAAATTTCTATGTATTAAGTTCTTACAAGAATCATAAAGAGCATTAGTAACTCTTACTGAAGAGAAAGGGAACTGTAGACCAATCTAGGATCTCTTAACTCTCCCCCCATTTTGTAGTGATTTATTAATGTGGTTTGTGTTTTCAGTCTTGCAGAAGAGGGTGTTGGAAAATGTGCAGGTGAGATGGAAGCACCTAATAGAAGAAGGGTGGCTGATTAGATCATGCCTTAGGGATTTGGGGAGGCTGGAATAAAAGCAGTGGCACCCAAGGCCAAGGATTAGTTAAGCCAATGTTTGTCCAGTTCCCCATTATTCCTGGCATGTTTAAGAACCATGGATACAAAGGAACAAAACACAATCCCTTCACCCAAGCTTGTTTTTGGAACAAATTGTACCTCTTTTGCTCAGGTTATAAAAGTGCATTACCCAGTGCCTGGCACTTTTAAACAGTCAATAATTGCTTTTGTTAAATAAAACAATGAATGAAAGGAAAAAGTCCTTGCTCTTAAAAACCTCAGTTTAGAGAATGTGTTTTTCTTTTTTCTGGAATATATTTTGAATGTAGTCAGCTGGAGATGAGTAGTATATAAAAAATAACTTTAATACAAGGTTTAAAAAACAAAGAAACCTTTAAGTACCAGTTCAGGATTGTATCTGAGTGAATTTCACTATTGCTTCCCATTTGATACGTCTTTTCTTTCTTTTTTTTTTTTTTTTACTGTGTTACTTTTAAATATCCAAACATAGTAAGAAAACAAAACAAAACAAAAAACCATGGGAAAGGTGGGCTGGGAGAGAGAAAGAGAGAAAAAAAACTAAATAAAAGCTAAGAAAAAGTACCCATGATTTCACTATCCCCAAAAAATCAAGAGTAGACATTTATATAAACAATGAATCAGAAATCAGCAAAAACTACAACTAAATGCCTAAATAGAAAGAAGATAAAAGACATATGGGGGAGAAATTTAGAAACCAAGTAAGAGAAATTAAGTTCTCAGGCAGATTTGGCAGTGTTTTTTTTTTGTTTTTTTTGTAGGATTAAGTTATTTCACAATAGAGGAGGTGGTTATAGAGAAGGTACATTTTTTATTTTCATGATGGCCAGAACCAGGTATTTGTTATATGTTATTGAGAGTCTGATTGGCTACCTAATATCCATTTTCAACCCTTTGTTCCCTTGCCCACCTCCCATTGCAAGACTGAAAAGGTCAGATGCTGGTTTAACCTACATCTTCTACAGTAAGGACTGTTCACGGACTTAGCTCAGCCAATGAGACATTAGATGTAAGAGGGTTTCTTCTGGGAGGCTTCTGAAAAAAGCATTGTTGCTCCCTGATGAAAGGAAAGAGGCACTGAAGAAGATCTCTCTCTTTCTCTCTTACTCTCCTGGCCCACCTTTACCTCTTGCCTCTGGTATCTGAGGACTTGACCTCTTGAGTTCTGACAGCCATCTTGGATCATGATGCAACAAGCCCAAGGGCAAAAGCCAACCTACTGAGGATGGTGAAAAGGAAGGATACAGAGTCTGGGCACTTGAACACATCCTTACAGTACTGAGATGATGCTGGGACTTTTTGTCTTTGAATTTTGTATTATGTAAAATGCAGTATCTTTATGTTTTAAGCGTCTGTTAGTTTTTGTTGTTTTGTTATCTGTAGCCAGAGCATTTTTAATTGATGTAGAATTTAAATCTTTTGTTTTACAAGTTATTGGATCGTTATAAAGCATTCTCAAAAATTTGCTGAAATGGCTACTTTCTCATATACTAGATCAAGGATGGGGAACCTGTGGCCTTGGAGCCACATGTGGCCTTCTGGATCCTTGATTGTGGCCTTTTGACTGAATCCAAATGTTACAGAACAAACCCTTTAGTAAAGGTATTTGTTCTGTCAAATTTAGATTCAGTTGAGTAACTAGATTCTTTTATATATTTTGGTCTCTGTCTGGATTTCTTTTCTATGCCATTGAGGTATCTGTGTAATATGATGACCATCTAACTTTTTAATATCTGGTAGAATAAAAGTTGATCCTATGTTAACTTATGAATTATGACATTTTTCTTTAATTTTGTAATATTCTTCTTAGGTCCAATTTCATTGTAATTTTTTAAATGATTGAGTAGAACAGTTTCTTCTACTTTTCATGTCTTTAAGGTTCATAAGACAGGTAAATAATTAGGTAAAAATGTAGACCTTATCCCAGCTACTAGGGAGGCTAAGGCAGGAGGATTGCTTGAGCCCAGGAGTTTGAGGTTGCTGTGAGCTAGGCTGACGCCATGGCACTCACTCTAGCCTGGACAACAAAGTGAGACTCTGTCTTAAAAAAAAAAAATGTAGACCTTAGCTCAAGGTTTTATAGAAAGAAGACAAAGGCTATTAGTAATTTGAAAGTTTCTTCAACATGACAATATTGCACACAGACAATAATGTCAACTGCAATGTGATTTTAAGAAAAATTAAAAAAAGCAGAGTTCACTTTAAAGTCATAAACATGTGCTATCTGTAGAGGTTGAGGAAAAAATGCAATTTGAAAGCTGAGATTAACAGCTTCAAAAGAATTAGCCAATAAGGAAATAGAGTTGTACAGTATTAAGAAAACATAATACCCCTGTTCCCATTCTGCATAAGTGATAAGTAATTAATTAGCTTGCATTCTGAGACTTGCAGTGTGACAGGAACCTGAGAAAGCAGGCGTTTGATAACTGAGGCTGTCAGTTGAGAAGGGTGTTTTGTTTGACAGTTGATTAGGGGTTAAATGAACTGAAAAAAATTGGTAATTTTTGCTGCTTTCCCATTTATTGTAACAGCAATTATCTGCATTTCTCTTCTGCCAGTTCTAAAGACTAGTTTTAAACAATTATCCATGGAAGAAAAACTCATTTTAAATGGCAAAAGGGCAACTAGGATTTGCAACCACTAGCTCTTTGAAGGATAAGATTTTCATCTGAAAATTGGATAATGTGGTTGATAAATTGTCTTTAAAATTCTGCTTAACTAAATAATACATTTCTGGCAAAAATAATATTGAATTCATGGTTATCTAGCTTATTCTTAATTATTCAGCATAACATTACCAAATCTTTCTGTTAATAATGTATAAATAGTTCCTACATTATTGATCAGTATTTATTGAGTGCTTACAGTGTGCCAGGCAGTTCTAGATGCACAAAATATAGGAATGAATATTCTGCAGATGAAAGATTCGGTCTCCCTGGATGTCTTTGAGGAGAAACAGGCAATAAGTAGATGAACAAGAAAATATTTAGTATGTCAGATGGTGATGTTTTATGGAGGGAACTAAAGCAGGGTAGGGGGATAGACAATGATCATCTATGGAGATGCAGGTAAGTTGATATTTAATCAATGACCTAAAAAAGTGAAGAAATTAGCTATGGGGCTCTTCGGTGAATGGCTTTTGACGTAGAAGGGACAGCAAGCACAGCAGGTGCAAAGGCCCTGGAGTGGTGTGTTCGGCATGTCTGAGGAATGCTGGAGGCAGGTATGACTGGAGTGGAGTGAGCCAAGGAGATAGTGGAGGGGGATGAGGGCAAAGCAGTAGCCGGAGGCCAGACCATGTAAGGCCATGTAGAACATGGTAAGGAATTTGGCTTTTCTTTTGAGTGAGATGGAAAACCACTGGATACCTTTAAGATGAGGAATGACATGATCTATATGTTTTAACATGATAACTTTGGCTGCTGTATTGAAAATAAATAGAAGGGGAGAAGCTTGAAAGCATAGTGGTCAATTAAGAGGCTGTTGCTTTAATTGCTGTGAAAGGCAATGTGAAAGGTGGGAGGGGTGGAGGTGTTGATAATTGTCAGAGACTGGATATATTTCAGAGGTAGGGCTGACAGCACTTGCTGATGTATTGGACGTTGGTCAGGAAAGAAAAATGGTAGCAAGGTGTCCTGTTTTGTTTTGTTTGCAGTGGTTCTGGGGAAGAGCAAGTGTTCAGTTTGAGCCATGTTCCTTTTGAGATGCCTGTTAGATAGCCAAGTAGAACAGTGGGTAGGCAGTAGGGTATAGGAAGCTAGAGTTTCAGGGCAAGGTTTGGGTTACAGATAAAAATGTTGGAGTCATCAGCACATAAATTGCATTAAAGTCATCACTTTAATGATGAGATCACCCAGGATGAGAGTGGAAGTAGAAGAGGTCTGATCTCTGAAGCACTTCAAGGTTCTTCTTATTATCATTATTCACTTGATCTATAACTTTTGGCAAGTCCCTTAATCTCTATGCTTCTCAATTTCTAATCCAGCATTGTCCAGTTGAAATATATTGAAAGCCATGAACACCAGCCACACACACAATTTAAAATTTGTTAGTAGCCACATTAAGAAAAGTTTAATATATTTTATTTAATCCAATGTGATAGGCAGAATAATGGCCCCAAAGATGTCCAAGATCCCTGAAATGTAAATATATTTCTTACACGGGAGGAGTACTTTGCAGATATGATTAAGGTTAAAGACTTTGAGATGAAGAGAGTATCCTGACTTATTATATATAAGCCGGCCCAATCTGTGGTCAGAGAGATATGAGGATGGAGGAAGGGTAAGAGGGAGATACTGCTGACTTTGAAGGTAGAGCAAGGGGTACTAGCCAAGGAATGTAGGCAGCCTCTAGAATCTGGAAAAGGCAATGAAGCAGATTCTCACCTGGAGCCTTCAAAAGGAATGCAGCCCTGCTGACTCCTTGATGTTAGCCCAATGAGACCTGTGTCAGACTTCTGAACTACATAAATGTAAGATAATAAATGTGTTGTTTTAAGCCACTGAGTTTGTGATAATTTAAATAATTAGTGTGGCAGCTATGGGAAGCTAATACATTCAATATACTTTCCACATGATCCTTTCCAGGTGAAATCAATACAAAAAATTATTCATCAGATATTTTACTTTCTTTTTTTTGTACTTAATTTTTGAAACCTGGTGTGCATCCTACTCATACAGCACATCTGAACTTGAATGAGCCTTATTTCAAATGCTCCATAGCCCCATGTGGCTAGTGGATATTATACTGGACACTGCAGTTTTAATTAGTTCATTGAGAACAGGGCAAGGCAGCTTAGTACAAAGAAGACGTGTGATGCTTAATTTTATGTGTCAACTTGGCTGGGCCATGGTGCCCAAATATTTGGTCCAACACTATTCTGGATACTTCTGTGAAGGTGGTTTTGGATGAGATTAACATTTAAAGCAGTGGACTTTGAGTAAAGCAGGTTATCTTCCATAATGTGAGTGGGCCTCCTCAGTAAGTCAGTAAGTTGAAGGCCTGAATAGAACTGAGTTTCCCTAGTAAGAAGAAATTCTGTCAGCTGTCTTCAGACTCAAACTGCAACTCCAGTCTGAGCCTCCAGCCTGCCAGCCTACTCCATCAGCCTTAAGCCTTTACAAATGCATGAGCCAATTGTTTAAAATAAGTCTCTCAATATATGTTTACACATTTTGTTGGTTCTGTTTTTCTAGAGAACTCTGATCAATACAACATGCATCTGAGACAAAGGAAAGGCACATATTACATGTGGGAACCTCTTCACCAACCCTCCTGCCCCCATAACTTCTAGAGTCTGGAGCTCTATGCAATAGTGATCACTGGGGAGAGAAGGATGTGGATTGGGAGTGGGTCAATGGGGCGGAGCAGATGTGCGATATACTGTTTGGGGAGGCAAGAGGAGCGTGAGGGGAAGAGTGTGAGTCAGGGATGACTTTGGAAAGAGAGAGCATGTTCTGTTTCAAGAAGGTCAGAGAGGTCTGGTGTGCAGTCCTAGGAAAGCCACTTTCACGTGGGTTGAAACCTTTTGAGTTCTGCCAAGGGCCAAGGGGTGGGTCCTGTATTTGCTAGGGCTGCCATAACAAAGTACCATAGACTGAGTGGCGTAAACACAGAACTTTATTTTCTCATAGTTCTAGGGGTTGGAAGTCCAAGATCAAGGTGCTGGTGGGTTTGGCTTCTTCTGAGGCCTCTGTCCTTGCTTGGTTTGCAGAGTGCCGCCCCCTTGCAACCTCTTCAAATGGTCCTCCCTCTGTGCACAGCTGCCCCTGGTGTCCTCCTGAGTGTCCTCATCTCCTCTTGTTATGATACTGGTCAGATTGGATTAGGGTCCAGCCTGATGGCCTCATTTTAACTTAATTACCTCTTTAAAGGCCTTATTTCCAAACACACATTCTGAGATGCTGTGGGTTAGGACTTCAATGTATGGATTTTGGGGGAACATAAAATTCACTCTATAACAGGTCCTGAGTGCCCCCCCATGTCTGTTTTACACACTCCCAACCAAAGAATTAGCACTTAGAGCAGAATAAGTGGTGACTAAATAGGTAGAGATGGCATACACGTTCCTAAAGAACTCTCAGCAAGGTAGGAGAATCTTTTCAGGGTAAAAAATGCAGGCCTGGGTGAGCTGAAGTATCAGTGGCTTCTGCGGTGGGAGACAAAAGAGGACAGCCAATGTCTGCTCGTGGCCTGGCCAAGGCAGAGCAAAGGTTAATAAGTCCCTCAGCTCATAATTACTGTCCCAAACCTGCCTAATTTAAGCCACCTGGGTCTGAATCCTGGCTATGATAAGAAGCCCAGCAGGACATATTTTTTAGGGAAATATGAGAAAATGAAGCAACTGTGACACTGACAGGAAATTATTAGTAGTTAAGAACCTATCTTCCAATTCCTTTTCATAATTTATAAGGCATCTGACTATCTCACATTTGCTGGAGGAAGCATTGCTTACATATTCTGAAATGTGTTCAGTTTCCCCTGAATTAAAAAAAAAAAAAGAGAGATTCTTCAACATGTTCAAGGAAATTGGTGAGTCTTTCAAGCATTGTTGCTCTCTAAAGAGCATTGCTGTTTGCTCTGTTAAGGGTCAGAGGCATTTGGAAATAGAATGAACCATTTGTGGGCTAGAAGAGCATAGCAATAATGAACTCTGCCTGAGAATTTAGGCTGCGCTTCACAGAGTGACAGTGCAGTGCATCTTGAAATAAATGGTGCACCACTCTTTTTCTCCAAACTGCCTGCATGCCCCCCGCCACCCCCTCTTCCTTCCCACTCCGCTCACTGGCCTGAAGGACTTTGTCAGGAAAATTCAGGTGCAAGGGACAGCATTATAAAGGTGTGGAGAGGTGAGAGCACGCGTTTTTTCCAGAGACTTGAGCAGCTAGAAAATGGGGCAGGGCTTGAGAGAGGGGGAAATGGTTAATACCTGAGGACGGCCTTTAGCATTCTTGCAGTGCTGAAGAATTCAAACATGAATCTGTAAGGAATAGGGAACGCAGAAGGTTTTTAAGAAGCAGAATGACGTGACTTAAATCTAGTCAGCAAGCTACAGCTGCCTATATTTGTATGGCCTGTGAGCTACCAATGGTTTTTACATTTTTAAAGAATTGGCAAGAAAGGAAGGACAGAAGGACAGACGAATTGACAGACAGATGCAGAGAAGAGAAGATGTGACAGAGAACATATTTCCCACAAAGCCTAAAATAGTCACTGTTTGACTCTTTTCAGATAAAGTTTGCCAACTCCTGGGTTAGGTTTAGAAAGACGGTAACTACTATTTATTGAATGCTTATTTTATACTGGGCTTTAATGTCCATTATCTTTAATTCTCAAAATTCAGTGACTTGTCCAGGGCTATACAGCTACGTGAATGACGCAGGATTTGGGCCCAGGGCTGCTGGCTGTGAGGCCGGTGCTGTCTACTGAGAAAGCAGGGGCAGGCGGAGGCTGTGGCTGTGAGGTTTCTGTGACGCTGGAGGAGAGGTGTGCTGCAGGCCGAATGAGGGAGTGACGGTGGACACAGAGAGCAGGGGAGGACCTGGGAAACCTCCCAGTGCTGAACATCTAGAGGGTTCGATATGAAGTGAGACGGAAGGAAGAGTCACATCTGGACACGTTATCTTTGAGATTCTCCACTCCTCTGCTCCCTTCTCAGGCTCTCCACCAATGCTTTTCATGTCAGTGATTGTCCAACAAAGCTGCCTGAAGTAGTGAAGGGAGTAGTGGATCCAGAGTCCAGAGATTCATGTTCCAGCCCTGACTCTGTCATGACCTACGCGTGTGACCTTATGTAGTTTGCAGTCATTAAAATTTTGCCATGCCCACCTTGGGAGAGCCTGTGCACAAATTGAAACACTGAAATACAATGGCAGTGTATTTGGGTAGAAACTTCTGAGAAACCAAATTGACCACTGTGAAATCGTCTTTTCTGCAACAATTCTGATTCTGGAACCTCATCCTAAGACAATAAATAGAAAGGGTATCTATCTATTTACCTATGTACTAAAGTATCCATTGTAAAGTTATTTATGTAAGAAATAACTTAGTAACAACTTAAATATCTGATATTAGGGAAATGATTAAGTAACTTTTTGTTTATCTACCTGAAGAAAAATCAGGTGATCGTTAAAAACAAAAATCATACAAACTATGTGGCAACAAGAAAAAAGGCTTGTTGTTCACATTAAATGAAAGAAATTGATACTAAATTCTATGCACACTATGATTAAACTATTAAAATATGTATATGGACCAAGAATGTGAACACATATAAAAAGCATAAAGTGTCGTAAAGCGTTGTGCAGAGTGATCTTCTTTCCTCTCCCTTTCCCTTTCTTCCTATAATAATAAATTCTTTTTATGAATCCAGAAATCTAAAATTGTGTTAATGTTTCAATGCTTTAAAAAAAAAGGCATCTGTTTAAAACATGCAACAGATTGATTCTTCTGGCAATAAATAGGAAGATGAATGGATGTTTTCAGATAATTAAAAGGAGGTGCCTACTTTTAAAATTTCCTTTCTAATAGCATTTAGTAAAAGGAAGAATGATCAGGCTGCTCTTGTGGCCTGTGTTTGTGTCTTTAATGCCCCTTCTCTTAAGCCTGGAGGTATACCAGGGGCCAAAGGGTAGCTAGCTGTCTGTTGTTTCAGTTGGCCCAGTATCTACTTTCCTTTATTGTTAATATCACTTTGATTTTCTTTTGAGGAACACTCCTTACCCCATCTCTGTGGCTCTGGGGCTAGGAAAATGGCCTATTTTTGGTCAAAGCAAATATTACATCATCTGACCATGGTGACTGTTTTAAGGACACATGACCCAATCATACAAATCAGACCTGGGGATTTTGATGAGATAATTGTGCAAGAAACCCTCTCTGCAAACATACTAACCTGGAAGAATATAAGTTTGGAGGTGCTGGGGGCCATCCCTGTTGCCACATGGAAACCTAGAAACTTGACAATGAGATTAATAGTGAGAATAGCTGAGTGTGGAGGGTGGGGTAAGAAACAGAGAGAAAATAATGACATTATTTGAGGCCCTTGACCCAGCGGTTCCTGATTGTAATCACCCCCTCAAACTTCCTTGTTAGGTGAGCCAATAGTTTTTTTCTCTCCCTCTTCCTCCTCTTCTTCTCTCTTTTTTCCTTAATCCAGTTTGAATTGGGTATCTTCTATTTGGAACTCAAAACCATCTTATCTCTAAAAGGTGTCAACCGTGCTTCTAGTCCAGAGGAGACAGGAAGGTGCTAAAGGTAAAAGAGACAGCTGACAAGGAACTCGGTGCGTCTTGACCTGCTAAGTATAAAATGCTTTTAACCTGTGTGTGCCCTGGCAGAGGCAAGTATATCTTGCACAGGGGAAAGGCTTGGCTGGCAGGATAGTTACTGTCAAAGAAGAAAGATGAGTGTAGAACTTTGGGGATATGCATTGGTCCAGGAGAGTGAAGAAATCAATATGGCTGAAATGCAGATTGTAAAATGCTGGTAATTTACAGCCAGCCTTAGAACTTAGATTACACAAATCATCAGCAGGTTTGCATGGTGTTTTTGTTATTGGTCTCTCTTGGTAGTTCCTCCTGCATAATTATTACTCTCTATGCTTTAGAAAATTTCTTTGTACATTTAGTACCAGGCTATTTCTCATTTTTATTTTCTTGCTTTTTTACCTTTGTATTCCAAAATCACTGTCTGACTGTTTTGCAGTAAAGATTTGTGTGCAGCTTAAATCAGTTGCTGAACATCAAAGAATTCTGTGAATATGTAATAAAGATGTGTTGGAGAGGTGTGTGGGGGGGGTACTGCAATCATGGTTAGAATTTTCAAATCTATAAGAGTAAACTCTCTGCATAAATAGAATACGAATGTGATTTCTATGCATGTTTCATCAGGTGGGGGATGACTTGTGTGGCTCAGATGGAAACATCTGACTCCTCTGAGGAAACAACAAAAGCATTTAAAAAGTGCATGCAGCTGGTAAAAGATTTCCTAATGTGTTGGTCATTTGTTGGCTGTTCTCAGCCTTCACTCCTACCTTTCTGTGCTCTGCTATGTATTTGGGTGGGGTCTAAGCCCCTGCAGACTGTTTTTCCTAGAATCCCTTACCACCTACTGATTAGGGGTTACCAGTGGAAGGCACTGGTCGAGGTGGAAGATGGGAAGAAAGGAGAATGGACGGTCTCTCTGCTTCCAGCTTCTGTCAGCTTCCCTCTAGCAAAAGTGAACAGCTAGCTACTGCATCAGGGTCTTATGGCAGTTCCAGAACCTAATGATTTTTGGTGGTCCCGTATACCACCTCCCTCAAGGTTCTAGCCCCTCCTCTACACTCCTGGGCTCCATTAACATCATATTGTCTATTTTCTTCTCCTGACCTTAGAGATGGTATCTGCTCATCTCTGGGTTATCCCACTCCCACTGTCTCTACTTTGCTTTCTCACCTGTGTCTATGTGCCCAATTTCCTATATTAAATTCCCTCTTTGAAATACCTGAAATGGTTTTGTTTTCCTGACTAGTGCACCTAATAGATATCTTAAATGTATATGCCTTAGACCTACAAACCTTTGGGGAAAATGACATTGAAAAAAGGCTGAGGTGATTTTTTAATAATTCACGCAGAAATATTCTTTAAATGGTTTTAAACCAAATTTCAAGAGCGTTTTCAGAACACAAAATTCTCACCATTGAAAACCAAACACTTACATTCATAATGCTGGTATTTTTTTTGTTCCTAACACTAGTGTGCCTTAAGTTTCCTCTTCTAAACTTACATTTATAACCCTTTGCCAACTGCTTCCTCACAGTGTATAGTAATTAATTGTGGCTGTCTAAGCAGTTTTGGCAGTGACTAATAGAGCTGACTGAAGGAAGTATGTATGATATAGCCAGCCATCAAAGACTTGATTGTGGATATGCTTGTTAAATGAGATCAATTGTGTTTCCCCAAAAATAAGACCTACCCATAAAATAACCCCACCAGGATTTCTAAGCATTTGCGCAATATAAGCCCTACCCCGAAAATAAGACCTAGTGATAGGCATGGTTACGCAGCATATCTGCACAACCCATGCATTTCCTCGCAGAGCGGTAAAGAAGAGGAGCAGTCTTTCTCATCTACCCCATGAGAGCTGTATTGCTCGACATGAGAGATTGGGGCCAATGGTTCTAAAGGAAATAGAGCTGCAAGAAATTCAGGATGGAATTTGGGGTTTGGAGAGTTATGATGATGTTCCAGAAGAAGATGACTTGACTATATTTGAATAAATGTAGATTGTTGTACCATACTGAAAACACAAACACACACACACACACACACACACACACACACACACACACACACATATACACATTCCCTGAAAATAAGCCTTAGGATGTCTTCTTGAGGAAAAATAAATATAAGACCCCGTCTTATTTTTGGGGAAACACAGAATTTTGCAGAAGTCTGGCCCACTCCTTGACATTAGTAAATCCTACCTAAGTTCCTTTAATACTTCGCTCTATTGTTATCTTTTCTGGAAAACTCTTCTTGATATCTCCTCCCCAAAGAATGTGTTGTAGGATGGGATCCCCAAGATACAGGTTCTGAGACGGAGCTGTATGTGAAGGGGTTTTATTGGGCAGTGCTCTTAGAAACAAGACCTGCAAAGCATGAGGAAGACTAGGCAGAAGGAGAGGTTGAACTACAGTGCAGTTGCGAAACAGTCTCAACTAACCTTGGGGCTATGAAACTGAGATAGCACTTCAGAGAGATCATGAAACAGCAGTTGAGTGTGGGCTGCTCCAAGGGAAGATGCATGAACTTAGGTGAGACAGCTTCCTACAGTAGAGGGCAGAGGGACGCAGCTGTCAGCTGTTAGCAGACAACACTTCTAGCAGCTGCAGGATGCATGCCTTGATGCTGAAGGGGGATCATGGTAACGCACCATGGTGTTAGCAGCCTCTGAGTGGAAGTTTTCCCAAGTTTTTGGTGATCTTTGGGCAAAGAAATTTCAGGACACACCATGTAAGCCAAGCAAAGTAACGTTGTTGTTTTTTTTTTTTTAATTTAAAGTGAAAGTATACTCTCAAGAAAGAGAGCAGGCAGGCTGGAAAAGAGCAGCTGCACTGGATGGAAGTGGTTTTCTGTCTTTTGAAGTCTTACTAATTGAGGGGAGGAATATTCAAGACTAAGGGATTGACTTTTACTACGAATTTGGGCAGTAATTCCTAGAATTGAGGTTCTTTTGCATACCATATGTGGTTGTTTTGGAATTGTGATGATTTCAAAGGTGGAGAAATTTTAAAATCACAATGTAAATGATATTATAATCAGCCAAAGTTCATGTAAGGTGGCAGAGATAGCTGATGACGAGTAGGATAAAGCCAGTTCTTGCCCGTGGTTATCAGCCCCTCTAGTTAACGTCTGAGAGTTGTTTACTTTAACATGTGCACCCAATCTTCAAGCCCCTGCTGCCAGTCTTAGCCGTGTGTCCTAGTTTCCTACTCTAACAATGGTGTCAACTATAGCTAGCCCAGGGAAAGTTCTCAGGGGCCCAAGGCCCTCACTTTTAAGCATACA